>NC_091821.1:421995397-423195397 GCF_038994185.2 Dermacentor albipictus
AAGCTGAACTTGAGTGCACCAGATAACGGCACGAAAATGATAATTAATAACTCTTTCAAAGCTAGGAACGTGACTGCGTGTACACATATTTCAGCGTGTACAAGAACTGACTCACACATACATACAGGGTGTCCCAACTATCACGCACCAAGTTTTGAAAAATATGCACTGCCACGTAGCTGGACAAAACCAATGTGATGTTGTCTACCGTCGCTTGGAGATGCTCAGACTATTTTTTTGCATTCCGCCTAATTACATATTAAGTCTTAAATTATTAATCAGCGATCCAGCGTGCCCGTCTAGATCGGCGCCGGCAACAACAACGGGAATAAATGTGTGGCGACGGCCTGGGCCAGAATGGCCGACAACGAGTGGCGGGCCGCTAACGCCAAACGAATGCGTGTGCGCCCGCCAGGACCCAGAGTACCGCGAGGCCGAGAACGCCGGCCACCGACGCGGCTACGATCCAGCCGGACGTTTCCCGGGAGCCTCATCATCTTCCCAGGCTCAACATTGTGGAGGAGGGCCTAGTCGCGCCTCGCTTTCCACTTATGTGCACACGGCGCTCGATGCACGACAATGGACAGTTCGCCATTAAGGGGCCCACATAAACAGCTTCGCTGGTCGTTCACCTTCACAAAGTGGAATTCTATCTATCTATCTATCTATCTATCTATCTATCTATCTATCTATCTATCTATCTATCTATCTATCTATCTATCTATCTATCTATCTATCTATCTATCTATCTATCTATCTATCTATCTATCTATCTATCTATCTATCTATCTATCTATCTATCTATCTATCTATCTATCTATCTATCTATCTATCTATCTATCTATCTATCTATCTATCTATCTATCTATCTATCTATCTATCTATCTATCTATCTATCTATCTATCTATCTATCTTTGAAAGTAGCTGATCGCAAATTTGTCATGCGGTACGACGTGATGAATTTGCGTAGTCAGTTGCATTTACAGACCGAGTTCCCAAAACTGCTCCTTCGAACTTCGATAACACTAAGCATCACGTGACTGGCGAACGGTAAAAATGCGAATGATTGTTCTAATGTCCTTCAATTTTTGAACCTCGGGTTGTGCTAGCAGTGCAACTGAGTCATAACCCTGTGCGTTTCTTTCTGTTTGATCTCTCTTCCTTTTCACGCACGCTCACCCACGTTTCTACCTGAATGCGTCCCACATCAGCGGGAGGGCCACCGCTGGCCCAATAATGATTAACGACTGTGGACAATTATTACAAGCCCGGAAGCGATGCTCATGTCGGGGCAATTATGCTGCACCACGAGCTTCCTGATCCCCGCTGTAGCAGAGCCGAATTATCGGCCCCTCTCTTCTCAGTCCACGGCATTTCGTCATCGAGGAACCAGTCGCTCGTCCAAAGCGGGATTCGTGTTCCTCACATTGCGACCGCGCTACAGCCGCTCTTAACGGCCTGGGATATCCGCCCACAAGGGAGAGACAGTTACCAGCGCCGTCTACACGCTAAGGTTTCATCCCTTTCTCTCACTGCCCTCAGCCCACGCTCTCTCTCTCCACCAGCGGCCGAAAACACAGCCGTGAGCTGCAATAGCTGTCGTCGTTATATAGAACGGCCAGACCGGATGCACAACTCCGGCCGCGGGGGTTCTTGACCGCACTGCTGCTGCTCCTGCTGGTGGTTGTGGTCCGATGGCTCGCGCCACATCGCGCCACCGTGTTCCAATGACCTTGGCGGTGGCGTGACACCTGACCTCCTCTTTCCTTTCCCTTCCCCGCGGTGACAGCCGCCGCGCCTGCGTCTTTGCGCGTCATTGCGGAACACTGAATAAAGAAAGCGTGACTTCGTCTGATGCAGGCTCATTACGAAAAAAAAAAAAGCTCCCCTTCCCCCCTCCCTCTTTCGTTTCCTTACGCTGTTAGTACCCGCTATACGGCTTTGTAAATGAATGTCCGCTCTGAAAGTCAGGGTAAGTGGCGAAAGAGATAAGCCGGTCAACGAAACCATTCTTCGGCGATTGCCGCAAGTGGTCCCACGCGTATATACTCGAAGGAGAACGTAGACGAAATAGTTTTGGTATCGTTGGCGATGTTTGTCACACAGCCCGTAGCAACACCAATAATTGGTCCTTCTTTTCGAGGACATTTTCAAATACATAGTCGGTATCCGCGGAATCGCAGCTGACTGCTAAATTGTTAATCCGCTTGTTTAAGTGTACGTGACTCCATTTTCTGGTTAAGCTGAGGGCTCGTTGCAAGTACCGACAATGGCAGAAATGGGGCATCTGCCAGGACGCGGGCGGTTACCATAAACGATGAGAAACGAGGTAAACTTATAATTTAGACGTCGACACTTGGACGTGTAGCTCCTCTCATCTTCATATGGCCTGGAACGGCCGGCGTAGACAAAAAAATAATCGAGATGTATCGTCTCCTCGCGATGTCCTGTGGTATAGCTAACGTTGGGGATACGCCCACGGACCAAGGAAATGCGGCACGGGCAACTATTTCCAGCAGGAAGGGGTGAGTTGGTTGAGCTACGCATTGATCCATGGGTCACTTGGTGCGTGGTACTGGGTATGTGCCAAAGTAGACAGCTTGACACACCGGGTATATTGCAACTAGGCCTGTGCCGTTGGCTATGGGAACATTCCTGACAAATCACCTAGAGTCGGTGTGTTCCACTGTATAGGTGTCCAAATAACAAAACAACAGGGATCAAGTGAAGTCGGCAACAGTAAGAAGCCGAGTGTGTAGAAAGAAAACAAGAGAAAAAAATGTGACCCGAGCGTGCGTTAAGCGAGGTGCACGCAGAGCTGGATAAAAATTAAGAAGAAAAGCTGGGGAACATTTCCGTAAACATCAAATAAAACTTCGCTTGCCATCGATTCACACATATGAGTGGCACCTATGGTTACATACATGATGGCTCAGAGAAGGTGACATGAACCATTGCAAACTATAAGTGGCATTTGTTATAACAAGTAAATTTAGCTACAAGTGAGCGCACACCTCGAGGGCACATGTGACACAAAAGAGGCTTCATTAATTGTTGGCTTAATATGGTTCTGGCCGCAGGCTTCAAGAACCGTTGCAAACAAAGTAAAATGGCTTGAGTCACTCTCAGAGACGAATACTAATCACATGACAACTCGCAATCTTCAAATAGGCAATTAGCAAGAGGTAATTAATTATTTTCTTTATTATTCACATTACGGCAGGTGTTGCTATTGCAGAGATGATTCCATGAAAAAATTAAGTCATGTGTGATCGGTAACAATCCCGATAGCACTGCCGGTATCAAGATAATAATCCCGAAAATGCTCTGCGCGATACATTAGCCTTGTAGACTTTCTCAAAAACGGGATATTGTGGAACACAAATTAAACAATGTCGCACGTCGTAAAAAATTTCTTGAACTAATATATCCGAATTGGTAGTGTTCTCAATGTTTTGGTTGCATCAACATGACCGTAATATCGCCCGGCCTCAGTTACGCCATGCAGCACGCGTCCTAATTAGCAAAACGAGACAATAGTAAGTAAAATGTCGTTGTTACTGGTTTATTGATGACTGATTTTTCGTGAAAGCAATGATCGCCTTTTCAAGTAATCTGTCAGGAGAGCAGGCCTATGCTATCGGCCACAGATGCTCGAGATAGTTTAAATAGAACGACTGCGACTGCGTTCGTCCTGTCTTCTTCTGCCTCG
The DNA here is from genome assembly GCF_038994185.2 of Dermacentor albipictus. Taxonomy (NCBI): domain Eukaryota; kingdom Metazoa; phylum Arthropoda; class Arachnida; order Ixodida; family Ixodidae; genus Dermacentor; species Dermacentor albipictus. The sequence goes on from NC_091821.1 coordinate 421,999,111, forward strand.
GTGCCTCGTTACTAGCGCAGTTAAAATGCCAAATATATATATATATATATATATATATATATATATATATATATATATATATATGTGTGTTAGTCATATCAGAAGAAGCCAACAAACACTGACACCACTCCACCATCCACTTTAATTTCCATTAATTGATCGTTTCTTCATTTCATTCATTAAGCACAAGTAATTTCCCCTATGTTGTCCTTGGTGTCAGTGTTTGTTGGCTTCTTATGATATGACTAATAAATATCGGGCCCCTCGGTTAACCCCCTTTCTTCTCGTATATATATATATATATATATTTTTGTAAACCCTGACGAAGATCGGTCCACCGATCGAAACTGTCGAAATTAAATACTTGTTCTGTTTACCTTGTAGCACCACTCAAGTTCTTTACGTTTGAAAGGTAGCCTGAAGAAACCCTCTTTGCCTACTATATATATATATATATATATATATATATATATATATATATATATGTGTGTGTGTGTGTGTGTGTGTGTGTGTGTGTGTGTGTGTGTGTGTGTGTGTGTGTGTGTGTGTGTGTGTGCGTGTGTGTGTGTGAATTTGTGTATTGGAGATTATGGGAAAATATCAGAGTGTTGCGATTGGGTAAGCATATGCGTAAACGCCATTTTGCGCCGCAATACCCAATGAACACTCGGGCGTTTAAGCAACTGCGCAACCATTACGCATTTCCTTCAATAGGCCCGGTGTCCCGGCCCCATTTCATGGCTAGGAATTGCTACCAACGGCAGCTTCGACAAGGGCGTCGTTTCGACAAAACGTAAATGGAGTTGCGACACGGTTGTCTACCTTCCCGTTTTTCCATAAGAGAAGTAAAAGAAAGAAAGAAACATAACAGCGTGCATAAAAACAAATAGTGAGTTGCTTGAGCAACACAGCTGCATTCATGCACGATCCCGATGGTTTGTCAACAGGGGCAACTCTCAAGGTAAACAAACGAACTTGTTTTCCTCGTCGCAAACGATAAGCAAGAAGCCGAAAGAAAAAAAAGAAAGAAAAAAGAAAGCGCTCACCATGGACTTTCCCTTGTGGCGGCACTTCAGTTCATGAGCCAAAACGCATATCTAATGAGGATGAGCTATAGATAATTGCTCTCGCGTTGTCCGCCCCCCCCCCCCTCCCCTCATACATGCTTCTAAATGAACTCAGAACGTCGAAGGCACAGTGCTGGCTCTCGGTACGTCTAATGTACGCAAAACGTTGCCTGAAAGGCATGGTCATTCAAGTAGCGCTGAAGCCATGATCCGTGACCGAAAAAGGCCGCCGGTGCAATCTCAGAGGCCACGTTACACCCGAACCTGTGAAGATACGCACGATGGTCGTTAGAGGGAAGCCTGACTAGGCGGTGTCCAAGTCCATTCCGCCGGCGACGGCGCCTTCTCGGTAACAGAAGCTAATCTCTAAGACTATTATTTTGCTCAGTGCACGCGCTGTAAGCAATCTTGAAGCCGGAAACACGTCATAGACTCCATGCAGCTCGAGTCACCGTGGGAATGATGGGAAGAACGTCGATTGCGAAAGATTAAGCGCCAACAGAGACGGCACACCAACGAAGAAGCAACAATGACAGGACAAGGCGCTACTTGCAACTGTTTATTGAGGTCGAAAGCGGCTGAATATGTATACCCATGAGGAGAGGGGAAAGAAAAAGGAGGAGCGCCGAACGTGTGAATGCGCAGTGTGCTTCCTTTTCCAGCTTGCACTAAGCGAGGTGCGTAGAGATTGAGTAAAAAATTAAGAAAAAACGCTGAGGGGGAACATTTCAGTAAACATCAAATAAATAAATAATCAAATAAAACTACGCTTGCCACCCTGCCCCCCTTTCCCCCCCTCGGAAGCGCAGATATATATATATATATATATATATATAATTACTAGGAGGACTATTTAACCGGCAGTAGCTAGTTTCTATTTGCGAAGCTACATAGCAAGAAACATAGGCTTCGGCCTATCTCCATTTTGGTTTGGTTTGGTTTGTTGCCTATGAATATCGCTCAACCCATAATGACGCATCCGCCATCAGTCGGACGGCAGCATGTAAAAAGGCAGAATTACGTAGAATTTTGCCATTTAAGAAAGAAATATTAAACGAATACTAATATTTCATGTCAATTTGCAGGCTATATTAGTTCAAAACTTAAAGTTAGCATTTTCTTTTTTATGTTGAAGAAAATAAAACAATAAATTTAACATGGCAGTCTCTTTGCTTCGGTTACAAAATTATATATGGCGTCGCATACGTTCCTATTGCAGTCTCCTAGTGCCGACGCCCCAAGAGACAGTATCGTAGGAAGCATAATGACCAATCCAAGTTGGCGAAGCGGACCTGCTAGAAGTCGTTTTCTGAGCACATCGAACCTGCGACACTACACAAGGAAATGTCCCTTAGCTTTAGGTTCGTTACAATAAAGAGATTGAGGGGAAGGTGCCAAACCAGACCTGTGGGAATAAAACTTAAGTATTGGTATTCGACAACGCATTATCGTAAACGAAACCTCAAATTTTGTTGTTGAACACCGTCTGCTGTTCCAAGGGAATCTGAAGGGCTGAATATCAGTGTTATTTAATACTCATCATTTGGCATGTTCTTCTTGGACAGAACATTTTGAATGTCATGTAGTAGTGATGTATTATGTACAGTGATGTATGTGCTCAGCAGCATGTCGCCATAGCCACTGAGCCACTACGGCCGCTTGGTATCCAGTGCTGGGCAAAGTTATTTGCAATTGCATCATGATGATATACAAAATACTCGGGTAACCAGTGTTTGAGATACAGATACAAGATACTACAGCAATTATTGTATCCGATACGATACTTTCCATTTGCATCTTAAGATTCCTCGATACGTTCGCAAATTTCTTATTATAGATCTAGATAATGTAGCAGAAAACCCGTATGCACAAAAGTGTTTGCTTCGAAATTCGTTAACTCCAGCCAGCCGTGCTTCATTTGAATGAAACGTCTGTTAGCATCTCAAAACTTTTTTGTCTTTCTTGCTCAAAATACAATACTTTCATTCCGAGACAATTTTTTGAGGTTGCTTTTGCAGCTTAACATGAAAGCTCTTTATGCGCTGCGCTGTCAGCGGTTTTTTGCTTGTCGCTTCTGTAATTGATGGGAGTCGCCGCTCTGCTTGCCGACCAGCTATCCGGTCGCCATTTATTTACAATATAACCAATCGCCTCTGCACGATGGCGCAAATACCGCTGTGGAGTTTTACCTTGTACGTGAACGTATTACCAGTTACGCAATGCCGGGAGCGGTTTGCACGAACATTTAATGACGAAAACAATAACGAATTCGAGAACGCGTTCTAGTGCGGAGTAGCAGTTGTCTAGGGATCATTTTAGAAGCCGTTCTTCCTTATTATTTTGGTTATTAAATGTTCGTGCAAGCCAGCCCGGATCACTGGGCAGCTGTACAGCAGCAACAACACAGGTAGCGACATTCTTTTGTGACGCATCGTGTATACAGGGAGCACATAAAGCTGCAATGGTATTCCGTATCTTATAAACTTATCGGCTGGCGTAAAGCGTTCGTCACCGACGTATTCATTAACGTGCAATGCTTTTACGATTTTTCTTCTACGAGAAAACTTTTGTAGTCCGAAAACGTTGCATGCATATTGCAGTGGCACAAAGCGTCGCAGGATGATGCCGCTATTCACACTATTGCCACTTATAGCTGTGATTACCTGCTTATTTGTAACAGTAGGGAATATAAAGGTAAGCGAGAAAAAAAAAAGAAAAATATCTCCAAGTAAAATATACAGGCGGTTCCGTCTTGCACAATCACAGTGAATACGTAGAAACACGATGCTGGCAGTACCACTAAGAGCTATATGACATTTAAACATGAAGTATATCGTCAACTTACCTGCTAAGGTGAGACAATATAAAATTCAGTGCTTGTAGAAAACAGCTTAAAAATGCTCGTGTGGACGCTTGCTTATTACAAAAACGGAGTATTTGGTATTATAGTGTCTCTTTAAGAGAACGTCATTGTCTTTAGTTTCATTCAGGTGCCTTAGTGGTAGCCGTATCAGCTTGAGAAGCATAGTTCAGACAGCGTTTATTTATTCGCACGGTGATGTTGCGATATCAGTCACTTGTACCTTAGGATGCACGACACATTTTTTTTCATGTATCGGAAATACAGATAGTGATACACGTCTTGCCAGACGTATCATGACACAGGAACAAGATACCCAAAGAGTATCTAAGATAATACCTAAGATACATGTATCTTCGATAGTGCCCAGCTTGGAATAGAATCGGACTGTTTAATTTTGTGGTTCTGTAGAATTCAATTATATTTATTGCGCCTCAGTAGTAACGTTGCTACAGCTGCGTCGTAACTTAGATCCCACTCCCATTATGGTCGTGATGGTGCTCAGATTCGGGAAAACACGCTATCAGTCGTGGCGAAACAGAACACGAGGTAATGCAGTAGGATCGGTGAATCATTACCAAGCATTTCAGAGTGTTAATATGAAAGAATTATAGAATGTAAGACATTGGCAAGAAAGGAAAAGGAGGTGAAGTTTTCCATACAGGCACATCCTCTCTGATACCCTATATACGCTCGGAGAGGGTGTTAAAAACTATAAGAATAGCGAGAGAACGAAGAGAAAGGGCACCAATTGCCTGCACGTGAGGAGGGGAGTACGAGGTCTACAGATAGTCGTAGAAACTCCTCTAGTCGACTAACGACAAAACTAGGCGAGTCGAATGACGTCACACCAACACAATTATCCCTTCGACCCGTACCAGGTGGGGCTCGATCCGGTTTCACATTAAGCGTCCCAGCCCTAACTAGCCAACGTTGACGCGCAAAAAACGAAAACGCAATGACAAATGGCGCCCTTTTACATGGCTGCGTATTCGCGGCTACTATTACGCGTGGCACGCATACACGCACACGTTCAAAGGCAAAAAAAAAGAAAAAGAAAATATAATAACGGTCTGTCGTCTCGGACGACCAGGGTTTCCAACAATTTTTTTTTTTTAATAGAGCCGGTTCTCAACCGCGCTACGCAGAGAGAAGACGGTTCTTCCCCGCTGTGACGTCATCACTGCCCTTGAGGCTTCGAGGTGTCGGGAGTGCGCGCGCGGCGCTGCCAAGATTGCAGTCAGGTGAGGTGAAGCGAAACAAAAAAAGACTATATAAAAAGAAAGGAGCCAGTGGTTTGGAAATGAACCATAGCATAAAGGGCAAGAAAACAGATGTAAACCTTTATTGCGAAACGCGCAGAATGACGGAGAAAGCAACAGCGCATTCGCTGGTTTTGACATATTCCCCCCGGCGCGGTGATGTTAAATAAACTGCGCGTAAACAACCATCGTGTAGAAAGTACGGACGGGTGTTTTTAAGATAGGACAAGTTCCATCGTCTTATCGTGTCACGGCGCAGAAATTAGCTTCTTTTAAGAAGGCGAGGGATGGGGCAGCTGTTGGTGGGGAAGGGGACGACCCCTCTCGGCGGTGTGTTTTGTTCCCTCGAGGCAGCAGAGTGTGTTGGCCTAGCGAGTACGGGGGCACGCGCGGTCCAGGAAGAAATTAGACGTTGTTGTTTCTGTTGAGGTCTTTCCCAGCGACGCTGACGTCGTCAGCTACTGCGTCGTTTCTTCCGAGGACGCCGAGGTTCGCGCATACAGAAAGGTTGGTTAAACAATGGGACATGGCGCTGTAAGTTGGAGCCACGGAAGTGCGTTGTTGTGTTTGTCGTTGGAAGCGCCGGTATCGAGTTCACTGTGTACGTTGCGAGTGCAACAATTAGTTTAAAGGTACCGCATTGGTAGGCCGAAAGGTCGTGACAGCCTCGATACTTACGTGAAAAGAAAGTTGCTTCGTTTCTGTCTTTTCTATGTACAAAGGCCGAATAAATCTGCCTATTATTATTTTTTTACAGAGAACTTGTTAGCCTCTCGTTGGTCAGCATTTTTCATGTCCGTCCATGAAAAATATTATCAGCATCAGGAATGACTCGTATCCCCTCTTGAGGCAGCAAGCAAAAATTCAAAAGCGAACAGTGCATACATTTATTGAATCACGCACACAACGTACAGAACAGCGTGCATTTCAATAAACAACAAACTCAAAACAAGCATCTGTCATCATCAGCAATGGCTCATACCCCCGTAAGCAAGCAAAAGTTATATGGCTCATACCCTCTTAAGGCAGAGGCTATAAACGCTCAACAAAGTGACGCGAACAGTGCATACATTCATTGAAATCGCCCATACAACACACAGAATGGCATACGTTTCAATAAAGAACCGGCTCAAAACAAACATCGGAACCATCAGTAAAGCATTGCACCCCCCCCCCTCCCCCTTCAGCAGTTGTAGTGATGGTTTTGCAATAGCGTAGCTGGACATCCGCTATCGCAGGGACGGGATGCCTAGTCGCGTTTTTGTAAACAATTCATAAAGAAGCTCGTCTGTCGCATAAATTTTAGGCGCAAGCATACTAGCGTACAAAGTGTCCCACATAGTCATGGTATCTCAATTAGGGGATTGTTATCGTGGAAGTTCACAGCTTCGAGGCCCTTGCGTAATGCGTCGAATGCTACGAAACAATCGTGCCCTATACAGTTGTCTTTTGACGGATTCAATGATGCTAGCGTTTGTTCTATATCGTGCTGGTTCAATTTACCCACAGCACCTTAAGCAAGCGGCTGAAATGAAAATTATATGCGTGCCTTTCACGTAGCTCAGAGGGAATGATACCTTCTGTATGAGCAATCAAGCAATTTAGTTCAGAATGACGGTTAATTATTTCTCGCACAAATTGAACAGTAACTGACCAGCAGTAACAACTTCTTGGTCGCTGACACACACACACACACACATGCAGTTTTCGAATTACGGAACTTATGAGACGCCGGTCAATACAGACGAGACGTATACTCAGGCTCACATTGAGGACAAAATAAACTTCCTTTATTTGTACGTTATCAGCACAGTGTGTGGTTTCTCATAAACAAACATAAATCCTGGAAGCTATTCTCATGAGGTTCGCCGCAAGAAATGACACATATATCTATACCACTCAGTACTAGTGCCCTCATGGGAAGGGAGAAAGAAAACGTTTATCTGTTGCGATGCTTTGTTCTTGTCATCTTTTCTGTGCACACTCGATGATCACGAAGAAGCACTGGCCTGAAACAGCACCCAACGTCCGACTGTACAAACCTGCATGTGAGTTACCATTTCCGAATAAATTTCTTGCAGCGTTATAACTAGAGGACAAACCTGCCGGTGAATAACTATACGCTCGGATATATTACACGAAGATCACTAGTAGTTGAACTTTCTATTGTACTAACACATATACACAGGGCCCGGGGCCCGGGGGGAATCATACAATTGCATTACGTGAGAACATGTCCTGATATTTGGTAAGAAATGCCCTCTTTCCTCACGAAGAAAGGGCGTTAGCCGAGAAGCCCGATTTTTAAAAATCACATCCTAAGAATCCAACAAATAAAGACACCAAGGAAGACACAGGGGAAATTACTTGTGCTTACTAACTGAAATAAAGAAATTATAAATTAATGGAATTGAAAGTGGAAGAATAAATGACCTGCCCAAGGTGGGGAACGATCCCATGTCTTCGCATTACGCGTGCGATGCTCCACCAATTGAGCTACCACCAGCGCCGTCTTTCCATCCACTTTTTGGGGTGTTTATGCATTACTACTAGAACTAACCCTGGGAGTGTTAGCCAGTACCACCACTCGCAAAACTTGGCGGCGGATGAACATTCTTTAATTCTGCCGCAGGCGTCACGAGTACGTGATCTTTTTAGGATGAAGGCAACTGATCAATAAACCCACACGTGCTACCTGAAGGCATCAATGTTGCCGGATTCGAAACCCTCGTTATGTAATGAACGAGAAGAAAGAGGGTTAACCGAGGGGCCAGATTTTTATTTCTCTCAAGGTCGTTCAGCAGTGTAACACTGCTCATTAAATTTGACTCTACTTGGTGAGATAGAGAAAAGGGAGAAACAAGGCAGGTATGTTAGCGAGAGAAGCCTCCGGTTGGCTACCCTATACGATGGATGAGAGGAATAGGAGAATAGAAGAATAATAGAGAGAGAGAGAGAAAGAAAATACGCGGTGAACGCATGCACGCGCGGGTACGTACGTAGCAGCACACAGTCAAATGGCCTTGCATGTCCTCGGCCAGTCGTTCCCAAAATGCACGAAAGAACCTTCACTACCTTCTCGGCTGATGACCGGGGATGGTGGCAGTACAGTACCGTCTTCGCGGGGCCCTCGACTATAGTCTTGTCTCCCAGTCCATTTGATTCTCTTTTTAAACGAAATGGAAGACAGACTGGAACGATAAGTGGTCGATGTTCTCTTCTCAGACGCAAACATTCCATTCAGCACTCTCAGCGATTCCAATAGGTGTTGAATACGCTCTCGTGAAAGCAATCCTTAAAAATTACCGACGCAAGAGAAATACATGTTGTGTTCAGTCCGGATGAAAGTCAGAATAGCAGAAAAGGGTTTCATTCGTGCATTATAGTGGCAAAGATAGTCGTGTAGACTATTTCTCGTGTTATGCGCTATGTTCAGGAATGTCGCAGAGAATGGCGAAATCGCCATCGTTTGACGAGGCAGAAAGGTGGAGCTCGAAACAGCGGCACATTGAATGACGCGCTTTCGAGCCAGGATTCATGAAGGAAAACCAAGAAAGCGTGGCCCCGTAGTGTCCGAACAGGCGAAAACGATATCGGCAGGAAAGCTGACCCTGAACCAAGAAGCTGCGAGCAGACGTCTACGACGAGTACCTTAGAATCGATGGTGGGCGAGTTGCGCAAGGCAGGTCGGAAGACTCCCATCAAAAACAGCAACCCACTGCAAACCTGAAACGCGTCCTGTGCTACACGGAGACTCGTGCAGATTCGCGCAGAGTTGTTGGTTGCTTCAACATCGCTCAGCACCAACTGCCCGCCAGCTCATGACGACCCCTTTTGAGGTGTCGGCATGCGGCGCGGTCAGTTGTTCGATGAGACGGGAGCGCTCGTTCCCATCGAGGAGTCATGTCGGCGCCTGCGTGCTTGTTGAGTCCCCGACGGGGGAAAGTGCCCCGCGTGCCCGTGCACGGGCATTCCGCCAGCGGTTGCCACCACCTCCGCCGTCGGGGAGCGGGAAGTGGTGGTGGCGGTGGCCCCAAGGGCGCGCCGCGGTGTGGTGTACCGCTGGCCCGTTTCTCGAGGAGGCTCGTCCGACCTTGTCCGGTTTGTTTATGCGCGTCGTTCGGACGTCCAAGGACCCTCGTACCCTGGCCGCCGGCGCATCTTCCTGGTGCCGCTGCTGCTGCTATAGAACGTGCACCTTGACGCACCTCTCCCCCGTCTTGCACGTGCCACTCCTGCCCTCTCGGCCTCGCCCCTTGGTCTCCCGTGTCGTCCGTTCAACATTAGCGACGTCAGATCACGCCATCTGGTAGGGCTTTCCAGAAACACAGCCGAGCTAAGGACGAGGGTTTGTCCAGTACTACTTCATTTGATCTGCCGTGCCTACAGAGAGACCCGCAGAGAGGGGAAGGAGCGAAATGGCAGTTGGATCACCCAGGCTAATGTAGAGCCGATTACCCGAGACGTGGACAGGGGTAAACAGAACGAAAAGGCAGAGAGACGAGGGAGGGGTTACGGAAATTTGCGTGCGCTATAGAAGATGCCCAATGTTGGCGGTCAAAATTAATCCGGAATCCCGGCGTGCCTCATAATCAAATCGTGGCTATGGCACGTAAAACCCAAGAATTCATTCATTCAGATGTCCAGTTGGTCCATTGTCGGGATTTCAACATTCTATGCCTGCAAAATAGCTGTCAGTTGGACATGTTGGTAAATGTTCATGATGGAAAAAGCGCTACTAGCAACTGGAAATATATTATTTAAGCAAGGTGTTCTTAAATACAGAATGGATGTACGTCACCACGAAGCCAATATCGTTGAAAACAATAATTCAACGCGAGATATCAAGACCAAACACACAGCGCATTCTCCTGTGTTCTTGCTAAGTCTCCGTCTTTAGTAGCGCATTTTCCATCATGAATTCTTTGCATGATATGTGATTATGATATTATAAGGAGTGTATATCTGTAGAGTATGTATAGCTGCCTTGAATAAGAATACCCATAACTGAACTGTCCGAAAGCGCACATGAGTTTTTCAAATTTATCTGGTTGGCTGCTTGTTGTAGGCCGTGTGTGCGCGCTCTATGAAATCCGCTTGTTCGTGTATCAGCCACGGATGCATCGATTGGCGTGTACGACATATCATCATCAGCCTATCCATTAATTCATATAATTTCATTTCATTTATTTCCGAAAGCGCCCAATAACAACTCTACGCCTTGGTATTGGTGTAGTTGTGCTACACAAAGAACAGGAAACAGAAAAACAAATCAGAAAACCTGAATTAGCAGTGATACAGAATGCAACAAAAATTCAATTAAGAACTGTATTAACATAAAAAACAAATACAAGAACTGAAAATAGCAAGATCATAACGCAAGGCATTTTGTTGAGTTACAAGACGTGTTACAGCGTTAGAGGTGCAAGATGAATTCACAGAGAAAACGCTAGGATTACGCAAGTTTGTGCAAAGCACACCGAACGTGACAGCCGACAGCAACCGCAGACAGGAGAAGTGGTTGTGAATTAATTTGTACAAGAATAAACAATCCCGATGTTTTCGCCCTATATCTAAAGGTATAATGTAAAACATGCGCAGTACACGCCCATAGGTATAAAATAACTTGGAGGACGCTTAACCTTCGACTTTAAGAGTGGAACGTGATAGAGTTCAAAGATCCGCGAATGCATCTCACGCTCCCCGGCTACTGCAGCTTTGTAGCTGTGATGTTTAGCGGGAAACGCTGGCGGCGAACGCTGCGCACGAAGGCGGGCTTTCTGGTAGAAACGCGGCCTCTTGCGTGGACCCATCCCGGGGGTTGTGCACAGCCGCGCCAGAAACATGCATCGTTTTCAGGTTTCTGTTATTGTGTCACACTCCTAATAATTTCATTCCGAGGAGAGTTAACGTAAAAGCCATGCGCTGTCGATGTTTTATTTCATGGTATTGTAACGCAGATTGAAGACGGAAGGAAGGAAGGAAATCAACTTTTTTCAGGGCCTGCAGGCCACGAGAGCTTTGGGCTCTCATGGAGTGGGCGTCTCCCACGACGGAACCGGGAGGTTGAGTTTCCTGGCGGCGTCGTGGACCTGCTGGACGGCCCAGAGTTGGGGAGGGAGTTCTTCGCTCCGGATCGCTTTTTCAAACTTGCGCGTGTCCGGTTCGGAGTTTATGTGAGCTTGCGAGCACGGCCAGAGTAAATGATATACGTTGAGGGATGTATTGCAATTGGTGCAATAAGATTTGTCGTAGAGCTCAGGCATGTAATGGTGTAATCTGTTTTGCGTGGGGTATGTGTCTGTCTGTAGCATTCTGAGTGTAACCGTTTGAGCTCGAGTGAGCGTGCGGTGTGGCGTGCTATACTGTCTGCGTTGTAGGTAGTACTGTTTAGTGATTTCATTGTATGTAGTGGGGGCGTCCTTATTCTCCGAGTGGTCGGGTGAAGCCGCGCGTAGTCTTACAAAATGGACGCTTCTGTTTAATGGCGGTCCAGGAGCAGAACGTGCAGCTCACGTGCTTCATCGTGGGGCTCCCGCCGTCCCCCGGTGCGGGAGCCCCACATCATTGTGTCAGTATTTGTTTGTACAAGGGCTGTCATTCTGAGAATTCCGAGGAATAACTTTTTCAAGAGTGCAAGACAAGATATGAGCAACTTCAGGGGTAGAATGGCGTCAAAATTTAATCCGCATATACCGCATGTCATATAGCAAGGCGTGGCATATACATATTTCTCAATATATGCGGAAATTTTCGCTCACGAACACCTTCGCCGACACCGACGCCGGATTTTCTGCCACACGGGGCCCTTAACGCTATCGCGTTAGTACATGGCGTCCCAGAAATTGATCATACAGGATGCGAATGAAACGTCGCTGAACCCATTTAATTTTTGCCACATTGGTCAAATTAATACAGTTCTATACAACAGAACTAAATCCTAACTTCGTGCGGACAAAAGAAGAATACAAGAGAATACAAAGAAGAATACAACACAAAGAAGAATGTAATACAATGCATTTGACATTCGTAAACTTTTTGGTAATTTTTGATATGAGACCTAATTTTCTGCAGGATGCATTAACAATGCTTAAAACATGTTCTTCGGAAGTTCGTCGGGAGTCAACCAATATTGCTATGTCGCGTGTACAACTCATTCTTTTCAAGGGATATCAAGTGAGTAGTCGTATAGTAAAGGGTACATTTTGCGATTAAAAGAAACAAGTGTCTTAGGTGGATTAATGCGCAAGAACCTGAAAGTACACCATTCCGCAACAGAATTCTCATCTTGCTGTAATAATTCCATAATCCTGCTCTGATTCTATTTCACGGTAAAGATTATTATCGTCAGTGTATAAAAGGAGACGGGAATGACGCAAACATTCTTCGAGATTATTAACAAAGATATTGAAAAAAAAAAGATGGGCCTAAAATAGACCCTCGCGGAACACCGGAAGTTGATTCATAAAGCAAAGAGTATTTAGCAGCAACGTAACCGTAATTTAACCGAGTGGACAGGTAATCTTTAATCAGCGTGTGCAGGCTGGAATTAACACCGTAACTGAAAGAGTTTATGGATAAGGTGGTCATGAGAAACAACATCAAATGATCTTGATAGGTCGAAGTATATTGTATCTAACTTTCTCCGATTAGCAACAGTGGGTCCCGCAGCATCAAGAAGAGAAGCAAGGTTTGTTTCCACAGACCTACCATGAAGAAGAAAAAGACACGCTTGCATACACTACTCTTACGCTTAAAGAAAAACGACAGACGTGTAAGGTTCTCATTTCAAACACTTTTGCAAACAGCGACAAGAGGGACGTGGGGCGATAATATTTGATGTCGCTCATGCTACCACTTTTATGAATTGGCACAACTACTGCATTTTTCCAACAAGGAGGAGAGGCACTCGTACGCAAAGCAAGATCAAAAATGTGTGTAAGGAGAGGAACAAAAATAGAAGAACAGCCTTTGATAAGAAAACATGATATTCGGTCGGGAACAAGAGAATGCGTTGGCTTCAACTGACTTACGGCCGCCGCAATATACCACGCTCTGAAAAACGCCAAATGTTGAAATGGTCACTGAAGCTGTACTGCCAATCACCAGAGCTAAGATCATGCGCTGTATATTGAAGAAAAGCGACGAAAAAAAAAATGTTCAGAGAATGCGTTGGCGATATTTTCGCAGTTTATAAGAATGCCGCGAGAAGGATGAAGGGCGTAGCGAGGGGGGGGGGGGACTTATGGGGCTTCAGCCCTGCCCCCCCCCCCCCCCCCGAAATTTTTCCGTGCTGTCCATGCACCGCCGACCAAAGCGAACCCCGGCGCCGGAATTTATTCCGGATTTTGTCTAAAACGCCTTTTTAACGCTCGAAAAGCCATTTTACCGGAAATATTGCGAACTCCGGCTGGATTTTGCGGCAACGCCCATGCACCGGGAGCCCCGTAGCGCAAGCAGCCCCATCCGAGCACAAAGTTTCAAAAACGTTTTGATGGCGAACGGGCTCGCCGGGGCATCTCGCGGAGGCCGCGGAATCTACACTCTATAATGGAATCTACGGAGCGCGTGGATGTCAATTCCGAAACTTTATGGGTATAAAGTTCTCATAAGTTTTTGATGTGGAAGGTGCATTGACATTTCCAAACGTGTGCTTTAGATTTTCAATTGAGGAACTTTGTAAGTTTAATGTTCCCATAAATATTTGACGCCAAAGGTTCATTAACTTTTCCAAAGTCGTACATCGGGCCATACAACGAGACAAGCCAAATCAGCACACTATCAGACAAGTTGACAAAGCCCGCAGCGAGGCCCGATGAGACGAAGCGTTGGGGCGGTTCATTCGTGCCGTCATGTCACCTAAAAAATATTAACATCTTTTTCCACCTGCGCCAAAGCATCCAGTGAAGACACTAAAGCCAGCCAAGGTAACCACGTTCTTATTCATTTTTTATACTTTGACTTTTAATCGCGAGAACACATTGAACCTCTTCAATTTTTTTGTTCTCGCTCCCCAACCCGCGGGCTGCCAGAGCCAGCCAGAGCGCATGCGTTTTTCTGGTGTTTCCCCGACCACCGCGCGGCACCCTTCGGTGCGCGTTCGGTTTTCCCTTATGAAAATGGTTATGTCCTTTATGTTTACTGTATGTTTCCCGCAGTTCACATGAGGAAATATCCTTTATGTTTCCTCCATGTTGAAATTTGGCCACTGCTTTTATGTTTCCTTCGTGTGTCCTCCCTTTATGTATCCCTTATGTTACCGTACTTTATGTTTCCTCCATGTTGAAATTTGGCCACTGCTTTTATGTTTCCTTCGTGTGTCCTCCCTTTATGTATCCCTTATGTTACCGTACTTTATGTTTCCTCCATGTTGAAATTTGGCCACTGCTTTTATGTTTCCTTCGTGTGTCCTACCTTTATGCATCCTTTATGTGGCCGCAGTGACTAAATCCTGTATTTTACGTAGACATGCATAGATGAAGAGTTCCGTGTACACATTTTATATTTATAAATTTTTCCTGAGTTAAAAAGTTTTGCATTGGTTTTCATTGTAAGGTTACTGTTCCCTACATGATGCAGCGCATGGATTGAAACTCTGTTATGGCACAGAAATTCATGACAATTTGTTCTAAAATTGCAAACTAATTAGCCTTCATAGATTATTTCAGTATAACACTTGGAGAACCACTGTACGTTCCTCACTGCAGTGCTGCTGTTCTAGTTATGTCTTTGTGACTAATATAATATGTAATGTTTGGATGGAAAGATCAGGTTGGATCAGTGCTTGCACTTTTAAAAGAAAGTTTTGACTATACTTTGCAAAAGTTTGTCTGAAACTACGAACAGTTTATTGGACTATCTGAATGTTACTTCAGTTTGCCACGTCTGCTCACAGCAGACCTCTGGAATGTGTTGCTTGGGTGAGAGCTCACAAGGCACCTGAAAAACAAAACAAAAGCCAATCTTTTTCACTTATTCAAAAATATTCATTTAAGCAAGAACAGCCTGGCCTGTATGCACACAGCGAAGAAACGTGGAGAAGTCAAAAACAGATCATAAAAACATCAGGGCAACACAGAAGCTTTTAACTAATTGTTTGAAAGAGACTGACCTGCCAGTCCACTCAGGTATTAAATTGCTCACAAATTTTTTTAAACATTTCTGCAGCAGCTGCTAAGTAGTACATGACCTATAGGAGTAGGCAACTGGCCAACAAATCTTTGTGTGCCTGCTTGTACAGATGTCTCGTAGTTATATCTCAAGTGGTTACACTGTTATATGGTAAAATTCAGGCGGGAATAAAACCAGCCGCAAACATCAGACTACATGGGAAATTATCACCAAAACTTAAAGATCTAGTAAATCAAATGACCAATCGATTACGAAGGGTCTAAAACCTAGACCGCGATTTTGTAGCGATCCCTTTTCCGATGCTACTCCTTTGCTCATTGATCTGACCGACATTCCGCTATCGTTATCAACTATAACAGCCAGCCGTGAAAGGTGGGTTATAAGAGTGGCAAACATCGAGCGCAAAGCATCGCAAGCAAATCGCATCCCTTATTGGGCAGTGCTACAAACCACTGTCTTTAACAATCGCAGGAACTCACATCCCGTTCTTCGGATGAAAATATTAATGAAAACGAGCGTCTCATTGAGATGCCTCGATTAAAAAGAAATTTCGCTGTTGTAATGTCGGTCTACATTTGCCCTACAATATAGAAGACAAATACACGAGCACGTCGAAGAACACAAACAATGCAGACAAGTTCTCGCGAAGCTGCACTTCAATCTGAACACTATCAATAAAGTAATCTTCACACAAGCTAATACCTGTTCAAGTGTCAAACATCGCAGTCGCGTGCCAACTCGCGATGCCCGTGAGACATCGACATCCATTACAAACGTAACTTGCGGAAATTCATATCTACGGAAGAATTTCTTGCCGGGAAACTACCGAGAAAACAGTAACTTTCAGCGTTTAGGTAAATATTTGCCCATTAAGTCCCAACAATCGGCGGTGGTAGCACATCACTCCATAAAGCAAGTAAGCGGTAAGAAATGATACATTTCACGGAAACTCCCCTCGTGAAACGCTTTGCTAAATGTGCACAGCAACATGGTCAACGTACGCTCAGAAAGTGTTCTGTTGTCGTTCCACAAAGCTTACTACATGAACCAAAAGCTGCGAGAATGCGCGCAAGCGTCAGATCTGCTTACCTTCAATGTGGTCAGCAAACGGCTTCTTCGTCTCGCAGGCACCACGCGGCGACACTCTTTCCAGCGCGAACACTGTTGAATCGCCGATGAACACCAGCGCACGAAAGCACAACTGTCAACAAATTCTTTCACGCACCATAATTCGAAGCCACAGTATCAGGTATTCCACGAGCGAACGCGGACAGGCGAGAACAAAGGCCGCTCGGACGGGCGCTACACAAGACACTGGCGTATCACACGAAACATAAGGCGAACTAATGGCGTTACACGAGTCCAGAGGTTTCCTGATGGTTAATGCACACGGTACGGATCACAGTTTGTTTAGGCACTTCGAAAATATGATTAAATTACTGTGTAACGAACACTCTCACCGCTCACAGCAAAACAACGTGACCCAGCTCACCGTCAACCGTTACACTGCGGCAGCGCCGCACTGCGGTTAAAACGT
This sequence comes from Dermacentor albipictus, assembly GCF_038994185.2. Lineage (NCBI taxonomy): Eukaryota > Metazoa > Arthropoda > Arachnida > Ixodida > Ixodidae > Dermacentor > Dermacentor albipictus. The sequence goes on from NC_091821.1 coordinate 422,015,968, forward strand.
GAATTTAGCCTCCGAGATCTACATTTTTCTTTAGGGCGTGAATTTTGGAAAAGCACGGCCTTCGAGATTTAAAAACGTCGTTGCTGGAAGGAAGGCTGGTATTTAAACACAAATTATTGATTTTAAAGTGTCTTGGTGCGCTGCCTTGTTTTTTTAAAGTATATGCAGAGATTTTAGACGAACTATGCGCGAACGCTTGTCCTGTGGTTTGTCGGCGGGCACGAGCCAATCAGCGCGCATCATGTGCTGTTCCGTCGCTTGGGATGGCGCACGGTGTGCGGGCAACCGCGAGAGCTGTGACGCCTACCGATCAGAAATTCGGAATTGCCACACATATACACGCTTCTTATGGTGCCCAGTGGCGTGTTTTTGAGAATGTCAGGCTTTATCTTGCATAGGTGGCACCATATTTGCTCGTAGCGTAAGGAATGAAGGCGACAAAATGTGGCGATAGCTGGCTTGCAGCGGCAGCGGAACTTCGGCCAAAGTGAAACAGGCGTACTGCTTGCATGCTCGCGTAATCAAATACGGCCATACTCCGCACACAACTTTCATACTTAGCCAACTCACAATTATAAATTGTTCAGTTGTACGCCCAAGCAAGCATTTACGGGATCCGCGCTGCCCTGCTTCTACGCGTGCTAATATCGACACAGCAGTTACTCGTACTTGTGGTCAGCGCGAAAGCGACACGGACAAAAGGAAGAAACACAACAAGACGGCGCTGTTTCTTCGGAGTGTTCCTTGTTTCCGCGTTGCTTTTGCGCTGTTGCTAAAGGTACGATGAATCGTAACCAACTCGCCCACTATATGCTCTATGTTACCTACGTGTGTACTGAAGTGCACACCTAGGTAACATCCAGCCGTAAACACAAAGGACACATCCTACAAGAATTATAATAAGGGTTGTTTTCTTGGACCAAATGAAAGCATAAGTCAAGATTTAGTACTTACAATGACTCTGCTGAGTGTATCAATGCCTGTCACACAGTACAGATAGATCTGCCTATATTATATGTAAAGACAGTTGTTATGTGCACTCTATGTTACCTACATGTGCACTCAAGTGTACACTCAGGTAACACATAGTGCACATCCAGTTAACATCCTGCCGTAAACATAAAGGACACATCCTAGAGGCATAATAAAGGTAACTTCCTCGAGGTATACGTTAGGATGAGTAAACACGTAGTACACACAAAGTTCACATCCTGGAGGTCACACAAAGGACAAGGAAACATAAAGGTCACATAGGACACAAGAAGGAAACATAAAGGAAACATAAAGGCAATGGCCATTTTCATAGGGGTTCTCTGGCCGCGTGCATTTTCGCCTGGCAGAATTTTGGACGCTTTCTAGCTAGCAGACGAGAAAAAAAAACAATAGTCGCTCGCCGCCATCATTGTGGGGACTCGATGGATTGCACCGCTTTCGCCTGAGCGCAACCTCTCGAGAAAGTCTTGTCTAGCCGGTGTAGGATACCGAGCAGTATGCGTATGGTTCTCGGTGGACCAAACGTCTCACGATTTCTTCGATATTCCTTCGGTAGCCTAATTGGGTGCCCAAAGTAGGCATTCGATTGTGGAGATACTTTCCTTTGCGTTTCTGCATTTCGGTGCCCCCGCCCCACAAAAGAGAAAAAAAGGACATTGTTGAGGCACAGCGAATTGTCGCATGGTAAAAGTTTGATTTTTTTGCTTCTTGTGTTGCGGAAAGTAATGGGCCATGGCACGCTTCAGCTGCCGGATACTCTTATTATATTATTGCGATAGCAATGACATGGACACTCTAGGCGCATTCCTGCCGTTGCCGTCGCCCTCATGTTCCGCATAAAGTTCAAGGGCGATAACATCATAACCGCGCACTGCATGCTGTATGTGCGATTCACGTAGGGAGGGGGATGGGGGGCTGGAATTTGTGAGACGACGATGGTGGCTCAGTCTTGTGTGCGCAAGGGAGAAAAGTGAGGAGCATGCTTGCCGCTTTCCGTCGCGCGTGATACATCGGGGGGAGTGGATGGAATGGGGGAGGGATCTAGGATTCTGTGAATCTGTGATTGCGCAACATGTTTATTTGCCTTGTTTGACCCATTATATACCGTGACTTTTTCTTAGATACGTAGAGTTATTGGAGACTTATACGTACGTTTAGATATCTTGTTGCGATGTTTTGTGCATACGTGCAGTGAACTTTGTTTCCAGTGGCACTTTTTTGCCGTTTATCAAGGTGTATCTTGGCATTTGTATATTCCATTGTATCTTCGCGTTTCTTATGTACGAAGGCGAGTGAAATGAAAGTGAGCCCACCCATACTGCGCAATTATGGTTCTGTTAATTATCTGCAAGGCCTGCGCGTCACACAGGCATCTCTCATTTACAAAAGTGACAAGCAGGTGTGAGGATAAATGTTTTTTAATGCGCACATACACTGGGTTGAACATGGTTGCGAGACGTAATGGATGCTCCAGAAGTAGAGCGGCATGATGCCGTGAGGTTTTTGACAGCTGAAGATGTTTCCCAAAAAGAAATTAGTGACCGGGCTGCCATGTACATTGCAAGCAAGCAAGCAAGTAAAGTAACTAAGTAAAGTAAGTAAAGTAAGTAAGCGCTTTATTTCCCATATACAATATACATTTAAATATGGACAGGTCTTGAGGAAAAAAGCTGCGTCAGCAGCTTGACTAAGTCCTATTAAACATTCAACATTGCGTTTCAGTGGCCGCTGTCAAGCGTTAGAACAAACTGTTCAAAAAAGGAGGTGAAAGTTACAAAGACGATCCCAGACCGTACCAAAGCCATCGTGCAATCACTCCTAACAAAATTGCAAAGGTTGATGAGCTGATGACACAAGAACGGAGGATAAGCATCGATGAACTGGAAGAGCGTGTGAACATCAGTCACGGTTCAGTTCACCGTCACCATTCACGCCATAATTGATGAACATCTCGGTTATCGACTCTTGTGTGCGCTATGGATGTCTAAGATTTTGAACCACCGCCAGAGTACGGAGAAGTTCGGCGCTGCCTTTTCTCTCCGATCCAGTATCACAATAAGGGTGACAATTTCTTGTCTGCAGTTGTGATCGGAAACGAACCATCATGCCAATACTGCGAGCCTGAAACACGACGGCAAAGCTTACAATGGAAACATTCGAATTCACCACCCCCAAAGAAAGCAAAGGCCATCATTTCCGCCGGAAAGACGTTGCTGACTTTTATTTTTCGATTTTAAGGGGCCATTACTGATAGAATTTGATAAATCTTGAGAGACTATCAATTGTTTCCGATATTGTGAAACGCCGGATCGACTGCGTGTTGCAATCAAGAACAAACTACGTGAAAAATTGACGAATGGGGTCATCTTGTTCCACGACAATGCCCGTCCACACGTCGCTGATGTGGTTAATACGAAACTGGCAAAGTTCAAGCGGGAAACGCTGCAACATCCGCCATACAGCTCAGACCTGTCGCCTTACGACTTCCATATTTTGAGGCACTCAAGAAAGCAGCTCAAGGGAACCAGATTCCTCTCGGACGATGACGTGAAAGTCAGTTGCAGACGTTTCGAAGCAAGAACCCAAAGAGCTTTATAGACGGGAATTACGCGATTTGTTAGTCAATGGGACAAATGTTTAAATGCTCATGGAGGCTACTTTCAAATAATGTACCCCGTCTGCCATATATTCGCATTGGCTCACTTTCATTTGACTGGCCCTCGTATATTCTGCAGAACTCCTGCTTTTTATACGTGCTCTCTGTTGCGACTCTAATTTCGGTGCAATTACTCACGATACATGACCGGTAACAGCTGCTCCTGCGTAATACATTGGATCAAATGACAGCGTCAGTGAGATTTTTCACTGGCCCTTGCATATGTACAAGAATGTAAACAAGGATCTTTAATGACAAAGTTTCATTAACATATTTGTCCTCAACTTGTTCATTTCATGGCCTTTACATTTTTCATATCAGCGGCATGCACTGCTTTGCTGGTTTCGAGCTGATGTAGTTTTAAAGTTCGTGTGATATTTTCTTTACTTATTAAATAGACAAAAACATGGAAGCATTAACATCAGTTATGTTGGGCACAATTTTTGGCACATACGAGTATAATATTTAATGAAAAAATACATATCTTGCTTGTATTGACATTGCGTAGCGTTCAAGAATTCGTTTGCAGCATCTTTGGCAATGACAATACAGTTATTATTCATGTATTTGATTCCTAGGCAAATTGTTTAAGAGGAAGTTTTAGCTCGGGCCCAACTCCGACGCGGCCTATTCACATGTATGTAAAACGCAGAAACGCTTTTCTGAAATAACTCTTGAATCGCTTTTAATGAAATTTGTTGCATTTGAGAGAGTAAGTTCAATTCTAGTGTCTGTTGGAAGCGGAATTTCGATTGAAACTCCGAGAAAAAGTAGAAGCACGAAGTTTACAATTTAATAGCTCTTCATCAAGAACAGATATCGTGGTTCTGTAAACGGCATCCATTACACCATTCAAAGCGGACAAATTCGATATGTCTATTTGAATTTTCGTTATGTTATGTAGAAAGGTTCTGCAAAAGCCTTATTTTCATAATACTTAATTTTTTGAGACTCATGTGTAACATCCATTTTGTCCGCTGTAGATGTACTATGATGTGCAATTTACAGAATTGTGATATCAATTTTCATTGCTGATTTACAGAGTTGTAAACGTTATTCTTTCGTTTTCTGAAAATTTTCGATGTTTGCCACTTTTTAATAAAATATTGACGACCTATATCGAAAATTGGAAACAAACATTCACTAGAATTTAAGTTTTTTTTCTTTTAAATGCAACAAACCCCATCAAATTTGGTGAAGTGGTAGCCGAGAAAAACTAATTTTCCTTCTACATGTATTTAGATAGGAGAATCCGACCTAATGTTTCCTCTTAGGAGGTTCCTGGCTGCTCCTGGTTGCTCCACTGTTCTCTATGGACCTAAAAAGTCATCGATTATACGCGATACATTCGCAAACGGACTAGGGGCGCTATAACGTAAAGCTATTCCAAACGGTTCTATGCCAATTCTGCAATCATAACTCCGCCATTGGCTTACAACATTCTTTAACCACCCCCACTTCGCCTTTCTCTCATGCGACGTCACGAAAACCGCGGTAACTCCCCATCTGATATGATGTGAACACACTGATTATGCATGACTGCAAAGAACAAAAGAAAAATAGGTATTTCTGATTCGACGCCTTTTCCCCATTAGACCTCGGCTATTGGTCAAAAGTTTTCGGGCTGCACCCATTTCACCTGCCTGCCACCCGACATCACAAAACCGCGGAAGCTCACCGCGTCAAAGTGACGTGTACGCGTCAGATGCATTATTATGCCGAATAAAACTGAAATTTTCTTCTGACTAGCCGCAGGCTGCCCTGTTCCGAAAGGAACAAAAGATGACTGCCGCCGATCGGTCAGGCGCTGGCTACTCGCACCTGCCGGAGAGCATGGGTTTATTTGCGTACAGTAATACCTTTTGCGTGGCTGTGTAACGTGTTCGAGCACTTTCGGCACGTTTACGACCTCGTTCAGTCAACTTTTCTTTGCTGATTATTTTTTTAGCGGCATTCTTAAGCTTCCATTGCATGCCGCCGCGATTTTCAACGAGCCACCCCAAGCTAAGTAAGGGAAAGCGGACCAATCGCAGACGCCGCACCACCCTCTTCATCCGGTTATCGATTTTCAGTGCAGTGGCTCGGCCCCATCGAATCCGTCTCCACTTGAGCATGTTCCTCGCCTCTTATAAGCCAATTGGATAAGACAAGCCGCTCAGTGTAGGCAATGTTATTCGTTTTTAAAGCAAACAAAAGAGACCTCCTATAAACGAGGAAAGCATTTGATTGGTCTCTTTAAACAACCCTGCGTGTCACTGCCCGATGCTTGCGTCGGCGGTTTCGCAAATTTGACATCAGGAGATTGGAATAAAAACATATTGGAGTAGTTTTACGTTATAGGGCCCTAGGTCATCTCACTGTTACCGAACGGGAGGAGTGATCGTTGCGCAAGGACGGAGACCGTTCGGAGCTTTGGTCCACCTTGATGCGCAGCTCTCCAGCGTGCAGCTAACAACAAGTTATCTCCTGCAAAAAGCAGTACGGTTGCACACATCATCGACGGGGCAAGAAAGCCTGCACGCGCTCTATACGCTTATGCGTTCCCTCTAACAGTGGACTGCATTGTACGTTTCCTGTTTCGGCGACGCGTTGCACGACACGCTAATGCGCGCTTAGTCGCTGTCCGCGCACATGCGACGCCTCACCACTTTTTTTTTTCGTTCTTTTTATTGCGGAACAGCGCACGCAGCCATCCAACGACAGGTAGGCGTACGCCTTCCGGAAGTCGCTGCCCTGGAACGGCACCCGGTCGGAAAATTGTCCCCGCGGGAACTTGGCTTGCGCCGATGACCCCTTCCGATGTTTCTTTTCGCCCTGCGATCTCCTCTTTTCTCGTTACTCGTCTCTCCTACAGCCTATCCACATTTTCCGGTATTCCCGTGATCGAGTTTCTCGAAAGTCGACCCTTGCCCGCAGCTTTGCTTCTTGATTGCCCGTGTTTTGGCTGTATAGTATGCGCTGTGAAAGAAGTGAGGGGGAGGGACCCTGCCCTTTCAAAACTATACGCACCAGTAAGAAAATAGCGAGATAAAGCATCTCCATTCAATAATGCCCTGATTTCAAGGTACGGGATAACATCTATTAACCCTTTAATGAGGCAACATATAAGTACCCGATAAAAAATGTTCATTCTTTATCTAAATGTTCAATATACATCGAGAACAAACATATTCAACCAAAAGAAAGAATATTTATCGGGAAATGTTTCAGCTATAGGAGGGCGTGGGGGGTGGGGGGCAGCAAGCAGAAAACTGAAATTTTTGTTTGGTACATGTTTGGTTTTGAAAACATGGTCAGAAAACTGGCCATGTTTTCAAGTGAAAGGGATTCGCGTGCCAAATTTCTTCTTCCTCGTCCTGTGTTCCTGCTCTAAACCAACAAATGACGCGTGCTGCCGGTCATTTAGTGTCGGCCGAAGTCATTTAGCCAGAAACTTCGTACTCAAGGCGAAATCTCACCAAAAAAAAATGAAAATTATGATATGTTACCTGCAACACTCGTCAATACAGGGTTAATGTCATGTCACGGCAGGCGAATGAAAATACTTCGAAATATCTCCGAAGCGTCCAGTTCAAAGCCATAATTTGCACATGCTATATGGCAATAATTATGTGACTTATGTGCTACAGTGTCCGTACATGTAGCGCCTTATTTCGAATACGGACTGTTTGCCCTGCAATTTTTGCGTCATGCTGCTGTCTTGCGTTCGAGTTCAACTCGATATGCTGAGCACAAGTCGGTGGAATAATTTTAAAAAATAGCGCTTATGTACCGTGTTTTTGGTGCACCTGAATGGTCAAATTAATCCAGTGCCCTGCACTGCGTATTCCCTCGTACCCCACTGCGTAGCTTCGGGTCAAAAAACCATGCAATTCATTATTATTATTTTTTATTATTATTCAACCGCCTGTCCAGTCCAAGGTGTCATCTTCGTTTGCATCAGCCAAGCCATCTTCTACAGACGATCAACAAGCCGATGAACAACTTGGCGTGGTTTTTTCCGCCTACTATCGTTTAATCTGCTGGCAAAGACACCGAGACCGATCAGACTGCCCAAAAAAAGAAAAAGGTCTTGCGTCAAGGGCAGCATTGACGACGATAAACTTATCTACAAATAAGCGGTCACAGCGACCAAAGGCTATCTTCGTGTCCAAGCTGAGCTCCGACACAACACCTGCCCGTGCACCTCTCGAGACACCCAGTATATGCAAACATTTCTCCCCTTTCTTGCGGGCAGCTCAAGACGAAATACAACTCGTATTCGCCTCTTCACATATCCGTCGACGATGAAGCATTCAAGCGCCTGGATGACCCAGCGATGTGGCCAATTGGCTGCCTCTTTAAGAAATCCCTTGGGGTGCTATACACGACGATATGTTACATCCGTCAGATGAATCCCTTCTCCTTCAAAGTGCCGCTTAAAGTGGACATTTTCTATCAAAACGCTCGCGTGCTTCCTAGTAAAGCCCGTTAATTCTGCGCCAGTCTTCTTTCTTCCTCCTTTCCTATAATTGCAGTTATCGAAACTTGGCTGTGCAGGGACATGCAATGTTCAGATTTCTTTCCCACTTCAATACAATGTCTTCTGCAGTGACTGTAACATTAGTGGCACCAAACAAAAACGCGGTAATGTTTTGAATGGTGTTTTGGGTCCCTTAATTGAAGCGTGTTCGGCGCACGGATATTGATTGAAACCATACTATATACGTTGAAATCATCCTAGAGCGTACCGAGAAATTGGGAACTGGATCCTCTTGTGGGCAACCGAATGTATCTCCTGTACTATTTCATGAAGTCATTGGATCAAATGAACGCGTAATATTCTCCCACAGTAAACGCAGCGTACTTGTTCTCGGCGATTTTAACACACCGGGCATTGGCTTGGCGCATGCCATATATTCTCACTGTAACCACTACACAGAGAACAAAATGCAGCTTATTGTTACACTTTCTAGCCTTTTAATTCCATTCAGCAGGATAACTCGATCACCAATTGTTGTTGGTAACGTGTTAGACTTATGCCTTTGCGAATGTGCAGGATTTACAGGTGCCTCGTTCTGACATTCCTCTTATACCTCCCAACAAGTTTCATCCGCCACTAGAAACAACGGCCTTTGTGTCTGCGCTTAGACACAGCACCTCCTGTGGTAACACCAAATACCATCTCTTTGCCTTCAAGAGTGGAAACTACGTTAGTGTATACGAATTCTTTTCCAACGCCGATTGGTCTCAGGTTAGCGACATAGTGGGTGCTGAACAGCAGGCTCGCCAAATCACGTTGCCTATCCTCGATAGCATACAGATATATATCCCCCAGTGCGTGCCTAAGTGCTCAAAGTATCCTGATTGGTTCTCGTTTTAGCTGATAAGTGCTTTGAAGCATAAAGATCGTGCGCACAGAAGCGCTAAACGCTCACAAGATAACGATTGGGGACTGAAATTTCGTCTGTTCAAAGCTCTTTGCAAGCGTATCTGAAACGAGATCGTGATTCGTATATAGCGCTCCTGGAAAAGAGCGCCTCGGAACTGCCAGCTGATATTTGGGAATATATGCGGGCCCGCTCCAGTGAACGCTGGGAGTCTTTTCGCCTGTGTGATTAAAATGGTATGGAAGTCTAATTAGTTACTGACTGTATTACTGCTCATTTTTCTGCAATACACGTATATAAGCGTGTATTGGCCGCAGGCTTTCTTCCGAGATTTGGGGTGAAAATCGGGGGTGGGTCCATTAACACCGAGATAAAGACGCAACATTTTTTTTTCTTAAATATTTTTGGTGGTACTTGCCTTTATTGAACTACTGTACTCGCTTGTACTGGCTATGGCTATTCTTGGCTATTCCCGTAGCGAGTCACCTGCCAGTTGGAATAAATGGTAACGCCCCACAGACTTCCGATCGCAGGCGCAGCCGCTAAATCTTGGAGGTTGCGTTTTTTCTACCTGAAGGCGCCGAAAACTCCCCACGGCTGCCTTGTTTTGCCACCGATTAAATAAGAAAAGCTTCGGAATTCTCGAACCACACAACAGATAACACTTCAAACCTTCTCTAAAATCAAGGGTACGGCTTATACCCCAGTAATATCTTAACTTATTCTGAAGGGATTTTTTTTACAACGTTCTGGGTGCGGCCATTACCCGAGTGTATACGGCAATAAAGCTTTTGATATCAACGACAGTACCTGTCAGCAGCAGGCTTCAGTTACGATGCCTATTACGGTGTTGTTCGATGAAAAGCTCATCCATGAATGCATCCATCCGGTGTTCGAAACCCTGATTGCCTTGTAGTCCAGATGACATTGTATCAGCCATTTTAAAAGCTTACGGCAACATATTTGCTCTGGTATTTACATCTATTTTTAATAACTGTTTAAATTCATCCCCCTTTCCCCACATTTGGAAAACTGCTCAACTGCTCAACTGCACCTTTTAAGTCTGGCTCCAGAACAGATGTCTCAAACTGCAGGCCGATTTCTCTCCTCAGTGCCACATCCAAATTTCTTCAGCTTGCCTTTCGCTTTATAGTGCCTTCCAGTGTGAACAGCTTCTTAACTCTAAACCAACACGAATTTCTCTATAGTCGCTCAACAGGCACCAGTCATGTGAATTTCAAGACACAGATCTCAGTTCCCGAATTCCAGAAGGGGCAAGTGGATGCCGTGCGTTGCGACCTGAGCAAAGCTTCTGATCTGCTTGGTCATCCAATGTTTCTTGTAAAGCTTACGTGCCATGGTGTTGATGCTTCAGTTGTTTCTCTCCTTCGCAGCGATCTTCTGGAGAGGTCCTGCTACGTTAGCGTCAATGAACAGTCATCTTTTCTGTACACGGTCACTAGCGGTGTCCCTCAAGGCTCCGTATTAAGATCGCTCCTGTTCTTGGTATTTCTCAACGATGTTTCTTCCGTTATCCAGAAGTCGTCCTTTCTTCAACTCAACTTGCCGATCACATCAAGGTTTTCAAAGATATTCACAAAATTGATGACTGTCAAATTATTGAGTCTGACCTGTTGTAGTTTGCAGAATGGTGCAAAAGTAATGGTCTGAGCCTAAACTCTTCTGAGATTAAAATTATTACATTTACTCGGAAAACCGACCGTATTCTGTTTTCATATTTTGTAGACACTTTTTCGCTTAGTACGGCTGCTGAGGTAAATGATCTCGGCGTACTCTTTAATGCCTCGTTAAGCTTTTCCTCTCATACTGAACGCATTGCTATGCGTGGTCTGTGCTCCCGAGATTGTGTCTGGAGCATCTCAAGCGAATTCAAATCTCCCACTCCTTCCTTAATGCTGTATCAGGATATACGTCTTCCCTAGCTCTAATACGCATTGGTTGTGAAGAATGGAACTTCCTAATTCTAGAGATAGACTAGAAATAGTTCAGAAAAAGTTCTTAGCAATTTACCGCCATCGTTATTGCGCTGGCATTGGTCAATCTTGTGGCGCTTGCACTTTACCCTCGCTACCAGCCCTGGCCTGCCGACGCATTCGTGCAGACCTTCTGCTTTTGTGTAAGCTCCTTCACGGAAACCTGAACTGCCCTGAGCTACTTAATTATGTCACGCATTGGAATCTACGGAGAGTCACAAGGGAGCACCGACCATTCTCCGTTGCTGCTTGTCGCAGCAAACGTTCTGCTGTGTATAGAATTCAAAATTTGTATAATACCGATTTCACTGATCTTGATATTTTCCATCACTCGCTTTCGTCGTTATTTTCGTAGTTACCCGCCGTGGTTTGCTTAGTGGCTATCATGTTGGGCTGCTGAGCACGAGGTCGCGGGATCGAATCCCGGCCACAGCCGCGGCCGCATTTCGATGGGGGCGAAATGCGAAAACACCCGTGTACTTAGATTTAGATGCACGTTAAAGAACCCCAGGTGGTACAAATTTCCGTACTCCCCGCTACGGCGTGTCTCATAATCAGAAAGTTGTTTTGGCACATAAAACCCCACAAATTTTTATTTTCGTAGTTTCGCACTGTCTTGCGCTATAGTTTCTTCTGTACACGTATACCTGCTCTCTTTCGCCGTGTGATTTAGCACATTTTAAACTTTCCTGGTGATATGTCTTACGTTTCAGCGGTCTTTCTTGTACATTTAAAGTTCTTGGTGCATTGAATATACATGTTTACTGAGTGAATCGTTACCCCTTTATTTATTCAGTTTGCCTTGCTGTATAGTTCTTTGTTTTTCTTCACTGCGCTTGTTCATTAATATTCTGTTGATTTTCTGTTATGTTTACCGTGGTCGATAGATTATAGGTACTATTATATTATAATATTATGCTGAAATGTCTTTTCTGTACATGCATCGTTTTATTTTATCTTCGTATTACTTTCTTTTTAAAAGCTGCGCATTGTCCTTTCGTTAGATTACTTGTGCGCCAGTATTAAAACCTCATGGTGTTCTCTAGGCCCATAATGTAGAGGCTGGATTTATTTATTTATTTATTTATGTATTTATTTATTTATTTATTTATTTATTTATTTACTTACTTACTTACTTTCGCACGTTGTTCGTGCTTTTTTTTTCGTCTTTCTGTTGTGAATTTATATTGGCTTTTGTTGACTGTAAACTGTTCTTTTTCATAACTGTCCTTTTTTATTTCATGTTTCTTCCCCTTTATTTGTATTTGCATGATTATATTAATTTTTTTTTACCGTGCGCCAGCACTGGGACCCTATGATTGTTCCTGGGCACGGTAAATAAATATGACGGAGTGATATGTACTGCTATACTGCTTCAGTTTACCGCAAGGCTTTTGACCAAGTATTTGTTCGGCGATCGCGAATAGACTTGCTCGTTGGTATCATCAGAGTATTTCAAAAGCATTGAAAGATTATGGTATCAGTCACAAAGTAGTTCCTCGTCGACGGGCCACATTTAATAATATTTTTTTTTTAATGTATGGGGTTTTACGTGCCAAAACCACTCGCTGATTATGAGGCACGCCGTAGTGGGGGACTCCGGAAATTTCGACCACCTGGGGTTCTTTAACGTGCACCTAAATCTATGTACACGGGTGTTTTCGCATTTCGCCCCCATCGAAATGCGGCCGCCGTGGCCGGGATTCGATCCCGCGACCTCGTGCTCAGCAGCCCAACACCTTATCCACTGAGCAACCACGGCGGGTGGGCCACATTTAACCTGGTGCCAGTATTCGAATTACATGCATGGTCACTCCAGAACACGCAGCCTTAGACTAACTTGTGAACCAGCTCTCACGGCCCTGGAATCCTGCGACATGAAATAATTTGCATTTCCTTTACTCATAATGCCGTTATGCGGTTTAACAAAGAAGCGTATATGTGAGAAAGAGGTGACTAAAACACTGCCATCTATTTGTAGATTTGCATGGACTCAGTGTCATTATGCTCTAAAAGCATTCTTTGCCGCTTCGCTCCTGCTAGCGGATTTCCGCAGTTTACTCATTTGAATAATTCACTCGTTCAAGCTTTCAGCGCTTCGTCTTCCCGATTTCCCTTGGCCTCGCGCTCCAACCTGCCAGCCTCCTTTAAATGGAAGCTTTCTTTTCGAAACCCTCCAGGACTTTCCTGACCATGACTGCAGGGCACTGCTCTTCTGCCAAATAGCTTATAGACAGGACAACAATACCATATTTACTACCCTTAAATGTGTGCTGGCTGCCGGTCTTGTTTTCTACGGAATTACTCAGTGATTAACGACACCGCATATACTCATTACCACGAATAAGCGTCATGGAGAAACATAATTCCTTTAACAAATCAAATCTTACTACGCTTACTTTCCTAAGGCTTGGAGTTTGGCGCATCTGCTTGGTCGGTCTTCAGCCGAGTAAAGTGCAGTATACTATTGCATTATCGCTAGGATCGATCGCCTCTAGCCGTCGCGTCGACCCTGGATACAATGTAACAGCAAAGGGGGCCAATGCCGGAGTCAATATAATGCGCGGTCACGTAGGCCACATGTTGTGGGTCTCCACGTTTTGCCATGTTCGCTGGCAGGCAGGTAATCCCTATGGTGGGAAACACTGTGCAGAATGTAATGAGTTGCGCGGCATTTCTTAACGATCATGGGGATTGGATTTGCATAATTTTTTGTTATGCTCCGATAGCAACCGCCCGCAAAGGCTTTGGTCCCAGGTTTTATTCTCGGACCAGGATTAACTTTTCCCCAAATGCGAATTTTGTTCTTCTAGGGACACCGAAATGTGTCCCTTCGCGTGGGACACTTCTGCAACAGCCAGGTTTTCCTCGCGTGAATCTTGCTACCCCATTAAGGACTTCCGGAAGTATTTATTCAAATAATTCATTATCTGAGTGCGCCGTTATGTGTCCGCTAATACTGTTGCGTCTACACACGCATCTTCAAGTCCGTTCTTTTTTTGCTATCTCACTGTTTACATTCCGCTTGAGAATTCAGTGCACGCACGACGTCTGCAATATCGGCACCGGCCAATACGTTTCTGACGTCAGTATATTGCACTTGTTTACTCAGTGTAGAACGAGGCAAGCGTGGCGCACGCTCAAACTGCATAAAGGTATATACGCAACCACGCGCACCCGGTCCAGGCACTGCCTCTTCGCAGAACTGCGCCGACGACCTCGAAAACATCTTCCTCGCATCCGAGCGCGGAGTCTGTGATGCGCCGACAATTGACACTGTTTCGTCGCGTGCACGCAGGGGCGTTACTACGCTCGTGTGCGCGCGCGCGCTTGTGTGCTTTTGTGCGGAGATTCTCGGAAGAACGACGGTCGCCCGAAAGACTGGCCAGGGCGTATGTCATGCGGCACCTACAGCGCGACAGTGTTTCCTTGAGCTGTTTACGTGTTTCTCCTCCGGTCGTTCCTGCTGCTGTCGCTGATGTTCCCGTACCGGCTTCGTTGTTTTCTCCTCCCCTCCCAAAGCCTTGTGGCCCGCCCTTGCAGCACAGATGCGCCCTGCCGCTTTCCGGGCGACCCCGCCCTCGCAAATGAGGAGGACGTTCCACGCGCAAGAGACGCCGCACTGAGTTCGTACTCTGAATTAAGTTTCATTTGTGTCGTCTCTCGTCATTTGCTAGTGGGGCACGCAGTGGATGCAGGCGTTTGAAAATGAGATAGAAAATAAGAAGGGCGCGTGCTTCTTTACGACTCGAGGTACACGCCGTGACCGTGTTTTCATCTGAAGGCGAGCACTAATTCTCATGCGCGGTAGCAGCGACGCGTTATACAAATGAAGCCTTTCTGCGCATGTTGCGAGTAACCATAGTTCCGGCGATCTTAGTATACAGGGGGCTTTTTTTTTTGCACGTTCTTTGTTTTCGTGCACGATAATCAGCGCTAGAGTATGAATGAACGCGTGCGTTAGAAAGTCGTAATCTCGAAAAGTGCTCTTCCTTCCCCCATGCGTTTTAAAGATACCGCAGGTGCATTGTTTGTTTGTTTTCGCTCGACCTTCGTTCTGTCTTTCTTTTCTTCCTGCAGACGACTAGCTCTTCTCGGTGTTGGTTGCTATGTATTTGATAGCAAGGTCGAAATAAAATGTATACTTCTAGTTCTCGCTGTGCCTCATTGAACAAATGTTGCCTAAATCTAGGCAGAGTAGCGGATGGCAAACAGACAGTCTCATTGCAGAGAAAAGACACTAGCTTTCTTCACGTCCATTTACCACACCAGTAAGCGACCCTGTTTGTGTTAGTTTTTAGGTGCGACGCGCATATAATCCGCCTGTGTGGCGTAGGCTGTCACTATGGCTTGATGTTATCGGTTCAATTCTTTTTGTTGATGAGCCCATTCGACACCTTGCAGCCGAGCTTTCGTGAAAACAAACTATCAGTGACTTTCTCACAACATTTCCCGTTTCATTTTGTCTTTAAACATTACATTGTTGCCAGCAGGGTGGCGGGGCTTTCTCAGACTATCAAAAGTATCGATGCATACATCTCCCAATCAAATCCATATTATATCCATCCACTCATCCATCCATCCGCCTGTCCTTTGCGTTTATCTATTCTTTATCACGTCTGTACGTAAATTCATCCAATTTATTAGTGAATGGCTTGTGAATTTATCGGGATAAGGTGTCTTTCTAATAATAATATTTGGGGTTTTACGTGCCAAAACCACTTTCTGATTATGAGGCACGCCGTAGTGGAGGACTCCGGAAATTTAGACCACCTGGGGTTCTTTAACGTGCACCTAAATCTAAGCACACGGGTGTTTTCGCATTTCGCCCCCATCGAAATGCGGCCGCCGTGGCCGGGATTCGATCCCGCGACCTCGTGCTCAGCAGCCCAACACCATAGCCACTGAGCAACCACGGCGGGTAAGGTGTCTTTCTAGTCAAACATGCTGCTCCACCAACTAGTAATAGCGAATTCAGTTTTGTTAGCGTTCCGCGCCCTCGCATTACGTCGAATAAACTCAAGGAAAGGATGGGGATAACTTAAGCTAAGCTGAAGCTATTAACGACACACTTCCAACATGTACAGTCGCGGACAGAATATTACGGACCATGAAATCTAAGAAAAAGCTGAATATATCCGCAACCTCACGACGCAATCTGGTATTTGCATTTTGGACCTCGACTAGAATATGCTAACAACGTTGTCGTGGGCAGTTTTACTGCTTACTGCTACAGGCTGCTCGGGCATTGAACGTTTTCGGAGATCCCGTGGTCCATTTTATTCTGTCCGCGACTGTACCTTAAAGTGAATAATTGCGTAAGGGCTAAATAACCAATCGCAACATTCGTGCAATGATTCATCCACGATGAGCATAGAAAGATTATGATGAGGATTAGGGTGATAAAGATCTAATGAATATTTTTGATTGGCCACAGGTAATTATTGACTTATCAAGAAACCCTCCTGAAAAGGCAGCAAAGCGGCGTCTGTCACGGGCAACATTTAAAATTTTCGTTCGAACTATTTTACGGAAAGCAGGCGGTGTCTCTTACTGTAGTACGCTCCTCATTTCCGAGTAGCCGCGCCGCCATATTTGATGAAGGTATCCGTCTCCGGCGCTACCCCGTGAACAGCCACGTATGCTTAGCGCTACAAAATAGTCGCATATATAAACCCCTCGTTAACGCGGACGCAGGGCAAATAACAGCGTATTAGCGCATAATATAGTTAGCGCCCACACCCAGAGAACGGACGAAGTTACCTGGAATCGTAGGACCGGCCATTGTTCTGTTCAATGGTGTGGCACGTCCATTTGTCTTGACGCTGTCGCTACATATTTTTTCCCTTTCTTTTCTTTTCTTAAGCCTCGCCTTGCACACGTGGGCGCTAAGGTTCTGCGGTGCGCTTCTCCGACTTCCTCTCGTTTTTCCTCACATTGTTAGTTTCAAAGCCTTTAAAACTCGCATTGCCACTTCTTTATTACATTTTTTTCTCCAGCGCCGAAGCTCAGTACGCTGGAGAAGCACGTGTCAGAGAAAAGGTGCGGAGGTTAAAGAGATACAGTCGCACAAGAAAAAAAAGGATAAAGCGAGCTACTGAGGGGAGAACAATTATTACAGCTGTGATGCATAACGACGCATTTCGTGCGCTTTAAGCAAGTCGCCAGCTTATCCGACGTCGGGAGGTGGTCTGCATCGTAAAGTTGGTTCGTCTGCAATTAGGATGGCGATTTTGGCGAGTTGCTCTAAGTTCGCGGTCTGAATGAAACGCGAAGCATACTGCAGTGCGGGTACCTAGGCGTGTGACTAGCGGAATGATGTACGAACACTAGCGCCGACTAACAACTGAATTTTTATTTATCAAAGAAGGTAGCAAAATAGGAACTC
Source organism: Dermacentor albipictus (assembly GCF_038994185.2). Taxonomy (NCBI): domain Eukaryota; kingdom Metazoa; phylum Arthropoda; class Arachnida; order Ixodida; family Ixodidae; genus Dermacentor; species Dermacentor albipictus. The sequence continues at coordinate 422,033,368 of NC_091821.1, forward strand.
AGGAGGTAAGATGGTTAGCGAACGTGGTGTTGCAGGGTTGATGCAATGCCGTCACGTCTGAGAACCAGTAGAAATATCTTTAGGAAAGGCCTGTATGGCAAAAAAAATAACAATAACATTCCGAAGAATTGCAATCAAGTTGTACGCAGAATTAAAAAGAGCAAATAATTTTTTCTTGTAAGATCACCAAGGATCTTCAAACACAACTGTCACCATATTTTTTCGTACAAAAGGCCTCAAAGATTTCCCGAGTGTCCCCATCGTGTTGGCGACTCCGTACAGCTGTTTCTTCGGTATCTACCTGGTTGTACGTCCACAGTCAAAACAGTGCGATGCTTGATTAGACGTCCTTCCGTTAGTTAAATGAATTTTGAACCCTCCCAAGCGTTTGTCAGTACAAAGCCCCGTTTGGCCGATACATTTACGGCCACAAGTGAACTGGGTGTTGTATGAACAAACGCCTGGGAGAGCCCCAGAATAATTTGATTAACGGAAGGACGTCTAATCTAGCATAGCACTCTATTGGCTGTTGGCGTGTAGCCACGTAGATATTTAAAACAAAGACAACGTCTCTACTGGATCAGCATCACGATGGGGCACTCGTGAAATCGCCAAGGCCTCATGTGGATATATATATATACATATACATATATATATATATATATATATATATATATATATATATATATATATATATATATATATATATATATATATATACACATATACATACATATATATATATATATATATATATATATATATATATATATATATATATATATATATATATATACAGTAGGTACAAAGGTACAAAAACTATCATCATCATCAATGGATGACACCCCGCAAGCAAGCAAGATGGATGATAAAGATGGATCATAAAGCGAATTAAGGGGATGGCTAAGTGAATTAAGAGGATGAGTTGGCGAATTTAGAGGGATGACTAAGCGAATTAAGGGGGATGTGTACGTCATACGTCCGTCTTTAATGCACCGGCACTGGGGCTTTTACCTTCAAGTCACCTTAGGGAAAACATAAGACACCCTGCGAATGTTTATCAAAGAAGGTATATACAGGAACGACGAAGCTGAGAGGGCTGTCAAACATGGTATAGCAGACAAGAGGCAATATCTGCAAGTCCGAGAAGCAGGAGCAACATTTTTGAAAAGACACGTATGCCAAAAAAGAAAATTCAGAAGGTTGCAAATTATGGCATACACAGGTTCAAAAGAACAAATGATCCTGTAATGTCACCGAGTGACCGAGTCAACTAACAGAACTGTCACCACACACACACACACACTGTGTGTGTGGTGATATATATATATATATATATATATATATATATATATATATATATATATATATATATATACACACATATATACATATATATATATACATATATATATGTATATATATATATATATATATATATATATATATATATATATATATATATATATATATATATATATATATATATACATATATATATATATATATATATATATATATATATATATATATATATATGTATATATGTATATATATATGTATATATGTGTGTGTATATATATATATATATATATATATATATATATATATATATATATATATATATATACGTATATATATATATATATATATATATATATATATATATATATATATATATATATCACCACACACACAGTGTGTGTGTGTGTGTGTGGTGACAGTTGTGTTAGTTGACTCGGTCACTCGGTGACATTACAGGATCATTTGTTCTTTTGAACCTGTGTATGCCATAATTTGCAACCTTCTGAATTTTCTTTTTTGGCATACGTGTCTTTTCAAAAATGTTGCTCCTGCTTCTCGGACTTGCAGATATTGCCTCTTGTCTGCTATACCATGTTTGACAGCCCTCTCAGCTTCGTCGTTCCTGTATATACCTTCTTTGATAAACATTCGCAGGGTGTCTTATGTTTTCCCTAAGGTGACTTGAAGGTAAAAGCCCCAGTGCCGGTGCATTAAAGACGGACGTATGACGTACACATCCCCCTTAATTCGCTTAGTCATCCCTCTAAATTCGCCAACTCATCCTCTTAATTCACTTAGCCATCCCCTTAATTCGCTTTATGATCCATCTTTATGATCCATCTTGCTTGCTTGCGGGGTGTCATCCATTGATGATGATGATAGTTTTTGTACCTTTTGTGTCATTGACGTGTTTTCGCTAAAGGGCTTTGAAGGTCGACTGAACGACGAGACATATAAGGCTTTCGCCTTAACAAAAATTCAGTTGGCACGGTCAGCGGTAGTGTTTGTACCTCTTCCCACTAACCCCACGCCTATCGGCGCTTTGCGCAGCATTCGCGCAGTGGTTTTCTGTGGAAGCAGCTTTTCGGCAATACATATATATATATATATATATAGAGAGAGAGAGAGAGAGAGAAGGTATTACGGCAGATCCACGCGCTCACTGGAAAGCGTTACAAAGAATTGTACGCAAAGAGACCGATAACACGTATTAACGATGCGGATCCAACGCAGACGTCGGAATCCGTGCCAAGTGAAACGTTAGTCAAGCAGGCAATTCAATTATATCTAACTTAATTCGTACTTATTTTACTCCAAGGCAACGTGCATTTCCCTGCAATGTATATACATATGCACTTCACGGGCATCAACTTTAATGTCATGCAATGTTCATGCGTATGAATGAGTGAGGAGGAGGAGCAAATGACTTTATTTCGTTTCCTGCGAGTTGGTGGGGAGGGCCAAAGGCCCCTCGTAGGTGACGGCCAGGAGTTCGTGGGTCCTGGCGGCATCCTTGGCCCGCTGGACGGCCCATAGTTGATCTTCGAGGGCGGGGCTGAGCAGCGCGGCTTCCCAGCGCGTGCGAAGGCTGTTGGTAGAGGCCGCATTCTCGTTATTTTTATGTATCCCTCGGCATTCCCATAATATATGCTCCAGAGTGGCTCTGGCTTCGCATGTCTTGCATTTGTCCGTTTGATATATATCCGTATATATGATGTGCAAGAGCGCAGGATTCGGATACGTCCTAGTTTGTAACTGCCGCCATGCGACAGAATGCTTTTTTGTCAATTTTGGGTGAGGTCGTGGGAAGAATGAGTGAGCGACTAAACTTTTCTTCGGTCCAGCAAAACTCGATAAAACGCGCACCCGGCCAATCCCACGACGGGACTGACAGATCTAGTCTGCCGGCCCGATCGCGGGCGCGCTGGACGGCCAGGATTTGGTCCTCAAAGACGGGACTTCGCAGGAGCCTGTCCCACTCTTCCTTGGTGAACTTCGGGCCCAACTATACCCGCACTCCCAGAGCATGTGAGGCAAAGTATATAGCAGGCTCATCACAGACCACGCAAGAACAATTCGGGTAAATGTCGGGATATACGCTGTTAAGGGCCGCCGGATTTGGGTAGGAGTAAGTTTGCGTAAGTAAGTTGAGTCTGAGCGTGACCGCCTGCGGCCTGCTTAGCTTGGAATCAGGCTGCGGGAAAACTCTTCTCTCTAAGTGATATAATTTAGTAATTTCAATGTGCGTGATAGGAGTGCCTCTGTGTCCGGGGAGAGAGTCGCCCATCCGAGGGCAGCGCGGTCGGTAAAGCCGCGCGCAGCCTCGTGGGCAGACTCGTTGAGGTTCAGAGGAACCCCCTCAATCGCCCCGACGTGGGCAGGGAACCAAAGGATGGAATGTGTGGAGCTGTCACCATGTTACCGGTTCTAATGGGGAGTGATAAGTTGTGGGTTCGCACGCCTCATGCGTGATACGTGTCATGCCCTTTTACCTCATTCATGCATATGTGCTACGTGTACACCATTCACAAGCTGTGCCCAAATGCAAGCTTTGCGTTTCGGCATATTTAAAACGGCACGACCATCGCAACAATCCCAATACGTGTATTAGCTAACGAGGAAATCGGCATCGTTAAACGTGGTCGTTTCCTATGCAGCCTTCCGCCCAACGCCTCAAGAAAGTACCTCTACACGCGTGTCCACCGGTAGGTGCTGTAGCTATAGGGCAGCTCCACCCGGACCCGAGCCGCATGCAAATAATTCAACCTCACCATCTACGATGAATGCAGAAGGAATGCAGGAACTGATGCCAGGTCGTACGTGGAACGCAATGCAAATCAGCGTTCCGCGGCGCATGCACGCGCTTCTTGGAAATACGCAAGCCTACATGGAAGCGCGGTGTTCGTAAGCGCCGCCATCTATAGTAATGCTATACAAAGTAGTGAAACCAAGTGGGGTCCAACGCTACGCTGTCCCGTTGTTACCAAACGCAAAATGCTACTCATGTCGACATCTGGGCATCGCGACGATGTGGGCCGCATGCGATAAACTCTCGCGCGTCTCCGTCCCGGAAGATGCAAGTTCAAGAGCGGCCGACCATTTTTTGATATCAGCGGAACCCGAGTCGAACAGGCGAGATAAAACGGCCTCTTGAAAGAGCTGCATGCTTGATTCTTCGCGATAGAGTAAACATCGCTCCTCGTGGCGAACGTGTAAATACATTGCCGGTAACGCGTTGCAGGCATATCACGTGCGGATTTATTTATCTGAGGGGCATATTGAATGTTATTGTCGCGAGGATGCTGTGATTTACGGCGCGCTGCTGTTGACTTTCGTTATACAAATACAATGTCAAAGACACACTTCAGGTATGTTTTTTTTTTTTTGCGTGATAATGCTGTTCGCCATTTTCGTCGTCGCGGTCGTCGTTGTCGTCGTCGTCGTTGTTGTTGTTGTTTATGCCGGCTCCCTGTCGCTGTTCTTTTGCAGGTACCTGAAGTAGCGTTATGTAACGCTCATTTCTCTGTCATTTATTTTCCTTTCGTTTCCGGTAGCTGATCGCTGCGATAGCGGCACTGCACCGGCGTGTGAGTCAATTACGAAGGGCAAGAAGAACGAAAACAGAAAAGAAAATCGTGCAAAGTCATTACCCGCTGCCCTAACCAAGTGGCTACATTCTATGGCGTACTTTTGTTGAGCTGTATATCGCGGATTCGATCCCTGCTCCGGTTGCTCTATTTCAATGGGGGCGAAATGCAACATTGCTAGTGCAGGTAAATTTAGGTGCACGTTAAGGAATTGCAGGTGGTCAATATTAATTCGTAATCCACTACGGCGTGCCTCAATATCATACCGTGGAGTTGACACGTAAAACTCCAGAACTTATTATTTCTTTTACAGAAACATCGCTCTCGAGCGCTTTCCCACAGTCTACAACTAGTTTAGGTTGCGTTTGATCACCTAAAGAATATTTTAACACAAAACAACAAAATGTACAATTCCATTCGCAACGATTTTCGGCTTTTAAATCCAGTCAAGTCAGAGTGAGTGAGTGAGTGAGTGAGTGAGTGAGTGAGTGAGTGAGTGAGTGAGTGAGTGAGTGAGTGAGTGAGTGAGTGAGTCAGTGAGTGAGTCAGTGAGTGAGTGAGTGAGTGAGTGAGTGAGTGAGTGAGTGAGTGAGTGAGTGAGTGAGTGAGTGAGTGAGTGAGTGAGTGAGTGAGTGAGTGAGTGAGTGAGTCAGTGAGTCAGTGAGTCAGTGAGTGAGTGAGTGAGTGAGTGAGTGAGTGAGTGAGTGAGTGAGTGAGTGAGTGAGTGAGTGAGTGAGTGAGTGAGTGAGTGAGTGAGCTAGCGAACGAGTCGGTCGGTCTGTCGGTCGGTCGGCCTCCCTCTTACCTCCCTCAGTTAAGATCAGCCAAGGCAGCGTTGGCATTGCTAAATTTGTATGACTAAAATAAGGTCATGAGATTAAAATTACAGTAAATCCTTGATTTCCATGGAGAGATTTCGTAACAAACTGTTTTCAAACAGCCGTGTTTATGTATGCTCTCCGACGCAGGAGGCGTGTGAGCCGAACAGGATCCCCTCCCGTTGTACCAGCACGTAACCCGAACATGCGTACGCTCCCGTTTTTCGCCTCGCCAAAGACGAAACCGATATCTATCTGAAGAGGCCTACGTCCTTGGAGTCTCAGGGACAAATTATAATTTACACGTGCGAGGACGTAGCCCCTACCTCTGCATGTAACGACAATCACACGTGACTCCTTGCGAGTCAAGTGCCGCAGGAAGATCCGGGTGTCAAAGCTCATATCCGCATTGATTGCTGCCTGCTGTTTGTTTATATGTGTATAGGAATAATATGGTGGCCTTCTTTTGATAACGCAAATGACCAACGCTTGCAGGCACAGATCCAAGCTGAGCTGGCCCCATACGGGCCTCGAAGATAGCAACCGCCACCTACGTGCACATACTTTCTATGTTTTATCAGGTTTGCGTCATTGTCAACATTCCCGGTTTACTTTCCGTCAGGCCATATATATATATATATATATATATATATATATATATATATATATATATATATATATATATATATATATATATATATATATATATATATATATATATATATATATATAGGACAGCGCGTATACGTACACGTGATTCCTATGCAACAGTCGTGCGCGAAGTGAGGATATTATCTCCATCTCCAGCTTGGCCATTTGCTCATCAAACAAGAAAACATTCGGTAAGGGCAATCGTGCGTTGTTGCAGCGAACGACACTGCAAGGTCGTTTTCCTGTCCCGCGCATCAGCGGCATTGCGAATCGTGCTTAAAGAATCGTGATTGCGGTACACGTTAAACCCTTTGGGGTCAGAACCGATACGGGTCCGGTCACAGGCCAGGCTTCGCCCTCAGACGAACAAACAAACATATATATATATATATATATATATATATATATATATATATATATATATATATATATATATATATATATATATATATATGGGGTTCTTTAACGTGCGCCCACATATACGTGCATGGGCGTTCGTGTACTTTGACCTCCTCGAAATGCTGCCGCAGCGGCGGAGAATCCAGCCCTTGACCTCGTGCTTAGCAGCAAGAGGCCATAACCAGTGAGCCATTGCGGCGGCTAGTCTCGCAAAATATCGCACCCCAGTTAGAATAGGAGGAGGGTCGCACGAGTCGTTTTCCGTGTGGCGCAGGTCCTTGATGCTGCGGCAACTACAGAGGACGATGCACTGACGCCAGCGACCGGTCGTGGGGAGGTGGCAAGGGGCCGAATGAGTATCTTCAAATAATCGAAGTTACTCTATACCGTTTACGAATCGTCATCGTCACCTCTATTAAGCCCACTATACACGACCAAGACAGTGAATGTCAGAAATCTCCGATTACAACTACTGTCCCACCTCGAACACGCCCATCGTATTATACACCTGCGAATTTCCCAGTATCAACTATCTACTCTTCTCTTCTCCCTCTCCCAAAGTGTAGGGTAACCAACAGGGCCCATCTTTGGTTAACCTCCCTACTTTTCCCTTTTCGTTTCTCTCTCTCTCCCTCCCCCTCTCTCTATCTCCGGTATCATCGAGCCACCTGGTCCTCTGCTATCCCCGACTTCGTCACGCGTCTTTCGGAACAATGTTAGTTACTCTAATGTACCAGCGAGTGTGCATTCTAGGCCCCGTTACTCGACCTGACCAGAGAGAAAGAGAGAGAATTCAAAGTTAGGAAAGGCAAGGAGGTCAGCCAGACGAGCGTTTGGCTTGCTGCCCTATACATTTTGGGGCTAATGGGCTAAGGGGCTAAGTTTAGCAGGATTATTGCCGCCAACCACGGAACTTTACCATCAAACTTCACGCCTGCAGCACGACCATCTCAACCGCTGTGGTGCCTCCATCCACTCCAGGCTCTTCTTGATATTCCCGGTATCAAACAGAAAACGGAGATGTCATCTTGCGCCCTCAAACAAACCGTGCTTTCATTCCTACATGACAAACACAAAGAACGCATCCACATTTACACGGATGGTTCTATCTGCTCTAATAGTTCAGCTGGAGCAGTGGTAATTCCCGCAGAGTCTGTCACCCTCAAGTTCAAGACGTCTCACGTAACATCATCGACGGCTGCAGAACTCGCAGCTATCCGTGCTGCTTTAGAGTTTATTTGTCACAAATCGTCACAGTATTAGTCCCTCTTATGTGACTCGAAGGCAGCTCTCCAGTGTCTGATGTCCCCTTTCAACCACGGACCAAATATGCAACTAGTGGCAGACATCCGACTACTCCACCATCACGCAATCAACAAGGGGCACAACGTCATCTACCAGTGGATACCGGGTCACTGCGGAATTTCGGGCAATCATCATGCGGATGATGCCCCCCGATCGGCCCACGATGGTACCCTCGTTGTACCACTACCACTGTCACGAACAGACGCAGCCACAAGTCTTCGCTCCCTCGCCCGCGAGCTTACGCAGAATCTGTGAAACACCAATGAGTTCACGAACGAACGTCTCCACAGATTGGACCCATGTCTGCAACTCCGCCTACTACCAGGGTTACCACGAGCGGAAGCAACACTTCTATGCCGCCTGTGGCTCGGCGTGGCTTTCACGAACTCCTATTCATTCCGTATTGGAATGGCCGACAGCCCTACTTGCGGCACTTGCGGCTGCGAGGAGACGATTGAGCACCTCCTTTGTGACTGTCCCAGCTACAAAGTGCCAAGAACAGTGCTCGTAACCGCGCTCGAAAAACTGGACAATCGCCCCTTTACAGAGGAGAAAGCTCTAGGACACTGGTCCAGACGGGCTTCGGCACTCAAGGCCTTAAGGGCTTTGCTGAAGTTTTTAAGGACATGCGAATTGTGCGATCGCCTTTGAGTGTTGTATCGCGTAGTATCGCGTTACTGCGTGAATTTCCTTTTTTTTCTCCTCTTCTTCTTCTTTCTCCTTTTATTCCCTTTACCCCTTTCCCCAGCACAGGGTAGCCAGCCGGTACTTACACTGGCTAACCTCCCTGTCTTTCCTCCTCTTTGTCTCTCTCTCTCTCTCTTGGGGCTAAGGGAAATTGGGAATAGGAAGAGGAGAAGAGTGAGCCCCGCGTGCCCAGAAGTATTACTCTAAGGACGACTCTAAACAGCCACTCAGGCCGGTTCACTTGAAAACCTGGCCAACTCCACATTGCCCCTTTTAACCTTGCTGGTTGGTGGGATTCACGGGTGCGAGATAGCGACAAGACATTCGTTTAAAAAGAAGTGGCGACTCAGCAAACCAAAGGACAAGCATAACCATGCCACCTATTCTGCTCACAATTAATTTCTAAGCCTGTCCGCGGCAACTTCCTGCGGCCGCAGACCAGTCATCACCTTCGTTCCTTGCACCCACCGCGGTAGTGTCCCTATCACAGTGGACACGTGACGTTGCGCTGCTAAGCTCGTGGTCGTGGGTTCAATTCCTGTAGCCGGGATCGCATTCCGATAGCTACTGATATGAATGAATGAATGAATGAATGAATGAATGAATGAATGAATGAATGAATGAATGAATGAATGAATGAACCTTTATTTGAGGCAGTGACTTGTCAGTCGAGCCTCTGGCTTGCATCACCCTCCGGACCCGGGCGACGAGTTCGCTCTGGTCGACCAGGTCCGGCTTGGAGATCGCAGCCTCCCACGTTTCAGTGATGAGGCTTGGGTCTGCGTCTGCTGGGGCTACTAGATGTGTCACTGTGATGCTTCCTCGGGTGTTCTTGCATTGCAGTAGGAGGTGCGCCATGGCAGGGTGTCTGGTAAGTTGCAGTGTGGACAGGTGTAGCTGTATAGTGTTATATATATAAAAAACAACGTCCGCGTACCGTGCATCGGTTGCACGTTAAAGAACACCAGAAAGTCAACATTAATCAGGAGTCCCCCACTACGGCATTCCTCGTAATCATATCGGGATATTTTCACGCAAAACCCAAGAATTTCGTTATATTATTTTTTTAATCCTCGCTCCTTAGCGGTCTCTGCTACGTGTGTATTTCTTGCTTGTTATTTTTATTCCTTAAGTTAGTTGTTATTGTGCTCTTCGTGGTATTTCAATCACGGCATCTGAAGTAACAAGCCTTGCATATAGCTGGGCTGACCTCTTTAGAATTCGTAGGCGTAATTAATTAATAATTAATTAATTAATTAATTAATTAATTTCTCTGGTTTTAATTCTTATCACTCTTAAAGTTAATCAAGTGACCTTAGACGCCAGCCTGGTAATTTGCTCAGTTCCATTCGTTGTACTTGATACAGTGTACGAAAAGAAAGCTACAAATCACCGCTGCTCTCCGATCACCTCTGTGCGAGCTTGAAGCGGCACACGATATCGTCCAGCGCTCTAATTGCGACTTCGCCTGCACTGTGCCCGGTCGTTTCCCTGGCTTGCTGTCTCAGCTTCGGGCTTTGGCACTGAGCATGAAGCCGCTCGCCGTATCTGTCGCCGGTTGTCGACACGACCTTACGCTCCCCTCCAACAATGTGTTCCGGCCTGGAACGAGCTTTTAGATAAGCCGCACCGCACGGGAGGCCGGTTGAAAGCGGCTACGCGATCGGTCGCAGCCAGCCGATGACAAACATTCTCTTCTCGGAGTCCCGTCAAGTGTCGTGGCGTCTGTTCGCGATAGACGCGATATCGGGCGCTAGCGTTATCGCTCTAAAAGTGTGTTCGGGTACACTGCTACCATATAGGTGGACGTGCCGCAGTGCGGTGTCGACGGAAGGCTGCCGTCGCTTTGTGTACGCGTGCGGGCGTGCGTGAAGCCAAAACGTGCGGAGGAGTGGGCGGTGTGTGAACGGTTCCTCGGCTGGACTGAGGACGACTCGCTCGCGTGCGTGGTGTTCATGCGGCCAGGCGCGTCCGCACTTCGCCGCCTCCGTGCGTGGCGCACGTCGCAGCCGGTAATCTGTGGTCCGGGCCAGCGCTATTGGGGCCGCCCGAAAAGAGGGCGGCAGAGGCGCACTTCTCCAGCGCCCGCGACAAACGTGTCCACTTGCACGCGCCGGGTGTAGGGCCACAATAACGTTTCCTAGAAAAAAAAAACACTGCTGCAAGCACTGCATACACACGCTGCACACAGTGGGATTGATTGATTGATTGATTGATTGATTGATTGATTGATTGATTGATTGATTGATTGATTGATTGATTGATTGATTGTGTCTACAGGAGCTTCGAGAATGGCAGCTCAGCCGACACGGGAGTGATGGTTAGTAAGTGGTTTTGACTAAACTTCATCCGTCTGGCTTCAAAATGTTTGTGACTTGCAAATTGATCATTTTTCAACGTAGTTTTGCGCAATAAACGAAACGACTCGCAAATGTTATAGGCATGTGAGCGGAGACCAGTTGCCTTGCATTGTTAATCCTTGCTGGTACAACGATTACAATAGGTATCATAGTCGCTTACAATGAATATCCGACATGCCAAAGAAACGAAAGCCGAAACTATTCTGAGAAATTAGAGTTCCAGCAACTCCAATTGCACATATTATGCAGGCTTAGTGCTGTGGACCATCGATTCTTCCTGAAATCGAGAAAACAAAATTAAAAAAATTTCCACATGCTGAGATTAGTTGCCGTAAGCTGCATCTTTGAAGCGTACCACCTAAGGCATGTAAATGTCTTCAATTGCAGCACAGGAACACTATCTAAATATATCCAGGCCAATTTTTCACACGCTCGTGATTGGAATTCCAAAGCGTGAAGCCCAACAACCACCCCGCAGCATACTGACATTGTGAAGGCTTCGCACACCATCACAAACTGCTTCGGGAATTTTATACTTCATTTTTAGTGGCACGAGCACCGAGTGACACTCTTGTTGCTTGCGCAGCTCTTCCGGTTCACCTCCTGAGACGACCGGGGAGGAAATTCAATATGCCATAAAAAATAAAAAATAGTACAGTACAAGATTCATAGCTTTCATCATGTATATGATATCAGAGCATAACTTTAGTTAGAAGTTGAGTTATTGAAGTGCCTGGAATAACTATAATTAATTGGAAATCACTGATTACGGCCGCTATAGATATCTTTCAGTATTTTTACATACGGCTCGTCTACACCCTGATTCCGTAATGCCTCCATGACTGCTGAGGTTTCGACAGAATCGAACGCTTTCTCGCAATCAAGGAAAGCTATATATAAGGGTTGGTTATATTCCGCACATTTCTCTATCACCTGATTGATAGTGTAAATATGATCTATTGTTGAGTAGCCTTTACGGAATCCTGCCTGGTCCTTTGCTTGACAGAAGTCTAAGGTGCTCCTGATTCTATTTGCGATTACCTTAGTAAATAGTTTGTAGGCAACGGACAGTAAGCTGATCGGTCTATAATTTTTCAAGTCTTTGGCGTCCCCTTTCTTATGGATTAGGATTATGTTGGCGTTCTTCCAAGATTCCGGTACGCTCGAGGTCATGAGGCATTGCGTATACAGGGTGGCCAGTTTCTCTAGAACAATCTGTCCCCCATCCTTCAACAAATCTGCTGTTACCTGATCCTCCCCAGCTGCCTTCCCCCTTTGCATATCTCCCAAGGCTTTCTTTACTTCTTCCGGGGTTACGTTTGGGATTTCGAATTCGTCTAGACTATTTTCTCTTTCATTATCGTCGTGGGTACCACTGGTACTGTATAAATCTCTATAGAACTCCTCAGCCACTTGAACTATCTCATCCATATTAGTAATGATATTGCCGGCTTTGTCTCTTAACGCATACATCTGATTCTTGCCAATTCCTAGTTTCTTCTCCACAGCCACCATAGTCCTACATAAAGCAAGCAACAAAATCCCAATAAAGAAAGGCGTCAGGCAGGGAGATATGATATCTCCAATGCTATTCACAGCGTGCTTACAGGAGGTATTCAGAGACCTGGACTGGGAAGAATTGGGGATAAAAGTTAATGGAGAATACCTTAGTAACTTGCGATTCGCGGATGATATTGCCTTGCTTAGTAACTCAGGGGACCAATTGCAATGCATGCTCACTGACCTGGAGAGGCAAAGCAGAAGAGTGGGTCTAAAAATTAATCTGCAGAAAACTAAAGTAATGTTTAACAGTCTCGGAAGAGAACAGCAATTTACAATAGGCAGTGAGGCACTGGAAGTCGTAAGGGAATACATCTACTTAGGGCAGGTAGTTACGGCGGATCCGGATCATGAGAAGGAAATAATCAGAAGAATAAGAATGGGCTGGGGAGCATTTGGCAGGCATTCTCAGATCATGAACAGCAGGTTGCCATTATCCCTCAAGAGAAAAGTATATAATAGCTGTGTCTTACCAGTACTCACCTACGGGGCAGAAACCTGGAGGCTTACGAAAAGGGTTCTACTCAAATTGAAGACGACGCAACGAGCTACGGAAAGAATGATAGGTGTAACGTTAAGGGATAAGAAAAGAGCAGATTGGGTAAGGGAACAAACGCGAGTTAATGACATCTTAGTTGAAATCAAGAAAAAGAAATGGGCATGGGCAGGACATGTAATGAGGAGGGAAGATAACCGATGGTCATTAAGGGTTACGGACTGGATCCCAAGGGAAGGGAAGCGTAGCAGGGGGCGGCAGAAAGTTAGGTGGGCGGATGAGATTAAGAAGTTTGCAGGCACGGCATGGCCACAATTAGTACATGACCGGGGCTGTTGGAGAAGTATGGGAGAGGCCTTTGCCCTGCAGTGGGCGTAACCAGGCTGATGATGATGATGATGATGATGATGATGATGATTACGGCACACCATGGCACAGAATCGTAGGCATTAGAGATCCGCCACGGGAGCACGACTTTAGCAAAATTCCTGGAAATTCGAAACTAGAGAGCGGAAGTAATTACGTCACAGATGACGTCGCACACAAGAAGGTGGCGTGATATTTAACCGGCTAATTAATGGAAAGCAGTTGCCTCCGAGTTCGGTTCGTGCGCTGCGATCGCCTAAAGTTCACCTAAACAACACCAACGCCGAAGTGCGAGTGCCACTAAGAGACCCCTAAGGCAAAGGTTAGGGTTGCCTACTATTTCATTTTTCTTTCTTTTCTTGCTGAGCTGCGCGACATATAATTTTATTACTTCGAAAACAAAATTTGGACCACTGAAGATTAGAAAGCTACGACTACTTAAAAACTTTGAAAAATGGAGCTTAATAACGTCACAGGAGCGTTTGAAGCCACAAGCACCAATATTAGACAAATTCGTGTACAAACCATCATGATTATTGAAGCGGAACGATCGCAGAACTAGAGTTTCATCTATAAAGAAGGGGGCCGACATATGGAGTAGCACACTGTGGTATAAAAAAGTTACAGAGATGTATAACGTGCCTGAGAAAGGCTCGCCTACGCTTCGACAGGCCAAATACGGCCTTGTCATCCTCGGTTGCGGGTCTGTTTTCCCAGCCAGCTAGACGATGACAATGAGGTGTCTTTTGATGAAGATACGCCCACCTATCGAAATGTAGGACAGCTTTAATTTCTAAGGCACCTTATCCCTGTTTGTGACTTTTTATGCCACAGAGCTTCATCTAGGAATTTTCGTTTAGGAAACTCTTTGGTTAGGCCTCGGTGAGGCCTATGTCATTTATTCCACAGCGCATGCGCAGTGGCCCTGCCATGGCCATGATGACAGTAGTCCCCGCCGCTTTTTCGCTGAATTCGGATTCAAGGCAGCAGTGAGGTCAATGACTAGAAGAATGCCATTTTGAATTTTCCCACTGAACTTGAGATGGTAGTTGGCGGGTGTGGTTCCTTAGCCTCACTACTGTATGTTATTTTTTTAATGTTTAGCTTTCTTGCCTATTGATTTCGAAGGCTTGGCAGGTTTATCATGTTAGAAACCCAACATGCATCTTACCATAGCTGGTTTTTGGCCCACTAAGGGCTGCTATACCGGCCTGCTTTGCGGCAGCTGTGAAATCTGTATTTTACAATCTGTAACTCGCTGTGAAATCAGTACGTACATCGTGAAATTCCTGCTTACTTTCCCAGTCTGGGTATAGCCAAGTCTTATCTTCTTATATTTCTCTAAAGCGTTTGACAAAGTTTGCCACAGACTTCTCTTGTACAGGCAATATAAAGTAAATCTAGATCCCAACCTTCTCACGTGGATTAAGCTCTTTCTAATAAACCGCACTCAGTTCTTTACAGTTAATGGCTTTAATTGTTCTTTCAGCGATGTACATTCTGGGATAAACCAAGGTTCAGTTCTGGGCTCTCTCTTTTTTCTCCCTTGTAATAATTACCTTCCTGCTACACTGTCTTGTTCACTTGTTGACTTGTTCACTGATGACTGTGTTATTTATCGCGAAATAACCAATGAAACTGACCTTAATACGTTGCAACTCGACCTTGACGCAATATCTAACTGGTGTAATTCGTGGTTAATGGAACTAAATATTAACAAATGTAAAGCAGTACGTGTGTCCCACGCTTTTCGCCAACATGCCACTTACCACTTAAACAGCGTTCCTTTAGAAACAGCTAACTCTTACAAGTACTTAGGTGTCTATGTAACTACAAACCTCTCATGGTCAATTCACACCGAATGCGTTATTAACAGCGCTAACCGTATGCCAGGCTACTTGCGCCATAACTTAGCTAGCTCACCTTCTAAGCTAAAACACCTGATCTATAAAAGTCTAATACGTCCTAAATTAGAATACGCTACTTCTTTCTGTATGGGATCCTGGCCAGGATAACCTGAAAACGGCCTTCAAACTTGTCCAAAGTAACTCAGTTCGATTTATCTTTTCTAAATATAATACAACTGCGAGCATTCCTCCCACGAAACATAATCGTACTCTTCCTTTGCTGTCTGTTCGACGTAGAATTGCACCTCTAGCGCTCTTTCATAGGATTTATCAGCGTCCTACACAGCCCACGCAATTCTTTACAAGACCCCATTAGGTATCACAACGTGTTGATCACTGTCATAAAGGTGGAGCCTATCTATGCCACAGAAAGCATCTTTCCCAGTCTCTTTCCCCCTCGCACCTGTATAGATTGGAACCGCCTTCCCGCTGATATCGTATATGCTACTAATAACAGCCTTTTTCGTGAAATTTGAGCGAACATTGTATAGAAGGAAACCTCTTGTATTCTAGCATTGTGTTTGTTCATATTTGTATCTGCGTTTTGTTTACTTCCTACGTGCCACCTTTTCTTTTGTACTACTCCCCTCCATAATGCCTCCGGCCCTATGGGCATGATAAATAAATGAATGAATAAATAAATAAATAAATAAATAAATAAATAAATAAATAAATAAATAAATAAATAAATAAATAAATAAATAAATAAATAAATAAATAAATAAATAAACGAGCTGGCGCGTGAGTAATTCTGCTCCAAAAGCAATACGACACCCATGTCATGGTCTGAGCGGATATAGAACGACAAACAGGTTGTCGCTACTGCCCGTTAGTCGCATGTGGCTGGGTGTATATCTCACACAGTCCTATATATAGCGGTGCGTCCGACGAAACTACTCATCATTAATGCAGCAATACAGCAAGTTGCATTGTGCGCGTTCATCACGCGCCATTATCGAGTTCTGTGATTTTTTTCTAATTGTTTAAAGGCATGCAGCTTCTCAATAGGGGTAGTCTCACAGTTCATCCGTGTACTTAGGTTTAGGTGCACGTTAAAGAGGCCCAGGGGGTCAAAATTATGCCGGAGACCCCAGACCGCAGAATATACGGCACACCTCACAATAAGCTCAAGCCCTCACGTTCAGACGGCTCCAAACAATCACGTACCCCACGCAGAACAGACCGCATCACTACATGCCTGACCTATACACAACATCATATTGCGAAAATTGCCATAGCACATTAGGCGTATATCACTTGCTCTGGCCGTGTGGCCGGACCCACGCAAACAAGGATCAGGACTCCGCCAACGCTACAAGAAGCATTACGCAGCACGGACCTAGCGGATCAGCTCTGGGCCATCCAGCGAACCCACGATGTGGCCAGGGAGTTACAACTCCCGGTCCCAACGTGGGAGTAGCCCGCTCTATGGGACCTTGCGCCGCGTAGCTCGCAGGACCTTTCATTAAAGTTATTCCATCCATCCATCCATCCCCCAGCACCCCCCCCTCAACGGGGTGCCTCGCAATCACATCGTGTTTTTGGCACGTAAAACCCCATAACTTGTTTAGTCTCACATTACACTATAAAAGAAGTGTCTTAACATCCCAGCTGGGCTATAGTAGCCAATGAGTACGACACCCGGAAGCATAGGTCCCAATATTTTGTGCTCTTTGATAGACGTCTTTTCCAATCCGCATGCCTTTTGTAGCGGTCAAAAAAATAAAGAAGAAAGAGAAATGATGAATGCAAATGGATATGTTGCTTCGCGATAAACCTCTTCGATAACACCGGTAGGAATTCGAAAAAAAAAACGATATCAGATAGATAAAGTCAAACATGGTCCTACATTGTAAACAGCGTTGACAGGGTTTTCGAGGCAGTCCGGCGCACGAAAGATTACTTCATTATTCCCATTATTTCGCCGTCAGGCTGCACACATCTGTACAGAAAGCGTAAATATATTTCCTGTAGCAGTTACCTCAATTCATGTCCTTCCCATGCACTACACGCACAGACTTTGAATTCCCAAGCAATGCCAGATTTGTGACGTTCCCACGAATATAAACATGCCAACTAGAAAGGCGCCTGAAAAACCGCAGCGTCGCGTTTTTTCTTTTTTTTTTAATCCAGCAATTTGTCGCCACAACGGCTCCGGCACCTGAAAGAGCCTGATCACCGCAACACAGTAAGAATATTGGGTAGGCTGCCGCAACTACCAGCTGCATGCTGGGGATTCTTGGGCCATTAGTGGACTATGGTCAGAGCGACTTAGATTGCAGACACTTAAATAATGAAAAATTTGGCGGAAGCTATAAACGCACAATAAATGTCGACCTCAAGGCGATTAACGATGAAGCAATATATCGACACACTATATGGCCACCATTGGAACACGTTGGAACACGTCATATATATATATATATATATATATATATATATATATATATATATATATATATATATATATATATATATATATGCAGCCAGGCTCCTCTCTTGCGCTTCTCACAAGACACGCTGCGCCATCCTAGCAATTCCGCCGCGATGTCCACGCGTGGCACATGTGTGAATATATATTCAGGCAACATTGTCTGAATATATGTATTGTTCATTTTTTAAGTTTTATCAAATGTTTTTGAAAATCACGTGTTGCTGATAACATAATTCTTGCCTTCGAGATGAATATTGCACAAAGAGACCGACATTACTCGCACGAGAAATCGAAACACATATTCGACTAATTGGCAAAAATGCACTAATGAACTTCTTAATTGATTACTCTGTATCACTTGTGGTAATTAACAAATTGTAGACGGGGAGGTTGCAGGCGCATCCACTTGGAATGAAATTCCAGAATGACACCGGTTTGGAGATATGCGGCTTCAAACTCGCCGTGAAAATGCGCTGTTGTTCCATTTACTTTTTTTTAATACTGGAACGCTCTTTTACGCATTGAAACACAAGAGTAACTGGAACGCCCACGCATTTCGTCCCACACTTTGGGAAATAATATCTCGGAACTGGCGTCAGCCTCGAAATTGTTTTCCAGTGGACACGTCTTGCAAACTCAATGGATAAAATTCGCAAATTAATGCATCCGAATGCTATTATCACAACCGAACTCATAAAGAGATTGACTGTTAGCGTTTTCAATCTGTTTGTAGCTCCTTCGGGACTTTCCAAATATCCCTAGATAAATGCAGGTTCTATCTCGGTCATAGTTTTATATTTCACCAGGCTTGTTCTATAACGACGGTTCAACGAGACATTCTTCTGCCTCAGCTTTGTTTTTATCCATAATTTCAAAGTGCACGGTTTATGTTTTGCAACGGCACATTTGATGGCTGCCGAATTTTTGTTTTTTCGACAAAATAACGCGTCGTAAGTGCAAGAATGTGCGATGGCTGTGCATATTCGCGGTCATATTTCTCTGCGCGAGCATCACTGCAGTGCCTGAAGTCGATTGGTCTCTGCGACCTCTTATGGAGTTGCTGCGCATCTTTACGCATGCGTGCGCGCGCCACTAGTGCTCTCTCTCTCTCTCTCTCTCTCTCTCTCTCTCTATGGTTGCTAGAAAATTGACAAAGGTAAAGAAGTAAAAAATAGACGTGCAAAGTCGCAACAACGCAGACCAGACAAATTGAGGTGCAACCAATCTTTCCCATGGTATAGCTTCACTATCACAGCGCTATAGTAATTGTGGCAGTATTTTTTTTTGTAGGAATCTCGATGGAAGCGCTCGTGGCCTCCGAGATCTCTGGCCGCTGCGTCCTCTGAGGCCAAAAGATGCGTGACAGTTATCACTTGCACGTGCTCGGACACCTACTGATCACAAGCTCTCCGAGAGGCTCGTCTTCTCTCGTCTTTTTTTTATTATTACTAGAACAGGTGGTCTTGACATCCATTTCCTACCACCATGTGAACTCAGTAACCACTACGCATGTACCAACGACACACGTGACATTCACGTGAGCGAGCAAAGTTGGGAACGGCTTGCCACTCTTGTCGGTGGTTCGACCCTAGCTATCGACCACAAGTGGTGTTTTTGGGGGGGTATAAGTTGTCACTCGAGACAAACATGCATGCCCACGCACCTCTTGCCTGTTCAGATAGCAGTCTAGTGTTTATCCTTGCCAAGCGGCACGCGACTATGTACACAGACGCGTGTCTCCGGCCACAGAGACGGGAGTGTCGCGTAAAATCGCTCGTTTACAAGAAATGAGCACGTATGCCAGAAAGTGCGAGGTCCGGATGCACTGCAGACACTCGGCGAGACGGAGTGAGTTTCGCAAAATGCAAAGGAGAAAACGTTGTTTACAATTGGAAAGCGTCGTGGATCAGATTCCGCTCCGCACTTTTGCTCAAGAAATCGCGCCGCTCGCACCCAGGACAAAGAATGCGTGAGAAAACAAAGACGCACATGACCATACTAAAACAAGACAAATTGTTCACACAAAAATTCAGTTTAGCGGTAAATTTAGCAGCAGATGCGAGAGAAATGCGTTGGCATTACGCCGCATCTCCTTGAGCTCCCGGATCCATGATTTAAACCGAGTTCGACCGCACTGCAAAGTCGTGTTCAAGAGCTCGAGGAGGCAAGTGTAACTGACGGTTGTCTGTAGCAGATCACCGCCATGTAATGGTTGTCTCAACTATCATGCACATAGATTTTTAAAATATGCAAATGCCACGTAGCTGGACAGAACCAAGGTGATGTCGTTTGCCGTCGCTTGGACATACTAAGATTATTCTTGCATTCCGCGTAATTGCGTATTTAGTATCAATTATTTAATCCAATTCTCAAATATTATAATTAGATGAAAAGTGTCCACGAGAAAATTGTAGAACAACATGGAAAACTGCGATACAGCTTTCTATTGCTCAATACGCGCTAATTATAAGTGTTTTTCCGAGCCTGAAAGAAGCTCGCGAATACACGCCAGTTTCACGGCAATTTTGCGTGTATTCGGGGGCTTCTTTCACTCTCGAAAAGAAAAACGCACTTTTATGTAGCGCGTATTGAGCAACAGAAAGCTGTATCGGGAGGTTTTCGCGTTTCTCTACAATTTTCTCATTCACACTTTTCACCTAATTATAATATTAGATAAGTTGATTCATTAATTAACACTTATTATGCAACTAGGTGGAATTAAAAAAATACAACCTGAGGTACCTCCAAGGGACGGCCAACAACATTACCTTAGTTCGGTCCATGCTACGTGGTATTTGCATATCTTTTTTTGAATATTGGTACATGATAGTTGGGACACCATGTATAAGTACAGCTCTATCACGTGGCCGGCTTTCCACATTTCACATGCACTTTTTTATTTCACTTTGACACGCTGAGTACACGCCCATTAAAAAAAATGGAAGCGAAACGATCAACGGGGCTCGGACGAAGATTTCGCTGTAGGCAACGCTTCGACAACCGGTCCTGCCTTCTCCTGGACCCTGACGAAAACACGTACCTCCGACG
The DNA here is from genome assembly GCF_038994185.2 of Dermacentor albipictus. Lineage (NCBI taxonomy): Eukaryota > Metazoa > Arthropoda > Arachnida > Ixodida > Ixodidae > Dermacentor > Dermacentor albipictus. The sequence goes on from NC_091821.1 coordinate 422,054,291, forward strand.
ACACCCTGGCTCCATTCAGGCTGGGCACTGTTGTTACCTTAGCGAAAGAGTCGCTATAAATCTACCGAATCGTTAGCCACGTTGACGACAACTTTGCCTTTTTTGGAGACTTAGCGAATTTTCGGTGACCTTCTAGCGAGGTAAATATCGAATAAAATGTCCTGGTAATTTTGGCTGAGCTCGATGTCTAGGCTTCATTTTATCCCGAAGGGAACACAGTATTTGTCCCGTATATTTGTCTCTGCGTCTACAGAGATATACCGATGAGCTATTAGTGAGCAACCAGGGGCGCGTTTTTAAACGGTTCGGAAAGCGAACGTTTGCCCTCTCGGGACTGCTCGGAATCGCGCTTCTGTAAGGTCGCCCATGGGTGCATGAAGGCTTCAAGGCAAAGCACACCCTTGAGATCTGATATTGTTGCGGAAAATTGGGAGTTGCGTTTCTTTTTCACGTTCCAGCCACTACAGGGGGGTAGGTAACATACCAGAGCAATCAAGAAGACGTCTAGGAAAATAAAAACGTAAAGAGACAAACTTCCGAGCCAGTCATCACCATCACCACTTGTAGTGTTCTCGATGAAGTGTTTTCAGCCGTGACCTAGTGATTTCGCTCTTTTTGTTGCGGCTGAAGTTTCTTCGTTCACCCACAACAGTAAGTACTGCACATAAGGGTTGATCACTGCAAGCTAAAAAAAAAATAGTGGTAAAAACTTTTATAAAAAAAGAGAAAGGTAGGACATGGGACATTTGTTGTTGTTGTTGTTGTTGTTGTTGTTGTTGTTGTTGTTGTTGTTGTTGTTGTTGTTGTTGTTGAACTGGTGCGCAATTTCGTTTTCCTTTCATATAAATGTGAGAACACAAAAATCCGAATTCAGATGCCACAACTTTTAACGACGGCTTTCAAGACAAGGAAATTCGTCCAACATATTCGTCCATTTCTTTAAATGAGAAAAGTACGTGTACTTCCCCTCCAAGAGACGTTAGCCATTTTTCTCACCATTTAAAAAGCGTTTGACATTCTCTCGCAAATGTCTCGCGATTGTGCCTCACCCTCTCATTATTCTTTTTCCTCGTTTCGCGTTGAGGCGAACGCGCTGGTTTTGCCAGATACATCTGCACTTGTTCGCTTTACTGCCTGCTCTTAATTTTGTCTCGAGTTTCCGCTCTTTCGAATCGGGGTTCACGCGCCTTTATATCGTGCGTTTCACGCGATGGAAAAACCTCGTGGTGTAGGCGCAACTTGCGTGCCGCGAGTTAAAATGACGCAAAGAGAGAGAGAGAGAGAGTATGACAAAAAAAAAAAGTGTCGTACATGGTAAAAAGTACGTGCACAGAGAGAAAGCCGCGGCGACGCTATCAGCTGTACAATCCGTTCTTGTTAATCTCTTCGTGCTGCATTAATATCCTCATCTCGTGTGAATAACTACGAAACTTATTCTCAATATTGCTTCTTTATGCGGCGCATGTACATGAAGCTATCAAGAGGGACCTTCCCAACGGGAACGCGAAGGCACTTGCTATGCAATCTTCGTCGAACCGCGCACCAAATCTTGCTCCAGCCTCCGATTTGATATCCTCGATCTACTTCTCACACTCGGTGTGCCGCATGGCGTATTTTAGTATTAGTGCTTCTTGCTGTCTGGCTTTATTGAAGCGTATTGCAACCTAACCACAGGTTGCGGTGTGTGCGCGTGTAAAAATAAGACTAGGTAGTGAAAATTAGTGATGCACACGGAAAAATGGCGGTGTGTCGTCTACAACGCTGCAGCCCAACATACAGGCGTGTTCTCGTTAAGAATGACGGAGTCTCTCTCTCTCTCTCTCTCTCTCTCTCTCTCTCTCTCTATATATATATATATATATATATATATATATATATATATATAAATATATATATATATATATTTATATATATATATAAACGAGAAGAAAGGGGGTTAACCGAGGGTCCCGATTTTATTAGTCATATCATAAGAAGCCAACAAACATTGACACCAAGGACAACAAAGGGGAAATTATTGTGCTTAATAAATGAAATAATGGAAATTAAAGTGGATGAAAAAACAACTTGCCGCAGGTGGGAACCGAACCCACAACCTTCGCATTTCGCGTGCGATGCTCTACCAAATGAGCTACCGCGGCGCTGTTTTCCCATCCACTTTCTTGGGTATTTATGTGTCCTAGTAGAACCCTGGGAGTGTTAGCCAGCGCCACCACACACAGACCATGGCGGCGGACGTGGGACGTCCTTCTTGCCGCAGGCGTCACGAGAACGTGATCTTTTTGGGCGAAGGCAACTGGTCAATAAACCCACATATGCTACCTGAAGGCATCAATGTAGCCGGATTCGAGACCCTCGTTATGTAATAAACGAGAAGAAAGGGGGTTAACCGAGGGTCCCGATTTTATTAGTCATATCATAAGAAGCCAACAAACATTGACACCAAGGACAACATAGGGGAAATTATTGTGCTTAATAAATGAAATAATGGAAATTAAAGTGGATGAAAAAACAACTTGCCGCAGGTGGGAACCGAACCCACAACCTTCGCATTTCGCGTGCGATGCTCTACCAAATGAGCTACCGCGGCGCTGTTTTCCCATCCACTTTCTTGGGTATTTATGTGTCCTAGTAGAACCCTGGGAGTGTTAGCCAGCGCCACCACACACAGTGTCTACTAGGACACATAAATAACCAAGAAAGTGGATGGGAAAACAGCGCCGCGGTAGCTCATTTGGTAGAGCATCGCATGCGAAATGCGAAGGTTGTGGGTTCGGTTCCCACCTGCGGCAAGTTGTTTTTTCATCCACTTTAATTTCCATTATTTCATTTACTAAGCACAATAATTCCCCCTGTTGTACTTGGTGTCAATGTTTGTTGGCTTCTTATGATATGACTATATATATATATATATATATATATGATGACGTCACGGTTTGCTGTGGCGTCGTCATGGCAAACCGCGGGAAGGCGCCGTTCGTGTCACCAGGGTAGTGTTGGCCTCTGCTGTCGAGCACTTTGAGGCGTTCCATTGAATATATTTTTTCAGTTTTGTTATTACACAGAAATTATGATGCGCAAATGCGTCGGGAATAGTTTGTAGCCGATATTTTAGCAGTATGTGAGGAACGTAAAGCACAAATCGGGAGCAATTCTAGTCTGTGAATATGATTGACCGGCAAAGCTGTTTAGCACACGACACGGAGGTGACACATAATTTTGAACAAAAGTACGAACTCATTTATTGTCTCGATGGCTGGTCATCATGACGAAAGGCACGCACACTCATTTATTGTCTTGATCGGTGGTCATTATTTCTCTCGCAACTGCAATCACATTTATTGATAATGTCAAATAGATGCACGTACGTCGCTGGGTGGTCTGTTGGGCCGGACCGGTGTAGCATCTCAGTGGATATGTCTGTGACACGGAACGCGTAAATCGCTCCCTTTTCGGTACCGACACATTCACATTGAAATCACCGACAACGACATTAGGGGTAGTGTCATCGCAGCTAATTGGCGCAAAGTGAGTAGCCATGAGCCTTACCGGACTATGAGTCATTGCATTTCTTGCTTGCTTATGGGGGTATGAGCTTACGGTGGTATGAACCGTTGATGATGACACTTTTCGACATGCTGTGCTGTATGTCGTGTGCATGATTATAGTGAGTCAGTGAAATAACTTTATTGCAGGTCCGGCGAGAACGCGAACTCGTCGTGCACCCGGCTCGTCCCACGTCGGAACCGGCAGGTCTTGCCCACCGGCCCGGTCGCGGGCACGCCGGACAGCCAGAATTTGCTTGTCTAGAGCGGGCTACGCAGAAGCGAGTCACACTCCTCCTTGCTGAACTTGGGGTATCTCGATACGCACTCCCAGAGCATGTGCGCTAGAGTGGAGGTCTGCCGACTGGACGAGCAGGCGTCGTCGCCATATACGTCGGGGTCAACCTCGCGTAGAACGGACAGACATGTGTGTGCTGGTCTGTTCGCTTCACTTTGCTGAGTGCTTATAGCCTCTGCCTTACGGGGCTGTGAGCCATAGCATATTTTGCTTGCTTACAGGAGCATGAATGCTTACGGGGGTATGAGCCATTGATAATGATAGTTCTTGTTCACGGAGAATGCATAAAACCCCAGCCATATACAGCATCGCTGTAAGTAAGCTAGGAAATTTTTTACTTTCTCTATCACGCGCTTCGCAGTGGGGTCTTTTTAAGACTCTGTGTTCGACAGTGGAACAACGCCCGCTACTTAAACCGAGTGTTCGGTATGGCATGAGTAAAACGATACTTCCACGCTTGTTAATGACTCTTGTTAGATCATAGTTTCTTTTTTAATCGCATAGGGCAGGTAGTTTAATTTTAGGCATTGAGTAGGACTGCTAAAGAAGGCGGACATTACCTAACTGCCATCGGCTGGGTAATGTCCGCATAATCGACAGATTATGTTTAAGCACAATCTACAATTGATCAAAGGATCACTCATAATTTTTAACATTATGTATTTGACGGTACACATTGCCAGTTGCGAATTGCAGCCTGTGAATTCGCAATTCGCAACCACCTAAAGCGAATTTTCAGTTGGACGCCAGTTTCGAGATATCCATTCCCCATGTGTGTAATTAAATACATGGGCGTTCCAATTACTTCTTGTGTTTAAATGCATAATACGGCGGTTTGTTAAAGAAGTAAGCGGAACAATAACGCATTTGTATCGCAATTTTCACGAGGCTTATCTCGAAACGCGTGCGATTCTTAGAATTCGTTCCACGTGGACCTGTCTTGCAAACTCACCGGCTACAATTCGTAAACTCCTATATGTGCCGTAAGGTATACAATTAAGACTTTATTTTTTTAATTGTTGCTAATTAGCAGATTATACAATTCAACTTTTCGTGCAAGAAATGTCACCTCAATTTACTGGAACTATAAGCTATCTGCCACAGGTGATTTTCAATAATTTTGTATTGTCTAAAAAAAAAATGCACCCCATATGATGTAAAACTCTATTCGCCTGCCTCTGAGTGAACAGAAACACATGTTATGATGTTCGGGGCTATGCGTGATTATTATTATTATTTGTTTTGAACACATATACACATATACACAGGTACTAGGAAAGGGAAAGCGAGGAGCGGCTGGCAACTGCCACCGGAAGGGGCCCAACGCCTGCCTACTCTTCTGAAGGGGGGTGACAGCAAATTCATTCACAACTACGACACTCGAAGACGACCGACAAGGACTCGCAGACACAGGAAACCACAAAGGACCTGGTTCCAGGAGCAAGTACGTCCTCTCATGCTTGCGGCACTTGAGCCAATTGAATGACGCGCTTGGTTAGCAAAGTCTTTACGAATCTAATTAAACACTTATGCACTCATTGCAAGGCTGTCAGCACACCAAGCGCTGGCAACACGCCCGGTCGTTCACTTATAGTGGCGTGCGAACTTTTCTCTTGCCTGCACGTATGTGTACCTTTTGCGTCAACAGTCGCGACGCGGCGGTATGTAAAGCGAGAACCCTTGCATACTTGAAAAAAAGTTCGCTGAACTCCGCCGGCGGAAGTGTTTATCTCAGCCCGAGGAGTCCGTTTCAGGCGTTTGCATGCCGCCTCGTGTTTCAGACATTTTTGTTGTTGTTGTTGTTGTTGTTGTTCACTGAAGGCTGCAACGCGTGCTGTTTAAAAGGAGTGCACTGACATCTTAGACTTGTCACTTCTTGCGTTAAATAATCATCATCAGTTTATTAATGCGTAACGCACAAATGCGTTAGCACAGGGTAAGTGCTCAATCGGAGAACAAAATGTAAATGCTTTCTCGGAGGCCTTCCAAGAAAAAGTAGCCTGGGTACGAGCGCATTAGTCAGCAGGCGATGGTGAGTTTCGGAATAACGAATACACAACAAGATACAGGGTATACTCAAATATTGCGGCAATATGAATGCAGGTTGATTTCAAGCACGGAAAGCACAACAAACCGATAAGTCAACCCAGACTTCGAATGTACAAAGCACATGGTTTTCAATCAGCGAGTAGCATGTTCTAAAGCGATACACGTGAACATTTTGCTGTCAGTCTGCCGTAAATTAGTACCTATTTAGTAACAGTAGATTAGGGTTTGTGGAAAACGCAGCGGTATTGTAGTATACACAAGACTGATATGATAAGTCGAGACCCACCAAACCTTAGAAAAGATACTAGCGAGCGTCCGAGTGCCACAGAATACTATGCGGTAACACTCCCTTCTGCCAACCAGTTTCGATTTCCACACCAAGGAGATCAATGTGCCGTGACCTCACACGATACTCACTCTAGCTTCATCCCTGCGTCTCACCACGACTACCGCACGCATGAGCACAGCCAGTAGAGACGCACGCAACCTTCTTGAACACCAACGACAGCAGGGCCGACGTTTCGGGACAACTTTTGCGTCATATAAAAATATCTAGCAAGTGTTTCGCAACCTTCATACTTGTTATGTACACTCAACCGCAAAAGTTTACGGGACGCAGGATTTTCCAAGAAGTTGAATTCTCGCGAAGCGTGGTTACACAGTCTCGAATTAAATATTCCAGCATGTAGTAGCCTTCGCCACCTACGCAGTGATTCATTAAATACGAAGTGCCATGCCTTAACAGTGCAGGAATTCACATTTGCAGGAGAAACCGCATCCCGTAAACTTTTGCTGTTGACTGTACATACGTGTGATACTTTTACGTGCCAAAAGCGTGCGGCAGAGTTCTCAAAACTTAGGGATGTACCTGTGAGCACTCCTTCTGTAAGCAATGAGCTTATATAGACTAAACAAGCAAAGTGCGCTTCAAGTGCGCATGGCGGTTGTCGAAGACCGCGCGCTTCAATCTGCAAGCGAACCCTCTTTAGTACACCGTCCCTGTTTGTGCAGTGCCAACTTTCACGATTAGTCCGTTCTAACTAGGCCGGCTCGCAGTGATCCATCTATATAACCGACGGACTGTTCAATTTGGAACTGAAGTGAACGTTCTTGCATCCTAACGTTCTTGCATCCTAACGACTATCCTAATGTTAACGCATTAAAAAAATGATCATATACAAGACACACACTGTGTTGCGACCTCTACAGCTGAGCTTCCCTCGTTGGCACGTTTCTTTTAAAGACGTTTAGGGTTTATTGATTTTTTTTTCCAACATGCGCTGAGTTCAATATTTCTATTTTTTTTCTTTTTTCTTTAGTAAGAGCTATTTATTGATGGCACGCTTACGCATATTTCTTTTCTGATACTGCCAGTCAGTTTGCATCTCCAAAATCTCTTGTCTCTTTAACTCAGAGCATGCCATCTGTCATGCCCTGCTGAATACGCCGGTTCTCGACCGAACTCAGTGCATAAGGTACATGCTCTGACGGAAATAAAACAGTTGCGAATTCGCGCTTCACCTCGTCAGTTTTCTAATAGCGTTAGGTCAAAAAAATGTACGATATGCATGTCGATGATAAGCAAAGGAGTATGCAAAGTGCCCACGCGTTTAATCTTGAGTGAGTGAGTGAGTGAGTGAGTGAGTGAGTGAGTGAGTGAGTGAGTGAGTGAGTGAGTGAGTGAGTGAGTGAGTGAGTGAGTGAGTGAGTGAGTGAGTGAGTGAGTGAGTGAGTGAGTGAGTGAGTGAGTGAGTGAGTGAGTGAGTGAGTGAGTGAGTGAGTGAGTGAGTGAGTGAGTGAGTGAATAAACTTTTATTTGGTCCAGCAAAGCGCGATAAAACGCGCACCTGGCTAATCCCACGACGGGACTGACAGATCTAGTCTGCCGGCCCGATCGCGGGCGCGCTGGACGGCCAGGATTTTGATCCTTGCGTTTAATCTTGACCGCCTGTGGTGTTTTTCTTTCTCTAAAATCTGCCGCAAAAAGCTCGGTAGAGACCTTTTCATCTGGCGAGGAGGAAAGGGCACGCGGCGAGCCTTTCCTCCTCTCTAGCTTGTGCCATCCGGCGCGGCGCTGTTTTAAAGAACGATTTGGAGATGTTTTTAGCTTTTACTTTGTGAAATTTACGCGGTGTCCGCTCATACAGGGTTGTCAGGGAACCAGTGCGCAGCCTTTCGGTGCATCGGTAACTACACAAAGCGCGGAAATCTCCTGTGGGCGCAAACATGTGACGCGCATCGTCAGTCGCGGTGTGTGTATACGTTGTGAACGATTTTGCGCGTGTCGGTTTTTATTCAACGAAGAGAACCGGCGTCTGTGTATTGCCAGGAAATGTAAAATCTGCGCACTATCTCATCGCTTGTCGTAAGAACTAAAACATAAGAGCGCGTGCTCGTGTGCGGCCAATTTAAGGCAACCCCGAAACATCTAAGCGCCAGGGGCTATCAAATATTTGTGATACACTGGCATCGCTCTCAGGCATATCAAGTATAGTAGGCTTGAAATCACTATGATATGTCTGCGCTGGCCTCCTGTATGAGGTTGGTGGCGCTGCTCCACACAGTAATCACTGCGGTTGGTGAACCAGCACGATACATACATAAGCTATGTGCTTCAGCATTGCATTTTTTGCCCTGCAAAGAGGTCGCATAAACAGAATGCGACGTCTATTTGTGAGGACAAAGTTTCCGTTATACGGGTGACTACGTCGTAGAGAACGGTACGAGCAAAACCGGAAAGAAAATTCGGTTATCATATTCTTTCTAAAAAAAGAGAGAGAGAGAGAGACAGGCAGACAGACAGAAACGGACTAACGCCGCAATAAGACCTCACATGGTCACGCCGGACAACGTTTGTAGCTCTATCAATGTTGATGTCGCATGCTTGGACCACGCGCTATATAGAGCAAAGATATTTATAATCCATCATCTACCACTGTTTAAGACGCTCGCGCATTTCGTAAACGGTCGCTTTGCAGGACAAGTATAATTCACACTGTAAAGTATGCTGTTATTATTGACCAAAACTATTTTATTCACGGATGAAAACCTCGCCCACCGAACCACGTAGACATGCAATATAATCTAAAGCTAACATTTTGGACACTTCTCAAAATATAACAGCACAACTTCTACCGTAGCAGAACGGTACACACGCTGTCCCGATCGTCGCGTATGTTTCATTGCTCCTAAACCGTAGCTTAGAACTACAGGACAATACTGCTATAAGGTCACATTAGTGAATGGAACCTTCAGAAATGCGCTATTGATCTCCAAGGCTGATTGTAGGCTTAAACACTCGCACACACATCGCGCTGCGTGCTCCGTCCGCCTCGACGCCAGCAGAGAGTCCGGCCATACCAACATAAACCACTTCAGTACGTCTCGCTGAACCGTTTTCCACGTAAAAGACGTCACGTCACACGAAACCGACCGCGCGAGCGCGAGAACAAACACCAGAAACCAGCGCCGAGCGTATACCTGCCATGCAAAACGGAGCGCTCGCCGAAGCCAGCATGCCGGCTGCCCACAGATGGCGCCACTGCGTACGCAATATGGTGGCGCCCATGAAAAAAAAAAAAACGATGTATACACACTGGCGTTCTCGCGCTCCACCCCGATCAAGAATGCGATCACCGTGGTGAGTAATCTAACCCGCGATCTCGTGCCCTGCAAGAGAAACGCCATATGACAACCCACCGCGGCGGCCACCATCTTGCATAATACGCTATAAATATAGCCGTGTCAAGGAGTAGAAGCGAACGAAAGGCCGACCGTGAGCGATCATTTCTTTTTCGGCACCGAAGGGCATCAGATACAGCACGCCCTTGGTCCAAGCCGTAGACCTGCGCTGATCACGTTCCCTATACCACATTTAGAACCTGGTTTTGGTTCCGCAGCGTAATGTTATTGTAATGAAGGCATAAATTTAGACCGGCACAGCGTAGCACTTTCTATACGGGTCGCAGTTGTGAGATAACGAAGGCCTTGCGCATACATCAGGAACCGCTTTCACTGACCTCATAATAATGTGCGTGAAGGTTGGCTCACGTAATCCGTGTATCGCAGGAGTACTCGTTGACCTGCTTATCTCTGCGGATCATCCGAGACCGCATATAAAGGGAGGCTGCGTTCAATTGATTCGACAAACCTGCATACATAACATAGACCGAAGTTTACTTTACTTCGGGTGTGCTGCTATCGCCGAGACCGGAAATAGGCGTCGGGACCTTGGAATTACAAAACATATATTCTCAGCCGCATCTCCAACTCGTCTATAGTAGCTCGGTATTGCGTCATTGCGAATGAAGACGCGTTTCATTATTTACAGCGGCAAGAACTAAAATCAAAGAAAAAAATTCTGCTCTTTGGGGCTGATATTATCTTCCAGTGATAATTGCCTTCTATATTTCGCGTATTTTTTTCTTTTTCTTGACGCTTCGCGCTCGGTCATTTCAGGTCATGAGTGGCAGACACTTATCGGTACGACGTAGAATTCTGGACTGGAAAGCAGCGAACGGAAATCGTTAAATAAAGGAAGCGCACTCAAGAATGATGATGATTGCCGGTGGTGGACATTATACTATAAGTTGTGTGTGTTTTCTTTTCATCTGCACATCTTTTTTTAATTACCTGTGGCAGGTAACAGAATTCTAACCTTTGAACTAAATTACACGATGATGTTTTCAAAGACAGTCAAATGGGTTATTGGACAAATAACAAAATTTTACTAATTAACCTTTCAAATAATTAAGTTGCAGCTCATGTTGCAACTTACGATTGTAGTTAATGAGGTCTTGATGAGGGCTGGTTGGTTCATACTTAGAACTGAGGTGAAACAGCGCAAAAAGACGAGGACACAAGGAAACAAATACCACAGACAGGCGCTGAATTTCAATGAATTTTCGAGGTACATACATCGACTTGGAGGGAATTCTGAGGAAGGTACCAGTTTCGAGATACGCAGCATGAAACTTTCGGTAAGAATACACTGTTGTTCTACTTGCAGTTTAGAGAATACGTTGTTTTATGCATTGAAACTCAAAAGCAACTGGGACGCCGATGTATATCATCGCTCAGTTTGGAAATTAATATCTCCGAACTGGTGCAGCTTGAGAATTCGTTTCAAGTGGACACGCTTTGCGAACTCACCGACGAAAATTTGCAAACTGCAATATGTGTAGCAAATTATTTATTTACAGAGTTAATTAGTATTTTTGTCGATTAGGTGATTATGCGTTCTGATTTTTTTTTGTAGCCTGCTTAATCGAGCACTTTATTTCAATGGTTAGGGCTGCCCTGTTATATATATATATGGCGTTAATAAATACTGAACAATCTCGCAGACAGAGGGACCAAGAGCGATAACTTGTGCCTTTCGGTATTTGCCTAGTAACACGGGTACTGAGGCAACACTTAAAATACTGTTTGCTTCACGGCCGGCGCACCGATGAAAGGCACGATGGGCAGCAACGACCTGAACACTATTTTGTTGCGTCCGCGCGTCTCCGTTCTTTCTATTTAGGTGTCGACTGAGTACTACTTAAACACAGGCGCACACACATATAGCATGGTTCCATCCAGTAGTTTATCATGTTCTGCGTCTCCGTTTTATCACTTTTTTCCATCTCGTTCGAGCGTTCACCCACGGTCTCGCGAAATCGCCGAGGAACGCGTCCTCTCCGTTTGTTTTTCGCGTCGACGGGAAGAATGCGATAGCTTCGTTTAGTTTCCGTGCACTGCGTTGCGGTCCGTTCGAGCACGGCCGGTCTGGAGCGTGCGTCTCACGTTTGGAATTCCAAACGTGAGACGCAAGCTCCAGACCGGCCGTGATTTGAGCGCGTAAGAACATGCTTTCCGAATGCAGGAACCATTCTTAGTGCAGTCGTTGGGATGATGATGATAATGATGATGATGATGATGATGATGATGATGATGATGATGATGACGACGACGACGACGACTTCTAATCACGTCCCCTTTGAAACGGGGCGTCGACAAACAGTTACCTAGTCTGCTTGGCATAATCAAGTTTATTACATCAATAGCAGTCTAGCGTATTGCCTGTCCCTACTTTAGATTATTAATGCGATTAGCATTCTTTGGAAACTTCGACCCTCTCAAATCTATCTATCTATCTATCTATCTATCTATCTATCTATCTATCTATCTATCTATCTATCTATCTATCTATCTATCTATCTATCTATCTATCTATCTATCTATCTATCTATCTATCTATCTATCTATCTATCTATCTATCTATCTATCCTAAACCAGAAAGACCGCTACAGATCTTGAATAAACGTGACTCCAGAAATACGGCGCGTCGTTACATTGCTCAAATGCTAGTCGCATTGCCATCGACAGCCATCATGAGGTGAGTTTGGCCGTAATTGTTTCTCTACAATAATATATATATATCTCTATTTTGTAATGACTTACCTGTGCCTGTAACGGTAAGTCATTTTGTAATGACTGACCTATGCCTGTAACGTCTCCAGTGTGCCTTGAATAGACTGGATGACAGGCCATTTAGGGAAGCGAAGATCTTGGGAGCCTGACATCACCAGCCCAGAAAGCAGTTCGAGCGATATTTCACTACTTGAAGGCAACAGAGTTGAGTGTCAGACTATAGACATCCTACACCTAAGTTTTCTCTCTCTCTCTTTCACTCCCCATTCCCCTCCCCACGTGTAGGGTAGCAAACCGGACTCAGTCTGGTTAACCTCCCTGCCTTTCCTTCTTCCCTTCTCTCTCTCTCTCTCACTCTCACTCTCTCTCGCTCTCGCTCTCTCTTTCTCCTCTCTCTCTCTCTATGCCTGTAACGACCACGGGTCTATCTCTTCGCTGCTTTTCTTTTCTGGAGCGAAGCCTTCTTTGCCTCCTCTCCCGAATTTCCTGGTGCTGCTGCTCCTGTGGTGTCACTCACGCGTGCCGCTGGGTTTCTTGCCACATCACTAGATGTCGCACGCCTCCGCGCAAATCCAGGCCGGCGCCGCCATGGCAGCGTTTCACAGTTCGTGCGTATGGCTCGTGTTGTGATTGCTTTTCTATGCGACAAAAAATGCAGCTGCTGGTCTGTGAAGGTCGCTTGCCGGGCTGTGATAGTGTAAATATTACAATCGTCCATAGCCGGAAGAGAGCGCTCGGAACTGGCGTCTCAGCAGCGTGCTGGTCCCGTATGCGGAAGGAGCACGTAAACATGGGCCAGCAAAATGGCTCCAAAGCGTGTATTCAGCGCCGACGACACCAAGTCACGAAAGAAGCGGCGCTCGGAACAGGAGCGTCTTCGCTACGCAGCGAAACGTGGTGCAGACCGCGAACATATGCATGCAGTGTATACATACAATTATCAAATTAACTGAATTACGTACAGCCCCATAATTCAATCAAAGTTTAATACTTGTATCACGTCAATCAAAGCAAACAGCATACAAAGCTTCGCTAGCTTACATCGATTCCCACAGTGCATGAGATTCGCAGATTCTTTTTTTTTTTACCAGTGCCCTAAACGTTTCTTGCTTATGTCGGCGGCTGACAAGTTAACATCCCGATCAGATTTGAAACCCAGCGCTTCACGAAGGTGGACGTTCCCTGCGGCCCTGACTGGATAACTATCGTAGCACTCCATTGGAATGGGCCGAATCATCTGCGCAGTTCGGCTGGCTACAGACACATGCCTCGTCACGTTGCGAATATTTTTTTTTATCCTCGGGCTGCCAGTTCGGGCCCCAAGTAGAAATGACGTCATCAAGTGGCTTTACGTGCCCCAAAACCCGAACGCCTCTGAATGCCTTTCGCGCTCTTCTTTTTTACGCCTGGCCCATAGCGTCCCCTAACTTTTATGCCCTATTTCTAAATCTTCCCGCGGCTGACGACGGCTTTCCAGTCTTTAGCGGACGCTTTGGTTGATTATGTATGACATGGATTAGTGGGATGCTTCCGCAATCGGCCCTCTCACTACACATACGAATGAAGCGAACGCACTGCCTCCAGTAGTGCTGCGATTACTGCTCCCGCGGATACGTGGTGTCGTATGCTGTGGTTGGAAGAAGTCAGAAGACTGCTAGTTGCCCATGTGACACATAACGCCCAAATCGGCGTCGCATTGGAGCGTTCGCTGGCCTACCCAATGAACGCACACTCCGAAGTGACATTCCATATGACCGACCGTGAATACAGCTCATGGAGGTAGATAGGAAGTAAAAACAAAAGTACGTGAGGGCGCGTGCGGTGTGTTATAGTTGCAAATGGCGGTGAGCTATAGTTGCAAGCGCTTCGCGCAAAGTTGTTTGTAGTGAGGGTATTTGTAGCAAATAGCCCTTGACGCGCAGGCCCTGCTATAACCACGCGAGGGACACTGAACAAGGCGATCCGGCGACGTTTAACGTGAGACATTACACCTATGCAACCCCCACTGGGTGCCGTTCACGCTTCCCGATATCTCGAGGACATGTATCACGGAGAACACGTAGCGCATCGCATGCGCTGAACTGCAAGGAATGGTTACTGAAGTCCTTACGCCTTTCTAAATGGCCATCAAGGGCCCAAAACACTTGAGTGAGGCCCAGTCGCAACACTTTTCAATAGATGCGCCAGAACCAATAGGCGCGCCGTCAACGCCTTCTTGCACCCCCAGGTCGCGCTGATAATGTCGCTTATTTATTTTTTATTTTTGCTGAGGCATTTGTCCCCGGTGATGTCCGAAACCCGTGCTGCAGAGTCAGCGTGAAATAAATCGCCACTACTGAGCCCGGAAAAACTGCACGGAAGTTATGTGTGTGTATGCACAGACGTAGCGGAAGATTAACCACGCTTACTCCAGCACTAGAAGTAGAGTAATTACTAAGCGGTGCAATATACTTCAACCGCGCTATTTTGTCTTCTGTAAGATTATCAAAACAATGGCCTACTTTTCGATAGGTAATGCGCGTGTGCCTGCGGTGTAGCCTCGGTTATGACTGCTCTCTATGGTCGTAGAACGTGTCTAGGTCCCTTTTCTCGATGGTCAATCAATACTCTCAGTCGCACGAAATAACTGTAGCCCAGGTGCTGCCGGTGCAGGTAAGCTACAGCGTTTGACAGTGGCGGCTTTTCACCCGCACTTCCAACGACGTCTTTCAGGGACCACTGACAGAGAGAGAGATAAAAAAAAACATTTGTTGACAGTAACCGTATAGTTCTGACAGTCAATTGTATAGAAGGTTACAGAGGGCCTCCTGTCGTGAAAGTGTCAGGTGACATGTCACGAGGAGGGCCCATAGCGTCAGGCGTAGATTCTAAGCAAGAGTGGCCCAACTCTTCCATCTGTATATAGTGGAAGGTATGGGGCACGCGGTGGTGGGTGATCATATAGAGGGACGAAAGCGCCCGATTCAATCGTCTGGCGCAGTTGAGACAAGCAGACGTGCTCGCTTACGTTCCCGACCTTCGCTATGCTGCACGCAACTTGCGGAAACATAGAACAAAGCCCCGCACCCCGTGCCCCGCACGCATGGCAACTGTCGGTGCATATAGTTCAAGCGCGCGCGTACGCGCAGCCTTGGACCGAGTCATTCCACTGGGGGTGGCCGAGACGCCGAAATAAGAACGGCGGGGGGTTCCGAGTCCGCGCTCTAGCTCTTTGTCTGGAACTGCGCCATCAGTTGCGTCTCAGACAGTAGCGCCGCCTCTTGCAGCTGAGTCTCCATAGATCGGCACAGTAAGTGGGTACTCAATCACCAATGTTTCTTTTCGGGACTGTTCACTCACACTCATGTCTACGCGCACGCTCATCGGCACTCACTCGCGCGGCTACGCTCGCGCCCACGCATACTCACTCGCCAACTCTCACTCGCGTTCATACACAGTCGAGCGGCTGTACCACAAACGCCCCAACAACGAAATTATCTGTATAACGAAGGAATAAGTCTGTCCCGGCTCTATTGTGAACCGTGCCACCTTTACAACAAAGTGACTCGTATAAGAACGATTTCGGAGGTGCCCAAGAACTTCGTTATAAAGGCATTCGACTGTATACTCGCTTTCATTCAGTCGCACTGGCCCACAATAGTATCCATGTCTATACTCGCGCTCAGCGGCGTTTGCTCACTCTCGCACTCACGCCCACTCATTGAACTCGCCGACATGTCACTCACGTTCCCACCCACGTCCGCGCTGTCACCCACGGTCATCGATACTCACGTTAACCATCACACGCTCCCGTTCGTATACCCCCGTCCAATCGCTCCCTTTCATCCCTCGCTAACACAGTTACTCCCCGCCCGTGAAATTAGTGCGGAATCGAAAAAAAAAAGTTTATCGGGCAAGGCCTGACTGTCCCAACGTGGGAGCGGCCCGCAGCGCGCTGAGTCGCGTACCTCACGACCTTGTTAAAGTTTCGCATCCATCCATCTATCCATATCGTATAAAGAAAAGGTAGTGGAAGCAGGTGAGGTGCGGAAAGCAATCAGCGTTGATGCATCGATGAGCGCGCAGGCCGACACGCTCTTGCACCATCGCCTGTCGCAATTTGCAAGCGGTTGAGTGCAGTGCACAGTGGGCGAAACCGCACCGGACCGCCTCGAGCCGGTTGCGAGCCGTGCATGAACGTTGCGTGTGGGCACGTGACACGGGCGGTGCTCTAGCGTCACGGGCAGCCTTGTTCCGAGCCACGAGAGAAAAAAAAACGAAAAAAAAAACCGACCGGCTTCCTGCAGCTAGGTGTGAACAGTCGGCGCTCGGAGTGGCCTCAGATTAGTGTGTAGTCTTCCACGCGTGCCCTTTGTAATGGAAGGGGCAGGTCTAGCGGGTGGAGAAAACAGCTGGGTTGAGATGTGCGCCAGCTCTCGCGGGATTTCGGACCGTTTACTGTAATTACATGCAACAAACTTTCTCGGTAGCTGCTATATATATATATATATATATATATATATATATTATTGCTCGTTTCCTGCTCACTGTTCACTCGCAATTATTTACTGGAAGGACATGGTTGTCCTTTTTCATTCGCACCTTGTAGTCGTATACGTTCTTTCGTGTCTGAGCCTGTAGGATGTCATCGCGCGACAGCAAAAGGACTCGTGCATAAAATTTTGTGCTTCGGGTGGGAGAAGGGTGCCTCAGGAATTACGAGGGAGCGGCTTGCACAGAAAGGCTAAATAAAAAATGGCTGTGGCTTAGCTAAGGTTAAGCCCAGGATGCGAAGCATACTAGCCTTTATTTTAGTTGTTGAACCACTGTTTAGCCTGGTGAACTGCTGTTCCTTGGCTATATTTGGTTCGGCTAGACGAAGAAACAACTCATGCGTTACCCTGCTTCGCCTTCAAGAGTGGAACGCGACAGCGTTCCCGTCGACCCGCCAGCGACTACGCGCCCCGCATTGGACGCGGTGAGCGTCGAGCAACGCTGCGTTCGGCGCGGCAACGAAATGTGCGCCTGAGCAAGCGTCGCACGCCTGAGCCTTAGAAACAGCTCGTTTCTAAGGCAACACCGCATTCACTAGAGGCGCTTTTGTACCGCTTTGAAGCATCGTACTCGTGGCTCAGTGGTAGCGTCTCCGTCCCACACTCCGGAGACCCTGGTTCGATTCCCACCCAGCCCGTCTTGCAAGAGTTGAGCCAAAGCCACTTCTCCTCTGTCGTGACGTCACGGTGTCACGTGATTTCATGGTCACCGCCGCGCCTGAGGAGCTGGGTTGAGCCCTCGTAATATGCTTCGCATAAAAATGACAAATACATGATATAAACTGCAAATAAAGCAAATCTGTAAAACATATATATTTTTCTACGCATTTTCTACATCACTACCGGCCAAGTTGAACAGGTCTAGAAAAAGAAAAAAAAAATGGCTGTGGCTTAGGTAAGGTTAAGCCCAGGATGCGAAGCATACTAGCCTTTATTTTAGTTGTTGAACCACTGTTTAGCCTGGTGAACTGCTGTTGCTTGGCTATATTTGGTTCGGCTAGACGAAGAAACAACTCATGCATTACTTCTTCGCCTTCAAGAGTGGAACGCGACAGCGTTCCCGTCGACCCGCCAAGGGGTGTAAGACAATGGGCTACAGGGCAGCGACTACGCGCCCCGCATTGGACGCGGTGAGCGTCGAGCAAAGCAGCGTTCGGCGCGGCAACGAAATGTGCGCCTGAGCAAGAGACGCACGCCTTAGAAACAGCGCGTTTCTAAGGCAACACCGCATTCACTAGAGGCGCTTTTGTACCGCTTTGAAGCGTTGTACTCGTGGCTCAGTGGTAGCGTCTCCGTCCCACACTCCGGAGACCCTGGTTCGATTCCCACCCAGCCCGTCTTGCAAGAGTTGAGCCAAAGCCACTTCTCCTCTGTCGTGACGTCACGGTGTCACGTGATTTCATGGTCACCGCCGCGCCTGAGGAGCTGGGTTGAGCCCTCGTAATATGCTTCGCATAAAAATATGAAAGAAAAATACGATTACTATTTACGATTAATGCAGCGGAAACCGACCCATACCCGTTCAACGGCTACAAACCAGTCGCCGTGCCGGGAGCCGCTGGTTACCCACTGCGGTCTACAGTATGACGTTCTGCTTCGGAACGCGAGGTCACAAGTTCGATTCCCGCGGCCGGGGTTTGCCGCGTAACGATCTCGGTGGAATGCGAAAACGCGTGTACGTCAAGTTTTGGGCGCACGTGTCGAGAACGTATACGGTGGCCAAAGCTAATCGGTCGGCGGTCCTCCCCACTTCGGCGTTTTCCATAGAGCGTGCGTTGCTTCGCGCACGGCCTCCCTGTGGCTTTGTAACGCCAAACCTTTTCATTTAGAATCGTAAGTGACCTGAGAGGCAGGCGATCTTGCCATGTGGGGGTGAGTGGAAAAGCTGCTCCTGCAGCCCGTAGTAGTCGCTCGATATGTCCGTGGGCCGTGTAACGCATGTGTGCCGACTGGAATTAGTGACCGAGGTTGTTATCGTGTCCATTATACTGAACATCAGACCAGTGGCTTACCTCGAGAAGGTTAATGGCAGTTTCTTTGTACTTAATGGGCCTTAGCTATAAGCGAGCCTTGATTTGAGCTATAGGGACATCATAAGACGCTTTGTCGAAATGGCCGTGTCCTTTCTAGTCCCGTTTTCTTTTCTTGACTTCTTTCTTTACGCTCTTCCACGTGTCAGAGAGCCCTGAAGGTTGTCTCTTCGGAAAGTTGAATCAGCGCTACAGGACACTGGCTCAAAACATAGCCCACAGCCTCGGTGGCGTGATTTAATTTTCTACCTTTTACGAAAGCCCTCACATTCCTTATTGGAATGTCCGACACATCGATCTGTGACTCGTGCAACTGTGAAGAGACGACTGAGCACGTGTTGTGTTTTTGGGATCTCTATGACAACGAACCCGACGTTCTTCAGAGGTTGTTAATCCAATTGGATAACAGACCATTTTCAGAAACTAATATTCTCTGACCATGGCCCCATACGTCGCAGGCTTACAACGCGAAGCAGTCACTGCTACATTTCATGAAAGTAACTGGCCTCAGTGACCGATTACAGGCGTGAAGTTATGGACATCCGCATATACTCACACCGATAGTGCCTTCTTCCCTGCCTCTCCTTTTCAATAAAACTTAGTAGTAGTAACAACTTGTAGTAAAAGTAGTAATAAGCAGTAAAAACCATTTAAAACTGATGGTAGCGCTAAAAGGTACGAACACACGGTAAAAAGACGACACGACGACAAGGGAACGCTACTGACAACTGGTTCATTCTTGAAAAGGGTTCAATATTTAAGAAAATCACAACACATGCGCACAACCAAACTGCGCCAGCCTTCTTTAACAAATAATGAATCGCAGTGTCACAAGCAACCTCGGGAAGTAAAATGATAAAACACCGAAGCAGCAAGAAGTGAAACACATGACCAATTGATGAAAAACCAAATGTTACGGCTTTCCAAATCTCCCCAGAATTGTGCGCTCAGCCGAGTACAAATTTATTCAAACGTCGCTGATGCACAGAGCCGCCTTTTTTTGTATGTGGAAAGCTTGCTTTAGCGCTTGCACTTCTGCCCAGAACTTTTGCTTCTTTGAACCGTGGCACGCACTCGCAAACCATCACATGCGAAACTAAATTCGCAAGCTTGTCTTGTTTTGTTAAGTTTTGAGAATGTTCTTTTAAGCGGTCATTGAGGCAACGCCCCGTCTGCCCGATATAGCACTTGCCGCAGGACAGGGGAACAAAGTATGCCACTCCTAGGGCACACCTGACGAAGACATCTTTATGCTGCTTTTTGCAACCGCGCTGACCTTCACCGCAGATGCGGGGGCACAGCTTCGCCAACTTGTTTGGCGCAGAAAAAACAAGCGGCACGTTGTGCCTGCTGGCCACACTTTTGAGGTTGTGTGAAGCCTTGTGAATGTAAGGCATCACCTCAGGCTTGGTCTTCACTCGTTCAGATGCACCCTTCATTCGTCGGACACCAAATTTCTTGCTGAGGATTTCAGCGACTGCTACAAGGACCAAGCAAGGGAAGCCTGCGGCCAAAAGCCTGCGAACCTGATTGTCAAAGCTAAAAAGAATTTCGTGCGGGCACGACTCTTGAAGCACCGATTCCACGCAGAGCGATGCAATTGCTCTTTTCACGCTCTTTGAAAAAGACGATTCATAGGGCAAAAGCTCTTTCCTTGCACGTGGGAAATACGCCCAATAGGTGTGTCCTTAGTTATCCTCAGCCTGAGGCCTAAAGAACGTGTCTCGCCATTTTGCGCAATGATATTTGTATGCAGGGTCCTGTGTTGCACCTATCTTGTGCGACATCATTTTAGCTCATGTTGATCGCCTTTTGGATCGAGATTTTATTGGAGGCCCGGTTTTAAAGGTTCTTAGATACGTCGATGACTTTTTGATCTTTTTAGAAGCTCGTGATGACGCCTCTTTTGAAGATTCTGTATGACAGGTCATAGGTACTTCTAACGACCATGGTAAAGGCCTGGCGTTTTCCCATGAACTTCCGCAAAATGGCGGCTGCTTGCGATATTGCGATTCCTTATTTCTTAAAGAAGGCTGCCGCAGTTCAGTTGTGCGCATGTGTTGTGATTGTTTTATATATTGAACCCTTTTAAAAAATAAACCAGTTGTCAGTAGCGTTTCCCTCGTCGTCATGTCGTCTCTTCAACGTGTGTTTGTACCTCTTAGCGCTAGCATGAGTTTTAAAGAACCTCTCCTTTTCTTCCCTTAAACCTCTTCACCTGTGTAAGGTAGCAAACCTGACGTGCATCTGGTTGACCTCCCTACCTTTCCTTCCTTGCTTTTCATCCTCCTCATCCTTAATTTTCTGCAGTAATAGAACAGGCATGTGCACAGGTGTATCGGACTTGTGCCGGCCTGGCCTCTGAGGGCCCCATTTTTAGGTCTAGCGCATACAGTAAATAGATTGCGTGAATTATTTCTGAACTACTAATTCATTTTTCCCTCAACTTATCTATTAAAATAGGGTCTTCATCAGTAATGGACTTTGTTCTACAAAACAGGTTACTCTGGTTTCTGATGCCTAATGTATTATTGTTTTATTCTTGTTCTTTGGTGTCGATATAACTGATGTTATTTTATGGTATCGTGGTCAGTTTTTTTTAGTGGTGTTACCATTTCTTTCTGTTAGTAAAATTAATGTTACGTATTATGGTAGAATTGCGCTTTGTTAGTTTCTTCAATTTATGCTAGTTGTGCACTGCAACAAAAATGCATTATTTTGTTTTCTTTCCGAGTAAGAGTGCACGTTCTTAATTAATGTGTAATGATCATTCTACTATCTGTGTAAATAACTTTCATGTGTAATGCTTTTAAACATGTGTTATCAGTTTACCTGTCACATGTCGACATGTATGTATGGTCTCCTGGGCCCCGTCAAGCTGTTTTCTTGCAGCTTTTAGCCCAGCAGTCCAGCCAGGATATCTTCTGGTATGTAAAGAGAATTGAATTGAATTGTTTAATACTTGGGGTCGGCATGTGGTTTGCCAAGCGCGTCCCCGTAACGGATATATCAGCTGCAGTGCTCGTGTCGTAATCACGCTATCGCACTTACAAATTAACCTCCCGTTCTATCCGAAGGACTCAGATATTTCAATATAGCGCTCTGCGATATTATTACCTCTACGTCGTTGCTTTATAACTTTACAAACGGCGACACAACATCCCTTCCTAATTTTGCCTCGCGAATTGAGATTACGTGTGGGGCTAAACCAAAGTGGGGCGATAAGATTACCATTTCTTGAAGCACACTGAAATCCCGGTCGTCGAGTGGGAAAGCGCTGAAATATCCCGTGGCTAAGTGGCGGCCCCACTGCATAGCTTAATTTTTGTTATCGCCTGCGTAACTGAGCGATGCCCGGCGATTACGCGCATGAGGTTACGCAAGAGGATTATCGCGCCTTCGTTCGGCTGACCTTGAAACAGCCAGAGGGCGACGAAAATGCTCCATCTCCTGCGTCGATGGTGTTTTGCCTCGCGTATATAGGAAACGTTGTAATGCTCGAAGGTTTTCTTGGCGGCCGTGAGTGGGGGGTCGCGTGGAGGAAAAATGCGCCTACTTAGAGTAGCGGAAAGAAAAGAAATTTCCTGGTCGATTTCTGCCCAGCGGCCAGTGACGCTTATGCATACGAGACGCAGCGCGTTTTTAAGTGAAGAAAAAAAAGAGAGAGAGAGAGAGAGATGGAAAACCCGTGCGTGTTCGCGAACGAGAAGAAGAGCGAAGAAGCGAAAGGTTGGAGGAAGTCTTTACGGCGGGGCGGCCTTTAGTCAATACGAGCGCGCCGGACACCCAAGGTTGTGTGGCGTCCCCGATTGGTTCATGCGCATTTGCGATATACTCTGCAGCTCGGAGCTCGCACAGAAACCATTAGAGTGTAACCCTGCTGGTATCTCCTTCGTTACGCCTTCTATCTCTCCCTCTCTCTCTCTCTCTCTTTCTCCCTCCCTGTGCGCTCGCGGTACTTTCAGTGTGTCAGGATACTTCGTCAAAAAAAGAAGGGGAAAAAAAAGAAAAAGTCAGTCTCTCTTTTCTAATGCATGTGCCGAGCGCGTGATTCGACCACCTGCGTTAATATACGCGCAACCCGGCATTCAATACATATATATATATATATGTATATATATATTACTCAACACCAGGTTAAAAAACAAATTAGCGCTTGTTGTAGTTGATCGAATGGCTAGGTTTATCTATCACACAGATGGGCTAGGTATATCACTATAGGACACCGGGTGGGGAAAAAAACAAAATATAAAAAAATCACGACAGGAAATATTTCTTCGCAGACTTGCAAATTTTGCCTTCACCGTGGTTTCAGGATTTTGCACGTGCTGTATCCCTATACGCTTTAACCGAAAGCGCTAAGGAGGAAGGCGCCGCAACATTAACTGCTCGTTCCGGGAGTCCTTGACTTCCATATCTGTCACGACGATGTTTTCGCACAAATTCTTATCGGTCTCTTAAACTGCACAGCCTCCTGACGATCGCTGGTTACGTTACCTTTCTTCAGCCAAGGCTTCCGCAATCCGGCTGCATCCCGGAGAGACCTGCCGCGTATTTTCTCTTCTAACCACTCTCTTTCTTTTTTCCCACTTGATATCCACGATGACAAAACCATGGGTGAGCGTTATCGCGTATAAATGGAATAAGAACGTCACAAGCACTGCGCAATCAGCGGTACATTCGCAGCGACGACTGCTGCAGCGTTAGTACAACACCGCCTGAGGCCAGCATTCGCAAACTAACCTCGTATTTATATTTTATCTTCCCGTACTTTACAGCTGCTTAACGTGTGTCGCAAATAAAGCGTAGCGCGCTTTTATAGAACTTATGTTTACTTTAACAGTTGAACGGTCTCACATTATACTGCAACTCGCGTTCACCTACGCGCACTCACCATTTTTTATTTATTTTTTATTTTTGTATACGCGCAGAGGTTTTGACCAGTCCAAGGTGCCAGGAGTGCACGTCTGGTCCAGCAATTTAGCTAGTAGGGCTTGGCGCAAGCAACTGGTTGAGTAGGAAGCCGTGGAAGGGTGCACCGACATCATTTTTTCGCGGTTTACGTATCTCGCGTATCTCCGTGAAAAAAAAAAAAAATACTTTCGAAATGCGATTGACTGCGTCACTAAAACCTCGAAAAAGAGATAGACGTTTGTGATACCGAAACTGGAAAAAGAAAAAACGGAAGAAAGAGACGGCCGTGATTACCACTCGCCGGAAATCCCGAAAAATCCATAATGTCGAGGACCAGCGCGGCGCCTTGGCGTGACCTCCGAGAACATATACCGAAGGCGCGCTGGAAATCTCGGAGGTGATGTGCTGTCATTCGCGTCACGTCCGCTAAACAGCAGGTGCAAGCGTCCTCTGCTTAATGCTACACATAGAGAGATAGTAAAAGAGACAAATGAAAGGCAGGGAGGTTAGCCATACAGTACTGCGCCCGCTGGGCTACCCTGGACCGGGAAAAAAGGTAACGGAGGAAGAAATGTTTAAAGGAAGGCAAAGTCCAATCTGCTTGTATTTCCGTCGTAGTGACAGTTCTCTGATCCACGTTAGCCAGTGAATCAGACAACCACCAGCCCAGCAGCTTTGCCAAGATTGCTTCCATAGTGTGCACCACTTATTTATAACCAATTTAGCCAAAGTTTTATTGCACTTGGCTTTAAACTGCTGCCGCGGTAACTGCTGCCATGTATGGCACTGGACGACTAGTGTCCCTGTATATGCTCCCTGCGTGAGCATATACAGGGACACTATCGATGAGTACACGGCCAGTGCGCATGTTCATCGCTACGTGAGTACTTGCACGGCGTTATTGAACTCGGTAACCCGGCAGCGTTTCTTCCTCAACACGAGGCAGCTGCAGGCGGCTTCAGCTGATCACGCGCCGTCATTGGCCTTCTGGTATCTTGGCGTTTGCAAGCGCGTGGCTTCCTTAATTTGTTTGTCAAGGGATCAAGCGAGCACGTCCGCGTCACCGCACTTCCCGAGGCGTTGTGCACGCAACTTCTGGTTTTATTCCGCCGCCTCGATTGTCACGTTTCATTTCATTTCATTTCATTTATTTACCTTAAAGGCCCCACTAGGGGGTATTACATAAACGGTGGGTGTACATAAAAAAAAATAACACTCAAATTTGTGACAACAGGTACTCAGTCACATTGGTAGAAAAACCACACACACACACACGCGCATTAATATATATACAACTTTTTATTTTTAATATTCCGGGGGTTTTACGTGCCAGAACAGCGAGCTCGTTGTGAACAGCAAGCTCCAGATTAGTTTTCGTCATATGAGGTTCTGTAACGCGCACCGAATGCATGGTGCACGTTGATTGCGCCCCCAGCGGAATGCAACCGCGGCGACAGGAGTTGAACCCGCGACCTCGAACTCAGCTGCACAACGCCATAGCCACTGGGCCACCGCGGCGGATTTCCATATGTCTGAATTACCGTTTTCGCCGGGCATTCAAAACACAATGAAATCGTGGTGAGCGCTGTGCACGCCCCCCCCCCCCCCCCCGTCCTTTTTTAAAAATATTCCATACGCTTTCGGCCTTCACGTGTGCAGTCACGGCTAATGAGCACAAATTCCTTCTGTGTATAATCTATAGGAGGCGTTGCGTGCGAGAAAACGTAGCGTCCATCCCCAAATGAAGCCGCGGGTTGCCATTGAGATTCTCTGTAATCACAATGTTTTATTCTAAGCTTTATGGATGGGGCACGTACGCATATGCAAACCTAACTGCGTTTTCATGTCTGTACGGTGTTGCTGTATAATGGCTCCAGACGCCGTGATGTATCCCGGAAAAACACCGATTACTTTTTGGCTCTTTTTCAGCTTCTCTGCTTGTATTTTTGCTGCAGTATTCAATCTAACAGTCGTGCAGCAACTAGTCCAGCAAGCTGTAATTTCTTATAAAACTCACAGCTTGCTGCATGCATCCCGCTGTAGTCCGTAACTAATGTAAAGTCACCAATCCGCGTATTTTATCAGTCGCGCCTGCTTCCTGAAAGGACATCCTGCTTCCTTCGTCGCATCACGCCGTATATACGGCGTCGTAAGTTGTCGGCTGTGTTTGAGTGTCATCTTCTCACAGTGTCTCAAGTCTTGTGATGCGTGATCATGGCTTGTACGGTGGCCGTGCTTGTGAAATAGTGCTAGTTTTTATGTTCGTCACAGCTTGGCATATACACGCCAACAGCCTTCCTTGTCTGGCGTCAAGCACGTGACAACGTGGAACGTCTACTCAGTTTCCGAGGCCCTCTGCGCATAGTCGGCAGCCCTCCGATAAGCATCGCCTAATTCGCAATAACCGTTCGCGACACTGAAGCTGATACGAGAGCCTTCGCACTTTTCGTTCTCATTTTCTTCTGTCGCTTTGATTGAGGCCTCGCCTCTTCCGGCCTTTAACTACTCGTGGTCGTCGCAGGTACGTTTGGCGCGACGAAATGACGAAGGACAGGACAGTGATAACACGAGAGCACGTGCAGGCAGTGTGAGCGACGCTGTCCTTGCACTGCCCTGTCCTTCGTGCGGTCTGCGACAATAAGGGTTACCACCACGAACAATTAAGTCCTTGTGAACCGTACACAGTCGCCCATTCGTGGCCTATTCGCGAGGCGCCTCTGCAAACGCACTCGAACATCACAAAGGAGTGCGCAAAGATTGGCTGGGGGTGAGGGGGCTTACACTTGAACAGCGCTACGGTGTTGCACCGTATTAGCACGTCTCTGCGAACGGTAAGGCGAACTACCAGCGACCGCCAACGTGCAGCTCCGGGCAATGCATCGTTTACCTCCGGCCGTTTTCCTCTTCCCTCCCGCTCCTTCCTATCTTCCATTTCTATGCTTCTGCCTTCTTCTTTCTGATGAGTAGGCAGGCGTTGTGCCCCTTTCGGAGGCAGTTGATAGCCTGCTCGTCGCTTTCGCTTTCCTCTCTATTATTATTATTATTATTATTATTAGTAGTAGTAGTAGTAGTAGTAGTAGTAGTAGTAGTAGCAGTAGTAGTAGTAGTAGTAGTAGTAGTAGTAGTAGTAGTAGTAGTAGTAGTAGTAGTAGTAGTAGTAGTAGCAGTATTAAATAAATAAATAAAAGTGCCCAGGAACAACTTCAAAGGTCTTGGTGATGGCGCACTCGGCTAAATAATGCACAGGAAAAACAGTGCACGCCCACACAGAGATGCACACGCGCGCACATTAAAAAATAATTTCGCGAATACAGATTTTAACAGATCATAAAATGTGTACACGAAGAGAATACACCACAAAAGTGGAGAAAAAAAAAGGATTACAGAAAGACGGAACACGCAACAGATATGATAGTTTTTGTGCAGTTTTATTTTATTATTTATTTACAAATACTGCTGTCTCGTAGGGGAGACATAGCAGGACTGGGTACATACATTAGTAAAAACAAATAGCATGGGTAGCATAGAAATAGGTAACACATAAGTAATAAAAACAGATCAACAGGTCAAGTTGACAGGCAACTGAACAACGAACTCTTCAATAGACAATGCGCGAAGTGAGCCGTCCGATCGATTCCAAATTTCAACAGTTAGCGGGAAAAAAAGAAAATTTAAAGCATTCTATATGTGGTTTGAAAACAACAATGTTTAATGGGTGGTTGCGTCGGGTTGCACGTGCGCTTGAGGGCACAAATGAGAAGGGTGCCTGAATGCCAGATGACGTGTGAACGATGCTGTGCAGCATGATGATACATTCACGTGTGCGCCTGTGTTCTAACGCTTGCAAAAATAAAGTGTGCATATGTGAAGAAGGTGAAAAGTTGCGTTCGCACCGGCCGAAGATGAATCGTATTGCTTTTTTTTAACTGATTCTAAACAGTCAATGTCACGCGCGTGACGAAAGGACCAAACAGTTGAGGCGCACTCCAGGATCGGTCGAACCAGTGATTTGTAAGCAGTTAATTTGCATTCCTTCGTGGCTTTTTTTAAGGTTCGTTGAAGGTTCGTTGAATTATTGAAGTTCCCCTGCTACTCCTTTCAAGAAATATTAAAATTGGGCACGAAGATGCCCAGGCACTCTGAATGGGCGTTGTATGTCGCCTGCACTCTAGATAGATGGCCACAAAAATCTCGAGGCTGAAAAGCGCGCTGTTTCCTTGTGCCTTTCTACGGAATGTAAAAGCGCACACTAGAAAGCAAGTGCGCGAGCAGATTTTTTTCCCGGTGTTGCTTTGTGGAGAAGAACATCTGATTTGTTGCGTCTACAGGTGAGGGTAGGTAACGTGAGTGTCTGTATTAGCTCTATGAAGATGGAAGGCTTTTGACAGAATCAATGTTTAACGATATACAGGTGTCAACTTCTTATGCACATTTTCGAGAAGTTCACAATTTGACCTACAAGTGCCGCCCCAAACAACGGAGGCGTACTCAAGAACTGGAAAGCATACGTTCTTATATAAAGTTACAAACGGCCCAGGTTATCTGAAGTCTCTCGTCACCCGACATACTCTGCCGAGCGTTTTAAGTGCACGCTGCCTCGTCTTTCGAGCGTGGGGTGAGAAACTCGAAGAGCTATCGAAGTACACTCCAAGGTCATTTGTTCCTTGAGCTCTTGGCAGGAGAACGTCTTTAAGGTTACAGGGAAATGAAGTCCTGTTAGTCTTCCGCGTGGAGCTCACAACTTTCGTTTTCGAGGCATTTATGGCCAGCTTGTTTCTAGCGCACCATGGCGCAAAATTCGCAATGTCCTTCTGAAGAGCGGCGCAATCATTAACGTTTTTTACCGCTTTGAAAAGTTTCGCGTCATCAGCATGTAACAAAATTGAGGAGTTTTGAAGGACTGCCGAAACGTCGTTAATAAACAGCGAGAAAGGAAGAAGGCCTAGGACAGACCCTTGAGGTACACTCCACTTGCAACCGCATGAAGTTCTGACGAATGACCGTTTACGCTGACGTAGCAGTACCGGTCGCGTATACGTAGCTTCTTATCAGCGCTGTGACAGAGTGGTGCAGATCAAGTTGTGTCAGCTTTTGAAAACTTATTTTGCGGCATACAACATCAAACGCCTTACTGAGGTCAAAATAAATGACGTCCAGCTGTTCTTTCTCATACACTGCTTGAGCGCCATGCACCGAGGAGCTAACGAAGTCGGTAGTTGTGGAGCGTCCCGATATGAATCTATGCTGCTGAAGAATTGTAGCATATTTAATAGAGGATGAGATTATTGAGTGCAAAGTTGACTCGAATAATTAAGATGCTGCGCATGGGAGAGAAATAGGCCTGTAGTTACTAGGAGCAGTTTTTACCCCTGAATTAAAGACGGGAACGACCCGCACTGTTTCTCAAGCCTTTGGGAATGTGTTCCTTTTTAAAGCAGAATGAAAACTACAAGTAAGCACTGGAACAAGCAAGGAACCGCATGTCCTAATGAAAGCAAGTGGAACGTCATCAGGACTACACGAAAAAAGACGGTTTTAAGCGTTTGATTAAAAAATTAAATTGTGGGGTTTTACGTGCCAAAACCACTTTCTGATTATGAGGCACGCCGTAGTGGAGGACTCCGGAAATTTCGACCACCTGGGGATCTTTAACGTGCACCTAAATGTAAGTACACGGGTGTTTTCGCATTTCGCCCCCATCGAAATGCGGCCGCCGTGGCCGGGATTCGATCCCGCGACCTCGTGCTCAGCAGCCCAACACCATAGCCACTGAGCAACCACGGCGGGTAAGCGTTTGATGCTCTTAAAGACAAGTTCCTCTGAGGTCGACCGATTTGAATTCAGGGAAGGGTGATTGAAAAGCTCACTAACTCCGTCACTGCGACATCTGGAACAGGTTGGCTGTCGCCGTTAAGTGGAGACATATCTTGTTTCGTATTCTTGGATGACTGTTCACGAACGTATCTCCAGAAAGAGCTCGAATATTTAAAAGTACTAGCTTCCACATGTGCCATATAGATAGGATGATCACGCTTGTAAAGACATTTAGAGAGTGCCTTGTACATAATAAAATCTATATGCCAGTGTACCAATCTATATTTCAGTGCTAATAATAGTAACGATGATGATGATGATGGTGGTGGTGGTGGTGGTGGTGGTGGTGGGTGGGGGGTGAGAAGAAGAATTACTCGTACGAGCGCTTTGTCAACCCTCGTGTGGGGGTGCGCACAACTCAACCCAGCTTGGCATAGACGTTTCGAAAACGGCAGCACAGAGTAGCAAGAAAGCTTCCGTACTCCGGGTCTCAAAGCGACGCGCGAAGTGCATCGCGAACCCAACGGCCATGTTGCGTGTGCTTTGTTTTTAAAGCGAAGTTTTCTTTGCATTGTTCTTCGACTTTCCCACTGCTGCTGCTGCTGCTGCTGCAGCTGGGGCTACTACTGTCCGGCACAACGCGTCGGGGGGGGGGGGGGGGTTGTTCAGAGCGTGTATATACATGGAAGGAGCGTGGCAGAGAAGAAAAGAGACGTGATGAACTCGTTTGGACCGCACCGCGTCCAATGTGCATAATGTCCTCCGTAGCTCCCGGGTCGTCATCACATTATAGCCTCTTGATAGCTGTAATTATCCGTGATTCCCCGCAGGCGTTTACCCTTCTACCAACGTGCAAGTCCAGAGGGAAGCTAGATAGAAAGGAAGATAGGAGAGGGGAGAGGAGGTAGAGAATAGGCAGAACCAACGCAGTCGCGAAACGAGTGAATACAGCCTTGCCACTCGTCGCTCGCAGTTCCCATACAAATACAAGGGGGGAGGTGACGTGAGAAGGCAAGAAAATGCTGGACAAACTTAAGTTCACGGTACGGTACGATGCGTTTCTGCTATTTCTGAAAAATAAAGCCATGCAAATATGTCTAGCGGACAATTTACGCAGGGTGAGCAGAAGCAGAGCTACATTAATTAAAGCGCACCGCAGGGTCTAGCCGACACCACGGAAGCAGTCGCACGTCAAATCAACATTTCTGTGCCCGCCGGAATCGCTTTGCGGCTGTGGCATTTGCTCGAGGTCGCGAATTTCACTGAGACATCCGTATTTCGACGGGGGCGAAATAAAAAACGCTCGCGCACTCTGATTTAGGTGTCAAAATTGATCCGGAGTCCGCCACTACGGCGTGCCTCATAATCCGAGTGTGGTTTTGACCCGTACAGCCTTATAACCAAATTCAATTTTAATGCTTCTACCACGATGCGATGTGCCATGTGAGGCAATGACAATGCTCAACCCTATCGGAGGTTATGAAATATGGCGCACAACAACCCCAGTTGAAAAACACAACAGGAAATTTTACCAGTCTGTTGTATTTTGGGACGTTGTTTCTGTAGTTCTGTTGTCTGTAGTTCTGTTGCCTGTAGTTCTGTTGCCTGTAGTTCTGTTGCCTGTAGTTCTGTTGTCTGTAGTGTGACGTCCTGTAGTAGAAATTTCTGTAGTTCTTGATCAATATTTAATTAAAAATTGACAGAGACGTCCGTAAGATTATGTAAATTTGTTAGCAAAAAAAACATAAAAGTAAAAAAAAAAAATTAAAAAAAAACGTCCTTGCCTAGGATTCGAACATGCGACCTCTCGATTCCTAGCCCGACATCTTACCACTGCGCCACCCCTGACATGCTCTTCGAGTGTACGTTTTGGCCATGTGAATAGTATGACGTGCTGGTGCGCTGATGTTTACATTTGCATTTTGAGAGCCAAGATCCGCTATCACTCCACCGCATCAAGTGCCGCATCTCTAGAAGAGCAAGAGTGTTCGTACCATCGACAAGTACATCGTGCAGTGCTAGAACATCGATTTTGATGTACGATATCCATATTAAATAAGAAATTCGGAAATAGACAACGTTGACTTTTAGGGTTATTACTGCTAGTTTCGACAGTTGTCTCTCGTTCTTTACACTTTTGAGCGCGCATATAATTCGTGTGTTCAATGCAAAATAGCTACATGAACATTCGTGGATGAGAGTTCTTTCTGACAGCATACTGGCTTCTCACGGCAGCACTGTACCAGATTAATGAGACCCGAGCGAGACAGCTTTTCACGCAACTTTGTGGAACAACCCAAATCTTCTTTTCCGCTTCGCATAAGCTTGGGAAATATTCCTGGGAAATTAACTAATGTGTCACTGTAACAGCACATGTAAGTCCACAGGCCTGTGTGCCACATCTTACCAAAAAAAAAAAAACGGATACGCAGCCATTCCCGCAGATGGTATGATTTTGATCAGCGGCCGATTTTGAGAAGGCCGGTAGGGCGTTGCTGGTGCCGCGTCGTCACGGCACAATTATAACTATTCGCCACGTCGACTTTAATACCGGTGTCGGTGCCATCGGTGTCAGCATTGCCGGCTTCAGAGAAGCGCGATTGAATACCGCGCAGGAGAAAGGTACAGTGTACACAACCGATGCAAAAACATACAATTTTAAAGGACCGCGACGGGAAGCGCTTCTGTTGTGACTACGGAACTCTTGGCCGTCGCGACCGAATGTTTCTGCTGCGACGTCAGAATTGGTGTCATAACGTCGGAGTCGCTGTCAGGATATAAAGCTGTTGTTCCGACGTCATAACTCTTGTTGTCGCGACAGAATGCTTCTGTTGCGAAATCAGAATTTCTGTCGTAACGTCAGAAATGTCTCCCAATTAAGAAATGTCAACAACTTCTGTCGTACAACAGAATTTCTGTAGTTGCGACAGGAATTCCTTTTGTCTTTTTCAACCGGGCACTACAGAAGCTTGTCGCATCACACAATTTCAGTGCACTTCTGTTGTCATCATTGGGTATATGTTGCGGCGATAGGTTTCCGTTGTGGAACAGTTCTCTGTAGTACAACAGAAGTTTGTCCATTACTTCAGGAACACTTCTGTTATGACAACTGGGGGCCTGTTGCAATGATAGGTTTCTGTCGTACAACAACATTTTTCTGTAGTACAACAGAAGTTGGTCGCATTACATCAGGAACTCTTCTGTTGTGACAATTGGGGGCCTGTTGCCACAATAGGTTTCTGTAGTATTTCAACAGCTCTCTGTAGCACTACAGAAGTTTTTCGGGTTACTTCAGGAGTATTTCTGTTGGGACAACAGGGTGCCTGTAGTGATGACAAATTTTTCTGTAGTACTACAAAAATCTGTTGTAGAGCTTCAGCTTTCTGTTGTAACAACAGACATACGACAGACTGTACTTCTGTAGTAGCAACAACAAATGTCTGTTGTACATCAGAAAAGTCTGTCGCTCCATCAGGAATCTGTAGTTACTACAGAAAAATCCTGTTGTACAACAGAAATTTCTGTAGTTGCGACAGGAATTCCTGTTGTCTTTTTCAACTGGGACGCCTCAAGAAAACACCTCTACCTGTGTGTTCTGTGTACTACGCAGACAATTAGCAGTGGTAGACGCAAGGTAACGTTTAACGTCAACTCACCACTCTCGTGTTGGACAAAACATTGAGATTAAACATTCGCTGTCAACATCCCCGCTAATTATGGTCAATCAAAGCAAACAACACAGAAAGCTTCACTTACATCGATTCCCACAGTGCGTGGCATCTGCATAATTTTTTTCTTTTCTTGTTGCAGGCGGGGAGGCATATTTGAAATAACTTGTACATACTTAGGGGCACCGTTACGGATTCCCTGCCTCAGCCACCCCCAGTAATAGCTAAGAAATATCGTGAAGCTGTCATGGTGAACCCACGACAAACTGATAGCGATGAAGGCTTGCGGCAAGGTAGCCGCAGAATACGTAACAGGTGAATTCAGGCGTTGCACTCGCACAAATGTTTAAATATATATATATATATATATATATATATATATATATATATATATATATATATATATATATATATATATATATATATATATATATATATATATATATCGTTCCGTGCGCAGTTAGAAAGTCTCATTCTTGTGATCATTGCGCCCGTATTCGTCTTGGCCCGTGTGTGCAGTGCGATCTTCTAGTATCGGATTACTAAATTTTTCCAATTCATTCCATTGCTCATTCAAATCTTCCTTGCCCGTCGAAAGACTTCTCGCAATATAGTGACACATTGTGTACAACACAGCATTCAATTCTGCGAAAAAGGGGCACAAAGTGATTGAGGCTGTCATATGGAACTATAGCAGAGAATACTATTATAGCCTTCAAAAGAAATAGTGAAATGGTTAGTAAAAATGCCCCACTTGATTAAGCGGGCGCCCTCTAAACGCTACGTTTAAAAAACGTTCTAATAGTTGCTTTGTACAATAGGGTACTGGATAAGCATCATTTAATTATTTTATTCTGCGATTGGCAAAGTATATATTTTCTTTTTCTTGAAATAGGATATGAATGGCTTCTCTACGATTCAAGGAATGCCGTAAGACCTACCTTATCCCTCTGACTTACCTTGAACACGAGTTACTCTGATTTGAAGTTGAAACTCAAAATAATTTTTTTTTTCTGGAATTTTCTTTCTTCTGGAACTGTTGTTTTAGGTCTTACGGCATTCGTTAAATTATACCAAAGTCACTGATACCTGGTTAAGCGAAATTGCAGGAAGTAATATTTTGCAAGTCCTTGCAGAGCATTGTTTAATGGAAGCTCGCGTAAAATTACAACCGAGGGTAAGAACAAAAAAGTAAATGGATTGCATATTCAAAATAAGCCCATATCATATACACAATTTAGATACAAGTTTTCAGCACCGTAACATGAACATATCTTTTATTATTATATCTCACATTTTTTTTTCACGTCCACTTCTCCCTTCAACTTCGCTTCATTCGCACCACCAACATTTTCGAGCATGCTCATTCGCGGCCACGTCATACTAGCGCATTTGTGTCTCACGCCCAAATTTTGTATATTCACGCATCAGCCTAAACACTGCATACGTCAGGTCGTTACGACGGGAAAGCACCTACGCCATTAGTATCGCGATCAGAATCACCTGTGTAGATCTGCAGGGAGGCCTGCACTTCCAGGTGAACGCAACGAAGCGATAGTAAGGTACCGCCGCTAGTGACGTTTGTTTGTCGCGGTGTTTTCTGAGCGGCCGCTTATATTAGTGCGCCATTAGGCGCCGTGGTTCGTACGGCCGCATCTTCTTTCCTTAAAGCGGTCCACCGCCACAGCGCCTGCGCCTCATCTACCTACCGTCACCGTCGTGACGACCTGCGCGCGAAACAGCGCAGGAAAAAAATAAAAATAAAAGAGAGAGAGGGAGAGAGAGAGAGAGCCTTACAAATTAAAACCTTTCGGCGCAACTTCCTCCAAACCAGCCGACAAGCAGTAGCGCGAGCTCTTGCACGTCGAGCGCGCTCCTGCTGAAAACCAAAACACGCGCGTGTCCAAGAAAGTGCGTCGTAGCCGCGTTTTAACGGCGGTACGCACGCGCACGCACCTGTCAAGCGCACGAGTAACGAACGAATCGAAATAACGGCGCCTATTAAATAAAACCCAACAAGATACCAGCCAAAACGAATGCAGACTTCGCGGAGTCTTCTCTCTCTCTCTTTCTTACTTTCTTTCTTTCTTTCTCTCAAATTGCTGTCTTTTTGCCTTTCTTTGTTTCTGCAGGATTTCACTCTCCGAGAACGCACGGCTTCCGTGCGTTCACCCCTTTCTCATTCACTCTCGCCTACTTTCCCTGCCTTCTCCCGAACTATGCATTTGCGACGAGATAACGTTACAGTGAAAAGGCGGCTTCGTGCCTCCATCTGGCGGGTAGCCTGCTAACCATCCAGGCGGAAGCGATTTTGTTGGCAACGTAATGGCAACAAGAACAAGCTGCTCAGAGGGTATTTACGATTCACTCAGCCTCCAAGACCTTCTCTCTCGCGCTCACTCCTCACTTCCCTCTCTGTCAAACCCTCCTGTATTCTTCCACGCGCTTTTTCCTTTCATTCTACATATATTGTTGTTCACTGGTTTTTGCCTTTTTTTCACTGTCCTTGTGAGATTCTTTAAATGTTCGTTTCCTCGGAAAACACGGTCGCGTGGTGGCCGGCATAGCGCTTTTGTGTGCACCCACTATTGAAAGGTAGGTCGCAGCCCTGCGCCCTAGCCGTCCTTTATTGCTTTGTTTTTCTTCTTCTTTCTTCTTCTCCGTGAGCGACGACAGCCTGCAGTAGTCGCCGCGCTGTTTTGTTTTCGCGACATCATTCGTGACGAGCCGTAGGCGTCGTCGCTCGGCACGCGAGAAGAGACGAGGCGAAGTTGCGTGCACGTGAATGGCGTAGTCGCGCAGCTTCCAGTGACATCCAACGTTGTTTTCATTTTTTTTCTCATTTTTTTTTCTTTCAGGAGTCATTGTTTCATTGCGAAGGAAACTTAAAGGAGGCGCCGCTGATAGAGGGTGAAAAAAAAAGAAAGAAAGTGACTTCAACGTGATAAAAACGATCGGGTTAGCCTAACTAAGATGTTGGTAGCGCGAATACGCGGGGAATAAGAATTTCTTGCCGTCTGTCTGTGCTACGAATGCGTTCTTAGTAATGGCACACCAACAGGCCCAAACCGTTGTCGTGACGGGTTACGTTGCTGCTCAGTATTACATGATATTGATGAAGAATGGGCATGGAGCTCAAAACTGGGCTCGGCGAATGAAGGAGGTACAGGATCGGATGGAGCCGGACCGGCCAGAAAGGACGACGAAAAGAAAGGCACGGCAGTGCCTTCCCACATTGCCGTCGTATCCTCGGCGTACTTGGATTCCATGATTTCATGAGAGAGCGGCACGCCGCAGAGACCACAGCTAGCGGCTGAAACAAAACAAAACAAAAAAAAAACAGTTTCTTAAGCGCGAAGCAAGGAATGCGATAGCAACATGCCAGAATATTACACGAAGGGCTGTAGGGGCAGTATGAATTGAAGTAAACGTAAGCTGACTAAGTAAACATGAGCTGTTGTTCGAGCGGTTCTATGAATCCTGCCGTCGAACGATATCATTTATGTTTAATAATTAAAGCTAACTTCTTTCTTAGCGACTTTAGCGCCGCTTTTCCGTATCGTGATTCTTTTTTTTTTTCAAACTTCTTTCTAGGGCCAATCCCGGAGATAGTACACAGCCGC
Source organism: Dermacentor albipictus (assembly GCF_038994185.2). Classification (NCBI taxonomy): domain Eukaryota; kingdom Metazoa; phylum Arthropoda; class Arachnida; order Ixodida; family Ixodidae; genus Dermacentor; species Dermacentor albipictus. The sequence continues at coordinate 422,091,178 of NC_091821.1, forward strand.
CTCAATAAAATTACCTAATTATCAGGATTGAGCTCTCTTCTTATTTCGCACTTGTAATTTAAGGTAAAAGCATGCACGGTCGGTGTTTTGTTCCATGAAATTTGGTTGTGAGCTGCCATTCTCAAAATTCTGAGGAATAATATTGTCAAGAATGTAAAACCTGGTATGTGCAACTTTAGTTATAGAATGGTGTGCAAATATAACCCGCATATACCGCATGTAATATAGCAAAGCATGGCATATAGCATACATATACCTGAATAATATATACGGAAGCTCACGGCGATGCCGACGCCGACGATAGCGGCAAGAATTGGAGTGTCCATACAGTTGCTATCGCAATAATAATAAATACGTAAGCTCACTGCGACGGCCACGTCACGGCAAAAATTTGCTTTGTGTGTCCATATAATTGCTATCGCTATAAAATTGAACACTACCTGAAGGCACATGGTTGACTAGGAGAGGGAAGGAGAAAGTCAGTGAACAATATTATGCGTTCTTGAGCGACATAGAGAACAGGGAAATATTTTACCTCATTGGCGAATGAATATATTTTTGTTTGAACACTGTAGTGATAGTTATTACTTGGGAGGTTAACGGGTAATCCTTAGTTTACTGGAGTTTAGTGCGCGCTATCTTCGTTCAATGCTCCATTCAGTATTGGTAGCCCTCGCATGTCGTCGAACCATGTGATAACCGTCAGTTAGCCTAGCGACGTGACGGACTCGTTTAAGCCTCCGCACGGCAGTACCATTGAATGCATGAGGCGTCCTTGCAGACATAAGCTGTTTTTACAGCGAAGCTGTTTATGGCTACGTTCTGGCGGATCTCGTCTCCGTGGACAAAGACCAACAATTTTTCATACGTGGGCCGATCCCGAAGATAGTGCGATACCGCGCAGACCCACGGCGGAGGTGCAGTTCGCCATTGAGGGCCCCACATTCAACGCTTTTCGCTGGTCATCCTTCTTCACAAAGTGGAAGGGCACTGAGCTTTTCAACTTGAGGAAGTAACCAAGGCGAAGCACATGACATCATGCATTCAGTGTCTTCGTTTACTCCATCTCATTCATTCAACTTCAATTCTCAAAAGGAGAGGACAGTGCTAAAAGCCGCACCAGTGGTATGACCGGATTCCCGACTCTCTATAATATACATGGCAGAACAGCAATTGCGGACATGACCGCCATTTGCTCAAGAAATTACATTGGGAATAATAGACACAACCATGACACGCAAAGTACATACATAAATTGGCAACTGCATTAAACAAAATACTTATCTGCAAACCGGAACAAGCACTCGAATGGTACATTCAGGAGAAAACTTAGTTGATGTACACCGTGTTTTGACAGAAACATTTAATGGCTTTGGTAAAGACAAATAGACGACTGAAAATCGAAATGCTCCTTGAATAACTTGTTTAGTACCACAGGCACTGTGAAACGCAGTGACTGTTTAAAACAGTATGTTGTTGGTTTGGGACTATGATTGTCCTTGTATTTGTTGTCGATATATGGCCTCAATGCATCCATGCATGGCTAAAGTTCGTCATTTTCATACTATCCCTTTTTCTTCTTCTTCTTCTTCGTCTTCTTCTTCTTCTCCTTCTTCTTCTGTTAACTATAGCTATGATTTTCCGATTTTACCAATCACTTCCTCAGAGCGGACATCACAAAGGTCGTCAATAAAACCGGACTTTTGTATTTATTATTGTTACGCCTTTTGTTCAGCGATCTATCTCGTACTAAAGCTGGACCTGAACCATCTCGTGATAACGACTCTTCTGGAGCGCAGTAAACATGATTAGACTTCATAAGCAGCCTTCACCAGCTGCACAAGCTTCCGTCTGTTAGTGTTCATTCGAAATGGGTCGCGTCATCTTTCACCCCTTCCTAATTTGGCGTGGATTGTCGGACATGCGGCCAAGCTTTTCTTTGCCAAACTATATTAAAGCCTTCACTCCGCCAGCGGTTAATTTACGAATTTCTAAGGCCCTTCAATAGCGAAGTTTCCGAAAAATAATCGAATGCCAGTATTCGCGAAAAACAGCCTTCGGATATTGCATTGAATGCTTAACTTGTTGTCATTTCTAAACGAATTTTAGTATATAATATATTTGGGTGGAGTCCCGGCTCGTAAAACCGTTTATTTACATTATTCGATGTACGCATGTAATACACTTTAGAACTGCGCGTCTAGTCATATGAAGAGATTGTAAATGGCACTTTCGGCATCTTCGTGCACCATGACATCGTGCACCACGACAAAGGCTTTGTTTCGGTCATTTTGTGCACCATGACAACGGCAGTAAACAAACAATAAAACTGTGCGCAACCATATGCACATACAGTCTCGCCTTCATCGAAGCAGGCAAGTGCGAAACTACAGCACTGTGTGTCGATATAAACAGATGCAACCGGGTGACATCGCTTCATAGCATATGTTGATAGTTGATGCGGCGGACATGTTCACATCAGATGGTGCACTGTGACCAGTTACCCTCGCCGCAAATTACATTAGGCTGGGTCAAGAGACTTGTCCAGGTATTGGGCTCTGAACCTAGGCGTGACAATATATCGAACACTCGTACACCTCTACGAATTTCTTTCTTTTTTTTTTATTCAGTCTCATGACTGCGTGCTGAATAAAATATCCTGTAACAAAATTAGAACCGAAACATATAAATGGTGTTGCGAGGGAATAATAATTTAAGAGGTTTCTACTTTTTGATGCAGTGTGTGCGGCTATCTTACGTCTCGCTTCTTTATCAACGCCAGCTGAGGTCTCCATTGTCCCGTTTGCCAAGAAGAACGCAAACATCACTCTGCGACGATGTTCGCGATTTCTAGGAAACGTTCTCGTGTGAAAGCAACTTTGTTTTTTGTTTAAACAGCTCTTAAGAGAAAAGAATGGAAAGTCAAGATGCACCAATACAACTTGATATCACGGAGATAAGCGCCATTGTTCCCTCCATCCATTACCAGGAATTTGTTCCAGGGAAAGCAACGTCAGGTTGCTTGCCTTCCGATAATAACGCCGAAACGCTAACCACATATAATACATTCAAAGAATAACCATCTGTTTTTTCGTATGACCTATTTGTTGTGGGAAGAATTGGGGATAAGAGTCAATGGAAAATACCTTAGTAACTTGCGATTCACTGATGATATTGCCCTGCTTAGCAAGTCAGGGAACCAATGATTTGTTCATGCTGTTTCGTCCGTTGTGCTGTTGTCGGAAACATCAGTGCTAAAAACTCGCCGAGATAGCTTAGTGACAATGAGTGCAGAAGGCTGGTTGGTTGGGCTGGTTGGTTCAAGATTACGAGCAGTAAACAACAGGACGAAGAGAGGGACGCAGACCACAGCGCTGACTAACAACCAACTTAGTCAGCGCCGTGGTCTGTGTCCCTCTCTTCGTCCTGTTGTTTAGCGCTGTTTACTGCTCGTAGTGACAATGGCATTGCATTGCTGAGCTCGAGGTAGCAGGTTCAATCGCGGCCGCGGCAGTCGCGTTTCAAAGGCGGCGTAATGCAAGAAAATGCTCGTGTACTTACATTTAGGTGCGCGTTGAAGGACCCCAGGTTGTCATTATTAATCCCCATTTCCCCGCTACGGCGTGCCTCATAAGCAGATCGTGGTTTTGGCACGTATAACACCAGAATTTAGTTTCAACGTAATCAATGCTTTAAATTCGTATCGTGTGATCTAGCAGGGGTTGCTTCCGGCGTCCAATTTAGTTAAGTCGTTTTTTTCTTGTTGTTACTTACTACGTGCAAGAAAAATTTAGATAGCTTAATTTCAACCGTATAGCTCTTCGTATTATACCTTTGTGTATAATATATATATATATATATATATATATATATATATATATATATATATATATATATATATATATATATATATATATATATATATATATATTGGGTCTCGAAGCATGCTGCTCAAGTAATAATAATAATAATAATGATCAAAAAATGAGGTGCCCCTCACAGCCTAGGTTGTTGATTTGCGATATACGAATCGGAACGAGGTATCATTTATTGAATGATCTGCACATCTATAAACGACAAAGGTTTTAAATAGAGTATGAACCGATGAAACGAAAAAAAAATTCAGATAGCAGGCACACACCAAAGGTACTCGACTCTGACAGAAAGTATGGAGACCTTCGAACCACACTTTCTTTCTTGGTTGTTTGCTGACGATCGACGTCACGCGTACTGCTCTGCGAGTGAGAAAAAAAAATTATTTCCAGTATTCTTGCAGGAGTTCTTCGCGCCTCTAACATGTTTTACGTGCCAAAACTGCGATATGATGATTAGGAACGCCATAGGAAAACTTATAATCTTATAACTCATTATAGATTGCTTTTTGATCCCATGAGATTCTTTCATCCACCTGAGGTGCTTTCACTGAGGTAGCTGGATGAAACACGCCACCTCCAGCTCAACAGCCAGTAATTGGAATACCACGGTGCCTAGTATAACCGAGCGCCTTCAGCGCATATTATCCGACATGATACCCACTTACACCAGGCCCGACAGTACCATCTGGAATTATATTCTTCGTATATTCACGTTTGCCTATATAGCATTCATAGACGCCCTTTGGAGTAGAGTGTGAAGGGACCACAAGTCATCTTCCATGCCACTGTTCTCGCTTCGATAACCGACGTCAGACTCTCGAGTGTTCCTTGAATAGACTGTGCGATAGGCCATTCACAGAAGCAAATGCATTGGTAGCCTGGCCTCACAGTTCACTAGCCCAGAAAGCCATTCGAGTGCTCCTTCAGTACCAGAAGGCAACAGACTTTAGTGCCCAACTATAGACACCGAGCGCTTAACTTAGTGCATGTGAAAGTGCGATGTAGACTCATGTCTTCTCTCTTTCTCTACGAGAGAGATCTACGAGAAATCAAAGTGCCTAATAGAGTAAATAACATACTTATGGTAATTATGTTAATAGCTTTGTGCTTTCGTGCTTCAATGCGCAATGTAATTTCGCGCTTCAACGCATAAAATGCTGTTTTCTTTAAAGAAGGGTAACTGGAACGCCAATGCATCGGACACTAAAAATTAATATCTCGAAACTGGTGCAGTACTGAGAATTCGTTTCAAGTGGATACGCCTAGCGCACCAGCTAGCTTCAATTAATAGATTAAGATAAGTGCCATAAATTATCATCTAAAAGTTAATTAGCGCAATTATGTTAATAGCAAATTAAACATGCTGATTTTTCGTAGAATTAACGGCCGCCTAATCGAGTAATATAGACAAAGGGTTATAATTGTGCTATCTGCCACAGGCCATGTTAAAAATCTGGTGCAGCTAAAAAAACTCCTTGTATTTTCCTCCCCAGGAAAAAGAAGCAGTAAAAGTGTTTTTTGATCGCTTTGATAACGACAATGGTGAATTCAACGGCATCGCATTTTGCTTCGTAAGCACTTGGTATTTCTTTCTTTTGTTTAGTTGTCCTTCACAAATCTTACAATTAAAGAAAAATAACTTCTGGATGATTTACGTGCCAAAACCGCGGTCTGATCATGAGGCACACCGTAGTGCCTTTTGATTCATTCCGACCACCTGGCGTTGCTTAACCTGTACCCAATGCACGGCACGAGGGCATTTTATTGCATTTCGCCCCCGTCAAAATGTGGCCGCCACGGCAGGGATTTGATCCCGCGACCACGCGTGCTTAGCAAAGCAACGCCAGAGCTACTAAGCAACCACGACAGGTCGCATATCTTACAATGCATACCAATTTACACTCTTCCTGGTGCTTACGGTCAATAACTCACACCCTTACAGATTTAAGAGCATGAATAGTAGGCCATTTAGCACCCTTAAGGACCTTTAAGGGTGTTCGGGGTTTACAGTGCACGATGTGTTCATACACTTAAGGCTTCAACTGTTTTCTTTAGAAACTGAAGGAAAAAAATTACACTTGCAGAGGCTGTCCTGGTTGCACTGTTTTCAACATTCTGGCACATATGCAAAGCGCATGTCAGGATGTCAAGGCGTACAAGGCGTCCCTAATCAAATCTAAGGTAAACCTTAAAGAACTAAAGTGAAGAAACTACACTTGTGCGTGTGCGTTGTATGGCGAGATGGACGCACTTTGCCGGCTCATATTTGAAAAAAGAAAGCGCTACTAATCAACGTGTTTGTAGTTAATCCTTCAATAAGGATTAACTACAAGGGTGAAGGACGCAATATTGCAAAGTATAGTGCGATATCCAAAACCCGAGGTGTAAAGCTAACGTAATCGAGCAAGAAATTTAGGCAGATGCTGAATCGGTGCAACTAATTTCTGCATTTAAACACCCTATCAGTTGCCGTTTACAGAACTGTATGCGTTATGCGTTGTCGCTAGGGGTGTGGTATGTTTAGCATAGAACATAATGTATCAATTAAAAAGAAAGTACTTCGTCAATATTGTAAAAAAAAACTTTGATGTGAAGTAACGTAAGTACATTCGCGCATGTACTTTGATTTAGGTTCACATTAAAGAACGCCAAGTTGTCAAAATTAATTCGGTGTACTGCGCTACTGTGTTTCTCATAACTGAAGTGCTGCCTTGGGGGTGCTAGTCCGTCTGTGCATTTTGAACACATATAAAGCGTATGGCGTATTTTTCACCCAACCTGCAGTAACATGGCAGGCAAGGGGCTTATGTGTGCGGTGTTCTTTAACATATTGCATCCTTTTTTGCACCCAGCACCGGAAGTGGAGAGCCAGGTACTAAGCTAGGCAAACATCTCCAGCTTTTCGCTTGAGACATCACATCTCTAGTCCCCATTAATTAGGTATTTCATTCTTTGTGACCTCACCACTCGCACAGGGACATTTTGCCCTATAACGAGACATGTCTCTGCGCGGGCTGATTGGTTTCCACCTATTGTCCTCCTAATGATACGCGCTATCAGGACTTCATACATGTGGGACGCTGAAGAACAGGTGGGCGTAAGTGTACGAACGATAGAGGAAACAATACAGTTAGACCAAGTGGTACTTATGACGGCCCATTTATAGTATCACAATATTTCGCTGCCCTCGGTGATACGGTGGATGTTCCAACGAAGGCTGAGAAAGGCGCCTCAAAACAGTGTAGTAGAGATGAAGAGGCGGTTTCTCAACAACTGATTGATTGATTGATTGATTGATTGATTGATTGATTGATTGATTGATTGATTGATTGATTGATTGATTGATGTCGCTGAGCAACGCAACGTCTATAAAAGAGGTCGTATAGGGGAAAGCTCGGGAATAATTTTGTGTTGCATTCCTAATTTTGTGTTGATGGAATCTATCCCCCCGTATTAAGTGGCTATCAATATCTCGAAGCTGATACTGTCAGGATTCGGAACATGCGTGCCTCGAACACTCACTAGTTTTCATTGGCAAATAGCAGCACATATAAGCCCCCATCGTACGATTTAAAAGTCGATTAGTAAACCTTACCTGTGGGTATTATCAGTATTTATCGCACAATTACTGACCTCGACTGTCGCTAATGCTACTTTGCCGTAAGGACATCAAATACCATCGCGTTATCGCGGTATACCTGCACTGTCTCTCAGAAATTCAACAGCGTTTGCTCTATCCACTGGATATATTACAGTCACATTCACAGCAGCTTGCTCACGAGGGCTCACTGGGTCTGGCATTTTCGGAGCTCCTGCATGAATTTTCAGCAAAACCCGCGGCTTCAGAATTGGAAGCGAGCAGTATAGTACCGAACGTTTTAAGACCCTATCTCTGAATAATGAGCCTTCTGCACGAGAACGTGGCGGCCCTTCGGTTGAAGAGGAATGCAACGCTATGGGCGATTCTTCGCAGTGATACAGAGTGAACAGACCTATTTCGTTGCGCGCGACGCGTCTGGGGCATTGTGTCGGTTTTTTCTACATTTGAAATATAGTAAGAGTCGGTGCAGTTCTACGCTGCGGAAAAGAAAAGCGAAATATTGCACGCTATACCTTTTTCGACCACTTATGTCTGTTTTGTTCCCCTAGCTTTGTCGTCGCCAGCTCCTCACTACTACACGTTGAAAGGTACTCGGATGCCTCGGATAATCATCGCCGTCGTCCAAGTATACCTCTACAGGCAAGAAGCATTATATATTAAAACAGCACCAAATAGAACTGCGTGACTTTGAGGGATTCCAACAGGGACACCACTGTGCCGCTACATCAAGATATCGCGCAGGACTGTAATACAAGACACGGATCGTAAAACCAGCACCAAGCGGATGCCAGGTCGCGCTGGAAAACCCTCGAAATATCGAGCGGACTTGCGGGCTGGCGAGCGAAGCACCTTTCGATGTGGGCTCCCAAACCCCACCGGCTCGACTCCGAACTATCTGCAGCAAGGCCCAGGAGAGGGGCCCCAAGAAAAACGCCGCTGGCAAGACCAGTCGGTATATCGGTGAGCATCGACACACAGGGCTCTCTCTCGGGGACACACCTTTTATGCGAAGCATATTACGAGAGCTCAACCCAGCTCCTCAGGCGCGGCGGTGTCGCCATGAAACCACGTGACACCGTGACGTCACGACAGAGGAGAAGTGGCTTTGGCTCAACTCTTGCAAGACGGGCTGGGTGGGAATCGAACCAGGGTCTCCGGAGAGTGGGACGGAGACGCTACCACTGAGCCACGAGTACGATGCTTCAAAGCGGTACAAAAGCGCCTCTACTGAATGCGGTGTTGCCTTAGAAACGAGCTGTTTCTAAGGCGTGCGTCTCTTGCTCAAGCGCACATTTCGTTGCCGCGCCGAACGCTGCTTTGCTCGACGCTCACCGCGTCCAATGCGGGGCGCGTAGTCGCTGCCCTGTAACCCACTGTCTTACCCCCCTTGGCGGGTCGACGGGAACGCTGTCGCGTTCCACTCTTGAAGGCGAAGCAGTAATGCATAAGTTGTTTCTTCGTCTAGCCGAACCAAATATAGCCAAGCAACAGCAGTTCACCAGGCTAAACAGTGGTTCAACAACTAAAATAAAGGCTAGTATGCTTCGCATCCTGGGCTTAACCTTACCTAAGCCACAGCCATTTTTTTAACGCGACAGCGTTAAGGAGCTCGTGTCGCAGAAAAGCCGGTGTCGTCGGCGTCGGTGTCGGCGTCGGCGGCGTTGGCCGTGAGCGATAAATCCCAGCAGGCCCTTCATGAATAAAAAACAACTTGCAAGATGGGCTGGGTGGGAATCGAACCAGGGTCTCCGGAGTGTGAGACGGAGGCGCTACCACTGAGCCACGAGCTCCATGCTTCAAAGCGGTACAAACCCGCCTCTAGTAAATGCGGTGTTGTCTTAGAGGCGTGCGTCGCTTTCTCAGGCGCACATTTCGTTGCTGCACCGAACGCTGCGTTGCTCGACGCTCACCGCGTCCTATGCGGGGCGCGTAGTCGCTGCGCCGAAGCCCACTTTCTTACATCCCTTGGCTGGTCGACGGGAACGCTGTCGCGTTCCACTCTTGAAGGCGAAGCTTAAGCGTCCTCCAGCTTTTGTAACTAAGGCCAAAGCAGGATACGCGATGACGAACCGCGTACACCGTAACGTTATCTCAAAAGAAGCCAACAAACACTGACACCAAAGACAACATAGGGGAAATTACTTGAGCTTAATAAATGAAATAAAGAAACGATAAATAAATGGAAATGAAAGTGGATGAAGACTTGCCGCAGGTGAGGAACAATCCCACAACCTTCGCACTCCATGCGAAGGTTGTGGGACATGCGAAGGCTGTGGGATTGTTAATGAGAGTGGCTTGTTGGGCTAGTTGTTACATGGTTATACTAGGAGAATGCCAGCAAACTTGAAAGTAGGAAAAATCGAGAAGCAGGCATATACAAAGCGACAGGAAGGCGGCTGTTGTTGTTTCTTACCTGCGGCAAGTTATTTCTTCATCCCCTTTTATTTCCATTAGTTTAACGTTTCCTTATTTCACTTATTAAGCACAAGTAATTTCCCCTATGATTTCCTTGGTGTCAGTGTTTGTTGGCGCCTTATGATATGACTAATAAAAATCGGGTCCCTCGGTTCTTTTTTCTGTATTGATACTGTCAGCCCTTTCTTTAGGGCCATTACAGGAGTGGCGAAAAAATAATAAAACAAGCAATCTCGACACATCTGATTCAGGCAGAGCGTACAATATATCTCAATACAACGTAAAAAAAAGAAATTGCATTGCATAAACATTGTAATAACAAATCAATATCCCTTGAGGCATGTAAAATAAGAACAACATACACAGATAATAAGAAAATCATAAAATCAGATTATTCACAAAGTCAGATAATTAACGCAACGCGCTCTCGGAATAAATAACGGCATGCAAATTACCCAGAAAAAATAATAAAGAGGCAGACTGAACTACGAAATCGGGAAGCATGTTCCGCTCTTTTATCGTTCTGGGAAAGAAGCTATATTTAAATGTGTCATTACGGGTTACAGGAGGGGGAATATACATGCTGTGGCGATGTCTAGAAGATTAATCAGTAGAAATTTCAAGATAGTTCGCCATATTTGTTTTATTTCATTACGGATAATAAGGAACAGGAACTTCAGCCTATCATACTTAGTCCTTAATTCTAAATTGGAAAGATTTGCAAGCTGACATAGTCTTGAAGGGGAGTGAAGTCGACCATATTTGTTGAAGATGAATCGAGAAGTTCACCTCTGAATCCTTTCCAGTTCCTTACGGTTTTTCTCTGTGTAAGGATCCCAGACAATTTTCGCGTGCTCAATGATTGGTCTGACCAGTGTTCTATAGGCCAAGTTTTTAACTTCAGAGCCCCCTTTCCTCGCGTTCCATCTACTTATTTAATACAAAACTAAAAAGAACGCGGTTTTATGCATTGAAGCACAAAAGTAACTGGAACACCGATGCATTTCGTCGGAAACTTTGAAAATTAATATCTCGAATCTGGCGCAGTCCAGAGAATTCGCTCTTGTGAACTCACTCGCTACAATTCGTAGATTGAAATATGTGCCGCAATATAACTAAATTAACAGTTAGTTAGGGTAAATATGTTAATTGTTTAATAAGGCATTTTGATTTCTCGTAGAATTAATGGCCTCCTCATCGAGTAATTCAGATCAAGGATTAGAATTGCGCTATCTGACACAGGTGATATTGAAAAATTTTTGACATTCATAAAAAAACAAAAGAACGGTATACTTACAAACATAAGTACCCACACACCTTACTCTGGTATCGCTGTGCAGAGGGAAGAAACCATTACTCGATCATGCATGCGTCGCGTGCCCAGATGGTGTCATTGTCGCGCCAAACCCCACGCAAAGCTAAATTTAGCCTTTCGCTCAGCGGTCAGAGAGGCATGCGTCGGCGCCACGTTTGTCGATCCAAGTGGGAGTGGTCGTGTTTCAGTGAGCTCACTCCCCAATAGTATAGGTATATAATCCTTCAAGTTCACGCAGGCGCTGCTTCTACGATGGCAGAATTTCCTGTATTTCAATAAAGAGTTTTCTCTCTCTCTCTCTCTCTCTCTCTCTCTCTCTCTCTCTCTCAAATCGGTGCTCATCGGAAGTTTTAAGGCTTAAGTGCGTAACTTGTTGCAGCAATTTAACGGTTGTTCGGCTACGACGTCCCCGCGTTCGACACGTAGGGTCCACAAATGGCGTGGCGAGAGTCTCGGACAGAAAAAGCAGAGGGATGCCAATTTGCGCCCATGGCACCACATTTGACCACGGCGGGCCCACTATAAATAGGAAGTGAGCACGACAGGGAGTAAATAGGGAGTGAGCACAAGTGGACTTGTCTTCAACAAGTCCACTTGTCGAAACGTTGGCTCCTGCTTTCCCCTTGTTCTCGTCTTGCTCATCGTCTTGAATTTCCGTCTCCCGCCTTCCCCGTGTTTTCCCATACTATAGATGCATCGTAAGTTAAGCACGCAAGCTTTGTCATGTGTGAATACAGCCGCCGTTGTGGCGTAGTGACTTCGGCGTGGCGCTGTTATAAGCCCGACAGCGCGTCATTGAACCTTAGCCCCGTGCATTAAAGTACCGTATATTGGGTGCACCCTAAAGAACGCCAGGGGGTAGAAATTGATCCGGAGACATCACTACACGGTGTGCATCATAATCATATCCTTGTTTAAGCACGTAAATATTCTAGAATTCATTTTCAATGCGCGAATAAATGTCACTTGTGCATTTCGTTACGTCATTTCTGTACCATATATATATGTATGTATATATATATATATATATATATATATATATATATATATATATATATATATATATATATATATATATATATATATATATATATATATATATATATATATATATATATATACATATATATATATATATACATATATATATATGTGTATATATATATATATATATATATATATATATATATATATATATATATATATATATATATATATATATATATATATATGTAACGCTCGTCCACCCTCGGTAGCACGCACCCCATTGCGGATGCCCACCCTATATATATATATATATATATATATATATATATATATATATATATATATATATATATATATATATATATATATATATATATATATATATTTTAACGTTCCAAGTAATGATGACTTACGCGCCGGAATTTGTCCTTTCTTTTTCTCTTTATTTCTTTCTCTCTCTTGTTTCTTTTTTAACGGAATGCACACCTTTGTCATGCCATGCTCTGCAGCATAGAAACGGAAGCGAGCATGCAATGGGAATGGAATCACAACGTCATACCATTTCTCCAATGTCCGAGAAGTGCGCGAAATTAATGTTACGACAGCACCGGAAAGACGAGTGTGAGCAACGCTATCACTTGCTCAACCACCCTCAGTAAAGGCCATTCTCCCACGTTGCGGGCAGCCACTGTCAGCGCGACAGAGCTTACACATCACGCGAGAACAAAAATAACGCTTCGTCGGTCGCGTCGTTGGGTGCATGCCAGCAGCTCGGCAGGAGCTGGCCGTGATTTCAAGAGCAACCTTTTCTATTTCTGCATATGCGATGAGGTTCTTCCTCAGTGCTGGGCTTTGCGACACTGTTGTAAACGTTAGAGAGCCAAGACAGTGATTATTTTTCTCTGAAGAGGCCCAAAGAGAGAGCACTTTACCGTCAGTGTGGACGCACAATGCGTTGCAACTAAGTCGATCCGTTTCAAATGCGCGCAGTACTTTCGCCTACTTACGGCACGCGAAATTGCGTCAGAAGAGTGGCATCACAGGCAGCGCTGCGGGTGCCCTTTGCGTCTTTTTTAATGCGTTAGCATTCTTTCGGTACTGTCCGTATACGTTTGTATCTAACGGTTTTCTCTCCTACCTCGGTCATTGTGTAGATAGTGGTCGAATGGTTAGCGCATCTGGCTACTGTGCTGAGTTAACAGGATTCGAAATCAGCCATCAGATCAACTTGGGTCACTGAGGATGTGCCAATTTGTACACACGTGCCTCTCTTTCTCTCTCACGCCGACATGGCTCACTGTATAGACGTGGGAATGGGTAGGCACCGCTGTTCGAAGAACATCTTTGACGCCGGCTTGGAGCACTGGGTATATGCCACTGGGTTTGTCCTGGTCTTCAATTAACCTCTTCGATGCCAACTTGCATTATTAGGTATGTGCCATCAGGTCTGTGCTGCTCTTTAATGAACGTCTTTGACGCCAACTTGGGTAACCACGTATGTGCCACTGGAAATGGGCTACTCGACATTTGACAAGAAAAAAAATTAACCGACGATTACGATAATCCCTAGTGCGAAATTTGAGCTCAGCTCTATACGTGTTTTTATTTCGCGATATATTGGCTGGCGCAGACAACCTGTCTCGTCTGGCACGGGCTACGTGCTTGTGTGACCGCAGCTGCGAACTTCCAGCAGCCAACTGCCTTTTGTCGTGTCGCCCAAGGCATTTCTTTAAGGAATGTCTCGAATAAATGAATGAATAAAGAAAGAAAGAAAGAAAGACAGAAAGAAAGAAAGAAAGAAAGAAAGAAAAAAAGAAAGAAAGAAAGAAAGAAAGAAAGAAAGTGTGGGGCGACTGCCTCGCTAACCGGGAGATCGCGAGAGGCAGCGCGTGGGTGACGCGTCGGAGCGATCCACAGCAGCCGCCGCAGACGGACCTCCCAGACGACGCGCGCTACTCTGGCGCCATCTCGTAGTCATCGTCGCCACACTACGTTTTTCTTCTCACGCTTTCGTTATAACCTTCTCATTCCCTTTCCACTTCGCGGTTCTGCTGCACCCTCCTCCTCCGCTTTCCTCCTCGCGCCTTTTCTCCCCCACTGCTCTCCGCGTTCGCTCTTTTATCCTTTGTTCGATCGCTCGGTTACGCCGACGCTCGCCGCAGGAACGGGCGCCTAGGAGCTGCGCTCTAAAATGCCCTAAATTGCGCTGATACCGAGCGGAATCGAATCCCCGTCACAAGACTCCTCAAGGACAGCAATCCGACGCATTAGCAGGCTGCGCCACAAATGCACTGGGTATGTGCTGCTCTTCAATGAACCTCTCGCCAACTTCAGTCACTGAGTACGTGGCCCTCAATGCGCGGCAAGCGAAGGAACAATTGTCGGCGTTCGCAGGCACCGGGGCACCACGCTTCTTGTCTCGGAGGTCACGCGTGTACTTACGGGAAACGTGACTAGATGGCGCAGCGCGTCAGGAAAGAAGAGCGAGAGAGAAGCTCGGTTGCCGTATGACGCATTTCTCAGTGTTTGCACACTCCGACGCACTGTGCATTTCGGGGGCCACGCGCAGTCTTGGTGGCGGCGGCGCTAGATGGCGCCGAGTCTTCTTAAAGAAGTGCCGAAGAGTGCTGCAGTACACGCCTCATACATAACTCCTTGGCAATACGTTGTGTAGCTACATTTATGCAACGTTAGAGGGACAGAACAACCGCTCAGAACATGAATCGAGAAAACGGCGCTGGTGGGATGATTACCCATTGTACTGGCTAAAACATGTCATGTTATTGCTCATTAAACGCGGATTTATACTTATAATTCTTCACGAAAAGTCATGAAAGATGACCTTTGGTGCCCCACGAGGCAAAAAATATGAAGATGCATAACAGACCTATCACGTGACCTTCTATTAGTGTATTGTGTATTAGTGTATTTATTAGTATTGAAACGCAGTACATCTTTTCTTTTATGAATTTTCTTTAATAACTTACAACGAGTAAATAGGCCTCTTACGCGCAATGAGCAAATAGGCCTTTGTTTGTGGTGAGTAGAAAAAGTGGCGCTGCCTTCGCCTTCCGATTCGTTGGCTTGGCTCGTATAGCGACAGAACGACAACGGAGGCCAGCCAGCTAGGACGTGGGCTAGTGCTTAGGGAAACACGCGGTACAAATATAAGAGAAGCCTGTACAACAGCGTGAACACACTGTACCAGCTCTTTATTTTCAAAAGTGGTTGAAAAGGTCAAAATGTAGGTGGTTAGCCATATAGTTACACTAAGTCCTGTGGAAGCAGAACGATGGGCGACTGTCACATTTGCGAGGCGGGCTATCGACATCGCTCTCACTTCTCAGCGTTGCTGGAGAAGGGACATTTACTTTTTAACGCGACAGCGTTAAGGAGCTCGTGTCGCAGAAAAGCCGGTGTCGTCGGCGTCGGCGTCGGTGTCGTCGGTGTTGGCCGTGAGCGATAAATCCCAGCAGGCACTTCATGAATAAAAACAACTTGCGGAAACGTGCGGCGGTGAGTCGAGAACGATGGTGGAGTAAGCGATTGCTTTCTGCAATATATACGGCCCATAAAACTACGAACTTTACTTTGTGTAGTTGACTTATAATTTGCTACGCTGTAAGTACTTCGCTTTACGGGCGAAATGGTGACTTTTTTCTCTCCTTAGTACCCGCCTTTATATCTCCAAACCTAATAATCTAGTAAGCATGCATAAAAAAGCGTACTCGCTGCACTCCATCAACTGGTGACCGCCGTCCTCTAATGAGAGCCGCTAATTGTTACCCTGACGAAACCTTGGCTACAGCCTGATACATTCCATCTTCGATCACACTATATCACTGACGGAAGGAAGTGTTCTAGACTGTTGGGGTTCTCGACCGACAACCTCATTAAATGCGTTGCAAGCGCGTCAATTTTTTTCAGGAGCTTCCGGTGTTATCTCACTTCACTAAGACTATAAGACTTTGTCGCGCATTTTCTCACGTATCAGCATGCATTCCTTATCGATCTCTCTCTCTCTTTCCCTTTCATATTTAAATCGCAACGTCCCGCTTCCCACGACTCCTCTTTCCTCAGCACAGGGTAGCCAACCAAAATTTATATTGATTAACCCTTCTCTTATTCTTTCTCTCTGACAGCGCCCACGTATGTGTGAGCACTGTAGTAGTATACGTCATTGTGCTGGCCGCTGCCGTTATGCGGGCCGGCAAAGGTCAGTCAGGTAAGCGGCAATGGTCAAGCGCGTACACACACACGCACGCACAAGCACGCTGGCGACCTCCGCCCGTCCCCAGAGCAACAGCGGCGGTTACGCGTGCCGCTGACCCGAATGCGAGGCGAAGTGGCACTACTAGTGGGCAGTTGCGATTAGAGGCGTCCTCGCCCCTCGGCGTTGACAGCGCGGAGGATCATCTTCGCCACTCGAAAACTCTTGGTCTCCCCAGTCTCCTCGCGTGACTCCCCGTCGACGGATGCTATACTTAGAGAGGGACGACTGCGGCGGTGGTGTTGTCGTCGAGACGGACGATTAGTGTCGCGCTACTCAATGTTATCGTGTGTGTGCACAGCGCGCCTTCTGTGTAGCGATGTCGCGACGCGCCGCAGTCGCTGAATAGCCAAGGTTGCGCGGCGCGAAATGTCGGCGCGGGCGACGCAACGCGGTTTCCCGTCGAACAGAAAACATGCAACACTCTAAAAACAGTTGCACCCTTTGGGGTGTATATTTGTCCCACAACAATAATCGTCATCTGTCTTGCCCGCGTTTCCTTTCTTTAACGCTGCGAGCCCGGTACTTCCCAGTCACGAACGGCATGCGCGCTATCAGTGTGACACAGCATTCTCGATAGGAAAGTAGCGAGCGCCGAGTTTTCAAGAAAGGAAACGCAAGCAAGGCAGATGAAGATTATTGTTGTGGGACAAATATACACCCCAAAGGGTGCAAACTGTTTTTACAGTGAAGCGGTCGTATAGCACAGAAACAATATATATATATATATATATATATATATATATATATATATATATATATATATATATATATATATATATATATATATATATAGATAGATAGATAGATAGATAGATAGATAGATAGATAGATAGATAGATAGATAGATAGATAGATAGATAGATAGATATACACACAACGTCGCGATAACATTTGATTCGAGTTGCCGCCTCCCATGGCAGTCAAACTTTGCGATGACCGTCTTTGCCCGTTGACCCTCTTTGTCGTTGCCATAGCGTGAAAACTGTCGTTTGCGACCGCTACTCGTAGACACAGTGGCCCTAGAGCCTATGAAATTCAAGAGGAGTTGGAGTCTTTATTAATATATTCATTTCCGTTACGCGGCTTCCACGAAAACAAGAAATGTAGTGCACGGATAAACTTGGGGCAGAGTCACTGTTCTTTTGATAAACGAGAATAGAGGGGGTTAACCGAGGGTCCCGATTTTTATTAGTCATATCATGAGAAGCCAACAAACACTGACACCAAGGACAACACAGGGGAAATTACTTGTGCTTAATAAATGAAATAAAAAACACTATAAATTAATGGAAAATAAAGTGGATGAAAAAACAACTTGCCGCGGGTGGGAACCGAACCCACAACCTTCGCGTTTCGCGAAGGTTGTGGGTTAATTAATTTCCGTTAATTTATCGTTTATTTATTTCATTTATTAAGCACAAGTAATTTCCCCTGTGTTGCCCTTGGTGTCAGTGTTTGTTGGCTTCTCATGATATGTTCTTTTGATCGAAATACAAAAAGAAAACCTGAAACGTGGACGAAAAGGCAACTGTATAGCCGCCTGTGTGAGGCTAACCATGCACATCTCCTGCGTGGTGAGTGCGATGCTCTACATATCCGCTGAGCTCTACAGCCGGCGGCTGTCCCTCTCGCGTATATGTGTGTATACGTGTGACCGATGTAGGATTTAGGGTGTTGGCCAGCGCCAGTCACGGGCATGACCTGTTGCTGTGGAACGTCATTTCAACCGCTGGCATCACTGCGAGTATCATGGAACCGGAGAATAAAACCCCGTATATCCTACTTCGTGCCCTTGATACAGTAGAGTGGATGGACGGGCGGATTCGTGGACGCTGAGCTTAAGAACTTTTCAATGCGCAACGAGAAGATGAGACACTGTAAACGACAGGAGAAGCGCCCGATGCTATCGTTTCTTGTGTATCTGTCTTTTCGTTGCGCTTCGAGAAGTTCTCAAAATTGATACGATACAATGTTGTACCTCTGGTATGCCAGCGGTAGTTGCTATATATGCCCTTGAGTCTTGGCTCGCTCAAGACGTCCACAGTCATAAAGTGCGGCTATATGAGCTTAGAACAGGAGGCCCTTCCAGTTCGCCGTCTGCTTGAATTCGCGAAGCACGGCGTTTCAACAACGAGTCTCCAGCTTGCGACGGCCGCAAGCGCTGGTTGTCCGTATCCGGAATCGCTGTAATCCGTGCTGTAATCGCTCCCTTGCACCAATGTACCGCTAGAAGAAACTGCTGAGAACGCATCATGTTTTCCCGCAGAACATGGGTCTCGCAGGTGTCAGTACGCCCTGCCCACTTCATTCCGCATTCTCTGGCTGCGTCGCGCCAGCGACCTATAACGGTCTTGCGTCACCGCAAGAATTGATCGACCAGATTCGGAATTCTTATCTCGGGAGCAAGAGGCCTGAAGCTCGCGCATCATATTAGAGCAACCGAGGTCGAAAGGCGAAACCACTGGAAATGTCCACCGGGGCATCGGATGTGGGGAGACCTAATTGACTTGCAACAAGGGTGCTCCGGGTGCAACTCGGTTATTTCCACCACCCGCTGGGTAGATACGGTATATCTTATACACACACCACGCTTCTCCTTCGATTATTCTGCGACAAATGCCCACTCAGCCTCTCGAACTTGTGATATAGACAATCGGAAAAAAAGTATAATAATCTCGCAAGAAAAAAAAAACAGGCCTCGAAAGCAAAGATAGAAACAATACTTAGCACGACAAAGCGGTATCCTGGTAATGGAAACTTTCTGCCGAGGCTGGAGCTGCGGAGTTGCTTTTTCGTTATTACTATTTCCTATTTTGTTGCACTATGTGCGATTGCGCTTGGGAGAAAGAGCGGGTCCGGGTTTTCCGCATTTATCCGTTATACATTCGGCAATTTGTTGCAGCAATACAAAACAGCAGAAAAAGAAAGAAAGAAAAAGGATGGAGGGAATGTTGAAACAAGGGCACCTAAAAAAGGTCTGACCGTGAAGTTTTCCTTGGGCACATTATGTATTTACGTCAGGGGTGAAAACCTTCAAGTTACTCCAACAGAATGACGTTTTTTTCTCTCTCGCTTAAGCGAATGTGATTGCGCAAATCCATTTAGTTAATGCAATCAGCTTAGGGGGATAAATTACATCCTTCAACGACTAAAATCACTGAAACCTTTCGTGGCGACATGATGGAATGTTCTTTTTTCAGGTTTTCTTTATTTTTTTTTCTTACGCATGCATATGCTCGTCTCTCATCAACATTCAAGCACAGGTATGCAAGACCTGCCCACATCAAAGTGCTTGCAGCTCGTAAGTGCCAAATCGTAAGTTCCGATAATAAAATATATATATATATATATATATATATATATATATATATATATATATATATATATATATATATATATATATATATATATATATATATATATATATATATATATATATATATATATATATTGTACTGTAAAATAGGGAGCAGTGGGGCTGTGGCTAGGAGAGAGACAACGACGACGAAAAAGAACAACCTTGTTTCGGTGCTCGGTCGGCTACACTACCTCTCGCTGCTCCAACGTTCTAGTCGCGAACGCCTACTGCTCAAAGTGCTTCGCGACATTTGGTGGAGGTGCTGGACTTATTGCCAACCTGGAACTCCGAAGCCGGACGATCCCTGTCACATCTCCAATGCCTGAGGAGACTAGCCCTACCGCCCCACCCATGGCACCGCCTCCAGTCATCTGTCCTGGTGCGCCACGCCAACGGGATCCTCCCATATTCAATGGAACTGATGATCATGACGTAGAGGACTGGCCCTCATCATACAACCGAGTGAGTGCCCACAACAAATGGTCTGATGCTGACAAGCTTGGCTACGTCCCTTTCTACCTTTCCGGGGTCGCCCATCTTTGGTTCCGCAACCATGAGGCTGACTTTTCCACCTGGTCAGCATTCCGCACGGCACTTCAGGAAGTATTCGGTCGCCCTGCTGTGCGCAAACTTCGGGCTGAACAACAGCTTCGCTGTCGTGCCCAACAAAAGGGCGAAACTTTCACGAACTACATTGAAGATGTAGTTGACATCTGCCGGCGTATAGACCCTGATATGACCGAAGATGGCAAGGTCAAGAACATCTTGAAAGGCATAGAAGACGACGCCTTCCAAATGCTCTTGGCACGGAATCCTCCGACGGTCAACGACATCATAGCGCTTTGCCAGAGCTATGAAGAGCTGCGCAAACAGCGGCTTTCTACGCGCCGAGCTCTCGCTCCGGACGTCGCACTTTCCGCTCTGAGTGATGGCGTCACTTCTGCTCCTTGCAGTTCCGAACTTTTCGACAGCATCAAGCAATTTGTACGAGAAGAAGTGGCGCGCCAACTCTCTCTTCTGCCAGTCGCTCCAGCCTCAGAGCCGCGCTTGTCTCCAGATCTCCGTCACCTGATACAAGAACAAGTCGCTAACGCAGTACCACTTGCTCATCAACCGCCTCCTCCGCCTGTGCCACTTACGTACGCTGCCGTTGTCGCCAATCCAAGGCCTCCTTCTGCAGGTAATCAATCCAGACTTACCAGCGCCTTTCCCTCACCTCCGCAAGCAGCTGCAACATACTCTCCTGCCCCCCCCAAGCAGCTACTGGCCGCCACAGCAGCCCGTGCGCCCACCTCGCCAATATTTCCGACAGTCTACGCCCGCTGTTCTCAATCCATGGCGCACCCATGACAATCGGCCTATCTGTTATTCCTGTGGCCTACCTGGGCATGTAGCACGGCTTTGCCGCCGGCGTGGATGGTATCCTTCGGACTCTCCGAGGGCTCAAAGTAACGGTTTCGACTCTACGTCCCGTTCTGCTGCTGCCGCTCAGCCCTTCGAAGCCTCGTCTCCTCTTTCCCGACCCTTCAATACCCGTCGGTCTCCGTCTCCCCGTCGGCGTTCTCTGTCGCCGCTTATCCGTCGTCCTGAAGCTATCCGAGAGGAAAACTAAGGACCGCAGTTCCGGAGGCAAGAACTGCGATCTCAGCGAACTCCTCAAGACCTCATTTATTTCCTGCGAACATCCTTGAAGTTTATGCAGAAGACATTGCCGTTCATGCGCTTGTAGACACGGGAGCAGCAATATCAGTGATTTCGGACCAGCTTCGTCTTACCCTTAGAAAAGTCGCGACGACTTATTCAGCCATTTCATTACGTACAGCAAGCGCTGCGCCGATTGAACCCTTAGGGAAGTGTACCGTGCGTGTTGTTATAAGCGGCGCTTTATACCATATTGAGTTCGTTGTTCTGCCTCGCTGCTCCCATGCCATGATTTTAGGATGGGACTTTCTGTCCTCTCATCATGCCGTTATAGATTGTGCCCGTGCTGAACTCGCGCTGTCGCCATTCGGCACCGACGTTTTTGTAGATACTGATGACACTTCCAGTCGTGTGTTCGTCGCCGCCGACACCGAGATTCCTCCATACTCTGCCGCACTTGTACCCGTTTCCTGCGTTGGGTTTTCCGACTCCACAGTTCTTTTCACGCCGTCTCAGCTTGTTGCTCGCCGCCATCCTTTCTTGCTTCCTTTTGCCCTTCTTGCCATTCGACAAGGTTCGAGCGCACTTTATGTATCAAACCTGTTTCCTTGCCCTGCTAGGCTGCTCCACAATGAGTGTCTTGGTTATGCCGACGAAATCGAACCAAGCTTCCTTTACGATGTGCCTGACGACCCGGCTTCTCCTCCGGTTGACGCTCTGGCCCTTCAAGTTTCTCCTCCCACGCCGCCGTGTGACCCACCATTTTACCAGAGTATTGATCCCAACCTCACTCCAGCGCAGCACGCCCAGGTCGTCCATCTTCTAGACCGCTTTCGCACGTCATTCGACCTACAACAATCACGCTTAGGCCGTACTTCCACTGTTGTCCATCACATCGACACCGGCAACCATGCGCCTTTACGCCACAGGCCGTATCGTGTATCCGCCACGGAGCGTAGCGTGATCGCTGAGCAAGTTGGAGACATGCTCCAACGCGGTGTCATACAACCTTCGCACAGTCCCTGGGCTTCTCCTGTAGTGCTGGTAAAAAAGAAAGATGGCACAATTCGCTTTTGCGTGGACTACCGGCGACTTAATAAGATCACCCGCAAGGACGTTTATCCGCTACCCCGTATTGACGACGCGCTAGACTGCCTCCAAGGCGCTGAATTCTACTCATCCTTAGACTTACGATCCGGG
Organism: Dermacentor albipictus; assembly: GCF_038994185.2. NCBI lineage: Eukaryota > Metazoa > Arthropoda > Arachnida > Ixodida > Ixodidae > Dermacentor > Dermacentor albipictus. Next base: position 422,113,843 of record NC_091821.1, read on the forward strand.
TACTGGCAAGTGCCAGTGGCTGAGTCAGACCGTCCGAAAACGGCCTTCATCACACCTGACGGTTTATTTGAATTCACCGTGATGCCATTTGGCCTGTGTAATGCGCCTGCCACATTTGAAAGAATGATGGACAACATCTTGCGCGGCCTCAAATGGCAGATATGCCTGTGTTATCTGGACGACATCGTTATCTTTTCACCGGACTTTCCTTCCCACTTACTTCGACTTGAACGCGTCCTAAAGTGCATCGCCGATGCTGGCCTCCAGCTTAACTTGAAGAAGTGTCACTTCGCTGCCCGGCAGCTGGTCATCCTCGGCCATGTCGTGTCGAAAGAAGGTGTACTTCCTGATCCGGCGAAACTACAAGCTGTTGCCCAGTTTCCCCGACCAACGACTTTGAAAGAACTGCGCAGCTTCATTGGATTAGCGTCATACTTTCGCCGTTTCATCCGCAATTTTGCCACTATAATTGCACCTTTAACGCAGCTTCTTCGTGGTGGCCACAACCTTTCAACCTGGTCACGGGATTGCGATGCCGCCTTCACAAAGCTGCGTCGTCTCTTGACGTCACCACCAATCCTGCGCCATTTCGACCCCAGCGCTCCAACTGAAATACACACGGATGCCAGTGGCGTTGGCCTTGGGGCCGTTCTCGCTCAGAGAAAGGCTGGCTTCGATGAGTACGTCGTTGCCTTCGCCAGTCGTGCACTCACTAAACCTGAATCGAACTATTCTGTCACAGAAAAGGAATGCCTCGCTATAATTTGGGCCATAACCAAATTCCGTCCGTATCTTTATGGCCGCCCGTTTGACGTCATAACTGATCACCATTCGCTGTGCTGACTGTCATCCTTAAAAGAACCGTCCGGTCGTCTTGCTCGATGGGCCCTTCGACTGCAGGAGTATGACATTCGCGTACTGTATCGTTCTGGCCGAAAACATTCGGATGCGGATGCCTTGTCTCGTTCTCCACTAACAGACGCGGCTAGCTTCCCGAAAGCCTCGTTGTCCGAGTCTTCCCTTGCTGCCACGGACATTCTTCTGGAGCAGAAGAAAGACCCATGGATTGTGTCCATGCTGCGTTTTTTGTCCAGCCCATCGACACCCACTAACAATCGCGCATTACGTCGCCAAGCACATCACTTCTCCATTCGCGACGGGCTCCTGTACCGTCGCAACTACCTCCCGGACGGCCGCAAATGGTTGCTTGTCATCCCGCGACACCTGCGTTCGGATATTTGCGCAGCGTTCCACGACGATCCCCAGTGTGCGCATGCAGGGGTACTGAAGACATACGCGCGTCTACGCCTTCGTTACTACTGGCGGGGGATGTATCGATTCATCCATCATTATGTCCGCTCCTGTTTGGTTTGCCAACGCCGTAAAGATCCCCCTCGTCGTTCAACCGCCCCATTGCAGCCTTTGCCTTGCCCAGCACGTGCTTTTGATCGAGTAGGCATCGACATTTATGGACCTCTGCCAACCACATCAGATGGAAATCGCTGGGTAATCGTGGCCATCGACCATCTTACGCGCTATGCGGAAACTTCCCCTTTGTCCAGCGCTTCTGCACGTGACGTCGCCTGGTTTCTCCTGCGCCACATCATCCTTCGCCATGGAGCTCCCAGGGAATTACTCAGTGACAGAGGCCGCGTCTTCCTCTCCGACGTCATCGAGGCTCTCCTCAAAGAATGCCGCATCATTCATCGCACCACTACTGCGTATCATCCGCAGACTAATGGCATGACCGAGCGCTTTAATCGCACTCTTGGTGACATGCTGGCCATGTACGTTGCATCCGACCAAACCAAATGGGACCATGTTCTACCTTTTCTAACCTACGCTTACAACACCGCCACGCAGACTACCACGGGATTTTCGCCCTTCTTTCTCCTGTACGGACGCGAACCTTTTTCCACAATGGATACTATCCTTCCGTACCGCCCTGACTCCACGGAAACAACTACCCTATCCGAAGCTGCTGCACACGCAGAAGAGTGTCGCAAGCTTTCCCGTATATTTACGTCAGAAGACCAGCAACGCCAGAAGCACCATCGAGAAAGTTCCAATGCTCCTGTATCCTATCCTCCTGGCTCGCTAGTGTGGCTTTGGGTTCCAGCCTCTACCACTGGACTGTCACCGAAACTCGCGTCGAAGTACCAGGGCCCATACCGCGTGATCAAACAAACGTCTCCAGTCAACTATATTGTGGAACCCCTCGAGCTACCTTTGGATCATCGCCGCCGTGGACGCGAAATTGTGCATGCCCAGCGTCTCAAGCCCTACTATGATCCGCCTGTGCTGTCCTACCCGTAGGTCACCGGGACGGCTTCCTTTTCCGCGGGGGAGATAACTGTACTGTAAAATAGGGAGCAGTGGGGCTGTAGCTAGGAGAGAGACAACGACGACGAAAAAGAACAACCTTGTTTCGGTGCTCGGTCGGCTACACTACCTCTCGCTGCTCCAACGTTCTAGTCGCGAACGCCTACTGCTCAAAGTGCTTCGCGACAATATATATATATATATATATATATATATATATATATATATATATATATATATATATATATATATATATATATATATATATATATATATATATATATATATATATATATATATATATATATATATATATATAGCTTTCTTTATATCCAAGTTGCATATACCGGGTTCTTTTTTTATGGTGTTCTGACATTTTGAAAGTAGTTATAAATGCGGCTTGTTCTTGGCTGTGTGAAGAAAGGAGCTCGTGGGTTTCGATTACCATTAGCAGCGGCCCATGTACGTTTCTTAATGGGTCGCAATACGAAGTATCTCACGAATTGAGATTTCCGAGCCCGTTGAGAAAACTCCAGGCAATCAAACTTATTCCGCAGCCTTGCGATATATTTCGTGATCCGGGCGTTCCCTCGGAGCACATGGCACTATTGGAGTGTAAACGCATTGCATTCTCGGGTTTTACATGCCAAAACCACGATTTGATTATGGGGCACGGAGAATCAACGAGTTTGTGCTCGTAACGTAATTAGCTCCAAAGAAGAATAGAATTAGCGACCCGTCGTAAGTTATTTTCAGTTTCTAAATTCCTTCTTAGCTTAACTTGGCGCTGATTATGCAAATATGCAGCCAAGTTTCTGTGCATATTTCTACAGACTGAATTATCGTTTAGCGTTGATAGACCTTGAGGTGGAAGTTGCAGTTCTTTCCCGTGTTCTTGTAAGGCTTATTTCCATGCTTACCTGTCACTCGTGCTTCAGTATCACATTTGCTGATGCCTCTGGCGTTGTTAATTAGATGGTTTTTCTTTTCGACAACAGCTATGCGTTGACTGAGACATAAGTCAGTAGTATCGAAGGTTTCAGGATATCTGAGGGATTACACAAAGTTGTTCATGCACCAAGGTACTCAGACAGAACGTACCAACAAGGGGAAAGGTCGCACCCGTTCGTATTGAGTAAATAATATTTTTTTTCATCGAGTTGGTGCTCGAAAAACACCGTACTATCATCAAGAGTGCGAGGTAATTACGGGCTTTGTACAAAAAAAAAAAGTTCTCTACGTCCTTATACGCAAATGCTCGGAAACGTTATACAGCTGTTACTTGCAACGCTTGCCAGTCTCCTAGGATAACTATTTGTGACGCCGAGTTTAGCTTGGGTGGAACTATAGGCGAAATATAAAGCATAGTATGTATGCAGAACTTCAACCTTTCTGGCTTTGTTGTGAACTTAGCAAATAAGGGCCGAGTACTTGTATTGCCCCCCCCCCCCCTATTTTTTCCCCCGGTTACACGAGGCGCCCACAGTGTACTCCATTAACTTAAACCAGCCACCTTATTTAGTTCGACAAGGCTTGACACCGACCCACCGCAGTAGACCAGTGACTATGACGTTGCGCTGCTGAGCTCCAGGTCACGGGTTCGATTCCTTCCACGGCGGCCGCATTCTGATGGGAGTGGATCGAATAAAGCAGATGAACGCTCGGGCACCACCGCGCATCGGGTGCGCGTCGAGGAACCCAGGGGGATCAAAGTTAATCCGGAGTCTCACACTACACGGCGTGCCTCAGAATCAGATGATGATTTCGGCATGTGAAATCTCACAATTTTTATTTAATTAATTAGTCTGTACATCACGCTAGCTGAAATGTCGGTGCACCCATGGCACCACGTATAGCAACACGGCCACGTAGTAGCGACCGACGAAAAACGGAGAATGGCACAGAAAAAAAAAATTGTAATATCAAATAAAGGTAAAGAAGTATGCGTGTCCATATGAACATGTAATCATACTTGCACAAAACTAAAGAAACCTGCACGCTCCGTCTATGGCAAGTGTATGTAGGCCGATGGTCTAATCGCAAGTCACGTGTTCGAAACAAAAAAAAAAATATTGCTCTAGACGGACCTACAGCCTCCATTGGAATGTGCATGGCCTATATCGGCCTATGCACACGTGATGCGATGGTTCAGGTCGCCCAGGTGTAGCACGTGCTGTCCGACACGTCGTCCGATTCCATCACGTGCAGAGACGAGAACACTGTTGCGTCCGCGGAAAATGCCGTGACCCTTTCATTCGCAAACGAAACGGAAATCTATTTAGTCTCGCGCGACAAGTGTTTGCGTCTGCGCGCGGTGTATCTTGCGGTTTCCGGCGTACAAACCTTGAGTGTCTCCCCCGTTTTTTTTCGCGCAACCCGCACGATGGGCCGTTTGTGTAGTCTGCAGTACTTATCACAACACTTTCCATTCAGGATAGGTCGCTCGCTGTCGCCGGGGTCGTTCCGACGACGGAAGCTGGTGGTTCATAACCGGTGCGATAGAGCGAAGTCGGTAAATATATATACGCGTTGTCTCCGGGCTAGAGATAAGGCGCTTGCTTGTTTGACGGTGTATCAGTGAATGAAATTGCGACGTGGGGGCGAGCGAAAAACAAACGAGTTTTATTTGTGCAGAGCAGCTGTCGTAACTCCTTTGCGTGCCGAGAGTCTGAGGGAGAAAGATTGGCGGTAAAATTCTGTCGCGATATCTGTGTAAGCCAGAACCTCTTACCCCGAGAAGCGTAACATTCCGTTACCATGTAGACTACTGCACTGGTGCAATCGTCATTGGCGTGAATTAATGAAACTGGGCAAGGGAACTAGAATTCAAGATCGCAAGTCAGCCTCTAGTCTGCGAAGGAGTACGTTTACCACGGTCAACTAATCACAGGGAACCCTGACCATTAGTAGGAAATTCACAGAATAAAAATGGGCTGGATCGCATACGGCAGTGATCGTGAGCTCCTCACTGGGAGCTTACCGTTAGCATTGAAAAGGAAAGTATACAATCAGTGCATTTTACTGGTGCTGACATACGGGGCAGAAACTTGGACTGACAAAGAAGCTTGAGAACAAGTTAAGGACCGCGCAAAGAGCGATGGAACAAAGAATGCTAGGCATAACTTTAAGAGACAGAAAGAGAGCGGTTTGGATCAGAGAGCAAACGAGTATAGACGACATTCTAATAGAGATTAGGAGAAAAAAATGGCGCTGGGAAGGTCATGTAATGCGCAAATTAGATATCCGTTGGACCATTAGGGTGACAGAATGTGTACCAAGAGAAGGGAAGCGCAGTAGAGGATGGCAGAAGAGTAGGTGGTACGACGAAATTAGGAAATTTGCGGGTGCTAGTTGGAATCGGTTGGTGTAGAACAGGGCTAATTGTAGGTCGCAGGGAGAGGCCTTCGTCCTGCAGTGGACATAAAATAGAATGATGATGATGATGATGATGATGATGATGATGATGATGATGATGTGGAGGAGGGGGAGGGGAAGGTAATCCCGCAGCATCCTTACCTTTACTATAATTATCTTCATTATCACTTTTTTTCATGTTTTCAATATTTAAATTGAAAACAGGGAGAACAGAGAGTAGGGGAACATGACCGATGTTCTTTTTAATAAAGCCTGTGCTCAGAAGCCGATTTATAACATCAGAGTGCAATATAGCTTACCATTTTTGTCATGCTCATGCTATATATATATATATATATATATATATATATATATATATATATATATATATATATATATATATATATATATATATATAGCATGAGCATATGAGCATGAGCATATAGCATATACATATATAGCATCCCCCTTCCCCCATATTTCTACCGCTAAAGACCAGCCCCTTTATGCTCCAGAACAGACGCACACACAGGCACCTATTGCGCACTATACCGCCATCTCGCGGAGATGTCATAAAATGGCGCGCGTCACAATCCTGAAACCTTCACAGTCATTAAACCGGAAGCTTACCGGTGACACCCGGCATAAGTCCGCCATGGTATCGCAAATTCACAGCGTATATAGACGCGTAGTGGGGCAACCGCACACCAGGCGCAATATTTATCGCGCGTATTGCAGCGGCTCGCGCGTTATTTTGCACCCGCGCGCATGGAAGAGTCGCTCAAAAATGCGGTACGTGTAACGTTGTTTTCCACGTGCATGCAGGGAGTCGTCTCGCCGAGGCTCGACTTTTCAACGCTGGTCCGTCCAAGGCCGCCTGCACGATTTTTAGTCTTAGAGAGAGACAGAGAGAGATAATAGGGTAGATGCAGGAAAGTTAGCGAAGCTGAGCCCGGTTAGCTACCCTGCACTTGCGCAAAAAGAAAAAGGGCCGCAAGATGAGGGTGAAGACAGACGTTCGCAAGTATGCACAGACACGCGCAAAGAAACGTTCATAGCACAGTTCGTCGCAAGTGCTCAGGTAGGCTGGTATACATGTCAAGAACCGCAGGAGCGATTTTGCGACTTTGCACATCGGAGAATTGAGCTCGAGGCCACGCGGTCCCAGGATCTGCTCTTCTCTAAAAGGCCTGTCGTATAATTTCGAAGCAGTCTCAAGGGCAAGTTTCTCATCTTTCTATGACGGGCAGTCACACAGGTCGTGTGTAATTTTCCTTTGTTGCATGAACAGACGTACGTGTCGACAGCTCTCTTTTGCTCCAATAGTCAAAATTTCTGCCACCACGTCAACAAACGTAAGCTTGAATGCAAAATTTTAGATGCGACGCACGTTACCGCGCCGTGTGGAACACGAAAAACAGTCACCTTTGCCGGCTATGCGCAAGTATACCTTGCAGTGACGTAGCCAGGAATTTATTTTTGAGAAAAGGAAACGGCGGTGGAGGGGGGCGGTGCGCATTCGACAAAGGAGGAGGTGGCTTGGCAGGCGAGTATATATTCGCAGGTCGCTTTATGCCACGTATCCTGATACGCAGGAATTCGGAGTTGGTGAGGAGAGGTGGTCACGTGCGCAGTGAGTCTACTGTGTATAAAGACAGCATGCAACAAAAGGATAAAGGTTACCTCCGTGTGCAGTTACAACTGGCTCTGTCAGCAATTCCGATTAGGAATTGCGTTTATTCGTTTTACATAGCTGTGCTGCGTGGCAGGTTATGAGAAACGCCGTGCTATGTAAGGCTCCGGATTAAAGTGAAGTTTCTCGCATCCCGTGCACCCGTCAAATGGCGACCCTCACTGCGCGAATTCTAACCAGCGACCTGGTGGTGCTCGACAGCCGAACGCCATATATAGCCACTCAACTAATTTAATATACATCCGGTTCGAGTGACAAAATTACGATGCTTAGGTAAGTTTAGGGATGCGTTATACGTGCGACAGCCGCTCGTCCCACAAGGTCATGTGACAAGTAAATCGAGGTTTCAAGTTTTGTTGTCTTAAATCCTGGGTTTTTGGGATCATGCACTGATGTGTGAACACGTGAAATCGCGATAAACTTTAGTTGCTATAGTGCATTCTAGCATGCGACTTTGTGGACCTCACATCCGACCGTGTCTTCTAGCACATCCTAGTTCGGTAAGAAATACCAACTGGCCACGGAAGCAACGCTCCTTCAAGTACAAGCAGTTTAATAAAGCTCTTGAGGTTTTAGTCAAACACAGAGTCGCTGGATGGTTATTTCGGTGGAATAGTTCAAGTACAAACAGTTTAACAAAGCTCTTGAAATTTTAGTCAAACACAGAGTCGCTGGGTGGTGATTTGGGTGGAATAGATTGCGTGTGTGTTTATTTTTTGCTTTTTCATGTAGAATCCTAGTTTTTAGCTTCTCGTTCGGTGTTTTCTTTTTCCTCTTTTTTTCTATATTTAAATTTAGGCGTCGGCTGTACCAGCAGGAGCCACGCTGCCCCAGTGTTATAGCTTCGCGTCTGACAAAAACAGCAGCGAGGCAACAGCGGGGACGCGCCAATACACTGGGGGAAAGAGCAAACGCCGCGAGGATTCCACTGGGCTGACAATCCAGAAAAGTTCACTGACCGAAAGCACAATGCTAAAGATATACTGCGTACAGCGGCGACTTCCTGTGTGACTTTTACTCTACAAACACATCCCTAGAGGAACCCCCTGCAAGACTCGGTTGTTATTGACTACTCTGGCATACCACCATCCACTCTCTACTCCCACCCACTCCCACCCCGCAACCCTCACTCACCACTCCCTAGTTTCAATGAAAAAACAACAACATATATGCAGATTGCGGAATACACGTTTCCCAACCGTTAGCCAACCGCGTTGGTTAACACCCGCATTGCTAAACATCCCTCCACACTTCAAAACAGCTTCGGCAACGCTAACGATGCTGCCCCAGTGTGGCTCGGGGATGGGAGGAGATTCTTCATGGAAGGGGGTTGAAAATATAGGATGAAGTGCAGCGCAGTAACTTTCTCTCCGTAGAGGACACCTCAACCGCGCTGCACATTGGATAAGGGGATGGAAAGAGGGGTGAGAGAGGGAGAGATGCAAAACGAGCGACCGCGTCGGTCAGCGCAAGCGGCCACGTTCATTTCTTGACATCAACTGTTCCATCGAACCCCTTGCACCGCCCGCAATGATACCTCTGCATGATTTCCTTTTATGCGTGCGAGGAGCTTCCTTCAGGATACTATGAACGGATAGTGACACAAAGACACAACTACTTTGTTTGTCCCACTCAGTTAACTTATTTTTCTTTTTTTCTGTGACTGCCCGAATTGTCACGTGCCATATTATATAGTTTAATATATGCACGACGATATTTTTCGTAATGAAGCTACACAAGTGGCCCGTGGAGCTGATTCTCCATAGTTAACTGTTGGTAGTTTGTCGGTGGCATTGTCCGTATTCCGGCACCTTTTCTCTCTCTCTCTCTCTCTCTCTCTCTTGTGACCTTTGTCACTGGACGCAGCCGCGCCGGGGGAGAGGAAATTCGGGCGCTTCACAGAGTCGTCAGGTGATTCGAGTGATTCACATAGCTGGACGTATAACCTAGACTACAGGCCAAATATTATATCAAAGGTGCCAGCTCCGCGCCCCAGCCCGTGCTCTGAAGTTCCGAGAGCTGATCAGGACAGCCGCCCGCTGAATCGCGTCGCAATCGACATTTCTAAACGTGCTACTTGCGGTGGTCTGCGCGAATGCTGCATTTCTGATTGCCCTAAGGATGCCTACTTTCTGCCTAAAAATGGGAGAAAAAATACGACAGCAAATTGTACAGACAACGCCCCTTCCCGTAGGACATCCATGAACAAGCCCCCAGCGAGACTTTGTGCAACATGTTATTTGGCACGATAGGCTGTTGCCCGACTGTTCGCCAACAAGTCATCAGCGCTTGATGAAAATGCGTTTTCCAACACTGATTCGTCGTTTGCTTTGACAGGGCTACCGGCACTATACGTTTCTCGTGCAGTTGTGGACAGTGCTGGTCCACTTGTTCTCCAGTGAGAAGCAGTCCTTAAAAGGCGTACGTCGTGAACAGGGTCACTTGAGAATAAACCCCGCTAATGTCTCCGGAAATTTTATTAGTGCCTGTGATAACAATCAGCAGCTATCTTACGAACAAGCGCAACTTTTTCGTCAGCGCGGCTGTAATTTTTGCCCGCGCTTCCATAAAATTTTCTTCAAATGTCAATGACCTTTCAGCTGCAGCCTTCTTGCAGCTTGCCTGGTAGCTTCAGGCGAATGGAAGCGGCATGTTCCTCGCAATGCATACGGCCTAGCCCCGTGTGAGTGCCCGGTTATTCGAGACACTACACTGCGTTATGAGCGCTTCTGCATGTGACATCTGCGGTTGCGAAGAGAACAACGACCACACATTGTGCCACTCTCCTCGGATTGATTTACAAAGACAATTAATGCCTAATCCATTGTAGCGACTAGACGATCATCCACTGTCTGTGCAGACGCTACTGAAACATCCTCGGTCCCACCATTCATTGGTTCAGGAAATAGTGAAGGCACTTGTGTACTTATTTGAGAACAACTGGCCTGTGCGACCGCCTTCGACTTCTTGGTGCTTATTAATCACGATAATAATAATAACCATCATCATCATCATCATAAGCTGACACGTACTTGCAAAGGGTGATGACAAAAGATTTGAGCGCAGGGAGGAAACTTAAGCGAAATAAATACTCTAAGAGAAATGAAATATGCAAAATAAAAAGCGCCAGAAAAGAGCCAAGAATAGGACGTATTCGGGCAGCCAGGCTAACTGAAACGAAATTATAGATAATATCTTTAGGAACAAGATATCAACGACGGCATTCACCATGTTGTTGTTGATTTCGTTGTCTCAGAAAACATGGCGCGTACCATTTACGCATTCACCACGTCGTTGTTTCGTCTTTTTCGTCTTTCGATTCCCCTGTTCCCCTTCGTCTACGTAGAGGGTAACGAACCGTGGTTGTTTTACGGTTAAAATTCCTGCATTCTTTGTTCTTTTCTTTTGCCATCTCTCTTTCTTGCTAAGAGAAGCTCTTCGAGCAGCCCACGCATCCTCGTGCGAGCTCTGTGGATGGTTTCGCGAGCAGTGCATCAGACTTGCGTCCTCTTCGTCTGCAGCCCGGCAGAAGGCAGCGCGCGATACGCCTCGTGGAAGTCCTCCAGCGGACGCGCCCCTTGCGAGGAGGTGGTGCGAGGAGGAAGGGGGCCTCGTTGTCAACGCACGAGAACGAGCGTGGCGGCGGCCGTGGCCATTTCCATGCGCATTTCCACGGCCGCGGCCACCTCACGGGCTCGTTGCTTATCTCGAATGCGAGAAGTCGGCGGGAGCCTATCTCTCTCTCTATCTGGGCGCGATAGTGGCCACTACGCTCGCGCGGGGTCATTGCGCACCAAAGTGGAGACGCTATTACGAGTACGCGCGTGCATAAAGGACTAATTATGGGCTTTATGGGCGAGCGTGGTTGTGGCTTGCGAGAGCGTGCAAAAGTGGTAGCTATAAAATTGTGTGATCCCGATCTGGCGTTATGCGTCGACTTGCTCAAAGAGCGTGGTCACCCTTATATAGCCGCTGCGCAGCGTTTAGTCGTGTCCGTGCGTCGATATTTTGTGGGCGGCAAAGACGAGAGTTTTCTTCGTTCACTCAGACTCTGTATTTCTTTCTTTTATTTTTCGCCGTCACATATATTAGCGCTTCCCAAATGTTGTAAATGCAAATGACCGAGTACAGCACGAAAGAGGAAGAGAATGCACGGGGAACCCCGGAATTTGTCGCTGCTTTCTTTTTTTCACCCGGTTGGGAAAAAAAAAACACCTTTAGAAGTATTCAAAGCTTCGTGATACAAGACGCAAGCAATAACCATAGCGTCGGTTTTCTTCGGAAGAAGTGCAACAATATTGTTCTGTGAAACACTGGCTGGTCACATTTCTGTGTCGCGTCATGCATTCACTGATGTTCGCAGGTGCGCAGTCGCTGAGAGATTGTCAACATGTTCAGCTTGTTGTCAAACATTTTCCAGACAACGCTGCCATGTTTCCAGGTGCCTACACGTAAATTATTGTGAATGCTGGTTATCAGCTGCAGTCATTCCGAAGTTCACTGTACTAGCGTTCACACTCTATCCAGCACAGTATGCCGGCCTCGAAGAAATTATATACGTCGTTCGCTAGCACATCATTGCGACTCTCTTTCCTATTACTTATACAGAACCGAGCAACGTTGCATTTATTGTCTATATTTCTGAGAAAATAAATATAAACGCACTCTTTACGGGAATATCACCTCCTCCCGTAATTTCCGATTTGAGATAAAGAACACGAAAGAACGGTGTTTCCCCGCAAGAGAGTCACGCTCCTGATGGCTGGGACATTTATTTTAGCCTTTCTCGTACGGCACGTCTCTCCGTGTGAGATGCGCATGCGCGCGGAGAATTTCCGAATGCCGCGCCTGAATCCGCAGAGTTACCGTATTCCAGAATCTGCGTTAAATTTTCAGGCTTGTGGTAACGTTTATTCTTGGCCATTTTCCTTATTCCTCGGTGCTGACGTTTAGCTCGATTCTTCCGTGTGGACGCTTGTAGTAGGTTTTACGAGTCGTGGTTCGGATGCCTTGAAGCCGCGTACGTCGCATGTGCACATTTGTGCCAACCTAGTCTTACGGAATCATATTTATGCATAGTTGGACAGGCTTAAAATGTGCGCCCCCCCACCTCCCGATTTACAAGCGAAACCTCGATTTATAAAAGTCTACGGGACCCGAGAATCATTTCGTTAAGTCGGAAACGCTGTAGACGTTATAGCGGGTGCCACAACTATCTTGGGCCATCTACGCACCCACCGATGCGTACACCTCGCTTGTTCACCTCGCTGTGGCTACAGCTGGTCACCGTTAACCGGCCGTTCTTTCCTCATTCGCCCCGTGCAAACCTGCTCCTTTGTTCGCACGGCTCTTCCCTGTAGACGGATGGCGGGCGGCAACAACTTGGTGCAGGCGTAACGCTTACTGCACGCGCATTTGCATATTGACACTTTCTGGTCTTCTGGAAACGGGAATAACCATCAACGGGTCTTCAGTGGGGTGCATTCTAATACCGCGCAAACGAAAATCCAGCGCTGCCCTTGTCACTAGGCACAGATCTAACGCACCGATGTAACGAAAAACGGATTAACTTCGCGTTAGGCACTTAAATGGCAGGAAATGCAATAAAAAGGAAGAAAAGAATCTAACACAACACACAGTGCCCCACCCTTCATCTTCAACAGAAACGCACTCACACGAGAAGTAGCCAGCAATGTATTCGACACGAAAGAAAACGCCAAACACATTACATAAACTGCAAATGACACTGCATTGTGAAGTAGACAAGCGCACACAACATTTACTAAAGAAGAAAGGGGCACTTAATTCGAAGTGCGAAATGTAGCAAACAATTAGTAACAACATGTGTGGTAGACGAAACAAAAGGAAATTTTTAATTCACACGCTGATTCATAGCACTGAACCAGATAGCAGATGTATAACATTTTTTTTTATTATTTGAACTGAGGTCAGAGTCACCCTGTTGAATAATTTCGCAAATATTTCTGTTATTGTGCAGGAGGTTAGGTATATCGTTGAACAGTGTTTGATTTTCGTCATTGTCGTTGTCGTCGTCGTAATCATCATCATACTCTATGTTTGTTGTCCACTGCAGGACGAATATACGGACGAAATTGTCCTACATAACGGTGTTCCAAATCGGTCGTACCCGCCGTGGTTGCTCCGTGGCTATGGTGTTGGGCTGCTGAGCACGAGGTCGCGGCTCAAATCCCGGCCACGGCGGCCGCATTTCGATGGGGGCGAAATGCGAAAACACCCGTGTACACCGGAGTCCTCCACTACGGCGTGCCTCATAATCAGAAACTGGTTTTGGCACGTAAAACCCCATAATTTAATTTTTTTTAATCGGTCGTGTCGAAGATCATAGGAAGCACAAGACGGGCAGCAATGGGCTATATAACTGGCGAAGTCATATGCGACTCCTTTGCGGATATACAAGGCGAGTTTAAAGTTGTAAAGCTGTGTAAGAGTAAGCAATTTAAGCTTGAAAAAAATGACGCAGTCTGATCAGTTGGTTAAAGACTTTCGATAAAGCGGACAGCTCACTTCTGTAGAAATATTAATCGTTCAAGGTACCTTCTTGAAGTCGTACGCCAGATTAGAAGTAGTACTGGATGTAATGGAATTTGAACTACGTTCATGGATAGACTTCAGCGCTCTCAGACTACCCCTGTCTGAGCAGTCTATTCTTATATAGTTTAAATGCATATCCTTACAGAACCTTTTATTTCAATTTATTTGACCAAGGACTTATGTTAATTTTTCCTTCTTTTTTGTTTCTGGCAATTAAATATGTTACCATTTGGATATAGTTGATTCCGATAAATGGTCACATTTCCCCCATTCAGTTGGACAAAACCCGAGCACCCAATACAATAAATTATGTGGTTTTACATGCCAAAACCGCGATCTGATCATGAGGCACGCTGTAGTGGGGCACTCCGGACATTTGCACCATAAGGGTTCCCTTAATGTGCACCTAAATTTAAGTACACTGGTGTTTTCGTATTTTGTCCTCATCTAAATGTGGCCGCCGTGGCCGGGATTCGAGCTCAACACCACCCGAACACCTACCTAGCTGTCTGAAGTGTAATTTTTTCGTAAGTCAATATTTAGGCCACAGGTGAGGAGGCCGTTTCTTCGTTAATGGACTCATGCACTTAAGGCTCGAATACTCGATCGTTTTGAAAGTCCTTCATGAGACCTGCAGATAGACTCTGAGGCCAAAACTACCATTTAACTGATATCTCGAACGACATTGCGCAGTGCTGCCTACGAGATTCGATCAATTTCATGTTCTCTGAACATAATAATAATAATAATTTGGAGGGCACTTGGTGCCCGCGAAAACCGTGAGATGCTGTGTAAGCTATGTGGTTTTGTCGTTGTAACGTCGCTGTTGGCCTTGATGTTGTCGGTGCCTTCGACGTTACTTTCCACATAGTGCTTTACTATCGGAGTCTCCTCTGTTGTGTGCGTGTGCGTGTGCGTGTGTGTGTGTGTGTGTGTGTGTGTGTGTGTGTGTGTGTGTGCGCGCGTGTGTGTGCGCGTGCGTGCGTGCGTGCGTGTGTGTGTGTGTGTGCGTGTGTGCGTGTGTGTGTGTGTGTGTGTGTGTGTGCGTGTGTGTGTGTGTGTGTGTGTGTGTGTGTGTGTGTGTGTGTGTGTGTGTGTGTGTGTGTGTGTGTGTGTGTGTGTTTGATCGACACTGTTGTGTACGCCTCCTTCCGCGCGACAACATGCACTGCCATTTTGTCAAGAACAATTTTTCTGCAACGCCAAGTATAGTGTACTTTTCGTCCGCTACAGTATTGCTCGTATCTGGCCTCCGAAACGCATGCACAGATGTCGCTACGATCTCCGAGTCAGTGTGCAGCGTGAAGACCTTGCACTAATTGTCCAGCGCGCTTCACTTCCAAATGCGCATTGCTTCACTGACATGGGCTCAAGTTCCGGGTGAGGCGGCTGTGGAGAGAAGCTCTGTTAAGGCCAAAACCTTAAACGTGCCCCGTGAAGCGGAAAATCCGGCGAGCGCCCGACGTTCACATCGGATGGCAAGGAAACCCACGTGATCGAGTGATGGCGTCGCGTTCCCGGCGGTGGAGTTACTGCGGCTCGCACTGCGAAATCCCACATTGAACAGCCACGTCGCTGGACGGACCCCGTGGCTCCCTCCCGAAATTGAATTAAGGTGGATTAAATGTGAATTGAGGTGGAATAAAGTGAATTAAGGTTGGTACGCATCAGAGCAAGGTGGATTAAGGTATATCAAAGTTGGTACAAATAGCGCAAGGTGCATTAAGGTGGATTAAAGTAAATTAATGTGTAACGAATGGATAACCAAATGGACGCGTAACGAAATTAACGGAGGGACGGTACGGACGGACGAGGCATACCCACTTTCGAGCGCATAACTGTCGTCGCGGTAAAAACTCCAGGGGATCCCTGGAGAACCCGAAGCCCTACATTGCATTGCGTCCCCCAAGTCTGGTTGTGCGGATACGGGACGTTAAATCGAGAGGAACATGTCAGTTTATATCGTAAATAAGGCATTGTTGACAGATCCAGGTATAAAATACCTCGACTGTACCATTTCCCTCAGTTATGCCTCAAAATAGCAAATAGTTCTGTCTTACCAAGTAATAATAATAATAAAACAAAACCTTATCATTCTTCCGTAAACAATGCAGACAACCACCTAATAAAGGATGTTTCATCGTTCTTATGTGTCTTTGGTGTAGTATATTGTACAGCTTAGTGCGCTCTTCTGTTAATTGATTCATTTCGTACTTTATTTCTTTTTATCTTCGATTTCAGTTTACATTCTCTCCTTGCTAAACAGTGGGCACTCGTTGTGATTCTTTTGGTGACATAGTTGCCCGTCGTCATCTTCCCTTATTTGCATCTGCGCCCATTGAGCGTATGTTTTCAAACTGAACGACAATAATAACAATATATCTTTTTCTCAATCTCCCAAGTATACGCCTAGGCAGGGGCGCTTTATCGTAAAGGGCTCTGGAATGTGCGGCCCAAAACATTCTCCACATATGGCTGCCATTTTACTCCTTCGGAGTGGGCGGCTATCAACCTGATGAAAAAGTCGCGGTCGGAATACACTAAAGACACACGTAATGCCTTCTAATGCGCCTTTGGCAAGCACCAAAGACTGCCTTACCTGGTAACGCTCAAGAAACACGTTTTTGTACCGAGCAGCTAAGAACATATAACAGGCAGCTCTTCTGCAGGAAGCTTTGCCACGCATATTTTTCCATACGCATTTTCTGATAGCGAAAGGACGCAATATATAGCGATACACCAATGTCAAGAGGTCGCGAAAGTGTAGGGCAGACAGTCGAATGCGTCCGAACAAGGGAGATATAAATAAAAGATGACCTCGACGACATGTTGTAGCTGCGCCAGAAATTGACATGCCTTGCGCGTGGTGCGGATCAGTTTATAAATATACATACTATAGCGTTTGCTGTCGGAAAACAAAACAGCCCGTGTATAGCATAGCTTTAAGCAGGCAACACAACGTCGAGCGCTCCAACAGCGGCACTTGCGCAACATATAATGAGTAATTAAAGCCCCTCGTCTTCCGATCCGCGCAGTGATATATACGGCTTGTGCCAGCGCACGGTCACATTGCATCAGGCGATCGCAAAATCACGCCCGTAGCTGCCGAAGCCCACGTGGACAGAGCATGAGCTCTGGAGAAATGCGGAAAGAAATAAGATCAATCTGCGAGAGTCAAAATAGAAGATGGAAGAGGAGATGAAGAGGAGGTTTAGAGCGTTTCGAGTGGCCGAGCCTTTAGGAAGCCCTTGCGTTTCGAAAGCTGCGTTTATCTGCCAAATGCAAGCAGCCCCAGGCTCGCCAGTGACAACGCGACTTTTATTTTTTCTCTCTCCTTTTTTTGCTCCCGCGCCGTCCTCAATTCTTTTTTTTTCGTTTCTTTCTTTTTCTCCTACCCCCCCCCCCCCCTTCTGGCATGACACCTCATTCTGTTGTGCGTTAATCTGTAACGCTCCTGATAAAGCGAGTTGCAATCTAGTATACACGCACCGTTCTCGGCATTCTGGGAAGTCGCAGGGGGTGCAGGACGATAAAGAGGGGGATAACCGCACACTTGGCAGAATCGTCGAGCATCTGCAGCCTTTCCTTCTGTCCCGTTATCAGCGCCAGACAAGAAGGAGAGGAGGTTGGTCATCGAGACATTTCGGAAGATGGGTTGGGGAAGGGGAGGGGGGTTTCGGGAGCACGGCCGTGTCTCGTGTGTGTCCGGCACGTGCCACACACGCTATTTGTGGGCTTTCTCCTCGTCGCCAGGTGTGTGTCGGCTGCTTGCGATATCCGTAGGCTGCGGTGCCCGTCGTCGTCAGCCCGTCGACTGATGCAACTGTTGCGACGTCTTATGTACGAGATTCCTACCCCGGTCGGCTCTTGCGGTGCGGCCGGACTGACGCACTTGACCCGGCCCTTGACGTGAAGGCCGACCTTGACGCAACGGCTATTTCGATCTAACGAACACATCGATAAAAAAATAAGAGGAAGAAAAACGGCGGTACAGAAGAATGGAGGCGTTTGTTCTTGAAGAAGCACCTCTTCGCAGGGAGCTTCCGCCCACTAGGACTAAATGCTTTCAACTTTCGAGCAATATATATATATATATATATATGTATGTATCATCTTAAGAGAAAAGGTACAGTCACACTAGGGCATGCGCTCGTTGTTTTGCTATCATATTACTGTGATCGCGAATAACCTTGACGCACGGACTGTAGCCTGAAGCGAAAATATTTCCGCGCATAATTCGCTGCACCTCAGTCGTGCCGGTATAGTCTGTGTGTCCTTGTTTACCTGTTTTGCTTGCGCATGAACTGGACACTAGAGTACACATGCAGCGCGCCCTTTATCGGCATTACAGTTTCGCAAAGTTTACTGACCGAGAATTATTACGAAAAAAATTATGGGGTTTTACGTGCCGAAACCACGATCTCATTATGAGGCACGCCGTAGTGGGACACTCCGGAAAAACAGACCATCTGGGGTTCTTTAACGTGCACCTAAATCTAAGTACACGGGTGTTCTTCTGCCTTTCGCTCCCACCAAAATGCGGCCGCCGTAGCCGGGATTCGATCTCGCTACGTTGTGCTGCCAATAATTATTCATTCGGAACATCTAACACCGAGCTGAGCGCACAAGAAGTATCCCTTCTGCATCCTTAAATAAATAAATGTGTAATTAGATCACACTTTTTTTTTATCTCGGTCGTCGCGCGCATTCCCTCCCCCTCTCCCCCCCCCCCTTTATTTCTATCATTCATTTTTTCTCGTGAGGTGTACCCTGACATAGAGGCTAGCAATGTTGTAACGTTGTACTCTGCATGCTTAGACCGCGTTTGAATGCTCCCGCTGAGCTTGTTTTGCGTGCAGACTCGTGGATTAATTTTAAATTTGCATACAGGACACCGCGACATGCCTGCGCCAGGTATCTAGATAATCGCGATCTAAACCAACACCCCTCGAAACGCGAAGAGTGATACAGTTGATACAGTCGCGTCAACTAACGTATACAGCCTGTGTACGCTATAGTAAGAAACAAAGAAATGTAGATGGCCCACAGTGAAGTATCAGATGGTAACTAGTTCTGCATATTTGCTAGAACCAGTTCAACCAGTGGATGTCTGAGACGGTGCGTAACCTTTCTCCAGTTCGTTACTTGCAACTAGGCAGCAGACGTCGTACACTTTTATTTGCGCATGCGTGCGTGGGTGTGTGTGACGTGGATAATTAAATAAATTCTCGAGTTTTACGTGCCAAAACCACGATACGATTGTGAGGCATGCTGTACTGGGGGATCTCCGGATGAATGTTGACCACCTTGGGTTCTTTAACGTGCACCTAATGCATGGTACACGGGCGCTTTTGCATTTCGCCCCGATGGAAATGCGACAGGGATTCGATCCCGCGCCCTCGCGAACTCATCAGCGCAACGTCAAAGCCACTACGCCACCACGGCGGGCAGGTGTGTGATTTAGAGGACGGTCGGTACCTCAACTCAAAACTCACCAAACAAAGTACCTGGAAACTCTGTGCGTGTGCGCGTGCGTACGTGCGTGTGTGTATGTGTGTGTGTGTGCGCGTGCGTGTGTGCGTGCGTGTGTGCGTGTGCGTGCGCGTGTGTGCGTGCGTGTATGCGTGTGTGTGTGTGTGTGCGTGTGTGTGCGTGCGTGCGTGCGTGCGTGTGTGTGTGTGTGTGTGTGTGTGTGTGTGTGTGCATGTGTGCGTGCGTGCGTGCGTGTGTGTGTGTGTGTGTGTGTGTGTGTGTGTGTGTGTGTGTGTGTGTGTGTGTGTGTGTGTGTGTGTGTGACCCCCATTTACACCTCTCACACCCTCCAGCGATATCTCACCTTTCGTTCTGCATTTCCAACCTTTAACCCCCTTAGTCTTGAGTAGAGTAGCAAACCGGTCTTGAATCTGGTTCACTTCCCCGCCTTTCCTTACGTTTCCAGCACCACCCATTGCCATCTCATAGGGCAAATATGGTACTTTCCCAAGCACTATGACCGGCATAAGAAAGTTTTTGGGTTGCGCCGTATGCCTAGAGAAGGGGAGGGGGGCAGCGAGAATTCACGTGCCCTCACCCCACGTTATTGCTGCTAAAAGGCATTTATTTTCGCAATTCTCCTCCTCTTTTGAATAGGGCCATTAAGGAGTGAAATGGCAGTATAGTGGCCCTGACGCCTTGGATCATGAGGACCGTCTCCCCGAGGCAAGCGAGGAGCGTATCAAATAGCCCCTTCCACTGGTCCAACGGGTCGCGTCCATTCTCGGAATGTGGATAGTCTGGAAGTGGGCGGCATGCAGCATTCGTTTCCGCGTGGTAGAGAAGGTGGATTAATTTTCTTTTATGCGATTAACGATTAATCATTCATCCTTTTAGCCTTTATTCGATTAATCGCTGTCGATGCAGGGTATTTCATCGAATAATTGATTAATCGAAAATTCTGCGGGGCACCTTAAACAAGTTGAAACCCAGTTATCTTATTTTGTAGGACCCTATTTTAATGTTTGAGATGTGAACCAAGTTACAAATACAAGTGTATAAAGTTTGGTAAAGAATTATCTTTAATCTGTTAAACATCAAATGGATTCGGCACTGGTGGCCATTGAAAAGATAAACAATGTATTTTATAAAATGGCACTTAGAGCAGAATTAAACAAGATACATGGCCTTATAGTGACTCGCTGTACAGTACAGTTGAACAAGAAATAAGAAAAATGGCAAGAGTGAAAGGCGAAGTTCAACTAAAACATGCAAGAAATTGAAATGTGCGCAGGGAAAAAGAAAATTTCTGGTTTAGGATTTTAAACCACATGCTCTTTTCTATAGTGCGAAGGAATGCCAATTGGCTGGATGTTTGGGTGAAACCGACACCTTCTTTGAATAGTCACGCAACCAGCATGCGAGGATAGACCCTCGGGAGCTACATCTTTCCTGAAATCGGCATGAACTCTACATCGCTATATTAGATACATGCTCCAAACCGGAGCGAATCATGGGCCGCATTTTTAGTGGACTGGAAGTGATACGATGATCGACGACTGGGTTGCTATAGTATGCCCTGGATTGCGAAAAGAAAGGAAACCGAGGGCCCGATCTTTATTAGTCGTATCATAAGGAGCCAACAAATAATGACGTACGAAGTACTGCATAGTGGAAAGTACTTGTACGTATTAATTGAAATAAAGAAATGATAAACTAATAGAAATGATAGTGGATGAAAAACCACTGGCCACGAAAGGGAGGGGGGGTGGGGGGCACGAAACCACGTCTTCGCATTACGCGTGCGATGCTCTTACCAATTGAGCTACCGCGGCGCCGTTTCCCCATTCGCTTTCTCAGGTATTTGTGTTTATCTACTAGAACTAAACCTGGGGGTGTTAGCCAGCGCCACCACCCACTGCCTTTACGGCGAATGTAGAACATCCTTCTTCCGCGCCACTCCTGTCAAGCTCTAGCAAACTATTACCCGAACATGTGTAATCGATTATGTGGAATAAATGAAAGGTATACATTGATGAAGATTAATAATTCTGCAGCATAGTTTTGATCGATTGATCGATTAATCTTTCATCGATATTACCAACCCTACTGCGTGGATCGCGCTGTTGCGAAGGCCAGACAGAGCCGCACTAGATGTTTGGTGTAGGTGGGTGTCACCACCCATGGACCGTGAGGCAAGACAGATCCATGTTTTCCACCAACACAGTGGAAGCGCAAGAGCGCATTACAAAAAAAAAATGAGAGAGAGAGAGAAGTAAAACAAAGCAGCGAGAAAGCTGGGAGGAATAGAGAGAAAGCGGAGAGAGGTAGCGAATCAAATGCTATACGAAGAGAGAGGGAGCTCATTCGACATGAAAGTCGCGACCTGCAGCGTCCTTGACACGCTCGAAAACTGCAGTGAAAAGATAGCCGGAGCTTGAAATAGAATAGTGGGACAAGCGATACTGCTTTCAGTAACACGCGACATGCTTCTCCCAGCGGAGAAAAGCAAGTAGCACCGTTACAGCACTGATACGGCGACCTTCCAAACCGGGCAGATACGTATATCGCAAGAGCCCGATTCAAGCCAAAAGCGAGAAAATGTATACGCAAAAGAAAGAAACGAACTACGTGCCTGAGGTGTGGGCTTGCACGTGCACACACACGCTGTCAGAATAGGCGCCACTTGAGAGATACGCCAATACGGTGCACGCCAAGTTGGCGATCGGATCGAATCAAGCGTTAGGCTCGTGAAATCATCGAGTGCTATGGGTCTGGCGGGATGGCGTGTCTGCGAAATCCCTCGAAGGTAACATTTCTTTTAGGAGAGGAGCCCGAGAATTGCCGAAAGGCCGCCTGATCGTCGAAAACCACAACGTGGGCGTTTGGTCACGGCTACAATAAAACAGGTTAAAGCAACGTAATCAGATGTTGAGAAATTGACTCGATAAACTCGAGTACCAAAGCGTCATGGTGTCCTAGACCCACGCGACCACATTCTGTGTCCTGACACGCACTGGCTGATCCAGAGAGGATCGGAGAAGGCTGGGACCCAAGGGCTGGGCTTTGATGAGCCACCGGCCGGAGGCTGCTACCCTGGATCCGTCCGGATGTCACGACACATATTTTTATGCGAAGCATATTACGAGGGCTCAACCCAGCTCCTCAGGCGCGGCGGTGACCATGAAATCACGTGACACCGTGACGTCACGACAGAGGAGAAGTGGCTTTGGCTCAACTCTTGCAAGACGGGCTGGGTGGGAATCGAACCAGGGTCTCCGGAGTGTGGGACGGAGACGCTACCACTGAGCCACGAGTACAACGCTTCAAAGCGGTACAAAAGCGCCTCTAGTGAATGCGGTGTTGCCTTAGAAACGCGCTGTTTCTAAGGCGTGCGTCTCTTGCTCAGGCGCACATTTCGTTGCCGCGCCGAACGCTGCTTTGCTCGACGCTCACCGCGTCCAATGCGGGGCGCGTAGTCGCTGCCCTGTAGCCCATTGTCTTACACCCCTTGGCGGGTCGACGGGAACGCTGTCGCGTTCCACTCTTGAAGGCGAAGAAGTAATGCATGAGTTGTTTCTTCGTCTAGCCGAACCAAATATAGCCAAGCAACAGCAGTTCACCAGGCTAAACAGTGGTTCAACAACTAAAATAAAGGCTAGTATGCTTCGCATCCTGGGCTTAACCTTACCTAAGCCACAGCCATTTTTTTTTTATTCGCCTGGGTTTTCAAGGGGCATAATGCTTGATTGTACACCTACTATGAAACGAAACTGAAACTGCTTCGTGCAAGAGCTATTATAGCAAATCATTTGGGGTACAATAAGGCTAGGCACATCTTTACCTAGGGTTTTGAGGTTCATTACCTATGTTTAACGCAAAAAAACAAAAAAATATGAAAAAGTTGGAAATGTCATGTCAATATATGTTACAACTTTTATTTACATTTCGTTTTAATATTCTATCTCGATAGCACGCTTGTTTGAGCAGGCCTAACTGTGGAATCATGTAAAATCACGTGAGTCAACTAAGTCCGCATGCAGCGCACAACCTTTGGTCAAACGCCGCAATCGAAGTGAGCTAAGGACGCGGAAAGGGTGCTGAGTGTGTGCACCGAATGGAATGAGCTCGCAGCAAGTCGATAGTGGTTAGACACCGACACCAAAGTGAGGCGAAAAGGTCAAGAAAGCTTCGCCTTAAAAAACAGTGACAGTTGCTTAATTGCGAGACTGAAGCTGGCGCGAACAGCGCAACCGCCACAAGGATACAAGTCTGAATTGTTCGCAACGTCTCCCGCACCACTGCACATTTTATGAAGGGCCAAGAGTAGAGATGGCTTTTGTGTTGTCGCGTCAGTCGTCGAGCCCGCCGCATGCCACGACCTCTACATGAACGCTTGCGGCGTAACCTCGGACGTTTTTCCGAGTAGCCGCAAAAGCTACCACAGCGACCTTTACGCCGCGCAGTTGTAGGATACATCACGTGGAAGAAACCTGGAATTAAAACAGTTGTACTAATCAGGTCCACATGAGGCAGCTTTTCATGCATATAGTCTGCATGATTCCATTTCCGCCGCAGCGATATAGTTTACTTGCAAACATGAAGAACTTGCGCTTCGTGTCTTTATCTTGCAAAAAAAGAATAAAGGTGGTGGGGGGGAGGGGGGCGGGGAAGGATGCATTGCGCTAAATACACACGGGCAACAGAAGTAGAAGTGGAAACGACGTGGCTCGTGTGTTTTCAGCGAAATACTCCGCCTTTTACGAGATGAACATCCAGCAACTGGTGCAACTTGCCGCTTTACTGCAAATACATATCTTTATCAGCTGTTTTCGACGAGAATGTATTTCCTATTGCCCTTAATTATTCCAAGATTAGGTTCTTGAAGCGTTCAAGGATGAAAGCCGTGCCTCAAGCGCAGAGCTCATGAACGCCCCTGTACTTGTATAATGCGGCAAATTTGAATATATCATACTGTGTTTAGGTCAGTGTAAAAACGAAACTGCCTGTAGATGTATAGCCTGTGTGTCAATGACTCCCACCCACTACGTCCCGAGAATGTGGGGATGTAGTAGCATAATGAACGACCGTGTGAGCTGGAGCGAGTGCCAAAAGGACCCGGTGTTCTGCCACCCCCCACCCCCCCTCCGCGGCCACTTTCTGCATCCTGACATCATGGAACATTCACCTCCTGGAAAACGTAACCAAAATTGGCTGTGTAAAGGGTATGATATTAAATTATTTATGACTCTCGGAGGCTTACCAGCATTTCTTTCCCTAGGATTTCCATTTAAGAGGAAGCTTTAGCTCGGGTGCTCCTATCTAAATACATGTAAAAGGAGAATTCGTTTTTCTAGGCAACCACTGCACCAAATTTGACGGGGTTTGCTGCATTTAAAAGAAAAACTTAAAACCTAGTTACTGTTGGTTTCTAATTTTCGATATAGGTTGTCAATTTTTTATAAAAATTTGGCAAAAATCGCAAATTTTCAGAAAACGAAACTGTCAAGTTTACAACTCCGTAACTCAGCAAGAAAAAATGATATCGCAATTTTGTGAACTGTACCTGATAGCACATCTAAAGCGGACAAAACTGATATGTTACACATGAACCTCAAAAAATGGGGAAATGTGTAATTACAACTTTTGCAGAACCCTCGTAAACAACGTAACAAATTCACGTAAGATGTAAACTGACATAACAAATTTGACCGCTTTGAATGGTCTAATGGATGCCGTTTACAGAATCACGATATCTGTTCTTGGTGCCGAGCTATTAGTTTGTAAACTTCGTGCTTCTATTTTTTTCAAACGTCTGAATTTTTGAAAATCCTTTTAACAAAATTCAAGCCCTAAATCAAAATTCCACTTCCAACAGTCACTAGAATTTAACTTTTTCTCTCAAATGCAACAAATTTCATTAAAATTGGTCCAGGGGTTATCTCAGAAAAACGTTTTTGCGTTTTTACATGTATTTGAATAGGCCGCGTCGGAGTTGGGCCCGAGCTAAAGCTTCCTCTTAATGCGAGAAATGAATTGAGCCGGAGATATCGTGCCAGTACGTTCTTTATATGGCACTAAAGACGAAAACAAAGGAGCCGAGGAAAGGCGCGTGCCCGCACGTGGCGTCTCGAGCCACAGAAGAAGAATCCTCGACCGCGGTAAGCCGCAAGGGCTCCGCGATGTCCCTGACCGGCGACTTCGAACGCGGCGCAGAATGCGTGGAGAGCGACCGCGGGGAGCACGGCGTCCCGTACTCCCTGAGGTCGGTCGAGGATCCCAAATGCACGACTGTCCAGACACGGTCGCGATCGCAGATCCTGGTGACTCGCTCGCCCAGCCGGCTCCCGTACTTTGCCGTATGCAGCGTGGGCCTGCTCATGATAGTCGTGGGCGTGGCCGTCACCACGTACAAGCTGCACGTGGGCGGGGCCATCATGGTCATGTTCAACCGCTCCATGGAGCTCCTGCGACGCGGCGGCAACGGGTCGGCGAACGGCGGCGTCGGCGGCGGCGACGACAAGGGCATCCTGGCCGGACCAGACGGCCGGTACCACCTGGCCAAACACGAGCGGAAAGCCCTCACGCAGTCCAGCTGCAAGACTGACGTGTGCGCATGGGTCGAGAACTACCTGCGCGGCCGGCTCAACTCGAGCGTCAGCCCTTGCACGGACTTCTACGCGCACGTCTGCTCCCGGCACTGGATGGCGCGGGACCTGGACGTACAGTCAAGGACGTACAAGGAAAGGGCGGCCGGCATGATGATGATGGACATCGAGAGATTCTTCCGGGACTACCTGAAGGAGAACGAAGAGCGATACCACAAGTATCCAGGCGTGTTTCTACATCAGGCAATCTCGTTGCTGCCCAAGTGCGAGTCCCAGGAGAAGAACGACGTGAACCTGACGTCGCTTCGAAGTCTCCTGGAGGAGTACAACCTGGGCGGCTGGCCCTACAAGAAGGCACCGCGCGGTGCGAGCGTTGTTACCATCTCGGCGTTCGTGGACCGTGATCTGGGCGTCTTCCCATTCGCCAGGGTGTTTCTGCGGAAGCCGTTTGAAGATGATCGCGGATACACGGTGCACATCGACGCACCAAGCTTGACGCTTAAGCGGTACAACCTGGCATATCTCGACGAATCACCCGAAAATTTCACTCAGAAGGTGGTCCTCGCGCTGTCGCTTTTAGAAAGGAAGCAAGACTTGACCGACCAAGCCGAGGCCATAGCCCTTCTCGAGAAGAAGCTTCACAGTGTTATGGCCGCACCACACTTCGTCGAGTTCCAGGACCGCATCAAGCGCGTGGGACAGCTTGATCGCAAAGGAAAGTGGGACTGGAAAGATTACCTCACGATACTTTTCCAGGATATCGAAACGTTCGACAACGACAAACCTGTGGCCCTCATGAACCAGGACTATATCAGCAAGTTACCCGCCGTTCTCAACGAAACAGACACTGTCACTCTTCTAAATTATCTGGGCTATCGCATCGTGGTGCAGCTATCGCCTCTGCTGGCCAAGGCTGCGAGCCCTCTGTTGCGCTTGAGTCACGACGACTACCTGGAGTTTGTCTCTGACCGGCGTCAAGCCTGCATGCACCTGCTAGAACGGCTCTATAAGCACGGCATGCGCTTCTTCGGTCGCATGACATTCAGCAAGAACAACTCGACGCTCCTTCTGAAGCACTACGACTATAGTATGTCAGGCTTGGAGGTACAGCTCAAAAGCAGTATGACGGACCGCCTCCTCTCGTCGTCGTCATGGCTGGACCGCTCCGCAATCGGCATTGGCGTCGACAAGATTGAGAACATGCGCTTCATGTTCCTGGCCAGCGCGGACGACATTAACGCGGTTGCCAGCTACTACAACTTCAACGCCCAGCCCCTCGACCCGAGCCACTTGCTCGAGAGCTTTCGGGAACTGCAGGCGGGAACCATGAACGTTTACTGGGAGACCAAGCCACCGAAGGACGACCTCGACGCACGGTACGACCACACTGCCCTCTCACCTGGGCACGAGTACTTTTTCGGGCGCAACGTGCTTTTCATTCCACACGCCAGCGTTGCTTTCCTGAACGACATCACCAAGAGCATCGATCCGGTGGTCTTTCCCCTCATCATGGCCGAAGTATTTCGAGGCATGTTCGGCGCCGTTGACCGGCGCGGCGCCTCCGTTGACCACAACCTCGCTGTGGCCACCTGGTGGAACACGAACGAGATGAGCAAGTTTTCTCATCTCGAACTCTGCTTCCAGGACCAGTACTACGTCGAGATTCGCGACCTCATCGGCGACAACTTCGAGGCCAGAATGAGGCTGGAGGAGAACATCGCGGACAACGCCATCATGGGGCCGCTGCACGACATGTACATGAAGGCTCTCGCGGCCCAAGACGGCGCGGAGAGGCTCAAGATCTCGGTGGACGAGCGCCAGCTTGACATGGAGCAGCTGTTCTTCGTTCTCTACGCCGTGGGACTGTGCGACAATCCTAGCCGCGACGCCTGGATACGGAAACTCAACTTCGGCGACATCCCCGGTAGGCTTCGAGTGAACATCCCTCTCATGAACTTCGCCAAGTTTTCGACTGTCTTCGGCTGTGCGTCAGGAATGCCCATGAATCCGGCACGTAAGTGTGCAATCTGGTGAAAGCTACGTCGAGCCAGGTGGTCACAGGAACCTGGACTCCTGCACCTATTGTCAGTGCCACATGCGAGAAGTGGACTCCCCGTTGAAGTTAAAAAATAGGACACAGGTGTAGCCGTCGTTTCAGCGTGCAAGTGCAGTGAATCTGTCAAACTGACAACACGACTGGTTTGGTTCACTTCTTTGTTTCAGGGGCGAATAAATCGGAGCACTATAACCGTTATTTGGGTGTGTTTTGTTATTTGGGTTATAGCGTTTATTTTACCCACATTTATCTTATTTCCTCCTATGTTTCACAGAAAACAGCATACGCCGCCTAGGGGACATGTATGATGTAGCGTTTTATGACTTCATTTCTATTGGCAATGTCACTCTCACTACCGCGCTTCTCTTCTTGTCAGCGAGGGTCGACGCTTGGCCAGCGTCACGACACGTTAAATCGTCGTTTGCCGGCACTTCATTAAAGTTATTCCTATCCTATCCTAAACCTCGCAAGTGATAAAATGAGAGTGATTCCTCACCGGCACTTATCCAGTCGCCAAAGACTTTATAGGCCTCGCAGTACGCGTGAAAGCTGATGTCACGTTAATGCCATACGCCATATATATACGCACAAATACATTTAGGAACTCTTATACAGTAAAAGCTCGTTAATTCGAACCGCAAGGGGAAGCCGCTTCAGTTCGAATTAACGAAAGTTCGAACTAATGAAAGTGAAGGAGGGCAACAGTACACTGCGATTTGGAAGCAGTAGGGCATGTCAGAAATTTGGCGTGTCAGAATGTGATGGCGTGTGCCGCGGGCACACGCCATCTTCAAGTCGAAGCTCTGGGTCTGACTGTGCCACACCACCGATGTCCACTGAAACGAACGTTAGCCGAGGCTTAACACCATCACAATGAATCGCGACGGCCGATACCTCCTAAGCTGAAAACAGAGGTGCACAACCGATGAAGACTGCTGAGACAAAGACGCTGAACATGTGAAGGTGGCGAAGGCCTTGATTCGTTGGTTCTTGATTGCAAGCGCAGCTGCGACGTACTTGATTCGCTGTGTTTTGGAGCTTGCCGTGCCATCTCCGCACAACATTAGCAGCTGTACAAGATTTGGAAAGCCTCCGAGATTCGCAACGGGCAAGAAGTCTCGGAGGTTACGTAGAACGGAGAGGCGGCAGCCGCCGCTGCCTTCTGGCTGACCCCGCGTCGATTAGATTTTTTCCGATTTTGCCTTCTCTCGCCGTTCTCTCCGTTTCGGAGGCAATACAGCCTTGTGTGTAGGCAGTAGGCGCGTTTCTCTGGCCGTGTGCCAGGAGAGCGTAGTTCGAATTATCCGTGAGGGAACCTTCTCGCGTTCGAATTAACGGACTTTTTTATACATAGACTTCTGTGGAGCTTGGCCGGACCAAATCGTACAGTTCGAATTATCCATAAATTCGAATTATTGAAGTTCGAATTAACGAGCTTTCACTGTATTGCCTTGCGTCACACCAGTAAATACGAATTCTAAAAGTTACATATATAGCCCAACGTCTCTACAACGAAATAACCTGCATAATGATATGTCCCGGCTGACTTCCCATCTTTCATACCTATAGACGAGAAAACCATGGCCAGGCGGCGCTACTGCACCGCCTCCTGACAGCGCCCCAATGTGGAAACGTCAAGCAGCGCGGTCGCGTCGGGGCGTAGTCTCCGCTTTTACGTTGTGCCGTCCGCGCTTGTCTTCGCTGCTCGTTCTCACGGCGCTCCGTTTTCGACGGCGGCAGATCGCCTGCTTGCTCAACAGCGATGCAATGATTGCCGTGCGGTTTCAAGAAGGTTGCCGACGCCGACAGCTTTTTTATGCGAAGCATATTACGAGAGCTCAACCCAGCTCCTCAGGCGCGGCGGTGTCGCCTTGAAACCACGTGACACCGTGACGTCACGACAGAGGAGAAGTGGCTTTGGCTCAACTCTTGCAAGACGGGCTGGGTGGGAATCGAACCAGGGTCTCCGGAGTGTGGGACGGAGACGCTACCACTGAGCCACGAGTACGATGCTTCAAAGCGGTACAAAAGCGCCTCTAGTGAATGCGGTGTTGCCTTAGAAACGAGCTGTTTCTAAGGCGTGCGTCTCTTGCTCAGGCGCACATTTCGTTGCCGCGCCGAACGCTGCTTTGCTCGACGCTCACCGCGTCCAATGCGGGGCGCGTAGTCGCTGCCCTGTAGCCCATTGTCTTACACCCCTTGGCGGGTCGACGGGAACGCTGTCGCGTTCCACTCTTGAAGGCGAAGCAGTAATGCATGAGTTGTTTCTTCGTCTAGCCGAACCAAATATAGCCAAGCAACAGCAGTTCACCAGGCTAAACAGTGGTTCAACAACTAAAATAAAGGCTAGTATGCTTCGCATCCTGGGCTTAACCTTACCTAAGCCGCAGCCATTTTTTTCGTGGTGGCAACCTCACGATAGGGGAGCGTCTGCTTCCGAACGTGTACGGCGTTGAACAAATTGTGGACGGTGATGTGAGAGTGAAAGCCAAGTGCGTGTCACAGGTGTCCGACAAAATCGTAGACGACGTCGAGTTGGTACACACCATGTTCAGAACTTTAGCCACTTTTATTTCAATTACAACATAATTAGGTCACACTGGCAGCAGGAACTTCTGTTGTCATACTACTCGATGACTGCAGATCCATTGGGCTGCTTCTTGACGGTTCCATCACTTCACAAAGGCATGTTCTGGAGTCTGTTTCACATGTGTCTTGCTGCTGCCCAAGAGCTGTGTCGCTGCAGTACGAAAGCACATGTCCCGGTGGTGCTGACTGCTGAGAAGACTGTTGTGATTGCCGTTGGTCTGTTTGGCGCCGCTTCCATCTGCATCGCATATAAGTGAAACAGTATGTGTGCCTATTTGTTGTGGGGATTAAATTACTCCCAATAATATGTTTGCAAAGGTAACGTTCCTGTGATTGTGTGCATATATTATTCTACAAGAGTGGTACCACTACAGGTTATGATACTTGCACACTTAGATACTTAGAAAGCATGGGCAAACAACAAACATAACGCGCACGTCTCGAGCGGCTGATTTCTGATCTGCCGCTTCCCGACGCACGCGACGACCGCGGCTTGCATTAAATACGGTCTGCTACCACACAAAAGTAGCGCGCGGCCCCTTTCGTTACCTGCACAACTAGTAACTTAAGTTGCAGCGTGTGGAAAAGGGAAATAATTCTCTTGAGCTCGTCCATGCCGATCGCGAGGGAAGCCACAGTGCAATCAAATAAATTAGGGGATTGTAAGTGCCAAAACCATGCCAAAACCACGAAATCATTATGAGGCCCGCTGTAATGGGGAGTCTCAGGAATAATTTTAACCTCTGGGGGTTCTTTAACGTGCACTAAAATCAAAGCATGCGGTAACAACGGTGTTCTTGCATTTTGCCCCTTTCGAAATGTGGCCGCCGTGGCTGGGAATCGAGCACGCGTCGTAGAGCTTAGCGGCGCAACACGCATGCATTTACCGCTAACAAATGGCGGATGCCACCACAATTCAACAACGTGACACGACTAAACAAACGGCCGTGCACTAAAAACAGGCATATGACTATTCTGCTTTCAAGATATTACACGCGAATGCGAAAGTATGAGACTTACTTGACTCGGCCGCGCACTGCAGTTATCCATGCTTGTCGTCTGTCCTTCTAGTACCAATTCCCAGGAAATCTGTAGAACTTCACGGGCTGCGTAGGACCTTTCGTGTTTTCGAGGCTGCTGTGGCAATCGACAACACATCAGTATTACGTGCCACCTTTCCTGGCTGATGAGGTCGCACTCGGCATCGCAAAAACCACGCGCACGAGCGCTCCCGCCGTACAGAACACGGGCGCGCGCCAGCGCAGCGACGACCCTCGAAACTTCCATCGGTCCGCTAGAGGAGCATTCGGCGCTGGTGCCGCGCGGGCAAACTTTAGGTTGCCTCGTCTATTGCGAACGACTGCTCAGTGAAAGAAATCTGATTTGACGCATCTGCTCCAAGTAAGGGGGTGCCCCCCACAAGACTGCCCGTTTACTCGTCCGAACAGTGGTG
The DNA here is from genome assembly GCF_038994185.2 of Dermacentor albipictus. NCBI lineage: Eukaryota > Metazoa > Arthropoda > Arachnida > Ixodida > Ixodidae > Dermacentor > Dermacentor albipictus. The sequence goes on from NC_091821.1 coordinate 422,145,963, forward strand.
GCATCTCGTCTTATCTGTTCGGCTCGATCCCTACAGTTGACGGTTATAGATTGGGTTCGTCTCGAATGCATCAACCAGGGGAGCGATACGCGTCGTCACCGCACTTCAATGATGCACACCAATCCCGAAACTTCAGGAAGAAACGCCACTAAACACCAAAGTCGCGCGTTGATCCATCAACGCCGTCAAGCCAGACCTCTAAAACTATCCTGTCTGGAAACTTGTTGCTAATTTAGCGGCAGAGATGGACAGTTCGGTTTCCATCTCGCAACCTTTCGTAGACACCCTTCCACCTTTGGGTCACCAGCAACTCGCAGACAACAACCCCATAGGCCACTTCCGAAATCCGGTCCCTCGTCCTTCGGCTGCCTTCAAGCGCCACATAGAAAAGGCAGATGCCGCACTCCCCACGGGCTCACTAGTAGCCCAAACAGATTTGAGCTATACGGACAAGCTAAGCGTTGAGTCCACCGGTGTGCCTGGGCACCTATCCATTAGCGTCAATTTTGCGTGCGGTCTGACAACTCCGGACCCATCTGTCAATGCTGAACGTTTGGCCCCACACAACAAACTTGGTGACAGCTGCTTCCGCGTCGCCGACATTGGTTATTATAATACGCAATGTCTCCACATCGGCTATAAAGGAGGTTCGGAAAGTATACAATGCTCACCCTTTGGCAGACGAGGTGCACCGCATGACTGCACAGACGCCCGGTCAGCTATACATTTTAAGCGAGGCCAAGAAATCTGCCATCATTCCATCATCGCCGTCGTCTTGCAATCATTACACACACAAATGCTCGCCTTATGCACAAACACGTTTATCCACCTAGTGACTCTTGGCACAACATCGATTCATTCGGTGCCTGGAATTAGCATAATTTTCCCTTTAGAATTAATTAGACGTGAGACAAGCGGTCGAAACCAAGGCGGTCGCTAGCGTCCTGATGCGCATTCACGTGGTCATGTCGAAGCACGCCGTTGCTGCACTCTAGCAGCGTCAAACCGAAACGGTACACGGTCCGGCGAGTGAAAACATCGTGGCGGAAGGAAAATGTTTGGAGAGAGCATTGCTCAACACTATTGATAATAATAATATTTGGGGTTTTACGTGCCAAAACCACTTTCTGATTATGAGGCACGCCGTAGTGGAGGACTCCGGAAATTTTGACCACCTGGGGTTCTTTAACGTGCACCTAAATCTAAGCACACGGGTGTTTTCGCATTTCGCCCCCATCGAAATGCGGCCGCCATGGCCGGGATTCGATCCCGCGACCTCGTGCTCAGCAGCCCAACACCATAGCCACTGGGCAATCACGGCGGGTAACACTATTGAAACTAAACGTATCGGCCAAATACTTGATCGCCATGTTGGAGCGCGCGGTATATTTTAGTGCTCCTGCTCTGCAGCTACAAGGCTACGACAAGACAGTCGAACAAGTGCCCTGCATGAATAAAAATTTACCGGAAGCCAAACATTCTCGGTAAATACGTCGAGTCTCAGCGGTCACGTGTTAGGCCAATACCACGAGAGAAATACAGGCAAAATTTGCAGCGTGACTGGCCACTCGAGGCGCTTTGCGCGTATTTGGGGGCTTCTTTCACGGTCGGAAAAACAATTTTATGTAGCACGCATTGAGCAACAGAACGCTGTATCATGAGTTTTTGAACTTGCTCTACAATTTTCTCATTGATACTTTTCATGTAATTATAATAATATTTAAGAAATTGATTAATTAATTAAGACTTATTGTATAATCAGCCGGAATGCAAAAAGTAATCTGAGTATCCCCTACTTGCCCCGACTGTGGAGCTGTTAGCAATCTCGCACATATGCTCTGGCGATGCCCCTCGGTGCAGGGACTCAATCGCATAACGTAAGAAGAATGGAGCTCTGCCATCCAGAGCTCAGAACTTTCACGCCAAACTTGGGCTGTTCAGAGAGCCCACGATGCAGCGGTTCGGCTCGGCCTACCAGTCCCCACGTGGGAGCGGCCCGCAGCTCTGCCCTAGGGCACCTTGTGTAAAAAGACCTTGTAAATAAAGTTTTTTGCATGTCTGTCTATCCCCAAGCAGCGAAACATTACCTTGGTTCTGTCCAGCTACGTGGCATCTGCATATTCTTAAAGTTTGGCTAAAGTTACGTGGGGCACCCTATGTACTAGTCTTTCAAACCGAGCAGCAACGTAAGAATGTCGCTGTCTTCGCCTCGCAGTACATCGTACTTTGCCGTCCACCGATCGTTCGCTCAGCAGCCATAGTGCAGCCATAAATAGTCACGAAAACATGTCTTCTTATTCTATCTTAATATACTAAATTTCGGTGCAGCATAATTGGATAAATTTCTTTTAAAAAATCAATGAAATTCTGGAGCCGCACATGGCAGAATCATGATCCAATTACGAGTCACGCCGGTACATGAGCGTGTACGTTTGGATAAGGGTGAGCGCTATAGGGTAACACGGAAGAACAGAGAGGGCACATACAAGTCGGCAGGGAGCGTGTTTCCTGTCAACTGCTCTGCCTCTTTTTCTGTAATTACCCTAGCGCTAACATTTACTCACGGAGGAAGGAAAGGGACTGAGAGGAGGAGTCGCGCGACAATTTTGAAGCCTACTTATATAAGAAGGTGTCCTACGACAAAGGAGACGTAGTATGGCTTTGGACACCGCTTCGCAAGCGCGGCCTGTGCCAGAAGTTTCTGACTAGTTACAACGGGCCTTTCGTCATCACCAGTCGCCTAAGGGATGTGACCGATTCGATTGCTCGTCTCGTATCTAATGGCTACCGGTCTAAGAAGACGCAGCTTGTTCACGTCGCCCGCCTGAAACGTTGTCATCCCCGTGATTCCGAGTGGACGTAACAGTTATTCGCCCAGCGGGCTTCGTTTATGAAGGGAACAGTGTTACGCTAAAGCTACAGGAATAACGGCGGAAGAGAACGAGGTGCGCTTGTCTTTGCAGCGGCTCGGTGTCGGCGCGGCCCCTTTTCATCCGTTCATCTTTAAATAAACGCACCCCATCGTCAATATATCAAAAAAAGACTCTAAGGAGAACACTCGTGGGAAATAGGCCCATGCCACGGGAGAGGCAAGCATTGATATCTAGTGAAGAGCGGATGGGGCTCTTGCATTGCCCAGGGGGCGCTGCGAAAAAGGTGCTAAAAAGCGCCCTCTGTGCAAAAATGGGTCGTACCAAGCTCGGTCGTCTGCTTCGGAAAGCACGTTTACAATATGGACCCGCCGCTTTCGGTTGTGTTGTTTCACGGCCTGCAGCGAATATCGGGCGCCGAAGATTTTTGCAGGGGTGGCACGCTGCGTAAAGGCAAGAAATTATGCAGTGCCGAATACGTGTACGCCGTTCAAGAATTAGGCGGCGAAGTTTTAGCACCGTGTCAATCGCAAGTGAAGCGAGTCGCGTACGAAGTGGAACTTCAGGTAAGGTTTGCACGCCAGCTGCTAGATTCAGGCGCTCAAACGCGAGGAAATGCTTGTTATAAATGAATCCACAGCAGCGATAAGCAGGCATCATGTGTACAGAACTGCTCGAGCACACGACGGTACGTGCCGCGATGTACGAACTGCTCGAGCGCACGATCGTACGCGCCGCGACGGCAGTGGTCTTTCGACATGCCGCGAAACGGTGGGCCTCCTGCATTCTTTGTTGACTGCATGCCGCTAAAGAAGTAGTTATGCCTGCGTTGTAGTAGCGGCCATCTGTTCCTTTTAGTAACTGGTAATAACTGATGCAATGCATATGAGCTCGCACGTAGTACGTACGTGCGAATCGCGCTGCAGCGCGAGCTCGTACGCCGCTCGCTTGATGTAGGTTTTAATGACAGCGCTCGAACATCGATGTGCTGCAATCAATACTGCCTTGCTGCGTTGCCTCAACGTGCTGGCTTGAGATCAAGGATGAGCGCATTTAACTCTCTTAACCTGTGCTGCTCGTAGTGGAGTAGTGAATTGTCATCGAATGAGCCCGACCATTTGTGCTCATTTGCACACACCTGGTCACTTCACCACTTCGCATCGGTCGAATTGTTAATTGTCGCTGTGGCCGGGTCTCGAATCGTGAATTACCAGCCATGCCTGCTGCTATGTCGGTCTGCTGTCGGGACTGTAGGTGCAAAATACCGAACATTAGAACGCAGATAATCAAGCAAGCTTCAAGACAGGCGAAGCAGTCAGCATGGCGCGAAGTTTCGCTTACTCAGCGCGACGAACTGCAGCTATGCAGCGCGCCCGACGCTCCACTTCGTGAGGCCTTGAAGGAAAACGGCAGAATATGATGTTGGGATTCAGGCCTTCTTGTTCATGGCATCCCACGACGCAGAAGTAATGACGGTGACGCCTTCTCGAGGCTGGGCTAGGTCTCCGGATCGGCGCTACCGATTCCGTCTGCTCCCAGCATTGCGTCCCACGGCACACAGAGAGCCCGTTTTCGTTAAACTATAGGCTGCGGCGAGCTCGCAGCGTGGTTGACATGGTCTGCGAGAAGTGACGAGCCTTTTCGCACTCGCAACAGGGCAGAAATAAGTGCGAATCGACGCAAAACTCGGCCTAGAAACGTCCTTCGCCACAGCCAGGGCTCAATACAACCCAAGCTGGTACGACCCAGTAGCGCCGCCACCAGGCGCCGCTACTATACCTCAAACTCCAGCGCAAGACGCCCATAGCGACTGGCGAGGGCCAATCCGCCTCTTTCATGTTCCTGTGCTGCCCTCTGACGCACGCCGCTGGAAACGTTTTGGAAGGGTGTCGGGGATTTTGCCGGTTGATTTGTGTACCTACGCCCATGTTGGGTGTGCGTCGGTTGTGCGTTTCGTGGATCGCGATTAATTATGAATGGTTTCTCCGGGGCAGCTTGTCGTTCACCCGTCGAGTATAGTGGGTGAACAGGCCCGAGTGTGCTATTGTGGTAACCGCGCGGCCGATAAAGGCACGCTGAGTTCCGTCTGCCGACGCGGCTGCCTTGAGTTCGTTGACGCTGATGTCTGCGATTGCACATCGCTTTTTGTATTCATTTTACACATTCACTAAACATTTCGCATATTCAAAAAGCCTTCGAGCGCAGCCTCCCACGTGGGATTTGCCAAAGCGGTGCATTTGTTTACCTCTACAGCTTCAGATCGCTGTTAGCTTCGGTTATTGTAGAAACTGCGCATCGCTGATGTCGAATAATCTTAAAACGTAGCAAAACATACAGACAAGTCAGTATGAGCGGCCGAGTCCCTTAAACAACTGCAACTGTGATCCATACACATATACATTACGGGCTGTTACTACTGATTCTCGCTTTTGTTTAACTTAATCATACTTACAGTTTGCGCGTGCTATAAAGTATTATTAGAAAGAACTGTGCTCGGCATAAGTCCCCACTTATAGGCCGTGTAGTTCTCTCGCGAAAACGCGGATGCCATCGCTGACACCATTGGCAACTGAGCGAATTTATGCTGCTATACCGAATTCACTGTCTTTTCTTTTCTGTTTGACGCAGAGGTAAACAGTGCTTCTTCGGAATTAAGAAATGTCAGCATAACAACACACACAGACCCACCATCTACGGGAATGCGACCGGCAGCGTTCGGGAACGGTGACCAAAGTACAAGCTGTTGGCACAGCGCTGTGTCGCCGCCTGCCGCTTATTGTGTACGTGCCGTGCGAAGTGAATGTAGTTATCAAATCGCTTTAGGGCAACAACATAACTTTAAGAGCGGTCTCCTTCGTCCTGACTGCTTACTTTTTATGCCGAGCTCCATCGGTAGCGGGTGCACGAACTTGACGGGGCCAGGCCTAGCCCAAACTTCGCTAAAAAGGATCAACATTGACTCAAACTTCGCGTGCGTGGCTTGAGAGGACTGACGATCATGCATTTCGATTTCGAAGACATGCCAACGCATTTTGAGCGGGAATAATTATATTTACGAGTGAATGAGCTGCAGTTATCGCGTTGTCGGTTCGACGGCTGATCATGTAGGGTTCGGTCAAGCTATCACGGTCGGCACGCTGATTTTGTCGGCGCCGTCGACACGAAAGCCAGTCGCGCTATATGACAACTCGCACCCGTCGGTTGCATCGTTGCCGGCCTATTACGATCAAATGGTCTCAGTGACACAGTGCTGAATAGTCGGCCAATCGTCAGCGTCTTGTCGGTCTCGCATCGACCCAGTGTTACCACACCTTAAAAGAGTACATGAAGTCAGGCAAGCGGCTGCCACCACCAGCAACAGTGGGCCGACGCTGCAAGAAGACTTCGTCAGCAACGTGTTTTCGAAGTGTCGCCCAAGTGTAACGCAGGGGTTTATCGATAAATTGGACAGCTGTCAATGTGCAGTCTGGACCAAGCCCTGGCCCTTTTCTATTTCAAAGTGGAGTTGCAGTCTTACGCACGTTTTAGGCACCGCACCAAGGTCGAGCTACCAGTAGAGTTTCAACGCGGTACATGGCACGAGCGTTTGCAACAGCGCGCGTCCAAGCGCTTTTATATTTTTCCGGTGTACTTTCCCCCGGTGTATGGCCACGCGGCCGCGCGCACGTGCCTTCCAAAACGTTTTGCGACTAATCCGCTAGGGCAGGGCGCATGCGCCGTCGCGCCGTGAAAAAGGCGTTTTGTGACGAGAACAAGGGCGCCACTGCGAGCTACCCTGAACCAAACAATACCTTAAAACCATGGAGGAAGGGAAAAAAAAAAGAACTTGGAAGCTCCGGCAACCGGGTAGGGCTTAATTCCCAAGAGTTAACACGTAGGTGGACCCCGGAGGTGGGGAGATCTCGGAAAAGGTTGGTTTGGCGCGATTGGCTGCCTAACATCTCGTTACTTCTTCGTATTCCATTTCTTTTTCGCTTCATGTGATTTCTCAAATTTAACTTTGCCGGCACTCTCTTCTGTTAGAAGCAGAGGAAGCTTGGAGCAGGAATCTGGGCACCGCTCCACTTGGTTGAAGCTTCCGTCCTGTCAGGATGGCCGAGCGGTCCAAGGCGCTGCGTTCAGGTCGCAGTCCGGTCTTCCGGGCGTGGGTTCGAATCCCACTTCTGACATAAGTATTTTTTTTTCTCCTTGTTACTTTTTTTTTCTTTTTCTACGTTGCCAACTTGTTTACGTCGATTTACTAGAAAAAGAAAATGCCGTTCACTGTGCGATGTTCTACAGTAAGAATTCGTATGTTTCTCAGCAGGCAAATGTCAGTCGTTTCATCCACTATCGATTTGAAAAGCGTGACCGTCTACTGTCAAGCTTGAAGTCAGACTTCGGGGTGTTGATGTTCTATTTGTTTCATGTTTATGTTCCTTTAAAAAATTACGCTGAGAGACAGTTTACTTTTCAACGACACCAACTGTCTGCATTTGTCATAATTTATTACTTCGGTGGACGGCAATTCTTCGTTGAGTGAAATAAAGTGTTGTAAGAAATTTTAACCAAAAACATTTTTGTGCTTACGACCACGGAATTTGTTCTGTTGTAGTTGTTGTTGTGGCTTCAAACTTGTATTGTCTTGTCTCGAAATAATGGCCCATACCCACTACGAGGCATTGGCTAAGCGACAGGCGCGGTTTCAAGTATGTTTATTAGAATTAAAACCAAAACTAAATTCGCATAGCAGAGCGTGGGTTAAAAAATATAATTTAGCAGTTATAAGAATACTAGAATTTCGAGATAAACATGTTATGTGGAATTTAGAAACGCGCTTTCTTCTATTGCGATAGCAATTGTATGAACGCCCCGAGCGAATTTCTACCGTCGCCGTTGTCGTCGGTGCTCGCCGTACGCTGCATGCGCGAGTGAAAGCGTGCGAGGGGGTGCCGACGATCTGGGCTCAATCTCGCTCACGCAGAGAAGGGAAGCGGGGAGGAAGCGCGCCGCCTTCCGCCGCGCGAGGCGCGGTCATCGAGTGAGAGGTGTTCGTGGTTGCTTGTGCGTGCGTGACACCAGGCTTGTTAACTTAGTTCTCATGCCTGTGCTTACAAGTTTATATGGCCGATAAAACTACTATCTTTACTTCGTATAGCTGTCCAATAATTTACTATTGCAATCGATGCTTCGCCTTTCTGGAGAAACTGTAGCATTATATTTATTTATTTATTTATTTATTTATTTATTTATTTATTTATTGTAGTACGTTTTGGACGACATGAAACGCTGTACGCCGAAAACTTCAGCGAACATTTAGGTTGGATAATGCGCAACCAGTACCAACATTAAAGGGACGTACACTAAACAAAAAATGTTTTCACCTTTATTAGTGAATTACCGTTCTACTACAGCAAAAAAAAAGTCCCTCTTACCATGAGAATAAGAGGCTTGGTAGGCCAGAAAAGACGCAATAACAAAATATACAGGGAGACGCCGCTCGCCGTCACGTCCTATAGACTTTGACGGCGTCTAGTATAGCTTAGTTTAGGAGATGAAGATTGAAGTCGGCAAGCTTCCTCGAGCATTTACTAAGCAAACCAGACTCAAATGCGAAAAAGAAAAGCACTTTGAAATTCTTGACGTTATATTACCATACCAGCGTTTGGGTTTCAGCGCTAATTGTGGTAAATTGAACTTCGACCTCCATTTTCTTCTTCTACTGCATGTAATGGACATATTATAATTGACCACAACATATTTTTCAAAGGATACTTATCAGTCTAAGCTGTTTGAGGTGTAAGTCTTTATGGCGTCCCATTAAGGTTTCGAGCACGTGTGCATGCCTTTAGCATGGACCCGCATAATTAGTAACTAATTCTAAGCTTCTTGGCCTTCCGTGTCCAATAATATTTTCCTCTTCTCGTAATCGAGTCGTAGAGGAGTTACTGAGACTTACCTTTGGCAGTCGTATTTTGTAGCAAGTTACGTGGGTCACAATGCGTACTGCTACTGATAATAAAGCAGCTCTCGCCCCGAGACGAGGCCTGATAAGCCAGAAAAAGCGCTGGAACGAAGGACGAGTAAGGACGCACCCTCGAGGTATCCGAGCCTTCGCCATTACATGGTACCTTCTGACGGCGTCTACGGTCGGGCATAGGTGATTTTACACAGGCTAAATGGGCTTAGCTGAGGAGCGAAAGACTGTACTTGGAAAATTTCGAGAAGTTTCGCGGCTCCACAAAGGTCCAAACACGCGAAAATACTTCCAAATCCGCAACGGCCGGCGGCACTGAGCTCTCGACTTGGAATCCCGAGTGCGATGGGTCATTTACTACGCTTCGCCGACTCCTCACATCCCCTCCACTACTTCGTCACTTTGACCCTACCGCACCTATTGAAATCCACAAGGACGCTAGAGTGTTATCGCACTAGGTGCCGTACTCACCCAACGCAAGCGTGGCTTTCACGAGTACGTTGTGGCATATGCCAACCGCACACTAACAAAGGCAGAGTCAAATTACTCCGTAACGGAAAAAGAATGCTTGGCCATTGTTTGGGCAATCGGTAAATTTCGTGCTCACTTTTACGGTCGTCAGAGTCACTTACAGAGTCCTAGAGCAAACGCCGACCGTGAACTATGTCATCGAGCCGGTCGAGCCAGCTCCCGGCAATCGTTTCCGAGGGCGCGAAACAGTTCATGTAGCACGGCTTAAACTTTGCTGCGACCCACCTGTGCTGTCATGTGCCTAGGTCGCCAGGTTGGCTCCTTGCTACACGGGGGAGTGTTGTAATGGAGCACTTCGGCGCCAGTTCGGTGCCAGCACGTAGGAAGACGTTGTCGTTCGTGTGTCTCGCTCTGTCGGTTTTTCGGGCTGTGGCTGCTGTGTTTTAGTGACCCTTTTCCAGACGCCGAGCCCACGTTACTGAGACGAACACGCATATATATATATTACTCAACAGCTGGTTAAAAAATAAATTAGCGCTTGTTGTAGTTGATGGCATGACTAGGTTTATCTATCACACAGATGGGCTAGGTATATCACGATAGGACACCGGGTGGGGAAAAAAACAAAATATAAAAAAATCACGACAATCACTTTATACAGGAACGACAGCCTACCGACGCCACTTTCCTGATGCTGTATAGCAGTGGTCTTATCCTCACCGAAATTATGCTATAACGCAGCAAAGACGTTATACGACAATGTGCAGTAAATACGCATGCCAATAGAAGGAGAAAGAAACACTCTCGACGTTGCTAACTACATGTTGTTGAAATGCGGGTGGCGTCGTGATATATATATATATATATATATATATATATATATATATATATATATATATATATATATATATATATATATATATATATATTCAACGAGGCCAAGAAATATCATTCCATCATCGCTGTCGTCACACAAACAATTCTCGCCTTATACACAAACACGTTTATCCATTAACTCTTTGCAGTACCCCTAATAATGCTGGGCAACCAGCCGCCTACAATATGCTTCGCCCAACATCGATTCCTACAGTGCCTGGGATTTACATGATTTTCCCTTTGGCATTAATTAGACGTGAGACAAGTGGCCCAAACAAAAACTGTCGCAAGCGTCGTGATGCGCATTCACGTGGTCATCACGAAGCACGCTGTCGCTGCACTCTAGCAACGTCAAACAGAAACGATACATGGTCCGGCGAGTGAAAACATCGTGGCGGAAGGAAAATGTTTGGAGAGAGCAGTGCGCGAACACTTTTGAAGCCAAACGTATCGGTCCAGCACTTGATCGCCACGTCGGAGCGCGCGGTAGGTTTTAGTGCTCCCGCTCTGCAGGTACAAGACTACGACAGGACAGCCGAACAAGTGCCCTGCATGAATGAAAAACTACGGGAAACCAAAGATTCCCGGTCAATACGTCGAGTCTCAGCGGTCACGCGTTAGGCCGATACCAGGAGAGAGAAAGCGAAGGGGATGGCTTCTCGCAGAATTCGCTTGCCAAGGCTGGCTGTGTGAAAATGCTCTCTCCTATTGTTCTATTTCCTTGCTGTAGACGCCTACGCTCTTGCGCAGTAGAGCGCTCTGGCATCGCGCTTCAAAGTAAATAAAGAGTAGGCTTAACGGCAAAGCAGTTACTGCTGCATTTATTGGAACGTAGGTCGACCTATCTTTCTTTCTTCTTTTCTTTCTTATTTTTCTTTTTTGAAAATTTTACTCAAAATGGCCTATCGACGTATATTCTTGACTGAAAAATCTCGATATATATTCGTCAACAAGACTAGTAATAGTATACCTTGCTGACGGAGTTCCTTCGTCTCGCACACCGCAAAGTCAGTTTGCAGATTATCCCGCCGGGCTTTAACAATGCTGCGTATCCAACGCAGTCGACGGCACCCGAGGACAGCGCTGTTTCAAGTGCCTAGTATGCCGGCGAGGCATCCGACGAGGACTGATTCTGCGGTATTTCCGATGAAGATGCAGTCTGTGGCATTGACTAGACGAGACTTAATAGGCGAGCTTACGTTAAATAAAGGTGGCGTATGTCGAAAGTTTTTCGTTCTCTTGAAAAGATATGGGTCGACCGATATTCGAATTATTACGCTTAATTTCATGAAAGGCGAGTTATAGCAGTCGATCTAGATTTGTGTTCGACCTATATTCGAGTCAATATGGCAGGTTGTGTGGGCTACCTGTTCAGGTAGCTACGGTTGCTCAGAAGCATATACACGTATACAGGGGATCCCGCGTAACTTTAGCTAAACTTTAAAGATATGCAAATGCCACGTAGCTGGACAGAACCAAGGTACTGTTGTTTCCAGACGCTTGGAGATGCTCAGATTATTTTTTTTCCATTCTGCCTAATAACATATCAGTCTTAATCAGTTGATGAACTTCTCAAGTATTATAATTACATGAAAAGTGTCAATGACGAAATTGTAGAGCAACATGAAAAACTCCAGATACAGCTTTCTGTTGCTCAACACGGGCGGAATGAAAGCATTTTTTCGAGCGTGAAAGACGCCTGCAAATACACGCAAAATTGCCGCGTGAATGGCCGCTCGAGACACTTAGCGAGTATATGCGGGCTTCTTTCACGCTCGGAAAGACATTTTTATGTAGCACGTATTGAGCAACAAAAAGCTGTATCGGGAGTTTTTCAACTTGCTCTACAATTTTCTCATTTATACTTTTCATGTAATTATAATATTTAAGAAGTTGATTTATTAATTAAGACTAATTATATAATCAGGCGGTATGCAAAAAAATAATCTGAGTACCCCCAAGCAACGGCAAACGACATTACCTTGGTTCTGTGCAGCTACGTGGCATTTGCATCTAAATTTTCGAGGGACACCCTGTATACTAGTCTTTCAAACCGAGCAGCAACGTAAGAGCTTTCTTCACCTCGCAGTACACCGTACTTTGCCGCCCACCGATCGTTCGCTCAGCAGCCATAGTGCAGTCACAAATAGCCACGATAACATACTTAATTATCCTGCCTTAACGTAGTAAATTTCGGTGCGGCATATTTGGATAAATTTCTTAAATATCAATGGAATTCTGGAGCTGTACGTGGCAGAATCGTGATCCAATTACGAGTCACGCCGGTACACGAGCGTGTACGTTTGGATGAGGGTGAGCGCTAGGGTAACACGGAAGAACAGAGAGGGCACATACAAGTCGGCAGGGAGCGCCTTTCCTGTCAACTGCTTTGCCCCCTTTTTCTGTAATTACCCTAGCACTAACATTTACTCACGGAGGAAGGAAAGGGACTTAGAGGAAGAGTCGCGTGAAAATCTTGAAGCCTACTTATAGAAAGAGGGCTCATAAGGAGAACACAAGTGGTAAACTTGTCACGCGATAGGCAAGCGGTAATATCTAGTGAAGAGCGGATAACGCGTGGCGAGTGCCCATTCTGACGAGACGAGGCTGCCACTGCGAGCTACCGTGAACCAAACAATACCTTATAAGCATGGAAGAAGGGGAAAAAAACTTGGAAGGTCCGGCAACCACGTAAGGCTTAATTCCCAAGAGTTAATGCGTGGGTGGACCACGAAGGGGGGGAGATGTCGGAAGAGGTTGGTTTGGCAAGTTTGGCTGCCTAACATCATGCTCCTTACTCGTATTCTTATTTTGTTCCCTTATTGCCGTTATTCAAATTTCACTTTGCCGGCACTCTCTTTTGTTAGAAGTAGAGGAAGCTTGGAGCAGAAATCTTGGCACCGCTCCGCTTTGTGGAAGATTTCGTGCTGTCAGGATGGCCGAGCGGTCCAAGGCGCTGCGTTCAGGTCGCAGTCCGGTCTTCCGGGCGTGGGTTCGAATCCCACTTCTGACAAATATTCTTTTCGCCTGTTACTTCTTTTTTTCTTTTTTGTACGGTGCCAACTTGCTTGCGTCGATTTACTAGAAAAAGGAAATGCCGTTCACTGCACGATGTTCCACAGTAAGAATTCGTTTGTTTGTCAGCAAGCAAGTGTCAGTCGTTTTGTCGACTATCGACTTCAAAAGCGTGACCGTCTATTGTCAAGGTTGAAGTTAGTCTTCCAGATGTTGAAGTTCTATTCGTTTCATGTTTATGTTCCTTTTAAAAATTACGCTGAGAGACGGTTTACTTTTCAACGAGACCAACTGTCTGCATTTGTAATAATTTATTACTTCGGTGGACGGCAATTCTTTGTTGAGTGAAATAAAGTGTTGTAAGAAATTTTAACCAAAAACATTTTTATGCTTACTATCGCTGAACTTGTTCTGTTATAGTTGTTGTTGTCGTTGTTGTTGTGGCGTCAAACATGTATTGTTTCTAAATAGTTGCTCATACCCACTACGGGGCATTGGCCAAGAGACAGGCCATTTCAAGTATGTTTATTAATATTATAAACAAAACTAAATTTGCATAGCATAGCGTGGATTAAAGAAATATAGTTTAGCTATTATAAGAATACTAGAATATTGAGATATACATGTTATGTGGAATGTACAAGCGCGCTTTCACTTATTGCGATGGAAACTGTATGAACGCCCCAAGCAAATTTCTACCGTCGCCGTTGTCGTCGCTGCTCGCCGTACGCTGTATGCGCGAGTGAAAGCGTGCGAGGGTGTGCCGACGATCTCGGCTCAATCTCGCGCACGCAGAGAAGGGAAGCGGGGAGCAAGCGCGCCGCCTTCCGCCGCGCGAGGCGCGGTCATCGAGTGAGAGGTGTTGCTTGCACGCTTGTGGCCGCGTGACACAATACTTGTTAACTTAGTTCGCATACCTATGTTTAAAAGTTGATACGGCCGATAAAACTACTATCCATACTTCGTATAGCTGTCCACTAATTTGGTATCGCAATTGATGGCTCGCCTTTCTGGTGAAACTGCGATGATTGATTGATTGATTGATTGATTGATTGATTGATTGATTGATTGATTGATTGATTGATTGAAGTCCTGTTTGGACAACATGAAACGCCTGGACGCTGAATACTTCAGCGCACATAGGTCAGATGGTGCGCAACTGGTACCAACATTGAAGGGACGTGCACTAAGCAGGAAAATTGTGCAAGAAATAGCGATCTGATTATGAAGCAGACCGTAGTGGGGGAACGCTCCGCATTCATTTTTACCACTTGGGGATAATCCAACGTGCCCCCGAAGGACGGGACAGGGGCGTTTTTCGCGTCCGTCGAAATGCGGCCGCCGCGTCTGCGATTGGAGCCCGCGAGGTCCGTCCTTATATCAGCGCGATACCTCAGCCGCTATACAAGCCACCATTGTGGGTCAAAAACGAACTCTTCAGTAAACACTCTATCAGTCTAAGCTGATTCAGATTTTGTCTTAAGTGTCGCTGTAATGCAGAAACGTTTCACGGCTATGTGTTACACACTCAGCCCCTCTGAAACCTTCTAAAAAAACACAACGTCATTGCTGGCGCTCATCTCGATCGCGGGTGCCCCGACAATTGCCAAGATCAGAAGCTCCATAAAAGTGTGATTGCGTAATGTGAGTCCTCTGCTTACCTACGTTTATTCCAACGTCGAACAGGTAGACTTTTTTTCCTTTTCTTTTCTTTGTTTTTTCTTTTCTTCATATCCCCATGTATGTAGCATGCCCGCGCACTTTGCAACACGGTCAGAATAGGCAGTCGTATGTAGCCAGCACGTGCGAGTTTGGACAATTGTAACTGATTAGCGCCATTGTCAGCTCTTTATGCAACTCGTTTCTGGCATACGCATATTGTTTCGCGTTTCTCTCACGCGGCGATTGCTGTCTCCGACGGCATCGTTTCGCTGAGTAATCATCCATCGCTAGACGGCGTAAGTACTGTCACATACAGCCTGTTAAATTGTCAGGAAATAATTAGTTATTAACTAACTTACAACAAAAATTTTGGAGGAGAAATGAATGAGAAATAGCACATGAAGAGCTCGCCAGGAAAACTGCCCCGAAGCAAGTAGAAGTTCCTCCACGGCTGTGCAAGCACTCCGCCATAGTGTCCAAGAGAGGAGGTGTCCAGACAATTAATGTTCGTAATGTAAAATTTTATACCAAGTTCTCTAAACGTGCTTTCAAAGTGTTTTTTTTTTTCTTACAAATGAAAAACGGCTATATACAGCTTAAAGAACAAAATGATCAATCGCCTCATCACCTCCAAAGATTTCCCGGCAAAACCATTCCCCGTTCTCCTCCACAACCACTCGATGCGATGTCGCTGCAGCTGTTTAGCTCGGATGCTACCCACAAGTTTAATTAATTTGGCGCAGAAATCTCGACTATTGTTATTCTGCCCCCTACGTACCGATACATGCCGGCTGGCAGTATATGGAGCGTTCGGCGAGCTCCCCCAACCCCTCGCTGCTCTTTAAGCTTTGATGAGCTCACCTCCCAAATAAATTACTAAAGGAATGTAAGGCCGAATTTCCCTTTGTTAGGTTTGGTGCCGAAGCCTCAGCGCCTGCATACGTCGCTGTGACCATCACAGATTTCAAAATAATTTACTCGTATTTGGTCCACTTTGGTGCAGGAAATGTTCCTAATGCTTGGTAGCCAGGTACTATTTTTATATACACTTTCTTTAGAATCCTGACGCAATCCTTCTTTACCGAGGGAGAGAGAGATGAGACGAAGAAAAAGCAGGGAGGTTAAGTAGATTTTAGTCTCTGGTTTGTTACCCTACACTGCGGTTGGGAGATAGGGGTTAGAAAGAGAACAAAGAGGAAAGGGTTAAAAAAAGGGGAGGGGGGGGGAGTGCACACACAGAGACACACACATAAAGGGCGTTCCAGTTAGAGACGTTCACAAAGGTCGGTAGATCGCAAGAAGCGCAGTAGAGCTTGCACGGCCTTGTTCTGTGACGTTAGGTCCTGTCCATGGTGTAGCATTCCTTCTCTTCCGATAGTAGTCAGTCGTCCAATTGGTCGAGTTCGTGGTGAAGGGATTCCCTCCGTGCGCTGTACTGTGGGCAGTCGCGCAAAATATGGCCAATCGATTCCTCACGGCCGTAGTGGTCACACGTTGCGGTGTCGGCCATCCCTATGCGGAATGCATAGGCTTTGGTAAAAAGAATGCCTAACGACAGTCAGGGGTTATTTAACGTACGGTATCCACGGGTGTTCGTGCATATAATTGCCCCCATCGAAATATGCGGCCGCTGTGACCGGGATTAGATCTCGGGACGTCAGGCTTATAGTAGCGCAACACCAAAGCCACTACGCCACCACGGCAGATCTATTGCGGAAGACAAATTCAGTAGTACGGCGTAATGTAATAATGCTCTTCAACGTCTCTTTAACGAAGCTGCCAAGGCATCAAGGAAGTATCATTCGGCACTCCTCGATTCACGCATATATATTGGGGCAACTTCACGCCTAGTGGGGCTGGTCAAGCTAACCGAGGAATGTTTAAATTGCGAAAACAGTTATGTGTCCCGCGGTCAGTACGGGATGCGCATCTTAACGAAGAAAACAGCTTTAAAAACGACAAGAAAAGCAATCAACGTGCAACACCGACTTGCTCAAGTCGTCTGTCTCTCTCGCTCGCCTTTTTGTGTTCTCATGTAGTCTCTCACTCAGCCAGCCCAGCCCAGTCAGTGCGACTTCATCAGTGTGACTTCGTCGCTCATTAGCATATACGTCGTAAATATGCGATAACAGAAACCAAGGAAACAAATCGAGTCAGTGATCCGACAAAAGGTTTTCACAGCTGACCGCCGCCTGTAAAGCTAACATTTTTCCAAGCTTCGACGATCGTTAAGACTACAGTTCACGAAACGCTGACCCCCCGAATCGCGACAACACCTTTATATGAAGTCAACTATAGAAAAACTGCGGAGCGTTTGGCCGGGAGCAATATAACGCACACTGACACTTCACAACGATTTGTTTTGCAACACCTGCGCTCATATATACTGATGCAGACATACTGATAACGCCAGGACATTTCGCCATTACTTGCCCATTGTTACATTGTTCGCATATGCACAGCGAATTCCAGTGGTATCACTCACACTGCTAAAAGTAAGGGACAAGAGTAGCTGAAGTGGCTGATATTTCTTGTTTCGCAACTATTGGGCTGAAAGGCTGAAATGGCTGTTTGCCATTTTAAGACCCGCATTGTTTTAAGCGATAACTGATTTCCACGGTAAAGCATCGCTTGTCGCCATAGGCTCCGCAGAATCGAGTGGATAGATCGTTACTGACTTGGAAATCACCAGTACAATTTATGACTCCCGGCACAGGAGCTATATAGGAATACATTCCAACCGCGCCGCCCAATCTTTCTTGCCCTCATACTTGACAAAGCACAGCCCTTCACGTGTAATATCCACGGCTTCCTCATGTGTTAGACCATACCGCACTGGCGCAATAAATGAACAGTGTCACTGTAAACCGAAATCACAAACCATGGTTACAAAGTGTAAGCGCGTAATTACCAAAATATTGGCGAACACTGAAATAATTAGCCGCGAAGAAAACAGAGAGTATGAAACGTGCTGCGCTGCGGCAATGTACGCCCTTCACAGCCGAAACAGGGATCCGTTCAGGAATGGCGCGCGCGTGAAATTTCCGAAGGGTGGGCAGAAGCGCGCCTCGGAGAAATCGAAAAGCTCTCATTTTTTTTTTCCTTCTTTCGGGGCGTGACACTAAACGATCACCACGCGCACTACGACTATGCGGAATGAAAAGCGCGTCCGCGTTCGTGTCTTTCAAGCGTAATATGGTCCGTTTGTTGTCGTACACACACACACACACACACACACACACACACACATATATATATATATATATATATATATATATATATATATATATATATATATATATATATATATATATATATATATATATATATATATATATATATATATATATATATATATATATATATATATATATGAGTTTGGGCTTGGGTCGGTCTGCCATTCGTCGGTCGACTTTTCGCAGAGTACATTCAACCTCACTTAAACGAAAATACGCGTCCTGCAGGCGCCGTGATTCGAGCCCCGGGTCCACCAACGCATCAGCCTGATGCTCTAAACATCAGGTCACGAACTTGGTGTTTATTGCATCATGTATATGCGAGAAGCGTGCAAGCGCTAGCCAACACATCACACATTGATAACCTAGAGAAGAGCTATATAAATGACGACGTGTACACCACGCACCACAGAGAAGCTACAAGAAGTTTTGCACCCGAAAGAGTGGCAACGACAGGCAACTTATCAAGAGGTGTTACCAGTCCGGTTGAAACTCTGTTAGGTCGTATACATGTCCCTCAAGTTACCAATCATTTGAGCGTACTGAAATTTCGACGAAACAATGGGTTCAGCATTTTGGTCCAGCGTGCGTCTCTTCCATAAGCAGTGTTGCCTAATTAGGGAAAAAAAACATATAAAACGGCACGTTTTCATCGCGGGTTGCCATCAAGTGTCGGAGGGAATGCCGATTCAAAATGAAGTCTTTCTTAAAAGTCGTTTTCGTTTTGGGACGTGCTTCACTGGGCCACAAACGCATGCATGTTTCTCTCATGCAAACACCAACTCTTGCAGATGGAGCCCACGTATTGATTACGATGATTATTTACCATATACTCTGGGCACGTACCCACAACGGGATACATAGGCGATGAAGCGAGCGGTAGATATCGTGCCGCCAACTATAGATTCATGGCCAATCACCCGACTGTGGGTGTGTGGCTCAACCAATCGGGTCAACAACAACCACGACAACTACTATAGCTCCTCGAGACGATCACCGGCTATTGATGAATATAATGGTTTCCATACTATATGGCGCATATACGCACGACGAGCGAGTGGCGGGTACACCTCGTGCCGCCACGAAGGCGCTCTTTGAGATGATCGCTGCGCGTTGATGGTGATTATATGCTTGCATACTATATGGGACAAATGCCCACATCGGGTATCAGGCACGAAGCGCGTCCGCATGTTGACGGCGGCGATTTCCATAATATGACACATACGCACATGTGCGCGGGATAGCAAGTGCGCGCCACAGTATACCCTTCAGGCCAAAGACGAAGGAACGAAATGGACATGTGTACTTATGGCATTTTATGAACCGCTTCTAAAAGCTTCGCCTCACATTATACATTTCAACATGTGTGTTGGATCGGCGTTTTTTTTTTGTCGTTATTTTATCAAGCTTAATAAGCCTTCCTTGCAACGCTGCACATTTCAGCCGATGTATAGGTATTTGAGTAATTAAATAATCCGTACGGGATAAAGGTACACAATATGGCCGCATAGCGGCATTGTGTATACTTAATGGATCAGAACGGCAAGCTTGGGCGAGCTGGTAGGTCAACATTTTTTAAATCAAACGGCGGAAAACGAACAAAGGACAACTGCCCAAATAAAGAATCTGAGAATAAATAAGGATCAAATAACCCGCGAGCTAGTGGAGGCATAAACCATATGCATAAAGATTCTGCCTCGTGTGCAAGCCAGACATCGATACGCTTGTACAACAAAGAAGCAGAATTCATGATTTGCATGATTTCCTGATGCGCCTTGCATATCTGGCACGTACCGCGTGCCTTTGCTGGTGCGTATATAATATTGTCCGTGCAATAGGGTATTTAGTAAAGTTTATCCAATCCAAATCGTCAGTCAGCGCCCGCACGTTGTCTGAGTATACGTCCGTTTCACGCTGTTTGATTTCGAAGCTCTGCACCGTTTTTGCATAGCGACAGAGGACAACATTTCAACATATTAACACAAAGAAGCTTGACCCCAGTGGGTTAATTAACACAAATGGGCACAAGTGTTCAGAGAAAAGTAGAAAAAAAGAAAGAAAGAAAGAACAGAAGTGGCTTGCAAGCTTAGTTTATTTCTTCTTTTTTTGTATGACTTGTTTTCCTGTTCTCCGTATTGTGAAGGGAAGCAGATAATGAATACGGAGGAAAACAGAAATGAACAGCAACACAAAAAATGAGAAAACGTCAGAAGCACGTGGTCACAGGCGTGATCGCTTTTCGTCCCGGAGCTGTAACTGAAAAGATAGCGGCGATGAGAAACAGCTCGATACAAAAATTCCATTGCTCCGGCGCCATGGGCGATGATCGTCAGCCTAAAGAATTTCCCACCGGTTGAAAAAGACCATTCACTTTATTAACGGAATGACTCGGTTGGCAGCATGTATTTGATGTAGTGAGGATAATTTAGCATTTGTTGTTTAGTCGCGTATTTCCGTAGAGAACAGAGTGGTTGACACACACACACACACACACACACACACACACACACACACACACATATATATATATATATATATATATATATATATATATATCATCGTCTTAATTAACTAACTTCTCAAATATTATAATTAGATGAAAATTGTCCATGAGAAAATTGTAGAGCGACCTGAAATACTGCTGATGCAGCTTTCTATTGCTCAATACGGGCTACATACCAGTGTTTTTCTGAGCGTGAATGAAGCCCCCGAATACATGCAATGTGCCTCGAGTGGCCGGGCGTGTATTCGCGGGCTTCTTTCACGCTCACAAAATCACTTTTATTTCGCACGTAATCAGTCGGGGGGGGGGGGGGGGTCTCTGGCAATGCCCCGCGTTACTCCTACGTAAAGAAGGACTCACTAAACTATTCAATTGAAACTTGTCGCGTGCCATCGAGTTCCAACCAACCACGAGTCTGGGGGTCTCCGCTGGATGCGAGTTACAGCCCTCGAAATCCTCCAGCAGGACCTCCAGAGAGCGAGATTCGATGTCGCGCGCGCGCGCTTTCTTACGCTCACGACCGCGGATTTCTCTCCCGGGACGCGATGGAGAAGACGCTGCCGCTCTCTGGCTCCCGCGTCGGCGGCGTCCCGGGCCCATTCGCCTCGTTCCGCGTCGCCTCGGGACCAAGAGGAGCGCGTGCGTTGACCTTGAACAGGAATGCGGCTATGGCGCGTGTGGGCGCTGCAACGCCGCGCGACAAGCCGCATTTGCCGCCACTCAAACACACACACGCACACACTCGGGCACGCCTGTCTCGCTACTTCGGAACACATCCTCGGCTTATTCAGTGCCGCGTGTATATAAATAAACATCCCCGTTGGAAGCGCTGCATATGATCGCCGATGATCCCAAATCCGCGCAGCCTCCGCAGCGCCCCTGCTCCGCTCGGCTTACCCGCTGTTTGAGCACTCGAAGGTGGCATGGTAGAATCGCGTAGTTAGACCAGTTGGTTCCATTTAACGGACACTATTGAAGAGCTGGAGAGAGAGAGAGAGAGAGAGAGAGAGAGAGAGATCTAAATGGGGGAAAGGCTGGGAATGTAAACAGCACTGGGCCCGTTTGGCTGCCCTGAGCTGGGGAAAGGATTAAGTCAAATCCGTATAAAGAGTTCATCAAGAAACCCCTCATCTGTGAAAAGCATTGGATAGTTCCACACAAAAAAACTTATTGAAAAGCTTTACACATTCGGCATGAATGCACAAATCATCAAATGGGTTGGAGTATGTATCTTAGTGAAAGACAGCAATTCGTTGAATTAGCTAGTCAACGTTCATCTACACTGCCTGCAACGTCGGGGGTTCCTCAGGGCTAGGTACTGGGGTCCATTTTGTTTCTACTGCATGTAAACGGCATTGCAAATGATGTGAATTCAAATGACGAAGTGTGATTATTTGCCAACGACTGTCTGCTTTTCTATGGTGTGCGAAGCGCCAGCGATCAAGTTTCGCTCAACGAATCCTTGCAGATAATATTTCATTTGTGCTCCAGGGGGTACATGAAGGTCAACTTTGATAAGTGCACTTGCATAACGTTCTCAAATAAGAAACTTCCCTTAAGCTTTAGGTACGGTGTAAACGGTAAAGAAATCAAAGCACTCACAAATACTTACCTACCTGGGTGTAACAATCACATACAACCTAAATTGGAAAGAGCACATCTACGATATCTGAAAATTAAACGTCAGCCGAGGCTGTTATCATTCGGGGTCAGAATTTTTTTCATCCTTTTGAAGAAGAATACTGCCCTGCGGTTTATTGGGGGCGAGGGCTTACGGAGTCGCCATCTGTCCGAACCGCCACCTTTGCGTAGTATGAGGGATCACGCGGCGCGCTCCTCATAGGTTTGGCTTACGGCGCTTAATAAAAACATCATGCGGCAGCCCTACTGTACATTTCTGTGAGTACTCTCAAAACGAGGCAACTTTATTACTGACGAAATAATAATATTGGGTAGACTGAAAGCACAGAATCGTTTACAGACGCCATCTCTTTACCGATTACGTACCGTGAACGCCACTGCGCGCGGTCGCCGCGATGTAGTCTACCGAACCGCGGCTTCTTACGTGAAAGGTCGGCAGTCCCTGAGCGCAAACTATGTGAAATATGTTCTTATAGTGGACGGTCTGTATAACCAAATGGCGCATAACAGAACGAAGCCTCAATGCATGCAGCGATCGCACAGATTCGGAGCGACCGACTGCGCGTCTGCATGCTTCTCCGCGCACAATGTTTCGCTTTCACTGAGAGCGTTTTCGCACCGTGCTGTGAGCTTTAGGCCGTGGCATATGAGCATTTGACAGTCCACAAGCAACCTCTGTTGCGTGAACGTTATCAGAGTGGTTCGAAGACAATTTCGTTTTAATAAGGGGTTTCGACGCCTTCGGCGACTCTGATGTGCTGTCGCGTCGATATATTATATTTTTTTCTTCTAAATTCTTGGACGTTTCAATATTATTTCTAAAGTTGCGTCGCACTGTATGCAGTCAGCGGTCGATTTCGCGCTGCTGCTTTTTCGTATCCAGTGCGTTAACTCATAACACCAACATATGACCATATGCCATGCCTTTATTTAATGTGCTTCTTACCACTCCCTTTCCATTCCAGTGAACTTGCCAGTGTCTAGCATCAACAAGTTCATAGAACACACCGTCGTGACATTAGCCGTGCAGGGAGCGCGGGCGAACGTCTCAGTGTGCGTTTTCTGCTACTCACCGAACATCGCAGTCCCGGCGCCGTAGCAGAAATATTGCTCGTGTCTGTGCTTGCTGCATACCCGAGTTGTAGGCGATGACTGTTTGCCGGTTCTAAGTTTCGCGAGCCAAGCTTCACGCAGCTTCTTGTCCTGCGGCTGTGTGTGAATAAGGCTGACACCGGGCTCAGTTGCGTACGTCCGACATTGCGGCACCGAGCAGTAGCCTACCATGCTGGAGCCTCCAAAGGCAGCCACTACCTATTATAGTGATTTCAAATGTTGTCAAGCAGACACCCAAAGCGGGAAAGCCTCACCGATTAATCAGAACCGCAGCTCAGGTGGGACTTAAAACTTTCGTTTTCAGCTCGCTTCGGCGCTTCCGAAGCAGCCGACGCGGCCACTGTGTCCACGTGATCCCTCATGCCACGTCACGCCCACGGTGGCGCCAGCTTTTCCAGTGGTGGAGCTCGCCCCCAATAGCCACTGCATAGCCTTGGAGATATATAGGTGCAGCCACAGGTTAACAATCATTGTCCTGAGACAACCGCCTGCGAAGCGCGCGGAAGTGAACGTCACACTGATCACATACTAGCTCGTTCTAGGCCGCACCGACAAGAATGACCCTGTTTCGATGCAGCGTGAACACGGGTTTCACTCCATGAACGGAACCAAGGTCAGCCGTGATCAATACGTTGCGCACAGCCGATAAGCGACGCCTCTTCCTGTCCTCTCTGTGTTTATTATGTGCCCAAACTCCTGTAAGGAAGCCCACCGGGCACAACACGAACAGACAAAGGCTCAACTCGTTCTTTTGTTCATATATATGTATATGGCGGATACGGAGGGACGCATACGCGTATTATCGCCGTTCGCAGCATTTCCGACACGTTCGCCTGAAAATCCGCCCAGAGTTTGGTCAGGTGGTTCATGGACTTTCGAGTTGTTTTCCTTGAGGACCTCCTTGAGCCACGTGTTGCTGACAGACGCAGGTGAAGTCATGACAAGTCAGGCAGGAGAGGAGGGAGGGGCATTGGCAAAGCTTGACACAGGAACATTCCTTCACCCTCAATACCCATAATTTGCACACAACGCATCAGGCAGTTTCTGCCGAACAGATTTGTGTGTTTATAACATTTCGTCTTAGGGTCCGCAATGCAGCTATACGGTTGCTGTTGTCGTGTACGGCTTTTCTGGCGCGAAGGCAACTGACGTCATCTTGTGCCAAGCACAAGGTGTGAGCTAAAATTGAATTCAATGGGATCTTAAAAAGCAATGTTTAAATAAACAGAGGTTCACTATGTTCCTAAAGTTTGCTCAGCATTTCTGTAGTATTGAAAAACTCTATTAGTCTCCATCTTCTAGTTGAATTTAAAGGTGGTCCCGATTAAGTAAAATGGCTTGCTTTTCTTTATTTATGAAGCTAAGAAAACTCTGTTTCCTTTCTCGTCCATGTTCAAGGTAAGAGGTAAAAAGAATGGATTAGAATTAAAATGTATCGACATTCAAAAGTCCTGTCCACCGACAAAACATCTGTAGTTAGCACGTCAGGGAAGTTTAGACAGGCTTAGATGGAAGCACCACCATACAACTTCTCTTTGCTCCCTCTTTGCTAATGAGAGTGTTTTGCGAGAATACTGTTCACAACCTTCCGTTGACAAACTCGTGGTAGTTCTGAGGCACTCATATTCAACCCAGATCCATGAAAATTCTTCCGCCTTGCGGGCTTCCGTCGAACCTATTCACCATATTCAAGGGCCATGCGCATCGAGTTGTCGATTATTTCGACCTCAACTTCCGAATTGCTAACCTCCTGCAGGGTTAGCTCATATATATAGTAGGGCGATCGCTCCGCAAAGGCTTTGGTTAGTGGTTCGAATCCCCCCGGGACAGCACGAATTTTTCTTCAACTGCGAAACTCTCTTTCATTTGTACAGCTTCATGCTACTGCCGGGTGGATAACAATTTTATGATTCACGACACTTCCACCATTCTGCCGATTTCGGCATGAGTTATTTGACATGCAGCCAAGCTTGAGTGTGTCGAGGTATTTTGCACTTGTTTTTCCTCGCCGTCGTTATTTGCCAACTTCTATAAGAAGCTCTGCGTGTCTCGATTTTTGCTTGACGAGTACAGCGTAGGGTTCTGCACACTTTCAGGCTGATGTAATGTAGGGTGACAAACGAATGCTGCGTGTAAACAAGTTGGAGCACCATTAAACACGTAATGTACTACCACATGTTGATGTATAAGTTCATTCGAGCCTCGACCTATGATAATGGCGAATCCCAAAGGAATGTTTGAAGCTGCTCAAAGTTTTCATCATGCGTGGCACCATGCATGGGTTCCGTTGGGCTCGTCTGGTGAACGCAGTGAAAATTACTGCATCCAGACAAACGCGCTTTGAATTCACAAGTGAGAAGTCCAATCATGGGCCGAAATCCCCAGATAAGCTTTCGTTGTCTACGACAGAGTGTAATATAAAATAAAGCCGCTCTAAGCTGAAAGGCGCAACACCACTGGAGCACCTCCTGTGTTGTAGGATCAAAATGATGGCATAACAAGATGCGGAGTTATTAATTTCACTGCGATTCTGAAACGGATGTAAGAGAACTTAGTTTTGCTTTCGTTCATGTGTCGAGTCGCAGACTTGAAAACAAACGCGTCGATGACTCAAAATTCGCGCTATAGTTGTTCTGCAGCGGCAACAAGAAAACGCGTCACCGTTGTTTCAAAGCAAAGCACGTATACGCGGTACACGGCATATACCATCATCGGCATCTGAAGCCGGCCGTCGGCAACAACGATGTCTTATCTGTTTTATCTTAAAAGCTAAGCCTTTCTTTTTTTTTTGTGAGCATCGCCGGGTTTCGTGACCGTGGGCGCTGCGGCCTGGCTGTTGCCGTTGGACCGACCAATCACAGCGGTGTATGTGCACCGAGAGCGCCGCTGGGTTCCTCGCGCCACCACGAGATGGCGCTCGCCTCCGCGCATCTGGGAAGTAATATCGGGTTTAATCTCTCATACAAACAGGCGGGTGTAGTAGCAGAGCAGCAGCTTCCATGGTTGTTTTATGCGGACGACACTGTGTTGCTAGCTAACAAGCAAAGCGATATACAACGTCTGGCTAATATCTGTGGAAAGGAAAGCGAGAACTTAGGTCTGAATTTTAGCGTTAAAAAACCGGGTGTTGTTGTATTCAGTGTAAACAGTGAATAGACAGTGGCAATACGGGACCAGGAAATACCTCGGGTAAAAGAATACAAATACCTTGGTACATGGATAAACGAAGGCAATAGATATATGGAAACTTAGGGGAAAACAATAACAGCAAAGGGGAAGAGAAATGCGGTCATAATGAAACACAGGGAGCTATGGGGGATTCAGTAGGCACAAGGCGTTCCAGGATGTGTGTGAAGGTGTAATGGTTTCAAGATTTACATTGGAAATGCGGTTGTTTGCTTGAAGTCAGGGGTACAATCAGGACTCGATGGCAACCACAGGTCAGTGGAACGCCTCGCATTAGGCGTTCACGGGAAGACTACAAATGAAGCGGTGCAGGGTGATATGGGCTGGACAAGTTTCGAAGTGAGGGAAGCTGAGAGTAAAATTGATTATGAGGAACGATCGAGGAATATGGAAGAAAGTAAATGGGCTGGGAGAGTGTTGAGGTATCTGTACAGGATAGACATTGATTCGCAGTGGAGGAAAAGAACTAGGAAGCTTACCAGCACGTATGCGACAGGTATGGTGAGCAACAGAGCAACAAAGAACGTCAGGCGGAAAGTCAGAGAGGCTTAGATAATCTCACGGGTGGCGGCAATGGAAAATAAACCTGCAGTGAGTAACTACCAGGGGCATAGCCAGGGGGCGGGCTCGTCGCGGCATCTCGCGGAGGCCGCGGAACCTACGGAGCGCGTGGATTTCAACTCGGAAACTTTATGGGTATAAAGTTCTCATAAACTTTTCATGCGAAACCTTGAACAAGATCTTGGGATCATGGCCTCGCATATCGCAGCTACAGAAAGCCACAAAAGCGTTGCTGTGATTTTTGAAAGCTACCGGATTGAGTCACCGTCTGTGATCGGACTGAGTGACCGAATGATATTCCCAGTGGACTTTCTCTTCTTCTTTTATTCTTTCCGTCCCCTTTTTCCTTTCCCCAGTGTAGGGTAGCCAACCGGGCTCAGTCCTGGTTAACCTCCCTACCTTTCAGTTATCATTTGCTCTCTCACTCTCTCTTCATGCGAAAAGTGCATTAACATTCCCAAAGTCGTGCTTTAGACCTTCAGTTCCGGAATTTGTGAGTTTAATGCTCTCATAAACATTTGACGCCAAAGGTGCACTGACTTTTCTAAAGTTGCACGTCGGACCATACAAGAGACAAGCCAAATCAACACATTATCAGACAAGTTGACAAATCCCGCAGCGTGGTCCGTTGAGATGAAGCGTTGTGGTGGTTCATTTGTGCCGTCGTGCCACAGAAAAGAATATCAACAGTTTTTCCACCTGCGCCAAAGCATTCATGTCAAGACACTAAAACCAGCAAAGGTAACTAGGTTCTTATTTATTTTTTCTGCTTTGACTTTTAATCGCGAGGACACATTGAGCCTCTTCAATCTTTTTGTTCTCGCTATACCCGCGGGCTGCCAGAGCCAGCCAGAGCGCATGCGTTTTTCTTGTGTTGCCCTGACCACCGCGCGGCGCACTTCGGCGCGCGTTCGTTTTTCTATGGCCGAGTGGATTTTCGCCTGGCAGAGTTTTGGAAGCTTTCTGGCTAGCAGACGAAAAAAAAGAACAATGGCCGCTCGCCGTCATCACTGTGGGGACCCGACGGATTGCAACGCGTTCACTTGAGCGCAACCGCTCCGGAAAGTCTCGTCTCGCCGGTGTATAGGATACCGAGCAGTATGTGTATGCTTCTCTGTGGACCAAGCGTCTCACGTTTCCTTCGATATTCCTTTGGTAGCCACATTATAGGTGCCCAAAATAGGCATTCCATTGTGGCCAACATGCTTTCCTTTGCGTTGTTTTTTTTTCGTTTCGGTGCCCCCGCCCCACAAAAGAAAAAAGAAAGACATTTTTGCCGCGCAGCGAGTTGCCGCATGGTGAAAGTTCGACTTAGTTACTTCTTCTTTTGCGGAAAGTAATGGCCCACGGGACGCTTCAGTTGCCGGATACTCTTATATTATTGCGATAGCAATTATATGGACACTCCATACGCACTCTTGCCGTCGCTGTCGCCCTGATGTTCCGTATACATTATAAGTCCTATGCGATAAAATCGTGACCGCGCGCCGCATGCTGTATGTGCGAGTGAAGGCGTAGGGCAGAGGGGGGGGGGGGGGCATGGGCGAGCCGACAATGGTGGCTCGGTGTTGTGTGCGCAAGGGAGAAAAGCGGGGACGAAGCGCGCCACGCCTCCCGTTGCGCGCGATACATCAGGGGGAGTGGAGGGAGAAGAGGGGGGAAGGGGGTCCTCAGGATTTTGTGATCTGTGAATCTGTGATTGCGCAACATGTTTATTTGCCTTGTTTGACGCATTACATACAGTGACTTTTTCCTAGATACGTAGATTTATTGGAGACTTACCCCTATATTTAAATATATTGTTGCGAGGTTTTGTGTATAGGTGTTGAACTTTGTTTCCAGTGACACTCTTTTGCCCTTTATCAAGCTATATCTTCGCATTTGTATATTTCATTGTATCTTCGCATTTCTAATGAACGAGGGCGAGTCAAATGAAAGTGAGCCAACCCACCCCGCGCAATAATGGTTCGGTTCATTATCTGCGAGGCATGCGCGTAGCACACAGGCATCTCTCATTTACAAAAGTGACACGCAGGTGTGTGGATAAATGTTCTTTAATGCCCTCATACACTGGGTTGAACATGGTGGCGTGGCATAATGAACGCTCTAAAAGTAGAACAGCGTGGTGTTGTGAGGTTTTTGACAGCTGAAGGCACTTACCAAAAATAAATTAGTCGCCGTACTGCTGCTGTGTACGCTGAACATTGAATTTCATTGACCACTGTGAAGCGTTGTAGCAAACTGCTCAAAGAAGGACGTGAAAGTTGCAAAGATGATCCAAGACCGGGCCAAAGCCGCCATGCAATCACCCCCAACACACTTGCAAATGTTGATTAGCTGATTAGACAAGAACGGGAGAACGTGTGAACATCAGTCACGGTTCGGTTCACACCATAATTCATTCACATCTTGGTTATCGGCTCTTGTGTGCGCAATGGATGCTCAAGATTTTGAACCACCGCCAGAAGACGGAGAGATTCGGCGCTGCTTTGATTCATATGATCCGGTATCACAATGACAGTGACGACTTCTTGTCTGCAACTGCGACCGTGGACGAATCATGGTGCCCCTTACGAGCCTGAAACACGACGGTAGATCTCACAGTGGAAACATTCGAATTCCACCCCCCAAAGAAAGCAAAGGCCGTCATTTCTGTCTGAAAGGTGTTGTTGATTCCTTTTTTCGATTGTCAGAAGCCATTACTGATCGAATTTGCTAAACCTGGAGAGACTATCAATGGTTTCCGATATTGTGAAACGACGCATCAGCTACGCGTCGCAATCATGAACAAACAACGTGGGAAATTGACGAATGGGGTCATTTTTTCTCCACGACAATGCCCGTTCCCACGTCGCTTATGTGGTTAATACAAAACGGGCAAAGTTCAAGTGGAAACGCTGCAACATCCGTCATATACCCAGACCTGTCGCCTTGCGACTTCCTCATTTTGGTGCGACTGAAGAAATAGCTCAAGGCAACCAGATCTGTGTCGGACGATGACGTGAAAGAGTCAGTCACATACATTTTGAAGCAGCGACCCAAGTATTTTACCCTCGTCCCCAGCGAACGAAATTTCTGGCTACGCCACTGGTAACTACTTAAGAGGAAAAAACGAAATCAACAAAGAAACCATTTATGATAACTCAAAGGGAAGCTCATTACTTTTCGAAACGAGATCAGGTGCCTTAGAACGCGCACTTATAAAGCGAGATACAACAAGGACAAAGAAGCATGTGCTTGCTGCGCTAGCGCTAGGGAAACGATGGAGCGTATTTTGTTAGAATGTGAAGATATCCAGTGGTGGATTTAGGCGCCTCTGGCCTCCTGAAGACCTTGGGTTCAGCGAAAGCAGGGAGAAAGTGAACATGTCCGCAATGGAGGGCAGTTAGAGGCGATTGGAAGATTGGTGGAAGAAACGTAGGCAAACGACAAACCACGGAGGCGTACAGAAACAAAGTTCCCAATAAGGGTTCAGAGAGGTTGGCGATGGGAATTCTTCATGTTTTTTTTTTCCTTTTCTTTTTTAACATAGGTAGGACATTAGGAAATATAATGACAAGAGCGTAGTGGTGCAAACCACCGCCCCGTTCCAAAGGGGAAGCTCATAGCATCCATCCATCGATCCATCCGGGGCAGTGGCGACGCCGGTCGTGCAGGGGAAAGCGAAAAAGAAAGAACCAGAAAGCTCGCCTTCGCACATCCGTGGCAGCGGCATTACATTAGCATCCATATACAATGCCTGAATGAAGCCTTCCGTGTCCGTTTGTGAGGACATTCAATAAACACAAACTTGTGTTTCGACTCTTTATGCACACTCACAAAGCTTCCCTGTATATTGATTCCAATTCGTTGGATCTTATGCTTTTTTTTTCGTCGTCTCTCTTCCTTTGTTACGTCGCGCTTCCAGGCAAGGTTATGAACCCACACCAGTTAGTTTGCTCGTGCACCAGTCGTTTTGAGGTATACGAGTGTAAGTCGTCGCAGTATACAGCGTATACAGGCAACGGTACAGGACCCACACCTGTTTTTCTTTCTTTTTCGTCATAGATGACTGACTGCCATTTTCGAGTGGGCCGTAATCGTGCGTAAAAGTGTGGTTTAACCATCCGGCGTGAGGTGCGCGCGCACGAACGCGCAGCGGGCGCATTCAGCACCTGAACCTAGCCAAATGAACGCGTATGGAGTGCACAGTACGGTCTGTATACGGTCCGTTATTGTGTGGTAGTATATGTGGGAGCATAATGTAAGGATTCAATTTGCTCGCATATGTCCCTTTCTCTTCAGTCCTGCGCTCTTGAATGGCCTCTCCGTAGGCGAAGTGCAGCTCGAGCCACTGACGAAATGCGAAAGAGGAGAAAAAATGAAGAAAAAAAAATTGCAATATCCTAGCATCGTTCTGGGCCCCCGGCCGCACAACATGGCGCTCGAACACCGCCGTTCACATCTATACATAGCTTGGTCGCAGGAGATGCCTCTACCTGAAGCTGAGTTTAGCGATATCCCGCCCCGCCCGCGCGCTTGTCGACAGCGGATGAAGCTAAGGAAACAAAACGGCCACCATGTGGCGACTCCATCGAGCTGCCCAATCAGGCGCGTTCACGGGAGGCTGACAGCATATATAAATATGTCGTTCCGCACTCGCCGCGATCACCGCCAGTGCCACTCGGGCACTCGCACTCGAACGCATATATAGTGTGTATAGCATACTGCGTACTTACGCACTTTCGTACCTGTCATTCCGACCGCGAACGCGGGCGCTCGAGCATTGAGGTCGACGGCCTAGCTGGGAGTGCGCGCGCACGCGGAGGCGAGCCAGACGGCTGGCAGATCGGCCCGGCGACGACTTTCCTTTTCCTTCAGCGTTTACGAAAACGTTGTGTAACGAAAGTGGGACGGAGGAAATTGCCTCACAAAAAGGCTCGCTTCGCTTTGGCGCGCTGCTGCTGCCGCTGTAGCGCGCGGCTGTTGCCGAACTTGTATTCCACTGCGCACCGCCGCCGGGACGGCAACGCATGTCTCTGCAGCGCTTGATCTTGATCTCATCGCTCCCGAAAAGTTGCGAGAGCAGGCGCCCGGTCAGAAATCACAATCTGTTGGTTGCTGCCACATCCCTATATATGCCCCTCCGTTTCCGCCGAAAGTGTGCGCGTGTGCACGCTACAGAAATGGGCCAACACTTCCCGCCTTAGACGCGGGAAGTGTTGTAAGGTGTTGCGTGGGGTTCAGTTGTTCTCTTATGCTAGCGCTGCGCGGTAACGCGTCGCGTAACTGCCCGACCCGCGCCGCTGCAACGATTGTATTTGTGGCAACTGCATACAGCACAAATACGATCCACCGTTTGGCGAGACAGTTATTGCGCTGCCCATGGACTTTTCTTTCTTTTTTTTTTCTTAGCTGATAACAATAAAACCTGGCTGCCTGCTTATCTGCGCGCACATCTCGTCAAATTTTTTGAAGCCACTGCGCGAGTGACCCTACACCCTATTTCACGGGCGGTCAACTGGTGCCCCTGTTGGACCATGCATCGTGAGCGCATCAGTGCTTATTAGCCCCGAGAACGAACACGAGCGGCGCTGCGAGCGCCGCTCGCGTGACGTCAGGGCACGGACTCGCGCCTGTCGTCTGCTACAGTTCGGGCGTTGTCCGGGCGCTTTCTGCGGTGTTTTCGTTTGTTCGCCCTCGTTCTCTCTGCTTGTATACTTATGGTGGTCGTCTCAAATATATTTTTACGACGTCTTCCTTTGCGAACATTTATTCAAAGAGCTAATTTCTTAGACAACAATGCAGCTCTCGAAGGCAACGCTACAGTGCCGGCCGAAGCGACGCAGACCAGCCCATTGCGGGTTTTTCATACGCGGATAGACAATCGCAAGAGCATAGCCTATAGGAATCCAGTTATGATACCATACCTGCCGTGGTGCAACAAGTATGTCACAAAGCTGGCTATATATGACTTCTACAGCAGTTACGTTGATTTTATTCCGCTAAAACAGGTTTGCTCACGACGAGTAGTTCATGGTATAATATCGAATTTTTGCATTTCCTCACAGAAACGATCGGCAGTAGCACGGGGACTTAACTAATACTGGAGCTTATATTCTACATGCCTCACTTCCTTCTTTAACTGCTTGTCAACCTTAGGCGGTTCTTCACGTGTTCATTTTTTTTAAGCGGCGGAAACTTGAAGTAAAGTTAATAATGGCTTACAGCTATTTACAGAGTACAAATAGGAATGTACCAATATATATTCCCTTTTCCGTGCTACACGTTCAACTCACCTCTTTAGAGCGCGTTTGTTAATGAATAATAATGTATGTTATGTTCCTCTTTTTTTGTCTATGTTACCTAGTGTATATCATTTATTTATTTCAATGCCGCAGTGTGTTTTGCATTGTTATTGTGGAAATATTTCACTGTTCATTCATATATTGTATAACAGCAATGTTTTATGGCCACTATATAAATGTAATTTATATGGCGCTTGATGTGTTACCCCATGCAGCCATATTGTACCTAAGGGGGTGAGGTTACCTCAAGCCGCGTCTGTGCGACTTTTTTCCCTCATCCACCTCCACTTACCACTCCTCTGTACATGTGTGTGTGTAAATGGAAATTATTAAATCAAATCAAACTCACTTGAGAAATTTACTGGTGCTTGCTGCTTGAGGAATATACATGACGAATCTGTTTGGCCAACTGACACAGGCTGCTCGGCCCAATTTTTTTAGTGAAGTATGCCTGCTGGACCGCATCACTGCAGCCAGAAAGAAGTCGAAGCGTCAATGATTAGTAGTATGGGACATATTGAAGATATCGAAATTCCCCCGGTGGAGGGTCAGAAATCAAGTGAAAGTATATGCAAGGCTTGTGGTGCTTTCTTTATGAATGTTTGCGATTGGATTGGAGCAAACTTAATTTGCCTGCAAGGTTCTCTTTTATGTACCGAGGAAGCGAATAGTTATCCGTTTGTATAATTGAATAACGCTGGATCGAGACATGGTGAGACAGAAGGTACTTGAATTTTCCTTTTGTATACAGGAAATCTAAGCTGCGGTGTAGTAGCTCGAGAATACTTTAGCCATTCCAGTTGGCGCTGTAAAAAACATGCTTTATGGTTTTAATTCGAAGTTGTAGTGAACTGATGGGTTTCGCGAACATAGCGTGCCTCGCCATACGGACAGTCGATTGCTACCGTTACGTGATCAGGGGTGTGCCATATTGTCGATAAAGGCTACTGAGGGCCACTATGAAACATTTCATCACTTTCAGTTGAGTGGCTCTCGATCTTAACAACGAAACTTTTCTCTCAGATGATTGCTACTATGGTGTTTGTGAATTAACTATGTAAATACCCTACATGACGCGCCGTCGTGTTAGCAGCCATGAGCAATTCGTTTTTTTGGAGGCCTGTTTCAGAGGGGGATGAAAGTAGCAGAAAACTTTTTCATAAGAAATGCGCGCCTAACTATTTTTTTACGCATTAATGAATGGCCATATTTGAATAGAACAACACACCAGAGTAATAGGAATCATGATGAGAGCTTCGCTGGGCAGTGTCTTTCTAAAGTCAGATAACATGTTGACGCCAATTACCAAATTTTTCTTCCACGTAAAATGCAATGCCTCTCATAGCTAAATACTAAAGGAATGTTATGTGTTTAGCGAAGCATCATACACAACTTCGCGCGTTGAATTTGCAGATATTCTTTTTTTAGTCAAAATTTACCGATAGACACGGCGCATATATGCATTGCAAAACCTAGTAGACCCCTTTAACGCTACTTAGCTTGCGATATCCAAGCCGCAAAGTTTCTCGACTCGCACGCTTTTGAAGAAGAAACTGCGGTTAAGGTATGGCAGCTGAAAGAAGCCGACGTATTCTTCAATACGTACGGCTCGAGCCACCCATACCCAAAGCATACACGAAGGGAACGAGCGCGCGCGGCAGCCGAGCGAGCCGGAGCGAGCGGCGTCCTGGCCGTGACGTCACTCGCGAGAGGGCACCACTCCTAATTCTCGGGGCTGCTCCGTATTCTTGTAACTTTTTGAAGAGCCAGGCGTGCCACATGGAGAAGTGACACAAGGTTGGATGATAAACCTCGACGTCACGGAGTGACTAAAAAAGTTTGGCCAACACTAGTACGCACGTGTTGCGCATTAGGAACCAAAACTTGGAGTAGTTCGTACATGTACGTTTGTATTTGAAAGAACTGCATCGAAGAAAAGCTCGAACTACTGCAGTGTCATCTGCATAGTCTGAGTAGAACATGACTGTTACGTTACTCGGTAATACGCTTCCTCGGCTTTAACATTGGTGAAGCCCTTTCCGAGTGATGGTATAAGCATATGTACCGCACGTTCGCCTCATACGTTTTCCCGGATTCCACGTTTACCTCTGCGTTCCCGTAAAAAAAAAAAGAAGAAAGAACTCTTCTGAGAGGTTAAATTGGTACGTATAGGGTGTGTTTATATTTGGCAAGGATGGTAAGCCAGCCAACATCAAACAAGTCGCATCGTCGTCATCACACTACGCAGCGACCTCTTATGGGTATTGTTGGCCGATTGGTGGCGAGTCATACCCGTAATCGTGCGTATAGTTTGCATCAATCAATTGCAACCGAAAAAGGGGCGTGCACTCTGCAAGTTTTATGTGGAAGAAAATGCTGTAGTACCCAACCCAGTCTATTTTACAGCGTGCATGCTTCCTCAGAGAAATTTGCGCCGGTGTCCGCATTTCGTAAAAGTGCATTAAATATGCGAGCTTCATACGTCGACTGTGCTGTCAAACATGCTTAAAAATAAAAAAAAAATCTTTCCGACACCGGGAATCGAACCCGGGCCTCCTGGGTGAGAGCCAGGTATCCTAACCACTAGACCATGCCGGAGATGCTGTAGAATGTACTGTAAAATATTTATGTACTATATAAAATAAAATTTAGGTTTTTATGTTATGCATTGTTACGTTTTCTTAAGCCAGTGAATAGTGAGCATTCGGGTACTTGTTCGGTTATTTATTTTTTAGTACATTTGCTGTAATTTGTGTACTCTCCTTCGATTGCTGTCGCTTGCAACAAGCACACTTCTTGTAGTGTGATTATTGGCGCGTACAGTTTATGTATTGGAATTTTTTACTAAGGCTGCAATAAGTCTGATCATTGTGATAAAATTATTTCTGGATTTGTTAGCGTTGTTAACACGTTTGCAGCGATAGCCTTTAAAACAGCATGACCCGATATTAAGCTTGGCCACACTGTTGCCGCAAATCAAACGCAATCATGGCGGCATGTCGTCTGCTGGGCAGATCTGCTTGCAACATCAGAACAAGTTTTGTCTTCCAAAATCAGTTAAACCATACAGTACGGTCTGCGAGGAGCATTCAGCGCTCTTCTAGGGACGGCACTGAGGCGTTTGACGACAGCGGCGTTTATTCACAGACGTCTCTCCTTGAAAAGTATTTGAGTGCCAAGCAAGCGTGCGAGAGTGCGTAGTTTACTCAGCTTTGGTGGACTACTATTCGTTTCACTGACGCTCGGCATTACGCACGCGCCGTATATGTAGGGTGGGCAAACTCAACTTCTGTAGTGTGACTGTAGCTTACTGGCGCTTCTTTTACTACACAATAACGTCATCCCCCTATTCTGCTATCATGTCATTGACCTTTCTGATACAGGGGTGACAAGTGGTGTCGTCGCTGCTTCTCGTGTCTTTAGCGGTAAAGTTAAGAGACGTGGGCACAAAGCTTTTCTTGTCGGATAATTTGGATCCTTGCCGAACGTCTTGTTGGGCTGTTTTCTCGTATTTACTTGGCTGTATTACCTCACTATTACGTCTGTTTATTACAGCTTTGCCAACGCCGGAAGTGAACCCCTTCGGCGTTTTCGCCAATAATGAGCTGGATATATCACAGATCGAAGTGTATGGCTTCGACTATGATTACACGTTGGCTGTGTACACAGAAAAGCTTCACTACCTCATCTATGACCTTGGCAGAGATTGGCTCATCAACAAGTTCAGGGTGAGGTTTCCTTATTATTATTTTTTTTTGCTACTATTTTTTTTCTAGATGCTCTGTGATAGCTTTTAAAGTTACGAGGGGGAAAGAAAAAGTCCTTTTTGACATGGCTAGCAAATATTTATTCTTACTGCAGATGTACATCTAGGCTGATAAATGTATAACAGGATGGGCGCCTGGGCAAGATGGTTCGACAGTATGAATGGTACGACTGCGCAAAACACGTGGAAGAAAATAAGGCACACGGATTGTCTGTGTGTGTCTTATGTCTCTTTTGTCGATGACTTTTGTGCTGCCATACCACTGATAAATTATGTCTATAATATTTATGGGTCTGGCAGAGAGAACTTTAATCAACATTGCATAGTTAGTAATAATACTGCCACAATAACAGCTGTCAAAGCCTATCGCTAACCAGTCTTGTCATAAAAATGATTGACAGTACAGATGTCACATGTTTGTACCGAATGTTTGTACCAAATGAAGCCAGCGAACACAAGTCCTCTTAGCTACATCACATATCAAGATATTATGAACTGTCAATATTTTGAACCATACGGCGAGGTGCCCTAGTTTGTCACCACCTCAGTTTTTTTTAATGCAAATATTATTTTATGCCTACTTCAGCGATTTTGAGCCAACGTATCTAGCCTCTTACGCCCACACACTGACCCAAGTTGTCTACTTGCTTGGGTTTGTTATACAGTCATCATCATGCCATTTTTATGATGCACTCGTCGTCATCCCTTTGTCCTCACATCATCATTGCCACTGCATCGTTGTCAAACAGTTGTCATTGTACATTCATTGCCATACTGTTGTTGGGATGCCGTCGCGCTCATTCTGCCGTCATTCTTTTAACTTTGACATCTGACTTTCGTCATGCCGTCATCATACCATGGTCGGCATGCCATCATCATCCTGTCATTAAACCATCGTCATCACTTCAGTATCATCATTCCACTGCCGTCGTTGATCCACTGCTATTCCTTGCTTGTCATTCTGTCATAATTATGCTGTCATCAATCAATTGTTATTATGCCGCTTTTTTCATGTCATCGTAGTCGTACTGTCGTCACACATGCACTATCATGCATCCGTTGTCATACCGTCATCGTCATACAGTCATCATGTTGTTGTTATACCATCATCATAATTTAGGAATCAAGATTTCATTGTCTTCACGCTGTGATCATTATATGCTTTTGTCGTTCTGTCTATATAATTCCTTCTTTGTCATTCTATTGTCACTGCATTGATGTCATACAGTTGCTGTCATGCCTCCATGCTCATGTGCGACCTCTGCAAGCAAGTACAGCAGTATATCACTAGGTGGCATCGGCACCAGGCGCTATTGGCAATATCACTTTATTGCCATCACAAACACCAAGCCCGGAATGGGGTTAACTGGGTCACACAACTACACATGTATACTCCTGTACCTGGGAGATGGCACTCCCCATAATCAGGCTCCACCGACCATGCTCAATTTATCCGCTGAACTCAGTGGCCAGGTCCAGTACACAACAACCAGGGTTGCTGTTTTTCTTAGATGTGACACTTTCCAGCATTGATTCCTTTGTTTTGCTGCTTTGGACATGCACTTTCTAGCTACAATTTGAGGATATAAAGACAGACAAGAGCTAAGCATAAGCACTTAAAGTATGTATGGGTTTCTCTGAACTTTTGTACCATGCCTACTATAAAGATGTTCCAGGAAAGAAAGCTGTATGAAACAACAGATGTACTACAGCATGTCTTTAGTGCACAATCTTGCTGTCTTCTGTTCGTGTTACCTTATATTTTCTCTCTTGCAGTATCCAAAAGACATTGCACAACTTGAGTATAGGCCTGGCTTTGCGATTCGAGGCCTCCAATATGACATGAAAAAGGTGAAGTTGACGATCGACTTCTTTATCAAGTTGCAGCAGTGTCAATTCCGCCATTCCCTTGATAGGCTTTGCAAATTCTGAAGGTAGCGGTAGGGCATGGTGCAAGCATAAAATTATTCTATTTTGCCACGGGTGACACTCGTGGTGCACTTTTCAAACAGTGTTTTACTGCAGATATTCTAATGAAAAACTCGGTGCCCTTCCACTCTGTAGAGATGGATGACCAGCAAAGCTGTGTATGTGGGCCCCTTAACGGCGAACTACACCTCCACCACGGGTCGACCCGGCATTGCACTATCTTCGGAATTGGCCCACGTATGGGGAGTGCTTAATGCCTGCTTCACCTTTGCCGCTGGTCGGCCCAGCATTGCAGTATCTTCGGGATCGGCCCATGTAGGGGGAGTGCTTAACACCCGGTTCACCTCCGCCATGGGTCAACCCGGCATTGCACTACCTTTGGGATCGGCCCACGTATAGGGAGTTTTGTGTTTGCACATGGACATAATCCTGGGGAACTAGCCCTTAACAGCTTCGCTGTAAAAATGTGTGTTAGCTTTTGAGGAGAAAGTTAGAAGCTGGCTCATGCTTTGACCAAGACTTAATGCTTTCATGCTGAAAAAGCTGGACAGTACCATCTGAAGGGGTACTTATACTTAGTATAATGAGGCCCAGTCCTGCAGCTCAGCATAGTGTAGTGTTGGGCATTCTTTTATGTCTCTTGCACTCTTCATTACTCATCAAAGGTTTATTCCTGCAGAGCTTGTGCAACAACCATGCATTCTACTGTTCTTCTTTTGAAACCTAATCTTGCTGGATAATGAAACCTAATCTTCCTGAAAACCTAATCTTGCTCATCAATGTCCGTGCCTTTTGTATGTCACCATGCAATAAAGCACCTTCAGTGAAGATGCTGCTACATGAAGAGAACAAGAAACCTGTTTTACACCATGTCCTTATATGCTGATATGTTTTTTTTTATATTTGATAGGGCGTGCTTATGAAGATGGACCTCTTTCACCAGATACAGTTCTGCAGTGTGTACAGGTACGGTGTCCCAGTTGCAAGTCCACTTTGTCTTACAACAGCTGTGCCCATATTTTGTAGTTCTTTACATGGAGCCACTGTTCATGGTTAGCTTTTTTTTTTTCACTTTCTCTTTGCCATATAGCCATTATTTCATTGCTTCCAAAGCTTGAAGATGGCTTTCTATGTTTGTCTTATAGATTGTCTTCTATGTTGTCTTTTTACAATTTTTTTTAGTCTGACCTCACTTTCTCCTGAACCCAGAAATCAAACTTCATTTCCTTCTTGATGCAGCTCTCATAATTTGCCACTTTAGGTCCTCATCTAGAATGTCTGTGACTTCTAACCACAGCATCAAATGCTGTGACCTTAAGTTACTGTGAAAATGTGAAGAGATAGTGTTTGCTGTATTGCATATACATTTCTGAAGTAAAGGAATAAATGACAGCATGAACTGCTGAAACATTTCAGAGGCCTTACACCACTCAGCAGTGAGGAAGTAATCAACACCTATGGGGGATCGTACATTCCCCAGTACATGATAAGAGGCAATGCGGAACAAGTAAGTACACAAGCATGGCATTCTTTAACCTATATAATAAAAATTACTAATGAGTCTTTTAGCCCTTCTGCCTTTTAGCCCTTCTACAAATGGAGGCAGGTACTAGCACAGTCAGCTATCCTTTTAAATGTCTTGGCATTTAGTAGAGTTCATATCCTTAGCATCGATGTCATCATGAATCAGTGCCAGTCGGCTTGCAGTCGTAGTAAAGGACCTCAAAATTGAAAAAAGATGCAACGCAGTGAAGATTAAAATCCAGGACTGCAGATTCGAAACAGAGCACTCTGCCTTTATGCTGTAGAAGGCTGTGGCGTCTGCTTCCATGTGCAAGTGTTTAAGAAAGTGTACTTCCTTTCCTGTTTTTTTTTTTTTTTGTAAAGCAAATGTGGAGAGACTCAGATGAGAGTAGGTACGTGCAAAATCATTATGCACATCTATTTTCACATATATTGTCTTACAGATTTTCAAAACGAAATTAAGCTTAAGAAACCAGTCCATATTCACATTCCAACTTTTCAGTTCCTTTATCTCAGTGCACCATAGGCAACTGCACAAGGCAATGAACGTGCTGGCATCACATAAATTGCAGCTTTCTCTATTCTGCATGTATATCGCAAAGCAGGTTTTCTCAGACTTGACACACAGATTATGCAGCTTTGACGTGTGCTGTTGCTACAGAAAAGAAAAGGGAGAGAAAAGGACTTAAGCAATAATTCAACGATTCTGTTACTTTTCATCCTTTGTCAATGTCCTGCACAGCACCCCACCTATGTTATGAGTCGCCTGATCAACAGAGCTGTGCGTATAATAAGAATAGCAATGAATCTGGCAAAAAGAATTGCTACATCACACAGTTGAACCTTGGTGTAACAAACATGGATAAAATGAATTAATGGAACAATGAAATAAATCTACAGTGTTTCTCACCGATACAATATAATGAATATATTCTTAGCACTGATTGCTTTCGAAGTCATGTACCAACTAGCTCACCAGTGCACACTATTGTAAAAAATATATACTTATGACGAACATCTGAGAAGAACATAATCACACATCAAATACAATGACAATGCTTTCATGTAGGATAAGTCTTTGTTATTATGAAATTTGACTGTGCAGGCCCTGGTTTCTCTCCCGTAACACCAGTTTTCATCATTGTAAGCTACTTTACAGGCTGTTTGAGAGCATCTTTTATGCTGCCCGACATACTGAGGCCTCCTTGAGCAAAGTACTTGGCTAATGTAACGAGCCTAAATTGTAGTTTTGCCGGGCAACCGCAATGTCTGACCATGTCATTCTAACTGCTGCTTCTTTCTTTACGTGTCTTTTATTACTCATTCAGTGACACCACAGAGAGTGAGCGAGTCCTGTACTGTCTACTGCTGTGTCATTAGAAATGTGCTCACCAGCAAGGCTTTGCATGGTTTGGATGCATGCCCAGCTTAATGAACGCAGATCTTAAAGCGCGCCAGCACACATACAAAAGGAAGCCGGTGCACTGCTAGATCTCGCCGTCTTGTTTTAATGAAGGCCAGATCTGAGCTCGTACATGCGGCAAGCGATGCAGTTTGCATTTGCAGTGACTGTAATCTGCTTAGACACTTCCAATTTGGACACCTCCAAAGTCCCTGTAGTTCTTCTGTTGAGTACAATATATTGAGTCATTAAAGTGGTGAAATGTAGTGTTGCAGTTCTCACCGTTTAACAATGACATTTTCTTGCATTTGCATACATTTAGAGCTGAAATTTTAGCATGCACCTTATACTATAAGACAGATGGCTAGAAGCAAAAATTAAGTGCTGGCAGCTACAAGGTTGTTTAAAGGCACTTTTCCAAAAAGTTGTCTTAAATTTGTGTTTGTTATCAAATGATAAGAGAAAGAGCTTCTTTTTGCATAAATATTAATTAGGCATAAAAGAATCGGGTCTATGTTAGCCTTGTGGCTTGTGTGCATGACTGGGCACTCGTGGCTCAGGCAAACTTAATTCATGTAATGTAGTACATTATAAATTAAATATAAGGATAAAAGAAAACACAGGAGCCAGGGTAGTACAAGCGTTCACTGAGATTACCCAGCGGTATGAAAAATTTTCACAGCCTAAAGCAGGAAACCATAGGTATAATACTACCACTATACGGCTAAAAGCTTGTCGTGCAAACAGCAATACTATTAA
Source organism: Dermacentor albipictus (assembly GCF_038994185.2). NCBI lineage: Eukaryota > Metazoa > Arthropoda > Arachnida > Ixodida > Ixodidae > Dermacentor > Dermacentor albipictus. The sequence goes on from NC_091821.1 coordinate 422,188,720, forward strand.
AAACATGTACTGCACTTTAAGATATCACAGAGAAGTACTGACGGTGAAGAGGGGCTTGTGGACTTGCCATGAAGCTTCTGACAGAGAAATCCTTGTCTGGCTCTTTTTGACACAGGGAGCTCGGATGAAGCAGCTCAATGACCTCTTTTCCGTTCCTGAGATCTGCCTGCTGTCTAACGTGACTGAGTACTTTGAGCGGCACAACATTGCCTACAACCCAGAAATTCTCTTCTTTGATATTCAGGCAAGTATCCTTTATGGACTTTGAGGTAGGCTTAAAAGGACACTAAACATTGTATTCTAAAAGAGCCAAAGACTGAACTTTGCAAGTTTCAAGAACTTTTACTGTACGACAACAGCCAATATATGAATAAATACTTTGAATTCCTTGACATCACATTGACATGCCAGTGCTGAAACTTCGATGTGAAATTCAGAGTGGAATTTTGACCTTCATTTTTTTTTCTTCAATTACTGAGCATTTATCATAAACAACTACAATATTGATTAGAAGTCATGCTTGATTAACAGATGAAAGAGCTGAAAGTTGGGCTATTTGGTCTTGAATAACCTTCACAGCTTTTTCAGTGCAAGAAACCACATGAACGACAAAGAAGCACACATAGACAACGTTGTTCATATGTGCATCTTTGTCATTCGTTTCATTTCTTGTGCTGGAGGAGCTGTTTGAAGATTAATAATTGATTGGTTTACACTCATTGCTTCTTTTTTAGTGTCCCTTTAATTGTTGTCCTAAAATCATCACGAAAACTCTTTTTCTAATGATATCAATCACTTTGTAGTGTTAAGCAGATTTTGAAGTTAAACAAGCGTTCGTTGAAAACATTTCCTGTTGTCATTAGGTAGACTTGAAGTACAGGGAACGTCATTGCATGTGTTCGTGAGGTTTAGGTTAATAAAAAGAACCTATCTTCAACTAGATTTCTGTCATGTTCATTGCAATTCTTCAATTATATTTATTGTCCCATTACATTGACGTTCCTCCTGTTCTTGTTTTGGAAAACCGTCAAAACCTTAAACATAATACAGTCAAACCTCCAGGACATCTATTAAACAAATTAAAATGCAATGAATTATTGGATATAGCGATGTAAATATAAAATGCTCTTCAGTAACAAGTAGACTTACGTCAATTTGACTCCTGATTTTTTGGTTATTTCAGTCCCACCGAAGGTCCCGGCCAGCGACCATGCATTTCGATATGCCCAAACTTTCGTTATTTCTATCCTAAAATTAGCCTTCACCGGATAATTCGAATTTGACCAGTCAGTACTTACGCACCTGACCCCTTTTGTAGCGAGCATGTCTCGGCAGAGCTTAGGGGACAGTGAATGCATTTAACACACATTAATTTTATGTCGAAAATGCATATATTCAGTGTGCCCTGGCAATATTTTCAACCAAAATAGTGGTCTCTCGCAATGTCTGATTATGGTATTTACCAAAATCTAAATGGCACCTTTTTCCCCCGAAGGAAATTGGGCTGCAAATTTCCCTGCACGGTGCAATTTGATACAAAACCAAAACCGCATTTGCGACATTAATATACTTTACCGCACTGTATTGCGGCAAAGCTGACTTTAAAAATCCCATACAGCGCAGCTGAGCTGAGCTGAGAAACCAGCTGCCATACTCTAACACATATTAGACCCTTGCCCATTTTTCTTGCTAAAAAATTGGGTGCCTGTTATATTTGTACTTTGTTTAGGAGCTTTAATGTCATCTCTGCATTATTTTTCTACTTTGAACTCGTAGAAAATGGGGGTGCACTTGCTTGAGGGGCGTGTTAGAATCAGGCAACTACTGCCAAATTAATGAGCAGTGCGTTTTGCATTCTTTCTGCACCTTGTTTAATTTGCTTTGCTGGTTAATTATATCAGTTTCGCCACACCTCTGGAGGCAGAATTAATGGAAGTCAATGGTTCAGTATGCAATAAAATCATACTTATAACAAATATTTAACACAATGAAGGTATCTTTGTGCCAGATGCATCTTTATTATAACGAGGTACGACTTCTTTCTTTTTCCATTTCATCATGATGATGTCCTAAATGTTGAATAGTCCATAAATCTTCCACATTTGTGAAATGCATTGAGCAGCATACTACAAGCTCTAGCTGCAATCAGATGTCAGTGCAGTAGTTGCCTGTATGATTTTCCATATTGCTCTCTTATCTTCTTTTTAGAATGCCATTTCAAGCATTCATCCAGTGATCCACAACACACTCAATGAAAACAACATTAGTAAGTGCTGGTTGTTCATTTATGACACTAAATCTTAATACATACATGCATGCAGAAGTTTAGCAGAGTTGTGCAGCTACATCTGGTGAGGCATATGAAATCGTGGTGTCCTGCTTCTCTCTCTTTAATATTATTGTTACTTAGGCTGAAGATATGCCAAGTTATAAGGCAAGTAAATGTGAATAGCCTTATTTGCACTTTTTCATTTCTTCTTATTCTCAAGATAAATGCTGTATGTGAAGGTACACATCATCAGCTGATAGAGGTTGAATAAACGTTTGCAGTGGAAAGTCTATACTAATTTTTCCTGCGTCATTCAAGACCTAGGTAACATGAAGCTTGGAGGACGTTGTCAGCGTGTACTAAGTTTCTGCCCAATCTACCAATAACAATACCAAGAGCTACTACGTACCAAGACTTACGGTGCACAATCGAATGTAACTCAATGTAATTATCAGCTGTTTTAGGAATATCAGCATTTTCTTAGATTCTATCTTGAACAATGGTTTGGTAGTGGTTTTATATCAGATAAATTTAGCAAATTCTGACTTTAGAAGAGCTTGTTTTGTGTGTAGCTCAACAATTCAGAACAAATGGAAATATTCTAGTTCTGCTAATAAATGGTTGCTAGCCAAGCTTATAGGTATAAAAACTTGATATGGCACACAGTGCAAGAATGAGACTGAGGCTGGAAAAATGTGGGCCCACCATCATATGGACAGCACTTGTATAGTCCATTCTTTTTTTTTTCCAATCTTAGTGCCATTTTGTGCTGTGTGCCGTATTATGCTGCTGCTAATGAAGCAAATGGCAGGAGTCTGTGTGTGGTGTGAAAGTGTGGTGTGATGATTTGGTGCACAGCTGTGGGGCAGAGCAACGGACTGTTGTCAGCACACATTGTGCCGTTGGAAGCGCTACATGCAGGGATTGTCACACTCTACTTATTGCAGAATATAGATAAAATCTGCTTACTCACTGCTTGGTGGCTTTTTTTTTTCATCTCCCAGAGGACTACTTAGAGAAGCGTAGAGAGCTGGTAACTTTTCTAGAGCGTTTGAAATCAGCTGGCAAGCAGATGTTCCTGGTGACCAACAGCCCGTTCAAGTTTGTGTAAGTTTACCTCATTGATGCTGACCAATGCACACTTTATTTATCCACTCTGGAGCAGAAGTGCCTTTGCATCTAAAGCTGCTGATTTGCATGGTTAGTACAATTGCTCTTCGGTAGTGGCACCCTCTTCGCAGGTGTCTTGCAAACCTGTAATATTTGTTTCAGAGTGCCAAATGTTTGCCTGCTTTGTTGGGCTAATCACTTATTTGAAGCAGTAATGTCGCCACCTCCGTCACAGATTCTCCAGTGATGAATTAGTCAAGACATTAAAGGCACACGAATGAGAAATATTAGAGGGACACTGTATAGAATAACAGTTTGAGTTGTGTTAGTAAATTACCCTTCTAATATATACTGGGTGTTTCAGCGAACACTTTCAAAAATCCTTAAGAGTTGCCTGTGTTAGGTATCACAATTCTAGTCCATGAGCTGGTCTACTCGAAGCCGCGGACAATACTTGCACAAAAAATTGAAATGCAAAATCGACGGACTAATAAACATTCACTAATTATGCTTTAATAATTACATTATGGCCCAAAGTGCAATTTACAAATTATAGCTGTGGACTTCCAAGGCGGATCCACTTGGAAATAATTTTCAATATGACACCAGTTTTGCTGTATAAATTCGCGAACTTTGTGGAGAAATGCATTGGCGTTTCAGTCAATTTGTTAACAAAACGTCATTTCATGCTCTGAAGCACACAAGTTACTGGAACGCCAATGTATTTCTCTGCAAAGTTCGGGAATTGATATCTCGAAACTGGTGTCGTCCTGAGAATTCGTTCCAAGTGGATCTGCCTTGTGAAGTCCACTGCTAGAATTTGTAAATTGCAATATGGGTCATAAGATACTTAGCTAAAAGTTAATTAGTGAATTCGTGTTAATTAGTCAATTTCGCATTTTTCTTTTTTGTGCAAGTAGTGTCCACCGCTTCGAGTAGACCGGCTGATAAACTAAAATTGAGCTATCTGCCACAGGCAACCTTTAAAAAAATTTGCAAGTGTTCGCTGAAAGACCCCGTATATATACAAAGAGTAGCACTCTTGTCGTGAGAGGAGCCATGATAAGACAAAAAGGCATTACAACGAAAGACAGGCAGCAACACTGCCTTAAGTTCCTGCGCCATCTTGCCATAACGTCACATATTTTGATGCCACTTGCTCAGGCCCGTTATTTTTTATTGGTAAGGAGCATGTTTGTATTCTAAAGGAGCCAAACGTTGAACTGGGCAAGTTTCAAGATCGTTCAATGTGCTATAGCGGCCCAAATACAAGAAAATAGTACCTTGAAGTCTGTGATGTCATAACGGCAAACTGGCGCTATGGTTTTGGTATGAAATTCAAAGAACAGAACCTTGGCCTTCATTTTCTGTTGTAATAATCGAACTGCCACCGTAAAATTCATGAAAAAACAGTTTTGAAAGGATACTGTATCAGTCTAAGATGGTTTAGTGTTTCTCATTAGTGTAGATGAATTGGTAAATTACACCCCTGGAGTACCAGAAATGTTAGTCTGACTGTGGTCAGAGTCTCGGGGAGCCGGAAAAGATGCAAAAATGAAAGATGGGATGTAAGTGCCCTGTGTTAGCTCCTCGTGACGTTAGGATGTTTGGACAGCACCTTCGTGATGATTTTTACCATTTATGGATGAACAATGATCACATTGCATTTTAAAGGTGCCAAAGGCTCATTCTAATAAGTTTTCATTTTCATTTATTTCATTTATTGAACCCTCAAGGCCAAAGGCATTAAAGAGGGGAGTGGTTACAAAACAGAAATACATAAATAAATACAATGCATATTACAGAACAAGTATTATCATCTTCCTGTTATACAATGTTAGCTAGTGCAGAACGAAAATGCTGGTTATCAGTTATGTCGACGATATCTGCGGGATGGCGGTTCCATTCGCGTGATGTGCGAGGCAAGAAAGACTGAAATGCAGTTTTAGTGTTACATGTTTCAATGCCAACTTTGTGACGATGATCAATGCAATTTGACACGTATCTGGGGGACGAAATGAGGGAATCGCGTAGCATGGGGTGATGGTATAGTTTATGAAAAAGGCTCAAACGAATTGTCTGCCGGCGGGATGCTAGAAGAGGTAAAGAAAGATTAGCTTTCATGCTTGTTACACTTGCGGTACGGTTAAAGTTGGACACAATGAAACGAGCAGCGTTATTTTGAACCAGCTCAAGTAAAGTTATCAGTTTTTCATGGTGCGGATCCCATATCGCGGCGGCATATTCCAAATTAGAACGTATTAGTGTTTTATAAAGCAGTAATTTCAAAGAAGATGGAGTTTTGGAAAAGTTACAGCGCACGTAGCCCAACATGTGGTTAGCTTTGTTAGTAATGTATTCAATATGGCGCGTCCAGTTTAGGTCAGTAGAAATATGAACACCCAGGTATTTATATGAAGTAACCGCTTCTAACGCAACGTTATTTAGGTAGTATACAGGCGGAGAGTTGGCACTTCTTGATATTCGCATAATTTTGCACTTATTAGTATTAAGTTCCATAAGCCATTCATTACTCCGACGAGAAATGTTAGAGAGGTCACGCTGAAGAATGTTAGCATCGTCGGGGGATTTTATTTCGCGGAAAACAACACAGTCATCAGCAAACAAAAGAATGTTAGATGATACAATGGAAGGGAGATCATTGATGTAAATAAGAAATAAAAGGGGTCCAAGCACTGATCCTTGTGGCACGCCCCAGTAAACTTCGCTGAAAGTGGAGTTAAAATTATTAGCGTAAACGAACTGCGATCGGTTAAGAAGAAAGTATTCAATCCATTTCAGAACATTGTAGTCGATATTCAGTTGGGTTAGCTTTAAAAATAATAAGCGGTGACATACCTTGTCGAATGCTTTCGAGTAATCTAGGAAAATGCAGTCAGCTTCTGATGCGCGATCTAAAATATGGTGAAGTTTGATAGTGAAACTGGCAAGTTGTGTTTCGCAAGAAAATGACTTACGGAAACCATGCTGTGCGGGTGTAAAAAATGAATTAGACTCGAGAAAGTTCACAAGGTTAGTGAAGATTACATGTTCTAATAGTTTGCAACAAGTACTAGTGAGCGAGATGGGGCGATAATTTATAGGGGATGTTCTACTTCCTGACTTGAATAATGGAACCACCTTCCCGACTTTCCATTGTGTTGGCAGAGTAGAACTATCGAGAGTCTGCTGAAATAACTTTGTTAGTATTAAGGAACTGTAGACAATTGTATTTTTTTAAAATTTAGCATGTATGCAGTCAAAACCGGGCGATGAATGAAATTTAAGGGCATCAATAAGTTTAGCAACACCAGATGAATCGATGAAAATTTGAGGCATAGTTGGGAAATTATACCGGAGTGGAACGGGATGTTTGGTGTTTGATGTGCGCGAGAAGTTGAGAACAAAGGTTTCGTTAAGTTCTGATGCGCATAAATGAGCCGGAATAGGGTCACCCGACGCGTCAGTTAAGTTAATAGATTCTTCGGTATGCGGGTTGATGACGCGCCAAAATTTTTAATGTTGGTAGATAGCATCGATGGTAAAGTGTTAGAGAGGAAGTTATCTTTTGCTTGCTTAAGCGCAGTTACATACGCATCAGCGGCAGTCTTGTATGCGTCCCAGTGTGCGTTACATTGTGATAGCCTGGCTGTACGATAACGGCACTCTTTTCTGTTAGATAGGCGTCTTATATGGGCGGTATACCATGGGGCTTGAGGATTAGAAGTGATGGTGCGTCTTGGAACATATTTTTGAGTTAGTTCGTGAACTTTGGCCGTGAACATATCCCAGTTAGTTTGCACAGAGCGTTCGTTAAAGTTTCTGAAGAAGTTTTGAGTGAAAACTGATAATTCATTGTTAATGGCATCGAAGTCTGCTCTAATATAATCTAGTATGGTCTTTTTCTTTCTTGCAGGTTTAGGACAGGCAGTGTTAATGTTGAAAATGAGCAAAGAGTGATCACTTATGTTAGGTAAATAGGTGATGGCTGAAGCAAAGTCGGCTCGATTGGTTAGGATCAAATCTAAAGTTTTTTCTCCAGAAAAGTGGCCCAAACATTCGAAATAACTTTTAAATCTGCAATATCATACTAACATTCCAAAGTTGCAGTTGAGGCGCATCTTTAAAAAATGCTGTATTAGATTAAGCGGACCTAATTTCACCCTTAATGTCTCTTTAATAAAAGCTCATAAAGAATTCCTTTCTTATTTATTCTCAAGTGAAGCAAGGCATAAAGCTGATGGAAATTTTGAACATTTTTGTCTAATATAATGTTTCTAAAATTTGGGAAGCTTGTATGAGGTTTTTCCTCTTGGTGAAGCCAAAGTTAAATTGGAGAAAATTGTTGTGTGTGTTTGTTAGGCTTGGTATTTATTTCGCTCACATGGAAGTACTGACTTGAATGAAGGGAAAAACTATGTCAAACGTCAACTCGTCAAACTCTTGCCTTTGCTTCATGTTGTCGACAAATTCGACTTCGCCGTGCCATCTACTAGCCGCCTGGTTAGCTCAGATGGTAGAGCGGCTGCCCCGGAAAGGCGGTGGTCCCGGGTTCAAGTCCCGGACCAGGACGAATTTTTCTTCAACCATGAGGCTTTTCTTTCGAGGAACCCGTGTGGGTTTCCTTTGTAGCAGTTGCTACGAACGGGTGGATGTCTCATTTTCCCTTCATTCATTACTTCTCTCCACCTTGCGGGTTTCCGCAGAACTACTACGTCAAGTACTGACTTGTTCACCACTTAATAAAATTTTTGCTGGAAACAACTAGTTTTAGCGGGACTTCTCAGCTGAAGTTGTTGGGGTAAATGGTAGCCTGAAAAAGCCAAGACTGTCCAGATAGACCGTGCCAGCCATACTGCCGAGAAGGAACGACTTCTGCTGATGTTTCTGTACATGCCTGCCTCGAAGGTAACTTCAATATTACAGGTTGCAGAGCAGCAACTGTTTGGTTGGACTTGCACAGTGTGCCCCATGAGTTAATTCCTGAATTCCTAAAGTAGTAAATGTGTGCCTACTTCGAACAACCTGACTTTCACAGAGACCATCTATTGACTGCCATTTAATGCAGAATTGTGCTGTACAAGAACCCATTTTGCACTGCATGGTACCGTGTTATTCAGGGACTCCAAAATTGAGCACTGTGGAACTGAGTTGGTCTGCGATAGACTTTCTTGTGTACCCTGTCAACATCCAAATCAATGCTGGTGGTCAAGTGGCTATGGCATCTTGCTGCTGACCACAAAGTCATGGGATCAATGCCCGGTCATGGCAGCCACAGTTGTAAATACACAAGCTAAAATGCTTGCAACACTTCCAAATGCATGTAAACCCACATGCAAAAACACTTGTGTACTCAGGTTTAGCTGCACGTTAAAGAACACAAATTTCATATGTCATAGGAAATTACATATGTCAAATTTGATGGAGTGCTCTCCACTACAGCATTCCTGTAACTAGGGCCGTTCGTTTTCGAGTAAACTCTCAATGCCGATTTTTGCACTCTGAACAAACCTCATATAGATTCGGTTAAACCCAATGCCTCCCCACAGTTCTGCACTTTCGTAAAAGGCAAGAATAAATGCAGATGTTACAAAATCAATGAATGCTGCCCTTCTTGTGTGAGCAAGTAGTCAAGATATAATAACATTATTAATCATAAATAAAGATCACATATGCTTCCTTTTCATTTAACATTAAAGTAAAAACAGACATATATAGTGTATGCAGCATCTGCCGGTCCTCAGTGAACAAAACCATGTTGCCCTTTTAGCAGCCATGTTTACATGAATGCGACATCGCATTCCATTTCCTGCACATTGCATGTGTCTAAATGGCGGGAAGGTGCTAGGAAGTGAATGCCGCGCTGACGTTGCTCGGCATTGCAAATGGTAGCTGTGGCATTGAGAGGACGTTTTCTCGTATAAGGTACGGGCAAGGGCCCGACAGGTCTAGAATGGACCAAGAAATGTTCAGAGTGCAAATGATAATGCACGTCAACCAGGGCTTGCAAGATAAAGGAAAGCATCGCACTATTTGCAAAGCATGCCTGTGTGCGCTACTATTTGTGCTTTTTTATGTGTTAATGTGCAGAGAATAAAGTAAACAAAGGATTGCCATGTACATTTATATTTGTTTTGTTTTGTATTTTTTGTTCGAGTGGTGTCCTTGAAAAGTGTAAATAATGCGTGTTAATGAGGATTGCTACACATATGTTCGTCACATGATGTGAGAGAAGCTCTTCTTTTAATCAATATTCATCTGAGTTAATGTGCCTGCCATGCACCATGCACTCAGCCTGTGTTAATCTATTGCAAATGTTCCCAGGAAAATCCTGTACTTCAGGCTATCAGCCAATAAAAACTCCAATTTCTCCTCCATTTGCCTTCTTAAAGATGACACCTGGTTTTTACCCTCACAAATTTAAAAACATAGAACCTTATAACGAAGGATCCTACTCATAACCCACTGTACAGTTTTGGGACGTTAAATTCCGCAATTTTATTTTATTTAAATGTGTTTACTCACTCCACAACTGTGGGCTTATATTTGCTTCTGCACTGCTACTAACCACTTGCGTGTCCTGTCTTCTGCACTAATATCTGTGCTGCCCGTACTTTTATTTTTGGAAGTTAAATATTTTAATAGGCCTGTCTGTTTGCTTAGGCTAATTAATTATGAATTTAATAACAACTTCAACAGAAAATGGGATTTATTAAACCCTACGTTTTTGTTCAAACTTGGCTGGCTCCTTCCAAGTTATTGTACCTTGATTTTCGACCCACCTCCTGTACTGATGAGCTGAAATGAAACACATATGAATGAAACGAAGCACCAGCACTGTTTTGTCAACTTGCACAACTTCAGTTCCTGATGCAGATGCGCGACCAGTAGCCCAATATCCTTGAGGTATAGGTATTTATGTATAGCTATTTATGCAGATGCACAAGAACACTACTTGAAAAAAGAATGCATGTAAGAATGTGCAAAGGTGCCTGTTCAAGATTCTTCCAAACAATTCGCATTCCAATCCAGCACTGCATGCAGTGCAGATTTTTTAAAAATTTATATATACACAGGTAGTTTGCTCAATTGCAGTAGTTGTGGCTGCTATCTTGGTTTCAGCAGTGTATGCTCATGTAATCATAATCAGATATGTTTTTATGTTTTCATGTGTTTCTGCAGTGATGTTGGCATGCGATACATGATTGGTCCCGAATGGCAAGACCTTTTCGATGTAGTCATCGTACAGGCAAGGAAGCCTAAGTTCTTCACTGATCAGCACAGGTAGGTCCAGTTTGTGTTCCCCGTTTTTGTTTTTAGAAATGGGCTATGTTGCCCAACAAGAGCTTATTTTCCTCATATATTAAGTCCTGTGCATCAAAATTAAGATATTGCTGAACTAAGTTTGTGAAAGGACGCATATAATGACACATTCTCAAACTTCTGCTCGTGGTGTAACACCTAGCAGATGAGTATAATATGCACCAAAACCGTTTATATGATATTCACTAGGTGTTTAAGTCCTTCCGTTTTCTCATGCTTCTTCAATAACTCCTCTCTACTAAACGTACCCGAATATAAATACCTTAGACTCTTATTCACTCACAGTTTATCATGGAGCAAGCACATTGAAGTAATATGTACTAAATCATTAAAAAAACTTGACTATCTCCAACGTGCCCTTTAGTTGACTCTTCAAGAAACTAAACTGCTAACATAGAAATGCTGATCTGCCTAATTCTCGAATATTTACCTATAGTTTGGAATCGTTTTTATGAAAACAATATTAACAAGTTTGAGTCCGTATAAAAGAAAGCTGTTAGTTTTTTCTACATTCGCTGCAATAGGGGTTTTTCGCCGTCTTCTAACCTCACTAATCTCAACTTAACCGCTATAACAACACTTTGCCGCAACAAAAGCATAAAGTTCCTGCACACCTTAATTAACTCTTCGTGCTTTACCTGCTTACATAAATACTTTGTTTGTTGGACCTTCCCGCACCCATAGCTGTCACAACCTAAATCTTTTGCCACTGCAATCCAGAACTGACGTGTTCAAACATACCCTGCAGGGGCGCCTGCGTCAGCAGGCGTTTGGTGTGTTGCGACACCACGAGCCCAAGCACAAGAGGGTTGCACCCTCTCGCATGTAGCCGTGCACGGCTTAGCCGTGTCCAGGAAAAGGGGGATCCTGGGGGTTGAGCCGATGCCGGGTATTCGGACGATTAAGGCTCCCCCGCCAGAGGAAACACACCTCTTTGGCCTCTGCTTCACGTAGGTGGCACCCCCAGACTGACCCACCCGAGAGAACTCGGTAGTTGCCTTTTCCTGTCTCTCTCTCCCTCCAATCTTCGTCTTTCTCTCACTTTCCATGTTTCATGTTTTCTCCTGGCTTCCCTTTACTTTCCATTTTTCCAGGCAGCAAGGGTTAACCTTGTGTGAATAGCCAACCTAGGTTATTTCATATTTGGTCACATTGATAACGTACAGCTGGCATTTGCAGGACCTGTTTTTACAGTCCCTGTAGCGTCCCCTTGTACTGATCCACAGTGGGTGGCTGGCATTATTGCCGAAAACTACACATTCCTCTACGGCTAGTTCCTTCCCCCCCACTCCCTGATTGCCCTCGGAAAAGAGGGCGCACCGATGAAGTACTCCAGTTTTTTGGTCGGCAAAAAGAATCTTTCCCAAGTTTTCATGTTATTCATTCTGAAAAACCAGATAAACCAGTGCGAACAATTTTACCATTCCTTGTTTCTAAGTCTCCCACCGAAGTTTTTGGCACAGGTTATAAAGCATCCAAGATGGCAAGCGGTGATCTCCTCTTGGAGCTCTACAACCAGAAACAGTATGAAAAGATACCAAATCTAGTGTCATTTGGGGATGCCCAAGTAACAGTAACCCCGTATTGTACTATGAATACCTCCCGTGGTGTAGTCTCAGATAATCTCTTGGAGCTGATTGAAGCCGAACTCCTGGAGGGCTTCAGTGAGCAGAATGTCATCAACATTAAACAAATTAAGATGAGGCGTGAGAATAAGGAAATCCAGACCAAACACCGGATAATTACCTTGGCACAAGTGTTCTGCCCGAGTCTATCAAGGTCGGATATATCAAGCTTCGTGTTTGGCCGCACGTTCCAAATCCCCTGCGATGTTTCAAGTGCCAGCATTTCAGTGGCAGTTCACAGAGCTACCGAGGCCGCCACACCTGTGCGAAATTCAGTGCGCGTGAGCACACCTCTGAATCTTGTAAAGATTCTCTCTGCTGTGTAAACTATGATGGGGAGCAGGCTGAATACTTGCGGTCTGCATACTCGCAAGAGGCGATGGACACAACAATGAGCCAGACAGTGCCACCAGTGCCTAAGGAGCGGCAAGATTCTCGCGATCACTCCAAAAAAGACAAACCTCATGTCACGGGGCCTGGACAGGGCACGTGAGCTAATCTCAGTCTCTTAAACACGCAGCACCAAACACATTTATCATAATGTAAACACAAATACTACAATGAAATGTTAGAAGACTTCATAACCTCGACGACATAACAGAACTACTACACAAACACAATCCAAAATTGCTGTGTGTTCAAGAGACTCATCTGAAACCTACGTACACAAATTTTCTTCATAATTACAGCATCTCTCGAAAAGACCGGGACGAGGCTAATGCCTCCGGCGGTGTAGCCATAGTAGCCGCCAAGTCTGTAGCTTGCCGGCACGTCACCCTTGAGACACCCCTTGAGGCAGTGTCAATTCGAGCCATTCTTTTTAATAAATAGTTAACTGTATGTTCCATATATATGCCCTCAAACCATCATTTCAAAAAAACAGACTGCTATAACTGCAATGATCCGCTTCCCAAGCCTTACATACTCGCAGGAGATTTTAACGCTCATAACGTGATGTGGGGAGACCCACGATGCGACGCGAGAGGTTGACTCATTGAAACTTTCGTTTTAACCTCCGGTGCATGCCTCTTCAATAAGAAAGAACCAACATATTATAGACTGCATCATAAATCATACTCATCAGTAGACTGGAGATCGGCTCTGCTTTTATCTTCCCCGATTTAGAATGGGGTGTAATTGAAAATCCATTCGGACGGGGTCACTTCCTAGTAACGCTGAACTTGGTAAGCCCACATGACTTCCCTCCACACTTTCCTCGCTGGAAACTGGCCTCGGCTAACTGGGAACATTTTGGTATAAACTTTTTTAAAACAGGGTTGAAGTGCCTCAGACAGGCTGGCCAACGTTTCGATAGGTGGACCTATCTTCGTCAAAGGCGGCCTCGTCATCCTCGGCGTGTTAGTTTTAAAGGGTTAGTGCAGTGACGTCACGTGCGGGTGTTGTCGCTGGCGGCTGGTTTTAAAGAGAGAGATTACAAGAGGGAACAGGCGTTGTCGTCCGACGTCTGTGAGCCTCATTCTCAAGACGAAGGGACAAGAGCGTGAGAGTGGGCACGCGGGGAGGAAAGAAAAGAAATAGAAGCTGAAAAAAGGGGGAAAAAAAGGAAAAAAAAAAGCAGGCGGGAGCCATGGCCGTACCAAGACACAACAAAGGGGGGGGGGGTGAAAGAAAAAGAAAGAGAAAAATGAAATCTTTTAAGAAATACGGGGGCTTGGGAGCGTGTTGGGGATGTGAAAGGTTAGGAGGTATTCAGGGGAGTCGTTGGCGGCATGTTTTTGAGGCATTAGAACGGCCGGTCAAGCAATAGGTCGAGTAATTTTGAAATAGTTAAGGTGGCGGCGAGGAGTCTGCGGTGCAATGTGTGGGGTGACTGAAAGGCAGCGGCATGGTCTTTCAAGGGGCACTGCCCCACGCGCTTAACGTAGGTGTCGTTACGGCGGCATCCAGAAGGCGATACTCCGGGTTGAGGCGCTGAAAAAGGCATATTGACTTCGGAATGTGTTGTCGAGGGGGTTTCAAAAAAAAAAAGACTAAAAAAGGGGGCAGGAGGGAATCCACCTACTTATGACGGGATTTTGTCGATAATTTTAGTAAAGATCATGCTGTTTCATACTTTACCGCTTTTATCATTGACGCTGCTGAAAAGTTCATTCCTCAAACAAGAGGCACTTTATTCAAAAGACGGGTCCCCTGGTGGAATGACGATTTTAGTGAGGCACAGAAGAGACAAAACAAAACTTGGGGCAAACAACATGACTGACCTACAGTAAAAAATTTAATAGAATTTGAACAGGTTAAATCACAGGGAAGAAGGATGCGACGACAGGCAAGGAGGGCAAGCTGGCAGAGGTTTCTCTCAAGTGTAAATTCATATACTCAAGACGTTAAAGTATGGGACAGGCTGAAAAGGCTAAAGGGACAAAAATTCATCCGTTGCCCCTAGTGAACAACGAAGCGAACAGCTTGGAAGATCAAGGTGACACTCTTGGCGAACGCTTTCAGGGCGTCCCCAGTTCTAACCATTATTCCGAGTCATTCCTAAAGAACAAACCAGTATCGGAACGCAAGGCTATTGACCACGAATGCAGACAGATTTAAGCCTATAACCTGCCTTTTAACATTGCCAAATTAAGAGCCTCCTTGACTGCATGTCAGAGCTCTGCACCTGGACCTGACAGAATCATGTATGACATGATTTAACACGTCCCCAGTTATACTCAAATAACTCTACCCACACTTCTTAACACTATATGGGCTGCGGGGTACCTCCCTACCATATGCAAAGAAGCCCTTGTCGTTCCAATTTTGAAACAAGGACCCCACATTAGTAACAAGTTACCGCCCAATCGCCCTAACAAGTTGTATATGCAAACTTTTTGAAAAATAAGCTTTTGAAATTTTTGAAAAATAAAAGTTTGAATAAACCATCAACTTTTACACTTCCTTGAATCAAACAAAATTCTTGGTCCATAACAGTGTGTGTTTAGAGTAGGACAGTCTACAACCGACCATCCTGTGTGCATTGAAGCAAACATTCGCGACGCCTTCATGCATAAACAATCCTTCTTATCCATGTTTCTTGATATGGAAAAGGCGTACGATACAACTTGGCGTTACAGAATCCTGCGCAACCTGTCGACGCTGGCCATCCGCGGCACTATGTTAAACATTATAGAAAGCTGCCTACACAACCATACATTCTGGGTGAAAATATGTAATACACTCTCGCATGCATTCATACAGGAAAATGGGGTCAACCCAGGCGTTATGAGTTGCCCGATCTTTGTTGTTAAGATGAACATGCTTCATACATCATTACCACCATCTATTTTTTATTCCGTCTACATAGACGACATACAAGTAGGTTTCAAATCCTGCAACCTAATGGTCTGTGAGAGACAAGTATAGCAGTGCTTGAACAAAGTTTCTAAGTGGGCAGACGAAAACTGGTTCAAAGTGAACCCCAGCAAAAGTTCTTGCATTCTTTTCACCAGAAAGAAAGGGCTTGCTGCAGATCCCACTGTCAAAATATATGGGCAACAAATACCTGTGAACAAAGAGCACAAATTCCTAGGTGTTATACTTGACTCCAGGCTTACTTTCATTCCACACATAAAATATCTTAAAGCAAAATGTCTAAAAACAATGGACTTACTTAAAATCCTATCCCACACAACATGGAGCAGCGACAAAAAGTGTTTATTGAATCTTTACAGGAGCTTAATTAGATCATGATTGGACTATGGTGCCCTGGTATATCACTCTGCCACCCTGAGCGCGCTAAAGATGCTAGATCCCATCCACCATCTGGGTATCCATATTGACACGTGTACTTTTCTTTATCGGGCGACCACGTTTCGCCGCCTAACAAATGTTATTGCACAGCGCGGGACGCGCCCGCATGTATCCGAAGTTTCTGGAAAGTTATCGATGCTTCTTTCCGCTGTCTGTTGTCGCCGAACCTTGTGTTATCTGATTTCATCGCCTGACGCGAATGGTGTAGAACTTTGTGGAAGGCATGCGGGTTCCAGCGATTAGTCTGGAACATTCGACGACTACTGTATAAAAGCCGACGCGCTTGACCTGCCGATCAGATTTTCGCCGATCGCCGACTGTGTTTGCCGCTGTCGCCATTCTTTGAGTGTAGCCTGTTTTTGAGGGCACAAGTTCGCCCAATATAATGCTAGTTTCGTCTTTCGCAGTTGGGCTGCTTTCTTCACCGTCACTACCACGTGACAATACGGTCACTGGCTCACTTAGGACAAGCCCTTTCGAAAGCCTATACGTAGAGTCAGATGAATGGTCACTCCATTTTCAGAGAACATACATCAGCTTAACCTATTTTCTCAAAGTGCACTCTAATCAGGAACATCCATGTTCCACAACTGTTAACGACTTGACGTGTGCAACACTTTTTTCTAATAGACCCTCTATGAGACTACCTTTCTCATTGCGTGTGAGAGAACTTAGCGAAGAAATGGATGGCCCAATTCTCAAGCATTGCCTAATGCCTCCAGATAAGCTATTACTGCCCTGGCAGTGGCAGGTGATAGAATGTGATGTATCCTTTGTAGAAGTCACAAAGCATGCTTCCGAGCTTGAAATCGCTATGCATTTCCGTGAACTTCAATCGAAGTACTCCTGCTCCGAATTCTACACAGATGCATCAAAACCGCATGCTGGCATATCTTACGCTTCCATTGGTCCCTCTTTTTCTAAAACTGACGTATTGAACCCCCTAACAAGTATTTTCACTGCAGAAGCCTGTGCAGTACTGTCTGCGGTAAAACATATGAAGAAATTAAAACTTCACAGAGCAGTCATATTCACAGACTCGTTAAGTCTTGTAAAAGCGTTAATGTCTTTACAAAAGCATACAAATTCTGTTTTTATTGAACTTTACTCACTCTTATGCAACATTTATTTATCACAGAGACATGTAGTAATATGCTGGGTTCCTGGCCATAGAGGAATCGAGGGTAATGTGCTTGCTGATCAAATCGCCAAATCAATAGCATCGCAGGGTATTCATCCTGCTGCTGTCCCTGCCACAGACATGAAGCCTTTCCTACGAAACAAACTGCAAAGCCACTGGCAATGCTGATGGGATGCTGACACGAGCATTAAGCTTCACATTATTAAGCCAAAGTTAGGTTTCTGGCTCCCAACTGCGAAAACACGAAGAACAGATGTCCTATTCACTAGACTGAGTATAGGACACACATTTGGCACTCATAACTTTCGCTTGACTGGTAACGAGCATCCAACCTGTGGTAGATGTGGTGACAGGCTGACCATCCTTCATGTCTTCCTGGAGTGTTGGGAAGCCAAAAGAGATAGAAAGAAACATTTTCCTCTTGCATACCGCTATTGTGTCCCTCTTCATCCGGCTGTTTCTTGGTGAAGAACCACTGTTTAATACCAAAGCAGTCCTCGCTTTCTTGAATGGTGTGCTACATGTCATAAGCCTATTAAATTCGTAGCGCATCCCAGGCACGTACCCAGGGGGGGGGCCCCGGGGGGGCCCGGGCCCCCCCCCCCGAAATCAAGTGGCATACACCCCCCCCCTCCCCCCCCGCACACACACACACTCACGCCACCACTCCTCACACATTCCTAAAGCGCCACCAGATCAATGTTGAGACTTGGCAGCTATTAATCGGTCAGCATTATGCTGCCTTTTTCACTCCTTTTAAATGGCGGTAGTTATCGGCATCTCTTGTAATGTGAAGGACAGTTTTCTCATAGATTCCGCACCCGTGCGATTAACTCGACATGCGTTCAGTTGTCACCATCTATTCAACCGTCACGCGCATAGCTGTTGCTTTTGTTAGTTCAACCTTCGTTGTTTAGGCTGATACTGGGACCAGGAAAGGGATGCGGCTGTTACTGAGCTGGTCTGTACTCTCGTGGAACGAGTTGCGGCCGGAGAAAACGCCAATTGCGTTTAACTTTTCCCTTTGCTTCATTATTTCCTTGAGTTACGGCTCGCCGCGAGGCTGTCAGACGCCCGCAACCATATACACGTGATGTGGGTTAGATAAGGTGGCAAATAGAATAATGTGAAAGTGCGTCCATCATGATACCCTGCAGTAACCCTTAAAACCATAAGCAAGATGACTGTCGCCCGTCACCTCGTCTGTTTTTCCCTAATTGTATAATACTTTTCGTGCAAAATTGGCAACTGGAAACAAAAATCGCAAGGAGTTGAGAAATGAAGCGATCTACTAAGGGAGAGAGCCAAGGCAACAACCAAACTGCAAGGAAAAGCGAATAATAAAAAAAGTTAAGCGTTGTTTATGAGACTATTTATGGATGAACATCTTTTTATTTAAAAAGGAAGTAGAGAAAACGCTGCCGGAAGTGGAGAACAATTACTTGCTTTGATTGACGCTTCTACAGTTATTGGTCGAACCGCCTCACGTAGCCACTTCTCTGCTGTGCTTATGTGGGTGTTTTTGTAACCTTTCGCGGTGAGCGCAGTACATCTAGAATCGCAGAGTCCTGCGCTTTACGCGGTTGTGTGGGACTGGCGGCCGCACAGCGTTACGCAATTCGCGGAGCTGTCAAAACTGATCAACAAGGCGAAAATAACTGATATTCGAAACTATAACATGAGAAAGACTGAAGAAGCCGCAAAAAATGAACGCAGCCTGAAATCAGTAAAAAAGAAACCTTGCTTGGGACAAACCATGATGTATACGCTAAAGGATAATATCATCAGCAATCTCGAAGATATAGTAAAGGCAGCGGAAAAATTCTAAGCTGACCTGTATACAGTACTAAGAGGAGTCACGATACCGCACTAGGAAACAGTAATGAACAGGATACAGAAACTCTCCTATAACTAGCGATGAAGTCAGAAGGGCGCTGCAAGAAATGAAACGATGAAGAGCGGGAGGAGAAGGTGGAATAACAGTCGATTTAATCAAAGATAGAGGAGACACAATGCTTGGAAAACTGGCGGCTCTTTATACGAAGTGTCTATCGACTGCAAAGGTCCCAGAAAACTGGAAGAATGCAGACATTATACTAATCCAAAAAGGAGACGTTAAAGAATTGAAAAATTATAGGACCATTAGCTTGCTCCAAGTATTATGTAAAATATTTACCAAAATAAACTCCAATAGAATAAGGGCTGGATTTGTCAACCAAGGGAACAGGCTGGCTTCAGGAAGAGATACATTACAATGGATCACATCCATATAATCACTCAGGTTATCGCGAAATCCGCAGAGTACAATAAGCCTCTCTACGTGGCTTACATAGATTACAAAAAGGCATTTGATTCAGTAGAGATACCAGCAGTCATAGAGGCACTACGTAATCAAGGAGTACAGAACGCTTACGTAAAAAGCTTGGAAAATATTGCTACATGCGTGTGGTATTTGTTTGTTTTAACGAGGCGCGTGGGCGCCATCACTCCAGAAAAGAGGAGGAAGAACGAACTGGGCTCGCGCTGTGAATCTAACCGGTCAGCGCGCTGCAACCGTTGTTGTAAATATAAACTGTAAGTAGTTTCTCGTCTTACTGACTTTTCCTTCGCGTAAGAATATCTACAGAGGTTTTACAGCTACCTTAATTCTACATAAGAAAAACAGGGAGATACCTATAGAGAAAGGGGTCATACAGGGAGACACAATTTCTCCAAAGCTGTTCACTGCGCGCTTAGAAGAATTCAAGCTATTAAATTGGAAAGGCTTAGGAGTAAAGATCGACGGCAAATATCTCAGCAACTTTCGGTTTGCCGATGACATTGTTCTATTCAGCAACAGTGCAGACGAGTTACAACAAATGATTGGAGACCTTAACTGAGAGAGTGTCAGAGTGGGGTTGAATATTAATATGCAGAAGGTGAAGATAATGATAAATAGTCGGGTAAAGGAACAACACATCAGGATCGCCAATCGGCCACTAGAGACTGTGAAGGAGTTCGTTTGCCTAGGTCAATTAATCACAGGGAACCCTGATCATGAGAAGGAAATTCACAGAAGAATAAAAATAGGTTGGATCGCATACGGCAGACATTGCCAGCTCCTGACTGGAAGCTTACCATTATTATTGAAAAGTAAGGTGTGCAATCAGTGCATTTTGCCAGTGCTGACATATGGGGCAGAGACTTGAGATCAAGTTAAGAACCGTGCAAAGAGCGATCGAACGAAGATTGCTAAGCATAACGTTAAGAGAGAGAAAGAGAGCGGTTTGGATCAGAGAGCGAACACGTACAGACAATATTCTAATTGACATCAAGAGGAAAAAATATAGCTGGGCAGGTCATGTAATGCGTCGGTTAGATAACCGTTGGACCATTAGGGTTACAGAATGGGTACCAAGAGAAGGGAAGCGCTATAGAAGACGGCAGAAAACTATAGATGGTGCAATGAAATTAGGAAATTCGCGGGTGCTAGTTGGAATCGGTTGGCGGCAGGACAGTGGTAATTGGAGATGGCAGGGAGAGGCCTTCGTCCCGCAGTGGACATAAAACAAAATGATGATGATGATGATGATGATGATGATGATGATGATGATGATGATGATGATGATGATGGAGGTGGTGGGCCCCCTCCGAAAAAAAATCCTGGGTACGTGCCTGGCGCATCCTCATTCCAGAGGATGCTGCTATGCTAGTTGTTTTGTATAGCACATGCCTCTAGGCCCTTGTGTTTCAAGGGCTCTGGTGAGGCAGTAGTTCTCTAGCCAATTTTAGCATCTCACATATTTTGTATAATTGATCATTCATTCGCAATGCATCTTAGTGCTCATAGTACACGTCATTAGTCATTGCCATAATCTTATTACACATAGATGTTATGCAATATACAGCAACTATTTTGGGCCCTTTTACAGCCATGTCACATCAGTGTCAGAGGTCCTTGATGGAGGCTATTTCTCAGGTGCTTTTTCAGTTCCTGAGTGCAACTAGGTATGAACAACATTTTGAGCGTCACCCAGTGAGACTTCCGGCACTGATATACTAGTACTACTATAATTTAGGTCAAATATTAAGGCTTGCATACAATACCTTATTTATTGAAGGTTCGTTTAGCACATGTTCACTATTCTGTCCTTGAACAACGTTGAAGCTGGTACAGAGATCATATCTATTAATATCAACATGTGACTTGCGCAGTGTGCTAGTCACCACTGGGGCTATTGGTGAGAGTACAAGTACTCAGTTATTAGCAACTCATATCTTTGGCTACATCATCAGTGTGTCAGCAGCTTACTACCATTATAGTGGCCACAAAAATCATGTTTTATGTTCTTCACAATGTCGACACAGCAAGAAGACAGATGTCCACTTTTTGCAGCATACATTCTTTCCTCACCGGTAGTGCCAGCAGTTATCAGTAGGTGACATGGACGTTACTGATTGCTGTGTACCCTCATGTTCTTAACAGATCTGAGTTGTATGATCTAGTAATGCTTAGTTATGCTTAGGGTTCTAACTAGAGGATTGTGATGTAAAAAAGGGGTAAGGCGTGCGGACACAGACACAAAAGAAGAGAAGTGGACAACACAAACACCGACTATCAACTGATAGAGTTGATAGTTGGCGTTCGTGTTGTCCACTACTCTTCTCTTGTGTCCGTGTCCGCACGCCTTACCCCTTTTTCGCATTATGAATCCTTACCAACTAGTTCAGCTTTCTGTCATTCTAAGGATTGTGGTATTTACACATGTACTTGCTTATCCTTTTTCCAGGACTACATTTCACCCCTAACAACTTAAAGCTATCACTCAGCGCAAGATGTGCCTCTATGATTTGGAACTTGCTCGAATGTTATAGTTGATTCTCTCTGTTGTGCATGTTCTCGTCTAACTTTGTATAATCAGTTTGTATCTACAACACGAATGGTATGGTACTTTCTGGAAGGCACGCGGGCACCAGTGATTACACTGAAACGTTAGACGTGCCATGCATAAAAGCCGATGCTTGAATCGCATACGTGATTTTCGCCAATCACCGACTGTGCTCACCGCTATCGTTGTGCTCAACTATTACTTATTTTTCTGGGCGCAGGTTCACCCACTGAAAAGTTAGTTTCTAGATTCACAGTTTTGCTACTGTGTTATTCATCGTCACTACAACGTGACAATGTAGCAGCCTTCAGCTCCTGGCCGTTTGATGTCAGTGTTGAATGGCGGTGCAGCATGAAAGCTTCGGGAGTTTTATCCAAAAAAAAAAAAACATTTAGAATGCTCTTTAGCTGTTTAAAGAGGAATATTATTGAGACAGTGTCTAATGTTATAAACAATAAATGTAGCCCTTCTAATCATCTGCTGCCTCCTTACTGCCAGCTGCATGATGGAGACGCAACTGACCCATGTACCTCTAAAACAAATCATTCATCAGTTCCGCACAAGAAAGAAATTGCTACAAAAGCACAATTTATCCCCAGCAGTTTCTAAAAGTATCATGCTTTGAGATACTTCTAAAAGTATCATGCTTTGAAGTATCATGCAGCAAGGGCACAGACTTAGGTACAAATTTAACTCTAGCACACTGACTGTTGTAAGGTTTCTTCCACGTCCTTGTATGGATGTGTCGAGGCTGAGAGTTTTCTTTTTTTTTTTTTTTACTCCCCCAACAATTTCTTGAGCACACTTGTGTCGAAAGTTTACTTCATTGCAGCTTTCTGGCAATGAAATCAGTTGGAAGTTGGTGCCTGTTCTGTCCTTTTTGACTGTCTCCTATATGGCTCAATTCCTAAGATTGCATTTCGTTCCATTTGACTAAAGAAGCAGACTCTATTGAGTGTGCCGTGTTTGTAATTGAAACACTTTTTATTCAATGTTGCCTTGGAAAAAACATTCACTAGTATCTTTTATGTAAAGAATGTGTGCATGCATTTATTTTAGAGCAATGCTGATGCACATGTGCCCTCATTTCTGCGCCCTAATGTGAGTTAGTGCTACTTTCCTTTTCAAGAAGGTGTCGGTGAGCAAAATGATTTTTTTTTTCTTAGGTTCTTGTCGTCGATTCCTGATGGAAAACTAAAGTTATGTCTTTGTGCGGGAGATATCAGACAGGGTGTCTAGAAGAATTCGAGTTAGCAAGCAGACAGGCTTCTCAAAATAAGCCCAAATATGTCCTTGGCTTACCAAAAAATGGCCAGAAAACAAGCAGAATATTTCACACAAAGAATTTAAAATTCAGCTATTTTGAATTAAAAATGAATGTTCTACATTGTATTCTTCGTGAATGTTCAACGGTATGGCTTGATCTGCTATAAACATTGGGTTATAATCATTGCACATAGGTTGTTGTCATTAATTATACAGCTAGTTTCACTACCGTGACCTAGAATACAGTGAAGTAATGGTAGTAATAGTTTTTGGTTTGCCCACAAACTGTACACATCCAAAGGAATGCTAAAGTGCATAGCCCATCCAAAAACCAGAAAAACTCATTAGTGCTAAAATGTATGCAATGATGGCATTTCTTAATTTTATTAAGCTTGCGTGTTAACAATTCCAAAAAGCTGTGACAAGCTATTGGATAACTTCACAAGTAACTACGCGAGAGCAATGAGACCAAGCTTTTGTATTAATGAGCAGCACTGGTCACCTTTATCTGCCACAACTGAAGCAAATAAAGGCAACCTTGTCAGCTCTGATGCTAGTTTTCACTTTTAAGATGCACACACATGCACTCACTTGCAAAAACCTCTTCTTGCAGACCGTTTCGTGTCTATGACCCGGAAACGAAGAGTCAGCTCTGGGAGCGTGTCACTAAACTGGAGAAGAACAAGGTCTACATTGAGGTTTGTGGTGTTGTTATTGTTGCCTCTGATAAACACTGTTATTATGCGAAGCATATTACGAGGGCTCAACCCAGCTCCTCAGGCGCGGCGGTGACCATGAAATCACGTGACACCGTGACGTCACGACAGAGGAGAAGTGGCTTTGGCTCAACTCTTGCAAGACGGGCTGGGTGGGAATCGAACCAGGGTCTCCGGAGTGTGGGACGGAGACGCTACCACTGAGCCACGAGTACAACGCTTCAAAGCGGTACAAAAGCGCCTCTAGTGAATGCGGTGTTGCCTTAGAAACGCGCTGTTTCTAAGGCGTGCGTCTCTTGCTCAGGCGCACATTTCGTTGCCGCGCCGAACGCTGCTTTGCTCGACGCTCACCGCGTCCAATGCGGGGCGCGTAGTCGCTGCCCTGTAGCCCATTGTCTTACACCCCTTGGCGGGTCGACGGGAACGCTGTCGCGTTCCACTCTTGAAGGCGAAGAAGTAATGCATGAGTTGTTTCTTCGTCTAGCCGAACCAAATATAGCCAAGCAACAGCATTTCACCAGGCTAAACAGTGGTTCAACAACTAAAATAAAGGCTAGTATGCTTCGCATCCTGGGCTTAACCTTACCTAAGCCACAGCCATTTTTTTTCTTGTTGGTAACATCATCACGAAAGTGTTAAAATGTAGTGCAAGTAGCATGCAGAGACAGAAGAGCAATGGACACACACACACAAAGGGAACTTGCAGCTACTGTTTATTCCCAGTAAAGAGTGACACTTCTTGTCATTCACCCAAAAGGATAACACGTAAATATTAATCGTAATGTTTATTTGTTACCTTTTGGCTAGACATATGTTCTGTGATGTAACATGTGGGATATATAAGTGTCGCTGTTTCCTAGGAATAACATGTTGTTGGAAGTTAGCTTTGTGTGCGTGTGTCCTTACCCGCCACGGGGGCCCAGTGGCTCTGGCGGTGCGCTGCCGAGGTCATGTGTGCTCACACAACCAAGGGATCATTGCCATGACCTCGTCAAACAAACACGTCATTCATAAGCCCATGAAACATCCGCAACATAGTGAAATGGCCATTCCATCACTTTACGCATTGTTTCAGGGGCACAGGGCACATAAAGTGCTTCATGTGTCCTGTGCCCCTTCTTGCGTCTTGTGCATCTACAGTATCTGAGGCCAGCTGAGGCAAGCAATGGACGTGTCACCATGTGACCACTGTATTTTTGTTTTACTTTTTGCCAGTGTCCGTTTTCTCATGATTGTCACTGTTATCAAGTTATCGCTTGGCACAAGACGCACCCACAGTATCCTAAATTTCTTGAACATTGTTGCTAATTCTATAGCAAAGGAATTGCTAGCACATTGTGCACAGCTTGCAAGTAGTGTTGTACATTCTCAAATGTACGTGAGTACCAGTAATTACTCTGGAATGTACAGTAAGGCACATATAAATGGCAAACGCATTTAACTCATCACATCAAATTCGACGACAGATGACTTTGTTTGCTGCTGGTATTTCAGAAATTTTGTGTATTGTTTGACTTTCTGGGCACAAGTTCGCCTTATGAATAGCCAGATTTCTAAGTCATACTATGGGTAGTTTTTGGCTCTTCATCATTACTATAACAATAAAATATGAAGTATATATAGTCGATCACAACACATATCGATACATGGATGCAACATTAAAGTAAAACATCTCAAGAGGTGTCATACAATTGGGATTAACTGTTTCACATTCAGCTAAATTTAATTAATGAATATGGTACTGCATATTTACATGCTAGCAGTGTACATGGAATAATGGCAATAGGAAGCTTTGTAGTATAGGAAGTGCAAGCTGAAACTTTCGTACTGATAAAGTGTGTGTATGATAAAACAGGAGCAAGTGCAACAGCAGAATAACTGTTGCACAATTTTTTTTTTCTTTGTACAAATGCCATTATGAATTGCCTATTTCCAGGATGCGTAATAAAGCAACAATGAAAAAAAAGCTTTCTTATAGCTCTCTAGCTTGCAAAAGTTTTGCGTTCAGGTCTACGTGTTAGCTAAAACAAATGAGCGACTCAAATAAAGAAAATAAAGTGTAAGAAGGTGATGCGCAGCATGCGAGGAGTGGACAGTAACAGTAGTATATTTATGTAACTTGGGGGGAAGTCCGAGCCTCGGCTAGCTAGTTAAATTAAAATTAAATCAAACGGTGGGGTTTATTGTCCCAAAGCTGTGCAGTCGGCTACAGACCGTTTTCACCTGCTAGTTCACTCACTCTGAACAAACGGCGCTTGCACCATGCCTAGTCATTTGTTGCCTAAAGACCCGCCATGTCGCCTTCGCAGTGGCTCAGCTCCCAGTTGCAGCAGGCACTTTTTGAGAGATTGAACACAAAAATGTTTCTCATACTTAGATTCATGTGTACGTTAAAGAACATCAAATGGTTGAAATGAGTCCAGAGCCCTGGTACTACCGTGTCCTTAAGCTGCTAAACGCTTTCTACACCCATGGGAGCCACTGTACACCTGTGGGAATGCGATGAAAAGTGTGTATAAAGGACGCCATAATGGGGTTTGGGCTACAGATTAATTTTGACCTCCTGAGGTTTTTAACCTGCACCTAAATACTATCGATATTTTTTAAAAATTTTACTCCAGTTGAATTGTGGCCACGGTGGCCGTGAATCAAACCTGTGACCTTGTGCTTAGCAGCGAGAGTTGACAGGTAGTTTCATTCAGTCATGGGCTTTCTTTTGTCACTTTCTTGGCCACGATGTTGCTGCTGCTGTTCGGCATGCCGGCTGAATGGGCAAGAGCTTCCACAAACTTTGGAAGCGTCAACTGAATTGAGGAAATTCTGCTAAACACTGCCCTCTGCGATGCATTTCATTGCTGCACATCACGTTCCCCACCCAGGGCACAGTCACACAGCTCCAGGCCATGACTGGCTGGTGCGGCAACAGCGTCCTGTACTTCGGAGATCAGATCTACAGTGACCTCGCTGACCTGACGCTCAACTATGGCTGGAGAACGGGTGCCATCATATGGGAGCTGGCGGTAAGTGCTCATTACATTAGAGCAATGCCATTACATTACATTACATTACATTACATCACTTTACAGCAATGCCACATTATTGCTGCTGCGATTGATGACAACTTTTCGATTTGGCAAAACACAGTGAAGATCGCACGCCACACTTGCCACTATGGTTGAGCGATTCTGAAATTGTACGGCTATGCATGAGGTTGTAGATTTGATTCCCGACTCCAGTGGCTGCATTCTAATAGGCACAGAATGTACAGACACCCACATACTTAGTGAATTTATATGCATGCCAAAGAACCCAGGCGGTGAAAATTATTCCAGTATACTCTACAGTAATAGTCAAAGACAGTGACAACCTTATTATACTATAAAGGCACAGCAGTGTATAAGGTGTCGGTGTTACGAGAGAGATTACCAAAGCAAAACTGTGGGGTGAACCTCCTATTGCATGTGCTATAGTTTATTACATCATAAGCAGGTGAGTACATTACAAGCGGAGCTGGGCAGTATCCAAGATGCATGTATCTTAGATACTCCCTTGAGATATTTTGTGGGTATCTTGTATCTGTATCATCATACATTTGGCAAGGTGTGTATCATATCTGTATTTCTGATACATCATACGAAGTATCGTATATCCTAAAGTACAAGCTACACTCGGTAACAAAATCCATGACGTCTCTCAGAGTCACTGAGGCAAGCAATTGACGGCAGGTAAAGTTAGAATCTAAGAGACAGCAGTTTGATGCTAAGTAATCTTTTAAATAACCATGCACAATTGACAAAATTTTATGCTGTGTAGCACTAGTAGTGACAATTTATAAAACACTACCATACAACTTTTTAATCTAAGTCGCTAGGTGGAATGTTGCAACTACAGAGTGGAAGTCAAGCCAGTTCTCATGGCATACTTTTTTGCTAGAAACAATGTGCAGAACGATTTTCGAGAAATATGCTCTGAACACATGTTGTAAAATCTACTGCCATATCTGCTAACAGTCCTACAAACATTTTGCACAGTGCATAAACATATAATTTGGAACAACAATGTATGTTGCTTCAGGTTTCGAGTGCTTTGATTACGCGCGCTGACCCAATCACTGTTGTTTACCTGCACAAATGTTTTGCAATTAAATTTGAAGCTGCAAAAGTGGCTGCTAAACAAACAAGAAACATATCTGCCTTCGTGCCAGCAGGCTGTTTGAAGTCAGTTGACCTAAAGGACACTGTCTACCAGAATATTCCGCTGCAGCTACACAAAATTTGGTTAGCAATTGACCCTGAGGAATGATTTGGATAACATGAGACAGAACAACATGGCTGCTGTCACAATCGGCGAGCAGTGTGAGAAGGTGTATACAGAGGAGTTTGGAGCCTGCTTTCGTTCTGTACTCTATCATGCAAGCCATATTTTTACTAATTAAAACACAAGTTCATTTACCTTTCACCTCCAAGTTTTAGAACACGATGCCTTTGACAGGGTAACTACATCCTTAGTTGTTTCTACATGAGTACTTTGACGTGACAACAAAAATTGCTGAATAGTTTCTGCTCTATTTCCGGATGTTGTGGACACTTGTCAATTGGCAAATTTGTTCCCATAGCATTGCGTTCAAAAATCAGGTACCCTTATATGAGTTTGAAAAGAGTGTTCAGTGCTCTGAAGTATCGTGACATCTTTATTTTTTCTACCTTGCTTTTCGAATACAGTGCATAGCTTTCTTCTACATGATCCCTATTCACTATGTGGTTCCCCCACCTCAGTTTAACACCAATACCTCTGCTGCTGTAGGCATGCCCGCGAGTGCACTATCTACTGATTCGTTCCATGACACATTTGTATATTTTCTTCACTGCGAGTCAACATTTCTCAAAAGTTGCCAATATTTTCCCATGTTTTTGCAATGCCGTATCATGGGAAGGTGAAAGACGAGTTTGTTGTCAAATGCAGGCAACCACCGAAATCTCCTGCACCATTCTCAGGCTAGCATGCTCTCTTAACTGGAACATTGTCTGCTGTTAGATGATCTACTGTGCGTGTGTGTATGTGCTTTATGATTAGACGAATATAAAGTCAAATCTAGATGCACATTTTGCAAAACCAGCAGTGTGTACTGCTACACAGCGAGCTTTAACTGCAGTAAAATTATGGGTTACGTAAAAATCTAGATTCAGACAGTCTCATTGCAAAATTTTACTTTTGAAAATCGAGTAGATGCATCATGAAAGGCTTGCGAACATAGGTATTTCTGATACTGAAACTAGAAAAAAAAATGCTTACATTACCACTTGCCGGAAGTTACGCGTGATTGGGATAGCACAACTTTGCACCACAATCTCCAACATTAGGCACCACCTGCGGCTACCCGCAGCAAGCTGAGAAATTTTGGAGGGGGCTTGCTGGGACTTGCATCATAGCCACTAAGCAGCAGGTACACACGTCGTCTGATTAGGAGCTATTCAATGCCTGTCAATAAGAAAATTTCATGATTTTGAGTCATGCAGCTGTTTCAAGATTGCTTGAGATATTTGCTACCACTTTATTACCAATTTAGCCAAAGTGAGACTTCGTTGCACTTGGCCTTTAACATTAAGTTTAAATTATGCACACTTTGAACATTGATACAAACTCACAATGACAGTTTCACGATGATAACAATGGTGATATGGCCATCTTATTTGAAACAGGGTGGTGGTATATGTCACCAAGTTCGACCTTCATATATTCCAGTGTTTCTTGTCTCTAAGTACCTTGATACACTAAGCTACATTCACTGACATACAGAAATGAAAACTTCATAGGGCAATATATTGCTCATAAACATTGTTATCTCCATCGAATGCACAACCTGTAATACTTTCAACTCCAGGGCATAATATGCAGATAACACACTGAAGCCTAATGTGGGACGGATAAGAACATATACAAACAAATACATAGAAAACTAACATGCTGATGCACCTTATGATTGGGCCATAAAGCAGTGCATTGCACCGAGTGCAAAGAAGGCACGGAAAAATTTCACATTGTGCAGCGTGCCTGCCTTGATATGATAGTGTGGCTGGCCACATAAATTGTTGCGGAATAGCGATGTACTACTTAATAGATTGTCAAAAAAAATTTGCATACAGTAAAAGGAACAAACTGATGGGAATTTGCAAGTAAACACCTGCAAACTTGCAGCAGCCCCTGTAGTGGAACTATAAGGAGAAATTCAAGTATCAAAGTATCTTAAAATACAGATGGCAAGTATCATATTGGGTACAATTAGTTTGCTAGTATCTTGAATCTGTATCATGATACATTTGCAAAGTATTTTTGCCCAGCCCTGATTACAAGGTAGGTTTTCTTCATGTAGCACACTTAAATAATTGAATTGTAATTGAAGTGTAATTTTGGAACATGAAAGCTCATCAGTTATAGATTTCTCAGCATACTGGGCAGTTGTCGGACAATGTCGGACAATGGCGAACCAGAGTGAACAAACAGAATGACGCCAGCATACGAAGACCATGCTGCAAAGTTGTGTCCTAAATGCCGATGTAGCCTCCTTGAATAGTCAACTGTCCTAATCACACACAGTACTGCATAATATATAAGATTCTAATATTTATAGCATTAGGCCAGTACTCCCCCCATTCACGCATGACCAAAAGTTGTTGAACAAGGTGTGTCCCTGGAGCCAACATTTCAACAAGGGGACTTTTCTTCTTCGTGGTAACAACAGCTGTTACCATAATGAGGACAAATTGTTATCATGACAAGGACAAGTTGTTGCTAGGGCAAGGACAAGTCCCTTTGTCGAATTGTTTGCTCTAGAGACATCTTTTATTTGACCACTTTTGGTCATTTTAAGTTTATACGTTCCTGTGAATCTCTGTCTCATTTGAATATTCATGCATATACATTAAGGCACTGCACTGTATGCTTGACCTGAGTGGAATGATTTGAACTGCTTGCACTTGTTGCTTTGTAACTCACAAGTCTGAGCTGTGCATGTCGACGCTGCAGTTAATTTTCATTTGCTCGCTGGGTATGTCATGCACGTTAACTTGTTTCACCACACACCTCTGAGTTTGAGCATTCATGCACGTAATCCTTTAGTTTACATTCCGTTTTGCTACCATGTGTTAGGAGAATGTTACTTCATACCTTTACATATATGTAACTGATAAAAAGATCTCTCTCTTATAACAAGGTGTCTTATTCAGCATTTTCTTTGATTACAAGGAATAATAAACCATATATATATTTTTCTGTAGAGGACATTGTATGCAAAACTCTTGTGAAGTCAAATCAAATTTGAAATTTTTGGTAGTTTTCTCAGAATAAGTTGCAAATTAGAAGGATAAAGTTTCACTTTTTTTGTAACCAGAACGGTTATTTTTTAACCAAACACATGATCCTAAACACGAACCCTAGAGCAGGAACTTGCTAAGCAAGAGTATGCTGATCTTTTATTTTCTTCTTCTAGAATGAGATTAAGATCCTGAACTCTGAAGAATTTAGACACACTGTCAGTTGGCTTCAGTCTCTGCAGCACTTGATTGAAGAGATGCAGGTAAGTTTTTCATAGGTGTGTTTAAACTGCTTGTAGAGGTTGTGCTGACTACACTGAATGAGATAGTAGTGTGCTAGTGAAATTTTGTCATTCAAGGTATCTCTCGCTAAGCAAGTGTTGAACAACGCTTACCATGCAGGTGCTTCGTGCATATATAATTGATAACCTTATCAGCAACAGCGTCATAGTTTTGAATTGGAGTTTATGTCATATACAAGTATATTTAGGCATGAGCTATATACAGAAGGCAGTCTCGTATTCAAAAACTGTAAGGGCGAGACCCCCTGTTAATACTTCCAACAGGGGGTCTAAACGGGAAATTGGTGCATACATGATTAAAGCAAGAGCATGAATATGTAATAAAACATGAAACATAGGTATCAAAGAAAAGAAAGGGATAGAAACAAAGAAACACAAAGATACATAACACATATAAAAAGTCAACTTTATACATGTTGCAAGAACACACGCACCTCGAATTTATATGAACTAATGGCAGAATATTCTTTAAGCTTAGTGGGTAAGACATTTCGTAGTGAAGTTGAAGCAAAGTTAGCAGTGAATTTGCCATAATTAGTTCTTGGTTTAGGCAACAAAAAGTTATTCTGTGAATCGAATCTCATAGAAGCGGCATAGGAGAACTGATCTGGGTTAATAAGCGCTGTAGGGAGTTTTCCATTCACGAATTTGCAAAATAAAATGCCGAGGGAGTATTTGTTTATGTTATCCAGTGCTAGTATGTTGTGATCACAAAGCAACTACGAAGCATTAGCTGTGGGATTGTTAAATGTTGTGATACATATAGCCTGATTTTGAATATGCTTCAATGGGGACAAATGTGAGGGGTAAGTGCTACCACATGTAGAGATACAGTAATTAAAATGACTCTGACTAAATGCGTGATGAAGTGATAGCAGGGTTTTAATATCAAAGTATGACTTATCCTTTAGTAGAATCCTAATGCCGCATACCGATTTCTTTATTAGTGCATTCATATTCATAGTGAATTTTAGATGCCTATCCAATTTTACCCCCAGGAAGGTGGTATTGTCAGAAGCAAATATTATGTCATTACCAATGTGAATAGATGGAGTGCAAGAAGTGTACCTATTGTGTGAAGAAAAGATAATAAAATTAGACTTTTTAGTGTTAATACTTAGTCCATTACTCCGGCACCAGTTCAATACATTGGCGGCATCTTTGTTAATTTTGGATAAGAGTTATTCTATACATTCACCTGCACTTAGTATGGTAGTGTCATCAGCATAGAGTATACAATTAGATGAGCTTAGGCATAATGGAAGATCATTGATATAGATTAAGAATAAGGGAGGACCAAGAACAGAGCATTGCTGCGCACCAATATTAGTTACTTTAGGTAATGGGTAAGTACCAGAAATGTATACCGATTGTTTTCAGTCTTGCAAGTAACTGCGGAGTAAAGTTAAAGCTGGGTCGGTTATTCCGATCGATTCTAGCTTCTGAAACTACATGCAATGAACAATGGAATCAAATGCCTTTGAAAGGTCAATGAATAACGCAGCAACAAAACTACCAGCATTTATTGCAGTTTTTATGTTGTCTGTTAAAGATATTAATGCTAGCTCAGTAGAAAAGCCTGGCCAAAAACCAAATTGAGTTGGAGAAAGAATGTGAAATTTTTCTAAATAATTAGTCAAACGAGTGACGATAACTTTTTTATTAGCTTTGCTGAAGAAGGAAAGTATGACAATGGGACGATAGTTTGAAGTGAGGAATTTGTCACCTTTCTTAAAATCCGGAATGAGCTTGGCCTTTTTTAGTGCAGTTGGAAAAATGCCAGATTGAAATATTAGGTTGATGCTGTGTGAAAACATGTCACAGATTAAATGGGCTATTAATTTAATACGATTTGAGTGAATGCCGTGCTGTCCTGCACTCGTGCCTTTCATGTTATGGATGACAATGCATATTTCTTCGACGGAGACAGGATAAAGAAAAGACGTGTGAGACAAACAAGGGCATAAGGAATTGACAGGTTTAAAAGAGTCGACTTCCTGTACAGGAAATGAACTATTGAATGCATTTGCAATGTCACAGGGGCTATCGTAGGAGTCATCTCCTGACTCAATCTTGGGTATAAAGGTATTAGACATACTCCTGCCGAGAAAAGAATTGATTCCATTCCATTGCTGTTTCCAATTATTGCCAGCACTTTTAATTGTGTTCGCGTAATAAGTCTTTTTAGTGTCCTTGAGAAGCCTCCCTAAAATGTTAGAATGTGTCCTATAGCATTTACGTACATTAATGTTGAATGGGGGACTCTTTGTTTTATTTATAAAGGTTATCTTTCTTTCACAGACTGTTCAATAGGCTAATGGTTATTCACGGGTTATATGCAGTCGAAAACTTATGTCTGGAAGTAATTAATTTAGTGCTTGCAGTGAGGGCATTATCTATTATGGTCGAAAACTTCTAATAAGCACTTTGTGGATTTAATGTTGCGAATACTGGTGACCAGTCTATGCAACTGATTAGATCTATGAATAATTATTTGTTTAGCTTGCTCTTAAAAGACTGTTGCTCAGTGTTAGGCAGAATACTTAATTGAGTGAAGAAAGGGTTGTGGTCAGTTATGGATACTTCAATTACACCAGCATTAGTAGGAGTAATAAGATTAGATAATATGTGGTCAATAAGAGTGCCTTGTCTGTCACAGTTAATAGACATTCGTAACCATATCCATTGATGCAGGTAACATATTCAGTGACAGATGTGGTGGACTCTTCTAGAAAATTAATATTTATGTCTCCTAATATAACAACATTTTTTTTTTGTTCTATTGATAGTCCATGCAATGTTTTGCCTAAAGCCAAACAGAATTCATTAACAGAAGCTGAAGGTGATCTATAAATGCAAGCCATAACTAAGTTCTTTCTATCTTGAAAAAGGTTTGATTCATGTAGTTCGATCCAAACAGATCCACAATCATAAACGTTTCTTGCCAAGTCAAATCTACGGTGATAATGGAAGTTGGAAGAAATGAAAACAGCTGTGCCACCATGATTGCTTTCACTGCATTGACAATACCCTCAGTGATATGAAGGAAAGCTATACAAACTCTTGTCACTTGCACATAGCCACGTTTCACTCACACAAATAACTGAGAAGTGGTAATATAAGTGGTAACTAGCAATATTATCAAGGTTTTTTTCAAAGGTTGCACGCATTAAAATGGATGAGCGATCTATGAGATAATGAAGACTGTGATTCAAGTTGAGCAGGAGTGAAGTATGTCATATCAATAAACAGTGTAAAAAAAGTTTACAGGAAAGATAGGTGAAGATTGCACGGTCCACATCACATGTCATGCGAAAGACGTGGCTGTCCACAGTTTTACCTGCCTTAATTTGGCAGTTCTCTGCCCAAAGGAAGAGCCATTGCTTCTTGTTTTTCAGTGCCAGTGCTTTCGCAAACAGTCTGTTTTCCTGTGAGAGGTTCTCGTTAACAAAAATTACTTGGGTTGTTTCTCCAGGAAAGCCAATGCTGCATGTGTTGAGCAGGGCCTTCCGTGCTTTTTTCACAAATTCATTTTTTCTTGCGTGGGAACAGAAATGAGTGATTATGTTTGCTTGACCGTATTTAGCTGACGCACGGTGAACTACATCTAGTTCAGAAGTCGTGATAGGAAAGTTGACTTTTTCACCAATGGCGGTCACTATAGAAACACAGTCTGCCTTGAGTGGACGGTACGGTACGCTTTTGATTTCTACATTGCTTAACCTTTAGTATTGATCCATTTCAGAAACTTTCTGCAACACATCGTTGTCACTTTCCAATCCCTTATTAGTTGCACAGATTTCTGTTTGCTGGGAACGAACACTTTCCACAAGGTCACTCAGCAGTTTCATGCTGGCATCCATTCTGGAAACCTCCGCGTTTAGCTTACTGACATCTAAACCTGATTCCTGAAGCTTTAGTTTAGCATTCACAAGTTGGTTCACAAGCTGGTTCACGCGATGTTCAAATTTTAATTCAAGCTCTGCAGTTTTCTTTGATATTTCGGCATTTGTAAGCATGGTCAACTGCCGATACAACAAATTCTACACTAGATGGAGCATGCAAAGCTTATCACACTTATACACCAAGAGCATCGGCTGTCGAAAAGAGAAGTATACAACCAAAGCTTCTTTCAAATATTCTCAATGCGAGCCTAATTTCTGCGATGTTGATTGTTCAAAACAAGCTTTACAATTCAAACATGGCCTATGGTGTATTCTGCGAGCATCCTTGCTACACCACGGAAATGTGGAATGGTTGTCACCTGCTATCACAAACTGCTAACACATGTGTCACTTGATTCCTGTTGCTTCTTTCGAAACACACAACCACCCCATCACTATATTTCCCGTTGAGGGCCTAATACGCTCGTTTTTTGATGAGATGCTCATGGTGTGACCTATGGCCACTCCACTGGGTTGACCAACTTAAGCTATATGTTGTGATACCACCTCAACATTGCCTCCACTTTCCATGCTGTAATGAGAAAGTCTGTTCAACATTCCCACAGCTGTGCTCCACTTTGCACATGTTTTCAACTGCTCATAGGTACTACAAATATTACACTCAAACTTCACTGTATTCAAGTGGCATCTGACATAAAAGTAACATCATTAACCAATATTTGTTATAAGCATATATTCGTTACACACTGATATTGGCTAGCTACATTTTAGATATACTCCATAATATCTGATTATTCGTTATACCCATATTTGTTATGTTGAAGTTCTGCTGTACTCGTTACACACGAATGTTGGTGAGAAATTACTTTGTTATATCCAAAGAATTCATTGTATCCATGTTGTAATATAGCATTCTAATCTCTTGTGAAATAAAAAAATTGTTACCGCATATGATACTTATGAAGTGAGCAACTGTCTAAGGAATAAGAAAAAGAAACAACAAAGAATGCAAAAATGTTATCTGTAATTTGTTAAACGTGGCACTCTACAAGGTGCATACTGCCAGACTCGTGTGCAGGTGGTATGTAGCACAAACACACTCCATATTTCTGATTTCGCTAATTTTTAGCCAATCCTTAAGACCTGGCATTGAGCTGCAGTATTTGTCTCACAGGACAGTGAAAGCTTGCATTAAAAAGCCCAAGGTTAATGACAAATTGAAATCGGTGCTCTCCACAAAGGCATCTCCCGAGGCAGCGATGTACCTTTGGAAGTTTAAACCACTTCGGTTACAGTTTTCTATACTGCATAGGTTTACTTTCTTCAGCAAAATATTTAGCTAGCTCTGGAGTGGCCCTTGTGCAGAGAAAATGTGAAATCACCAATGTAGAAATTAGGTTTGCTATTCACTACTTACCCAGATAAATTTAATCTACAGGAATTCTGAGTCTGGTAGCACACCGTGTTCAGTCTTTCAATTCGGCAATTGCTGGTTTCCTGGTGCCCTTTAGAAGGAGCTTGAGGCATAGAGAACGCTAGAAAATTACCTACGAGGTGTGATCAAGGATTGGAATGATTGCACAGTGGCCAAACCGGTGAACATGTTGCACTGTGGCAGCTTTTTGCCGTTTCAAATCTATAACTGCCTGTAAGCAAGCTACAGCCACTAAAGTAAATAGGTGCAGTGACCAGTCTGTAATTTTTGAGGCAGTAAAGGTGAGTGACATGGAAGAACAATGCATGTGCGTGACATTGTGCTTTAAACTTGGGAGAGCTGCAAATGAAGTGCAGAAAATGCTTCAGCGAACCTCCTAGGACAATTATACGAGTCGATCACATTGCTTTGAGTGGTACAGTTATTTAAAAGCGGGACAAGTGTCAACTTATGAAGATTTCCAAAGTTGACGAGCTTCCATGTTAGCAGGCAATTTTCACATCAAGGAAGTTCGTGAATTGCTCCTACAAAACAGCTGTTTGATATAAGAGATACTGCTGAAGATATAGGCATCTGCTTCAGATCGTGCCAAGTAATTCTGGCTGAAAAACTGAACATGCATCTCACTGCTATGAAATTTGTGCCCTGTCTGTTGACAGAGGACCAAAAGGTGAACCGTGTTAACATCAGTCAAGAACTGCTTGATCTTGCCAGTGCTGATGAAAGATTTTCAAAAATTATTGTAACAAGGGATGAAATCTGGGTGCATGGGTATGATGTCAATACCAAGGCTCATTCATCACAGTGGGTGGGGTCAAAGAAAGCTTGGATGAATCGATCGATCATGAAGGAGATGTTGGTGGTTTCCTTTGACTGGCAAGGCATACTTTATTACAAATACATTCCATGTAGACAGACAGCAAACAAGGAGTTCTACGTGGCAGTTGTGAAGTGTTTAAGGGCAGCCATATGCCATAAGGGTCCTCATCTTTGGGCAAACAGAGTTGGGGAGACAAAGCACCAGTTCACTTATCGTTCCTTGTACATGAGTTTCTCGCAAAAAAAAAATGAAACACCCATTGTACCAGAGCCACCCTACTCTCTAGATATGGCTCCAGCAAATATTTTTTATTTCCTAAGTTGAGGTCCTTATTTAAAAAGCTCAAGAAAAATTTGCAGAAGGAGTTGTTTGCTATTCCTAAAGAAGTATTCCAAAAGGCTTTCCAAAGTTGAAAGAAGCTGTGGGAGCGATCTGTTTCTAGCAAGGGAACTACTTCAAAGGCAACAAATTATTGCAACTGCCGAGTCTTTTTTCTCTCTTTTTACTTATACCTCACATGTCAAAATTAAGTGCACATATATGCACTGTACTGTCACTTTTATGCTCACTTTTATGCACGTGAGAGACAGGCACACCATAATGTAACAAACACAAATATAACAAGTTATTGGATACAGCACGATAGATATGAAATGTTTCTCACTGATATCGGCATGTGGCGAATGTACGCTTATAATAAATGTCGGATATATTGAAGATGTTTTTTGTGTGGAATGCAAGTTTGTTAAAACGAGGTTAGATGGTGTTACATTTTCATGCATAACCCTAAGGCCCCTTCTGTGATGTGGTGGGTTCTTCTGTCACATTACACAATAATTGTTCTTGCGATTAAATCCAGGACCATGAGGACATTGAGGACTTCATTGAACAACTCCTGCAGGAACGAGATCAGCTCAGGTAAGCAAATTATACAGTGTTTCGTTAAAAGCAAATAGCATTCATGCATCGATTGTATTTTGTACTACTAGTATAAATATTTGGGAATGCAATGTAGGTCTCTTCTCACAAAGGGACTTGCCAGGTGGCAATATGTAGACAGACTTTTTTTACAAAACTTCAGTGGTTGGCTGGACTGTGGCAGCATGCGCCGCTATAAATGAAGAGAGTTTAGACCTCCACACTCTGCCGCAGTGTAAAACTGGAATTTCTTGCTTCCTCATTTTTATAATATTATTAGTTTATCCATTTCTTTACAAACACTATACTTGCATAAGCATGGCTTCTGTCAGCAGTGCTTGCTTTTCAGCACATATGTACTAGCATTATAAGTACTGCCTTCTTTGGATCAATATGCTGCTTTCTTTTTAGCCCTCGGTGCAACAAACGTTGCGTACTATACAAGGAAGCCTCGAATAAAATGTCAAGTCTAGCTGCCAGTCTTGGTTATTGCTAGTTGATTGGAAAGGGGGGGGGAGTGACTACCAGAACTCTCCGCCATAGTGAAGGCTTAGTAAAGCTCGAAATGTGGTTGATCTGGCAATTAGTTGCCAGCAGATGCTGTCAAAATCTAGGATGTCATCGGGATAAGACACAGGCATTTCAAGGTGTCATGGCCGCAGGCCTTTCGTTACTGCATACTTTCTGGATTACCAAGCCCTTGCTTATTATAATTCTTGCACATTGGCACTCTACAAGTGCAATCTATCAGTCCACCTGAACATTTATCTTTAGTTACATTTTAAAGGGACACTAAACTGAAGCGTTGATTCAACCTAGACATTTTATGTGCTTCTGGCCAGTGTCCATTGGTTCTCGGCCACAGTCAAGTAAAAGTGCTGCCGTCCGCTGGTCTTCATGACGTCTGTCTCTGAGAGCCTTAGTAGCCATCTAGCTTGAAAGTCACAGCTCTGCTGAGTGCCAAGTCCAAATGGGCTCATGTCAGAGTATTCGTCCATCAGCCATTATAAAGGGTCAGGCATCAAAGCGCACCATCGTCATTACCTGAGCCCACAACCTTTATTATCCCTTTAAACCTTTCAATAAACACAAACTGTGCATCGTAGTGCTTTGCATTGCCCTATTTGAAAAATCATGGTTGCGTGGTTGCATTTGTTTCTGCTTCTTCTTTCTCACGTACGCTACTCAAACAGGAAAACCACGAAGTCTCTGTTCAACCCCAACTTCGGAAGCATCTTCCGCACGCATCACAATCCGACATACTTCTCCCGACGTCTGTTCCGCTACTCAGACATCTACATGTCGCATGTCACCAACCTACTCAACTACTCGCTGCGACATACCTTCTACCCGCGTCGTGGAGCACTCCCCCATGAATGCCACACCCCACACAGCTAAGTTCCTTGTCATTGAGATTGCCTTGGTTGAATGGTGGAGTGGTATGCCACTTAGTTCACTCGGCGCCGGCTGCATTTTTTCTATATGGCAAAATGACCATGCATGCAGAGCGTGGTCAGTCCTGTGCAGTGAACCACACTTTACCCCGACAGGCAAGTGGTGCAAAGCCAAATGAAATAGCAGACGAAGCTTCCTGACCTTCAACATCAAAGTATTCCAGGATACGAAGTAGGTAACGCATAAGCTAAGTGGACAGACATTCGGTTTGAACTTTGATGGAACAGCAAAAGCAAAACAGAGAAAGTGTATTTGATCAGTAACGAAATGAGAGATGTAGCAGAAGTGGAGAGAACATTGCTCATGAGGATGAGTAGTGGAGGATGAACTGCTTTAGCATCATGGCAGATGAGGAGAAAGATTTCAGAGAAGTGTTCCTTTATGGTATCGTTTATTGACATTGCATTAGGGAGGTGATGTCCTCGAATGCGCTTCGTACATTTCTGATAGAAAGAGAATCATGGGATGTTAACTTCCTAAAAAAATAGCAGTGCTACTGCCTGTAATGGCTTTGATATGTCATGTTGTGTAGTTGTGAAGTAACCGAAATGCTGATTGACGCTGGCCCTCTTTTAATTCAGCTAATATTATGGCTAAACTGCATTGAAACATGTAGTCAAGTTTCCTTAAGGATATCACACTATCCACGAAGAGTGTTAGCATTCCCAGTAACGTCCTTTTTCCTGGCAGTATAGGCAGGCATATTTGGGATTTAAAATGTCAAAACAAATCATGGACACGCCAGCAATGGTTTCACATGACAAAAACCTAATAGGAGCTCTAAGGGAATTGAAGCAAACTGCTATGGTTACGCATGTTGGGTGGCATGCATTGCTTAGCAAAGTAGACAGCATTGTTGAGAGTGGGTCTGTTCCATATAGTCGCCTTGGCATATTACGTGTGCAAAGTAAGAAGTGATGGATAAAGCCATGTCGATGTCATATCATTCGTAAAGCAGCATGTCATACTCTCTTGTGAACTCTGTCACACTATGGTACCACATCCGAGTCAGTTTTTTTAAAATCTTTTTAAGCTCATAACAGATTTCTCACACCCATAGTACGTGTTTGGTGTGCTGCTTTTTGGGGTGATTACCAATGGCCAAGAGGCAGTGTCAGAAACAGCTAGTCTGCGTGAGAGAATCACATTGTTTATAGGACTTGCATGACTAATTTTTATTGTTTGTAATATCATTGCTGTTGCAAGGTCACCTATTGCATTACTAAATTAGTCAGCAAAGTTAAAATTAAGGAGAGAGAAAGAGACATCTTTGGGTTCTTGCAGCTGCCCCAGAATGATTTGAACTCTGTGTCATTGCTTTTATTTTTATTTTTTTTTCGCACTTTTGACAAGTGCACATTTTATTGCTGCAATGCTTATCCCTTTCACCATGCAGGTTATTGTGAAAGTCCGTTAAGAATACCATTATCCAATGGGTGTCATTAGCAACATAGAAAGCAGTCGAATGCTCCAGTGATCATTTAGACACCTTGATAAATTTTTTCCCCTTGTCTGCCCATTTATCGCACTAACATCAAGGTATGATCATCTTTAATTGTGCATTTGGGTCATGTTGGAGAGGAACAAACTCAGGTATTGAGAAGGAGTCAACCACTCAAGGGAGATTATCACTCCAGTGACAGTCCTGCATGTTTACGTACTTACTATTTGACACTTACTTGGCAATGGAATGTGTGCGATGGAATGTGTGCATTGGTTGTGTGCCTGCCTGTATCTAATGATGTGTGACTGCCTAACTGGAAGTACTGTGGGATTCTAATTTTTAAGACCCAATTCACTCTTTGTTGTTAGGCTGTTTCCCATCTTTAACAGTACTGCAAGAGTTATATGTCACTCATGTATGTAATAATTTAAAATCCAACCTCCGTGTTATGAGACATAGCAAGCCACTGACCAGTCATGTATTACCACGAATTGCTATTCTTTCTGTTAGCATTTCACCTTTTTGGTCTGTACATTAGCGTGGTGAAAAACAAATTCAAGCATAGTTTACTGCAGAAATCAGCCTTCTTCACCTGAGATGAAGCGTCTGCTATTAGCAGCGCAGTTCCCTGAGGATTTCGTCATTGTG
This sequence comes from Dermacentor albipictus, assembly GCF_038994185.2. Classification (NCBI taxonomy): domain Eukaryota; kingdom Metazoa; phylum Arthropoda; class Arachnida; order Ixodida; family Ixodidae; genus Dermacentor; species Dermacentor albipictus. The sequence continues at coordinate 422,231,031 of NC_091821.1, forward strand.
GGACAGCATCAAAAAGCACTATTCTTTTGCACTCGGGGCACCAGCCGGTACAGCATTTTGCTAGAGTTTGTTCTGGTGGCTGCCAACACAAACTACTTATTTTCCACAAGCTCGAGCAATTACCTTACCACCTCCTTCTGTGTTTGTTCTCCTGTTTGAATCCTCGCGCAAGATATTTTATTTAAATGCTTCTGCCAGCCCTAAACAGAGGCTGATTGTCAAGAGTACCAATAAGTTTAAGAGGCTTAATGGCCACACTATTGTTACCAGCTCATATTTTATAAACACCTCAGCAGTATTGACAGAGACTAGTGAATCAATGTGAGAAAAATGCAGCCAGCGAAGGTGAATTGAGTACAGCCGGTGAATGATTGCTCGGCCAGTGAACTTGCACCGTGCACTGCTAATGGAAGAAAAAAGCACTGCTAATGGAAGAAAAAAGTTGTTCGAGAGAGTGTGTGTGTGTCAAGTGACACATAAATGTGCAGCTTACAGAAGCATTACAAATGGTTTTTCTCTTTGTCAGGGTAAGAAAGCTCAGTGGTTTCGTGTTATGGAATGAAAAGAAGGGTCGTTCAGTGCATGTTAGCTGTAGTTCTCTGTTGTGGTTAATGAGGTATGGTTGCCAAGTTTTACAAATACTAAGAGCTGTTGCTGTCATCTTGAAGTTATATATATATTTTTGTTCTGTGTATTTTTATTAGCCTATACTTTACAACGCATGCATCTTTGTATAGTTTTCTACGAGTCTTTTTGTGATTGTGCATAGGAAATTTTGCAAGGACATTTGCACATCTGTAATCTCACTGAGTTATACACATCTGTTCATGAAACTGCTCAGGAGTATTTGTTTTTACTTTGACACAGCATTTCCTACATAAATCAAGCAGTCTTTCATCATTGAAAGAATAGCAACAGGTTGCTTTCCTCTATGCTATTGAGTGCTGAGTTATTTTAACAAATAATTCTGGAGCCACATTGTGTTTAAGTATGATCAGTCATTGATGTTCATAAATGTGTAATGATTGATACAGTGTTGCTGCGCTTATTTGAATTGTTTAGCCATATGTGCTTGTCTTTGCACATTCTTTTGCCCTTTTGATCCGCTTTTGGCATTGGGGGCGCAAGTTTTGCTTTCCTTTGTCTAGTTGTGTTTACAATAGAGTTGGTATGGCTGTGTAAACTAATGAATCGTTGCACTAGAATCAAGTGGTGCTGTCAAGAGCCTGGCATAAGAAGGAAAAGCACACACAGCTGGAGCAGGTGCGTTTGTATGTCTCACTTGTTGTGGCACATGCAATGTTTCATTATATGGCCTGTTCCTACGAACTGCTGTTGCTGCGAGCTGATCGACTTACGCCGAGTGTTTATAGATATGCAAATGCTGGAGGGCTTTCACTGTACAGACTGTTCAATTCTGTATGTGTTGAAATTAGTGTTTCCGGTATGTGTTCTTGTCTGTTGCTTTCTGCAGGATAACAAATATCAGTCCATTAGGAACTCGTCAGTCCTGCACAAGTATTTTCGTCGTATTGGTGTGCACTTCGTGCAGCATAATTGATCTGTCAGCTCACGTAACAAAGTATTTGTAGCTCAAAAGTTGACGCATTCTAGTTGGCTTAGGTCACTTTTCAGGACTTTTTCCATTAGTTAGGATAAGGCATTGTGCCATAGAGGACAGCCAAATCTGATGCACGAGGGATTCAGTGTTCTTTGCACAAATAAATTGGTCATTGTACTGCTGCCCTTTATGTAAGTTCGCTTAACTATCTTGAAGAAGTATCTTGTATCATTTGGCTACGTTCTGGTGCAGTTAAGACATGCACTTCAGTTAACGTTGTAAGCATGTGCATAATGAACAATCTGTACCCGTTGCTGTCTGTTTTATTCGTTAGAATCACTGTTGCCTGCTACTCATTTCCTGGAGTTTACTGACACGTCTTTTGATCATGCTGTGTTTATTCGTTGCAAACTTTGTTAGCTTTTTTTGTCTACGAGAGTGAAAAATTACTGTTCAATGAAATAAAATCTGTAATCTACGAACAAGAGAATGCACATATTCTTATGTACATATTGTGACATTGAGCTTAACTTTTCATGCCTGCTTCCTGTATGTATATACTTATGGAGTATGTGGAAATACAAGAAATTTTCTGAGGTATAATGTGAAGTGCTTGCACTTTCGTGCACATGAAAAGCATATTTGCCCAATGAACAACATATATGATCTCTGAATAGCGTTTTGACGACAATAAATCTTTGCAGGTAGTTGTGAATAAACAATGGTGAAAATTGTTATGCACAAACTTTAATTTGATGAACTTTGCTGGGATGGCACTTTTAAATGAACAAGCTGAGCACTTGGGTTGCTCAAACATTTTTCCAGTTATACCTTATCGATTAGTTAAGTAAACTACAATTTTATCTAATTAATTTTTATTCAGTAATTATTCATGCAAAATACAAAACATAGTAATGATTAGCATGAACAACGCCCTTCAACATACGGTGATCGCCGTTTGCGCAAGCCCCTCCGTTATTTATATATATATATATACATACATACATACATACATATATATATATATATATATATATATATATATATATATATATATATATATATAGTTAGTGACATCTGGTTTGGACAGCTGGATTAGGGGGCATGCAAAACAAGGCGACGTGGAAAACTTGTAGACGCGCTTCTCCACACACCTATTTTGACTTAACCAAGATGGCTGTCCTCTATGCGCTAGAATCGTGATTAAGGTGGTCAACATGCGGGCTGGTGACGTCACTCCTGCCGCCCACAGTTTCCCGCACCGTCCTAGCTTTCAGAACGCTCCTGTCTCAGCTTTAACAGTGCTGCCCGCGGGAACGCGACCATGTTAATTAGGAAGAGTAAAATGTGTGGGAAAGACTGCTTACGGAACTTTGCATATCTTTGATTGATTTAGGCTTAACAACGCTATAAATAAGAGCAAACCTTTCGCACAGTTATCGTCGATACGGTGAACTTTTCTCTTTTTTTACTGGCGCTATGTCAGCCACGTTTGTGAGAAAAGTTGGAGGGAACAGCCATTTGTAACTTTTCTGGTGACTATTCATGCATGAACCTCGACACGGTTTAGTCTGTGCGTATCTGATGTACACCTTGAAAGCTGGCTTCACGGTTGAAAGAGGCCTTCTGTGGAAAAGCCCGCCTTCTGTAAGGCAGAATTTTCGATAGGCGGCATAGTTCCACCCGGCGAGCAGGAACACTTTCAAATACTCGGTGACTCGTCGCGGTGGCTCAGTAGCAGACTTGTACAATCGTGATCAAAAGTTTGGGGACCAAAGGTTCCGCGATTTCTTTTTTTTCGCGGCCTGGCCATTTCGGCTTAAAACAATACCGCACAATTGCTTAAATGATATTGCGCGACATAAAAACGACACGGACGTGTCGTTTTTAGGAAAAGAATTGCGTTGCTTGGACGCGGCATCACACGACACGTAACCATGTTACATGAATTCGCACTTCATTTCCTTGTAAGCGCATGCGCGATCTACGTTGCCTGCCATGTATAAAATGACGCAGTGGCACAATAAACTTAGTTGAAAGTTTGCGCTTGGTGTGTCGTCTTCTTTCACGTCCGTGTCGTTTTTATGTCGCGCAATATCATTTAAGCAATGGATTACCAACTTGCCCGGAATGCTGCTCTCAATACCGCACAAATACGCGCGTGTGTTTGGTCAGTACAATGTATTTAACCAATTCCAGGCCGCGGAGCTGCGCTTGAATATATATATATATATATATATATATATATATATATATATATATATATATATATATATATATATATATATATATATATATATATATAATATGTGTGTGGTGCCGTGGTCCTCAAGCTTTAGATCGCGACTATGCATAGCTTAATATACTCTACTCAGCTCAGTTGCTTTGTCTTAAACATTTTTAAGAGTTTTTTGGCATATTGAAAATACATTGAGAGAGGAGTATTTGTGATGTAGCCTAAATACATTTCGGAGTATCTTCTACTCGTTATCTCAAATAACCTAGATCGAAAAGTCAACCGCTTTAGCAAGAAAGCACAAGAACAACCTACCTGGCCGCTACAGGCACAATACCGTATAGACTCGTGTAAGGGCCGCACTTTTTTCCCGCAATTCTGACGAGGTGCGGCCCTTACAGTGTGTCGCAGTATAGGCGGAGACGTGAGGAGGGCGTATACGGTCACGAATGCGGTGTCAAACGCGATGTCGCACGCAGGAGACTGGGATGATAGGTCGTCGGCGCTATTCAGATAGTTGTGTCAGAGGTCATAAAATCGAGGCAAAATTTCGAACAAAGCGTCTGAAGTAAGAACAGAGGCCGATGAAGACGCGGAGATATTTGAGTGTCTTAGGTTTTGGAAACTCTGCCACAACGCGAAATTTTGATGGGTCGGGACAGGTATATAGCGTCTTGGGGTACGACGTGACCTAGAATCACGAGCTTGCGCGCGATGAATTGGCACTTTTTCTGGTTCATTTGCAGACCATGTGTTGGTCAAGGATGTGAAAACTTGCCTATAAGGTGGAGAAGATGCACGTTGTAATCGGGGGCGAACACAACGATGTGGTCGAGGTAGCATGAACACGTGCTCCATTTTAGGCCGCGCAAAATATTGTCGATCATCCTTTCAAACGTTGCAGGCGCATTGCTTAGTCCAAGTGGAATCACGTTAAATTCGTATAAACCGTGTGGAGTAATGAGTGTGGTTATAGGGCAATCAACTGCTGACATAGGGAGCTGCCAGTAGCCTGAGCGTAAATTCGACGAAGAGACTAGTTCAGCGCCTTGCAAGCTGTCCAGAGCGTCGTCTATGCGTGGTAGAGGGCACAGCTTTTTTTCATGTTTTTCTTAAGACGGCGCTAATCCACGCAGAGCTTGTCGTACACGTGCTCACTGATGACCTGACGCTCTTCGGCTGCGACGCAGTACGGGCGCTGCCGCAATGGCGCGTTGGATCCAATGTCGATATGCGGCCCAGATTAGGCTGAGCGACGTCACCAGAAGAACGAAACTGGGCAAGCAGGTGAAGAAGCTAGGAGCATTGCTAGGAAGTATATCATCGGCAATGAAAGGAGTGAATGCGTCAGGTGATGGAGGAGCAGAAGTGGGAAGTGCACAAAAGTCAGCGAGCAGTGCATTCGAAGCATCCGGTACGTCGATAATAATCATGTCATGAAGGAGCTGAACACGTCCAAGTGCTTCGCCGCAGGAGCCTTCAGTGGGCTTCTTCGATTTTCCACTTCTGGCTACCTACGGGCTGCCAGAGCCAGCCATTGCAGGCAACTATTAGGGGCCGAAACCGCCTGAAATGTCAAACGTGGCGAAAGGGAGCGCAGTATGTTTGCGCGTTATGAAAAGTTCCGAAAGAGTGAAGAGGGCACAGCCTTCAAAGACAGCGCCACAGAAAGCAGGAATAACTGCCAGCGAGTACGACGGTATTATGATGTCTTTCCGAAGGACCAGCTTAGCGGGAAGTGCTGCCGGCGAGAGACTCGTCACACAGAGGCGATAATTCGACTTCAGCACGTGCACAGTTGATGCCGTTATTTCGCGAGAGAAAGTCCCAACCAAGTATAGCGTTGCGAGAGCAGAACGGCAGAACCCCAAATTCGACAATGTAGAGAACGCCCCGAATAACAACTCTTGCTGTGCGGAGAGAAAACCCAGAAAGTGACGTCGTAAGTTTTCGTAGAGCGCGGGAGAGGCGTTCGTTTAGTACAGACACGGCAGCTCTAGTATCAGCGCAGCGGTATAGGGACGCCGTCAACAGTAAGGTCGACAACGTTCGAAGCGGCAATGGAGGACTTGTACAGATTGATGGCGACGCAGTTCCTGTCTCCCGAATTGCGGCGCTTAGTTTTCCTCTTGCGTGGGTGAAAGGCGCCGACGCATGGGAGACAACGAGCGGTCACGCGTGGAAGTTAAGCGACGTGCAATTAACGGGCGCTCGGCTGGTGGCCTGCTCGAAAGCGTCGTGTAAAGGTTGCACGTCGGCGTAGGGAAGTGTCTGCACAAAGCCATTAGAGTGCAGCATGCGGCGGCAGCAGAGTGGTGCAATATGTCCGGAGGCCTAACCGCAGGCATAACATATGGGCCTGTTGTCTTGCGTGCGCCAAGGAATTACAGAGGCGGGAGCATTAACGGGATGACGAACGGGTGGCAGTGGCCGTAGATGTGTCGCAACGAGTGGTTGACGAGGAGGCTGCGTGGCGACGGATACGTGAGGTAAATGGCGACAGGATATTGCTGATGGTACATTGGTGGAGCCTCAGCAACTTGCTGTTGAATAACCCGCCGGAGTGTCTGGGCGAGTTGTGTAGGAGGCGGCTGCGGCAGCGGCTGCTGTTGGAGCAGCTCAGCGAAGAGTAGTAGAGAAAGTTGACGTGCAACTCCCTCCCGCGCGAATGCTTGGATTTGTTTGAGCAGGGGTGCGTGGTCTGAGAGGACGACCATGGCAGAGAGGGCCTCGTCAGCCACTGAGGGGCGCTTGGTCAAATGTCGCTGCCCCCTTAACTCGTAGTACCTTTGGCACAAGTTTATGAGCTCTGCTAAGGTACGTGGACTCTTGAAAACGCGAACATTTGAGAAATGTTTACAGTTTAAAAAAAAAAAAAAAGCGTTGAAGATGAAGTCGAAGGAACACACACGACAGGATCTGGCGCCGACACATGTTCCTTCAACTTCGTCTTCGTCTGTAGCGCTTTTTTATGAGAATTGTCAAGATGAACCAACTCGCCCAAATCAAGGTATTGTTGAAAAATGTCATCGGCGATGCCCTTCAATATATGTTGCACTTCGTCATTTTTCCGGCATAGAAGCACCCACACGTTTGCACAGGTCTAGAACCTCTTCAATATAAGTGGTGAATGTTTCACCCGGCTGTCGCACTTGCGGACGGCAGGGTGACCGAAAACTTCAGCGAAACTGAAGGTCGATTTCGTGATTTTTATACCACAGGTGAGCCACGCCCGCAAGGTAGAATATGACGTTATTTACCTTGAAAGTATCGTCCCATCGATTGTGCAAGTTCACCCGTTCGTATGAAGACAGCCGAATACACCCCTCTGCAATTGGTGGAGGTGCTGGGTCTTCAAGAACATCTCCACCCTGGAACTCCGGTCTCGGACTCTGCCATCTGTCGTGCCTGACTCTATCCGGCAGACGTCGCGGACACCACCCGTGGCCTGCTCTGGCGCTCTTCGGCACCTGGATCCAGCGGTGTTCAGCGGTACGCATGAGCATGACGTCAGCGACTATAGTTCAGCTAATAGCACTGATAGCGTCAAGCATAACTGAGAAGTCAGGCGACGCATAGCAGGAAGAGCTGGATGGCCGAGTGTGTCTCGCTCGTGCCAAGCACTGGCGATCTGACTGGCTCGGTGGTTGCACTGCAGGCATCGAATAGACTATCTGGCTGGCCTTGTCCGTCTGCTCTTATTCTTCATTACGCACCAAACGGTCAGCTCCACAGCGGCGCGTACGAGCGGATATGTTTTATGAAAGGATCAAGTTACCTCGTAGTTCTGTGGGCCCCCCTCCCCCCTTTTCTTAACCGTCGCTTAGGCTTTCTTTCCTCGTTGTCGCTCACCGACACGTGTGTACGTCTTTGTAGTCCGTTGGTAACGCAGGTGTAAGAAACTGCGACTTCGGAGGTCCCTGCCTCGTTGTGGTCAAATGGTTTGATTTATTTGTTTGATTTGTCCTACATGCGTAATGGGCAAATGGTGCAGCAGACGATTCCCGGACTGATGTATGTGGACGACATAGTGCTACTAGCGGACAATGCAAGAGATTTACAGGGACGCAAATATGTGCGACAACACAGCGACAAAGCTAGGCCAAGAAATCGGGAATAATGATATTTAAGGAAGAGACGTACGAGCAATTATGCGGTGTCAATTCAACAGCAAGTCATACCCATAGTCAAGCAATCTAAATACCTTGGCGTATACGTAAACAAAGGGTAGACTTACTCAAGCACCCACCAAGATAATCTCTGAAAATAAAGGGGAAGCGGTATGCAGCACTAATGAAACATAGAGTAATATGGTGCATGGAATGAGGTGGTATGAGGTGGTGCGTGGAATCTGGAAAGGAGTAATAATGCCAGCGTCAACGTTCTCAAATGACATTCCGTGCTTTAAATCGGATATGTTATCGGGGTTGGAAGTTATAGCCAAAGATCGGCAGGCCGGTTGGCTTTGAGAGCCCACGGTAAGATCACAAATGAGGCAGTGCAGGGTAACATGGGTTGACCCTCTTTTGAAGTCGGATAAGCGTAGAGCAAAATTTGTTTTGAAAAAAATAATAATAAACTCAGGAACATGGATCAAAATAAATGGGTGGCTAAAGTACAGAAGTATCTGTACCTGAAAAGCGCGGACACAGAATGGAGGAAGAGGTCAAAAAAATTGGCAACCAAATGAAATTACGGGGTTTTACGTGCCAAAAACCACGATCTGATTATGACGCACGCCGTAGTGAGGAACTCCGGAAATTTGGACCACCTGGCGTTCTTTAACGTGCACCTGAATCGAAGTACACGGGTGTTTTCGCCCCTATCGAAATGCGGTCGCCGTGGCCGGGATTCGATCCCGCGACCTCGTGCTTTGCAGCCGAACACTATAGCCACTAAGCAACCACGGCGGGTAAAACTGGCAACCAAGTATAGGATAATTCAAAGTGTAAATAGACGACCAGGAGTCATCAGAAATAAAGTGAGAGAAACAGACAGCAATTGGATGCAAAGAATGAAAACAGAAAGAACCATGGATATATACAAGAATGGGAAGAAAGAAATAGAAAATCTGTACGATAACGCAAAGGGCAGTGCCTTGCTATTTGAAGCTCCAGCTGGTTGCCTCGGAACAAAAACAAACGAGCAAATACTCGCAATGAGATGAGGCATTTGTATAGTGCAGCAAAAATGCGGAGACCACTTAGCACATCATGGTGGAATCCGACGGGATTCACCCAATGAGACCCGTCAGTAGCGTGCCCCTACCAGAAGCGCTTGGATTTAAAGTGGACAGAAGAATCAACCTGTCAGCATTCGAGATAAGCAGGAGACTTTTAGAGTATCGGTGAAAAAAAAAAAGATTGATACAACCGGATCCGTAACAGGCATAGGTTGAGGTACAAGTTATATATTGACGTTTTGAGGAAGGAAAAACAATATGTTAAGGTGATGTATAAAAAATGCTAAGTATGAAAAACATTTAACACAAGCAGGTTAGGTGATTTGTCATCTTCACGTTTCAAAGGGGGTGCCAATAAATCATTATCATCATGAGATCTTGTACCGACATGGTTCTCGTGCAGCGCTCAGCAACAGGGAATGGTTGTTTCGCTCGAGGGTAGCAGATTATGATTGAAATTTCACTGTTGAAGCTAAACGGCAATGTGACAGCGTTAGCCCAGCACAGCTCACAGGCAGTCCATGAGCAAATTGCTGCAATTTCGCCGCCGAAGCTGGACCGCGTGGTGGCCGAATGTTTACTGTTACGTTTCGCCTACGACGCGCGGTATAGCCGGCGCGGAAACAACGGACGCCGGGGCTTCATTCAAAGCGGCGGACATTTTGGCCCGTTCAGCGCTGCCGCGACGCCTCCCCGCCAAGCGCGTTCAGACATGTTTCGATGCCACGTGTATTCGTGTGTGCGTGTGTGTGTGTGCATGTTGGTGCCCACGCTTGTCAAAGCGCGGCAGCCGGGGAGAGGAGCTCCCCAAGTGTGAAGCGAGGAGGTCTGATCGGCGCCGGCCCGCCAGATGAGTCACTACACTCGTCTCAACATGTCTCTCAGCGTGTCCGTGCCTCGCCGTCACGTGGCCTCGTCACGAGGCCTTCCTACTTGCCCTCGACTCCGAGAGTATAAAAGCAGCTGCCCCCGGACGCCAAGAGAGAGGCTCCGATTTCTTCTGTTGAGTAACGTGCTCTCCCGTCTCTCCACTTCGGTCGAGCTGACCGGCCGCTCTTTTGCAATGCTAGAATAAACCAGTTGTTCTGTTAGCAGTCGACTCATGCTTTGCCAGGACCTTCGGATGCTTCCAGTTGTGCCCCAGGCCGCCAGGCCAACGCTACCCTTGGGGCTTGGGACCCAGTTGCAACAACTCGTGCCAGCGGTCCGATTGCAACAACGGGCGTCAGCGCTGAGATTCCAATATTACCGAGTGTGTGTTGCACGCGCATTTCCCGTTCTAGAACAAACTTTCGCCCGTCACGTCAGAATGGCGTCAACAAAACCACCTTAGATGAAAGAACTGCGAGTCTCCAAACTTTGCAGGATAGTCTGGATGTCACCGATATTTACGGACGTCGCCGAAATATGCGTCCGCAACTCGCCGCGTGACTAAGGTTCGAACCTCTGACGACGAGCTTTGGTTTGAGGGACTGACAACGAAAAACATTGGAAAGCGATTCATCTTCCACGCTAATATAGCATTTTGCTGTACTTCCTTTCGAACTTCACAAGAAAACGTTTCTTGGGAGTACCTTCAAAGCAACGAAAGACTTTTTATGAGTGTTTGTAGTACCATACCCAAATACTTTTGTGAATGAAGTATTTTGTACTCTACTCAAGTACTCTTTCGCGCCATACTCAGTATCTTAAATGCATTTCTGAAGTACCTTGCGTGTACATGTCTGCTCAGTACAGGTGTTACGTGCTCCTTCTGAGCGCCAGGTCGAAGGTTCGATTCCAGATCGCGGCTGCTGCATTTCGATGGAGGTGAAAAAGCAAAAAAAAAAAAGAGAGAACGCTGGTTTACTTGTATTTAAGTGCGCATTAATGAACTCCAGGCTGTCAAAGTTAATCCTCAGTCTACCCACTGCGTCGTTCCTCATTGTGCATTGAAAGCTATCTGGATAGCGCAACGAAACAAGGACACAAGAAGAAACGAAGACAAGCGTTCGTCTTCGTTTCTTCTTGTGTGATTGTTTTGTTGCGCTATCCAGATACCTTTCAGTGATGACCGACCAACAAGCTCATATCACCACCCTCACTGTGCAGTTTCGAGCGCTCGCACAACTCGTAGAAATCGCGCCACGAGGCATACAATAGTGGACAGAAATATTCGCTATTTCTGAATTTGCGTCGTGCGAGCCGTAAACTACTCGGAATGTTGGTGCTGCGTCATTCCAGACCGCTACCCTATAGGGCAACATACGCCGCCTTGAACGCCCGCTGTCACCGTACTTTATGCACACCTCATAGACCTTGTGTCCACCGTGCACACAATTATTTGCGTATTCGGAGAATCTATCACACGAAAACCGTAATGTTAAGCAGTGGTGAACCAGTAGTAGCGCTAATGAGAGAAATTCTAATGATAGGTGGCGAGGTTAACCGAGCAAGAGGCCACGCAAATTGCCCCCCCTCCCCCCCGCAAATTTGCGACTCCCCCCCCCCCCCCCCGCTCACTTTAAGCCCCGCTGTTAACTAACAAGAAACCAGAGAGAATGATCGTGCACTGTGAATATCGCGTTGGTTGGTTGATCTCTGACTACTCAGCGACTTGCGGTTTTTGTTAGTTATCGTCTTCTGTTAACGCATTTACCCACTGTTTGATGCCTAACAGAGCGTATACCGCAAATTAAAAACCACCAGGCGCGAAATTCAGTACGCAGGTGCTGCAAGTGCTCATAAAAGGACACTTGGCTGCTTTTAAGTGCAACGACTTAACTTTTTGTTTCGGCTGCTTATTCCAGATTGCGCAAACCGTCGTGACTCTTTTCGCTGCAGAGACCTCTAACAGGGTCGTGGCCGGATCTGATCCCCGGCCGCAGGGGGGGAGGGTCAATGCTTCCGACATAACGCAGGACCAGTGCGCCTATTGCCGTGACGTCAGGATACTTCGACCGACCCTTCTACTGCCTAGCACGGCGTGACGAAAGCGCGAACACGATAATCGTAGTCGCACGCTTGCGCGCGTCCCCGTTTGATTGTGTGCGTGGCTGTCGCTCCAAACAGCGTGACGTCACGGCACAGGCCTTGTGTTGTTTAGGAGGCGCAGAGAGGGCGCGTATTCCTACGAGGCTAGAGTGCTATATCACGTACCTGGGTGCTGAAATTTCGAAAGTTTTTCACACTTGGCAGCATCGCTAGCACATAGCGAGCGGTCGAAGCAGAACGGGAGGAACGCGATAAATATTCGTCTTCACATCTTCGGTAGTTAATCGCGAAGTAAGAGTGTCGCGAGACCTGAGGGTGCCCAGGTGCGGATGCTTCGCTTGACTTCGGCATGGTTGCGATCGAGATCAGAAACTCGAACATTCCCGAGTTTCACTTGGGGGAGAGCTCCGTTGCGTAACATTTTCATGAACGATTTTCATGAACGATAAGGCTGATTGTGCCCCAAGTTCGATATTCCTGGTGCGCCAGACGGCCCGTTATATACCGCGCCCAGGACAACATATGGGAACGACCACGTGACGTCTGACACGCGTGAAATGTAACAAGGGAAAGGCGCTCAACGTCAACTCGAGAACGCCGTACACCCGTTCCTTTCTTTAATTCTCATTCTTTCGACACGGGCCATCGTTAGTCGTGACCCAGATGATCCGTTCCGTCCATTTCATCTGCTCAGGCGCACTGTACTTTCCCGTTCCGAGTCGCTCAAGCGACCGGAAAGAGACAGTCCGGCATAACGGTCACGACTGTCCGAGCAGAACAAAATAAAAGTAAAAGGGGAAAAAAAGAAAAAAAAAACAGGTGCATTAGGCAAGTCGAAGTGGGCAGAAAAACGAAATGCGAACGTTCGTGTGTTGAGAGGCGCGCGCGAAAGAGCCTGCAGACTCGTGCGTACGGAAGAAAAGACAGTCTTGCCTTAATCGTTGGCGGCTGGGTCTGCCCGCGCGCAGCGCAGCGTGCGCAGACTGAACACGCATTTCTTTCTTTATTTTTTTCTCTCGCGTCGTGTTTTCTTCGACGCTTTGGAGTAGTTCCGCGCGGAGAAAACCGTTCACCTGACGCAAGAAGGCGGCCGCGCTTGCGTGCGCTCACCACCACGCGCCTAGCACTGGAAAGGCGCGCGCAGTGAATTGTCTCTCGGCGCTGTGCGCATCCAGCTGCAGCGCACGTGACTGAGTCGATGGACCACGAACGCGCCACCATCCGGCCGCTGGCGAGCTGCTACCGTGGCTGCTACCGTTCGTCGACCCCGTAGCGTATACATCAGCTGACTGTACGTGTCGACGAAACCACGGTGGGTGTGTCTTAGACGCTTTTCGAATCGCCTCGTGCGATCTTGTGGTCGGCACTCGAGGAGCTTTGTAACGTGTACAGTGTAGCGGTTCGCCGACACCGTCAACAAATTCGTTTCATCGCTTGGTGTGCGTCAATTGCCGTGTGGGGGTGTGACACGAATGGACGAGGAACGTTGTGTAGCACAGCCAGCAGTCTTTACCACGCCACGACGCCGTTCCCGGTCTACATATCAGGCTAGGTCCGCCCAGACGTGAATCTTTGCCGACTACCAATTTTTAATTGCGAAAGCACTCGAAGGACGACTATCACCTTAAAGGACGAACGATTCACTAGATGCAACCGAACGTTAGATCAAGAGACCGGAGGACTTCAGACTGACATCCAGGTAAACAAAGGTGCCGTTTGCCAGCTTGGAAAGCAGCAATAGTCGTAGTTCCCTTATCGCATCACAATCACGTGCTAAGGCGCACGTGATTTGACCGAGTGCCACATCACCTGAACAACTGACCACCGCAGAGCTCCGAAGGACCGCGAACTGCCACAACGCCGCACCGAACAACTGTTACGTTGGAAGCCACAACGTTACGTTGTTACATTGGAAGCCACAGCGACACCAAGGAGAAGGCCGCTATACGCATTCCAAGCTAAAGTAGACACCGAAGTTCTTCATTGCTTCCGCGAGGCGGGACCTGTCTCCCAGTTCGTCTTTCTTGGCGCAAACACTGCGACTGCCTCGAGCCGCCCGACACACGGTGCGCTACCTCGCTGTCTAGAAGACGTCCGTGCAGTCGCGTTCAGCCAAATTTCATCCGCAAGACCGAACCCGCGCGCCGAAAAACGGGGGCCGTCATGGCCAAGCTGCCTTCGCTCTGCGACTCCAGCTTGCTGCAGTCGCACAAGGGCGCGGCGCCGGTAAGCGAGCCCCTCGCCGACGCGCTCACTCCGGCGAGGGTTCTGCGCCTCTCCTTCTTCACGTTCATGTTCATCATGGGCGGCGTCATGCTTCTGATGCGCGCCTTCTACGAGAGCCGCGAGGGGTTCACCTCCATGGCCGAGTCGAGCGGCATCCCGACGGGACTCGTGGGCGGCGCCGTGGTCTTGATCAGCGCAAGCGTCCTGCTCACCGACGTCTTGGTCGTCTTGCTGCATCTGGTTCGGCGGTCGTCGTCCGCGTCCTCCGTCGACTGCGAGACGTCGTCCGACACCGTCGCGACGAACGGCCACTTCGTTCCGGTTTCGGCGTCGTTCAGCAAGTGCCAGTGAGAATCGAGGGCGCGTTCCAAGCGTTTACCGCCTGCCTGCGCGGTATACGGGTGTCTTGCTTTCGGTGCAAATCTGTTCTTTTTTTTTTTCGTACGACAAAGGAAAACAGTGACGTGACTGCGGTTTTCGCGGTTCAATAAGTTCCGCCTGCCCCTATAGGCGTTTTTTTTTTTTTTCGCGCGCTGTGTGTTCGAAAGGTTGTCAGCGGTGTTCCCGCGGTCGTGTAGTAATTGGGTAATATGCGACGACAGTGCTACAGATATATATTTAACGAGTATTGTCTGGCTGGATTGTTGTTTTGTGCAATTCTTTACAATGCATTATGTGAGCGAGATTGGTTCTTCGTTGATAATATCGCTCATATGTGCGACATTCCCTGCCGCTTCAATTCGCAATGCAAGGAATATGTGATTGAGTATGCTCGGCCGACACATCGGGCTTTCTTTTTTTCGTCACGTAGGGAGCGTGCCTTAACTTGCGCATGTTTTCCTCAACTCGTTCCCGAGGAGCTCGTATGACATAAAATAACTGCTGCGAAAACTTTCCTTTTTTTCTCTCTCTCTCTCGCGAACAAATCGAAGCACCTGATTGTGTTGATTGGCATTATTGTGCTCTCTTGAGAAAGTGGCACTGCTGCATGTTGATGGACAATTGCTGTGCTGTTTTTGTTTTTTTCTTAAGGAATCCATGGAAAGGTTGAAAGTACGTTCTAGCGTTCCTGACACTGTATCTTTGCAAACAGGCAGAACATACTATGTTCTCGCAAAAAAATTGTAGTTATAAGAATGATTCATAGTGTTGTTCTCGAGGATTACTTTGTCACCGTCGTGTTACGTCATCCGCAGTACTAAACGTGCTCAGGTCTTTTTTTCTTCTGAGTATGTTGCGCGCCCGGTGGGAATAAAGATATTTGCTACGTTCGATGCGGTTACGCGTTTTCCTCATTTCTCAAATTCAACGCCACGCGTACGTATGTCGCTCCGCGGAGCTTGAAACGGCCGTGTATATAGTGGGATGACCTTATGCGACTCCTCAGCACTCCTGGCTACCTTAACGCCGCACCAGGCAAACAACAATGCTAAGTGTACTGTTATACGACGCGAACAGAAAACGAAAGCAAACTTATAACGAATTCTTAACTAAAAGAAAGCAGCGGTACAGCGCTATAGCGCTAAATGTTTAAAAGTTAAAATGAAAAAGCGCAAGTCATTACAGGTCACCGCGCGAATCTCACATGTGCGTATTCCTATACGTACACAGCTGTCCAGAATAGCGCCAACAGGTAGAACAAAGGAATTGGCAGAACGCCAGCACTGGCTTGCATCTAAAGATACACCGAAAAACACGCGCTTTGCCACACAGTCACGCACGCGTACATCTGTTTTCTTTTCTGTATTATCGCTTAATATGGTCAATCTGGCTGAACTATCAGGTGATCACATCCGTTTACACAGTTCGAACTGCGGGTGAACGGTAGTAAAACATGCGAGCTGCAACGAAGACAGGACAAAAACATTGCACAGTATTTGCATAACGTGTTGCAGGCAGCCGATTGAACGGCACAGTTGCGCCAACTTCTGCACACGCCTTCCCTCTATAGCATACCGTTCCACATTCTGCAGCATGAATGGAGCACAATGCCTTAGCGATCACCCAGTATCGTTTCCGACAGCTGATCGCACAGTTGCAGCTATAGGGCACACGCGGTAATGGTTTTGCACTAGTGCGCTTTCGCTTGAGGCATGCAACGGGCGGCGCGTCGCCGAGAGCGCCATCTAGTTCCTCTATCGAGCAAATTACACCGTGAAAAGGGTCCTGATAACGACGACGGTAAAGATCTATTAAAATGTGAATGGCCCATCGGCCTATTGGGAGACAGAAGATGTCGACAGGACCAGCTAGCAAGAAATGCTCCCTGGACGGTTACACCGTTACATGCACCATGCCCGATTGCGCAGCATCAAGTACAGCAGGTGAGATGTGTACCACTCTTTCTGTGGCATCTGTTTGAAGCCAGTCATCGCGCATTGAATGTGACAGCCCGGAAAATGATCGACCCTGACTATTGTCACAACATGCAAGGGTCGATATACCGAAGCATGCGCTACCGACATCGGTGACCCGCAGTCGTACGCGACCGCGTGATGTCACGTCGCGCATGCTTGTCAAACTGAAGTTGTTTTCCACAAATTGCTGGCGTGAGCCAGCGGATACCAGTGCTGCTATAGACTTCGTCTTATTCGTCGCAAAACCGAAGGTGGCGCTTTGATAGCCGGCGACCCAGTTTATTCGGCGACGCGATTAGCGTGCATCGTCGATCGGCGCGCCGTAGATGAACCTGGTGACGAGCGCCAACACTTCCTTGGGCTTGTCGAAAGCTGTCACGTGGCCAGCTCCCCTCACCAGCACCTGAGAGAGAAGGCGTGCCAAGTGCACTCAAAGTTATTGTTTTACAGTATTTGCAATAGCAAAGACTACAGCAAAGACAACAGAGCGAGAAACACGAGACCAGGTTTGGAAACCTTAGTACGTGTAACGTTACGCGTAAAAGACACGGACAGAAGCAAGTAACGAAGATACACGCACAGCGCTGAGTGCGTATCTTCGTTCCTTGCTTCTGTTCGTGTCTTCCACGCGAAACGTTACGGGTTCTAATGGCACAACCAGTGGCGTAGCTAGGTCGTCTGGCACCCGGGGCCCATAGGTCTTCTGTCACCCCCCTCCCCGGGTGTAGCCGGCGGAAAGAGGGGTGTCTTCAGACGTATATGACACCCCCCCCCCCCTCGCCCTCACTGGCCCCTTGCACCCGGGGCCCACGGCCCCCCGGCCCCCCCTGTTGCTACGCCACTGGGCACAGCAACAGACCCAAGTAGCAACCTTTGGAAACATGCCTGCGATAGCGGTCGTAGCCGCGTTACAGCGATAGCCACAACGGGGACATTACAGCTGTATTCCAGTGGCGGCGTGGGTGTAACACTAACTTATCATGTTCCCGTGGCAGTAATGAACATGGTACGCGTCGCATGTGTGGACGGTGGGCAAGGAGAGAAATAACAAAATAATAAACTAAAGGAGAACAGAGTACTTGCCCATAATAGCGCTTGACGATGCGTTGAGTTTCTCTTTGTGGACGGTCCGCAACTGACTGTTTGGTTACTATACGTACGACAGAAGAACTTCAGTTTGGCCTAGTTAGTGTTTACTGCATATCATGTTGACCGCAAATAAAGACGGGGACAGCGGAAGAGAACACAAAAACAACACGGAGGGTAATTACTCAACACGGGCGGTAAGTTACCGCCCGTGTTGTTTTTGTGTTCTCTTCCGCTGTCCCCGTCTTTATTTGCGGTCAGTATGATATGCAGTATACGTACGACGTCATAACAAAACAATAAATGTATCTAAGTCACTTCAAATGTGTCTCCCCTCGATTAGAAGACGGGCGCCTCACTTCTCTTCGTGCTCCCAAAGGAAAAACAAGAACAAGTATGCGCGAAGCACCCCGCGCCGGCGAACTACGCATCAGGGAGTCACGTACGTGCACGCGTAGAGAAGGACCGACGCCTCACTACGCGCTTGTGGGCCGGACAAATCGAACGGTGCCAAAGGCACCGAACAAAATACGGAAATGGGAGCAAAGTGTTACTTGAGTGGGAGTTCTATAGGTCAGCCGATAAAGAACGCAATCATGTAAATGCATGCACTTAGGCAGCGTGTGTCTTTGCGGCGCGACGTCGCCTTCGTAGTCTCCGAGCACGCCTCCATGCGCTTCCACTTCAGTGCCACGTTACTTCGAAACGCAGTGTAAAATGATATAGTAAGCGGGTGCCCGAGATTAGCCGTATTCACGCTCTGCAAAGGGCCCCTCACCAATTTTGGGCACTAGCCAGGTGACGTGGAGTTCGCTTACGTCTCACTCACTCACTCACTCACTCACTCACTCACTCACTCACTCACTCACTCACTGCAAATAGGCAAGCGCGATTCATAAGGCACGCGATCACGTGTGCCGAGTGTCGGAACCGCTATGTGCACGGCTCGAAAAACAGCTGAAATTTCAAACGAGAGCCCGCGCGCACTTCCTCTCGAGGGGGTCACGCTTCCGGTCGGAGAATCAACGTCACACGCACAAGCACGGCTAGGTCAGACGCGTGGCCTGCAACCTCACCGATTTTGACACGTCACTCCGGTAAATCATTCGATGCGGAATACGCAAAACCGCCCCTGGAAGTGCGTCGCGTAGCTCATGAACGAAGAAAAAAACGAACATAACTGGCGGGGCTCGTGACGTAAAAATGAGGCCCCCCTTAATTGGATCCGGTATGGGAAAATCGCAGGGAAGGAATATGTTGGGTATCGCGGCGCCTAGTAGAGGCAAAGGGAGAGAGTGTGTATTGACAGTGAAGATCTATCAACATGCATGTCCGTAAAATTCTGTGCTAACGTCTTTCTTTTTTTTTTCAGCAGCGTACTAAACGCCCGCTAATGAGGGAAATACCGATATAGATAGCCCATAGTGAAAGACGCACGATGCCTACCTCGGTGTAGTTATGCACGTGGCGGTAGTAGCCCAGCACTTGGTCCGTGCCCAGTCGCCAGGGCAGCCTCGGCGTGGTGGCGTACTCCATTTGGCCTTTCCAGCTCAGCGTCTTCATGAAACGCTCCACGGAACTGAAGGGGGTAATCAGGTCCTTTTGGCCCCCGTACAGCAGCACCTGCAACGGTTACCACACGCACCAGCTATATACTCATCAGGGGGACACCGCTTGGTGCTCTTCTCCTCGGCTGTGCAGTCGAAAGCTTCTAACAAACAGTCACTGTGAATCACTAAATCACGGATGATTTGTTGTGTTACAACGGAATCAATAGCGTCGTCGCCGCTGAGCTGCGATGCGCTCATGGAGCGCCGGTAATAATAATAATAATAATAATAATAATAATAATAATAATAATAATAATAATAATAATAATAATAATAATAATTTATTCATTCATTCATTCATTTACCGTGCCCAGGAACAACCCCAAGGTCTGAATGCTGGAGCACGCGAACATTAAAAACCAAAAGGAAAACACTCCAGGGGAATTTAAGCAAACAAAGAAAACAGAACGAATAAAAAGAACAAGTGTAATAATAATAATAATAATAATAATAATAATAATAAATTCGTTAATGAAAAAAGGGAGACCGCACGGGAGGGCCATACTCTGCAGTAGATATAGCGGTATAAATAAATAAATAAATTAGTGGCTTCATTCACTAAGTTTATAAACGTTGCTGAACATACTTGGTGTGTTCCTTTGCGAGTGTAGGGTGCACGGTCTTAGCAGCGAACTGACCTGTATAACGAAGGATTTTGGAGGTCCCAAATGCTTCGTTATAAAAGCTCCAGACTGTATTATATATTTCAACTAGGAGTGTAAGGATAAGTGCGCGATTATGCTATACAGTGGATTCATTTTGTTTATTTGCGATTTTATTATTGTACGGAGGAGAAAGTTGGTAGGACCAGTGCGCTTTGTGTGCATTTAGTAACGGGTAGAAGTATGTGTACTCAATAAACGAAACGGATAATGTTCGAGGCATTCCGCGTGAATTATTCTCGCTCCAGTAATCGGCTGATTACGGCGGCCAGCACTTAATGTATAAGTATACATGTCTTGTTGACATTTCTATGAGGTATCGTGGAGGCTCTTTTTATGCGTTGCATATTGCAATCACTCAGTTCAGCCCTTGGGCGCGGCCGCGCAGCCACCATTGAGGGTATGTGCCATTGTTCATAGCTGCGCGTCTCATATGTGGGTCTATTCTCTTTTAAGTTTGCTATGTTTGTTATTAAGTTTCTTCTATTTTTATGCGTTGCATATTGCAATCACTCAGTTCAGCCCTTGGGCGCGGCCGGGCAGCCACCATTGACCTTTAGCGCAACCACGTGACGTGACGTCACGACAGCCGAAGGAAAAGCTGGGCCCCAACTCGCGCAATATGCAACGCATTCTTGGCTTAACCAAGCTAAGACTGGCCATTTTTTCCTTTTTTTAATTGCGTGTTCCGCTTTTCAGGCTCAAGCTTTAGCTCACGTTTTATATCCACTCTTGTGGTCTACAAAAAGGCCATCCGCAGCATCCAGCCTCACAATGTCACAGCACTGAATTACTGCAGCACCGCTAAAACATTAAACATAGTGAGGGGTTGGTCGAGAAGCGCCGATAGTGGAACGAAAAACGTGATTATAGTTATCAATTTGGAACGGCAATCTGGAACGTTATGATGGATGGTCGGATGCTTTCGTACGCATTGTGTTTCAGAAACGAATCAGTTCTACGCCAACAGTCGACGACGTCAGCTCTTGCGAGGCCATGGGGATGTCGAGAAGTGGAACAGTGATATTTCGACGCCGCTTCAGGATTTCTAATACGATGTGGGCAGCGGATCACAAAGCGATGCCGACATAAATTTGTTAACGGGCGGAGCGACCACGGTTGGAAAGCCTAAGTTCGACATAACGTGCCACCGCATTTTTAAATTTTTTTTCAGAAACCGGCAGAACTCCTCTTGTCTCGAAGAAAGGAGAACTGACGTCGCCGAGCCGCTTGAATAAATTATTAAAAGCGTGACGCCACGCACCCCATTTTTTCACAAGCTTCGTAAGTAAGGCTTTGTGAACGCGACACTCGCGTTCGGGCCGGAACATCAAGTGTTAAAAAAAAAAAAAGAATTCACTACGGCCGGCGTCAGTTTTGTGTTCTTCATGTTTTTTTTTTCTCCAACTGAACTGCGGCCGGCGTCAGTGTTGTGTTCTTCATGTTTTTTTTTTCTCCAACTGAACTGAGTAGCGCTATCAGAGGACGGAGTACCGATGATACTGCTTGCGCTGTTCAAATAAGTATGGATTACCAACATTCGTGTATATTCTTCCGGAGCAGACTAAATTTCATCAGACCCTCAACATCAACAGCGCATTCCTCCACCTAAATATTGAATAATTCAGTGTCCATACGCATCGATATGTCGGCTAATCCTCCTGATACGCCCCTAGCATGCTGACTGTCCTGGAAAGGCTGGGTCGCCGGAAGAATCTTTCTTGCGAAATACGAAGCTTTCTAAGCTTTCTTACAAACAAGAAGCTTTCTTTCTAAGGAATCCGTACCGGTTTCCTTTGTACGTCCGTGCTCTGACACGTGCAGCTGTAACTACAGACATTCACGCGCTTCCTTTGTGTCTGCCCGCGCTATATATTGTCAAGAGGCAAGCAACTTGCTCTGTGGTTGAGAGACTGAAAAAAAAAAGGCCACTATATCTAAAAGATGAGTTGGACACCAGGGACAATCTGACAAGTTATAACGATCTCGTTAAGACCTTTCACCTCAGTCGCCGAACCTTCCCCCCGCCGGGCGCAGGCTACCACCCTGCGTCTGCTACAAACAAAAACGTACCCTTCACCCGCCCGCCTCCACCTTATATTTCCAGACGTCTACGCTACCCCCAACTGCCGGTGCTGTGGCATTCACCCGGCTACGCTTCCGCATATGCTGTGGGAGTGCCCAGCGCAGTACACACAGACTAACACCACGACTCTCTCGTCGAGGTTGCATGAGGCTCTGCGGAGCTCCGCCTTCGACGACCAAACCTGGGCGACCCAGCACGCCCGTGAGGCGGCGGCGAGGCAAGCCCTCGACGTCCCTTCATGGGAGGCTTAGGCCCGGCCATCATAAAGTGCTGGTTGTACAATAAAAGTTTATTCCTCCTCCTATATCTA
Source organism: Dermacentor albipictus (assembly GCF_038994185.2). Taxonomy (NCBI): domain Eukaryota; kingdom Metazoa; phylum Arthropoda; class Arachnida; order Ixodida; family Ixodidae; genus Dermacentor; species Dermacentor albipictus. The sequence goes on from NC_091821.1 coordinate 422,253,320, forward strand.
AACAAAAGAGTGATAGGCTATATAGCCAACGTGTTACAGCGAAACTTGCGAACTCTCGAGGACTTTCCTGACAACGGTTGCTGCATGGATGCTACATGGATGCTGCTGCTGTTGCCGAACAGCTAACACTTAAAGAAGAAGGAAATATCGTGCAGAACTAATCTCACGACGAATGCCGGCGCGATAATGCGATTAGCATTGATGCAATCTAGCGACACACCGCATTGCCGCCGCAGAGAGGTGTTTCGTATGAGTCGGTGCACGGCAGCTGGATTCATATAGCTCGCGCTTCCCATTTAACGCGCTGCATCATTCAGCGGCGCTGCCGCGAAGTTGGCGTGTGGATTGTGTAAGTATCCATTCAGACAAGCTTGTCTGAATGTATATGACGCACGTTCGATTTCGGCCAAGTAGAGGATAAATTTTAAATGATTTTTTTAGCCATTTTAGCCATTGAATAGACGGCACATATTACTAAGTGGCACATAGTTACCAAAGAGGGTCGACAAGGAGGCCACAAAGAGTCGACAAAGAGGATCATTGAAGAGCGGCACTGATACCCAGTGAATGAGTCAGTGAACAAACTTTTATTGGGTCCAGCAAAACGTGATAAAACGCGCACCCGGCTAATCCCACGATGGGACTGACAGATCTGGTCTGCCGGCCCGATCGCGGGCGCGCTGGACGGCCAGGATTTGGTCCTCAAAGACGGGACTTCGCAGGAGCGCGTCCCGCTCTTCCTTGGTGAACTTCGGGCCCAGCGACCCGCACTCCCAGAGCATATGAGGCAAAGTAGCAACCTCACCACAGGCCACGCAAGAACAATTCGGATAAATCTCGGGATATATGCTGTTAAGGGACGCCGGATTTGGGTAGGAGTTCGTTTGCAAGAGTCTGAGCGTGACCGCCTGCGGCCTGCTTAGCTTGGAGTGAGGTGGCGGGAAAACCCTCCTGTCTAAGTAAAAGAATTTAGCAAGTTCATTGTGCGTGATAGGAGCGTCTCTGTGTCTGGGGAGAGAGTCGCCCGATCCGAGAGCAGCGCGGTCGGTAAAGCCACGCGCAGCCTCGTGGGCAGACTCGTTGAGGTTCAGAGGAACCCCCTCAATCGCCCCGACGTGTGCAGGGAACCAAAGGATGGAGTGTATGGAGGTGTCGCCGTGTTTGACGCCTTTCAGAATTTGAATTACATGTCAGGCTACCCGGCCTTTCTGGAATGCTCTGACGGCAACTTTCGAATCTCTATACACCCTTTCTCTCCGACCGTCTTGCACGGCGAGTGCAATGGCCACTTGCTCGGCCACCTCGAGATTTGTCTTCCGGACGTAAGCACAGGTGATGACTTTGCCCCTTGTGTCCACAACGGAAACCGCAAAAGCCTTGCCGTCTCGGTATGCAGCTGCGTCCACGAAGCTTGCTTCGATCTTGTCCTTGTTTATTTGCTTCAGTATATTCCTTTCGACGACCTGCGTTGTGAACGGTATGAACGTTGCGGGACAAAGGGGCGACCACGATCTTCTCCCCTATTTCTCTGAGGATTTGCGTGTTTTCAGCCAAATTCTTGGTGGGTGCAATTCCGATCTCCTCGAGGATAATACGCCTGCCGGCCGGCTGGTGGACAGCCGAGTTAGCTGGGCCCGTTCCTGAGCCTCGGCTATCTCCTCCATGGTGTTGTGCATGCCAAGTCGAAGGAGGTCCTCGGCATGCGTTCTGACGGGCAGAACGAGGGCTCTCTTGACGAATTTTTCTAATGAGGGCATTAAGCTTTTCCCGCTCGGCTCTGAGCCAGTTGTGCATGGCCACCGTGTAGGTGAGGTGACACAGCACAAAGGCGTTGATGAGCCGAAGCAGGTTGTCCTCCTTGAGGCCACGATTTCTGTTCGTGACCCTTCGCACGAGGCGAAAAGCATTGTCGGTCTTCGCAATGATCTTGCGCAACGCAGTGCCGTTGCCGCCACTTGATTTGATGAACATACCCAGGACTCTGATGGTGTCGACCTTGGATATCGGGTCACCGCTACGAGTGAACAGGTGAATGTCACTTTCCGAGACCGGTTTCCAGCCCTTAGGTCTGCCGCCTTTTTCTTTTCTATAAAGCAGAGGCTTAGATTTGGTTGGGGAGCATCTGAGTCCGGTGGGTAGCAAGTATTTCTCCGTGACGTCTACCGCCTCTTGCATGACGCTTTCCACTTGCCCTTCGCTACCGCCGGTGCACCAGATCGTAATTTCGTCGGCGTCGATGGTGTGTTTGATACCTTATACTTGGGCCAGATTCCTCGAGAGGCCGACCATGCTGATGTCGAAGAGAGCAGGCGAGATGACCGAGCCTTGCGGCGTGCTCCATGGGCCCAGGAGCAGCTCGTCGGAGACAAAGTCGCCGATCCGCAGCTTCGCTTTCCTCCCCGTCAGAAACGAACGGACGTAGTTATATAGTCTGGGGCCCAGCTCGAGGTCGAGTCCGAGCAGGGCCCTGGTGTCCCTGGTACTTCCGTCGATGATTTGATGTTGGATCATCTTCATGGCGTCCTGCGACGAGAGGTCGGCACGGAAGCCAATCCTGTTGTGAGTATAGATGTTGTTCTCTTCTAGATATCTGTTCAGTATGTTGAGGACGACGTGCTCCGCCACTTTCCCGACGCAGGAGGTGAGAGAGACGGGTCGGGGGTTGTCCACGTTCGGAGCCTTGCTCCAAGTCGGCGTCAAAGTGATTCATCATTCATTGAATAGACATGCCCATTCTCGCAACCCAGTGACCCGTGTCAGCGTGAAAGAGGTTCGTGTAAGAACAGACAAATAGGGCCACACGCCCGCATACCCACTGACCCAAGCTGGTCCGACGGTTGGTCCCGAACCCTGTTTCCTCAGCACGAGCAGCCCGATGCTCTAACCATTTGACCATCGACTACTCAGTGACCCAGGTTGGCGGGAAAACGATCAGAGGCATAGATAGATAAAGTTAACACGCTGAAAGTGCGCGAAGTATACGCGAATAATGCTAATCGCATTAAAAAAGATTATCTATGTACCCAGTGGTGGTATCGTACCTCGGACCCCAGCATAGAAGCCCAGTGATCTGCCCATTTGGACACAATTGAACGTAAACTTCTATCTTGCCAACGCCCACTTTGAGATGATTGGCGCGTGTGTCGCACTGCGTATAGCACGGGTGCGCGAGTGCACGCACATGCGCGTGCGCCGGTTTCCTTAATTTACGCCAAAGACGCAGAAATGAAAATAGGCAAATATACTGCATTTGATTAACCACTTCACGAAAGCTTCGCTTCACACAGATTCCAAGATCTGCGTTGAATCTGCATAATTTTTACAGCGAGTCTGTATATGGCTAGCCGATTCGACCGTCCTTCCGTCTGCCGCCTGTATGCCGAAAACTCCTTCGGTGCAAATCTATGGGCATACGCGAAAAAAAAGAGAGAGAGAGAGGCGCGCGATTGGCTGCGTCAGTAGTGACGCCTTTGCTCTCTGTCGCAGCCGAGCGCGAGCGCAGAAGTTTCTTTCCGGCTCCGAAATGGGTAGGCCACGCGTCATACGTACTCCTGAGGAGCCGGCAGCTTTCGATCAGCAACGCCGCGGGCAGAACCGGGAACGAGCTCGTCTACGCCGTGCCGATGCTGCAGCTTAGGCACAAGAACAAGCTCGTGCAGCCGAGCGCCACCAGCAACTGCGTACCGAGGATCTGGAAGACTACCAAGCCGTCGTTTAATGAACCGTCGGCATTAACCCAGTGATAAACACCGGGGCCGCACGTTTCAGCTTGGCTGCAATGGTTAACCGGATATGGAGTGCTAGGGCGGTGATTTTTTTCTTTGCTGAAGTTACTGAGGTCTACCGACTTGCATAATAGAGTTTGAGAACGCTGCCTGCTGTCGCTGCTACCGCTAAACTATATGTACGCGGTTTACTTCGTCTGCGTTCCTCTTTCCCTTTTTGTACCCCGCCCCTTCCCCAGTGGAGAGTAGTCATGCCGGAACTATCTCTGGTTAACTTCCTTGCCTTTCTATGCATCTTCTCTCTCTCTCTCTCTCTGTGCTACTTTCAGATGCGATGCCAATTTCTCTTTCTACTAATATTGTTTTCGTGCTGGTGATACGGGCTCTCTGACAGCCCCTTCGTACGAGTCAATGCTGGCGACAGCCGTACATGAGACACCGTCACCTTGAGGTCCTGGTCGAGGAGGTCGGCCAGCTGGTGCTTGTACGAGACCAGAATGTCGGCGTACATGCTGTGCGTGACGGCATCGCCGTCGGGCATGAACACCAGCCGGCGGCCCACGTGCAGGGCGCGACGCACCTCGGCCCGATCCACGAACTCCTCGTAGACGGTGAAGATGGCCGGAGAGTACGTGAGGTCCAGGTCGTACGCCTGCCGCAGGCCCGTCAAGTTGCCGAACAGCGTCGTCGACACGGTCGGGTTGCCGTCTGCAACACCCGCCATAGATTAAGTCATTGAGATATCTAACATGCCGGGGATCACATATAAGCATGTTTAGGGGAGCAGACGTGTACAGGGTGGACCAGTACGAAAGAGAACGCCCGATTCGCGTCGGAGAACTGTCAGCACGATTTGATAGGCTGGATGGTTCGATTTACCAAGGCAGCAGCGCTGTAAAGACAAGGTACACAAGAGCGCATGTGACATGAATGCTCGTGACGTCAGTTTTATATTCTTGTGTTGTTCGTCTTTCCTGCTCTGCTGCCTTAGAGAACGGTTAGCTGTCTTTTGGTGACATATGAAGCAAGTTTTTCAGCACAAAGTCTATTACTTTGCAGAAATCAGCAAGCGAGGTTTGAACGCAAAGTTCTACAGTGATGACTGATAAATAAATAGGTACCCCTCGTCTATTAAAACGCGGGTAGCAAACGGAACATTAAGGTAGACTCCACAGTTGCATTTTCAGTGGAAAACCCCTACGGCGCAAATTACACGGCAAGCTTCGCTCGTCGTGGTCCCGCGTATTTTGCCACCGTTACAGCATGCTTCAGAAATAACTTGCCTAGCTATCGATGCTGCTTCAGAAGATCCTTATGCCATACAAGTATATATTCGCGCAAAGGGCTTCCGACTATACACGAGTGCCAATTGAGAACAGGCAAGAGTTGTCGTGTGCTGTCTGTCCTTGCGCTGAGGACGGCGTGATCTCGCCTTGCGCACCCTTTACATGCGTACCGTGTTCTTTCGTCTTCGCGATGGCTACATATACTCGTCCCACTTTCATTACGAGTATGGGGAATAATAGAACAGCACTCCCGCGTTAAACGTACGTTTCATGGACCATTCCCTCCGGCCAATTATATAATACGAAAACTATCAATGGCACGTCCGCACATTGCAGCAGAAATGTAACGTTCGACAATGGAAACGGTGTACAGTATACCAACTCGCAAATAATGGCGTTTTGATACCTATCGCGGTGTTCTGCGTTAGCAAAAGAGTTGCTCTCATTGGCTAACATTGGCTAACGGGAAAGAGGTGTACGTGCGGGGAGGAAGCCTGCCACCAGGCTGAAGTGCGTCGAATAATGTTGCCCGGAATGAAAAATTGCTCGCGCGCGTATAGTGTCGAAGGCTATACGTAAACGCGCATCGCGCATTTTCAGCAATATCTGCTTAAAGGCACAGCTCTGGGAGTGCGTGACTCCCACTTTTCTCGGCCTTCTGGTCTTTCTTCTCTTCTTGATTTTGACAGGCACTGCGCGAATGTAGGCGTACGTGTCCCTGTCCTCTCATTTCCTCTTCGTTATTTCTTTTTCTTTTCTCCTTATTTTTCTCCTCTTCCTCCCCCCACCGTCTCTCTCTCTCTCTCTGTATCTCTCTCTCTCCCTCTCTCTCTCACACACACACACAATTCCCTTTTCATTTTTTTTATTCTTTAGACTAGCCCGACTCGCCGGACACGAAATCACCTGTGCATACGTGAGCGCCCGCACGTCGCATACGCCCCCGACCATTCGAAGACGAAGAGCCCCACGCTGAACAGACCCCACCTAGACGTTAAGCGTTTGAGACTGTCGTTGTGACGCGACCGCGGCCAGTTACCTGGGCGTTCCTGAGAAGGGGCCCGACAGCGCGTAGCTCGACGCCTGGGAACAAAGGGTACTTCCCGCACGGCGCTCGTCGAAACGTTCAAACCGCGTCCTTCGCCGGAACCCCCTCATATCGTCATAACGACGGTGGCCATTGAGGGCTAGCTGCCCCGGGGGTCGCGCAGGGTACAGATGACGCGGTCTTTCGGAACGACTTCGTTCCCGTTTCTCGTAAACGGTTTGACTCTGTTGGCGTTGACCACTGCAGCCCTAGGAGAATTAACAGATATATTTTGCACTTTTATGGAGCTGGTCTCACACGAACGGTGCGCAAGCAAACGCGGTCCCGACAAACGGCTCGCGCGCGGAACTATACTAGCTATACCATACTATATACTATACTACTACATTAGCTATACTAGCTATACTATATTTTCACGTCTTCGTTATTCGTTATCTTCCTACTTCCACTAATTGTGTCCGCTTTTCTAGGCCGATGTTTAGATGTCAGCCATTGGCCAAGCAATTACAGTGCGGCCAGGCCTAATTTTATTCTCCCCTCTCTCTTCTAACGACCACAAATACAAACAGAACTATTTGCACTGCTGGACGATCGGCGAGCGCAATCGTAGTCGGAGACTGTAATCGACCTTTCCGACTACCGTTTTCTTTGTGTGCGTTTCGCCGTAACCCTTAAACCCCTTGATCAATCGTTTCTTTCACTCTCTGATATATCTCAGGAGGAAGCATAGCACCTAAGCAAGTATCCCTATACAGGGTGTTTCAGCGAACTCTTTCAAAAATCTTTAAACGCTTCCTGTGGCAGATATCATAATTCTAGTTCATGGGCTAATCTACTCGAAGCGGCGGACAATACTTACACAAAAAAATTGAGATGCAAAATAGACTAATTATTAAGAAGTCACTAATTAAGTTTTTAACTAATTACATTAGGCCCATATTGCAATTTACAAATTCTAGCCGTGGAGTTCGCAAGGCGGATCCACTGCGAACGAGTTTTCAAGATGACACCAGTTTCGAGATATAAATTCCTGAACTTTGCGGAGAAATGCATTGGCGTTCCAGTTAATTTGCTAACAAAACGCCGTTTTATGCACTGCAGCAAATAAGTAACTGGAACGCCAATGCATTTCTCCTAAAGTTCGGGAATTTTGATATCGAAACTCGTGTGTCTTCCTGAGGATTCGTTCCAAGTGGATCCGCCTTGAGAAGTCCATTGCTAGAATTTGTAAATGGCAATATGGGTCATAAGATAATAAGCTAAAAGTTAATTAGTGAATTCTTGTTAATTATTCGATTTTCCATTTCAATTTTTTTTTTTTTTTTTTGCAAGTAGTGTCCGCCGCTTCGAGTATAGACCAGCTCATAAACTAGAATTGCGCTATCTGCCACAGGCAACCTTTAAAATTTTTTAAAGTGTTCGCTGAAACACCCTGTATATAGTGACTAACGAAAATTACATCGCTGTTCCACGTTTCTTGAGTTTGCGATTGCTCTTGTTCCACTCAAGTTAACCAGTGTACGCTGCAATTAACTGGTGTTTCTGTTCGAGGTGAGAAACAAGCAAATATGGTCACAGCAAAGTGATGGTTCGAAAACCATTCACTGCAATCCATGATGTCTAAATATTCAGACGGCAGAAAGGTGGCAGAGCAGCTAACGTTCTTTAATCACGGCGCCACAACCCTTTATGTACGGTTTGGAAATGCGGGATCCGCATTTCCTTTATTTAACGCCGCGAGCCCGATGGTTCCAAGTGACCACCCGCCGTGGTTGCTCAGTGGCTATGGTGTTGGGCTGCTGAGCACGAGGTCGCGGGATCAAATCCCGGCCACAGCGGCCGCATTTCGATGGGGGCGAAATGCGAAAACACCCGTGTGCTTAGATTTAGGTGCACGTTAAAGAACCCCAGGTGGTCGAAATTTCCGGAGTCCTCCACTACGGCGTGCCTCATAATCACAAAGTGGTTTTGGCACGTAAAACCCCATAATTCAATTCAAGTGACGAACGCGGCATGCCCGTTATCAGTATGACAGAGTATTCTCGACATGAAAGCAGCGAGCTCAGCGTTTTCAAGAAAGGAAATGCAAGCAAGGCAGATTACGATTACCGTTGTGTGGCACACCCCAAAGGGTGCAACTGGTTTTAGGGTTAAGCAAAATTACACCCTTTGGATCGTATATTGCCACACAACGATAATCGTCATCTGTCCTGTCCGCATTTCCTTTATTTGACGCTGCGAGCCCGGTACTTCCAAGTGACGAATGGCATGCCCGTTATTAGCATGACAGCATGACGTGGCGCGCAAGTGAATGACGCTAGGCTGATGTCATATTTACGTACTTTAACCTGGCTTGGCATCCAAAACAGTGAGATAGTTAGGATGTACATTACTCAGTGGACTGCTTCCCCTCTACACACCTCTTAGCGATCCCTGGGCTATCTACATATGAACGACTATAAACGCGGCCCGAATACGAGACTCTAGATTGAAATCCGTGACGTCACAACGACGTTATAGCGCAGTGGTTTCGGCACGAAGTTTCTTCTTTTTTTCTTAATATGTGGAACTTCGACCTTCATTTTCTCTTCTAGTAATCGAGCCATTACGGTGAAATTAACGGAACTGAAGAGTTTTGATAGAATATTTTATCAGTCTAAACTGCTTTAGTGTTTCTCTTCAGTCTCCCTTCACCTCCTTAATAGGTACTTTCGAGAACAATACTTCATCTGCAAACGCTGGCGGCGCCGTCTGTCTTCGCCCTCGTCTCTTGCGCTAATATAGACTCGGTTCCAATGGACCCGTTTCGTGAGCTTGCCCAAATGCACGAGGCGCACCTATGATGTCCTCCAGGAGGTCCTTGGCGGCCGTGTAGTTCCCGCGGCGGATGAGGCGCGCCACCCGGTTGTACTGCTCCCAGAGCAGCGCCGCCTGGACGTCCGTCAGGAACCCGGTCTGGTGCAGCAGCTCGCTGTTGTCCAGCTGGTTCTCCGGGTCCACGAACGGGCTGGCCAGGACGAGGCCGCTGAGCCGCGGCAGGGAGTCTTCGTCCCGCATCATCTTCATCATGGTCGCCAGTGCGATCGCGAACTTGGCTGCAGCGGACAGAAAAAGCTCGTGCGTTATACTATTCCCGAATCGAGTGGTACGCGAATATTCGAAAGAAGTAGACTTCGAATATGGAATGGAATATTGAATAGGATATCTAATGTTTTCTAGTTAAGCAACGGGAAATGTAACCTTTGTGTGTAGTACGTCAGGCAGAAATATAAGAATGAAGAAACAAAGAAAGAAAGAAGGAATGAAAGAAGCATATAAATGAGAAACAACTGTATTGTTATGTGGCAGTCAGCTGCTGAGTGCTATTCGATAGGGAACTGCAAAATGCCTCCGCACAACGGCCACAGCTCCTTCTGCAGCATAATCGTTCGGAACCGCCCTCACTTCATCAATTTCTCTCCCTCGAGATTCCAGTGAGTGTTGTAATCGTTTATATTCCTGTAGGAAAAGCATATTCGACTATCTTTAATGGGGAATTTTCGAATCGAATGCAGCCCTGTGCTCTCGGATCTCCTTCTGTGACGTCACGAATGTATTTTTCAACTATGCACAAAACAAATAAACTTGAAACTCGAATCGAATAGTTCTTTCGCATACGAATCTAACAGCAAGAACTATTCGATTCGTATTCGGAATTTGTAAATTCTGAATATACGCACGTCCCTGCTCATTAAACAATAGACTAGGACCATGTTTCAAAACGTCAGCTCATGATAACCGCAAACGCCGGCAGGCTACTACTGTCCGTAATTCTCGCCGAATTGGATTGGATTGTATAAACTTTATTAAAGGTCCTGCAGGACGCGTTTCAGCGCGCAGCGGTCGTCTTCCATGCAGCGACCGGCAGGGAGTACTTGGGGACCGCTGCGCGGGCCTGCCGGCTACAGGAGAATCCGGATATATGGGTATATCTAATTTTGCCGTAAATCGAAGCAATCAACTTACACGGTTGTAACAACGCGCGAAGGTGAGTAAAAGAACGACTGCATCAAAGGTGCAGGCCGATGACTCATGGCGCATCGAACATTCACTGTGATATACTATGGCTAAACTACTCTGGTAGTTGGCTTCTTCTGAATATCGTGCTTCCGCGGTGATATAAGAGAGAGAGAGGGAGAGAGAGCTATGCGGCTAGATGTTATTTGATTCTGTCAACGGGCGGAGTAAGAAGAAATTCGCATGTCGTGCACGAATGTGTGAACGAATGAATGAATGAATGTTTAATGACGCAAGGGCCAGGTGTGGCCAAAGAGCGCCTTGCTAGTGTTAATGAGTTCGCAGTGGACTGGAGGGTTCTGTGAACTTAATGTGACGTTTCTATAAGAGGCCTAAAAGAGTTGATATATATTCCATAAAAGAATGTGTGAAGGAAAATTTCTTAAGCTGGGAAACACGCCTTTTGTTTCGGATGGGGATACGCACAGACGTCATTACACCCGTCATCAATGTAAAAGAAAAAAATGGCTGTGGCTTAGGTAAGGTTAAGCCCAGGATGCGAAGCATACTAGCCTTTATTTTAGTTGCTGAACCACTGTTTAGCCTGGTGAACTGCTGTTGCTTGGCTATATTTGGTTCGGCTAGACGAAGAAACAACTCATGCATTACTGCTTCGCCTTCAAGAGTGGAACGCGACAGCTTTCCCGTCGACCCGCCAAGGAGTGTAAGACAATGGGCTACAGGGCAGCGACTACGCGCCCCGCATTGGACGCGGTGAGCGTCGAGCAAAGCAGCGTTCGGTGCGGCAACGAAATGTGCGCCTGAGCAAGAGACGCACGCCTTAGAAACAGCTCGTTTCTAAGGCAACACCGCATTCACTAGAGGCGCTTTTGTACCGCTTTGAAGCATCGTACTCGTGGCTCAGTGGTAGCGTCTCTGTCCCACACTCCGGAGACCCTGGTTCGATTCCCACCCAGCCCGTCTTGCAAGAGTTGAGCCAAAGCCACTTCTCCTCTGTCGTGACGTCACGGTGTCACGTGGTTTCAAGGCGACACCGCCGCGCCTGTGGAGCTGGGTTGAGCTCTCGTAATATGCTTCGCATAAAAGAAATCCGGGATTTTACGTACGTGCAAAAGCCACGGTATGGCTATGGGGCACGCCATAGTAGCTAGGGCGGGGACTCCAGGATTAATTTTGACCAGGTGAGGTTCGTTAACGTGCACCCAATGCACGGTGCACGAGTGATCTTGCATTCCGCCTCCATTCGCACCCGCGACCTCGTGTTCAGGAGCGCAGCGCCGTAGCAGACAGCGCTCTGGGCATAGGGAAACGCTGCACGTTCTTCTTTTGCGCTACATTTTCATCATCATCATCATCATTATTATTATTATTATTACTACTACTACTACTACTACTACTACTACTACTACTACTACTACTACTACTACTATTGCGAAGCATTCTGTGCCTCATTCTTGGCACTTTGCGGTAGTTAGGTAAATAGGTATAGGCAGGTATATGTAGGTTGCTGTCTAGCCTCGCTTTAATAAAAAGGAAATAATAATGTGACGGAGCCAAATCTCTGCCATCGAGCACAGCAGTCCGGTGCTCTAACCATTAGTCACGATCGTTTCTCTCTCTTTTTTTTTCTTCTTTTTTTCTTCTTTATTGCCACACTGAACAGCACAAACAAAACAAAAGGTGCATTCGGGACACCTGCAATCGAACTGGCTCACTCAAGCACTTGGCCCGTGAGCCCCGTTCCATTCCCTCGTCTTCTTTCCTTGCGCGCGACAGATCGCGCTCTGAGGCGCCGTGTTAGAATGCATTATCTCCGGGACCGGCCCACTCTCATCGATACATTATCTCATTTCTCGGAGCGCGCTAGGTAGAAATTGTGGGAAGTTGTGCTGACTTCGTGGTCGCCAAAGTTAATCATGCTTTAACATTTCTTCTCCGTATAGTATACACGTAATCGCCGTTTTAAATGCCCCACGTGACACATAGCCATATAGATACGTACGATTGCATAACACGTAGTCGCCGATGACCTCGCAACCTGTGTTTATCTCGTTTACGCTCCTACATTACCCATGTGGAAACCAACAAGTGCCATGTAAGCTCGCGTCGAACGGTCGGCTTGGAAATCATGCCGTTGCCGCCGTACGACCGTCTTTAACGTGGTCGTCGTCGACGCGCTGCTGTCGTCACGAGCAAGTGCCGCACGCTCACGACTCACGCAGCTACTCAATTTACACAAGCGCTTTGGTGCACCTGGTATCACCTTTGCGGATACCCCAAACAATGCTATATACAGCCAGGTACTTGCAGAATGATTCGCATAACGTCGATTTCCACAGTACGTGGGTGATGATGACGACGACGATGATGATGTCCCTAAAATATGGCTCGTACGCACCCTGGGGGATTGGCCAAGAATCATTCATTCATTCACAAAACTTTATTAGCGTCCTGAAGCCCGGTCTTTTCAGACCGAGGCGGGCCGCGTCCACGTCGGCACCGCCAGGCCGAGCCTTATGGCGTCATCGTGGACCCTCTGGACAGCCCGTAGCTGATCTTGATATGAAGAGCTTCTTATGAACTTGTGCCAGTAAACCCATTTTTCTTCGGGGTCGGTGAGAGTCGCGGGACAGCCCGCCAGCATGTGTCTGATGTCAATGATGCCATCACACACGTTACATTCTGTCCTAATTTCTCTTTCTGGGTGAATTTTATTTATGAAATACGGAGTGGGGTACGTCCCGGTTTGCAGTAAACGTAGCGTCACTGCCTGAGCCCTGTTCAATTTTACGTGTGGCAGAGGGAATTGCCTACGCCCCAAGTAGTAATATTTAGTTATGTCGTTGTAAGTTAGTAAGTGATCTTTATGTTCCCCGGAATGGTAGTGGGCGTCGGTTCGGTTCTGACCGGCACGGCAAGCAAGTCCTCGTGCCAGGTCGTTCGTCACCTCGTTGAGGTTGGGCCGAGTCTCGTCCACTTGTCCCATATGTGCAGGAAACCATCGGATTTCAGTTTTGATAGTTTCGACCTTGTCGATAATTTTAGCCGCAGTCCCAGCTACATAGCCTTTGTCAAAGCTCTTAATTGCTGCTTTGGAATCGCTATAGATGAAAGACCATTTACGGTTCCTGATGGCTAGAGCAATCGCGGCTTGCTCCGCCACCGTGGAATCCTTAGTGAAGATGGTGATGGCGTCCCGTACCTCGCCCCGGCTGTCGACCACCACGGCGGTGTAGGCCTCTTTGCCTTTGACCCAGGCAGCGTCTACAAGGGCCGCCTGTTGTCCTAGCTGTTCAATTTCTTTCAACAAAGCTTTCGCTCTCGCTTTTCTCCTGCTAACATTGTGTTCCGGGTGCATATTTCTCGGGAGGGGGGTGGTTCTGATCGCGTCTCTAAGTTTCGCGCTCAATTCTACCTCGGATTCCTTCGGGTTCATTGATCTATTTGGGTCTGTCCCTATCGCTTTGAGTATAAGCCTGCCCGCTCGCGTTTTCGTCAGTCTTTCCTGCTGCGCCATCTGTTGCGCTTCCGCCATCTCTTCTATCGTATTGTGCACGCCTAGGTTCATGAGCTTCACGTTCGAGGTGCTGATGGGTATACCTAGGGTAGCCTTCACTAACTTTCTGATCAGAGTGTTTAGCTTGTTCAGCTCGGCCTGCGACCATTTAAATAGACCTGCCACGTAGGTGAAGTGACATAGAGCGAAGGCATGCACTAGCCTTAGAGCGCTGTCCTCACCCAGGCCTCTGTGTCTGTTGCTGATTCTCCTTAGTAATCTGATGACTTGGTCCGTCTTGTTGGAAATGTGCTGAATGGCATTCAGGTTGGTACCTCCCGCTGCTATGTGGAAGCCTAAAACTTTAATATTTTCCACCTGCCTGATCGCGGATCCGTCGTGACAGCGTAACATAATCTTGGGTTCCTCCCCGGGGACGTAGCCCCTGGGTCTTCGACCCCTGCGTCGATGTTTTAGGACCAAAAGATCCGACTTTGCCGCCGAACAGTTGAGTCCCATCTCGCCTAGCGTGCTTTCCACGGCGTGTATGCTCTCTTGCAGTCTGGTCTCCGTTTGGCCTACGTTACCGTTGGCGCTCCATATGGTTATATCATCGGCGTATATTGCAAAGTGTATACCTTCTATGCTCTCCAGTTTCCTCGCGACTCTGGTCATTGCTAGATTAAATAGCATGGGCGAAAGTACGGCCCCTTGCGGGGTGCCCCTGTTTCCCAGGTTCATCACCTTTGATTTTAGTTCACCTAGCGTGAGGCTTGCTTGCCTACCGCCCAGAAACGCCTTGACTACACTGTATAGCCTCTCGCCCAACCCCAGCTCGGACAGGACCTCGAGGATGGCCTTGTGCTGTATGCGATCGAAAGCTTTTTCGACGTCTAGTCCCAGAATCGCTCTCGCGTGCACCGGGCTAACGTGTATGAGCTGGTGTTTGATCAGGAGCATGGCGTCCTGAGTCGATAGTCCGGGGCGGAAACCGATCATGTTATACGGGAGTATGTCATTTTGCTCGACGTATCTAGTGAGTCTGTTAAGAATAACGTGTTCCATAGCTTTACCTATGCACGATGTAAGCGATATTGGACGTAGGTTATCCAGATGGAGTGGTTTGCCCGGTTTCGGTATGAGGATGGTGTTAGCTATCTTCCATTCCTCCGGATAGTCTCCCTTTCTCCACAACTCGGTGAAATGATCCGTCAGGAAAGTGATCGACTCATCGTCTAGATTCATTAAGAGTTTATTGGTAATACCGTCGGGTCCGGCTGCCGATCTACTAGAGAGACCATGGAGGGCGGCCCGTACCTCACCCTCGGTGAAATCGCGGTCCATTTCCTCGCACGGTCCTCCCATGTACTCCACGCGTTCGTCGCTATCGCCCGGTTGTTCGAGCGGGAGATATTTGTCCGCGAGCTGCCTCATGACTACCTCCCGAGTCGTGCACTGGCTGACTTGATGTACCAGTTTTGTAATTGCTGTTCTCTTGTTTGACTTAGTGTCGCTCTCGTTCAATAGATGTTTGAGGATGTTCCAACTGCCTCCATGTTTGATTCTGCCGTCTGCCAAGTGGCAAACTTCGTCCCACTGCTGTTTCACGAGCGTTCTCGAATGCTCCTCGATCTGTCTGTTTAGTAACGCCAAGAATTTGCACAATTTATTTCTAGCCACTTCCGTTCCATGCGTTCCACCTTCTTTTTTTCTTTCACGTGTCTTGATTTCTTTTGTGTATTCACTTGCATGAAATGCCTTAGCGTGGTATTTCTTCCGTGCAGTAAACGCCGTCTCTCGTTTTATTTAATGATGTACGATAAGCTTTTAGATTTAGCTTTTACTGTTTTATTCACTACTTCAAATGTTAATTGCGAGACTAGTAGTAGCGCGCAAAGGACGAACGACGTTGAAATACACAACACATTATTTCAGTAGTGTTACTTTGGGCTCTTCATAAAAATGGTACTATCTATCTATCTATCTATCTATCTATCTATCTATCTATCTATCTATCTATCTATCTATCTATCTATCTATCTATCTATCTATCTATCTATCTATCTATCTATCTATCTATCTATCTATCTATCTATCTATCTATCTATCTATCTATCTATCTATCTATCTATCTATCTATCTATCTATCTATCTATCTATCTAATCTTTTATTTTTTATCATTTGTGCATTTTTGCTCTTCCTGGTTGGATCTTGCGTTGGGACTGCAGTATATCATATAAACAAACCCGCGGCAGTGGTTCACTGATGACTATGGCAACGGGCTCTGAGCACGACGTAGCTGGTTCGACTCCCGACGGCCGCATTCCGACGGGGGAGCAGAATGCGCAAACGCTCGTGTACTTACTTAGGAGTGGTAAATTAACGCGAAAGACAGGGGCGACAGGAAGGCGTAAGACACGTACTCACAGTGTCTTTCTTTTCATGCATGTCTATCTCTCTACTTTACCATTCCTATTGTCGAGCCAGACAGTACAATAAGCTTCAATTCTGGTTCATCCTGTTGAAGAACACGGGCCAGGTGGTCGAAATTAATCCGGAGCGCCCCCACTGCGGTGTCTCTGGGGGCCCGTGTTTGACTTTGGGACGTTAAACACAACCGTTTGATTTTCGTTGACGGTATATATAATAAATTAGCCTTTGCAGTGGCGTTGTGGAAAAGTACAACGAGATAGCACGTCTATGCCAACACGCGAAAGCCCTGTTGCTCGGCGAGTTGCTTGCGGTCTGCACTATAGATACAGTAGCGCGAACTGCGAGACAGGACGCAAGAAGACGCGGCCGTTACGTCCTTCCTGGGTCCTGTCTTCGCTCTGCGCATTAGTATTGCTCGCACCGCCTTCTGAAGATTTAACGTATCAGACCAATCAATGATTGAGGTACGCGCTGACCAGCGCGTCCTGTTATCGCATTGTCTTATCGTGCCTGCGTAACTCTCGGCGGCGATGAAGAAGTCCGCGCGGTGACACTCGGCAGCGAAGATGACGCAGAACTGGCCCATGAACTCGTAGAGGTCGGCGGCTGCGTCCGAGGCGTTGGCGCAGTACCAGTGGTTGTCGACGCCGTCGTGCGAGTGGCTGAAGCCCGTGCCCACGGGCTGGTCCACGTACACCACCGACGCCTCCTGGGCCCACGTGTGCGCCCGGAAGGTGGCCGTGCCGTCGGCGGCGGCGCGCAGGGGACCGTGCTCCACCAGCGCCCCCATCATGGACGGCGCGCCTGGTCCGCCCTGAAGCCACAGCAACAGCGGAGCCGCGCTTCCCGAGTGCTTCTTCTGCACAGAGGATGGACGCGGTATGGCTGGTAAGCATTGTACTTGTCCGTAAACAAGCGCGCGTGCACTACTGTGGTGCGCAGGGAGAAAGTAAACACTGCTATATCCAGATGACCGGACTACACTACATCCAGCTGTCCACCTACGTGACCCAGGTGAAATGACAGAGCTCTATAGTTTCGCTTGGGTACCTTTTACAGGTCACCTCCCTCGCGTACCTGATGACTCGAAAACCAAGTTCCTGAAGTATACCCATCATATGTGATGGTTGATCAGAATTGAGAGTTGGGCTCGCAGGCTTAGCCCCGTTCAATGTCTCCTCTGTATATATAGATCAACCACTATTGCCGGATCCACTTAATTCTTCACACTATAGGCTTCCGAGCTTGCTGAATGTGTTTTTTTTTTCTTAGTGGTCTCTGTCTTCAACGCGCCCTATCAAAGGCAGACAGTACGGAGTATGGACCTATTAGTGTTTCCCCAAGTAAACTAGTGCAATGCCTCCGCACCCACCCCTCTCCGTTTTAGGTCCCGACATTCTTCGATAATTGAGATCCGTCGCGGAGTTCTATGGCGTTCTGCTGCTGGCACGAGGTCGCGGGTTCGATTCCCGGGCGCGGCGGCCGCATTCCGACGGAGGCGGAATGCAGAAACGATAGTATGCATATACTTTGGGTGTTTGTTGAAGAACCACACGTGCGTGGTCGAAATTATTCCAGACCCCACCACCCTACGGCGTCCCTTATAAGTCATTACCCATTGTGCAGTTTCGGGACGTTAAACCCAATGTACTTTTTTTAACCTATGGGGCTGAAATGCAAAAACGCTAATGTACCGTGCCTTGGGTGCACGAGAATCCTACAGGTGCATGGTCAGAATTATTCCAAAGTACCCCACTATGGCGGCCCTCATAGCGAGCGACTGTGTCGCTTAGCGAGATAAAACTCCATTAACCAAACTTCAAGAATTAAGATGTGGGCAAACGTACCATGCAGACTTCTTCTGCAGCCGCACTTTTGCACACACGCTAATGAAAATGAATCCCGGCCACAGCAATCGCATTTCGATGGGGGGTGAGTGCAAAAACCCCCGTGTACTTAGAATTAGGTGCACTAAAGAACCCCTGCATGGTGGCCCAAATTATTCGGGAGTCCCCCACTACGGCGTGCCTCATAATCAGATCGTGGTATCGGCACGTAAAGCCCCGTAATTTGATTTTTGATAATGAAAATGAGCACGTATTACATATCTTCTTAGAAGTTATGCGCAATCGTTGCCCTGTGCTTAGCAAAAAGAGCGAAGCGAGTCATTCATGTATTTATGCGTGATGGACACTATGGTTATTCACTCCTAGCTCGACAGCGCCAGCTGTTCACGTCCCAACAAGCGGTTCACGTCCCAACAAGCGGAAACTATAATCAACCGTCCGCAGTATACATATTATGACATTCATTCGCGGTTTCTCTGCACGTGCGTACTGATTATTCCCGAATCATTCAAACCACGTCGCGAGAATCACATTTCCGGTGTGGCGAGTACCAGCTCTTCAATACCAGAATACTAATATATACTAGGCCTTGGACACAATGAGCGCTTTCCGAATTACTGCGACGTCGCTTTCTCTGTCGTCTGGATGTATCCCCGGCGACTGGAGAAGACGATCTGCTGTTTTCAACAATAGCGCTCGGAAATGCATGCTGCGCTTCTCGAACATTATGGGGAAGCTCTGCCGAAGAAGCATGCACGTGCAACGTTCCTCTTCGTTGCAGTTTCTAAGCATTACCCAACCTGGCGTCGTTGTGCCGAGTCACGCGAAATCTCACCGACACTCCCAAGGTCTACACGTTGTAGGGGTTGAGGGACGGACTTCGGGATGAAAACCAAACTCGGGAGTATTTATTTTACATTATATACAGAGAGGTGAGACTCAAGTACAGTCACTCGTCATTACGGGCCGGCAGCAACTCGGACGCTGCGGCCCGCGGCAAGAAGTTCGAGAGAGGTGAATCAGGGAATCAGGGAATGCTCTGGTCTCTCTGGAATGCTTCTTATAAACCCTTCGAGCACTGGAAGTCGCGTCATGTTCGACCAATGGGAGAGTCCGCTCAGATGAAGCCATTTTCAGCCAATGGTAGGCGCCCGTGCGATGGTGTCATACCCGGCGAAGAGAGTCGGCGCTTGGTCCTCCTCTCTTGATCACTTGATCCCCCTGCGATCTTGCCTCGCAGACTGGCAATGCGCTTCTTCCAAGGAGGAGAAGGGAAGGGGGTGCTCATGCTCCATTGTCCTAGGACCCACCTGCTCCCGGTGCTACGGCCGCGCAGCGGTAGCAAATGTCTTCTTCAAAGGCGATGAGGGGGGACGATTGGGCTCCATTGTCCTAGGGCCCCTTCTAATCCCGGCGGCACACGACCTGGAGGCCGCGAACTTGTTTGCACGTGTATTGTGGCCTTCAACTTGTTTGCTCGGGCGCTCCTCTGGAATGTGCTTTCCCCTGCTTCTGCATTCCTCAATTAGCTGTGCTGCGATTCGAAGTGGTTTGGGGAACTCGAAGTAGCCTCAGGAAACGGCGCCATATCTAACAGCTCGTCCTCGCCCCGGTTGTTCTGAATGGCCGGTGAACTCAATTCGCCGGCCATGAGGAACGCTGAAAGAACCTGCAGGGTATTGGTGTCGAGCCTCGTTTGACGAACTTCGGGATCCTTGGCCCTGGAGAACACGTCAAACAAACAAAACAACACAGCGCTGCACCACGTGCAAGCGCAGGCTCTTCACCCCTGACTCGACAGGCTATTACTGAGTCAAAATGAACCCTGATCTTTTATTTCCCCAATTTTGACAAAGCAGTTCCAACCACCCTTCCAAACAGCTATCCATTTCTCCTCGAATGCCGACAAGACCAGAGTACCATTGTTGTTGCAAAACAAAGGGTCGTTGACGATGCAAACAACAAATGAAAAGAGCCGAACATAACTTAAGTGGCCTAACTACACGAACAGCATGTTTCCAATCTATCGCAATGGCGTACTTATCGCACGTATTGGTGCCACTGAACAATCTGGTCAACCTCACAAGTACGTAATCACAAGCGCACTAGCCTTGTGGTCACTAAACAAAACGCGTACTTGCGTTGTAGGCAAACTTTTCATTTACGCTTACTCACGTTTCTTCCCTGAAAGTCCTACAGGACACGTGACATAAACGAACAATTAAACTTGCGGGACTTACACACTCCGCAGAACTCTTAAAATAATGCGTCGTCTAATAACTATTTCCAGGCACGCTCACTAAAGAAGTCAGAATGCGGCTGCCCTCAACACACACGGGCAACCCAGTCATAAATCTGCTTCCTTCCGTCCACACAGGACACGCGCTAATGGAACTAAGAACGCTTCTCAGTGCAAATGATGCACTTACTGAAAACCTACGCGCTTAACCTTACGAAATTCAAAAATAAAAAAGAAAGAAGGTTAAATAACACACGCGCTTTACCATAGGCCTTTCGACGATAACCTTGACCTTCAGGTTACTCACACACACAAAAAAAGAAAGCCTATCTACTCATTAACTAACACTCGCGAGACTACATGTTTACATAAACCTCATCTTTCAAATCACGAAGCTTCTCAAACGAAAACACAAACAAAGCTCAAACCTTACACATTGAAAGAAATCCTAGTCTCAATTCGCGAAAAACTTTCCGATGCTCAAAATAAAAAAACAAGACACTTCATTTCTTCGGAAGCGCTCTTGGCCTCCCTTTCCAAACGCTTATGTCTGACTCATGCTTTGAGTCTGACTCGAGGTGGGCGTGGTTTGAAAGTTACTCTGGCTATCCAGGGGCAACAAAAGGGCTGACTCATTATCAGCTCCCCCAAGACGTTACGGTCTCCTGCCAATTTGCGTCCTGGCGCTCCGCTTTCAACACAAGCTTGATTGACCGCATCGCTACTCCCCACCTGGTCTCGTCCTGCCACCTTGCGCTTCTTCGAACTGCACGCTGAGCTGTGAAAAGAACTACGGAACGACGAGGAGTTTAACTGCCCCGTGCCCTTTGTCCGCGTCCGCACAGAACATGCTTCGCGGTCCCCCTTTGACCGGTGGCTCGAACGTTCTGGATGCGTCAACATCGTCCTTGACGACCGCACCTTTTTCCTCGCGCCCTGCCCTTTTGGGTTTCTCGCCGTCTTTGGCGGCGCTACATTAGTTACCGACTTTCGGTCTTTACCGCGCTTCTTTTTACGGCGCTTTCTCTTTGCACTCGCTTTCATGTCGCCTCGTGCCTCGTGCTGGCCGGTACACATTTCGTCGGCCCGGATCGGTCTCTTACCCGCACAGTCTGAGTGATTTACATTTAAATCTACTCTCACTTTGCCTCGACTGGCGGACAGCCCAACCGACTCTGGCACAATGCAGCAGGCTTTACTCGAGTAAGACAACTCGCACTCTTGCGAACTGCCCTCTACTACATTGCCCAGCTCACGCTGTGCATCGGCACACCGCCCGTCGGTATCGATTGCTGTCTCACGCGCACAGTCCGAATGATTAATAACTGAACCATTCCTATCTGGGCTATCTAGAATGGCGGAGAGCCGCACCGATCCCTGAACAATGCAGTTGTATTCTCTTGAGCTACACAGCTCGCAATCCTGAGAATTACCCTCAACTGCATCGCTCAGCTCGCACTTCACTTCTGCACGCACATCTGGCTCTACATGGGTGCTCGCTTCTGTCGGGTCAGAAGTACCCTTTTCTTCGCTAGCAACCTCGCTAACATTACCAGCGACGCACACACGCGGTAACTGTGCCAATTTGTTCGCAGCTGGCCTAGCTGTCTCTTCAGTCATCTGTTGGCACAGCACCTCGTCGCTTTCCTTGCGGCATTTAACGGCCTCTGTTGCCACTAAGGCATCGTTAGCAGCTAGCCTTTTCCCTTCACTTATGAATCGGCAGCCAATCTCACAGGCACTACTCTTCTCGTCGGCTTTTGGCGAAAATCTGCTAGACACTTCCTCATTCTTTCGCTCTGTACTTCCTACAGAATTCTCAGACAGCCGTTGTCTCTGTGCCAATAACTGATCACAATACTGTATCTCTTTGATCAGTGCTGCCTTCTCTCTCTCATACTCTTGCTGACGCTCACGTTCCTGATACTCACGTTTGCGTTCATTCTCACGTTCGTGACGCTCACACCTAAGAGTAAGTTCTTGAAGCTCCTGCTTCCGTTCATTCTCGCGTTCTTCACGCTTACTCTCACTCTTAAGTTCACGACGCTCTCGCACACGTACACGACGCTCACGCTCCCGTGGCTCCTGTATCACCTCCCAAGCAAGCTCAATGCTTTTGTCATCATTGCCACTGTCGTTAATCGCCTTTATGATAGCTGGCGTTTTCATCCGTTCGTCCGCCTCAACTCCCAAATCGTCGCACACCAACAAGTCTAACCTCGTCAACCTTCTAAGATCCATGGCAGCTGCCCCGACAGGTGGTTAAAACTGTTTTTCTTAATTAATTTGTGCAAACACACAATGCATCAAACTCCCGATTCCCAGAACTATCAAAATGAACACACAACATTTGAGTCTGGCGAATCATAAGGAAAGAAACCACGCGCTCACTTAGGGTTGCAGCACCCTGCTATCCGGTTCATTCGTCCGCTGTTCCCGGTTCCTCCGGACTACCTGGGTCGAAGGCTCGCTCCTTCTTCGCTACTCCAAGTTTCTTCGGACCTCTTTCGACGAAGGCTCTCTCTTCTTCGCTCTTCCCGGTTCCTTAGGATCTCTCTCGACGAAGGTTGATTCGTAGCGCTGCCACCAGCTGATGCATTCGGAGGCGATCTCACCGCTGCCAACCAGATGTAGGGGTTGAAGGACGGACTTCGGGATGAAAACCAAACTTGGGAGTATTTATTTTACATTATATACAGAGAGGTGAGAGACAAGTAACAGTTGTACAGTCATTACGGGCCGGCAGCAACTCGGACGCTGCGGCCCGCGGCAAGAAGTTCGACAGAGGTCAATCAAGGGAATGCTCTGGTCTCTCTGAAAGGCTTCTTATAAACCCTTCGAGCACTGGAAGTCGCGTCATGTTCGACCAATGGGAGAGTCCGCTCAGATGACGCCATTTTCAGCTAATGGTAGGCGCCCGTGCGATGGCGTCATACCCGGCGAAGAGAGTCGGCGCTTGGTCCTCCTCTCTTGATCACTTGATCCCCCTGCGATCTTGCCTCGCAGACTGGCAATGCGCTTCCTCCAAGGAGGAGAAGGGGAGGGGGGTGCTCATGCTCCATTGTCCTAGGTCCCACCTGCTCCCGGTGCTACGGCCGCGCAGCGGTAGCAAATGTCTTCTTCAAAGGCGATGAGGGGGGACGATTGGGCTCCATTGTCCTAGGGCCCCTTCTAATCCCGGCGGCACACGACCTGGGGGCCGCGAACTTGTTTGCACGTGTATTGTGGCCTTCAACTTGTTTGCTCGGGCGCTCCTCTGGAATGTGCTTTCCCCTGCTTCTGCATTCCTCAATTAGCTGTGCTGCGATTCGAAGTGGTTTGGGGAACTCGAAGTAGCCTCAGGAAACGGCGCCATATCTAACAACGTATATACGACACAGCTCTTATATAGATCGAAGCACTTTTACGGAGCGGTTCTGAGACGACTTGCGCCCCAGTTTCCCTCTATCTGCAGGAATGTTCCAATTTTACAACTAGAAACCATACAAAACACAATGATCTACATAGACCTCCTTTTATACATGCATGCTGCCCATGTGCAGTCCAAGGACTGCGCGTGTCGGTCATTTGGCTGCCTGGCCTTCATGACCTGTATAGCCGGCGCCACCGGTACTCACAATGGCCGGGAAGAACCAGAAGAACAGGTGGTTGAGCTGATGCTCGCGCACCGTCAGAAAGCCCGCGTAGCTCTCGATGTCCGGCGAGCCGTCGATGGGGCCCACGCGGCTGCGCTCGCGGCCGTCGCGTACCCTTCCTTGCACCACGTACGGCGTCAGGTACAGGGGATACTCCTCCCGGTCCTTCTTTGTCACGCCTGCCCCCGAGCGCTGACGATACCACCGGTCTAGCCGAGCTTCGCCGCGCTGGCACTCGAGCACCAGCAGCGCGGTGAGCAGCGAGGCGCCGGCCAGCCGAAGCACCGACGGAGCCGAAACGCGAGCGGCACATCTTGGTCTCATGCTTCTCGCAGCGCGATCGGCGGCACGGAAGGCGATGCGGTCCGCCTCGATCGGCGGCCGTGTCTGGTTTCGCGCGACGGACGTGCCTTTCGTTTTTTATTGTGCTGGGGATTTTACGAGCCGCGACGATACGCGGCCTGTGCGTGTGTCGCTCCGGTCGCACTCGTGGCGAAGAATTTTATGAACAGCAGACGCAAGAGGCTTATAGCGCTCCAGAGAGAGTAGGTTCACTTTGGTATTAACTACGCGAATTCTGAAAAAAAGACAACGCAAGAGAACACAGACGAAAGAAGTTTGAGTGCAGTCTTGTATCGTTGTTTTCCCGACTTTGCGCGGTTAGCATGCCCAACAATTAGCCCGAGCCAGCTATAGCCCCTCGAGATAAATCTACACAACGTATTGCCAAGGAGTTATGTATGAGGCGTGTACTGCAGTACTCCTTGGAACATCTCTAAGAAGACACGGCGCCATCTAGCGCCGCCGCGAAGCCTGCGTGTGGCCTCCGCAATGCATAGCACGTCGGAGCGTGCAAACGCTGAGAAATGCGTCATGCGGCAACCGGGCTCCTCTTTTCTCGTGCTTCTTTCTTTGTGCTTTCTGGATGCGCTCCGCCATCTAGTGGCGCGGCCCTTAAGTACAGGCGTGACCTCCGAGAGAAGAAGCGTGGCGCCCCGGTGCCTGCGAACACCGAGAATTGTTCCCCTCGTTTGCCGCACACTGAGGGCCGTATACTCAGTGACTGAAGTTGGCGAGAGGTTCACTGAAAAGCAGCACCTACCCAGTGCATTTATGGCGCACCCTGCTAATGCATTGGGCTGGTGCCCTTGAGGAACCCTTGTCGCGTGGGTTCGATTCCGCTCAGCATCAAAACAATTTGAGGGATATTAGAGCGCAGCTCCTAGGCCCCCTTTCCTGCGGCGAGCGTCGGCGTAACCGAGCGACCGAACAAAGGACGAAAGAACAAACGCGGAGCACCAGGGGGAATGAAAGACGCGAGGAGGAAAGCGGAGGAGGAGGGCGCAGCGGAACCATGAGGTGGGAAACGAAGGAGCATGGTATGGCCAAAGAATTTGAAGAAAAACGTAGTGCGGAGACGATGGCTACGAGATGGTGCCAGAGTAGCGCACGTCGTCTAGGAGGTGCTGCAGCGGCTGTGGATCACGCCCACGCATCACCCACGCGCTCCATCTGGCGGTCTCCCGATTACCGAGGCAGTCGCGCCACGCTTCGCTCCGTTTGCAACGTGTCACGCGGGATTGTCAGCGCCAGCCACTATATCGCGAAACTAAAACACGTACACAGCTGCGTTCAAATTTCACGTTAGGGAGTATCGTAATCCTCGGTGAATTTTTCCTCTTTCTTCCTTCACCCCTCCGACACTGAGACCATAGTCTCATCTATTTCAATAAGTGGAATCAGCCAATCGATCAATAACTTTACTTTATAGCTTCAAACTTCTTTTGAACCTTTCGAGAACAAGTTTTACAGTCTGCGTTTCTCTGTCGTTCTGTTGTTGTCGACACCTGCTGCCTGGATGGCTGCTGTCTGGCCGTAGCGCAGGCGGTCAATGCGAGACTGCCTCCTTGCTTTCAACGATAAAAGTAACCACAAATTCATTACAGAAGGCTAAGATGATAACCTCCTCGGGATAGTGCGAACGGCCCTTTAATACAGCGCGTGACAGATGCACACTCCAGTAGTCACAAACCCGTACTTTGTTTTTACGATAAAATGGTACATGAGTTGAAGGTACAGCTGGCTTAAGCCAATTAGCTAGGAAAGCAGCAATACGTGTACATGTGAGCCTGCCATACGTAGGTAGTCGGAGGCGCCTGGCCTTCATCATGGTTTTCATAGTTGACGTGCCAACACGTATATACTATTGCCAAGTACTTTGCCCACATTTCTTCTGGCCCGGAGCTCCCTGTTCGTGCAAACTTGCAGTGCAAATTAGCGAGGTAGTTGCGTCATACTTCGCTCCGTTTACAACGTGTTGCACGAGACACTGTCCGCGCCAGCCAATATGTCGCGAAATGAAAACGCGTAAAGAGCTGTGCCCAAATTTCGCATTAGAGGGTATCGTGATATAGTTGGTGAACCCCCCCCCCCCCACACACACACACACACACACACACACACACACACATATAGTGGGGTTCTCACCCGTGCTCTTGGGACAAAGGAACGTCAACACAGTAGTGCAAACAATCACAAGGGCATTTATTGCGCCTTTCATAGACTAATGCCTTCTAGCCGAGTTGCTATCCACAAAACATGCCGATGGGCGACGACAAATCGCGGAAGTCCGACTCACCGCGACCGTATAGAGAGCGAATATGTTCGCCCCATGCTGGACACCAACACCTGGTCGTTCGCGCGTACGCTCAAGCAAACGGTGGCGCGTTCGAACGATCGTGTTCGTCAATTCCGGAGTAGGCCTCACGAGACGGCCTCGCAGAAGCATGGACCGGCGCACGCGCAGAACGTTCGCGCCGCTTGCCGATGCCGAGCCAAAGAGGACGAGCCTTCTCCGTTTTGCGCCCACGTAACACCGCCGTTAGGTGGCGCTAGCAGAGCAGCACTCGAGCCATTTCGTATTACCCTGCAAGCATACTGACCGGAGTAGTAAAGGCCACGCGGCGAAGCCGGATTACAGGAGACGGGAACTATGCGAGAAAACAACGTATCATATATATATATATATATATATATATATATATATATATATATATATATATATTAAAAATGCTGTCCGTTGTGCTACGCTGGTCCATTGAGGTTATGTTCGAAAGATGGCCGCAGGGGCAATGCCGAAAATAACGGAATTGACACCTTGAATGAATACTTCTCCGACATAAATTGATTTTCTATCGCTTTAATGCGTAACTTGTGGTTTGCCGCTGGTATCACCATGCTTTGTAAACTTTTACACGCTGCACACTTTTCACGAGACCAAGTTCGAAAGCTAGTGCTCACGTTACTCCCAATAATAATGTTCCATTCTCCTCCTCCTCCTCCCCCCCAAGTTTGTTTCCCGCCCAAGCCTGCCGTAAGCCTGCCGTAAACTTAATCACCGTGCCCTCGGCTTCGGACGCCACTCAACTTCTCCTTACTCCTTCCACTTTCGACTCTACTGCGTCAACTTTACATGCTTCTATTGTCGTGTCGAACGCCGGTACGCCACCGATAGCCGAGAGTTTGAATAAAAAGCCGTGTTTCCTAACACGAATAATTCCCAATGAGCATCATATCTTTGAGAAATGTTTGAGAGGCATCTTACTTGGGACATTAGGACGCCCAGTGGATATCCCCACAAATATAGACGACATACCAAAGATGTTACCGAACGGTGCAGTGCAAAAAATAATTTAAAAAGTAAAATAAAAATGAAATAAACAAACAAATAAAAATGGCAGTGGCTTAGCTCGGCTATGCCAGGATATACGTAGCGAAAGCTAAGCCATAGCATGGTTAGCCTTGGTTAATCTTGATTGCAAGTCCAGCTTAGTCTGGTTCTCTAGCTATGTTGCGGCGTTTAGCCAGTCGTTCGGCGCGCTGTTCGTCTGTTTCCTGGGCGATTCGTTTCCTCTTCATCTCGTTCCGACGTCGATTCCAGGCCTCCTCCTACTTATCAGAATTGTCGCCGTCCAACTGTGGTTGCGGCGCACGCGAGCTCTCCTTTTCATTCTTCCGACATGTTATATGCGACGCAGCTGGCGAAGCGAGCGGAGGCGAACGCAACGACGAGGAACGCGGTGTGACGTCATACCAAACGGCGGAGGCGGAAAGGCGCGGCGCAGCGGCGGAAAGGTACGGACACACTAGCGTCAAAACGCGCGCGGCACGCCGCCGGCGGCGCGCCGCGTGCCGCGAAACCTGCCGCGGAACCGGTTTGGTCTGCCGCGCAGAGGATGGGTCGAGGAGCCATTTTCGGCGGCTTGCCGCGTGCCGCGAACCAATGAGAGACGTCCGGGCTTTCTCCTAAGCGCCACCTCTTGGCTACTGCCGAAGTTAACTTCCAGCGGCGGCGGCGGCGGAACCACGATTGACGACCGAGCGCTCCGAGCTAGCCGCAACAAACAGCACTAGTGCTTCGTCTGCGTGCCTTTTGCGCGCGCCGCCGTCGCAACAGCAGAGAACACACAAAGACCAAAACGCTCATCGTCGTCAGAACATCGTCGTCTGCATCTGCCATTGCAGGAATCAACGCGATCAACGCGCTGTCTGCTAACCGAGCAAGGAAAAAGCGCGCGACCACCGCGATATCGCGCCTATGCTCGCGCAGTTCGAAACAAGGCGAGATCAGCGCTGTCACGTGACTCCGCGGCGGCCGCCGCGCGCACAACCGATGTGGCCTCTCTGCCGCGCGGCGTTCTTGCCACCGGCGGCGTGCCGCGCGCGTCTTGCCGCTAGTGTGTCCGTACCTGAACACCTCTGGCTCGGTGCTACTAGTGGCGCATGCGCAGTAGTGACTAGGGAGCGAGATAAAGGGAAATATCCGCGGCGAGGCGCACGTTATGACGTCATGTGCCTCCTCGGAGCACCGCCACGGCGAAATCGCAAGTTCGCGGCCAGTAAAGCTTTCGCTTTAAAATGAAAAAAAGCTACGACGATTACAATACTTCCTAATGCGAAATTTGAGCGCAGCTCTATACGTGTTTTCATTTCGCTTGTCAATATTTTATGATTGCGCAGGCACACGGTTTATATCAGGAAGGGAACGCTCTGAGTAGCGTAGCTGGCGCGGACAACCTGTCTCATGCGGGACATTGTAAACGGAGCGAAGTGTGGCGCGACTGCTCTCTAATAGGGAGATCGCGAGAGGCAGCGCGTGGGTAACGCGTGAGCACGATTCAAAGCAGCCGCCGCGGACAGACCTCCGCTCAGGCAGCGCTTTGCTTATATACGCGCGCTAATCTGGTGCCATATCGCAGTCACTGCCATCACACAGCCCATCTTGCACGGCACTACGCTTTTCTTCTGACGCTTTACTTCCCCAAACGGCAAGAGCGACCCTTCGTCGCGGGGAAATCTTGCCACCGGGCCTCTTTGATTTTCCACTTCTGCCTACCCGCGGGCTGCCAGAGCCAGCCAGAGCGTCTTCGTTTTTCTCGGGTTGCTCCGCCCTCGCGCCACGCACTTTCGCCGGGCGCGAGAGGAAATGTGGGGACTTTTAACGCGATAGCGTTAAGGAGCTCGTGTCGCAGAAAAGCCGGTGTCGTCGGCGTCGGTGTCCGCGGCGTTGACAGTGAGCGATAAATCACGGCAGGCACTTCATAAATAAAAAGCAACTTCCAAGATAGGCTGGGTGGGAATCGAACCAGGGTCTCCGGAGTGTGAGACGGAGACGCTACCACTCAGCCACGAGTTCGATGCTTGAAAGCGGTACAAACGCGCGTCTAGTGAACGCGGTGTTGCCTTAAAAACGTGCCGTAGAAAGTTATACTGTGGTGTATATCGGTAATTATGAGCCTGTAACTTACAGAAGTCGCATTTACACAATAGCGAAGTTTCCGCTATATTTCTTTTGCGCTTACTGCACACGCAGAGCCATCTTGCGGCAAACACAGAAGACCCCCTCCTCTCAATGTACGGCGCTGCCCCGACAGGTGGCGCGCCATACGCGCATTGGGGCTGTGCGCGGTCCGGTTCCCTCTCCCCCGACTCCCTCTCCCCTGACGACGCTTCCATGTGCTCCCACGCGGGTTGCAGAATCAAGCACCGTTCCTTTCTTTAGATTACTATCTATCTATCTCTCTGCCCGTGCCGATCACGACGTTTGGCTGGCGTAGATCGTTTCCCCCTCCGAGACACCGAGTTCTGTGGTTCGTTCCGTTTGCTCAGGCGCACGTTTCGTTGCCGCGCCGAACGCTGCGTTGCTCGACGCTCTCCGTGTGATAGGTGGGCGCAAAGTCCGATGCGGGGCGCCTCGTAAGTGATCCCTGCGCCGTAGCGCATTGTCTTACACCCCTTGGCGGGTCGATGGGAACGCTGTCGCGTTCCACTCTTGAAGGCGAAGCTTAAGCGTCCTCCAATTTTTGACTCTGCCTAGGCACTACGGAGGAGTTTCTTAGCACATGTTGTATGCGCTTGTCCCTAGGCGTGCCGGCGGAAGTTGCCGGGCGCGGTAGTGCTGAACTTTGCATCGAAAGTTGGCGACTCTACGCAATTATATTTATTCAATCGTGTTTTTACTAATTAAAACAACGTGTCATTATTTCGCATTATTGGCGAGTATAAGATCGTCTGTCCGCTATCGCGGACAGCCAATTTTTTATGCGAACACCCCATGGCACGCTTCGGCCTCCGCGGCCCTAACCCACGGCCCGCCCTGCTTCCAGATTTGATCCCCTCGCTACCGCTTGGATGCCCCGGAGATACTGCGCCGCCTGCTTTAATATTGGCGACGAGGAGTTACGGAGTCGCCCTCTGTCGGAAGCGCCTCCCTTGCGTAGTATGAGGGATCACAGGGCGCGCGTATATGCCTGCGGGAGCATATACAGGAACACTAGTTTCGCTTACGGCGCTCAATAAAAACACCCCTCGCGGCAGCCCTCCTGGACATTTATGTAGGTACTCTCATAACGAGGGAAGTTTTTGACTGTCGATATAATAATGTTGGGCAAACTGAAAGCACATAATCGTTTACAGACGCCATGTCTTTAGCGAATACGTACAGTGAACGCCACTGCGCGTTGTCGCCGCGATGGAGTCTCCCGAACCGGTCTCTTGCGTGAAAGGTAGCCAAATGCTGAGAGTAAACTATGTGAAATATGTTCTTATAGTGGGCTGTCTGTATAACCAAATGGCGCATAACAGGACGAAGCGTGAGCACTGTGCCGTGAGCTTTAGGCCGCATCATATGAGCATATGAGCGTTTCACAGTACACTAGCAACCATTGTTGCGTGGACGCTATCAGAATTGTTCAAAAATAATTTCGTTATACAGACGTCGACACCTACGGCGACTGTGATGTGCCGTCGTGACGATTCAATCTTTTTTTGTCTTCTAAATTTTTCGACATTTCAATATTATTTCTCAAGTTGCGTCGCACTGTATGTTTATCGGTCTTCTCAGCACGCGATTTCCCTCTGCTTCTTTTTCGTAATCCAGTGCATTAATTCATAACGCAAAAATGACCATATGCCGTGCCTTTTCTTAATGTGCGTCTTACCGCTCCCTTTCCGTTCCAGTGAACTTGCGAGCATCTAGCATCAACAAGTTCATAGACCAAACAGTCATGATATTAGCCGGGCAGCGGGCGAGCGTCTCAGTGCGCGTTTTCTGCTACTCACCGAACATCGCGCAGTCCCGGCGCCGTAGCAGAAATGTTCCTCGCGTCTGTGCTTGCTGCATACCCAAGTTGTAGCCGATGGCTGTCTGCTGGTTCTAAGTTTCGCCAGCCAAGCTTCACGCAGCTCCTTGCCCTGCGGCTACGCGTGAATAAGGCTGCCACCGGGCTCCGTTGCGTACGTCCGGCACTGCGGCACCTAGCAGTAGCCTACCATGCTGCACGCGTCCAAAGGCAGCCACTACCTATTATAGTACTTTCAGATGTTGTCAAGGGGACACCCAAGCCCGTAAAGCTAGACCACTTAATCAGAACCGCGGCGCAGGTGGGACTAAACTCTCGTTTTCAGCTCGCTTGGGCGCTTCCGAAGCAGCCGCTGTGCCCACGTGATCCCTCATGCCACGTCACGCCGACGGTGGCGCTAGCTTTTCCAGTGGTGGAGCTCGCACCCAATAACCTCATGCGTCAGGTTACATGTGCCCTCCTAGAGCAGTGCTTGTAAAAAATGCAAACTATATATCGTCGCGACTAAAGAAAGCGACCCGCGACTTATACAACACCAGTCAGAACCTTGCCCCTTCAGACACAGGGATCACCAAATTGGGCGTCCGTGCCCACGGCCTGCCTCACCGCGCGGGCAGTCAGCGGCGGAGCGCAAACAAACAGAAACGCACTCCGCAATGCCGGCATGCCTCGGGGACAAACGCATACAACACGCGTCAAGAAACCTCCTCCGTTATGCCTAGGCAGACTCACGTATTCAAGGAGCAATTACGCCCCTAGATTTTCTCTATCGCACCCGCTAAATTCTCGTTCGCACTCGCGCCTGCGCAGAAACGTCAAGCGCCGTGAAAAGCACCACGCCCCGCTGTACGGTTCGGTACGGACGGTTCTGGCTACCGGCAGATTGCTAGAACCAGCCAGGACGATTTTGGTCTGGCTGCCTTCTGGAAGTTCTCTGGCTAGCAGACGACTAAAGAGGTCATGGGCGCTCGCCGCCATCTATGTGTAAAGCCCCTCTATGTGTGGATGACGGATATCAACGCGGGCGCTTGAGCACTTTAAATTTATCTCGTTCAGCCAACTGTCTACGGTCATCTTCGCATTTCCTTACTTCTAGCGTTATCTTGCTAATGCATTGTTACGCATTGCAAGGCGGTGCGATACGAGAGGCGGTGAACCGTTTGAAGCTTTTGAGTGTGTCCCATGAAGGCTTCTTCGCGGCGGTGATTGGTGCGCCGCGCGCGCGCCCCCAATGGGCATTAAACCTCCCTCGGACATCCGGATAAGATCCCGACGTCCAAGTCCAAGAGCAGTCGTCCTGGGGACATCCAGTGGATGTCATGATCGGATTGATTTTACCATCCAGGTGTGCCAATGTCCCGAGCCGGACTTTGTTCGAATTTTAGTAACAAACTGCTCCCTTGCCGAGCATTTCTGCGCTTGCAAATGGCAGCGTAAAACCGGCCTCGAGTTTATTCAAGCTATGCGAACCACATCTAGCTTCGTCTAATATAGACATCAACGTTTGTCAGCGAAATATCAACCAGTCCTCAAACATGCAGCATAAAATGAACCAAATTCGATATAATTTGGCTTATTTGGATATTTTTCCTATGGTGGAGTGCATGCAGGTACCCACGGAGGCAGATTTCTGGACTGGTTCTAAAACAAAGCGCGATTGTAAGCTACCACGCTTGTGAGACCGTTATTAGAATCGAAGGTCGTAGGGAGGAACTTGGGAGGAACGAGGCATACAGCATTTATTTACATATTTACATTAAAAGAAGAGATACCTTTCGACAGTCTAGCGTGACTCCCAAATGGAGCACGTAAGACGAAGCATACAGCACACGAGCACAAAGCTCCAAGCACACCGCTTGTCGAACACGAGCACCCTCTAGCAGCCGACAAACTGCTGCTTGAAAAGCCTCTGTCCTCCCTAGATCCCTAGGGGAGGGAAAACTGCTGTCCAACCTTTGTCCAATCGGACTGTCCAGTCGTTGGGGCATAGTCGACCCGCCTTTGAGGGGGAGGGCCCACACACACACACGTACGTACTTTGGATTCCCAGAACCCGCGTTGAGCGGGTTCTCGTAGCCAAGTGGTCACGCCTGACCCCAGCCGGCGCCTCTTAATTTCAGAGCTGACTTTTGCGTTTTACTTGTATTTGAATAGGCCGTGTCGGAGTTGGCCCGAGCTAAAGCTTCCTATTAAAAAAAAGGAAATGTTTCAAGGTGTGCCGACTGTGTTGTGCCATGTCCCGCTACAAGATCACTAACGTTTTCCAAAGGGGTTTGATCAGCCAACACCTCCTAGACTAAGTGGTGTTGGCTGAGTCCATGTGGAGTGTATGGGCATGTTTAGTTGAAGAGCTGGCCTGCGGAGGGACGAATGGAGGCAGTGCTGAGGTGGTTTAGCATGAACAGCGTAAAAGTCAGTTTACTTGCCCAGTATGTGACTTTGATGCTGCCACAAGTCAGCTGTCGCTTTGTCTTTCCACGTGTCCGCAAGACTTCCAGTTGAAGGTATACTGTACGAAATTTTGATGCTTCTTCCGCATCAATACATGCGGGAAAGCAATAGCGAGCTTTCTTTTCAAAATTTCAACTACTTTTTTATTTGCTCGATACGATTTTATGTGTGAAAAAAGAAAGCATAAAAGGCAAATTATTCTCACGGTACCGCAATGCCAACAAATGCCTTTAACTAGTCACATGCTGGTACATAGAACTGCGAATTCCACATTTTCGTCGATAGTTCTAAGCTACTTCTGCCAAAAATGTCTTTAATGCTCTAATAGAATGGTAAAGATGCAATTCACCTGCGGAAACTTTTCTCACCACAAAAGTTCTTCGGCAACTGTTGAGTGGAAGTGGCTCTTGCCTGGTAATGGTCACACACATGCACACCTCTCTCCAGCTTTGTGATGTGAACACACATACAAAGATTGTATTGAAGTCTTGCATCGGAACACTATCGTTCTAAACTTTTACTGGGCTTCAGCTGTTGAGACATATGCTTCAGGCACAGTCTTAACGTAAATTAAGGAAACCTTTCTGTGTTAACGCACCACAGACTAGCAGCATCATCTTATGATCTTCATGTCGCAGCACCTGCACACCGGGCCCTAGGATACACAGATGGAAAAGCACTATACTCAATGTACCTTAATTATGAAACATACCCTTTGTTTGACTTTTTTCTCAAAGTTCACTTATTCATTTGCCACCTGCACGCAGGGCGGGAAATTGGGGACGGGAGATGCCGTCCAGCTCTGCTCAGGCTGATACGGGTTGATGCCTTATTTTATTCATGTGTTTTCATAGGGCATTGTATATTGGAGGGTGCGTGTTGAACCTGCAAGTATCGGCACCATATTGAGAGTGTTTCGCATCCCATTGACACGTGCGAGCGCTTGTAGGCCACAGAAATACTTGTGGTGCAAGTGATAACTAGTGGGACACCGCACCCTATGCCTGATGCAGTCGATGTTTCTTAATTGTTGCATTCTTGTGTAATAGTTCAATGTTTCTTGTTCCATTTGCATGTAGGATTCAATTGCACTGTCATTATCACTTCACGCGGTCACTATAATGAAATTGATTAATGGGGATATTATAGATATTATAATGCACTTTAGTACACGGCATCACTTATAATGTTAAGCAGGCAATGTTGTTTCTACATGTAATAAGAGGTGGCTGCTGCTGAAAGCAGTGAAGGCAAAAATGAAAATATGTGCTACATAAAAGTGCTTTTTTGAGTGTGAAAGAGGCCTGCGAATACACACAAAATTGTAGCACAACTCGCTGCTCGAGGCACTTTGTGTGTATTTGCGGGCTTCTTTCAGGCTGGGAAAAACTTTTATGTAGCACGTATTAAGAAACAGAAAGCTGTATCAACAGTTTTTCATGTTGCGCTACAGTTTTCTCATTGGCGCTTTTCATCTAAATATACTAACTGAAAGTTGATTAATTAAGACTAATTATCTGCTTAGGCAACATGCAAGATATAATCGGAGTATCTCCAAGTGATGGCAAACATTACCTTGGTTCCGTCCAGCTACATAGCATTTACACATCATAAAGTGTGGCTCAAGTTGAGTGAAAGACCCTGTTTAGAATTCTGCATACATTTTCTGCCAGGTCAGCGAAGCAACCGGCAGTAACCACATGTCCGAAAATTGTCATTTTGTAAAAAAACAAAAAAACAACAATACTGCGCTACAGAAGGCTTCTCCTGAACATGAGTTACGTGTATGCAATGCTGCACTGTATCCAGGGGAAATTCACGACGTAGCTGGGACACTTCAATAGACACACTTTATTGTTACCCTCACATTTACAAAAATACATTTCTGAGGGACAGACCACGACAATTGGGCTACCACAAACATGTGCTCACACAGGAGAAATATGGTGGAGGATGTGGCCATAGGGCAGAACAATGAAGATATGTACTGCACCGTCACAACTTCTATGTGCATAGAGCTTGCGCTTTTTATATTAGCGGATAACATTTACATTCTGCTATGCTGTTTATTATAAAAGCACAGCAGCTCATAACATTACTTGACAAGCACTTGGTCGAACAGGGTATGCCCCACCACAATACAGTCCACCAGGAGTAAAATCATTAGCACAGCAATAACATGACGACAATTTTAACAACAAATGACAGAGCATGCTCTTCTGCAACAAGCTCTAAACTCTTTTCAACAAGATCCGAGTCCAGCAAATGCAACAACATCTGACAACAGCTGCCCTTGCCACTTTTCACAGTCCTCTCAAAATTTTGCTTGCTGGCAAATGGCTGTGGAGGGAGGGCTTATGTGATAACCAAGGTGTAGGAAGGTGCATACATATTCTGAAACACTTTGAAATAATTATCTCATAATACCTAGTGGACTTATATGTGCCACAGAAATAGTGCAGCGATTTTGCCAAACATTAAGCTATGGTTAGTTTTATCGTGCCTCATCACCAATTCATGGTTTTGGCACATAAAACCCCAGAATTCAATTTCGTTGGCTTTAACCATGATGCACAAAGAATTCTCGGTTAATATTCATGCTGCCAAATATATATTATAAGTGAACAAGATGCTTAAACACTCATGGCAAGAAAGTAGAAGCAAGTGCTGCCTTTCTGTTTTCTGTTTTCCAGTTGTGCTGTCAACAAGGGCAACTGCTATGTTAAAGTGCAAAGACATCTAACGGGGGCATTTCTAATGCAACTACTGTTTATCACTTTTGAGTCCTTGTCTGCGTGAACTGCTTCAGCAGCTCGCCAAACTAACAGAGCTACTTAAATGACAGCCACAACAGGGGTAGCATGAACAATGGCACACATGTATTCTACAGGAATGACGAATGAGGGCTGAACACTTGATGCTGGCAGGAAGACACCTCAACTATATTTAACTATATTTCTGTTTGCTTTTAAATAGTATTTCTTTCTGTAGAACTAGTCAGTGATAACGCATCTGCAGACATACCAAACACTGCAGAACATTACTGTATCACAGCATATTGAAGAGCTTCCGATTAAGGCAATGAACTACAACCAGTATAAATTATATTTATGTATATATTATATATATGCATATTTTCTCTGAATGACAAACCTGGATATATTATATGTATTTGAGGTATAACAGAGTTAAAAATAGATTTTTTTTTTCTTCAGAAACTATAGGGTTTGTTCTCAATGTGGCTGCAATACTTGCTGCAGTGTTTGCTGTTGATGTACAACTACTATACGAGTGATGATTAATGCTAGAACATTCCAAGCATCTTACTTCGTGGGGCACAGGGCACATAGATCAACATTGGCTTTTCACATGCTCTTCAAATGGTGACATGGTGTGGAATGTGTATGGTGAACTTTGAGCAATCTTTGTCTTTAGAAATGGGTGGGTTTCTGTGCCAGAACATATAAACCTCTGGCATTTTTAGCTTCAACACAGTGGGTTATCAACAATATCAGCGGAAATGTGGGAAAACATGCAGACTGTGCCGTACACCACTAATATAGAGGAACACACATAGAGGCCCAGTGAAACGTTATGGAACATATATTTCACGGACTGCACTGACAATAACTGCAGAGCAATGTCTTGTCACTGTGGCAAATCCCAAATCCATTGAACAAAAGACTGTGCTCAATATAGCTTTCCTGGCAACAAACTCTGTATCTTACATAGATTGATTTCTCGCTGCCTTATGGGAAGTTCTATGCTAAACAAAATTTGCCCTCGCTAATACTAACAGTGCTACAGTGACACGACTGTCAGTCACATTTTGACCAATGATAATAGCACTGCATGCAGGTCAATACCTTAGAGTGTATTTTAGGTGCATACATTTACAAATAATTAATTATAGAGCCATGAAACTGTACAAACGCAATCTACTTCTGACTAGGAACATTATAAAACAATGTGCACAGTTAAACACAAACAATATGTACTACCTGTCACAAAAGTTACCAGGCCAAAGCACTCACAATCAGACTGGACTTTAAGACAAGTGACGGCACTGTACCTTGCTAACATTGATATGCTTGTTGCGTACAGAGGCCCACAGCAACTTAAACCTTTCAATAACCTTACATTTCTATACTCCGCTTTCAAAAGGTTTCATCAATCCTTGGTACCTCTACAACCTAATGACCACAGTTTTCACAGGCTTTAGTGCTGTCCAGCAATGAGTGCTTCAGTCAGTAGAACTTTTGCAACAGATAGTATATCAGCTGCAAATAAGAGTAAAGTTAGAGGTCAGTTTTCCAGGGTTGTAAAAGCTCTATAATTACTGGTGATTAAATCAGTTCTATTATCAGTGGCTTCCACATTGTAGAAATAGCTAATGCAACAAACATTCTCTGCTTTCTGATACTGCTAAAGTTGAAAAATGCTGCCCAAAAAGTTTATATATATAAAAAAAATATATGTATATATAAGCTCCATAGTATAAACTTTTCATGTGTCAATAACAGAGAAAGGAAACAAAATGGATCCTACTGTTCTTGCATCACCCATCATAACACTTGTATTTGGCAGGAGCCGAGTAACTGCCCTATGCATATTCTCTTCTCTTTGTTGGTTAACTGTCCCCTAAATATTTCTAGAAGTGATTACAGTGCTTGAAACGAAGTGAATAGCTCACTTAACAATCTATTTATTACGACTGTGTTCATATAAGTGACATCACACTCACTTTGCCAATTTGGTTGCCACTACAGGTAACTAACTCTCTTGGCTGGGAAAGAAACCTAATTCTGCTGCACTGATTTCAGCACTTTAAATTACAGAAGTCTCTGTCTGCTGCTCCCAATACACTGCACTTTTTCACTATCGAGGCAGAATATATTATATAAGATTAAGTTATGGGGTTGAACGTTCCGAAACCGCACACTTGTTCATGGGAGACACTGTAATGAATGCTTCTGAATTAATCTTGACCTCCTTGGGTTCTTTAACATGCACCTAAATGAAAGTACACTCATTTACTGCCTGGGAATCATCATTCAGCATACATGATTCTGCAGTAAAATTTTTTGTATTTAACAATAACTGTCAAAATCTTTTTCAGTTTGGCAGAGCTTTCTAAGCATGCGAGATCCTTAGAAAGGCTTAGTGGCACCCCACTAAGCCTTTCTATAAGTAGACGCTGTAGGGCTTGAACTACAGTAAGATGGCAGACATAGCTGCACTCTCTTTACAGTTAACTTCCAACAAATGCAGAGTTTGCTACATTGAAGGGGCACACAACACAAACTGTTTATGACCTGGTGATGCATAGCAGAGCTACATAAGCAGCAGCAACAGCAAACTACAACATCCCAGGAAACAACATGGAGGAAGACAGCCCTATAAGAAAAATGCCATGACTTCTTAATGTTATACATAGCCCACACAAGCCACTCAGTTGTTTTGAACACTCATTTAATGAGTGGGCATATAAATGGTTGGTGGAGAGAATCTTTAGAACAGCTAACAGTCAAGGAAAGTTTCAAGCGACATTCCAAACACTAAAATTGACAGCTGGCGAAGTTTGGTCTTAATTCTATGCACTTAGTCTACTTAGGCACAAAAATGCACATTCCACTTTGAATGCAAATGCGAATTTACAAATATAAATATGTGACACTAATGCCATGGCTGCCAGTCATGTTGTGCTTTTATGGAACCCTAATGAAAATGATGATAGGAGGGACATGCTATCATCTGTTTCTACAGGAGGGTTCAAAACTACAGCTTTCTGGAAAAAGGGGTAGACCCCAAAGTGTTTCGTAGTAACATCAAATGCTCAGTTGCAAGCAGAAAGCACTTGTAGTGCTGTGAAATATTGCCAGCAACATAATGAAAACTACTGTACTTTGTGAAATGCAGAATTTGTGCTGCCAGAACCTGTTATTCTGCAAGAGACAGCTACTGAATGCATTCTTTGCATAAAGATATTGTGGCGCTGTATTGTGTTCATTAATGGCCACAAATACGCAGGCAACAAAATACTCCCGAACTGCAGTGGTTTGCGATTAAATATTAGGAGATCATGTAAGCTAAAAGAAAAATGTAATGGCGCTGACGATGAAAGTTCCCGTCTGTTATTTTAAAGGAACTTCAGTATGCCCATATGGCAGATGATATCGGTGTCCCCACAATGAGGCTTCATGAGTGCGATTTCTGCCAAATGCAACGATTACACATTTCCTAAAAAGAGGCAGGAGCTTCTTGCTCCGTGTCCCGCAAGTGCCAGCCATTGTGGGACATAGTGAACCAGTCCCCCCCCCCACCACAGTGGATGACAAGACAGCTCTGGTGTAAGATTTTCACTTCTTTGACCTCGGCTCACATTTCCTCATCACGTGCACAGAAACAAGCTTTGGGCATTGCTGTCTTCTCACGCAGTATCTTGCTCATTGATGCAAAACTGTGTGTAGAGCATGCAAAGGTGACGTCACGCTAAAGCAACAATTGTGAGGCACCCATGTGTTAACTTTGTTACTGTTGTCTCTGCTTGAGTGCACCAGATTCGCTAGTTTCTGCTTCCCTTCTGTCATACTGATGCTTGACCCAAATTCGTCAAAGAGGCAGTGTGCACTGCTGGGTAAGTCATGAAGTGTTCTGAATGAGCCATGCCCCTGTATCACAGCACCCTGTACATGCGATTAAGGCCCTAAGAGAATGAAAATATTTCGTTGTTAATAGACTTCCAAATATACTATTACAATGCATTCTGTATTCTCTCCAAGTGAAAAAAAAATAATAAAGTCAGAACGGGCATATGAGAATTAACTGGAGCAATGGATACTTTGTTACACTATACTAGCACAGGCTTTGCCTACAGTTATGGCTAGAAAGTAAAAATCCACAGAATTTGAATAAGACACATTTAACACAGCTTCTTTAAGAGCATCAAATATGTGCCTGAGCTTTTAAATTTAAGATAATGTGTATTACTCAGAACACTTGGCTTTCCTGTAATCGTAAATTGACCACTAGGTGGGCTGCTAGTGCAAGCTGCCTACAACTGGGAGTAGTCAAAAGTTAGCAGCTGGATCACCAGGAAACAGAAGGGAGCGTATTCAATGGCAGTGGGCCCACTACCATTTTGGCTACCACTAGCAAACTTGGCTTGCAGAGTCTGACACTGGTGAGAGGGCAGTGTGCCTGTAAGGAACAAGCGGCAAGGCACTGCTCAAGACTCCACGTGACCCATCAAGTTCTGAGCAATCCTGCGAGACCATGACAGTGCCAAGCATGAATGTGCACGGTCGTGAGTCAAGTGAGGGAGAAGGAGGAGGGAGACACTCCTCTGCTGGGAGATGGCCCTTAGCTCTCGGCCAGGGTCTTGCTGCGGCGGTAAGGCCGGGAGAAAGTGCTCTTGCTGCGGCCTCTGGTCTTGGTTTGAGCCTTGTCCACCTCAGCGTTGATCTGGTTGTCGCTTTCAGGTGGCTTCGCGGGAGACGGGTCGGCTATCGACATCGACCTGAGGGGCGACACGCTGCACTCCACAACCCCGACCCCATTTTCGCCTTTCAACAAACACCCTTGGTGCAGGTGCCATGCACGTGGTCGTACACGAACAGCAGGTGCATGGTGCAGAAGAGATTGCAGTTGACAGCAACACTAACAATATTTTGAGACTGAATAGTGGGTGCACTCACCTTCACAGAACATACTCGTGGTTCTGTGACTACTTCCTACTGCTAGCTAGCACGGTGTGAAATGGTGTGAAACTACAGTTATTGACTTCAGAATAGTGGCTAGCCGGGCTTGTTGGTACGAACACATTCTTTAGCAAACAGCGTGAATAACGGGACACAGAATAGAGGCACATGATACAGGTGCGGTGTCGTGTGCCTCTTTTCTGTGTCCCATTAGTCGCGCTGTTTGCTAAAGAATACAGTTATTGCTACAACTACAGCATCCAAGCCCAAATGTATAGTGCTAAGAGGGACATGGACAAGCCACGGCCTATGTTTCTCTGAATGCATATTTGCTGCAATGAATGTACAGACCTCACATCTGTTTGCAGCAATGCGCGAACACATGGCTGGCACTACTGTCTGCACTTTTGATAACAATTGCCAATGCTATTAGTAAGACCACATGCCACAACTGTTACGGCTCAGAGGGTGCCACTTCTATGCTTGGATGAAATGTACAGCAGCCGTTTGACCCGAACCATGAAGACACATTCATAGTGGCTTAATAACAGAAATGGGCTGTAAGGAGCTAATTCCGAGTGCTTTAAAAGGAAGACACATTAAGCTAGCACATTAAAGTGCCTAAATCAGAAATCTCAGGCACACTCTGCAGTAAATGCGAAAAGGTGCTTGAGAAATGTTCCAGTCAAGTATGACAGTGACTATACTGTGTCACTGGTGCTCATAATGCATCCATAATATGGTGATGCCAACAACGTAAGGTAAGCATGAATGATGTGACACATTTTTTTTCGAATATATGTACATGAAAAGTGCCCAAATCATGGCACTTGCCACGCATAACCTCACCAATGACACTCGTGGGTATCAGTAGAAGGCACAGACAATACTGCCAGGCATGTGTTCGATTGTTGTTCAAGGCATGCACAGTCGCATGCAATATGATCTGCAAAATGGTGCCCATGTTCAAAGGGGCCCCAAGACTGCGTGGCGGTGCCAACATACAAATAATTGGAGAACACCATTACAATTACTCTGGGATGGAAGCGGTGAAGGAAGTTTTGGAGTAGCTCTGGAAGCAGTAAATTTAGCACATTGGAGCAGCTCTGGAGCATGAATTGTCCATTTTGGAGCAGTAAATACATGTTTTGGAGCAGCTTGGTAAAGGTCAATATGAGTGAAATATAAGCATATGAAGCAAAGGTGTTCCTTTTTTGACTTTGCAGTACACATAGGTTATGGCAAGTCAGTTCTGTGGAAGCTCGTAAGACCAGTAAAATGCAATACAGGGAAAAACTATCATCCACCGAA
Organism: Dermacentor albipictus; assembly: GCF_038994185.2. Taxonomy (NCBI): domain Eukaryota; kingdom Metazoa; phylum Arthropoda; class Arachnida; order Ixodida; family Ixodidae; genus Dermacentor; species Dermacentor albipictus. The sequence continues at coordinate 422,296,149 of NC_091821.1, forward strand.
CTGTAGCATGAAGTTGCAAAAGAAACCTGCGCAGGTTTCTCAGAAACCTCCATTAAATTAGTACATACCAAAGGTTCCAACAAACTGTGGTCAAGAAATAACTAAATGAGGGCTTTCCATGAACAGTGACCACATCATGTTGATAGGCTTATGTTAATGCTAGTAGAGTTTCCTTTTTTTTTCGTTGAGAACAAGCAACTAATATTTTGAGAAACTAACATTTATTACCTTACTTATTCAATAAGATGCCAATGCAAAGGTTGCAAGTCGAGATGTGACCACTAACGGAGCAGATACTGACCTATCGTCATGTGTGGTCCTTATTTCCCGGGAAAAAGAAAAGGGAACAAATGTTGCAAACATTTTTTTTAAAATCCACATGATAGCGCATTTTCGCACCAGTAATATAAGTGGTCTCAGACGCAAACATTGTCATCAGTGCACTGTGTATATTACGAATGTGCAAACCTGGGGCATGGTCTTGCAACGGTTTGGAAAGCGAACCGCTACAATATTGCGCTACTTTGCAATGCTGGTGCTGCTGCGCAGTCTTGTGGCCCTTTTGAACACATGCATCGCGTTGCAGCTTATCCTGCACCTGACTGTACATTGTCACTCACTGTTAGAGGGTACACAAGTAAGCATGGCCGATAATCTGTGGAATGCTGCAAATGTGCGCTGTGGAAACCAATGTGCAGATGCAACAATGAGCACCTTTGGTATGCTGCCCCTACACAACTCATGCATACCTGCACTGCAGTGAGATGAGCTTTGTGTCGCGTACATGACTTATTCTTTACTTTGGAAGGCAGGTTTAAAGAAACATTAAACAGGAATGGTAAATACAGTCAACAGCCAATGTTCCAGACGCCCAATAACTCGGATGCCTTCGCAGCACCGCAACATACCCCACAGAGTCAAAGTATTAGAACGTCTAAAAATTTCTGACACATAAACTCTTCTCCGCCCGACTTTCTGGGATTTTTGCCATGACCGCAGGATCGGAACAGCATTATCGAAGCCACCACCGTTGCCATTTTGATTATGTCTCCGCTTCAAACAGGCGCTCTCGCACGCACATCCACTAGCAGCTGTAGCCACCACTACCGCGGCAACGCTAGGCCTACTTGCTTCGACGTTCGCTACCAAGCTTCTTGCTGTTCGGTTCCATGTTCTTGATTAAAAGAATTCGCCTCTGTCAACAATGGTGATGACTCCGCCTTTGTAATCCTCGCCAATGGCTTCGAAGCTCGGAAGGCAAGACGCATTACACAATGCCGGTTTCTGAAAGTCAGCTTCGCGTCGATACAGGAGTGTTACGCGGTGAAGTAAACTCAAAGTATTGCGGTGAAGCACATTAAGAGTGGGACGGAGGGACATGTCACGGTTCACAGCATGCATTCCTTAATTACACACGTGCGCACCCGCCGTATCCTGCCAAAGCATGAGCAGCGACACGCCTGATAAGTGTACGATACCTAATAAGTAGCAGGCCTTGAAAATTATTGTGACATATTTGTGGTGATTTGAGCCCTTGAGGGCAGTAAAAGGCATGCATTCATTTTTTTCGGGCTGCCTCATTTCTCGGACAAACGTTTTCGCGACCCCTAGGGAGTACGAAAAATCGGACACTGACTGTAAAACTGGATATGTCAGTTGTTCTTACAGAGAGAAGAGCTCTGCTAAGCCACGAAAAATATGAAAGCTAAAGAACTGTGTTGAGCGACATTCTTGAAGTTTGTGCCCCGGCTCCCTACAGCATCATGAATTTCAGCAGCGTGTGCTCCGGGTTTGCTTAGAGCTAAAATAGTACGCTGCATTCCAAAGTAATTAAAAATTCAACTTATCAACTTTTTTTAACCTTCAATTGCACGGATATGGCCTAATTATAGCAAGGTAAGGTAACATTGCTGTTGTCGTGCTGACAAGGAGTTGTGGTTTTCTCATCTAATAACACATCCTTTCTTTTGTGTGTGTTTAAAATCAACAAAATATTTGAAAGGACACTCTACCAGGCAAGGTAGAATTATGTTAATGGTGATCATTGGTGTGCCTTTAACCACTTGACCATTCTGGACGAGCTCAGCTCGTCAATGTAATTAATGTTGCTTTAGCTGAAGCTCAGCCCGTCAACGGCATTAATCCCATCTTCAATGCGATTTGGACGAGCTCAGCATGCCCAGTTAGTTTTTCTTCTACTACACAGATGGCGGCAGTGCCAGTGTTCAAAATCTGTAGTTATTCCGCACTTTTTTCTTTTACTACATGTATGTCAGCACTTTTCAGTGCCTCAAAGGCTGTCTTGATTCTGTCTTTGAGTTCTACAACATAAGTGGCAGCACTCTGTCACTGCCCAAACACTGGGTTTCTTGGAATTGCACACATTTTGCAACTATTTGCAAATTTGGAACAATGGTGTCTGCCACATATACAGGGTGTCCCACATAACTTAAGTCATGAATTTAAAAATGAAATAAGTATCGGAAGCGAATTAAATTGAATGCATACTATATGTAAAAGCCTATAGTAACTCGGACAATTTTTTGTTTTCCCCATAACTCACTAATTAATTAAGTTTATTTACCCAACTCTTTAATTATTGGCCGAGGACCTCTAGTATGATGTGCAAATTTGTAGAGCACCTTCAGAAACCACTGATCGAGTTGTTTCCATTACGATATGTTTTACGTAGTCCTTTATTCCAGGTTGTAAAGAAAGCCCAAGAAATATGAAAGAAGCCACGTGACGGAGCGTTTGCGCAGTGTGTTGTGCTGCTCTCAAGCATGCGTTCAGTGAACAAGGGCAGCTGCATCATGACTGGCGATGGGGAAGCAGCAGGCGTTCTTTATCTCATCGGAAGCGCTCGGCCAGCAGCATGCATTTTCGCCGTCACCCGACGGGAGCCGGCCTTGTTCACCAAACGCATGCTTGAGAGCAGCACGATACGACTGTGCAAGCACTTTGTCATGTGGCTTTTTTCAGATTTCACGGGCTTTCTTTGCAACCAAGAAAAAAGGACAATGTGAGACGTATCGTAAAGGAAATACTCGATCGGTGGTTTCGGACACCCCGTATACATATACAGGGTGTCCGAGCTAACTTTAGCCAGTTTAAAAATATGTGAATGCCACCTAGCTGGGCAGAACCAAGGTAAAGTTGTTTGCCGTTGCTTGGAGATACTCAAATTATTTTTTTTTCATTCTGCCTAATTAGATAATTAGTCTTAATCAAATTCTTGAATATTATAATTAGATGAAAAGTTTCAATGAGAATATTGTACAGCGACATGAAAAACTCCTGATACAGCTTTCTGTTGCTCAATACGTGCTACATAAAAGTGTTTTTCTGAGTGTGAAAGAAGCCTGAAAATGCACGCAAAATTGCTGTGTGACTGGCTGATCAAGGAACTTTGCAACATTACCTGTTTAGCTACGTGGCATTCACATACTTTTAAACTCTGGCTAAAGTTAGCTGGGACAACTTGTATATTGCATAGTGAAGTAAAATGAGGTTTTCACGCTTAAAACATGAAGCAAATTGGTTGAAAATGCTTTAGAAGGGTTTTCGATGAAGTGTGAAACTAAGCTAAAAAGAAGAAAGAGAAGGGGTCACTTTCGGTCAAAATAATAAAACATTTAGGGAGTGAAATGAATGAGGGCAAAAGAGCAAAACTCATGTCATGATAGTGCAAGTATGCTGTGGTAGGGCAGCAGATAGCGCAATGGGACTCTGGCCATTGCCGCACCTACGGACTCATTTTTATTAAGGCATTCATATATGGCACTCCACATATTGACTACCAGCCAAATGCTTCCGAGTTCCTTCAAACAATGGACCGTCAAAGCTCCATTGTCGTTCATGTAGCTTTCTTATCACTTCGACATTTTATTAAGTTTTATCTAAAGCTTTGTTTTTAATCATAAGCTTTCAGTGTTCAGATCTAGTGCAAAGAAAACAGTTGATGCCAAAAAGAAAGCAATATTAGGCATGAAGACTCATCTCTGCCCTTGCCAGGCAGAAATAAAAGAAAATGGCCAACTGCGTTATATCAGATTTTCATAAAAAGTAAGACTGTGTGCCATTAGAAGCACTGTATTGAGTTGCTGCATAAATATGTACCATTAGCAAAGTTTTTTATTCAAGTTAGTATAGACATAGCACAATGGGAAGACATTCACTGTGAAATATACGAAGGAAATAAGAAAATCAAAGTTGCTCTGCAATGTGAGCAATTCTTCCATGCAGAGGAAGCCAGCGAAGAGAACTGCCCAAATCAGTGCTGCAGTGTCACTCTTCAACATGAGAATGCATGTTCTCACTGTGCAGAAATGCCCAAGTCAGACATGGAGGACTAGAACAGGGAATTTTCTTCCCAACTGGCTTAGTCACTAGATTCTGTCCCTTCAGATTACCACTTCCTTGGTCTCTGTTAAGTGCACCATTGGAAGAGCTTTTAACAATGGAGAAGAGCTCCAAAGTTTCCTTGATGACTTTTTTGGTGTGAAGCATAAGCTAGCAGCGATATCAAAAATCTCTCAGTACATTAAGAGAGCATTGTGAAAATTTGAATGGAATAAGAAGTTGAATGATTCTGCGTGTATTTGTGATAGAATAAATTAATAAATAAATTAATAAATAGTGCGAGGGAGAGGAAAAAAAGAATTCAGGCACAAACTTATGCATCAACTTAGCAGATCTGTGCAATGAGTAAGGTAATTTCAAAAGTGTGCTGTTGGGAATGCAGTGTGTGACAGAAAGGCTATATATGCTATGTGTGCAAGATATGCTAAGTGCTGTTAGAAATATGGTAATGGGTATGTAATGTATACATGCACAGGGAAATCATTTCTACTGCTCAGAACTAAGCGCGAAAGTGGAGTTTAGGGATTGGCTCAATCACTAAATGCCAGTCATCTCGATCTTTCAGGTTTCAATATAATAATGGGTCACACATTGCTTAAATCACTAGGGAGACCTACTGACATACCGACTGGTGTTTACCCCAAATCTGAAGTGTCACTTTAGGGGAAGCTGCAGACATTTCTGATCTGCTAGTAGAATATACCGGGCTATTGCAACAAATGTTATCAGTTAGCCTGAGCTAGGTGATGTGCCCTGAGGTCAAATACAGCAGAACCTCGTTCATACGTTTCGGAAAAAAAAGAAACAAAATGTGACCAGAAACATACTAACCGGGAAAACATATGAGCTGAAGTCACTAAAAATATGGCAGACTCAACTTTAGCTGTCATCTCTATAATTCGAAGCATTGTGCCAAGCTGGTTGGGCCTGAGTGGCAGGAGAGGTGCACTGCCATTTTTGTGGCTTCAACAAGCTTGTGTTTACACTCCCCAAATTTGTCCTGGATCAGAAGCTGCTTCAGGTGGGGAATTTTGGCAGGAAGTTTTTATGTGCCCACTCAGCAAGAATCACCCAGGCATGAGACACCAACACGTCGAGTGTTTGGTGCCTGGGTGGTCGAAGACGCTCTTTGTTGTTTTCCTATTGCTTGGTGTTTTGAGACAGCAAAGAGAAACCAAAGCGAAATTTATGTGCAATGCTGGAATATAATGCTACCAGGGCGAAACATGACGCTCACTTCATGCCGCCAGCAGAGAACAACAGTAGCGTTTCGGTTATTGCCTATCAAAAGCGTGCAATACTTCCATCGGCACTAATTCACATGCGCTGCGAGGGTTGGCGGCAATAGCTGTGAATGTGATGCGAGATGACCCTAAATGCGAGCTCACTCTAAATTGCACATGCCTCATGGCTTTTCTTGTTCACATGGAATCTAGTGGGTGGAAAGTGCATCATATGATCACAGTTTGGTGATATACTGAACGTTGGTTTTGAAAGATCGTGTTTTCTGGGAATATTTTAACCAGTAAAGAAGCTAACCGTACTGGGTTATTTTTGTTTTTGTTCTCAATTGCAAGGGTTGGCAGTGAGTAATCGTACGAAATAGGACCGTATCAACGAGGTTCTGCTGCACACCAGCAGATGACAGAAGCCACATGCACAAGTGTGAGAGTCCTTGCAGTGCAATGGTGCGGTGCAGCTAATGTGAAAGTGTGTAGCCAGCCAGAGCTGTAAATTAGCATCTAATGTCTATAAGGTCCAGGGCATCTCCTCTTTTTTAGGTCCAACGTAGCTCATCTTTTCGTATAGTAATTAAACTGCGTGAAACTAGCTTTGAGTGGTCAACCTTAATGCTAGACCATAACTGAACAGCTTCCCTGTCGGTCAGATGCGATTGCTTTACTGCAAGTTGTGCTGGCTGGCATGGCCTAGCTGCAATGAAGTCTGCCAGAATGCTACATATAAATTTCATATCTTTCGTTAATGTTTGTACACACAGGTCAACAGAAGCTGTGTTCATTTAAATTTGTAGCAACTACAAATGTCAGCGACCTGCGACAATAAAATAGGTCTTTGGTTCACTTTTTACAACTGTCCAATATTGGTACTCTCTTTACAGTTTATTCCTACTAAACAGGCAAATTTAAAACAAATTTATGACAATTTTACTTGGAGGTACCTGCTCTACTGTACACATAGGACTGTAAACAGGTAGCTTCTGCAAAACATGCAAGTCTGCCGCAGAGGTGCATTGATCAGGCTTTTATGTAACATTCTGAGCCCGCAAATTCATTTATGCTACTAGAAACTGCATTCTATAAATAGAGTCTTTAAAAACAATCAGCCTACATTAGGTCACCTTAAAGGCCAACTGCAGCCTAATTTCAACTTCAGGTAAAATTGCAAAACCAATGTGGCTAAAATCGTTATAAGTGAGTAGTATGGTACAATGTTGAAGCAACCTCGACAAAGCTGCGTGGCTGGAAAATGCCTAATTTTCTGATTAACAGTCTTTAAATAGCACCTAAGCTGACAATGCACGCACATGGTGATTAGTGTATGTTACGCGATGCAAATCCAGCACATAGCCTCCGAGATCTTCAGCTACTGGCACCACTTCATCTGGGAGGTCACATTGGTCCTCAATGTTCTGGTACTATTTTCAGCAAGCAGTAATGGTGGCATATTTTTCTTCCTTTCTTTCTTTTTCTGTTTTTAGTTTTGATGTGAAAAATGTCTGCTTTTGTGAGCTGTTTGTGATGCATCCATTTGCATTTGAAATAGGAAATTTTGCACAGAGGCTGCTCTAGATATATGTTACGTGAAACAACGCATTTTATGCTATGTGAAGTTTTATTAGAGTTGGTCTTAAAGCTTTGCATTAAAAAAATGTTGGCCATTTTAAAATTGCCCTGAAGACTGGTCACAAACACTGGTCTTAAGGAAGGCAGTGCTTTCCGGGCCACGTCATATGCGTAATTCAATGCAAGAAGGTATCCTTACCAAGCTTGATTATGCTTGTAGCTCACTATAAAAATGCTAAGCACATTTTTACTAATATACTTGCTGTTCATGTTAACTGTTTTCTTTTATGTCTGCTGAAGATACCACACTTACACTATTTATATTGTTTACATTAGTGGTTTTCATTCATGATTACTACGCAGTATACCTTTCATGCATCGCACATCTTGTCTTTAGGGTATTTTTAAATAAATATAGATAAATTGCAGCATGCCAGCCACATGGTGCCCAATGAGACAAATAAGCGTACGCACCTGAATATGGTGGATCGGCGAAAGCGGTTGGGCGAGCTGATCTTGTTCATGTCGACGCTGGAGGGATCTGCCTGGAAGGCGAGTGCATTCATTATGACGTGGTCTGGCACCACGCCCAGTGGGTGCACCTCCCGCATGATCACACCCGCCGGAATCTTGTAGAACTCGATGCACTCAAGAAAGTTGCCCATCACCTCCCGGAGCTCCGCCTCCGGCATGGTGTCACAGTACCGCTTGCTCCAGTGCACAGCAGCCTGTTTCGTTTTTTGAACCCCAGCCAAAGGTAGAAGTGAGCAAATTTGACTGGACTGGATTGCATTACTTCATTTATGCATGATTACTGCAGAAGATTGCATGAAAAAATAGTTGAGTCAACAGTTGAAACTTGGGCAGGCTCATTATGTTTGTTAAAACAGCAGGAAGCAATTCTTACCAAGAGAACACACACACGCACACAGACTTCCCTACCAACCAATTTACAATAGACCTATTTTTATTCCCTGGCTAAAGGAATACTACAGAAACTATGCTTAATGCATTGTAGTGTGTAAGGTACTAACTACAACTGAAAATTGCTGCCTATCACATTTTTTTTTTTGCTTTGACAATATATGTATGAGTGTGAATGCTCCTCAGCATTTACAGCACGTTTCACATGGACTATAGCACAAACATGGGAACAAATGGCCGATGGTCTTCCTGAAACTCATGTGACACAGTTCAGATGTCTAAAAAAAGAGAGAGAGGGGGATGGAAGCAAACAGAGTTAACACACCTGAAATTTGGTGAGCTCATCAGCTGTGAGTTCCTCACGTGCCAATATGAGCCTCACAACATGCTCTGGCAGCAGGGCAAAAGAGCCAAGGCTCAATACCTCATTGCCATGGTTGTCCACAAACTCAAGCACCTGGAACAAAGGAAATACCTTCAGGCTTTCTGCAATAAAAGAACAACAAAGAATAACATTCTGGGTACAATATGTATTATTAAATCAATCTTGGCAAAGATGCATAACTGGTAATAGTCTAAATTGAATTTAAGCAGCACTTAAGTAGACAGCGCGTACACGTGGTAGTTAGTGCATATGAAATGCTAGCCCAGCCTCTGAGATGTTTGACGACTCCTGGGCGCTCCCCGGTATCTGAGGTCATGCGGAGGGAGGTGCCTCACCAGTCCTCTATAGTTTCTGGTCAATTTCTGGTGAGCAGTAATGGTGTAGTGGTTTTTGAAGTTTTGCTATCAAAAATGCCTATTATTGTGAGCTATTTAGGATGCATCCATTTGTACTTAAAATTGTGCAAGGGGGGCGTCCTATATCTACACTATCTGAAACTAGATTTTTTTTATGCGGCATGAAATTTTGTTACAGTTCGCCTTTTAACGAAATCTCACAAATAAGCAACGAATCTCGTGTGTGTTCCTCATATGACCAGAGTTTCCAGCAATCAAATGCTGCCCTTGCCAAGCCTGCATGGGTGTTCCCTTCTTTTCATCATTCCTACCACACTTAAATCTATGGAGCTGTCCATGACTGGAGCAGCACAATATGACCAGGACAAGAAAAAAAAATGCAAAAAAGAAAAAAGAATGCAGCAGATCGAACTAGTTGGAATCTACATACAGTGAAGCTTTGTGCGAGTGCATAAAGAGTCGAGTATGAGTACACGCACACACGCAGACACACACACATACGTACGCCTGCACGCCTGCGTGGGCACACACAAATTATACTGAGTTTTTTGTTAAGCGTAGTTGCTGACTACTAGTGAGTATGACGGATGCCTTGAACACTTTATGGTTTCAGAGGCAGGATGCGCATAAGCATGCAGTGCAATTTGAATCCATTCTATCCGCAAGAACCATTTGCTGATTACCACGCGGCCATGAATACGAGCTTTCTGGTTTTATATATTTTTCATCCTCCGTAAGGCTGGTGCTGCAAACGTGCTCTGCTGTGATTGGTTGGCCTATTCGGCAAGGGAACAGCCAGGCAGCAGTGCCCACAGTCATGAAACCTGGCGAGGTTCGCAAAGAGAGCTTCACTTTTAAAAAGTGACAACATATGCTGTTGCCTATTTTTCTGTGTTGTGGTGCCATTGCTACCATTATGAAAATGCACCGACTTGCCCGGTTCTACATTCTTTAGTGCAGGCGTTGAAAAGCAGTCAGGACAATCCTAATTAGCATGCATTAATGTAACGCAATATAAAGCTTGCTATAGCTAGAAACAAAGCTATGACACAGTCATTTTAGTATCATACTGTTTTGCTTGTAAACACTTTAGAAGTTTCTCCAATGTGAGTGCAATGTTTCAACTGGACCCTGCGTCTGGAAAGTGTGATCACTTAATATACCTTCTGGACAAGTGACTTTGTACACTTGTACTGGATGTAACGTTCTGCTGACGCCAGCAGGGCGCACACAGTGTCAACGCTAATGCAGCATTGGACAAAGCCCATGCAGCCCTTCCTCAATTCTTCCAGTCCATAGTAATCGGCAGCATTCATCAAACCTAAATGACAGAGAAGAAGCATTCAGTTGTGCTATGTAACTATGAGGAAGCCTCACAAGCTTTCAACCGAACAAAACTGGCTTCAGCCTATACAGGGTGCTCCACGTAACTTGATACAAGATTTTAAATATGAAAGGCGCGTTGGACGCGAATTGGACCGAACACATACTATTTGTACTGGCCTATAGTAACCCAGGCAATTTTTTGTTTTCACCATAACTCACTAATTAAGTAGGTTTAACTACTCAACTTTTTAATTATTCACTGAGGGCCGCAAGTATGATACGCAGATTTGTAGAGCACCTTCAGAAGCCACTGATTGAGTTGTTTGCTGTACAATATGTCTCACGCAGTTCTTTTTTTCGGGTTCCAAAGAAATCCCGCAAAATATGAAAAAAAAAAACCACGTGAAGGAGCACTTGCGCTGTGGTATCGTGCCGCTCTGAAGTGTGCGTTCGGTGAACAAGGTCGGCTGCATCGTGACTGGTGATGGGGAAGTGGCAGGGTGTTCTTTATCTCCTCGGCTGCACTCGGCCAGCAGCATGCATTTGCGCTGTCAACCGACGGGAACCGATTTTGTTCATTGAACGTACGCTTGAGAGCAGAACGATACCACTAGGCAAGTTCTCCGTCACGTGGCTTTTTTCATATTTCGTGGGCTTTCTTTGCAACCCAGAAAAAAGGACTATGTGAGACTTATTGTGCAGGAAACAACTCAATCGGTGGTTTCTGAAGCTGCTCTACAAACCTGTGTATCATACTTGGGGTTCACAGCCAATAATTAAAAAGCTGGGTAATTAAACTTAGATAGTTAGTTTAAGGGAAAAAATTGCCGCAGTTTCTATAGGCTATTGCAAATAGTATGCGTGGGGTTCAATTTGCTTCTGATGTGCCTTTCATTTTAAAATTCTTAGTTCAAGTTACGTGCGACACCCTGCATACTACAGTAAAACCTCGTTAAACTGTATTCGCTTTTGCTTAAACAGTAGTTTCGTTTTAAAAGTAGTAAAGTCAGATTCCCAACATGGCGGCCATTAAACATATAACGTGTTTTGTATCCGCATAAACCGTACCAACTTATTGCAAACATCTCAGTTAACACGTAGTGTTTCCACTTTTCGTTGTGCAATCACAGCGGTGCGTCATTCCCATTGGGCGGCCTGTCGAAATAACAAGCCTCAGAGATTGGAACAATGGCCTACAAGCGCCTTGTGTGTTTGCGCGTGAAGCCACATCAACATCATTTCGACATTATGCAAAGAAGGACTCGCGTCATGCCGAAGCTCCGCATAGAAGAAAAATTGGACATAGTGCTATCGAACGTGGCACAAAGAACTTGGCACTGGCATGTGACAGGGATCTACCATTGACTGTGGTGTGTGGCATTTGGAATGCGAAGTTGCTCGGCAGCGCTACTGTGACCCTGAAGAGACGTTGGCTACAAGGTTCGACTTTTCGCCATCGTTGCTTCTGTTGCAGAAGTGTCGCCTAACGACAGTGATGAGGACGACACGGAAAGCAACAGCACCGGCGATTCAGGCCCGACAGTGGCAGAAGCTACGCATTACGTCAGCCTCATTAATGCAATCATCACGACGAGAACAGCACCCCGCAATGAAAAACGTGCCCCACAACTTCTGCAGCGCTACCGTGAATGTGCACGGAGAATATTCAACGCCAACGAGGAATCTGCCATGCGAGTGTTTGCCGAAAAGAGGGGGCGGGCTGAAAAGCTGGCTCGCAGCTGCAGTAATACCGGTGTCACACACTTTTGATCGCGATCAAGCCCGATCCGGATCGGAATTCTCGAGTGAGATTGGCAGCCTCACGCACCTTGCGTAAATTAGCCAATCATGATTGAGCTGACGACAGGCCGCTGCTAGGTCACCGCAGCATCAAACGAAAATAATTAGACTTTTGTCATGCAAAGTGAATAAATAGTGCATTTTTTTGCCCTTTCATCACACTCCGAGTTCCGTTTTTGACAGGTGAGTGGGTGATCTCATGCTATTTCGGTTAAGCAGTAGTACCGTTTAGTACGTACTTTTTCCGAGCTACAGCCAACTATGGTTTAACAAGGTTTCACTGTACTTGATTCATAGATGGAAAGCAATGTTGAAGAAGCTACTCAAGTAGTGTAGTCGCAGAAATGTAACACTCTGTGTGCTTTTTCATAGTGAAGTGGTCTTTGAATTGAGCTTTCCATAGAATAATTTCTTAATATATTGAAAGCACTACATAACAATTGAAGTTAATGTTACGTAAAATCCCATACTGCTTGTATGCCTTCCAGTATGTAATGCACTATGTTTTCGTCACAAATGCAAGTGGCATGCTGTGGAAGCTGTGTGTTAAGTGTGGTTGTGAAAACAAACTGATGTGTCGCTCAGTTTGCCATTCTCTAGTTAATAGGTTAATAAGTGCCTTCTACATGACAACTGTTTCATACATTGTGACTAATGTATGAAGTCAACCTTGTGCCAAATTACTTTGCACAATATGATTTCTTGCTGTAATTTAGCATGCACAAATTTTTTGTCACAAAAGCAGATAGTGCGAAAGGTATTTTGCCCCAGCAAAACGAGGGTGTGCAAGTTCACAATCAATGCAATTAAAATGCCTCAAGTTCCATGCTAGAATAACAGTTTTAGTGTATAGTTACTTAAAATTTCACAGTTCGACAAGTCCGAGTTCAAACATGTTCAAGTGGACCCAAGGTCAGCACGAAGAAAAAAGAAAAATTGCACAATTAGTTTTGTAAATAACTGCTTGCTATTACTGCACTAAGTTATACTAGGTTTACACTTGTGCTGCTTTACAAATATATGTCTTCACACCACTACTTGTAGTGGTGCTCTTGCATTATTTCATTTACTTCCACTGAAGCTGTTGTGATTTTAAATGGTACTTTTTTTAAACAGTTTGCGCGACACTGGATAAAAACAGCCAATATCCAATATGTAGAGTGAATGCCCAAATGCCCTAAACATACAGGGGGAAGTAGGTATCCAAGGTGGTTCTACTCAATGAAACGCAGTGTATGTTGTGTGATTCCAAACAAACAGTGTGATATATGCTTGAATGAAATGTTAACTAGCAATGCATGGCTCAATCAGTCCAAGAATTTTCTCTCAAGAAGCTCTGCATCACAGACGTTTAGTGCAAATCGAGCTCGCACTGCTCAGGGTTGCTGCTGCAATGCCCCAGATTACCTTTTGATAAAGTGGGCATCAATACACTAATGCTGTAACAATGACATTGCATATGTCCTATGTGCTGAAATGCATGTCCCTGCTAGTCAGAGGGCCCCACAGATATAAAAACTAACGTGTGCACAGAGAGTACTATGTATATGTTGAAACATGCGCAGAATGCAAAAGTGGCACAAGAAATTCTAATTATTATAAAAGTGACAATAAGTGCAAACCAGGCATATCTATCAGTAAATTCTACAGTTTTTCTTTGAGTGAATAATGTGGCAACTGCTTGTAAAGCATCTGTGACTGACACACTAATAGTGTTGTGTCACCTGGTATTGGAGCATCCATGTTGCACTGCCACAACCATAATATTACTGAAAAAAATGAGTAACAGCGCAAGAAACGGGACATAGAGATAGACAGATGAAGTGCTTCGCCTACCTCAGTCTGCACGTCCCGTTCTTTGCACTGTTACTGGTTTTTTCAGACATGTACGAACTGGCCCAAGTGAGCCCTTTATTTCATGATATTACTACCGTGGCTGAAACATGTCAGCTGGGATATATCCGCTTTAATAGGTAACAACAGGGCACACAGTTTATATGGAAGCACATAGAACAGCGAAAAATGGACACACCGACACTGGCCGGCATCAAACTGACAATGCATTGTAAGCATGTTGTCACGGTCACATTTTCAAATTTAGCACTAGTACTGCAAGTAGAAACAGTCTTCACTTAACACCCATTAGGAACTAGAGAGCATAGGTGGATGTAGCCACGTTCCCGTGCATCGAACACAGTGCCCCAAATTAGAAAACAACTTGCAATGATTTCCACAGTTTCAGAGAACATTCACGTGCAAGACCTCACTGCGACTGTTTTCTGTGGAAACTTTTGTATTTTCAGTTATTCCATTGACACAGTTAAGAGAGCATGACTACTCCTGCTTTACTTTTAGTTAACATGAATATCAGAAGCTGACAAACAACACACTGAGAGATGCACAAGGTAGGCAAGGTCAAATGAGAGGACATATATATTCACTAGTGCAATCCATTACAATATACTAGAAGAAAGCACAAGAGCCATCACAAGAGCACTTACCCAGGAGTGTTCTGGCTTGCAAGGTAACGCAGCCAGTGTGTATGTACTCAATGAGTTGCCTGAATACATCAGGCTCAAACTCCTCTATGATCAGAGTCTGGTGTGTCTGTGGCTGTAAAAACTCCAATGGTCAGTACAAGGGTTGCACAGCACAAAGATAGTCGCTGCAATGTTCTAACTTCTGGTGTGCACAAGAACTGCACAGAAAGTCTGGAATGAATGTGCACAGGGAAAAGGAGAATAAGAAGAAACTAACTGCACCATGTATGTATTTTCTTTTGTACAATTGCCCATTAAACATTAACTTGACTCACAGATGCCAAATCACAGGGCTAGTGTGCATTAGGAGCAGGCTACTATAAAAGGGACCCTGAAACACATTTTATGAAAGTTGAGAAATGCATTCGAAGTTAAAATAGACTATTTTGCGAAATAGTTTGCAGCAAAAGGTATTTCAATGCATGCATTGGAAGCCTAGCTATTGACAATCAAAGATAGCCTTTAATCCCCTTCACAGTGCTCATGCTGCTTCTTCAATGCCTTGCACTGTGAAGACTATGTGTGGTGGAGCGGGGCAGTGCCCACACTGAATGTCGCTGTGATGTGCAGTTTAAATTTAATTTTGGATGCTCACGTAGGCGCCACTGCTTCCAATTTTGGTGCCTATGAGAAGCGAAACTCGGAGGCTATCCCTAAACTTACAGTAGAGTTGACGGCGTCTCCAAAGAGTCTTATTCCTTCGCACTGCTACAGTTTATGAGATAGCAATGCGCAGCTATGTTTTCTCACACCGAATGGTTTAAGTAGCACATTTTTTCTTGCACTGATTTCTGTGACAATCACACAATTTCTGAGGATTGCACGAAATGTCTTGATGTTCGCTCGTGTGAGTACTATGTCGGCAGCATGCACATTGGCTTAAATGTGCGGATATAGTCCGGCGTACTGTGGACACGAACTAAGTGCTTCTGGCGCAGGAATAGAAGATGTGCAATCTCACACCAGAGCTGCTAGACCAGAGTGCATTGTAAGCAAGCTCAGCTGGCTGGCAGCATGCTGGCCTACAGTTGGGGTGCTCTGAAGTGAGTGAGTGTGCAGAGTTTGCGTGTTCGCCAAACACAAAGTGCTTGCTCGCGACACCACTATTCAACGCACCGAACTATACAGGTGGCAAATTTTAGGTGATCCTAACATCGCCGTTGTGATGTATCGACTTCGCCAGCCGCTGCCTGGCACGCTGGAAATGCTGGACTATGCCTATGCATTAAGCAATTGATGCCGCACTCCGGACTTGCTTTGAAAGGATTCCCACAATGGTTGGGAAGCAGACGACCTGTTCCAGTCAGATGCGGACGCTTGCGATGGCTTACCACACGCCTGGAGTAGTACGTCTACCTGGAGCTACATCACCCACAGAGACCAATCAGGGCATACAGTTGTCCTCAGCATGCCGCAGCGAGTGGGCTCGTTGCCACAGCACCCTGTGGTGCTGCCGCGGGTTGTAGATTCCCCCTTTCCATGGGGAATCTTCTCTAATAAGGTAAAGATTACGTATATTTAAAATTCATGTCACTGAGTTAACAAAACTTCCATCATATTTCATGTTCTGAATTATTTCACAAAACAAGCATTACGAAAGTTACCCACTTTTTGGTACAGAAGTCGTCTGGTACCAGCTGCATCCAAAACCCTAACCTATGATCTGTACTTTGGCTGGAAGAGGGACAGAAAAGCAGTTCAGCTATTGTAACTGGATAAAAATTGCTAGTTCTGTTATAGACTTATTACGGTACAATTACCATATAGACTTGCATAAGGGCCGCACACAGAACTTGGCAGCCCAAATTGGGAAAAAAAAGAATTCCAACAGATACACAACTGCGTTCGGTGCCACGATGCTACGCGTGCGCATCGGCGAATTCTCTTGTGCTGCGAATTTTCATGTGCCACTATTAAATGGTGAGAGCTGCGTGTTGACCTCTGATGCAATGCTACGTCTGGGGTGAGCACAATTTTGTACAAGAGGTTCAGTCCCGCGCAAGGGCCGCATGTCATCAAAACAGAGAAAAAACAAGTGCGGCCCTTATGTGAGCCTATAGGGCAGTACTCCTTTCTAAACATACGATTTGCAATTAAATAAAAAGAAACATGGGTTTATCCACAGCAGCAATAAGCAATACAGGCTACACATTCTATACCGTGCTACAAACATCTATTCTGGAACAGTAGTAAAAAAAAGCGCACGAGCGCGCGCACGAGAGAGAGAGAGAGAGAGAGAGAGAGAGAGGGTTGGTTAAGCTGGTGGCATGGCGACACCTTCCAGTGACCAAAGGAGTGGAATATTTACCTGAGGAAACTGTATGTTCAGCATTGGCTCACTGCTTCTCTTCAAGAACAATTTCAATTTTGTCTCCTTGTTCAGATCTCGTTTTTTCGACGAAGCCTCGCGGTCACGATTTGGAACTCCTTGGAAGCCACCATACAGCATTTTGTGGAATACCCTAAAAGGGGGAGGAAAGAACATGCACAGTCACTACTGGCGAAAGCAAAGGGTGGCTGCTATGTTTTTCAATGAACAGAAAATGCCGACCAGTGCCCCCTAGGTCTGTAAACTAGACGGCAAGGGAGGGTGAATAATGGTTTGTTTTTGGTTGTTCCCAGACCAATGATTGTCAAGGCCTGGGGCAATGCGCAACACATGGCACAAGAGAATGGGGGAAAAAAAAAGAAAAAAGAAACAAAGCCTGAGACAAAAAAAAAGAAAAAGAAAAACAGCAGTCAAGGAAAGCCACAGTAGCAAGGATGCTTTTCACGCAAGCCTTCAACCACTGCAGCTTTTGTCGAAGAGTGTTGCGTGGTTACCTGCTCCGTGCGGCCAGCACGGCCTTGACGGCACAGACGGGCTCTCTCGTGTCTCCCACGAGAAAAGTTACATCACAAAGTTCAGGCATGCTTGCCAGAAACTTCATGTCTTCAGCCAGCCCGGTTTTGTTTTCAAAGACCGAGTAGTCGGGCTCTTCTTCGGAAGCCGCAAGGTCTTCCGCCATTCCACTCATGCTAGCAAGCACGTTAAGAGCCAATCACTTCTGTCTGCCTTTAAGGATGTTCCTTGATATCCTTTCTTTCTTGCCACTTTACTAAAGGTAGGAGAGGGTTTTTGACTAAGGTAATTCTACTAGGGTACAGAAGGTGCCCTGAAAAGAAAGAAAAACGGAGCTCATGTAAGAACGCAAATGCACAATTGGAAATATATGTAAAAACATGCACACACAGAACATTTGGTGCATTTTTTTTTCCTAAAGAGGTGACCTAGTGCACAAAGATGAGACTAAGTACAAATAATATCGCTCAACACTCACCACACAGAAACTGATTTGGGTACGCAAACATCATGATTGTTTCACAGTATTTGAAACTTTGATGTAAATATGGTAGGATAACAAAGAAAAACGTTCCGGGTTTATAGAAAGTTAATGAACGAACAAGCCCTTACATTAACACAGCTCTCCAAGCCTGCACCAGGTACATACAACTAGGCATGTTCTGAGGGCACCTTATGGAGTCCTACTGACACATTACACCCAACAATTCCCCTGTGAGAACATTTCACTTCAGCACAATCATAATAATTAAAAGCACCGAATTTTGCAACTAGCCAGAGGGCTTCAATATGCTACGTATGCTAGTTTCAATGGGAGTGAACCCATTCGAGCCTCCCTGGCCCCGGCCCACGCTCTTATCGCACCCGGGCCGCAGAACACAGCTTGGCCGCAGCACGTCGACTCATGCACGTATCGTCACTGCCGTTCGAACGTCGGGCGCGCTCAACACGCCCGCGGTCGCGACAGACCATTCGGCGACGGCGGCTGCGGCCACCTGATGCTGGAGCGCGGGCTGCGGCCAAAGCGACGGCAACGGGGCATTACGCCGTGCGGCAGGAGACTCACCGGGGAGTCCAGCAGCTGGGAGGCTACGGCATGGCGTCGCCCTCTCTTGCCGCCGACGTCCCGAGTAGTGGCGGGGCCCTAGAAGGAGGCTGCCTCCATGTCGTCATCATTCGTGCGGTCGTACGAGTGCGCGGCACAAGTCGTCGCCATCGCGGCGGCGGAGGGAGTGTCGATCGACTCGATGAGGACGACGTCACATCGATCGATGGGCGCGCGCGCGCGCAGCAACAGCGCGGTAGCCGACGGACTCAAGCGCGCGGAAGCAACTGCCGCGGGCGCTCGTCGCGGCTCGCTTCTCCGCAACGCACGCTCGAGCGCGATGGCCCATTTCGATGTCGATTCGAGTGGAAATCAGGATGATGAGCGCTGCCATGCGCGAGCGAGATTGTGCGCCAGCTGGTACGGCTGGCCGACGCGTCCGCTCACGAATCGGGCGCGGTTCGTGGCAGAAAATTATAATAAGAAGAATAAAAGTGAAACTTGAACGGCGTTCGGCTTGGGTGGATGGCTGAAACGGACGCGGCACTGAACGACTAAGCGGGCGCTAGAAAGCCATGTCTCACTTTCATCTGATCCCGGGCACCTGTACGAGTGATCCACATACGATGCCAGACGGACAGCTGGAAGTCCACGAAGATGCGCAACTTTAGGCAAGAGCATCGACGCACGTCGCTCCGCTTCACGTAGAGTTGCTAATTTACTCGGAACTCCATTTGCCCTTCCTCACACGGGTGTCACACGGTGCGCCTTCGATCTGCATAAGCTGCGAAAGGCAGCCAATCAGTCCAGTAATTACATTCGCAATTCCGGATCGCCCTCGATCACGATCGAAAGTGGGCCTGTGACGCCGCGTCACACGGAGCACTTGCGATAGCGATCGAGCCCGATCAAAATTTTCTCTGGTTATAGGCTCCCCAAAGCAAGCTGTGGAAGTGATCGAAGCAGTCGCGACCGAGAAATTCAATGCCGATCGAAAGTGCTCCTGTGCACCGCTATAATGTGCGCCTTCCGCAAAGAGAGCGTGAGGGTGATACAAAAAGCGAACGTGACAACATCAAGGTCGTCGATGGCATAGATGGTGCTACATGCTGAAAGAATCTGCTGGAATATTTCTTCTGGAGTATGATCATCCTCAGTTTGTATACTGGCTTGTGCATCCTGGCACAAAATGGAAGAAGCTATTGTATTGTGACCTGGATCACATGTTGAAAACATGCACTTGCCCGTCTCCTCCACATTGTAGTTATTATGAAGTAGAAAAACGATGCAACACCACCAGTTGATGCAGCTTACAGCAGTAGAAGAATATTGTGTGCCTAGAGTTTTTCAACAGATTGACTCTGAACACACTGCTCATCAGCTGAACACTGTGCTGTCCTGCACTGTTCTGTGCACTGCTAATCATGAACCAGTCCAAGAAAATCAAGAAGTGGCAACTGCACAGAACAGAGAGCAGATAATCATGCAATAAAAGAGAACATGTACCAATTGTGACCAAAAGAAGATGCCAACAGGCACACCACTGTATCATTTGTGGCTTGTAGATGTATCGGTGAAGCTCAATTAGTAAACTAACATATACAGTATTGCAAAAAAAGTATGTGCAGCCAATGCTGCATGTACCACAAAATATGAAACAGTGGTTTAACTTTGGTGCGAAAGGCCTTCTGCTACCACCTGCTCACCACGTTACACACAAGTGAATCAACAGCTGCCAATTGTAAGCAACTTCTTTCAGAACACTGGAGTGATGACAACACTGTTAATGTATTTTCGGGGAACACCCACTGTCTTTATTACTTCTTTAAGACAACAGCAAAAAGTTCTTTTTTCACATGCTTCCTCTAAAGAGTACCAGACACAGAGGGACATTGCCCTATTTAGATTGGGCATTAGCATAAGCTGTCACTACATACAAGAGATCTGGCAAGACATATCAATTTCATGTAAAGTAGATGAGAAAAAGCAAGCAAAGACGAATATTTATCGAGACAATGAGAGGAGGAAACAAAATGGCCAGTGTACACACATGCTGGCTGTGTGCAATAAGAGGGAAATTAGGGCAATGTGTACTTATCAGAGGTAAGCTTCAGTTATGCTTTAGGCAACACGCAGCGTCTGAAGGGTGAAATACATTTCAGGATTTAAAATAATCAACTGCACTACTGCATTATATAAAGACGACAGAACAGGGTGCAGAAGCAATGTTAATGTTGGGTTCACTATACAAAATGCATGCAAATTTTTAAACTGAGAGGCAATGTGCTAACTAAATTAAGGTGCAGGGACTTGCACTATACAAGTTAAAATTGAAACTTTTGGTTTCGTAGTGTGGTGGGAATAGCTACAGTGAAGATGTTCACACAAATTCTGTACCACTGCTTTTTACATTATGTTTTGAATGCTTTAACAATAGCTTGAACTTGAAGAGTGATTACCTCAAGACAAAGAAAAGTTCCTGCTAAGTACTTGTGATGAGCAAATATTGTGAAAATCTTCACAGCACTGCAGTCATTCTTAACTTTACCCAACAACACAAGCCTCGCACACCTACATTCCACTACACAACTGCATGTCTGCACTCACTAATGTAGACAAGCGGAAAGTGTTGGGAAACATCTGATGCTTGCCTACACAGTATCGATGCGTGCTTATTTGATGACAAGCATTGTACTACAGGCTGCGCACTGCAGTGAAGATGGCATTAAAAGTGGAACCCCAATTAAATGGAACAAGGCACCATGAAAACTGCACTAATGCTTGCCTACCAAACATTAACAGGCATAAAATGCTCATGCTTCGGCACTGCTAAGCATTGTAACTCTGCAATGGTGCAAACTTGCACACTTGGAACTCAGAAGCATGTTCCATTTACCTTTGGTTCCACCTGTTCACAAAGTGCTTCATGTGATACAATAAAAATGAACAGACTGCATCACCTCACCCCTGTATCTCTTCCTTAAACGTACACAGATGCATAAAGTGCTGGCATGCAATACATTACGTATGCAACAATGCAATTACACCAGGGCACAGGAGAGGATGGTAAAATAAGATGACAGTAATCTCCAGGCTGCATGGCAATAAAAAACTTATGTGTCTGTACAGCACTGGTTTCCCTTTTCATAAAAAGAAACACATGCACATCTACTGGTCCGGGCTTGACTTGGAGCTGCTGTTCCTGCGAGGTGGTGGTGGAGATGGATTCCTCAGCAGGGAGCCCAGCTTGTCGGGCTCGGGGTCTGAGCCGACCTCCTTCTTCACAGCTGAGGTTGGAGATGATGGTGAGTACTTCTCCCTAGCAGCGCTGGGTCCACTACTGCTTGCATCAAGGTTCTCGAAGTCAATGTCAAAGTGGATCAGCTGACTACTGCTTCCTGAAGTCGCTTTGGGGCCACTCTTGGTGCTGCCACCAAAGCCGTGCTCTTCGTCGAGTCCCTCCAAGTTGAAATCAAAATCAATCACCTTCTGTGGCTTGCCTAGTTCCTTTTTGATGACTGCCCTGGAAGGGGATGATGGCTTTCGCAACTCTTCGTCAGAGGAGTCATGCACTTTGGGCAGCAGCTCTTCGAGGTCTCCGCTAAATATTGAGACGCCGGAGGTGGCTCCACCACTGGGCTTAGGGACGAGCTCTTTGAAAGTGTCCTTGAACATTGGCTTCGACATAGGCACGTCCTTTGGAGGCTCAGCCACTAGCCTTGGTAGGTCATTCAAAGACTCCTCAAACAGTGCAGAGGTGTCTCTTGACTTTGAAAAGTCGCTCAGTGATTCACTAAACAGTGACGGGCCATTCTTTGATGACACGTCCCCAAATGAGTCAGCTAAGTGGTGTGAGGAAGACCGGTCTTTCTTGGAAATGGCTTCCTCCAAGGTATCATTCAAGAAAGATGAAGCCGGCTTCGGCAGCAGGTCTTTCATGGGGTCACTGAAAAGCAGCCCTGCAGGCTTCTGTCCTTTGCCTTCATCAAACAGTGATCCTGGGCCACCAGTCTTGGGGAGTAATTCCTTCAGCTCCTCCACAAGGCTGCTGGTGGCACTCTTAGTTATCTTCTCTTTGCTTGGAGCCTTTCCCTTGTGCTGCTTCTTGTCCTTGGACTTGTGCTTCTTCCTCTTCTTGTGGTGCTTGTCCCCTGTGGAACTGTCCTCGCTGTCGCTTGACCCAGAGGCTTTCTTGCCATGTCGGTGTCGCTTGGACTCCTTCTTCTTGCGGCTGTGCTTGGCCTTTTTGGAGGATGAGATGTCAGTTGTGGCTGTGCTGGGTTCCTCAGAAGCCCGGCGTTTGCGTGAGCGCTGGTCGTCGCTGCCGTCCGAAGAGGATGAGTGACTGCTAGAGTCACTTGAAGTGCTTGACTCATCGGAGCTGCTGCTCGATCCACTGCTCTCATGGCTGGAGCCCTTTTTGGATGTCTTTTTCTTGCTGCTTCCACCATGCTTCTTCCGTTTGCGATCTTTTCTTCGCTTAGCCACATCTGATGGATGAAACCAATGTAATTTTGCTCTTTCAGCTTAGTTATTCTTTCTTTTTGAAAAGAACAAAAAGTACTATGAAAAGTAAAGCATGCGCCACAACACAGCAAAAATCACATATAGAGAAAACAAGTGGGATAAAGGAATGCACAAACTTCAAGTGAACCAAACATTTACATGGTACAGCATATCTATCACACAAATGGCACAGACAGTGAACTGTACGAAAAACGTGCAACCAAGAAAGATGCCCAAAACTGCCCTTCTCTGATAAGTTAACTCCTAGGAATGAGTGCTTTGAAATGTGCACAACTGTAAATCACATGTAATGTTGAGATAATGCTGATATTGAATGTAAAAGCACAACAAATGCACAAAATTACAACTGATTTTGCAGTCTTAAATAGTGCAAATCATAAATAAAGTTCTTCAGAACTTTGCTATACAATGATATCAGCAGCGCACAAGGGAATCTTTTTTTGCCTCTTGAGAATGAGCACTGCCTGTGGACAAATGCAGCCGTACCTTAACATTTTGCTTGAATTTACAACAGGACAATATCAAGTGAACTGCGTTGCAAGGGAACAGCAGCGAGAATTATTGAAATGCTAAAGGATCAATATTACTGCAGTAGCTCAACTACCGATCTCTGCTTTCATTATATTTGAAATGTTGCATGATTCAGTTTGCGCTAACCTGCATTTTGACAACATTTGTTCCTGACGGGCTGTGTTCTACAATATGAAAAAAAAAAAAACACTTCGTGCCCTCCTTGCAACAACAGCCAAGCTTCAGGGTGGTTAACACTTGAATGATGTTAAAATGCTGTATCTACATTCTATAATGTGCTGTTCTCAATTACTCTGATCATGCCTTGGTGCTCTCACACTGTTCAAATTTTTTTACATCCAAGCTACCAATTTCAGCATACTCATGGTGTATGAGCACATTGTCACCTGTTCCATGACACTGGCAGTTCTTGCCACCACACCACTACGTGTAAATGCAAAAACAATTAGGATTGAGTGCCATGCGCTAGACCTGCCACAGCTTTTACTGGTGGATTGTGTGCATGCTATGTTTGTAGTTACGTGGTGCATATTATATGTAAATGATATTCTTGGGCGAGATCTATGCAAGTGACTACAGAAGTTGATTCATTTGCAGGTACTTATTCATGTGCCATTCTAAATAGGAGAAGTAGCGGAGCACATGGAGTGCAGAGCAACTCAAACGTGATAGTGACTGAATCGCTGGAGTGGTGCTGGCACCTAACCAAAATGGAGTGATGAAATACGTCTCTCTTCAATACCCTCATCCCTCTTCTAACTACTGTCCTTTTCTTCCAAACCTGTGAAATTCAAGTCGACAAGCTGCTACAGCATATACAGCCCTTGCATGCAAGTACCTGTGGAGGTGTGGAAGCGTGTCGAGAACATACATTAAGATGGCGCTCTCTACTTTTGTTTCTGATCCGCAAAGTCAGCGTGACTGATCCCAATGGCCTCACTTGCCAACTCCCATGGAGTTTCTTACAATTAATGATGTAATGTTTATGCAGTGTAGCTCCAAGAAAAAGTGATGTGACCAGTGCAGCAAGCCCAATGTGGTTACAGTGCTTGAGAGAGACCGTCAGCAGGGCAGTGAAAATTTCAAGACACTCTGTATCCCAAAGCCTGCTCAGAAGTCCGTCTGGTTTTATATAGGGTTATATACTGCCGCCTGCAAAGCTTGAAAAAAAGTTTCAGCAGCTGCTACCGCAACAAAGTGTATACAAAAGCTGAATGATAAGAAATGATAGTACAAGAACATGGTACATGATCGGAGGCTAGCGTAAGTGGAAATCATGACTGCACTGACCATGCTGCATGGCCTTTATTTGTTACCAAAAGCACTAACCAAAATTGACTTAACTAACCTTCACAAAACATTATATAAAACACGGGTCACTTTTGCACAAAATGAAACCTTTTATATTCCACTCTGAGAGTAGCTTTAGGACAAGCACAGCATACTACTAGGAATGCCCCCTGCCCCCTTCGCTGCAATATTCCACTGAAGAGCCAGTCCAGTTCTCAATGACTACTGCAGCTTAAAATGGTACTGAAAGCATGTAGGCTTTCCGATGTGTGTGACCATCCCTTTGTTAGTTTTAAAATAAGGGCACTAAATATGGCTCAATATTCTGCAACCCATGATGAATACACATCAGTGTGATGTTAGTGCAACATGACCGTTTTGCTTAACCATAGCAAAAGGCAAAGCAGCGAAAAAATTAATTGATGGTTAGGTTAAACTCCGGAGTTTCAGATGTCCACCTCTGTCATGAGACACTTGTAGCTATGTGAAATACAGAAATATCCCAATAGCGTCGAACTCCTGCAGTTCGAAAGGTCACAGTGGCCATCACAAGCATGGTTGTCTGTATGTCTTCACTTGAGGAAAACTTGAAACTCATTAGGAGACAGCAGTAGATTTGGTCATAAAGAGGGCACGAAGCAGTTGACATTGTGAAAGCACAAGTGCCACATTATCTCACGCAAAAAAAAATCTTCAACCAGATACGCAAAATCTTGGTATTGTGAGGATAAATGAATATACATAGCTTGAAGGCATAAACTAATTGTACAATTAAAACTGTGGTATAGGCTTCACAAATTAAAAAATTTTAATGTAGGCACCGGATGAACTGACTTGGTACCTATTTTAAGCATCATGACCCAGGCCTAATACCTCATTCTTTGCACCTAGTTTCCTTGGTAACAGTAGCTTTCATATACAAAAGACTTCACGCATGCTGTTGAACAATACAGACCTAGCACACTGCCTTGTGTGTCTGCAAAACTAAGTGTTAGTACTAAATATAGCATGGCCAATTACAAGTAGGGAGGGGAAAAAAAAAACACAAGCTTACATGACATGGGAAATGCTCACACAAGCTCAAACTCAAATGCTGGCGTTTGACGTTCCTTACCGCCCTAGCTGCAACTTCCTTTGTGATGTTTACTATAACAGGATTTTGGATTTGAAGCTACAAGATTGCTTATTGCACACCAAAATTTCAGCACTTGGCTGTGAGCAATGCATGCAACCACTCTACATTGCCTGCCACGTGGTGGGGAGCACGGTGGTGTTTTACCTACCAGTCAGTGCGGACATTAAAAGCCATGCCTCACATGGCCTTAGTTCGTTGCCTGCCATGTGGCAGTATGCAAAGTGGCATTGGTCGGGCAATGCTCCAAGGAGGAGATTGAGAACTGATCAAGCAATCTAGCAATAATAATTGACCCCGTGCCTAGCAGCACAATACAACAGCGACCCAGATGGGTCCCGAAATTTGCTCTCAAATATTGACGCAAATGCACATATACAATGCAGTGTCAAAACAACTGTGAAAATCAAAGCTGGGGTTACCTTGTACAAGGGACAAGATCCACAATGTTTGACAGCCAGAACACTTCCACAAAATTTCCAGGACGGCCTTGACATGCCAAACATATTTTTGGGTGGTGCGCACAGTTTCGAGGTACCAATTGTTTAAAAGAATGGACTGCTGATTGGCAGTATCGCACATCCACCTCAGCTAAAGTCCTCCTCTCATGCTTATGGCATAAATTTCAGTGTGTTGTTGCCTCTGCTCTTCTAAACGAAGAGAAAAAAAAAAAAGCACAATCTACTCACCAGAGTCGGAGCTCTCACTACTGGAACTTCCCTTTTTGCCACTGTGCTTGTGCTTCCTCTTCTTGGACTTCTTCTTGTCCTTGCTCCGTTTCTTCTTCTCAGCCCTCGGGTCCTGTTTCTTGGCCATCTTGTTCAGTTTCCTGTTTGATAAATGAGATTGCTGCTCAGACGAGGCGAGTAAAAAGAAAAAGGATGTGTTGTTTAAGATGTGAATAGTCGAGTGTTTTGTTACATAACATGAGGCAAGGTGAAATAAAACATGCCCTTGCCAAAAAAAAAAAAAAATTAAGAAAGCTCTTATGTTGACACTTGGGTGGTCCACGTGGGTTCCACATTTGGCACGTCGATGAAAACTAATGGTGGCAGCTTACACATATGAAAATGGTGCTGTAGGCATACACAGATGTCAGGTACATTGCCTCATGTCCAATTAATCTTCTTGCTGACTACATGTGAAGGAAGTTAGCTGACATGCCCGTAGACACTCTTCAATGGCAATCACTCATGCCAAAGCCCAGTTGGTATTGATATAATCTCGACCGGGTGAGGTGGGCCTTCACTGCAGGAATCAAGAAATGACGACGAAGCTGGCCATAGTCAAGATGAAGAGCAGAAAGGTTGTATTCACTTCACTGGTGCATGGATGTGACTATCATCCGAGTCTCAAGCGGCCTTATTAACAAATGGGCCAGCACAGCCTTAAATAACCACAGGCGGTCCTGTCGTCATTGCCGTCTTCCTCCAGAGTCTGTCTTTCCCTTTTGCCCATCCTTGGTGTCAGCTCGGGTAAAAACATTTGGTTTCTGCTTCTATCCTTTTTTGTCAGCTGTGTAAAAGCAAGACATTGTTCCGACGCTTGGTCTCTACTTTTATCCTTTTCTGTCAGCTAGTGGAGAACGAGGTGGCGTCGATTCGGAGAAGAGGGCAATTATGTTGACGTGACCTGTTTGAATGCTTCTCACACCTGACAGGTCGACCATAACAGTATGATGATGGTGTGGCGATTTTTCATGATGTTCGAAAGAGCCCCAGGGATAGTGAGCCATCTTGCAACATCATTTTCATGTTGCTTGACATGTCCTTGAAGTTCCCAGACTCACTGATATATGCAACTATACGCGTCAAAAGTCTTTGGTCAAATTCTTGAACACGTAAAAAGAATAACAGAGTGCCTGAATTTCTTTATTTTTTAAAAATTTTGGCCAGCTGCATGTGTTAACCTATAGGCAGTCAAAAGTCACAGGAAAGGCTCCTTCAACAAATGTTTGCTGCACCTGTTCAAAGTCCCTCTATGCCATTGAAAAGCAGTTCCTTTACGGACTGTACAGATTGATTCAATGTCTAACTCTAATGTTCATTTAAATATGCATTCAGACTCAAATGTACCATATAAATTGGAATATAAGTCGGCCTGAAATACAGGCCTGCCTTTTGACCATGAAGGGAAAACATGAGGGAAAAAATTCTTAAATGAAAAGTGCCAAAATATTTATTTTTATTTACATATAAACAGCACAAGTCTCATTCATCGAACTATTTACTTTCATTGGATGATGGCTGCTTCTTGCTCTCTGCTTCCCACAGAACACCATCATCAGTTCCGTCAAGGGCATTGATGATCCAGCACTTTTCCAAAATGCCAAACTAGCACTGAGGATTCATGTTGCCGTGGGCTTCAGCGAACTCCAGAACTTTCACTCTGAAGGCCGCTGAAGATTGTCAATGCATTCAGCTACTCCTCTTGAATGAAACACCTCGGAATACAAAGTCCACACCGGCATAACAACACAGAAATGGCGACAGAACACGACACTGAGACAAACAGTGGTTACAACGCGATCGGATGTGGATATGGCTGGGGCTATGCATTGTGGGAATGATGTGGTCCCTCAGTCCACGTCAGCAGGCCCCAGTCCTGGCCGGCTGCGCCCAAGAGCACTCAGCCAAACCTCGAACCACCGCTCTCGCTCACGAGTCACTTTTTCATCCACTTCTTCGACTGCTGGCTCCATTGCCGGAGTTCCGATGCAGGAGTTTCCAGCGTTCACGAATGTGCACACCACTGGTTGCCAGATGAAGACTTACAATGTGCTTAAGGGGGAACACGGATCAGACAAAAAAAAAAAAGAAATCAAGAAAAAACGACTTTTTTTGAAAACATTTTTGGATTCTACAGTGTCTGATGCCTTATCTCGGAAGTTTTCACGCATCTTGGACCAATATTTTGATTTTTGATCGTAATGGCATTTTACATTGCATCGGTGAGCTGTATTTCTATTGACGAATGCACAAAAAAGGATCTTTTTCCGTGACGCGCAGTTGCCGTTCTAAGTTCCTGAGTGCAGCCATCTTGGTCTTGTTTGAAAGAGCAACTCTTCTTGTTTAGTTTTCGCGCCACCGTTACTTTGTGCGCTGAATGGCTATGAAGAAAAAGCCTGTGAAAAAGTGGTTCCAATGCACAATTCCATTCGTCGACCGAGGCATGTGACCGTAATAACGCCATGCCATTGGCTGATTTTTGCCGTCGTCGGCTCGGGCGTGCGAAACTCGGCATGAAACAATGTTGAATTAAGTTTCTAAATCCATAAATTCAGTGAACAGAAAAAGAAAAGAGGAGTTTTAAACTCCTCTTTGAATGTGCGCAGTAGCTTTGGAAGATGCCGGCAATGGTTTGCTACCCATGCCGAGCACTGCCGGAGTCTCCTCCCTGTGACTGCTGAATAGGCTTAGCAGATGAAAGTGCCTTTGGCAGCGGCCAGTGCTCATGTGGCCTTCCAGCACTACTAATGCAGCCAGATGATTTGGAGAAGGTGAAGAAGGCAGAAGAAAAATAGCAAGACTTTGTTTCAACGCCAGCTACCATGCGAAAATCGGATTTTCTTGCTCACGCTGATGCAACCGCGGCTGGCTCGTATCATAATCGTAAGCCACAATTCTATAAATGCTCTGCTGTCTTGTGTAATATGCAAGTTGGGGTGTGGCAGCGGGATAAGGTGAACGTGACTGTGGTCTCCCCACAGAGACAAGTCATCTCGTGTGCAATCTGTGGTGGTGCCGCATCCACCAAACATGCAACCCATTCCTCGTGAACAATCTCGCTGCGCGCAAAATCCAGAGGACCAGTAATCGGCAGACGACACTTTTTTTTTTTTTCGATAACAAACATTTCACCCTAGGGCATGCATGCTGGGCACGTGCTAGGGGCACACTAGCCTGTTACAACTGGTAACATGTACTAAATACTTCATAATATTC
This sequence comes from Dermacentor albipictus, assembly GCF_038994185.2. NCBI lineage: Eukaryota > Metazoa > Arthropoda > Arachnida > Ixodida > Ixodidae > Dermacentor > Dermacentor albipictus. Next base: position 422,325,957 of record NC_091821.1, read on the forward strand.
CTGAATAAATAGAGCTGTCTGTTTTTCCAACAAAAGCTATTTGCTCAGCCTGCCTGTTTGTGGCAACATTAATATAGCTGCATCTTTTTATATATATATATATACATATGAAGCTAAATGCATTAAGCTTGAAGTGCTGCAGGCAGATTACTATGGGGCTTACTAACCAATTCTGAATGCAAATATGCAAATAGTTTTTGCAGTATAGCACTGAGCAATGTCTTGGCATTGCACTGAGCAAAGTTTTTCTTTCTCATTTTTCTCAAAACATGGTTTTTGGTCACTTTGCTTGTTTGCTGTATCAATATCTTTGAATCTAGGACAGCTAGAGCTATTTCTTTTTCAGAATGCAATGCTTAGAGCAGATTTTTATAATTATCAGCTTCAATTTTTTTTTTACATTTATATTTGCTCTAATTATTCATACTGTGAACAAAGAACTTCAGTGGGCTGTAACATGACAAATAATTGTTCAATTTCGAATCTGTTTCCAGTGTTCCTATCCTTATGCACCCTAGTGTCCAACCATATGTTGTGTGCAACTTTCCCCTTAGCAGGTAAATTTTAATTTTTTGAGCAAACAACAGAAGGTAATTATTAATGATCTCAGCAACTACTATGTATATGCAAAATATAATTAGATATTTAAAATAAATGCAAAACACTGAATGAGCATATACAGTTTTAGCGGAATTGATCAAGAAATATCAAAGTTATCTCAACAACTTGTGTCTCCCCTTAAGGCCACTATATAAAATGACGAGAGACTTCAGCTGGTTTTCTTTCAGGGAGAAATCTAGGCATATATTTCGGTTTACACAGCATACAGTTTTTGAACATAAACTGGGGAGTATAGGAAGGTTTCTATGGTGCCATGATATCCAAGTGTCGCACGAGTTTTAATCAAACACTTGAATATTGACTAAGAGAAACTGCAATGAAATATAGAATGTTATATCACAAAGTATGAATCACAAAGTGCCTTACAGCAGGAGTTTTTTCTTTTGCTTGGTGCTCAGAGACTTCAAAAATGCCACCTCCAGGTCATCGGCATCTTCGTCATCACTTGGGACAAGCAGCTACCATGAGAAACGGGGGAAAAAAAAAAGGAACACTATGGCAACTTATAAAAAATGCAGCAGAGAAAAGCTCATGCATGTAAACAGACACACAGGCAAATGAAGGCTTGTTGCTACTTAGCATATAGCATTTAGAAAGCACTTAATCTATTACTGGCTGAGGAGCAAAACAATGTAGCTAATCTAGGCACCAAACTGGCAGTGGTCTAAGGGTTGGCTTTTATTGTTATTTAATATAAATGCTCTCATATCTGTCTCTCTCTCGATCAGAATCACTACAATTCTTAGCTTTCTGATTACTACACGAAAGAGTTCTTGTAACAAGGCTAACAAAGTAGTAGCCTTATTGTAGTACAGTGCAGTCCACTTATAATGATATCGAGAAAGATGAAAAATATGATCGTTATAACCGATGATCGCTATATCTGGAAAGCAGTTATTAAAAAAAAAAAAAACACACACACACAAAACATACCTGTGCAGCTTCAAATGCACTGCTTACTCTAAAGAATAGATGATGTAGAAATTAGGCCGTGAAAAACAAACTTTATTTCTAGCGCCAATGACCGTGTCAAGGGTTAGGTGCGCCGAAATTGTCCGAAATCTGCACTTGCGTTTGCAGCAGCTGCAGCTTCACAATCGCGGTGTGCATATATTCCAGCTGCTGCGCGAACACTGGCGGCAATCCTTCAGCATGCACAAAATTAAGGAGTCGATCGAGGACAGTGCACTCTGCGTGGACATCGAGGTCGGGGTCAAGGAGCCACTGTCAATCTCGTTGTCACTGTCGCTGCTGCCGTCGCCACTGTTGCACAACTTTGCCGTCTGTCGAGACAGCACATCTTCGGCAATCGCCTCGTCGGTGACCTCATCGCAGAACGAGGCAGCACTGTCTGCAGTCAAAAACTCCTCCTTCGACGCATCACCTGTGTCACCAGTAGGAACGAGCACCCAGAGCTCGGTTATGTCAACGGCTTCCACCATGTTGGTCTCAGTGGGTTGAGGAAGTTTGTCCTTGCGCACAAAGCCCGCCTTTTTGAAGCAATTGGTGATGAACCACTGGTAAAGAGCCTTTTCAACATCGGCGTACAAAGGGTCTCTAACCCTTTTCCGCTGATCGGCATGGCCGCTGATAGCTCCTGCCTTCACAATCGTGGTGCTCCTGGTTTTCAATATGGTCGATATCATTAACTGGGCGAGCTCATACTTCTTCACAAGGGCGCTCACCTTGAAGCCGCATCGAGAGTCCTGCAAAATATCCATCTTCGTGTCAAGCGACACAGCTTTGCGCTTTGTCGGCGCCATCTTCGAACTGGGTTGATGGTTGAACTGTTGAACCGTTGGTTGCACGCTACTTCGGTGGCGTCAGCCCGCTATCACGAGAGAGAGAGAGACGCGTGACGGGCGCCACCGCGCCGCTTTGCTTGTCGCTTTTTTTTCTCTCTCTTTCGGAGCAACTGTGGCCGATGCGCATGAAGAAGCCAGCGCCATCTTGTGGCGCACTGCGCCTACTCAGCTATTCTCCGGTGCGCGGGCGGGGCAGGATGGTGGGGCGGGACGCGCTGCGCGGTAATGGTGGCAGATACGAACTTACGGAGGTAAACATCGCCTCGTCTCGACATCGTTCGTTTCAGGGAACTAAGCAATGCAAATGTTACGATTATTTAGCACGTAAAACGCCATCCAGACGGCAAAATTTTGATCGTTATATCCAATATGCGGTGAATAACCTATCGTTATAAATGTTTTTTTCCCCATAGACCTAATGCATAAGATGACACTCTCAGGTCAACCCATCGTTATAACCGATATATCGTTATATGTGGTATCGTTATAAGTTGACTGCACTGTAGTAGTGGTGCAGTCAAACCTTGTTATAATGAAACAGGATATAAAGAAATAATGGATATAATGAAGTAATGGATATAACAGAGTAATTCTGGCTTCCCCTTCAACTTCGCTATAATGAGGTTTTACTGTAGTAGTGTCGCCATCATTCTCACTTTTTCAATGTATACCACAAGATCATTCAATAGAAAGCCACTCAAATATCCTAATGTCATATCCACTGGTCAGCTTGTCTTGCTAAAGTTTGAAAAGCCTACAACCTTCTAGTTTCTGTAGTTTATTTCGATGTAATGGCTCGTCCCCTCTTAATGGGAACAGCTCATTGCATACAAGCATTCACATAGGCTTCAATTTGCAATGGGAGCTAAATATCAAGCTGCGTTGTGTGTTTACATGCTTGAAATTGCGAGGTAACGTTTACCGAAAGTAAATATTTAAAACACTGGAAAATAAGGCAAAAGTTAAAAGACAAGTGGAGCGGTAGCACAGCTTTCAATTTCCTGAATGAGCTCCCTGCGATGCCATATATTAAAATGGCAAGTGTTTAGTCACTAGTACAGTACGCTATATGCACCCTCCTTTCTAGCAGGTGTATAAAAGGGCAGTCAGTGTTTTGGTGTAAAAGCTTGAAAACTGTACCAAGTGTATCGATAAAAAGTGCTCAGGAAATGTTGCCAGGAAACCTGCGCTTCATGAAAACCGACAAAATACCACCTATGGCAGTTACAAGCTATCTCTGATGTGCATGGGTAAGCTGCAGGAGTCTGTGGTCGGTTGTGCTTTCGTAAAGGTGGGTGATATCTCAATGTGGGCAGAGAAATTTACATTGTTATTGCAACAGCAATTATATGGTGCGGCTGAACACGGCCATGCGGGCCCTGTCTTGAAAGCGACCTGCAATGGGTACACAGACCAGGTGTGCCAAGCGCTGATAGCTTCGTGTGTGCTGTGTTCTCGCCGCTTAACTCACGTTGAAGCGAGAGGCAGCATGAAGGTCAAGCCACCCGCTACTGCTGCCGCTGTGCCTCACGCCAGCATTTCGGCAGCGAGTGTCTGTAGCCATTGGCTGCGACATATTTATGTTTACCTGTGCGCGCGTGTCATCATGCTTGTTAATTTATTTTGTAGAAGAATGTTTACAAGTTTATACGGCCAATAAAACTACTATCCTTACTTCATATAGCTGCCCAATAAATTGTTATCGTAATCAATGCTTTGCTTTTTGGGCAAAACTATTTCTTTTTTTTTTTGCAACAATATGGGGTAGGCGATAGCTTGGGATATTGAAGCATAGCTAAACCTCAATACAGTGAAACCCTGTTGATACATTTCTCCCTGCTGTCGCATTTTTCCAGTTGCTACATCGCTTCTTCACGGTCCTGACCTAAATACCGATGACTCCCTTTGTGTTATGGTCTCATTTGATATGTTGCCATTTTGTAATGCTTCTGCATCTTATGTAGTGTTTGAACCCAGAATTCACATAAATTTAGCGGTGCAGAAGGGAATTTGCTCTCACATGATGCAACAAGCAATCGGTACTTTGCAGCAAGCCTGTGGTACAACAAGCGTGTGGTACGTTACAACAAGTTAGTGAAGTTTGCAATAAGCGACCTAAGTTAAACAAGTCAGGCACTGCATAAGCATAGGGACAAAATGAACACAGAGCAGTTGGGAAAAGCACCTGAAATGTTTACACCACTTAAAACCTACCAGGAACCACACTTACTGGGCCTAATCCACCAAGTGCAGGGTTACATTCGCTAAGGGGCCTGCAAGGGCCTTGAGTGGCATAATTGCAGTCTCTTCAATCAGCTTTGCCACAATGAAGCTGTGTTATGCGGTGAAGCATATCAAGAGTGGCAAGAGGCCACTGCCACCGAATATCATACGTCTCTCTTAATTATACACACATGCGCATGCCATCCCCGGTCTGAGCATGAGCTGCCGAGACACGTAATAACTGTGCTGGCAGCCATTCAGAGCCATTTCTGAAGTTGCTGTGGTGATTTGCGTCCTTTCTCACTGTTACATTTTCCCAGCTATTATGTCTTTTTTTTTTCGCAGCCCCTTGGAAAACATACCAATGGGATTCTACTCTATAATGAACACAGATATAGAATTATTCGGTAAAACCAAGTAAGTCTAAAAGGTATCTCACTGATATCTGCGCGCAATGAATGTGTGCTTACAGTGCATATCGGTTACTATAATGAAGGTATTCTCGTGTGGGATGGGACTTTGCTATAATAAGGTTCAATCACAGTTAATTGTTGAAAGGATTTCCCCTACCTTTGTAAATATATAAAAAAACTGACACACCTGTACAGAAAAACAGCGCAAGTCTTGCAAAAACCTGAAACATCAGCTAAAGCGAAAATTGCTGCTACAGTCTGGGGCTGTAGCAGCAATTAACTTTAACTGTAACATAACTGTAACATAGTTATGTTGACGAAAATAAGGTTCGTCTTCAATGGCAGCTTTGGCTTCTTTGACGAGTCACCTCTTACAACAAAACAAACACTCATAAGGATTTTAAAGAAGAATGACAGTTTAAATAGCCCTCACTCACCTGATTTGCCTGGTTCGCATTGAAGCGGTGTCCCAAAGCGTTGGCCTTCAGTTGGAGCCCATCATCCCTCATTTGTTTCATCAATTCCAAAGGGTCCATGCTTACGCCACCTGAACAGAGACAAAGACAGCCATTCTGTGATTTTACACCACAAAGTAACAATAAACCCAGCGGAAGTGGGGATGGGACAATGATTCATTCATCTTTCAGAGATGCCGACTATTGTCACAGTCATACAGACTTGTGCATAACGAATAGCACATAGTTAATTACTTGTAATCAATTACATTTTTGGTAGTGTAATTTAATGATTAATTTGTTTACTTGGTAACACTTACTGTAATTTAACCATTTTTTTCAGTAACCAATTACATGTAACTAGTTACTTTATTGATGAAACAAGCTGTAATAGGCGACACAGCTTTGATAATCTGAATTTGGCCGGAACTACAGTAGAATGCCCGAGATTGTGCCACACAGCAGCCTCGCAGATGAGCATGCTTAGACTGGCAAACTCGGGAGCTCAGTATTTGTTACCTCATTTTAAAGCTCCACCATATGTTGCCCAGTGCTGGTATGTCTGTCTCGTACACATGTTGGTATGTCTGTCTTGTACATATGTGACTGGTGCTGATACGTCTCAATAGAGATGGCCACTTAGGATCGCATAAAAACAGCTTTTTTTTTTCTCAGATTTTGACTGGCCTAACTGGGAGCATCTTCTCCAAGTCCCAGCAACAATCAAGTGCTGCGCTTCACAGAGTACCGAGATGTTGAGTAATGACAATCTTGCGCACAAGATATCCGTACAACACCACCCTGCCACCCAGCGTGCAGATCAAGCGAGTTTTCAGTGTCTCTGCTGACGTCTTCACAAAAACGAGGGAAGAAGGCCAACAAAATTTTTGAAAAGCAATTGTTAGTGAACATAAGCAATGTGTGAAGGGATGCAGAGAATGCAGTGAAAGTATCAGGCCAGCTTGTTCTGTTTACTGTATTTGTGGAATGTTAAAAAGGTTTGGAATAAAGTAACAAATAAGTAGTAGGTTACTTTTGAGGAATTCTTCAAATACTTTTGTGGGGCGATAATTAGTTACAGTAATCAATAACATTTTTGAATGAAGTAATTGTAATCAGTTACTTTTTTTCTATAATGCATGCAAATCTGTAGTAATCACATCAGCATCTATCAAACACTTTTCAACAACAATATGTTACATGAAAACTGACGGTCCTTCTCGTGCTATACAATTTTTTACTGAGTAAACTCGCCCTTTATGAAATGAATGCAAGAATATTTTCTATCCCTCACATTTGAGATTTCCCAGTAAGCATCCACATCCACAAGCTCCATGGCAGCTTTGAGTGTGACAAGAGTCAAGTGTACACTCAAAGTTCGTCAGATGATGTTAACATTATTTACAATGACAGACATGCTAATGGATGGATCTGGTACGACACCCTAGGGCAACACAGGGGGCAATGAGAAATGCGATAGTGGGAGGGTCCAGATTAATTTTGAACCGCTTGGAGCTCTTTGTTGTGAACCCAGAGAAGGGTACGTGAGGGTATTTGCATTTAAGCCCCGCACAGAAATGTGGCTACTGTTCTCGGGAACTGAACTTACAACCTTGCACTCGTCATAAGAATGGAATAGCCCCCAAGCCGTCGCAGTATGCCCGATAAAAAAACTGCCTATCCTTTTGATACAAGTGCTCCTGCAGCCAGTCCATCTATGCGAGAACTGCTGTGCACAATGCCACAAAATATTACAAAGACATCTACAAAATAGTGAGTGCACTGGAAATTTTAGCCAACAATAATGTATAACGTAAAAGAGTACGAGTGCATGCACTAAAATGAAGGTTCTTTGTTCATGTTCTGGCCTAGTTATGCATTCAGTTATATCAATCTTATAAAATGACTTAATATACACATATTTGAAGTAGTAGCTTAGCGTGAATAAAACCACGGACACATGAAAGACGGACAAGGACAAGCGCTACTCACAACTCACAAAGCTACTACTTCAAATATGGACGACCAACTAGCCCAACAGTCAACTCTTCTAATATACACATGCAGTGACAAAAAGGAAAATTTCACCAGACCACACCTTCCACCAACACAACTGCTTCCCAACAATCACTGTTGACCAAAATAGCTGGGAAATAGAAAAAAATATGAAAGTTGCCTTGAAAGTGGTAATGAGACATACAGAAAGTTAGACTGCCATATCCAAACAAGACAAACTGACCATTTAACTATCAGGCACCACATCTTAAAACAGTTTCCTAGAGCCCATGCATGCTGCCTCGGCCCAAAAAGAGTTTTAGAAAAAGAAGGCAGGAGTGCTGTGCCAGCTTACCAGCCCATTTTGATGAATATTACGGCAAATCACCAGACGCCTGTTAGTGCATGAAATTTTAAACAAAACAAAAACGCAACTTCCATGCAGCAGACTTATTCCTCATTTCTGAGCATATATATATGCATATTTTTTTTTCTTTTGGAGCAGTAGACCAATGCACCATTCTGTATGCACAAAGAAGCTATTGTGGGTCACACAGGCAGCCCTTTTAATAGGATATTAAACAAAGGTTTTTAAAGAATTAGTGCTCTGCAAAGTAAAAAGATTGCATGCTGTTATTTGTGTTATATGGCCTTATCAAATAATTCACATCTGAGGATGCTAAACATAGAAGCAGCTGGTTACAGTAAATATATTTTTGCAAACTGCACTGGCACCTGTTAGTAAGAATGTTATTTCCGAGTAGACCTAGGATCTTCACATAGCAGCCCCCTTTTTACATTCAAAGCTTGGCTGAAAAGCACAGCATCAAGAAATAGAACTAAATGAACAAAAAAAAAAAAGAAGTCAGGTGTTAGTGTACTATCTACCTACCAGCTTGAACCCTAGGAAGAAAAGTGATAAGTGTGACTCAGACGACAATAAATCTCACCAAAGAATTGCATTTTCCCAAGCAAGTAGGGCATGAACTTTATTTTGTTTGAAATCATGAATATAATTTAGTTCCATTGGCCACACCAACCAGAAGAAAAGTCCTTAAATTAAGACCAGACTGTGGTTCTGTTCTGTGCAAGTTTATTTGTGCATCTTTCCTTTTTATTTAATCTATAGGGACATTTAACTCCTCCCCTCCTGACAGGCTTCTATAAACAAATCAATTTGATAGATTTTAAACATGTTAAACATTTCCTTTGGAATACTTTTTTTAGCAATGCCATGCGGCATCTGAAATGACAAGTGAACTATTGCGCAGATTTTACAATTTTTGGCAGATTGGGAGTCAGTAAAACTAAAACTTCGACTAAAGGTATCGTCAAAACTAGCTTCCAGTGCTCCAGTACTTCCTCAATAAAACAAATGTGAAATTTGCGCTTTGGGCAACTCGGCAATATTATTTTTAAATGACAGCAGCAGTGAACACACAGAAGCTTTTGTCGGGTTGTCTAATTTTCTGATCCAATGTTTCAAATGATGTCTCAAACAACAGTAGATGCTCATGAGTGCGTGTTATTTTGCTAATTGTGTTCAACTAATATCAAGTGCAATATTATTTTCTCACAATGGGTTGTTTTTATCCACCAGTGTTAAGGCTTATTAACAGCAATCCTTCCCATTGCGTAAAGTTTTCACTTACACACAGTTGATTTCAGACCAACCTTAGACCGAAGCTTGACTAGGCCTAATCGCTTACGTTTTGAATACTGCCTGTGCAAGAACCCTTATTTATTACTGTAAAATATTTTGCAACACTCCATATCATTGTACAGTACTGTAGAGGAACTGAACAAAGCATGTTGAAGCTCCAGCGCCAGTTGAATGCGCACTATACCAGCCTGCTTGCACAGGAAAGCTGATTGAATGCAATAATCAAGTATGAGAAGGCTTCTGCATGCTCCCTGACCAGATAACTATTGCTTCACGAGCCTAAAGAATGCAGTAAAAAGACAAACCAAGTGCCTGCTGCAATAAATACACACAAATGCTTTGTGCACCATAGAAACTTGCCCGTTTTCAGATTTGCGAACCTACTGCTAGCCTGCATAGCATAGGCATACCTATGGCTATCATTGACGTCAATAAACCTGCATAATTTTTTTTCTGTGCGGTCTGACTAACAAAAGTTGGGAGCCAAGAGCCAAGTGGATATTTTGTACATTCCAGGTTTTTACTCTCAGTACTTATATCAAAAATATCAAATTATTACTTTCAAAGTAAAATTGAATTGTGGGGTTTTAGGTGTCCAAAACCACAATCTGATTATGAGGCACAATGCTTACATGTGTATAGAAGGAACTTGTATGGTGAAAACTAATCTGCCGCACTCCACTATAGCATCTCTCATTCCCACCATGCTCTTTCTGGTCATTAAATATTTCAGAGAAAACAATGCAATGCAGTGAGTAACATGAGCAGACAATGTCCTGCAGATCGCTTATCCTGAAGAGTGCATGCATGCACGATAATTGTAGATTTTGAATTAGCAGGAAGCAAATATTCACGCGAGACCTCCAACAGGTAACATGAAGTATGAGCATCCGCCCTTCTGATATTCTGGTGCTGATAATTAGATGAGATCTTTTTTCAATATGTGAGAGAAAACTAGAGTACAGGAGAGAAAAGTCCAAACAAAATTATAACAAAGAACATATAATAACATTTAAAGATTGTGCAAGTTTTCAGCGCATATAATTACTAACCTGCACGCTTACAAACACTTCTAATGTTACTACAGGTAGATGAGACTACGGTCTAACCCACTTATAACTAATGAAGTGCCAAGAAAATCCCATTGTTATAACTGGGTCGCACACACACAAAAAAAAACATTCATACATTTTATTCAGATAGAAAGAAGCACAGTGGAGCCCACTTATAGCATTACCAGTTTTAACAAAACTCCAATGTAATAATGAGCAGCTGGACTGTCCCGAACTTTCCTGAACTGTCCTGAATAAAATGCTTACTACAATGTTCCCAGGGTGCATTATTAGCTATAACAACAATTAAATATGATACTTTGTGTCTTTGGCCAAAAGAAAAAGTAGGCAAAATCTAGGAAATGAAAAAGAGAATATGCGAGTCGCATTGCTAACCCCACCTTTCTGCCCTGTGGTACGCCTTAGTCACCCTTCTCTCATCTCGTTTTCGTTCGTTGCAACATCGGAGAGAGGGTGGAAGAGAGATGGGAGAAGGGCATGAGGAAGACATGTGCCAGGTGGGGTGCGTGGCACAAAGGCAGATGTGACAAAGGGGCTCGCATTTGTTTCTTCTCCAAGAATTTTGCACTCTTTATCCTTTTGGAGCACACACCCCATAGCCAGATTTAATCGTTATAACTGGTAACTCAGCATGGAGCATTGTAGTAAGCGGTTTGTTTTAATATTGTTAAATCCAACACATTGTTAAAACCAGTATCATTATTAGTGGGTTTGACTGTATAGTCAGCAGCAGGCCAAGAATGCAGGGGCAAATGTCAATCAAAGGAAACATGTATACATACGAGAGAATCAGCATATGTAAATAAATAGACCCCCTCCTCCTTTTGCTTACCCTGTGTATTCATCCATGTCCCTAACTTACCCTTCCTCAAACACCACACAGCCCCTTGCGGCTCGCCCTGCTAGGTGAGCTCTTTGAACATCAAATCAAATGTTAATTATAGGTCCGAGAATAAATCGGCTCATCAATCTTTCCAGGTAAAAGTAAAGAACAGAGGAGGAGAGTGTTGGCGAGAAGGTACTGTGTGCATAAGGTCGGTGAAATAATTATTTTAATCCCCTTTTACAGCAAAGCTGTTTATGTGGACCCTGTGCCGTCATTGTTGGCACAGGGTCTTCACTAAAAGGGGCCACAGGGCCTACCGGAAGAGGAAAAGAAGAGCTCAATAAAGGGAAAAAGGTTGGTACGACCCCTTTCCCCCTGTGAGAATGCTACCTTCAGGGTGTCTACCAAGTTCGACATTTTCAAATTCCCTGAGTTTTCCTGGTTTTCCTTGAGTGCCTTTGCAAAATTTTCTGAGTGACACAGAACTTTGTTTTATGCTAAGGCGGGCTAACAACATGTGGACCGATGCTGTCTCTCTCTAGTGAGCATTTAAAAAAATAAAAAGACTACTTAATCCAGTTTGAATAGTAAGAAGTAGTGTTTATTTTATTAGAAATAGAAAACTCAAGGGAGGGGGTTAGTAAAATGCACAGCAAATAAAATATATTCAAAATAAAATTTATAAAGCCCAATGATAATCAAGTGGAACACATTCAAATACAAATAGAAAGAGATGCATACAGAAGCAAATATTTTCAAAAATTAGCTATTTCTATCAACTAATACCAAGCTCATTGGTATTAGGCCAAACTGTGTCACAAATGACTCTCTCTCAGTAGCTGGAAAGTCAACCTCAACTGTCCTGACATACTCTCAGCTCACGCACAATGCATCATTGTTGTGTTTCATTGCTTTAAAGAGTTTATTTTGGTTTGGACGAGGGTCGCCTGCATCTTGGTGTCAGCCAACACTGCTTTTTGAGATCAAGCTCCTTCAAAAAAGAGGCGGCACAGTTCCTTTCTTGATCATTCCTCAATGCGACAGTCCTTTCTGTTCTTGACCTCGTTCTGCAGCGCGTTCGCCCCGCGGACCATTTGAAGCATCCTCTTGGTCAGTTGTGCAGTCAACGTCCAATCTTTCAGTCCCCCTAGGGGCCACAGAAACACCCGAAAAATAGGGAAGTCCGAAAAAATGACTGCATGTCTTTTACTGCCCTTAGGGGCTCAAATCGCCACCAGGCACATCTAAAAAAGCTCTAAGACCTGCCAGTACACTTATTAGGCCTATCACTGCTCATACTGTGACAGGAGATGGTGGGTGCGTGCGTGTATAATTAGAGAATACATACCGTGTCCTGTGACAATTGACCTTTCTCACGCTTGTTAAGCTTCACCGCAATATGTATGCTTCACCGCGTATCATTGCTGTGCCGAGGCAGGGCTGCCTTTCGAGAATCGGCATTCTGAAACGCATTGTGCTTTCTAAGCTTCCAAGCCAATCGGGAGGATTACAGAGATGAAGTCGGTGCCATTGCTGACAGCGGCAAATTATTTCAATGAAATACACGGCACCAAATGGCACAAACCTTAAAGGGACACTAAAGTCAAATATTAAGTGAAGATAAAATGATAAAGGAGTGCTCTAGAATCTAGAATCTCTAAGGCGTCAATATTATCGCGAACAGAGCCTTAATAGTAGAGAAATTGAGGTAAATACAGGACATGATTAGAGAATCCCCCTGGGAAATTCAAGTACTTGCCCAATGATGAAAGCATGCCTCAGTTAATTCTGCAAATAGTAGAGAACCACTCGTTGCAAAAAACATAATTAAAAGACGAAATAAAATGCTACTTGTCCTATTCTATATTTTATGAAAAAAGAACTAATTGAAATTACCATGATAATGGCACAGGCAGTCGAAAGGTTTCATTTCCGCTCGGATCTGTGCCACCCATGCTTTCACGTTTCAGTAGTTTTGTTATCGCGTAGTGCTGCGCTGGCCTTGCTGGCTCACAAAAATCGCACAAACTGCTAGTATCAGCGAAAATCAACTTCCAAGTGATGTTGCGGGATACCAGATAGGTCTACGCCACTTGACCAAAAAGCAGCTGCAGTGGCGATTTCGCCGCCCTGTCTTGGCTCTGTTACAGTGACTCGGTACCGCTACGGTGTACCACAAGGCTTTGAAGTGGGCTCACTGGCCTATCCTTCCAATGCTCTCCACTGCAGCAGCCACTGTCGCCTGCCAGCGCGCACACTAGAGGTGCCGCAGGAGCTTCCTCCTGAACTCGCCAGTCTACCCGCCAGTTTCTGACTCGTGTGCGTGGGATTCTTTGTGCTATACTGCAGTGGCAGTCAGATGTCTGCGACTTCGTTGTTTGCTGCCGGCTTCTTTTCCGTGTAGTGTCTGGCTCTGCATGTCACCCACGTTACAGCTGTGTGTCCCAGGTAGGGCGAAAATGCCTAACCATCGCTGCAACTATTGTTTCGCATCCAGGTGCCATACGGGGTACAGCCGCGTGAAAGGCACACCAAAGCTGTCCTTGCCAGTGCGCTTGCTAGAGGTGCTGCAGGAGCTTCCTCCTGAACTCGCCAGCGAGTTCAGGAGGAACTGAATGTTCATGCTGTGAACGGTTAAATGTTCTGCGAGATGAAGAATGAAGAAAGCAGTGGGAACGGAATTTGCACCATGCAGATAAAGTATTGGATGAGACATGTGCGGTCTGCGAGCTACATTTCGAGCCGCGATACATAATCAGAGAACATGTACATAATCAAACACTATGTGCATGTAATTGATGGCAAGGAAACACCTATTCCTTACGGAAGGCCCCGGCATCGGAAGACACCATCCCCACGATTTTCCCAAACCTGCCCGACATCTTCCCATGACCATAACCAGCACATAGAGAAGAGCAACTCGCGGTTAACATATTATGCCACTGGTTATGTCGCTGGTTATGCCGCAAGAAAATATGTGTTAAAGACTAAGTGTGAAGTTTGCAAGCAAACTTTAAGAATGCTAGCCAATGAGGAGTGCTCAGAAGTTGCAGACTTCACACGGCTCAGGGCTACGTTGGGCACTGTTTTGCTTTGTTGAAACACTTGAGAACTTGTTCCCGGAATGTTTTTTTAACAAAACCAAGCTGCACTCTGAAAGCATCCTGGTTGTACAGAGTTTGGCAAAGGCCAAGTGCATGAACACGATTGGTTGCAGCGAACACGCGGCTGAACTAACTTCAACGAAGGTGGTCAGTTTCTGACTACTCGGCTGCACTTCTTCGTGAAAGGAGAATGCAGAGAAGCGAGGCAACAAGGAGACAATGAAACATCGAAACATGAGTAGGTGCGCCTAAGCTAAATATGCAACATGGGAGGGCGGAGGGAATGGTCGTTTGGGACAGCCTGCTTGGCTTCTGCAGGATGTTCTGCTACGTTCTTGCAAGATGTGCCTGACCAATGTGTTGTATTTATTGTTGTAAATAAAGTGTTGATACATGCTCTGAAAAATGCTTCTTTGTTTCGGCGAATTTACTCATGCTTTGTATTGTAAGGAAATAGTCTTGTAAAGGCGAGCATGCAAGAGTGCCATAGACAAACCGTTTGAGATTGCATATCCATATTTACTGAACAAATTGGTCTCCGAGCCTATGCGAGCGCATGGCAAGTTTACTTTCATGCAGCTACATAATGTGCTACGGCAGTTTAACAATCAAACTAGATGCGGTTAGAGCAAACGACATGACAAAGGTAACAGGTCAACCCTTTACGTATGATTAGGCTGTGGCAGTGACCTAGGCAATTTAAACTTCCCGTGGAAGTGTAATGATTGTGAGAACAAACTGGGTAGACGTTCAACATCATGGTGGGAACAACGTACAATCTTCCCCGAGCTGTCTGCGGCGGTCCGGAGAATCGCACTTTTTTATTCCTGACAAAGTGTCGGTGTACCCTACAAATAGCTGCCCAGTCGGCAGCGCAGAAACTGGCAGTTTGCTTCGAAATCAAATAATGCTGCCTGCTAGGCAGTCACCATGTCCTGGAGCTACCGGAGTGAAGCTTTAGGAGGAACTTCTTGCTGCGCTCCCTCTCGGCGGCAACATGCAACACATGAGGCCACGCCCTTCCCTGAGCCCACTACAAAGCCTTCTAGTATACTGTAGTACTAGAAGGCTGTAGTCTGTTGAGTACCATTTTACTCACTGATGGCAGTAAAGGGTGGTGATGGCGTCTGCAACGTCACCACTCCTCCGGTTGATGGCAGGAGATTTGAATTTCAAAAAGGTATTTGGACCCTTCAGGTCAAATTTTCTCTTAAAATAAGTATTTTCTTGGAACGAAACAAGCGTTTTATTTTCTTGGAACGAAACAAGCGTTTTGAGGTTTCTGGAATGGTATTTAAGCAGTCCACGTCGACTTAGTATTTGCCGTTAGTGTCCCTTTAATAGCGAACGTCGAAGCAGCTAGGCCTCGCGCTGTCGCAGTGGTGGCTACGGCTGCCAGCAGATCAGCGTGCGACAGCACCGGTTCGAGGCGGTGAGATAATCAAAACAATAGTGTTGGCTTTGATTAATGCCGTTTTGGAACTGCGGTCGGAACAAAATGTCCGGAAAACTGGACAGCGAAGGGTTCTTACGTCCGAAATTTCAGGCGTTCTTATACATTGACTCTATGGTGTCTATTGACTCTATAGAGCCTACAGTGACTCTATGGTGACTCTATGATGGTGGTTCCGCGAAGCAGTCCGCATTTTTGGGCATGTCCCAAAAATTGGGCATCCGGAAAATCGGTCGTTGACTGTACACTGGCAACTCCTCCAGCCGACGAAACAGGGTCAAAGACAATTTGTTACGATTTCGCTCCTCTTTTACTCGAGCCAGCATAGGGCGACTTTCGTCTGCTTTCAACAAAATGACAGCTAATTTTTTCTGATAGAAGCACGAATTTCCTGAATTTTCCCCGAGTATTTCCAGACTATTCTATATACTTGAGAATTCCCGGTTTTCCTGGTTGGTAGACACCCTGTATCTTATTCACGCATCTTATGTGGTTGTCACACGGTGCATTTTCGGTGAGTGAGCCTGATCGGCATCGACTTTATCGACGATTGATTCTACCCTGCCGCGGAAGAAACAAATGTTATGCCGACGGTTTGCGGCCAAAGAACAGTGCCCAGCGATTGAAACACGATACTAAGAGTTCTGGCAGCCACGTCAATCGTCAAACCATTCCAACCAATCGTCAAAACGATTGGAGCGCCTGCATCTCCAGTGGTGGGCCTTGCACCTAATATAACGAGCTTTGGCTTAGTGGTTCCACACAATCCATCCCACCTACAACTATGGGAAGACCACGAGTAGTGCATACTTCTAAGAATGAAGCTGCCTACTGCGAGCGTCAGTGAAAGTTGGCTCATGAACGGGCTTGTCATCGTAGTGCTGACCCTGAACTACATGCCAGAGATGCCGAGTTTAAATGGCAGTGCCGGGAGACCAATCCCGAAGGGCATGCCCAAGACGCGGAAACCTATCGGCAGCGCTGGGAGGCTGACCCCGAGATGTGCGCCCGAGAAGCCAAAGCTCAATAGTAACGGCGACAGGCCGACCCTGAGCTGCGCGCCTGAGACATGGAAACACACCGGTGGCGTTATAATGAAGAACCCGACAGATAGACTGCTTGTGAAGTTTGACTTGCCTGGTGTAACACTTAGTGTAACTAACACAGCCTCGCTGTTCGACCATCTTCATGAATTGGAAGCTGTGGCGATTTTTTTTCAAATGACCCGTCTTCTTTGTTCCACACTCAGGCTGTTTGTGCATGCAGTTTGAGACCACAGAAAGCTCATTGTTTTTGAACCGCTGGAGCTCCTCCTTATCACGACGGTTACACTTCTAAAGAAGCTATTCCTTGAAGTATAAGGGTACTATAATTTTGCATGTATAACCAAATCACACTAAAAAATTTTGCCTAGGGCATGCACTGCCATGAAGCCACACTTCATGCTTACGTGAATGAAAACAGTTTTCGAGAAGATCCGAGTGCTGTTGTATGCAGCTATTTCCAGGTGTTATACATGTGGATTTCTTTTTCATTCCAGGCTGTTGTAACTGGGGGTGCGGTTTATTCTCAGTGATGGGTTGCAGACGAAAAAATACATATAAATGGAAGGTGCAATAAATTTTCTTTTTCTGGGGGGCGAGCCTTTCTGCATTCTTGACTTGTCACCGACTATACTGTGGCTAAAATGAGGCCAGGCAAGAACATGCCTTTCTGTCTTCAAAGGCACACAGTGAGAACTTTGTTGAAGGCACACCTTTCTTTTGCATCACAGCTAGATGATCTCTGCGACTTCAAGCACTGCATGTGGCATATGACAAGGTTTGATGGAACGACTCAAACTGTTTGAAAGACTTGTGGGGCATATTGTGGCGCACGATGGTACCCCTGCCAAACACAACATTAAAGGCACTGTCGTTGCATGTTCTACCTGCTGGAAAACGTTTTCTCTGTGCATTATGTTTCCCGAATTACAGCAGAAACTATGCTAACAATGTGCACTCCTTAAAGGGCCCCTCACCAGGTCTTGCCATATTGAGTTGACAAGCACAGAGCATACAAGGCGCGATAACAATAGTGTCTGCAAAATATTAATGAGCTACGTGCCGCGGAAAGATCTGAAACTTCAAACTGAACGGCGTTTTTCCTTCTCCTCACGACTGCCGCACTCCACGCCAGAGGATGACGTACACATGCTAGTGCGCCTACATACACGTGTTTGCGCTGCGACGTCGCTCATAGTGACACGTGACCTTGAGAATTATACAAGGCAACATCTCTTATTTCAGTAATCTGTTGCTTGAATAGACTAATCAAAGTTTAGAGAAACAATAAAACGCACAAACTGAATGTCTGCATGTTTTTGTTTTGCTTCGCACCTCAGCAAGAGAGATATACTGCATCTACTCGAATCTGGGCCAGCCCCGATTATAAGCCGACTGCCAAATGTCCGAAGCCAGAAAAAATTAAAAAACTTACCTCGAATGTAGGCCGAACCAAAAAGTGAGGGCAGCTTTCACAAAATGAAAACAGCATTTATTTAACATGAACATGCCAAGCTTACTCTACATTAGCATCGCTGCTAGCTTCGTTGCTATAGCTCAGACCACACGCATGCTTGCGAACATGCGCAAGCTTGCGCCCGCACGCCCATGCATGCGCAGGCAGTGCGGCACAGCTCGCACGCATTGAAACACGGCATGATCTCGGTGAACAGCTACTCCCTGTTATCATGCGCTTATTTTCCTTATTGCTGTCACCCTCTCATTGCTGCACATGCAAAAAGCGTCTCACGCTGCCCCCCTCCGACGGTACATTTTTCTCATCGATGCTGAAGTCTGGCCCGGTTTCAACGTTTGACGATGCCTCTGTGTCTAGCACAACTTTTAGCTTGAAAGCAGTACTATAGTAGCATCGCCTGTTTGGTGCCCTCACGATAACCCCACGCTATGGGCCACGTCACACGCCGATACGACACTGGGCTAAATAGAGGCCGCGATGCTGACTTTTCTAGATGACATTAGCTATTATAATGAACTAGAAATATTCTAGTTCACGATACTAGCTATGCACCATATTTATCATTTTAAATTACAACCCAGTGTGCTTTTTAATATCGTCGAATCTAAGCTGACCCTGTAGTCTGGTATATGGTTAATTGAAAAAAAAAAAAAATATCGATAAATATGGTACTTCTGTTTCACCTGCTTGTTTCCATGTCGTGCAGTCGCACACACAGACAACAAAACTATGTCATGTTCTACCGTGTTCCAAAGAGGGATCATTCTCTGTGATCCGCTTATGTCTGCGTCAGTATTCGTGTACCACTGACTTATACCGCTAGTCAGGTGTCCTTGTGCGTAGCGCGACACCGTCAGCGGAAGTGCGCCGCGCCATAAAAAAATGAGGAGAAAAAAAAAATGAAGGCGGGGCCCGTGATGTATGCATCATACAATCCTCAAGGTCCAGTATAGGAGAACGCAGGGAAGAAATTTCACTTGCGGAGGTTAGATGGGGCAAGTGGAGAGAGTGTATAGCTTCACAGTGGAGCTTGCCTCCTCAATTCATGGCTTCGTGGCACTGAAATATTGCTATCTTGGCTGTTAATGAGCCAATTACAAAAATTTTTGCGACAGAACGCTCCCTAGAGGACACCTAACTTCCTCTGTATAACCAAAATTCGCTATAGGGCTTGGTGAGGGGCCCTTTAAAGAGACACTAGAGAAAAATGATTTCTTCTGTATCAGTAAATTACTCTTCCACAATACCAAAAACACCAGTCTTGACACAAGATGATGCTTGGCAAGCCAGAAAAAACAAGAAAAACACAAAAGACGGGTGGCACTGTTGCCTTGAAGCTCCCGCACCAGCTTACCATGACATTATGAATTTTGATGCCACCTACTAGGGCCATATTTCATGCCTTAGCAGTATAAATTGACCTAACAGTGGTCTAAAGGAGCCAAGGACTGAATATGGCATGTTTCGCAAACTTTTACCGAGCCAACACGGCCCAAGTACAAGAACTACTTTGAAATTTGTGATGTCGCACTGACGTTCCGGGAGCGAGGCTTCAATGCAAAATTGAACAACTGAAACTTTGAGATCAATCTTTCTCTTTTATAATTGGTCTATTATCGCCTAGTTATTGATAACAGAGTTTTCAAACAATACTTTAGCAGTCTAAATTACTTTATTGTTTTACTTTAGTGCCTCTTTAAATATCTCTGCTTGACCAGTTTCATGGGAGAAATAAGAGGACGCGAGACACTCACGCGCGTAGGACACTTTTGCACCTTTAAAATCACTTATGGCTGAAATAAAGTAAACAATGATAACAATAATGTAATATAAAATGAGAAAAAATGTAAAATGAGCAAGAATGTAATTAGACTTACTTTAAATGATAATTGTTTGGATGCAAGAAATCTGCTGCTTGTTCAGTGGTTTAGGGGCACTTTTCTCTTGCCGTCCTTAAACGACAAACCCCTTACAGCAAGTAAACAAGTGATGTACAAAGACACATTACAGAAAGGCTTGAAAACAAAAATACTAGATATTAGGAAAAAATGTTATGCAATCTGGGATTCATTGAAAAATTAAAATGGACTTGATTGCAATACTGCTGAAGAATTAAAAAAGATATGCTTTACAGAGTGTCTGTCCTTCAATGAGCTGAAGAACAAGCAGTTAACCATAAGCACGGCTAAGCAATTTTGGTTATAACTTAAAAATAGCAGAAAACATGCCAGTGTATTTTCAAAGATTCAGTTTCAACGGAGAAATGTTTGTTTCTACCTTAAAAAAATTTGGCATAGGGATAAGAGAAAGGTTATAATTTTGCCTGAAAGGCAAAGCACTGATAGCGTGATAGCGAAGTATTAAAGAACTAGACAAAGTAGTGTTGGCAGTTTCATTGGCCTTATAAATTGCAGTACGTAGATATTCACTCAATAATCAAATTTACAACCATGGTGTCACGTGCAAATTGGCAAACACGAACAGGTCTCCCTCAAGATGTATGCCCAAAGAAGCTGCTGACTCAGGCTGAATTCGAGGAGCATGAACCAAAGCTTGCTGAAGCCGCAAAAAGGACAACATGCATTTTGGCCCACTCGGGCCCCAGCAGATCGGTGTGCGTCAACGTCTCATGGTGCAAAACTTTGCAGATGTCCACTACAGTTGAGTCTGTTGAATTACTTAGTAACACTGGATTGTACGTTTTCCCATTTAGCACGTTACTTCGTTGCATTTTACTCCAGAACGTGTGAACGAGGTTCTACTGTACAGTGCTCAATTAATGAAATGCAACAGCATGAACAGGCGGTAGTACTTGGTGAAATGAAGTTGGAAGGGGAGCAAATTTTGTTACATCCATTATAGCGCTTTGCTGAACTATATGCCGAACAAGGTGCACAACTTAGAAAATGCAAGGAAGGCTACTTTGTGGCCCGCTGGACCACTACACAGCCACATTTGTGATTAAGTTGTAATACAACAGCAAAAAATGTTTGGCAAGTGCAACACATGACTTCGCAACACGTGATGCAGCAGCCTTTATGATAGCCACCTTTTGATCCAATGTGATGGTCTTTCGCTTGTTTTTAATTCGGCTTGTTCACATTGTCATGAAATTGGTGAAACGGCAATGTGGTAGGAGAAACGTCAAGCTGCACGGCAAAACAAATCTGTCAAAGCCAAGCAGCTCGGGACACACAACATACTGCGTGACAACTGAACAGCAGCTGATTCACTGCCCTCAAGCCATGCCGGCTTGGCTTAGCCTGCTATGCCTAGCTGTACCAGGCTGCAAGGTGCACCGCCATAAAGTGCACTATATATAGTTACGGTGTGAGGGAGAAGCCACATGATAGTGAGCTTTTGCTTGAGTGTGACAGTAAGAAAGACCAGTGTTGTTTGACGGCCTATTTGATGCAGGAGTTATTGAACTGCAGCGTCGAAATAGTGTCAATCACCATGACGTAGTACTCCGTGCATGACGGTCCGGTATTTGTTGGTTTGAGAGACGAATCAATTTTGTTGTATTTAATGGGAGGGCAATTTTAGTTTGTTAAAGCGAGATTTTAAACACGTGGATCTCTATGGGGACTTCAAGGGAAATTGCACTTAGTACTTCATTCTAGCTACAAATTTGATTATTCCAGTTTTGTTATAACGAGGTTTGAGTGTGTTGTAGAGGGCACCTCTCCACTTGTGGCTAGAACACAACAAGGGGAGTGCAGCCTAGTTGATACCTTGCATGTTTTTCATTAGCTCCTGAAGCACATGCACCTCACACTGTCCCAACCAAGTGATAAAAGTGTCCAAGTTATTGCATTTGTTCATAAAAGACTGCACCAGTCTGGCCTGAATGCCAGATTTCCGTGCATATAACCTGCACAAATAACTGCATAAGACCATCTTTAAATCTTGGTTAGAGCATCCCTGCCAGAATGAACTCAAGGCAAAGCTCCAGAAGCAACTTTGCTTTGCCCCGTTTGGTTAACGCTGCTTCTGCTCTCCTGCTCTATGGGGGTACTGCATGGCAGCACAGCAGGTTCATTATCTTCGTGAAGCCGCACCAGAACCTCTTTGTAGACAAATTTCCTGAACTGCTTGTGCAGGCTATATGCACGGAAATACGGTGAGCGTGTACCTTTAGCAACCTTTTAACATAGTACGGAAACTTGCTAGTGATGAACGCCCCTTGGTAGAAGCGAAGCAATGGCATGAAAACATTTCCTGGGTTGGAGCTGGGGATGAGGCCGAAGAAAATTTTGTGCATGCAGGCACAAGACAGGCAGCCAACTGCAAAATCTTGCAACAACATGAAACAGGATGAGCTGGCTGCTTCACCGGCAAGCTTGGCCTGGGATGTACTACAACCATCTGCTTTGGCAAGTTGTTTCCTGCCATTGGGAGTGGAGGGGCGGTCTGTTCAAAAACTGTGGAAACCAACTGCCGTGGCGGGGACGATGGCACACATTTATCCGAATGAGAAATGCTTGGTCTGCAAGGTATTCTTGATACAGTTTCGCTAATGCCCCATGAGTCTTCCCCGGAGGATGAATCACAAGCCAGCGCTAGGGAGAAGAGAAGGAGATGTGCGCAAAATAGTGCCAATCAAAAATGTTTGTCGACTTTTGCATTTCTGCATGTGCACGGCACAGCAGTGCAATATGCAAGTTGATGAGATGAGAGTGGTGGCAGGTACTGTGCAATAATAATATTAACACAGGTGGCTGCTACCAACAACACCTGCTCATGGCTTACAAAAGATAGAGCAACTGACCCATTTCTTTTTTCTTTGCGATGCACAAATCTTATTAAGTATGCAATGGCTTCAGTGGAAGCTTTCTACAATTAACAAACTATATGCTGCATAAATGTCAGCACTGAAATGTTGGTCATATGCTGTCTTTGATCCCTTACTTTGTTGTAAAATGTTCAGTGCTCTACAAGCAGGACACCACTTAGTTTGATGCTATGGGCATAATATTTCAAGGTGAAACATTCCCAATGACTGAAACATTAACAGAGGGCCCTATTCATGGGCCTGACTTGGTCAGTCATCAGGATAGGGATCACCTGGGAGTGTCAAGTGCTGATGCCTCTATTCAAGGTGTGAAATTGATTAATAAGAGGTGGGCTGTAGTATGCACAGATTATCGCTTTACAATACCAGAAAAAAAAAAAGGCCTCTCGTATCACGAGAGGAAGGAGGCTTGGTAAGTGAAAACAATAAATGCAAGAACAAAAAGACGGGCTCTGCGACGCTGCTTGAAGTTCTCGCATGAGCCTAGCCATGACGTCATGCACAGTCAATGACCGATTATTTGGATACTGATAATAAGATATGCACGATTGTTCAGACAGCTTGGTGGCACTGCAACTAGCCAGCAGACTTAATCTATAATGACGACCAAAATGTTTGACACCTTACTGCATATCGTGCGATAATTCGGACTCCCACAACATGACTATGTGCTAATTTCGCCACCAAGACTAGCAGAAATAGCTATACTTTTGTTCCTTAGACGTTGCCGGCATGGCCATCGGCTATGTCGCCAACACTCTGCAAAACAGAAACTAGCGATGCACTTGTCGGTCTAGTAGCATATGTGCGCAAAGAAATAGTTTCCAGAGATAGCCATCGAAAGATAGTTTCCTTTTCACGATATTTTGCATTACTAGCACAGGACGCATCAACGGGCAACAGCGTTTTCGCACTGTGATTGCGCACTTACTACAATGTTCCCATGCCGCATTATCAGTTATAACGATGAAGTCTGGCTGCTGGGCATCCGTGTCAAAAGGTAATGGAATGCGAAATTCTTGAAAAGAAAAAAGAAAAAGTGAAATGTGAGCCGCTGCATGATTGCCCATCACCCCAACTGCCGCTGCATGCTTCTCTCCACGAGAGATGCACGCCAGCCTTGCGCGCATCTCTCCCGTCGCCCTTCACCCCTCCGAACACGAATGGGCTGCGCCCGTAGCTTTGTGTCGCACCACCCTCCGAAACAGGAATGGACTGCGATAACAACACTGCCGGTGCTGCTTTCAGATACAGTGATGTTCCTTGCAGAGAATTTTCCCTTTTTCGTGGAATTTTCGGCCACAAATTTGGAGGAAAAGGAAGGAGGGAGTCTGAGATATTGCAGGGAATTTTAAGATTGTTGAAGTAAATATTAGAATGATGCCTTTGAGCGAGCAATCACTAACAAACCGCAACTCACCCTTTTCATTGGACAGGCCAAACTTGGAGCTGGTCGGCTTCAAGTTCTAGTACAGTAAAACCTCGTTAAGCTGTACCTCCTTAAACAATAGTTTCGTTTCAAAAGTAGTAAAGTCAAATCCCCAACACAGCGGCCATTAAACATAATGCGTTTTTGTATCCGCATAAACCATATCAGCTTATTGCGTATGTATCAGTAAACACGCGGTGTTTCTACTTTTTGTCGCGAAATCACGGTGGTACGTCGGCTCGACAGAACAACGAGCCTCAGAGATCAGAATGGCCTCCAAGCGCAAACACAGAGGGCACTTGGAAGGGTGAAGTCACATCAACATCAACATCATTTCGGCGCCGTGCCAGAGTCGGAGCGTTGTGGCTCATGTTGTGGTGTTGTGCAAGCTAGGATAAAAACCGGGTGCTCAGCATAGAAGAAAGCAATAGCACGAGCGATTCAGGCCTGACAGTGGCAGATGCTGCGTGTTACGTCAGCCTCATGCAGGTGTCTGCCGAGAAGAGGGGGCTGGCGGAAAAGCTGGCTTGTAGCTTGAGTGAGTTTGAGGCCGCCGCCGTCGCTGCTAACCCACCACGGCATCAAATGACAATAACATACTTTTGTCGAGCGAAGTGAATAAATACTGGATGTCTTCTGCCCTTTTATTGCACTCCCTCATTTCGTTTTTGACAGGTAAGTGGGCGATATCACGCTATTTTGGGTAAACAGTGCTGCCGTTTAGTACATACCATAAAATCCTGTGTATAATATGAGATTTTTTTCCTATTATTAGCATCCCAAATTTTCACCTCATACTATATGCGGATCTGAACAAAAATTTCAGTCAGAAATTTGAGCTAGAAGTTTTGGTTTTGTTATTGCTGCGTGGTTATGGCTTGACTTCATTACTGCTGCGTGGCTACAGCTTGGCTTCGTTATTGCTGCATGGCTACGGCTTGGTTTGGTTATTGCTGAGCGACTACAGCATCGCTTCTTTATTGTTGAGTGCGTACCCTGGCAGCACACATGCAAACCACGCTTCGCGAAGTGCATCTTTTGTACTCCGCATTGAAGTACCAAGATGTCCGGACCACGAAAACATTACTCGGCTACTTTCAAGAGAAAGGTTATTGTAGCCACAAAGGACATCGGCAACAGTGCGGCTGGGAGGCAGTTTGGCGTCAACGAGGAAAGCATTCGCAGATCGATCGATCGCAGTGTCGATTGAAGGAAGCCCTTTTCGCGTGCAGAGGAACACGAAGAAGCTTTCGCGGCCCGAAGAGTGGGACATTCCCGGAAATCGAACTCGCCCTGACGGAGTTCGTACGCCAACAGTGAGCCACGCATCTAGCTGTGAGCATGGAGCTTATGCAAGCAAAAGTTAAGGAGCTTGAAGAGAAAAAGGGCTACCGAGCTTTGCTTTCAAAGTGAGCAAGCACTGGATTTATCGCTACATGTGCCGTGCTGGATTTTCCTTATGCCGCCGAACTTAGATTTCGCAAAAGCTGCCAGAATCCTTCAAAGAGCTGCTTGTGGCTTTCCAACACCATGTTATTTCGCTGTGCAAGTCCAAGAACTTCCAGCTAGGGCAAATAGGCAATGCTGACCAAACGTCGGTTTATCTGGACATGCCATCGCCCCTCACCGTGCATGAAAAGGGCTCTAACCGAGCTTATGTCTGGTCCAATGGCAATGAGCAAACACGAGTTACCGTCATGTTGTCGTGTGTGGCAGACGGACGCAAGCTCCCACCCTATGTCATCTTCAAGTGCAAGACAGCGCCTAAAGGTGATGTGCTGCCAAAAAATGTGGTCATGAGATGCCATGAGAAAGGCTGGATGAATGAGAATATTGTGCTTGACCGGATAAAGTCCGCCTGGTGTTGGCGGCCCAGTGCACTGTTGTCGTTCCCGTCCATCCTTGTGCTGTACGCATTTCGTTGCCATTTGGCCGACTCAGTGAAGAGGCTGTTGCGCGAATCCGGCACTGAACTTGTCGTTATCCCAGGTGGGATGACGTCTCAGCTGCAGCCTTTAGATCTTTGTGCGAACAAGCCATTCAAGGAAGCGGTCAAGGGGTGTTACGCTGATTGGATGCGCTCAGGTGAGCCTGCAGTGACTCTGACAGGGTGGCTAAAGCGAGCTTCGCCAGCCAAGCTATGCAAGTGGACTGTGGATGCATGGGCCAGCATGCCAGAGGACCTCATGCGTCGCACATTCATGAAGTGTGGCATCTCCAACGCGCTCGATGGCACGGAGGATATCCAACAAGGAACTACCTGAAGAGAGTGCAGCTAAGGAAGACAGCAATTCAAGTGCGGAGTGCAATTTAAATAAATGTTTTCCTCGAGAGTTTTCTAACTCATATTATATGCGGATAAAACTTTTTTTTCCATTTCACGTCCCAAAAATTTAACCTCGTACTATATACGGGTTCGTATTATACACGGGTTTTTACAATACTTTTTCTGAGCTCCGGACAACCACAGTTTAACGAGGCTTCACTGTAGCCATTGTTGAAAAGCTGGTGTGCTGTTTCGGTACAAAACGCGAATTGCTGTTTGTTACACCAATATTCGATAAGGTAACCTACTCAGAACTGCTAAAATGCGGCTAGCCACCAGTGTTAGTTCATGCTATACAACTCTGTCTATTTGGAAGGTATGTCAGGAACTGACATTAGAAAGTGCCAAATTATACATTAAGTTCTCATGTTGCTGTTTGGCCAAGATATTGAATAAACTAATGTTTTTTTCTTTTTTTTAGAAGACACACACATGCATATGAATGAATTAATTCTGGAGTTTTACCTGCCAAAATCCCGATTTGATTATGAGGCACACCGTAGTGGGGTCTCCGGATTAATTGTGACCACCAGGGAATCTTTAAACATTCCCCCAATGTATGGGACACGAGGGCAATTGAATTTTGCCCCACCAAAATGCAGCTGCCGCGGCCGGGATTCAATACCGCGACGTCGTGCTTAGCAGCGCAACACCATAGATGCCAAGCAATCATGCTGGCCCTGTAGGAATAACTCCAATAGAGAAAATAGTATGACATACATTGTTATTGCAAAGTATATTGCTGAGGTTTCAGCTGGTGGACCAGCCTATGTGAAGGTTGTGCACTGAAATAACATTTCAGTGCATTCCTAAGTATATATATGTGCAAGGAGATTTGCGGAGATTTTTTTTAAAAAAAGCAGGGAAAATTGTCACAAATAGGGAATTTTCGTGCATAGAAATGGAAATTCTGCTGCAAGGTACAGAACACCACTACCCAGATTAGGGCACCCTACCCAGATTACTCGCTGGGTCAGGCCCTCACAGTTGGTTCTTTATTCTATGGCCTTCGTTCTGCACAATTCTGCTAACAGATTAAGTCACTCATGCTTGTCTTTGTTCGTTGGGACTCATCGATGAAACGGAAGATGGCTGATCTGCCTTATGATCATCAGCAATGCACGACGTTGCCAGTGAAAAGAAAGCGTACTGCTCTCGATTTGGAAATGAAGTGCTTGTAACCAATGACGCAATCGTTGCGAACGTGCTTGCATCGGATAGCGACAGTGACGGCCACGAAGGTAGCGCTGACACAGTAGGGAAGGCTGCCTCAACACTGTCCCTGCCGAAGATCCTGTAGATAATTCAGTCTCTCATGGGCTTGTTTTTGTGAAGGACCTTCCGCTTCACTACGTGGAGCACTTGGATGCCTTGGAGAAGGGTGTTGGCAAGCTTCGTGTAAAGCGAGCAAGGCTGACGGACATGCGGTTTTCTTGTGCAACTCAGTGGGAAGCGCGGGGCGAGATGCTTGCAGTGATCATGTCCCGGCGTTTCTTTAGGATTTCTCAAGCTGAGATGCTGCCGTGGCAACCTTCCCGCATTGTTTAAAAGGGGCCTTTTGAGGCCACCAAAGCAATGCCTTGACAGAGCTCGTATGTAACTTGCCGCCCGTGACTTCTCTTTGCACTTGTTATAGAAGTGTCATTCTTGAACGCTGACAGCCACACCTTGTTAACAACATATGATCGAAGCACACGGGAAGTAGAGTTAAACGAGTCAACACAATCAAAAGTCGGATGGAGGAAGGTAGTGGGGAGGAGAACTGGCCTCCCCGCCATCATATCTTTCTCGGAACAGCCAGGCTATCCACCATTTCAATTTTTTTTTCATGCAACCCGATTACAACAATTATTGGTTATGACAACGGAATTTTCGTGGCACTTGAATATTGTTATAAGTGGGATCGACAGTAGTGTGCTTGGCATTGTGCCAAAAATGCTGTCGCTCCTAGACGTCGATGCTTATTGCGCTAGTCATGCGAAATTGAAGGTACCTCAAAAAGTGATGACCTGAGAATAGGGCACACATTTTTTGGCCACTTGTGGAATAAAGTCACTTATGTTTAGGCAAATCCGGTATTTAGGACTCTCGATGATTCAGATGTTGTGGCAGTCCCCGATGAGTGCAAATTATCGGTTGGCAACTGTAGTATCTTGACACTGTCTGCCTAGTTAACATGTTGTGGAAAAGATGGGCTATGCTGTACCTTAACAAGTTAGCTAAAGACTGAACATAGCAAGATTCAAGAACCTTTACAGAGGCCCAAAGACCCAAATGCTCTATAATCAACCTATTAGTGCAAAATGAACAAGAACAGCTTTTAAATAATATTTTGTCCATCTAAACTCATTTAGCATTTCCCTTTAGTATCCCTATAAGGACACCTTGTGGTGCCTGTGGAGGGGAATGGCGCCCTCCTCAACATGAAGCGAGGACCACCATTTCTCATTAGGTATGCAAAGGTAACTACTAGGAGTGTTGAAATGGTGAAAATTACTAATCACAAATATGATTATTCACGGAAATACGGAAAAACAGATATACGAATATTCAAGAAAACAACCTTTGAATATTGAGCAGAACACAGAACAGTTTTTATTCAAAGGCTCACCTGAAGAAGTAGAAGCCTGGTTGAACATAGGGCACTCTCGGTCGGTGTTGATGTGGCCCCAGTTGTGGCATTTAATGCAACGAACATTGCGCACAGGGATACCAAACGGCTGATCCCGAATCTCCTTGTTGTCCTTGGCAAAGCTGCAATGGTAACAGATCCCTCTTCAGTTTATGGAGCACCAAGGCAAATTGTGAAGCCACTTCTTTTCCTGCCTACCTTTTCTATAATCCTACACCATGAAAGAGCAGCTTATTTTCTATGATCCACACTTATCAGGCCCTTTGGAAATTTTAGTTATACACTGGAAGTTGTTAGGCGCAGTCTCACCAGTGTCCTACCGCAAAATTTTTTCACCTGGTTCATTATTAGAGGAAATAGGAGAAGAAATTGAAACATTGCATTGCTATGCTGGAACGAGGTGAGCTTCGCTGCCCAGTCTCTTCCTTTGCCTTGACTAGCATCTGCAAGCAACATTCCTCCCCTGGCATCTCCCATACAGGAGCCGAGGGACCACTTCAAGTTTACGTCACGAGCCATGCCACCCTTTTTCCTCATCTTCACTTTTTGCTGTGGTGGTTTTGCTCATTCTGCACTGGATGACTTACTGAAGTCACATACAACAATCGCTGAAACTGCAGGCAGTAGATCTTATGAACAGGTGTCTGTGCATCTGAAATTACGATTCTGTGGCAGCAAGCGAGGCTCCTTTGAGAGGAAGTACGCACGAGCTTTTGGTTCAAATTTCAACTATTTTCGGGCAATGCAGGGGTTTGCTGCTTTGCAGACACATTCATAAGTGCACTTCAAGGTTGGTACCTAATATTTGGCTCAAAATTCAAGGAGAGAGAAACAAACCTTATTCACATTCTAACTTGAGTTTTCAGTTGTTGTGATGCCAACACATTCTGGCAAGATGGTTTGCAGAGTCAGACTTCATCCAAAAATACACAATGTGTTAAAGCCAAATGATCAAAACTTACTTTCTGACAGGCATTTCTAGAGCCTAGGGCTCGAAAATGCAGCCATAACGTATGCAGTGTGAACAAACTATTTTTTTTTTATACAAATGAACAAACTGATGCCATGGCTTGGTTACTTGGCCCAGCTTTGTCTAGCTCCATGATGGCAATGTCGATTTAAACAAGCCTGCCACTGTTGGCTGTGGTCAAGCCCCACTACAGTTGTTTCCTAGCACTTTCAAAAGAAAATACCTTATGAAGATATCTACACGCATAATCACACTTTTTGTAAAAAAAATTGCCGCAAGTTCAGGTGTGCGATCATTATGCAGGTTATATGTCCCACGAAAAAAACATTTTTTTTTCATCCTGCATTTGCTGCAGGATGACAATAGGTTGACAAGCAGGTGGCTGCCGCTGTAACAGTGCGGGACACAAAAACAAACATGGCGGCTGGCAGAGCATGCCGAACATACCTGGTGAGATTAATTACGTGCATTGAAACAGTTTCTTCCATATCAGTAATGAATAATATTGTTAATATCGGCAAGTCTGTGGCAATAACATTGCCATGTCCACTTTGAGAGGATAGAAAAAGAGATGGGCATGCTTAGCTGCCAGTGACATAGAAACACATGGCGGGTATGCTGTGGAAATTGCGGCATTTGTCTTCACTACAATCCTAATACGGCATGTTCCCGCTAAGGGTGGGCGAATATCTTAGCTTTGTCACAAGCATCGATGTATGAATAGGGTACGCTGCTAACGTATCAGTGTAGATGTGGCTACTATCGTTGCCGCTTGGGATTTGTTGTGTGCCCACGAGTGCAGATGAGAAGAATTGAAAGGTGCCTTTTTTGTTGTTATTGACCACAACCATTATAAAGCCTACAAATAATAAAGCCAAGGCAAGTTTGGTTGTAGCTTTTTTTTTTTTTTCCATGGAAGTATGGAAAGTGATGAAAGGAATAAAATGGGGCATCTATATAAGAATGCTTGGTCTGTGCAGACCGCTTGGTATGTCTTGAAGAGTCGTTCGCGTAGCATTCGACATCATTCGACAGACGGTAAGCGCAATCATCATTAGCTAGACTTGGCACACGACATATCGCTGTGGCAAGTTTGGGGTGCGATCATTATGCAAGTAAATACGGTACCTAGGATTGGTCTCCAATAGACAGTGTCCATGGCATAGCCCTGATGTAGAGTTTCTTACTTGGAATGTTCAAATAGTTACAACCAAACCCAAGTTTTCAAGGAATTCAAGAGTTTTCAAGGAGGTGTACGAATCCTGGCATGATCTATGCACTGTGCTTGTCTGTTTACGATGCCCAAACCTGGTAAGGAGTCCTTTAAGGCTGTTTGAATGCATGTCGGAATGTCATATGAGGGCATGTCACAAATAATGCCAGTAAGTAAGGCTATGGCCGGTCACAAAAAAAGCCTCAACAGCAAAAGACATAAATGAGCATCAAGCAAAAAACAGACAAGACTGTTCTATTAATGCATATCATTCTACCATTATATCCGCACAGTTTTGTGAAACGTGGACCTTTCAGAAAAAAGCGCTTCAGTTATATTAACACTACTTTGTGTTTATTTTTCAGTGACAAGTGGAAGGGTGTTCAAATAGTGAAATTTCCCAATCAAATATGAACACCTCAGCACTGGTACATCAGTAGGACGTCATAAATTTCGAAGTATTTCCTTTTACCTGGGCCATTTTAGAATGGGAACATGCCATGAAGAAAAAAATTAACAAGGTAGTTAGTCTCAGTTTAGCTCACTACACATGTAACTGGCTAGTGCAAATTGCAGCCGCTCATTACTGGCAAGAGCAGATTGCCGCTCTGCCTCAACAACGCAAAAGCTTCCCGATCTACCGTAATATGCGTTCTGGAAGAAAGCGTGGATGACATTCAATGTTTTCACTGAGTGGTGCGGGGCATGGGATGTAGAAGTTGGAGATACTACGCACTGCCGGGCATGTCTTCTTGTAGACAAGAGCTTACCATGAACAGCCTTTTAACTTGTTTCAATGAGCCACCTGAACGAATCTGACCCAAACCACCACTTGGACGGATCTTTAAATTACCTTTTAAATTTACAAGGGTTGATCTAAAGATAAGGTTCCCGAAGAGCACCAGCCACACGGGAAGGTGCGAAGCAAAATCTGGCAACACTGCTGCGCACGGCTGTTCCCCAACTTTCAATTCCCCCCTGCTGCGCTTTGCTGCACCGCTCATTTCTGGTTCAGCAGCCATCTGATATGCAAGTTCCCACTGTTGATCCTGCCAAGTGCGAGATACGTTCCATAATTCGTTTTTTGCATGCCAAAGGGACTCCACCCATGGATATTCGTCGTCAGTTAACAGAGGTGTATGGCGACAAATGCATGTCCGTTCAACACGCCCGAAAGTGGTGCAGGGAGTTTAGTGCCGGTCAGAAGGAAGTCCACGATAAGGAACGGAGTGGAATACCATCAGTTTCGGAGGCGGTTATTGAGATGGTTCAATGTGAAGTGCTTCAACACAGGCGGATCACCGTCCTTGAACTTGTTGCTCAGATTCCTGGGTGTTCTTACGGTACAGTGGAAAGAGCTTTGACTGAAAAAATTGGGGTATTGCAAGTGTTGTGCTCGATGGGTACCGCAGCTTTTGACATCAGACCACAAGGAGAAACGCCTTGACTGTGCTCACCAGTTTCTTCAAAAGTGTCAAGAAGATAAGGAAGGATTGTTGGACTCCATTGTTACGGGAGACGAAACGTGGGTGTTCCATTTCACTCCCGAAACGAAACAAAAATCCGAACAGTGGCATCACCCAGAGTCCCGAGTCGCAAAGAAGTTCAAACTCCTTCTGCTGGCAAAGTCATGGCCAGTGTTTTTTGTGATCGTAAGGGGATACTGGTGATCAATTTCTTGGAACGTGGGACAAAAATAAACTTGGACAGTTATTGTGAAACACTAAGAAAACTCAGGCGAGCTATCTGGAACTGCTGGCGAGGACAACTGGCAGCCATTGTAATGCTGCTTCACGACAACGCCCGGCCTCATGTCTCCCGTTAAACCCAGGAACATTTGAC
Organism: Dermacentor albipictus; assembly: GCF_038994185.2. NCBI lineage: Eukaryota > Metazoa > Arthropoda > Arachnida > Ixodida > Ixodidae > Dermacentor > Dermacentor albipictus. The sequence goes on from NC_091821.1 coordinate 422,359,315, forward strand.
AAACTTTGGGTGCACTGTCATGCCCCGCCCACCCTACAGTCTAGACCTCGCACCTAGTGATTATCACTTGTTCCCCAAGTTAAAGGAACATTTGAGTGGCCAACACTTCCGGAGCAACGATGAAGTCAAAGAAAAGGTGAAACGCTTCCTCAGCAGCTTGGCGGTGGAGTTCTATGACATTGGGAGACAGAAATTGGAGCACCATCTCCAAGAATGCGTAGAAAAAATGACGATTATGCAGAAAAATAGAGCAAAGTCTCATCTTTCCAATGATGTAATGGGAACCTTACCGTATTTACTTGCATAATGATCGCACTTTTTTTGTCAGAAAAATTGAAGCAAATTCAGGGGTGCGATCATTACGCGGGTTAAATTTCCCGGGAAAAAAAAATTTTTTTTTCGTCCGCGTTTGCTGCGGGATGCGAGATTGCGGGTGCGGGACACCAAAACAAAAATGGCGGCTAGCGGAGCGAGCCGAACGCGATTTTTTTTTTCTTCTCGTGAGTACATTGCGTGCATTGAAACAGTTTCTTCCGTATTAGTGATGAATATTATCGTTAATATCGGCAAGTTTGCGGCAATAACGTAGCCATGTCCACTTTGAGGGGACAGAAATAGGTGGGCGCGCTTAGCTGCCAGTGACAAACACATGACGGGCATGCTGCGGAAACTGCGGCATCTGTCTTCACTACTTTCCGCTAAGGGTGGGCGAATATCTTAGCTGTGTTACAAGCGTCGGCGTATGAATCGGGTACACTTTTAACGTATCAGAGTAAACGTGGCTACTATCATTGCCGCGCCCGATTTGTTGCGTGCTCACGAGTGCAAAAGCAGATGAAAATAATCGAAATGCGCCTTTATTGTTTTTGTTGACATCAGCCATTATAAAGCCAACCCATAATAAAGGCAAGTTTGGTTGTACCTCATTTTGTCATGGAAGTGCGGAAAGTGATGAAAGTAATGAAATGAGGCATTTACTTAAGAATGTTTAGTGCGTGCAGGCCGCTTGGCTTGTCTTGAAGAGTCGTTCGCGTAGCATTCGACAGGTGGTAAGCGCGATCATTATTCGCTAGACTTAGCACACGACATATCGCTGCGGCAAGTTCGGGGTGCGATCAATACGCGGGAAATAAAAAAAATCGAATTTTGACGACAAATTTTAGGGGTGCGATCATTACGCGAGTGCGATCATTATGCGAGTAAATACGGTATTTCTGGATCAACCCTCGTAATAAAACCACTGCACACCACATCTGCACTTCAAGGGAAAAAAAACAAAACATTATGGCAGCAGCCCACAAGACACATCGCTGTGCGATTTGCCACTTGCAGGTCCATGCTGAAAGCATTTCATTCAGGTTCGCGTGGTTGGAACGCTCGTACTCGGACAGTGGGAATGGACTCGGATGTTCCGCAAGCTGAAGGCCACTTTCGAAACTAACAGCGCGTGTGCAGTGTGTCGGCAGTCATTGATGCAGGCTCCGGAGGAGAAGGGCCAAGAACGAAAAGACATACCAGCCGTGAGGTGTCGGAGTGGTGCGTGGCATGCAAGATATACGCAGACTTTTTAGGGGGGTCGAGTAGCGAGAACGACTGGTTCCAACAGGAAGTCGATCCCGAAACCTGACAACAGCCCACCTGGCTCCTTGCCCATGTATGACAATGAACCGTTTAAACAGTGTATTGTTGGCACTGTAACAGACACGTGGCTGGGCGCAGGCATGTGATTAGCAGAACAAGTGCGCTGATAGCAGCACAGTGCGTCCATTTTTACCTTGGCTTTAGTAAAACCACACAACAAGCACCTTGACGCATGCGAGGCACACATTGGTTACGCATCCAGGTGGCACAGGCTTTTAAGGGTTTGCGTTGCAATCAGTATGTCAGTGACTATTTTGCAGCGTGAGCGACTTTCAATGTTTGAGAGCAAAAACTAAGTCAACTTTTGAGCATTTGACAGGGCCGTGGGGAAGCAAACTGGTAAGTTTGTGCTTTTCACGATCTCAGGAAACTGTCCAAGACTTGCAGAGATCTCAAATAAGCTTCTGATCGGTATATTCTATACATTAAATTAGCAATATGTCAAACTATTTTGCAATTCCCTTTGAGTTTGATATATACGGGATCGACTTAAGTAGGCAGAGCTACGTCACATATGGTACGTAATGCTGTAGATGTTCAGCATAACTCACAGCTTGCCATAGGCCCACGGGCATGGCAGTGAGAGACCGAGGTTATGTAGGACATCAAAGGGCCGAATGCAAAGAAGCAGGCTGTGCTTTAATGCATGGAGGTAAATGAAGTTCAGCTTAAGTGCCATCTCGAACTGTGCAGACCATCTGCTGGAGCACTGGTATCGCAATTGCAGTAGCAGCGAGCTGAATTCGGGCTCCGGCCAGTTAGTCATGACAGTGTGTCACTTGACTGAAGGTGCAATTCCTGGGTCATCATTACAGGACAGCATGACGGCGGACAATGTGGTGTGCCTTGTCCTTACTTCTATTGGGGAAGACTGAAGGGTGAGCAGAGCAGCCGCTGTGATATCCAGCCTTGCCAAGAGCAAGTACCGCTTACCCGCGAACTTATCTACAAAGATTTGCAGCTGTGATTATGAAGCGTCAAGATGATGGACGGTGATAACGACTACAGTAATGAGATAAAAAAAGTGGGCTTACTCTTCTCGTGGTGCATTGTACTTGCGCTGCCACTCGAACTTGAATTCAGGTTCATCATCTTCCTTCTGGTGCTCTGAAAGACAAAATAGCAGCAGTTTGAAAACTATTTTTGATTTCACCCAAAGGGCGAATCACTGACACCAATAACAATTATTACACTATGCTTGAGCTCCTTGGATGGCGTTCTAGCAATATACAAGGGTGACACGTTCGCGTGATGCAGCATGCAAGGTAATGGCTGCTGTGCGGCAGAAACGGTGCCCTGGCAGCTACCAGCCATGTCAAAACACTGGCATGATAAGGAGCGCTGCCAGCAGCATTGCAAGCATCTCATGCCCCATTGTTATGGTGCATGAGATGAACGTTGCCCTGGCTTCACCACTGATTGAGTGTGTTCACTTGGCCTTATCATTTTTTCAGCCAAATGCACTTTGTGTCACTCGTGTCCCAAGGGTCCTCTTAACATTCCACATGTGGGCTGCACAAGTGTTGCTAATACTGAGACATCACGTGGCATCTACAACGTAAACGTGCCTTGAGTATCGGTATATTCACTATTGAAATAAAAAATGTGCATGTTCTCAGAAGTGTTGGCTAAAGGTTGACGGCACACTATAAAGTGTCTCGATTCTGCCTATAGCTGCAACAGTGACAAATTAATGACACACACATTTTGTCAATATGTGCAATAGATATTGAAGTATGCTTCTGACATGCCATAGTTATTCATTCTCAAAGCTGTCTGCATAAAAATAGTGCTCAAAACAAACAATTGTAAGGAAATAAACATCAATTAATGAATAACTGGTGCTGTTTCTTGAATCAATGGAGGTTAAATCTGATATTATTTCTGGAAAACAAACTAGAATAATGAAAAGGATTCGAGCTGCAAACTAAAGCGTGTTTTCATAATCATCCCAATAGGTGTAATATGGAAGGAGGAGCTCCAGATATCGAAGTTGCACTGTTCAATTTCTCCAAGTTGAAGAGCTCGAATGTATACTAAGGCCTAAGAGAACACAGTCAAACTTTTTTATAATAACAAAACAGGATATAATCAAGCAAGTGAAATTCCCCTTTAAATCTTCAAAGGGTTCATACTGCAGTACATACAATAATGGATACAACTAAGTAATGGGTATAATGAAGTAATTCTGGCTCCCGCTTCAACTACGCTATAACAAGGTTTTACCTCGTACTCATCCTCAAATTGCCAAACTTGTGCAATAAAAAAGCAACCATCGGGCACTAATGAAGCACTTCTATTTACTCAATTCTATTTATTTCCTATAATCCGACATTCACAGCTGGCTGAACTCCATGATAACATGAGTGGGCCGCCACACAGACCACTGACGAAGTGCGAAAAAGAATAGCTTGGGAATGTAACTTTTACATCATCCTGCCCTTTTCACCTTTTAGATAAAAGTTGGTTTTACTAGAATGACACCGTTTTCTGTAACTGCGTTGTTTAGTTCACTACATCGATACTAATTTGGACCTGCAGAAACTCAATCAAGTGTTAGAAAAAAAATCAGTAAATGCACCACTCCAAAGTCTGTTAGATTGTGAAGTTATCCTTGCTGACCAGTGATGACAAAAGTAAAGCCACTACAAATGTAAGGCCTACCTCTTTTGACACCTGGTGGGGCTTCATACATAAAATTCAGAGACAGTTTTTCCTTGCTTTCCTTACTGACCAGAGACCTGAAAAGACGCATAAGAAATTTCATCAACAAAATGTGAAATATATTGAGAGGGTGAAACATACTTTTAGACTTTACACACAATCTATGCAATGCATGATCGTAATATGAAATGTCCTCACAGCCAATACTTCCAGCTTAGACCCAAGAGCTGCAAATTTTACTAAGTGCGTGATAACCATACTTCATCCCTCAATTCGTTGCTCTGAAGACATGAAAAATTTTTACATGTCTTTGCAGCCTGAAATTAGCAGTTTGTGGATTGTATTCACACAACACAGAACACTTCCTTCAGGTTCAGTGACTAAGCCAAGTAGCTATTCTGCTGCTATGCATGAGGTCACAGTTTAATTCTTGGCCACGGTGGTGTCGCAGTGAAGGCCAAATGCTCAATGGTTGTGTACTGAGCTTTATGGGTATGTTTCAGAACTTACCCTGGCTGAATAAGATTTGGAGCCACTTAATGTTTCTAATAGTATATGTGGTTGGGAGATGCACACACATTAAGTGTTCACATTGTTACCTGCCAAAGTGCAGTAATTTAGTAAAACTATCAAGTTTCTCTTCTAAAGGAACAGTGTGGTATCACGTGCATGGTGACTCGAGGTCTGGAAGCTCTAAAGTCATGCAAAATAGAAGCAGCAACCTACTATTTCACCAAATCTCAGCAAATCTTAACAATGTTACCTGTTGTTATAAAGGTCTTGCTCTTTCTCATACTGCAATTTCAGCTCTTCCTGCTTTCTTTTTTCGTTCTCAGTCCTCTGCTCTGCCATCCATGCCTACAACGATGCAAAAACCAAGCACGCATCACAAAATTAACAGGTTGCCGACAGACACTCGCAGATAGAAGGACTGCACATAAAAAACGGTAATGTTCTGTATGGTGTTGTACAAGTCGCGGACCGCTTTTTCTCGTTGCGACGATAGATTGTATTTTATACAGGTACTACTCCAGGAGGGCACATGTAAACGGCAAACGGAGGCCTCAGGAGAGCACCTGAGATTATAATAAAGGAGGCGGCGCAGGATCTCCAGGGCACCCAAGGGGTAGCGGGGGGATCAAAGGTGGAAGCCGGGCGGGGTGTATAAAATCGGCTGTCGGATGCGAATACCCCCTGGCACGCTTCAGCCTCCGCGGCCCCAACCCACGGACCAGTCCGGGTTCTAGCTTTGATGTCTCCGTTGCCGCTTTGGTGTGCTGGGGGCGCCGCCAATAATGCGAAATAATGACACGTTGTTACAACTAGCAAACAACACGACTGAATAAATATAATTACGTCCAGCCGCCAACTTGTGAAGCTAAGTTCAGCACTATCGCGCCCCACGACTTCTGCAACACCAGTCAGAACTTTGCCCATAAGAACAGCCGCACAAAATTTATGAACAACTAGCTCTGAAAATCCGTTGTTGCTCCCCTTTGCTTGACATGCATTGTTAGACAACAATGACACACAATAAATGGCTCCGGCGTACAAGTTACAAGCACTCAAAACGTAAAGCGCTAATGGCCGAGACATACCATTGAGTAGATTAATATTTCGCCGATCACCGTGCACGCACTGAACTCGAAATCAGGCAATTCGTTTACGTGGTTAAGCAACAAAGGTAATGAGAAAGCCACTCCGCACGACAAGATCTTGTCACATAAAACACAGAATGATCTCTCTCCGCCGTAGAGGGCTCGCTCTGCCGTTGCTAAGATGGGCAAATAGGCCAGCCGACGGTAAACAGAACACCGAAAAATGATGACGAGAAGCAAAACGAAAGAAATGGGAATCTTCCGGCGGATTTCACCTACAAATTCGCGTAACTAAGCAGTGAACAGAAGCGGCGTAAGGCACCAAGGCTGCACAACAGCTATCTGCACCACTGCGCCATCACCGCAAACAGCAGCGTTCTCACCCTTTTGATGTTGTCCCGTGACGCAGGGTGAAACGGTTTTTTGCACATGTAATTGTTGTACCCTTTCCCCATGGTGATGGCTTTAAAGTGTCAAGTAGAACGCAATATACACCAGTGAACTAACCACGCATATCCGACGCCATTAACGTAACTCACTTTACAATGTGGACAAATGAAAGCAAAGCACATTTTCGCTTGCTTTGTAATGATGATGGCATCGTGGTGCCGGCTCCGCAGCAGAGTAGTCGCGAGCGTCCTCTAGCATCGGTTGGTGCAACATTCACATAAAACTTGGCAAACATTTTGTTAAACATTTGGTAAACATTTGGCTGTAGCATTACGCTTCGTGCTAGTCTTCTCCGTTAGCATCTTTGCTTTTCGGTATAACTATAGTCAGGGTATTGAAACTGAACCTAAAGGCCAACTGCAACGAAATTATGGACCACGTAAACAGCCCAATTTACCATAATTTAGACATACAGTAGCTACTGTGGAAATTTCACGCTTGAAATACGAGTGAGCGCTTCACAATACGCTCGCAAAAATATATTTTTTTTATGTATCGAAACTAACAAAAAAAAAACACTGCATTATTAGTTGCCGGAAGTGACGTTCTTTGGAAGCTCTAGAGAACAGCGTCCGGGTCGTCTGCTTCCCTTGCTTGCGCCGTTACGTCCATATTTCGCTTTTACACGCGCGATTCTAGCTCTCGCGTGCACCGCGGTACCCCAGCTCATCAATTCAAGGCATACGAGTGTGCCACTTTCGCTATTTCCGCGCAAAAGTTCGCCGAGCGCGTACGGTATGCTCTTCGCCCCGGCTGACGTGGCTTTGGACTTGTTCGAGCGCTCGCCGCATCGTCGGGTCCATCGCCGACGTCTCCACGGTTCTTCCACGATTCTCAGCCTGCTAGAATGCAGCGGTCTATAGGCGGACACCGACTCAGGTCTCGCATGTCTGCCAGCCACAACGTTAATATACTTTGCGAGCTGCTTCGTGCGCTGTGCCAACGTCGTTGCGCGCCCGCGATGTTCTATTAATACGAAGTATTTAACTACGAGTCCAGCCGGTTACCTCCATCTGGTAGTCTACGTTCAACAGCCGAGGCTCGGCAGCCTCGGTGCGCTCTGCCCCTGCTCGAAGAAGAGCGCATTAGGGTGGCCAAGCTAAAGGCGCGGATATAATCGGGCTCGCTGCATCGACGAAAAAAGAAATTCAAGAGGGAGAATTAACATTTTTATTTGGTAGATGCAGCTTTGGAGAGGCGTCCTCATTCCAGAATGCCTCGAGCTCGGGCCGCGTCCTAGAACCACGCAATCAGCCGTTGCTGATCTTCGAGGTCGCAGCTGGCAAGGGTCTCTCCCAAAGCTCATTGGTGTGGTAAGGGTTCGGAGGATTTAATGATGCCGCTCTGCAACCCCCTACTATGTGCCTGAGGGACACGGGCTCTGCGCAAAAGCGGCATTGCGGAGAGAATGATGTAGGGGCTATGAAGTGATTTCTGGTTGTGTGGGGGAACGTATTAACCTGTAGAGCTCGGATCAGGAATCGTTCCTGCTCTCTAGGTAGTGATCGACTTGTGTGGGGGTGCATATATGTTCTGCGGGTTAGCTTGTAGTGTTGTGTGATGTCATGGTACGAGACTAACGGGTGCGTGCGCTCGGGTTCCGATTCCTCGGCGTCGGCTCGGTGGGTCAAATCTCGAGCCACGTGGTTGGCGACCTCGTTGCCAGGAATGCCGTGATGAGCTGGCGCCCAGATGATCATGACTGATCTCGTTGGCGGCTTTTGATTGATGATCTGGAGCGTAGTGGTATGAATCCTGCCGCTAGCAAAGTTGCGGCACGCCTGTTGGGAGTCGGTCACTATATACTTCAACCTCTGTTTCGGAGAGGGCTATGGCCGCTTCCTCGGCTTGAAGGGGATTGTTTCGAGTGAGCGAAATGCTGCTCCGATGTTCTGTGTTGACGACTACGGTAACTGTTGTGGCTGCGCATCTGGGGAAAGACCCCGCATCCGCGTGTAGGCTGTAGAGGGTTAAGTCCCGTATTGCTTGCGTAGGGCCAGGGCCCGGGCCTCCCTTCACTGTGCGTGGTGCACTGGGTGCATGTTGCGAGGTAGCTAGAGGGTGTACGGTGATGTTGCTCCGGATGGCATGGGGTAAGCTCAGAGTCTGAGGCGGCGGATTGCTGAGAGGGGCAGAGAGCCCCAGGCGTAAGGGATAGGCCTCCCCTCTTCCGTAACCGCCAGCCTTGTTCGCTGACTGGATAAATGTGCCTCGATCAGCTCCTCCGCCGTGTTGTGCCCTCCTAGTCGTAGTAGGCGTTCTGTGGACGTACTGACGGGCAGGCTCATCGCCTGCTTGTGCGCCTTTCTGATCATTGTGTTGATATTCTTGAATTCCGTCGCATTGAGTAGTGCGTATGGAATAGCGTAAATTATTCGAGACTCGACGAAGGCTTGGACAAGCCGAAGCGTGTCCGCCTCCTCCATGCCTCTTGCCTTGGTTGTTATTCGCCGGATCATGTGGGTAACTTGGGCTGTTGTATTCTTAACCTTGTGAATTAATTTGGTACGATCCGACTGGAAAACCATTCCCAATATCTTTACGCTCTGAGACGGAACAATGGTGTGTCCCACCATTTGTATGTTGATAGTGGGCGAGTCGGATGAGTGCTTCTTTCGCGGTAAGACCAGGAGTAGCTCCGACTTTTTTTTTGGGGGGGGGGGGGGGGCGCAGCTGAGGCCGCATGACTTAGCATAGTTGCTCACCACGTCTGCCGCTTCCTGCAAGCGGCTATCCATTGCCCCGATGGACCCTGCGGACGACCAGATGGTAATGTCGTCGGCATATAGGCCATGCCGGAACACCGGAATGTTATCGAGGAGGGGCGGAAGGCCTATTAAGGTGATATTGAAAAGGAGAGGGGATAACACTGCGCCCTGTGGTGTGCCGCGCCTGCCCAGTAGGAAGGAGTTTGTGGCTTTTGGTCCCCGACCTTTAGGATGGCTGTTCTATGTGAGAGGAAATCTCTGATATAGAAATACGTCCTGGCCCCACAGCTCAGCGTGTTTAGCCTCTGTAAGATTGCTGTATGCTTGACGTTATCGAACGCCCATACATTTTCTTTTTCTTGCTTTTACTGCTCAACCGCGTGCGGTCTTCGTACGCAATCAGTTTATTATTAAATAAAAATGATTGCGAACGAACTTTACAAGCCTCCATCAAATCTGTGCGACGTGCAATTTCATAAAGTAGACGCAGGACGGCTTGTGAAATAAGGAAATGAGGAAAAAGGCCGACGTCCGCGTGCCTTTGTAAAGTAATATAGGGGGTTTCTAAATAATACAGTGTACCCGAGGTATTTATTCCCAAGCTTGTTGTGCGCTTCTTCGTTGCACACTATCCCGAGGCAGTTTTTTTTTTTCCGTTTAGCAATAATGCGCACTTCTTTTGACATAAGAAAAACGGTGTTATACTTAAAGACTAAAATTTGCGCTTTTTAAGGCTGTGTGTTTAGCCGTGGAATAATATACAGCGTCTATTAAACTGCTACATTACTCAAGAAACAAATTATACTTGCACGTGATGACACTTTAGCCAACAGAAATGGCGTTTGAGCTTTGAAATTTCGGTGAGAAATGCTGCTCATTCGATCAAAATTTACGATCTCCTTACTGAGTTTTTTTCATTAATTCTTGTTTGCGACGAATCGTTTTCGCGGCATATGATGTTTAGTTTGTGTAGGGGAAGCTTATTGTCTTTTGTTGAATTTTCAGGATCATTTTTCGGACGACCAGTTTGAGCTATGACTGCATCGCAAGAGCTCATTGTGGACCACATTACTGGGGTAATGGCGTGTTCCTCGTTTACCTACTTAACTATAATTTCAGCATCTGCAAGCTCAGCACTAAGGTCTTCAAAACAACACTTGCATTATGAGAAAATAATCGGACGGTACAAGTAAGTGTAAACATTTAAGGCAATGTTAGTGTATAAATGACGCTCTGGCCCTTACACGTGAGCCCCATTCGTAATCTGGCTAACCAAAATAGGAAGTCCCTTTTATTCTGAAGGTAAGCGAAATAAATAAATAAATAAATAAATAAATAAATAAATAAATAAATAATGTAACCCCTCAGTGCAAGCGCCCGTGAACACACCGAATTCTCCAAGGTTTTCAACCAGAGCGCACAGTCAGTGCCAACGTAATAAATTTGAATGTTTATTGTCATGCCGGAATAAGCGATGCGTCTTCAGTCACCGCCTCCGTTCGCCTGACTTGCATCTTAATAGTTATTTTTGCGACGCAACATATATGCATGGTAGGAACTTGGGTGCAAGCCAAGGGGTGGACTGTGACGCGCCCGAGGGGCGCGATGACTGAAGGTCAGCCAGCGTGGCAGGAAATTAAGGACGTAGGAATAGAAAAATGAAGAAAAGGAAAGTACTAATCGGATACCAAATTAATTATCCAAATATTCGACCTCTTTCTGTGGGAGAAAGACTGCAGCTTGCTCACACACGGAGGTTCACTCACGGCTATAACACAAAACGGGGGTTCGAAGGCATACATGTATACATAGAAGTCGATTCAGAGTCTCAAATTCAGACCACTTTAGCACAGGAGTGCGATGGTACGATGGTATAGCATTTGGAACATCCCGCCAATGTCGACGACCCGGCCGAGGTTCCATGAGCGCTCTTGGCTCTGTTACGATAAGGGAAACGAGGTAATATTCATGTGTAAGCGGCCTGGGCAGAACACGGTGCTCACCGCTATACCACTGCAAGCGGTCGCTTAATCTTTCGGTCTGCATAGTATATCGGTCTCGTGGCTTTCCACGCTGTCGATAGGCGAGCCCATGCATCAAGAATTCGTTTTTTTTTTCATCTTCGAGGCTTACGGTCATGTGAGCGCGAGGGAAGTGCTGCTGAATGCAAGGTGCTTACAGTAACTTCTTCGCTGCCACAGGCGTTGATGTCGATACTGTCCAGTATGCGCACGTATATATGTTCGTGTTCTTAAAACATGTGTTGTAACGGTATATGCATGGTCGTGTACGCAGCCTTTGGGCAAGAAGTACAATGATCGCGCTACTTTTGAGGCGCCAATCATCATCAAGGGGTGTCTACTGGAGAAGGAGAACATGTAAGAAATCGATCGCTTGTGAACTATGCGTCCTTCAATGTGGCCGCGACAGCAGATAACGTGCAAGAAGTCAATGTGCTAGCGTTGCTTGTAAGTGTTCGTCAAACATCTACCCGAGACCACCGGCGGCGACTTGCAATAAAGCACCTCCGTGGTCAGAAAACTTGCAGTGGCAATTCCCGCCCCTTAATATACCTCACGGCGATGCCGTAACATCGGCGGGCGCTTTGGTATATACCCACCGTGTTGATCCTACACTTAGAAGTCCATGGTGACGGCGGCGCAGCGCCCGGTCCCTTTGTTGGTAACTCGCATTTTTCTACTCATATGCGTCCATATGCGCTGCGGCAGAGAAAGGATGGTAGTTAGGGCCGATTTACGCTCGAGCCGCCCATCGCCGCAAGCCGCACCGCACGCTTGCGGTCGCGCGAAAAATTGCACGTATCCAGCACTTGTGCACAAATTACCATTTACACTGTGTGCACAGTGTATACTTTACACATTGAAAGCCGAAGTTTGTGCACAAGTGTTTGATACGTGCGATCTTTCGCGCGACCGCACGCGTGAGGTGAGGCTTGCGGCGATGGGCGGCTCGAGCGTAAATCGGCCCTTAAGGGAGGCACGACGCAGCTAGCGCAGCATTCTTGAGCGGTCTCGAAAGCAGCAAGTGTAGCGTCGATCCGATCGAGCACCCCGTCTTCCTCAGAGGCGCCACGCAGTCGGTCTCCCGTGCACGCACCGGTGGTACACCGCCGGGCCCCGGAGTGGCGGCAGGAGGGCCCGCCACAGTTCCGAGCCGTGTTCTGGCGGTGATGTTTGCTCGCATCTTTGTTTATACCCAACGACCCGTAAGCGCTATAGACGCACCCACGCGCGGAGTTATGTTGGCAACGGACCCTGCCGTTGGTCGTAGAGTGATTCGCTCCGTACCGCGCTGTACCGCGCTGCACGGTGCCGGAGCAGCCAATCCAGAGCATGCCAGCCGAAGAAGAGGGCGACGAAGAGGCGTCCGTGCACTCGCAGGTGGCGGCGCCGTGAGAGCACGGGCGCGCGTTCGTGCGCGCGCGACGGCACGAGACCTGCCGTTCGCGACCAGTGCGCCCCGAAAAAACGACGAACTGCCGCCTCCGCCGTCATGCCCATCCTCTACACGGACGGCAGCAACAGCGCAGACGCCGGAGCCGCCACGTCATCCGCCGCATCGACGTCGCAGCCGCGCGACGACCGGTCGGACAAGAAGCGCCGCAAGAAGAGCGCCATCGGCCGCTTCGGCCGGGCGGTGGTCAAGTCCTTCAAGAGCAGCGACAAGAACTGCTCGCGCCACAAGGATGTCGAGATCGCCAACGAGAAACTCCGGCAGATCAACCGCGGTGAGTGCGCCCTCTTCGCTTCTGACCGTTCGCGGCGGGATCCAGGCGTCGTGAGCGCACGCCCGCGGTCCGCGTCCAATACCTACGACGCGACAGGCGTAGGTATAAGGCATTTCCGGTCCATTTTCGGCGTTGGCGCGCGCGTTCGCTTCGCGTCGCTTGATAGCCACGCCATTATCGTGATTGCTGTGAGTTCCGTGTGGTAATCGCTTTAGTGGAGGATCGCATGGAGCATTTTAGGATAAAAACTACGATGTCGTTATCGCGAGTTCTAAAAAGAAACGCGCCAGCGTCTTATGTTGTTTTGTAGCTTCCGTGGGAACAGCCGTGGCGGGAGGGTTCCTATATACTCGCGGGCAACTTCCTGTGGCAATGAAGGGAAAGGTATGCGGGCGCGTGGCTGCTGCACATGTGTTACGGCGCCAAGTAGTCCGCCAGCGTTTGACAGTGCTTTTGGTTGCTCGGAACAGACGCTGAATCGACGCAGCTTCCACATGCAACGGTTTCGCGTTTGCCCAGATGCGGAAGGGAAAAGCGGCAAAATAAGTAAACTTTTGCGTTCAGTGGTGTGTGTTATGTTACCTAACTGTTGCTAATAAGGTGTCTGTTTTCTCTTCCCCAGCTTAAACTAACGGGGATGAAAACACGGGACACTATTCAGAAGCGCTCTCACTTGTGCGCTCTTTGCCTCCGTAGCTTTCCTAATTCCTTGCCACAGAAAGTTGTCCGCGAGTATAGACCTTTATTGAATTAGCTGCTAAAACATAGATAAACGCAGATAGAAACGCCTTGGTAAATGGCTAGGCACATATGAACGAGACGATGCTGCGTACTGTCGTGATGCACACACGTTGGTCTGTGTGGGTGTCTTCGCGTTCGCTCTACCGAGAGCTGGAGTGAATGTTTGCGCGTGCCATGAGGTACCTCAGCTCTACCCAGTAAAAAAAAAAAAGTCAATGGGTCCAACTGGTCACACCACTTCTTGGCAATTACATCCAAATGGAATGAACTGGAAGCCAGTTGGAATGTAGCACTTCAACGGGAGAGCCCAATTAGACTTGACAGTTTCGAATCGTCATAACAATTTTCCATTCGGTCTCATAATTGGAATTTGCTCGTTGTTCCAATTGGTTATACACATTCTATTTGGGGACCAATTAGGACGACACCTTTACAATTTAAATGATCGGTAGTTCCACTGGTCGCACAATTCGAATTGGGGTCAACCCTCTGGAGCATTGCTCTTCCAATTGGAATCGTTCGACGACGTTGTGAGCCCAGTTTATATGAAGCATTCCGATTAGACATCTTCTGATAACGCTTGCGCCACCGCGGGTGGAAGGGAAAGATTAAAAAAAAAATATTATGGGACACTTTACTTATGGGACACTTATGAGACACTTTACTTCAACAACTCAATGAGGCGTCAGGAAAGACTTGAGTGGAAGTTTCGCGACTCACACTTACGAGTTCTAGCTCTAGCGCCATAGGATTAGGTGAGAACGTAGGAGCAGCGAGACAAGCCGCGTCTGCTTTGCTGCGCTACAGGCCCTGCTTGTTACTGTACAGCCGACCAGCTCCGGAAGACAACAAGGAGTACCAACGCCTACACGAAACGATCCGCACCAACACTGGGCGAGCAGAATCACCACGATCTCGCAGGCAGACTGGGAGATGGGATGAAGACCAGTTCAGGTAAGCCGGACGCTCCCTGTACTTGTTGTTCTTACACATCGAAACTGAAGCAGGAAATGAGAGGCAATACATTAGTGTGCAACGTACACGAAAGTTTCAAGTTAGTTAGTGTCCATTGTTCTTCCAGTGTGAGTTAATCTTAGTGCGGTCGCGTTTTTCATCGCTGGTTAATTTTGCTGCTTACCGAACTGTGCAGACATACCGTGTCTCACGAACCCCAGGAAACTGCAACTCGGCATTTAAGCTGCTTTCGGAGCATTTTTTCTTCGTTGTGGTAGTCTCTTGGGTGCAGGCGGCCCCTCTGGTGGAGCTAACCCATTCAAGACAAATTGGTTCTGGATTTGTTTCCGCCGTTTCCTGCGCTTTTGGTTTATTTGTACTTCGAGACTTAACAATATAGGTCTTGGGTGGTGCGGCTAAAGGCAATCAAATTGCCTGCCAAAGACCATTGCAATAAAAGTAGCAGAATGTCAAGGTGTAACAAGACTTTATTGCACAAAATGTAAATCAGATGTAATCAGAACAGTAATTCTTTAACTCAACACAACACATTAAAAGTTCCTACATACGTGGTGATAATATCGCACAATCCAACACAACTCGACATCCCCAAACCACACATGAAGGTGAATCACCGGCTGTCGAAATTTAAGAAGGAAATAAGAAAAACAATGAAATGGTGCAAATTTTACCGGGAACTTAACTTTTTTTTATTTGTCTCTTTAGTTGATGCATGAGAATGGACTGAAGTTTATTGCTGAGTAGTGTTGCGATTACTTAAAGGCAAGGTATCCATGCTAAGCGAAAGAAACTGCATCAGTCACGTGGCTCCAAAGCGAAACCCTGCCATATCGCCGCGCATCCTCCATCGGCCTCTGCCTGCTAAATTCGTGGTACAAACTGCAAGTGGCCATGCTCAGTTATTTACCTGTCAAGACACTCCGAAGCAAGCTGTGTTGAAATGTGCAGCATGTGCCTCTTATAGCATCTTAGTGTCTATGAGACATTAAGCATTATCAACCAATCATGCACGGTAGACAGAGCGATACTTTCTTGGGACGCCACTCCTGCCTCCTAGGGAAGTGTTTCTGAAGCTTTATAATAGTTAGACTATAGAAAGGGCGAAGAGAGAGAAGATAAGAGATCGGTTGACGGGAACGAGGAAGGCCTGCTGACCGCACCATCCGAATAGACATTGCACGAATAAGCATAAAGGGGAACTAAATACCAGGCTTAGCTTACAGAGAAGGATGTGTACCGCGTGAGCTAACGTCATTACACTGACTATTCGCAATGGCTGAACTGCAAGAAGTGGCACTTTCGACGGAAAGGGGCAGCATTGATTGCGTTAGCAAATTAGTAGACAGCTATACGAAGTAAGGATAGCAGTTTTATCGGCCGTATAAACTTGGAAACATTCGCTTACTAACTTCATCAACAGGCATGATGTCAGCGCGCACAAGCAAACGTGACACATTACGTTCGATGAGCGTGGACACTCTCTATCAAAGCGCTCTTGTGAGCAAGCGCGGCAGCAGCAGCGAGCGAAGTGACCTTCTTGCCGTCTATCTGCTTCAACCCAAGAGCGGCTTGAACACACCGCGCACAAAGGTATCAGCCGTCTGCAGATCCCTTTCAAGATACGGCGCACGCGACCGCGCGGGGCCGTGCAAAGTGCGCACTTGTTTGCAGAATCGAAGCCCCCCCCTCCCTCTTCCCAGGCTGCCTCCCCGCTTTCCTCCACATATGGCGCGCGAGATTGAGCCGCGATCGTCAGTTCCCCATGCGCCCGGTCGCAAGATGCGCATTTGCTGCGGGAGCACGACCACCCCTCCCCCCCCCCCCCCTCCTTCCCATCCCCCCCGGCCTTTTGCGCGACGGCAGACTGCGCGTTTGCTCTCCGCTTTCTTCTCCGCGCGCGCCAGATTGAGCAGCGATTATCGGCTTCCCTCGCGTGCTTTCACTCGAACATGCAGCACAGGACGTGCGGCGACGGTGTTATCGCCCTTGGACTTTACAAGGAACATCACGGCGACGGCAAAAATGCGCCTGGAGTGTCCGTATTTATGCTATCGTAATAATAGATAAGTGCGCCAAAACTGCTCTTGCGAGATAGCTTTAACCACACGTGCCTCTGACCACTTGCTCATTCATGGCCAGCAGGAACGGGCGCTCCGTGCAGTTGAAAGCTCACTTTGAACTAAAAGTTCCAATCAGGCATATAAAAGGATTATAGCCAACCGTATAATATTTCTTATAATAAAGACAGAATATGGATTTGAATAAAGTACATAGTTGCGCACAATGCCCACAACTTTCGGCATGCCCATTATGAGGTTTTACGTGCCAAAACCACTTTCTGATTATGAGGCACGCCGTAGTGGGGGACTCCGGAAGTTTTGACCACATGGGGTTCTTTAACGTGCGCCTAAATCTAAGAACACGGGTGTTTTCGCCCCCATCGAAATGCGGCCGCCGTGGCCGGGATTCGATCCCGCGGCCTCGTGCTCAGCAGCCTAACGCCATACCTATTATCAAGCTGACAGATTGCGGACGAAATATGGTATATAAAAGCTAAACAGACGTTAAACGATCTGCCAGTAATTCCTGAGCTCATACGGTATAACTACACTACGCATTGATTTACGAGAAGTGCGCCGACATTCTATCTAAGAACCTGAGTTTCTAAAAAGAGGGTTTGTCTACGTTTCTTTGATATTTTCTTCATATGTCCATGTCTTACTTTTGTGTCTTGTTTGTATGTCAATTCCAACATATAGTTAACCTATTTTTGCCCTGCATTGCTTTAGCGGGCTGTAGCGCAGTTAGCCATATTTTGAAATCGCAGCGGGCAACATATCAACGCGAAGTGTCCATCTACTTTTTTCTTTTTTTTTTACACTGGAAGGGTAGATGGTGCATGGAACGTGTAATCTTTCTTGGTTTGTAGCCAATGAACCAGAATAACATTATTAAGTTCCTGGAGAAAAAAAAAAAGATCCAGCCGGAATCGCTGGTGACTTTGAACCTGTTGGATGGCAGGCGAAAGCACTTTTTGAGCACTCCAAAAGTGTCCCTGTTTATCCACTGCAACGCGTCCTATAAAAGTGTTTACACGTATACAAGCTACCAGAGTGGCTACCATGATTGCATTCTCGTACTTGCTTGCTTTTTCTTTTTTGGCAGAAACCTCCAAGGACGTTATGAGGTACCACGACGTGTCACCAGTTCCTACAAGACACCCGCATGGCATCAGCATGGCCGGTGTCAGAACGAGAGCCTATTCGGACTCCAAGTGAGCAGTTTATTTCGTTAAATGAACGTACAAACACTTTAACCATAGAACAAAACACTGACGAGCTTCGTAAGGCTCCAAATATTTTGCTCTAAGATTTTCTCTTACTAAGAGGTTTCGCTACCCCGTAGACGGATGTGCCATGACGTCACGAAAATTTGGCTCCTGTTTCTGCTGTTGCGACCGATGAGCGAAGCCAGACGAAACGCTCGCAGTACTTTTGTTCATTTTATCTTGACGGGCAACCTAGTTATACCTAGCCTTATTGTTGAACGATGACCCGCCGTGGTTGCTCAGTGTTGGGCTGCTGAGCACGAGGTCGCGGGATCGAATCCCTACCACGGCGGCTGCATTTCGATGGAGGCGAATTGCGAAAACACCCGTGTATTTAGATTTAGGTGCAGGTTAAAGAACCCCAGGTGGTTGAAATTTCCAGAGTCCTCCACTACGGCGTGCCTCATAATCAGAAAGTGGTTTTGGCACGTAAAACCCCATAATTTATTTTTTTTAAACGACGTCAGTAAATTTAGCTCTCTGTCACGACGTCACGAAAATGTCAATGACGTCGAGGCGGGCATTTTCGGATCAAAGCTTCAGTGCTCAAACTGTTTCCCAACCTTCATATTCCTCAAATGCCATCCTTTTATGTGCGGCGGTTGTCAGTGTACAGTTTCTACAACTTCAAAAATATGATTGCGCCAGTTTGCTTTATGGCTATGGTGTCAGCACTTGTCCATCGTTCGAGTCTGCAGTCGCGAGAGCGTTTCACTCACCGGTGATAGCTCCCTAACTTGGACGTTTATCTGCTGAGCACGAGGTCCTAGGTTGTCCGAGGTCCGAGGTGGAACTTGCATTCCGACGGGAGCGGAACGCAAACACGTTCGCACTGAGCTTCGGGTGCTCGTTGTGGGTACACTATACGCAAGGATATTCAGTTGAGCTGTACTAGTAGATTACGCTTCTGCAAGAACAAAACAGCTACCCTGCACGAGGCAAGTGGTTTGGTGAGTCGGGGGAAAAATATGTGCAGGTGGGAGACGCCACTTGGAAGTTTCTGTAAGATTTTCACGTCTACTCGGCTCTATCCGGTCTTTTATATTAAGGTTAACGTAATTTTTAATAATCACTTGTGATATGTAGCACAAATGTGCTTATTTAGCTGTAATACCGGAAGAGGTATGTATTACTTGCACTGGAAATCAATTAACATAATGGTCTAATTAAGGAAATGTCGCAAATTCACATTTACACTAATTACTATTAGCGCCCATATGACAATGCACGGATTGAAGCCAGTGATTTCACAAGGCACATCAACTTGGAACGAATTTTGAAACCGGCACCAGTTTTGAGATAAGCGCAGTCAAAGCTCGGAAAGTTACCCTGGTATGGCATAAGAGGTGTAGCATATACTTTAATCAAGAACTATCTCAGCTCCCGTAAGCAGTTTGTTTGCCTAAATGATTCTAAGTCCCAACTTCTTGATTTAAACTGCGGTGTTCCTCAGGGCACAATCCTAGGCCCAACTTTGTTTCTTCTCTATATCAATGATATTGTCAACATCCCAAACACACAGTGCATAACTTTGTATGCAGATGACACCAGCGTTTTCTTCTCTGATCACAACATTCAAGAAGCATTTACCGCAGCCAATAGATGGATGGGGGACCTCAACTGTTGGCTAAATTCAAATAAAATACAACTGAACTGCGAAAAAACAAAGTACGTCATATTTAGACCTAAAGGAAAGCAGCTGACGGGTCACTACGAGTTAAATTTTGGGGGGCGCATTATAGAAAATACGAAGTGCGTAAAATTTTTTAGGCGTATGGTTTAACGAAAACCTGTATTGGTCCATTCATGTGGAGACCCTCAGAGCCGACATTCGTAGAGCGACGGGAATGATTAACATGTTAAAGCATCTTATTCCAATGAATTTAAAGAAACAGCTATATTACACACTAATACACTCTCGTCTACACTATTCCCTTCTGGTCTGGGGAACTACTACCAAAACTAACCTTATGTCACTATATAGGCTGCAAAAAAGAGCCGTAAGGGCAGTTTGTAACCTACCTGTTCTTGCACACACTAAACTGTTTTTTGATAAGCTTGGCATACTCCATATAGATCGCCTATTTTTGCACAAACTATCGCTCGAGGCGTTCCGTCTCCGTCAAGCTGACCACTGTTTCGTGTTGTTCACGTAAAGAATACGATCGAGCCAAGTGCCAGTCAACAAAGAACGCCTTTGCTTTATTTGCGCAACTATATATACGTTGTGGGTAGGAGAGGGAACACGTTTAAGATAGCTTTCGAGGGCATGTTCGTTGGTTCGATCGTTAGTGAGCATGCGCAGTAATGCCGTGTTGAACATGATGTGCATGTCTTTATAAAACACGATACAATTTAATCAGACCTTCGCCACCAAAGAAACTCCGTATAATATCAGACATGACCCAATCTCTATACCGCTTACTCGCACGAACTACGGGAAACAGGCATTACACTTTCAAATATCAACCTTACTAAACAATAATCCCACAATCCTGGAACAATTACAAACCTTGAAATCAAGCTTGAGGTTCAAGAAATCTGTTAAAACGTATTTTCTTCACTACTTTATTGTATAACTTCCTTATGTACCACAATATCATTGTTTTATTTTCCTTGTTAACATGTACTGATTGAGATTCGAATTGTTAATCGCTTTTGATATGTTATCATATTTCGAAAATTGTAACTTGTTGTGCTGTTGTTTGCTTCAGAGTGTCAACATGCTTTGGGTGCTGCAGCCTTTGTCAGGCAAGAATACTGCCTTTTGCTGCAACACCTGAGACAGCTGTATGTCTCAAACAACAAATAAATGAAATGAAACTTCAAAAAGCATTGGTGTGGCACTTAATTCTTCAACAAAACACCCTTTTTATGCATGAAATTTCAAAAGTTACTGGGACATCAATGCATTCCGTATTTCATAGGGCCGCCACATTTGTTTTTGTTAAAGAAACCAGTAAAGTCTCAATTAGTATTTTTCAAGCTCTTCCAGTACGTGACCGCTTGTATTAGTACCAAATCGACAATGACCACGACACTTCATCTTTATAAGCCTTCTGAAAATTTACTTTTTTTTCGATGACGCGGATACATTTGCATTGTAATTTATTTAAAAGACATTAATCACAGGAGAGACAGCTACCAGAAATGCTTGTTATTGTATTTTTAACAAGGATTGAATTAATCGTGTGTTTTTTTGAGAAAGATGTATTGGCTTTTTTGATACAACGAATCATATGTAGGTCTGTGTGGCTAAAGGCACATCGCATATGTGCTTCAGGGTTACAACCTGTTTCTGGCCTTTGCTTTGATTATTAGGAGAGTCGAGAAATCACGTTCACAGTGTTAAATTGAAGAGAAAGGAGTGAGAACTTTCAGGGCAATTTTCCTGATCTTGTGAAAGCGGGAAGCATTTTGGCCTAGCATTTGAAGTTGTTTAACTGTAGTGGTTCCTGGAACTCCTCTTTGGCTGCGGTTAAGTTCCAAGAATTCATCTTGTATGTCATCAGGAAGATCGTCCACAGTGCATCAGAAAGGAACGCGGGGAAGTTTCAGTTGCACATTCTCATCGGCATCAATATCATGAAAATAGCTTGAACTTGTAAGCTTGAAAGATGTTCCTTGATATTTTGTTGTAGCTCCTTTGCAAGTGGTTTCTCAGCGAAGACTTTATTCAGACGCTGGAATGGAGCAACATTTCCCCTTTCAACTTTTCTTTCCCAAAAAGCTAGCTCGTCCAGAAAAGCGTTGATGGCATCTGTGTGCCTTATAATGTGGGCCTGTGGGCCTTGTAGTTAGCGGTTCCATTCATTCAAAGCTTCGGGCACATCTACTAAATAGACAAGATAACTCTTAAACTAATCTCGAATGTCATTTAACAACAACTCTGTCTTGTTCTCTTGAGTTGCCATAAATACCTGAAATTCATCGAATAGCTCAAAATACACGCGCAAGAACATTGACCTTTAACAACCAGCAATCAGATGTGTAGAAGAGGAGATCCGGGTGGCCATAATTCATGTAACGAAAAAAAATCTTTTTGGGTATCGCGTGCCAAAACTACAATATGGTTATAAGGCACGCCGTAGTGAGGGACAACGGAATAATTTTGTCCATCTCAGGTTCTTTAACGTGCACCCAAATGCACGGTACACGGATATTTCTGCATTTCACCCCCATCGAAATGCGGCCGCCGTGGCCAGGATTTGATCCCGCGCCCTCGGGCTTAGCAGCGCAACGCCAAAGCCACCACGTCACCACGGCAGGTAATTAATCTCCTGGCACAACGGAAGAAACAGCCATAATGCCGGTCCCTTCTTCGATGCGGTTGTCGATGAGGAGCGTAGTTTCTGAGGTGATTTTGCGAGCAGTTGGTAGCGTCTTGGGCGCGAAAGCCTCACGGTTGAACAGGCGGCGTGTTGTATTTACAGCCGGGTTCTTTTTCTTGACCAGAGTCACAAATGCAGACTTGGAGCCCAGCATGCATGCTGGGAGCTGCATCCGTGAAAACACCAACCAACTTTCCCACGAGAGCTTTTCCTCTTGAAGAAGTTGGGCAGTATGTTAATGACGTCTCTAATCTTTGTAGCTAATTTCAGTGGCTTGCAGAAGAAAAACTTCTCCTTCAGCTGATTTTCTCAGACAATTAGAGCATAAACCAAAAGTGGTGGAAGCTGTGCGACGTCTGTTGTCTCATCAAATTGGATGGCAAAGAACCGTGAGATAGTTGGATTTTCTCCGTCACGTTAAGTCTGATATCCTAAGACATGGCACTGACGCACTGCTTAACTGTGCTGTCCGATCTGACACATCTTGTTGACACGCTTCTGATCGACAAGACGAGCAGAAGGGAGATCTTGCACGAGGCCTCGATGATATTGCTGTGCTAAAGAAGAACTGCTCTCCCATGATTCAATCTCGACCGCTTGGGCTCGTGTTCGTTGATACTGAAATAGGCGAAATCTTTGCTGGCCGGTTCCAGAGGAGGCTTCGTGAGGTACTCCTTCAGCTTGAAGGGCTTCACACTTTCGTTAGCAAGTGTCTTCTTGCAGATGCCACACTGTGGTAACTGCGCGCCATTGTCCACGATATAGGAGAAGCCAAAGCTGAGAAAACTCGTTGTATGTGGGGTGCCCGGATGTTCAAGGAGAAGACATTCAGACAGCTTAGTGTGCAATCAGGGTTCTTTCGACTAAGGCGGCGACTTGTCGCCTTGGTGGAAAGGAGATTTAAAGCCTAGAAGTGAGCATCACGTGAAAATATTGAAGCACAGTCGTAAAATTTTAAGGCAGACCTCGCGGGAACGGTAACAAGACATGTGACACTAGCGTGATTCCTAGCGGCCGCATCGATTTATTCGTTTCTTCCGTCTGGTGCGCTACCAAGATGCTGATGGTGCCGACGTTCCGGGGTGATTTTCTGTAAAAATCGTTGCTCCGCTTCGTTAGGCAAGATGACTGTGCGCGCCGCCCCTGCGTGGGCTGGCCGATTTACGCTCGAGCCGCCCATCGCCGCAAGCCGCACCGCACGCTTGCGGTCGCGCGAAAAATTGCACGTATCCAGCACTTGTGCACAAATTACCATTTACACTGTGTGCACAGTGTATACCTTACACATTGTAAACCGAAATTTGTGCACAAGTGTTTGATACGTGCAATCTCTCGCGCGACCGCACGCGTGCGGTGCGGCTTGCGGCGATGGGCGGCTCGAGCGTAAATCGGCCCTAAACTCAAGCTCGAGAGCACGGCAGCTGCGGGTGCTCCGTAGCGAATGTCTGTTGCAATCGAGAACTGCAGGTGCGCTTCACGCTGTGAGATGCGCCTTCCAGGTACCGGAGTGAGAACTAGAAGCCTAAAATGCAGATAGGAAAAAGAAAAAATATAGCGGCTACTCCCGCGGCCGGGTTGCTTTCCTCCATGGTCATCGCCTTGCTTCAGCCCTTGAGGCCCGGACTTTACATGCGATAGAGTTTCTTTGGGTACTTCCCAGAATAAACTTTGGCCGTCTCGCACGTATAAACGGAGTGTGAAGAGGCAAAAGTTTGAAGTGAAAGATTGGTAAGAGGCATTGACGCCATTCATAATATGACCCCCACAAAGAGGCTCGTTACGCATTTGGGGGTCGTCACCCGCAATTTGAGAAACACTTGAGCCCGACAAAACTGGCGCCTCGTGTCAGCACTGTTTTTTTTTTTTTTGCTTTCGTCCCTTAAGAGGAAGCTTCAGCTCGAGTGCTCCTATCTAAATACATGTAAAAGGAGAATTTGTTTTTTTCGGCAACCACTGCACCAAATTTGGCGAGGTTTGTTGCATTTAAAAGAAAACTTAAAATCTAGTGACTGTTGGTTTCGAATTTTTGAGTTAGGTCGTCAATTTTTCATTAAAAATTGGCGAAAATCGAAAAATTTCAAAAAACAAAACTATCAAGTTTACAACTCTGTAACTCAACTACTAAATATGATAATACAATTCTGTGAATTGCATCTAGTAGTACATCCAAAGCGGACTAAATTGATATGTTGCACATGAATATAAAAGAAATTTAATCATACAGAAATACAATTTTTGCAAAACCGTTGTAACCAACGTAACAAGTTCACGTAAGATGTAAAATGACATATTGAATTTGTCCGCTTTGAATGATCTAATGGATGCCGTTTACAGAACCGCGATATCAATTCTTTATGCAGAGCTATGAATTTGTAAACTTTGTGCTTCTATTTTTTTCAAACGGTCAAATATTTGAAAATCGTTTTAAGAAAATTCAAGCTATAAATCGAAATTCCGCTTCCAACAGTCACTAGAATTTAACTTTCTCTTTCAAATGCAACAAATTTCATCAAAATCGGTCCAGGGGTTATCTCATAAAAACGTTTTTGCCTTTTACATGTATTTGAATAGGCCGCGTCGGAGTTGGGCCCGAGCTAAAGCTTCCTCTTAAGTGAAACCATATTCAGCGGCATAGTTCTGAAACCAAGCTTTATACATCTTCTACACGCAAGAGCAATAAAAAAAATATGTCACTGGTCATTTGCGATACATAGTGTCCTCAACCTCTACACATTTTATATTATTAATTGAGGAGGTTTAATTTGAGTGCCAAAGCCACAGATAGCCTCCGTTGGCTCCCTATTAATTTGGATTGGACGCTCGCTAACGTAGGCCCATGTGACTTGAGGTATCTGATATCTCCTTTCTACTGAAATCTCATCGCACCATGCAACGTTATCATTGGGCCTGGAGCAGACAGCAGAATCGAATGACAGTCATGAAGTAAGCGGTGACCCCCCGCGGCAGCTTAATGGCTTTGAGGTTGCACTGCTAAGTACGAGGTCACGGGATCAAATCCCGGCCGCTGCGGCCGCACCCCGATGGGGGTGAAATACAAAAACATCCGTGTACACCGTGCATTGGGCACACGTTAAAGAGCCCCAGCTGGTAAAAATTAATCAGGAATGCCCCACTACAGTGTGCCTCGTAATCATATCGATATTTTGGCACGTAAAACCTCAGAAATTAATTTTCTTTAAGTGAGCGGTGATCTAAAGGCTTGAAGCTAGCGGAAGTATCCTTTCATGGGCCACCCGCTTTGACCTCTGATGTTGCGTGCACCACAGAGTTCACGTACTGCATAGTCTGCTACTGAAGGGAACACCCAGTCAGTGTACTGTCATCATTTGCATCTCAAGTATGACACCCTCATAGGTAATTTTCTACGCATAGGTTTCCGAACACGTCATGTCAGCCAAGTTTTCTCGGTCCACGGTTAAAGAGACATTAAGAGGCAGCACTAAATTAGTTTAGGCTGACCACATATTTTGTTAAAACTTTGTTGTCAGTTTCGCGATAATAGGTTGATTATTAGTTGAAGAAATGAAGGACAAATTTCTATATATTTCGTTTATTTCGCGACGAAACTCCAACGTTGCGTCAGTGCGACGTCCTAGATTTTAAAAAGTATTTGTTTTCGTGTTTAGACCAGCGGTGGCTCAGTAAAGGTTCCAGAAACTTGTCATAATTAGTCTTTGGCTCCTTTACGACACAATGTAGTAAATATTTTCCCATAAAAATTACTAAGGTCCTACCAGACGCTGTCAGAATCCGTGACGTTATAGTGGCGAACTGGTGCGGGAACTTCAAGGTGGCGTCGCCAACAGTCTTGTGTTTTTCGTTTTTTCTGGCTTACCAAGCGTCTTCTCGTGGTAAAAGTGGCGTTTTTTTTTTTTGCTATTGTAGAAGGGTAATTTAGTGATACAGAAAAGAAATTCTCTTTAGTGTCCTTTCAGGGAAATTACGCGGCTGGCTTTATAACTGAAGGCAAGTGTTCTTTTTAACTTGAATTGGCTAATATACGTCATTCCGCTCTCTGCCCCAAAGAAGCGCCGATCACAGAAACATGAGGAACACTCATCGGTGATTGCTTCATGGACGGAATACCTTCCCGCCTGGCTTTGCGAACTGTTCACGGACGGCCTTATCTCACCACATAGCCTTGGATTGGAGTTCTCAAAGCTGTAATCTTTTCGCCGAAATCAGTGTTGGACATATGCGTCCTTTATAAGCCAAGTGTGATAACATAGGCCGCCATCGACCGAGGCATGGTATGCGTATTTGAACTCGCTTGTATCTGTCAATAGGTCTATAAGCTGTTTAGGCTGTTTCCACTTGCTTTCGTTATTCACGCTCGAATCGCCCGTTATCGCGTATTCGAGAGCGTTTGCGCGGCGACACATACTTTTGGAGGTTATATAAACACGCAAACACACAATCGCGGTGACCTTTCTCTGGCTAAAAACGAAAACCGCCTCACAAGGCCCGGTCCCAGTCGACGTGAGGATAGTCAGAACACGACAGATAATAATTTCCCGCCAACAGCAACACAAAAAAAAGGAGGTTCTTGCAGCGAAATTATTTTAAATGTGTCACGAACACCAGTTGACCTCCAGTGACATTGTTTAATATTACTACGACACAATCAGCAGATGCTGAACAGACCGGTCACCGCGAAGAAGACGACGCAGTGCCTCTGGGTTTTTGACAAATATGAATGCGAATGTGTTTATATAGTGCTTTGGCATTTCCGTCGTTTGTTAGCCACGTGTTCTTGTATGGAGATCGAAATTTAAAAAGAAGATTCCTGCCTCTCTTGGAAACGCCCGGCGACGACAGCGATAGGTCCACATTTTCGCGCTGGCGGCAGCAGTCGAAGGGCCGGCCTCAGTTGTGCGAGAGCGCACTCGTGCACCAGAGCGATGTGACCGCGTGGTCTCCTCCTGTGCGCGACCTGCTGGCTTCGCTGCAGGAGCCTGCAGGAGGACACGGGCAGCCTGAGCATGCACATGCAGCACAGCGAGACAACCCCGCGCGTCAACGTGGCCGTGCTTCGGCAAGAGGTGGAAGAGTCGTTCGCGGTCATAGAGGCTGAGAGTCCTGTCCCGTCGTCGTCAATGTCCACGGCGAACCTCAGCGTTTCTGGTGAGCGGACAGCGCGCGGAAAAGCGCGCAGGAGAAAGCACTCATCACCATCTGGTGCTGAATCTTAACGGTTTGTCGCGGTAGCTCGCTTGCTCACTCACTGTATGGTGGAATCAAAGAATTGCTAATTAGCTTGTGAGCTTACGCGCGAGTTGATGATCTAGTTGGTTCGACATGCTAAGGCGACATTCACGAGCGCTCGTGGCGTGTTTTACCTTCTTTCGTGCTTTGACCTTCTTGCACTGCTGCCTTAGTATTGGCCAGCTCACCTTTCAGGTTTTGAGGAATCAATCAATCAATCAATCAATCAATCAATCAATCAATCAATCAATCAATCAATCAATCAATCAATCAATCAATCAATCAATCAATCAATCAATCAATCAATCAATCAATCAATCAAATGCCGATTGCTTGTGATACGATCATGAACGTACCAAAATTGAATAGACGAGGTACAGAAGAAAAATAAAACATGATCAGGTTAGGGACGTCAGGTGTAAGCCTTGAACAAATTAGTCTGGTACTTGAGCTTTTACTCATGGTTAAACCACCTGGTGCTGTCCAGGTCTGTTTTATGAGGCAGGAATTCATGCAGCGCGTATAACGGAGGTTTGAGTTTATAACTGAGCAGCAGAAGCAGCGCGAGTGCAAGCGTGTATTGAAACGGGGTGCTACTTCGTAGTGGTGTCGTAGTGATGCGTAAAGAGCGCTGCAGTATTCGCGTGCACGTAATTTTCGCAAATCGTTAGCTGTGTCACGCCGACGCCTAGTGCCTGGAAAGGGAATGATATATGCTAGCAGTGAGACGCGTGCCATGGGTATCGCCGATCGACGTCCAGATAAGATACTTCAGATACCACATCGGTGGCGTTTCCAGTGATACAAGCCACGGGAAGTGATAAAAAGGACGCGGCAGCGCAAAAACTGCACCGATACCGCGTTAGCCGGCTTTTCCTCGGTGTTATCGTTACAGACGAGCAAGGCAAACTTGTAGCGCCCAGTATACCGTCGATGGCCTGTCATAACACGTGCTACTGATAGCTTCTCACAAGCGGTATAGCTGCTCCTGCTGGAGTGAAAAAACGAGCATTCATCTACTGTGCTTCGCATCTATAGTAACGACGTGACCGCAATTCTTTTTATGAAAGCCGGCCGCGCTCATGGCCACCTCTACTATCTCCCGAGCAGCAGAAGACCTTGCATCGCTGAACACTCAGCAGCTACCACCACCGGCTGGGCCCGCCGTGCTGGAGTGCGGCCAGATGCAAGAGATCAAGCTCCACAAAGCGGCGGGCGGGGACGACTGCAGTCATCAGCGGTCAGTCAGCAAGAACACCACGTTGTCTGACCTCAGGTATCACGTTCCGTCACGACGTCTCCGTATATATGGAGACGCAACTTGCGTTTGGACATTCCGATTAGTGGCAACAGGGAAACAACAACAACATGAACATCGCGCAGCATGTAAACGTAAAACAGTGCTAACGCAAAACAATAACACAAGTCACTTTGGTGCGGAAAGTACTGCAAAACAATTCTGCTTTAGGTGGCTCACTGGCGAGAATAGGTGTTTAAGAGGTGTCTGGCGAGAAGTTCGACGTGTTGCGCCGTATCGCTGCTGTTAGTTTTCTTGCAGCTGAAGGCCTGCCACTCAGTAGTAAGCAGCGCATATCATCCGTTGGCGTGATGTGATGACTGGCCTGAGGTGAAGCAAATATTCATGCTATAGATCCTGAATATCTTTCTGCAAAGCGTGTTTTCAGAAAGGTATATCAATTTGGGGGCCTTGAGATTAAACTATAGCTCGAAGCCAACCCCCATTTTCCTCTGCAAAACAGTCACATAAAACGAAGGAGATGTTATCTGTGCGATAAAGCGCCCAATCAACGCAGTATCGAAGAAACTAAATATATCAGAAGCTCTAGCTTTCACACTACTTTAGTGCGCGTAACGGCGCACTAAGCCATGTCGGAGTGTATGCACTGATGTCATGTGTCAATGCACCCATACTTACATTCAATTAGGAGGCACTGGCACTTGACAAAACCTTGAGACATCACAGCTGAAGAGGTGGTGGTGGTAACAACTTTATTAACAAGTGTCTCTTTCTTATTTTGACTCGTTGAGAGCCATAAATGCAGGTTTCTCGCACAGCACATGTCCCTTTCACGGCTGCAATCGCGAACAAATTGCGACGAAAATTGTATGCAGCTTGGCAAAGACTTGTAGGTCGGAATCACTTGCCTGAAGGTGTGATAGCTATTATTTATTCTTTGCATTTTGATTCGAAGACACAAGTGCTCTTCAGAGGCGCAAGTGCCCTTGTGTGGAAGGTGGAACTTCTCATTAATTCTTAAGTTAACTGCAGTGTTTGTAGCCCAACTGCACTTCTCAGAAATTGCAGCCATGCCAGAAACGCAAGTGCCCTCAATTGAGAGGCGGAAGTGTCCTTGATTCTTAAATGAAATGTGGCGTTTGCAGGCCACTGCCTTGCGATGGCCCTGCACAGTGTGTACAGCTATGCCAGAGATGCAAGTACCCTTAATTGGTTGGCGCGAGTGTCTTTCGATTATTAGGTTAACGGAAACCACAGCCTTCGTGAGTCAGTGCGCCCTACAGAATGCACGAGCAGATATGTAGAGCGCACGAGAAAACGAGCGCACGGGAAACGCGAGCTCGTTTTATCGCCCCAGGCCGCTAGAAGCAACCTGTGCTGAGTCTAAATTCACGGGTGCATTGAGGCAACCACGAAAAAAACTTCTGCTGTTCGATAAAATTCGCCGGGGTGCCTTGCAAGAGGTAATCATTGCCAGTAGCGCGGAGAGCCGCCACCTGTTCACGCACACCTTTTCTACTCGCGCGCGTCTCTGTGTCTCGGCAGGACGGCAAGCGTGGCGGCGGCCGCCAGTGCGGAGTTTTGCGCCCAGGTGGCCCGGCAGTTGAAGGACGTCTCGGTGCAGACCGACATGACGCTGATGCCCGAGGTGCCGCCCGAGCAGCAGCACAAGAACTCGCGCCTCTGGGAGGCACTCCGGAACTTCTTCAGCGCGCTCCGAGACTTCTTCCTCTGTGCCGCGCTCGCCCACAAGGAAGCCGCCGCATCCGACTGACGCCGACTCCCTCCTCATCACCTCTGTGTTGACGTTTGCGTGCCCGCACACCGAGAGAACAACAACAACAAAAAAAGATACACGTCACACCTCCGCCTGCTGTGCGTGCCAGTTTCCCCGTGTTTCTCCCCAGACTCTCTTGACTGCTCCCCCACGGTTAGGTCAAGAGCACGGCCAGTCGTGCGTCCTGTTGAAAACTGTCACCCCCGCCCCCCCAAAAAAAGAAGAAGAAAAAAGTGTCGAAGTTGAACAAGACGAGAGTAAAGGAGAAAAAAAAAAGAACTTGCAACATCGGGACGATCACCGCGAAATTCGCCCCACCGTTCCTTGTCCTTCACCCCAAGCTCCCCCCGCGTCGTATGCGCTCTGTTGCAGTTCATGTACATGTAAAATAAACTTGAGAGTGAACGTCTGAACATTCGTTGTCGGATGCAAGTGTCGGAGTGAGGCTTTTTGTAAGCCTGGCCGCAAATACTATGAAAAAGAAGGGTCACGACGTACGAGTTTGGCTGTAGTCGGTCCGTGACGCTTTATAGTAGCGGGCGAACTGGAGCATGCAAAACTGCCGAACAAGCGCTGCCATGAGGGGCCATTCTGCCTTCGGAGGTGCAACCGAGACAAACGCGTACCCTCGCAAGAGCAGTTTACGATCAATTCTCGGTGCTCCCGTGAACCTAGAGTATTTATTTGGCTGCGTTCACCAACTGAACAGCGAAAAACAAAAGGGAGAATTGTAGGCGACCCTAACCTTTCTCTCTCAGTGTCGCTCGCACCTCGGCGTTTGTGTTTTTTTAGGTTAAAGGGCCCTTCACTAGGCCCCATTGCAAACTTTGTTTATACGCTGGAAGTTGTTACGTGTCCTCTAGGGAGCGTTCTGCCGCAAAAAGTTAGGAATCTGCTCATTAATAGTCGAGATAGAAATATTTCAGTGCCGTGAACCCATGATTTCAGCAGGCGGGCTCCACTGCCAAGCAAGGCGCTCTCCATTCACCTCGTCTAGCCCTCGCAAGCGAAGTTCCTTCCCGGCATTCTCACATACCGGATCTCGAGGATCGCGTGACGCATACGTCACAGACGCGCCTTCATTTTTTTATCCGCTTTTCTTTTTTCGGTGCTACGCACTTCCGCTGTTGGCGTCGCGCGCGAGCTGTTATCGTTTCGCGCAGCGTTCGATTTTGCGCGCTGTGCACAAGAAAACACGACTAGCGGTATAATTCAGTGCTACACGAATACTGAGGCAGAACAAGCGGATCCCAGAGCATGATCACGCGCTTGAACACGCTAGAAAATGGCAGTTTCGATACCTAGGCACGTGACCGCACGACCGTGGAAACAAGCAGACGAAGCGGAATTACATATCTCTTTCTTTGATGCGAAGTAAAGCAAAAAACACGCAGACATTCCGTTTGTGTGTTTTATTATTTCTCTAAACTTCAATTCGTCAATTCAAGCAACAGATCGCACAGGTAACAGATGTCTTCACTAATTCTCGAAGTGACGTGTCACCACGAGCGACGTCACACTGCGGACCACGTAGGCACCGGCACACGAGTACGTCATCCTCCGGCTTGGAGCGCGGCGGCCGCAAGCAGAAGGAAAAACGGCGTTCGGTTTGAAATTTCACATCTTTCCGGGGCGCGTAGCGATGTAATACTCTGCAGACGCGTTCGTTATGGCGCAGTGTATGCTCTGCATTTGTCAGTTCAAAATGGCCAGACCTGCTGAGGGGCCCTTTAAGCGAGCGGACGTCTTTCCCCTGGCACGATATGCGGGCGAGAAGCGAGGAAGGACGATGAGGAAGAGCGGCAAGCGCCACCTGACGAGTGGCGCACCAAGCGCACCTTACGCGCCCTCTCCGGTGCTGACGTCAGAGCATGTAACGAGCGCGAGCTCGCGCGCAGCTGTTGCGAGCGAGCGAGTAGGTGAGCGCCGGTAGAGGAGAAGCGAGAAAGCACAGACTGACGTCACATCCGTTCTGCCAAACAGATGTTCAGTCTATGCCAGGCAATTGTTTCCCATTAATTAGCCGGTTAAATATCATGCCACCTTCTTGTGTGTGACGTCATTAGCGACATCATTAGTTCCGCTTTCTACTTCCGGGTTTCCAGGAATTTCGACAAAGTCGTGCGCACGTGGCGGGTCTATAAAGTCTACAATTCTGTGCTTTGGTGTGCGGAAACCAGTGATTTCTAATTCTAATTATTCCAGACAATTCAGTAACTTCACATGTAACTAAACTTAAGCTCGGATATCGTGTATCTAATGAAACCCATGAATTTTGTACTTTACAATTTTTTCGCTGTTTTCTTATTTATCCTGTATTTCATCGCCGGTCGTCCCAGGAGGTGAACCGGAAGTACTACGCAAGAAACGACAGTGTTACTTGATGCTCATGCCACTAAATGCGGTGATGAGGCAGGAGGTCGAGGTGTACGACAAAGCCGTTGGTCGAGAAACTACCTTTGTCATGGCGCGAGGCTAGTTCGGCTTTTGAAGCTAGGTCTCGCCAGGTTTTAAGCACTGCAAACAAGGAATATTGAAGTGAGATCATGTAGTGGTGATCTTGCAGTGTCTACGCAATGCACCTATGTGCTTAGGCAAACTACGGCGTCATTGGTCTTGTTTACCATGTCCCTGATCCCACCTGCAGCCTGCAGACAGCAGCAACGCGAAATACACAGAGATTCCAGCGAAACACTGGGCGTGCTAAACTGCCGCTGGAAGCAGTGAGAAAGGGAGAGAGAGAGAGACGAATACTATACGGGGCTCATGACGTCAAGTGACGTTGATATCTGCTCTGATACGGGTGAACGCAGGGAAGGAATTTCGACTGCGGATGCTGGTAGAAAACGCGATAGAGATTATTTTAGTTTGTTGTGGTTCCTTGAACAACCCAATTTCCGATATAAAGGTAAAGCGTTATAAACAATGCCGCATGACACTTGAAGCCACAAACACGAAGATTATAGAAATCTATGTAAAATCCATGTACTACCCTTTATTGATGTGGTTTCTGAACAATCTCAGTGCCAGGAATTTCTTCTACAGCAATTTTTTGTGGGAAAACTTATGGGCCGCACATCGATGTCATGTCTAAAAATCCCCCTCCTCCTCGATCACCACCAAATCAGCACTACCACTAACATAATTATCATGAGAGCAACTGC
The DNA here is from genome assembly GCF_038994185.2 of Dermacentor albipictus. Lineage (NCBI taxonomy): Eukaryota > Metazoa > Arthropoda > Arachnida > Ixodida > Ixodidae > Dermacentor > Dermacentor albipictus. The sequence continues at coordinate 422,392,924 of NC_091821.1, forward strand.
CGTTGGCAGTTGCTCGCTTTTTTTAGTTGTCCCCTCGATACAATTAATGTGCTTTTGTGTCCGCTATTACAAAGTACTTAAAAAAATTCTTTGATAAAATGCTGTTCCGCGGACGGTGCTTTACATCTACCAGTGCGTAACAATAAAAATATGCCGGGAAATGGTGAGGAGTTCTTTAAGAGTCACAGAAATCGTCGAAGAATGGCTATCGTCATTTTCTACATTGCGGCTATCACAAGGTGTAGCGTAATTCACGAGTGCACCTTGTCAAAAAAAGTAGCAATAAAATTACAGTCACCTTCTCGTCTCGACCGAGGCTACGATTGTAAATATGTTAACTATGTCCTTCTTTGAATGATGGTTTACACTTCTTCGTATATACATGAAGCAATCCTACCTTTTACATACTCGAACCGCCAGCGTATAAACGTAGAAAATTTGCTTTTATTTAGAAATGAAGTGCCTAGTCCGGAGATTCCTCTTCTTTGAGCTTCAGTATTTCTTGCTTGTATATGAAGAAGTAGCTGGGTGTCCGCATTTTCTGAAAAAAGAAAAATGAAGTCACTTTTGTTCTACAACAGCATAATTGCCAACGTCATTTCACTCTTTCTGTGGAAACTATTATAACGAACAGTCAGCTGTCTTGCATTCCTCGATAGGGCCACTGACGTGAGTGTTGACAAAATACTTATATACTTCCATACACTGGACGTGTACTTTGAGGAATACCAGCGTGCACGGCGGTCTGTATTTATGCGCAACCAGATGAACTAATCTCTTTAGCTTAAGTGATGTTAAACCCGAACGTTCGTTCAAAGCAAAGTTCATGAAACTAAAACATTGTTATTTTGGTCGTGCCATACGGTGTGGCGGTTCAATGGAACGGAAATTTACTGCTCGCTAAAGCTGAAAGTAAGAAAACATGGGGTACACAAGTGTACGAGATGCTTAGAGAAATGTTCGTTCAAGCCATTACGAAGCGTCTCTGTGAGCTTAAAGAAACCGCCTTAAGCAGATTTCCTAGGCCTTCGCATGTTCATACGGTGTCACCAATAGTCGGACGCGACTCGATGACACGCAACTACTGCAACCAGTGTAATGACGCTGTCATTGTCCGGCCTTTCTCGCTTACGTCAATGACGCTTTTAAGCTCCGCTACTCCATAGTTTTATACAGTCACAATTTGAAGCAACTTACGACGTCCCTGGCAGTGCGCGAGGCCCCTCCCTGTACCAGGATCTGGCCAAGGGTGGTCACGTGGGGCATCGCCATGGCGTAGTGCAGTGGCGTCCTTCCCATCTGAAGGAGGGAGCTCTTCTCATTACAGAGACCATTTTCTCTAACGCACGTAGGCTCTAGCAACCGTAGATTTTCTGTTTTGTGTGTCGTGCAGCATACTTGGAGCTTTATACCCAAGTCACATTACGAACCGCTAATATTCGTTACAGTGTCGACAGTAAACGTAGTAGGTAGCGAAACATGTTAGTTGTACGCGAACGTACGTAAGCGATTTGTTCGCTTTTTAAATTTTTGGCATGCTTTTGAACTGTTTTTAAGTTCGATAAAATTACAGCACTTCTTTCTACCACAACAAATTCGGCACGCTGGACATATATCTTTGACATATGTATGCTTTTTTCATTCCTGAGTGTCTGTGCCTGTGTCTGTGTCTCTGTAGAACGCAAAATCAATTATACCGTGTCACGCGATACAAATTCGTATCATAAGATGTCATAAATTCGTATCATAAGTTTCGTATTCTAAGAAAGGAAAAAATGAAAATAAATGTGGCAGTATAGACGACTTGCCACCACTGGGAGCCGAAACCACAACCGTTGACACAGTGGGAGCCTGATCCACCGATATTGAGGGTTGCGAGTCTAACAGGGCTACGTTCAACACATGTATGAAAATGCTTCCAAAATTGTAAGGATGAATCAAGTGGCGGAGCATTGCACGCGCCATGCAGAGGTTGTGGGTCCGGCTCCCAACGGCAGAAAGTTGCATTTTCTTCTTTCATCGACTTTCTCCTTTATTAGGAACAGTAAGGTTGTCGCAAATATAACCCTTATTTTACACTTAATTTTGACGTTTAGGTGCGCGCACAATCACCCCTGCCCCAAACACATGCACACACATGCACTCCCGCACGCACACACGCACGCATGCGCACTAGAGCCCACACAGACAGAATGCCCCTTCAGGATACGTACGTTGTCGGCGACGTGAAGTGCATCTGGACATGATTTGACCAGGTGTCGCACCACGTCCGGGTTCTCAACGAGCACGGCAACGTGCAGTGCGCAGCGTCCTCTGGTGCCCTTGGCAGTCACCAAGCTGACGTCACGCTTCACCAGTTGTTGCACACCCTCCAGGTATCCGTTGCGCACAAACGCATGGAGCTCCTCGCGAGTTTTCTGCGAATGCATCACAGGGAGAGAGAGCAGTTTGAGCTGCTACAGTGCATTTCCGATTCTAGCTCTCTATCCTTGGATACTAAAGAAAAATCAGAATTTCCTTCTTGCTCGTGAGTAAATTTGTGGACTTTTCTGCGTGTGATTCGCTGATGACCGACAACAACATAACATTATAAAATTGAGTAAGTACACTACTTCCTTTGAACTCCGTAAAAAAAAAAAAGAAAACCTGCTGACAAATGGCAACGAAACACGTGCCCAGGTTCTTCCAACCAAAATTTTCTTTGACTTAGATTCATTTGAGAAAATCTACAAAATATAATAAAGAAGGTAGAGAGACATCAGTCACTTTGTCAGATATGCTTGTTATATAAGTTGTCTTCCAGTAACTTCGCAATAGGCTACGATAGGGAAGCAGCACTTTATAGATATTTTACTAGCCTTGTTTTATTCATTCATTTGTGACGGCTCACCAGGAACGTGAAATTTTAGCTATCTGCGCAAGCATTCCTTCCTTACCATCTCACCCCTCGTAAATCTCCACTCCCTCCCTCGATGTAACAAAACAATGGTTCATCCTCATCACTTTCTATACTTCGTTCATAATAGCATTACTAGCGATGCTGTTAGTCATTGGAGGTGCTCCTTGTCTGTTATTTAGACGGGTTATTTAGAGACATTGTATATGAAAAGGTTACACTACGTTTAACAAAATGCACATAAAAAACCGGCAGATCCCACGCTCTGTGGGAATCTATGTTATGCGAAGCAGTGTGTGGAGAAGCTACCAAGTTAACGAAATGACCATGAGAGCAGCACCAAGACATAGGCGGCTGTTTCATGACCTACATAACATGCCGGTTATAACATTAATGTCATGACCTATCACTTATGTTCGTCATACACTCTTGCCATACTATGCCAATTTTGGTAACTACCAAGACGTAGGCGGCTGATTGACGACCTACATGACATGCATGTAGGTCGTCATGCATGTCATGTAGGTCATGTGATAAGTCATGACATTAGTGTCATGACCTATCATTTATGTTCGTCATACTATGCCAATTTTGGTACATACCAAGACGTAGGCGGCTGTTTCATCACCTACATGACACGCATGTCATGACATTAATGTCGTGACCGATCAGTTATGTTCGTCATGCACTCTTGTCATACTATGCCAATTTTGGTACATACCAAGTTAACGAAACGACCATGAGGGCACCAAGACCTAGGTGGCTTGATAGACAGCTAGATACTGTCAAAGTGGCAAATGTTCGCCTAGAAATTCTCCACATTTAAAACGTTGTTAAGCTAGTTGCGAAATTTGTTATCATCATTGTTTGGGCTCCAGGAGCACTGCCGTCAGCCTTTCAGGGCTCCGCAATATGCGAAGCAACCTGTGCTAAACGTGAGCTCTTCCGCAATACGAGCTTTTATGTTGTGGTGCATGCTTTACAGGTGACCATACTAGCACTTGAATAAGTCTTTGGGTGCGGAGTGCTAAACGTGAGCTCTCCCGCAATACGAACGTTTATGTTGTGGTGCACGCTTCACAGGCAGCCATAATAGCACTTGAATACGTCTTTGGGTGCGGAAACGTGCTTGAAGGGATCGCAATGGTGATTAGGCATTTATATGTGCCATGTATGGGAAAAAACCTTGAGTTGAAGGTAAACCGATGCAGCTGCAACAAATTGGTGTGGCTCTAGCTGTTACTAAGCCTACTCAGATCAGGCCAATGGGAGCGCGGCCTCGTCACCTGCTTATAATGTTTCCGCTCCGACTTCGGACGGCAAAGTTATCGCAAGAGGAGAGTTGGATACTCAACGAAGAATGCGTCCATGTCGTGCACGAGCGCCTGCATATCGGCCATCTGGAACTGAGCCAGCACGGCCGTCAGGTGTCGCCCATGGCGGTCGGCGGCATGCAGCAGTGGCTCGTATCCTCGATGCGCCAGCGCGCGCAGCAGCCCCGCTCGGCGCTCCAGGAAGGCGTCGAGGACGAACGCGTCGAGCGCGAACACGTTGTCCGTCTGCTGGGCCTCACGAGCCACGTCCCTCGCTGTCCGGTAACGGGAGTCCCTCTCAGCGAGTAGCGCCTGGCCCTGGCGCACCAGCGCGTAGAAGCAACCCTCGCTGTGCGCGTGCGAGGCGGCGAAGTGCAGCACCGTCTGACCCTCTTCGTCCTACATGCACGAACAAGGTTGAGAGCCGCCGCGCGGAATTCAAAGTCAATTCAAGTGCTTATCTGTCTGACTACCCCCTCTTGTTTGGAGTAGAAATGTTGGTGTAACACGTGTACCTTCTGTGGACACTGTTGAGCACAATCTGCATTTAGCTTCACCTTTTTCGTGCAGGCAAGAAAAAGTACCATTGTTGAATCGAGTGAGTTATTTCACTTGAAGGCTATTCTCAGGCAGTTGTTTCACATATGAACATTGTCGGGAGCAAACAGTTTTCAACTCTCGGTGGTCCCCGTTAGTTTTAGCCACAACAACGATCATGGAACAAAGACTGCGCACATGACGCCGCAAAAAATTCGAGTTAGTCAGGTACACTTAAAAATGCTTAGCAATGCGATGAGAGATGTAGCGAGGTAGCGACACAACGTATTGCCGCCAGAGGGGCGTGTCGTATATGAGGCGTCTACGCAGCCGGGCTCCTCTCTCACGCTTCACTCTGGACATGCTGGGTCCCTCAGCAGCGCCGCCACGAAGTCCACAAGATTCGCTTGTATGAATATACATTGAGAGAAATTCGTCTGAATATATATGACACAGGTTCGATTGCGCCCAAGCACCAGATAAACATTACGTGATTCTTTTTTGCCATTGATGAGCGACACATACCTAGTGGCACATACCCAGTGACGCAAGTTGGCGTCAAAGAAGGTCATTGGAGAGCGGCGCATACCCAGTGGCACATACTCAGTAACACAAGTTGGCATGAAACGGATTAACAGATGAGCGGGACATACCAAGTGCCACATACCCAGTGACCAAGATGTTCCAGCGGTTGGTTTTGAACTCGGTTCCCTTAGTAAAGCCAGCCTGATGCTCTAACCAATACGAAGGGACTACACTGTGATTCAGGTTGGCGGGAAAATGGTTGCATGCATGCAATCATACACATACATACATACATACATACATACATCCATCCATCCATCCATCCATCCATCCATACATACATACATACATACATACATACATACATACATACATACATACATACATACATACATACATACATACATACACACACACATACATACATACATACATACATACATACATACATACATACATACATACATACATACATACATACATACATACATACATACATACATACATACATACATACATACATACATGCATGCATGCATGCATGCATGCACTGAGTCATTCATTCATATCCCCCGGAAATTTCGTGAAGTACCCTAAGAATGCTGATCACATTAAAAGCATCTGTATTTTTTCCTCATAAGTAATTTTGTAACGAGTAGAGCGAAATTGTAACCGAGAGGGTGATAGCACTTCCAATATTGCACATTAGCTCCTTTTTACGTCACCGATTGGAGAAACGACGGGTTGTTACTAGCTGATGCTGACTGTTGCAGATTTAGAAAAAGATTATACAGTGCCAGATGTACGTGTTTTGTACGTGTTTTGTACATGTTTTCTTTTCGCATTCACGCATCATCTCATTCGGATGTCTGATAACGATCGCTTGATTCAATGCACCACCATCATATCCTGTCTTGCCTGATGCCTTGTGAAGCATGCTATAGGATTTTCGCGCGCTAGTCAACGAGCACGATGATATTTTCAGTACAACGGACGCTATCAAAAAGGAGTGCCCAAAATTTCGATGCTGCGGTCAATCTGAGGTTGCCGCTGAACTTGGGACGTTGTTGGCACTACTCACAGCCAATACATTGTTCCTCCAAAATGCATGCATCTCACGTTAGAATAACAACTATCAACGTTAATCCCAAACTTTTACAAATCTGCGCACTGCTCTTCAACGTTGATGCTTTCATGCACTCACTTGCCTACAGCAGTAATAGAGAGCTGTATATCGTGCAGCTTGATCGGTTAGTTGTCTTTATACAGCGTCGTTATAACGTCATCATTGCGAGGTGCTATACATATAACAAGGGCATGGTTCATACGGATTGACAGCCCACCTTCTACAAGCAGGGCCTTGTTGTAAGCGCTTAGTGTTCATCCTGCTTCTTGCTCCAGATGCCAAAAAATTCCTTCCTCCTTGAAGAAAACTTTTTCCAGCGCGAAGAAAATTAGACCAAAGACGAGGAACAGTAAGAAACACAGACGAGTGCTTCGTGTTCCTCATCTTTCGTCTCGTTTGCTTCGCGCTGGTCAAAGTTTGCTTCAAGATCATGAACCAACTAACTCACACTAGAGTCCTAATAAGTCCTTTATCCTACCTTGATTCGCGTTCTAGTGCTTGTTATTTTGTGGTGTGATTTGAGTTACCCTATGGTTAGCTGTGTCATAAGACATATGGATGCCAGGTGGTCATAAGTTTTTCTGTCGGAAACACGTCCAACAGCTTGAATAGAAGGAGCGGCAGCTGACAGCCTCTAATGATGATGATGATTATAATGATGACGGTGACGACGACGACGACGACGACGACGAATGTAGGCACCAAGCGCCACCTCGTGATAAGATGCGTGATGCACGCTGGGAACTTTAGCGGTCGCGCGTATGTTTTCGCTGAGTTAGGTACGTTCCAATTTTATTTGCGAAAGTTTGGGTCATAAAACAAACAATTATTAAATCGGTGGACATCACACTCAACAATTTTGACCATTTTGGCAGAGGATTTTTTTCAACCTTCTGACGAAGGCTGGTGTCGCGGGCTAGGCATTCAACCATGCAATGACAGATTTTGCGACATATGACGTAGTGGTGGTAACATGACGGAAGTCTGGAAGACCCAGTCTAAATATTTATAAGCTGCGTAGCCTATATGCACGCAAACTTACCCGGAACCGTCCGTAGACTGACTAAATTTCTACAGAATAGCATTGCAGCCCTAGTGGTCACGTGATTGATTGAGTTATGGCATAGAGAAAAAAATTGGACGCTTATCTGCATGCTTCGCTGCAAATTACTTGTAAGCGCGTAATCGTGGTGCGGATACGTCATTACGTCACGTCACGGTAGGAATATTTATTGCGCATACTTTATATTGAAGTGTGAAGTGGAACACTTTTGAAACTGCTTCATTTTGTAGGGGTCGTCCGGTGCCAGGTTTCTTATAATTTGAATGAGGTTCCGGTTCAATCTTGGCATTTTGCCGTTGTTCATATTTTTTTTTGCATGTCTGACGTCTCTGTGAATATAGTTGCAAAGCAGAACGAAGAACTCGAAGAACTTGTTAGCACGGAGAACTCTGGTTAGAACAACTTGCACTGCAGCACCATTTCAGCTTGAGTGAAGTGACTTCATTATTTAAACTTACAAAACCGACCTTGTAAATAAACTTATGAGCTATAAATTTGCGCTATGTTCAGATAACAAAAAAGTGTATCTTTACAAATACCATATTGACAAAGTGATCAACTGTACCCTTATAATATAGGGAGTTTCTGTATCCGACTTAGGAGCAAACTGACTTGAGAGGTTGGCAGCGGTGTGCGCAGCGTACGAGAAAAGCCACCGAAACGACTTGAGTGCACACAAACTAATGCATGTTTCTTATTGCTCCTCAAGTACAAAGCGATGCATCACGTTCGTTCGTTAGTTCCTGCAGGAATATGCGACACAAAGTGCCCCATGGGGCACTTTGTGTCGCATGTTAAGTGAAGTCGTTCGAACGCGCAGGCATTCATAATCTCTAGGAAAAACTGAGTGTCCAAACATTATAGTTTCTCTTCCACACGCTTATCGCTTAATGTCAGGTTAAAAACAAGGCGTCAGTTCAAAATTACCCAGGAATTTTCCTTCACGTTAAAGATTTCATTTTGATCGCAACTACAAGCTCCCAAATATTCGATCGATTATAGCATTCATTAGCTTTGTGGTGAAAGCCTAATGCGAAGCGCTTTTTAATTGTTGCTGTACGCTTGTGAATAAAGGGAAAAAAAGTGTAATAACAAACACTCATGCCGCGAAAGAAAAAGTTCCATAAAGAGCGTTGTGGGTCGCTTCGTAGAAACGCAACAGAACACGCAGGAACTGTGCTGGTCCTTCCTGCCTCATTTGAAAGTTGGTAAGTGAGGCAGGTTACCTGGTGGCGACGCGCTGACGCTCTCTCTCTTGATAGCGAGCGTACTAAGACTAGCAATGCGACCATGTACTGTCGAGTCAGTCAGTCAAGAACTTTATTGAGGTCCTCAGGAGTTTTAAGCCGTTGGAGATCCCACGCGGGGAATTCCTCGGGCCGAAATCGTAGGCGACGCCCAATACTGTCGAGTGAGAAATTTATATTTCTTAACAAGGAACGCTGGTAGACAAATCACCTGGTTTTTGCTTTTTCCCTTGCGCCACCTGGGTGAGGGTGGCGATTGCTGTCACTAAGAACTTGCCTTGCGTTTCAGATATGATTTCGCAGATGAAATGGTAACTAAGATTTCCCGTAAATGCTCCTACAATAATTTCTTTGTCCTAGGGTGCTATAACGTAAAGCTATTCCAAACTTTTCTATTACAATTCTGCAATCAACCCTTCGCGATTGGTGAAAAATTTTTTTGGACCAACCCCACTTTGCCTGTCTGTCATGCGAGGTCACGAAAACTGCAATAATTCCCAATCTGACATGACGCGTACACACTGATTATGCATGCTTCGACCGAACAAAATAAAAATAATTATGTCTGATTCCACGCCTTTTCGTCATTAGCCCTCTACCATTGGTCAAAAGGTTTCAGGCTGCACCCACTTCACCTGTCCGACACAAGTCGTCACAAAACATCAAAAAATAATTGCGTCATAGTGGCGTGTAGGCGTTACAGATGCATTAATATGCCGAACAAAGCCGGATTTTTTTTTTTTTTTGAATAGCCGGACAATGCCCCTTTCCGGAAGGAATAGAAGATGGCTGCCGCTGATCACTCAGGCACTGGCTACTCGCACCTGCCGGAGAGCGTGGGTTTATTTGCGTATAACAAAACTTTTTGCGTGGCCGTATAACATCATCTAGCCCTTCGGCACGTATACGACATCATTCTAGCAACTCTTCTTTGCTGAGTATTCGTTTTGGCAGCTTTCTTAACTGTCCGTTGGATGCCTCCACGATTTTAGACAAGCCACTGCAAACTATGTATGGGAAAGCGGACCAATCGCAAACGCCGGCACCTCCCTCTACATCCGCTTATCTATTTTCAGTGCGCTAGCTCGGCCCAATCGAAACCCTCTCCATTTGAGGGGGTTCCTCGCCTTTTTTCAGCCAATTAAGCAAGAAAAACCGCTCAACGCAGGCAAAGTTATTCGTTTTGAAAGCGAACAAAAGTGACCTATAAACGAGGAGAGCGTTTGATTGGGCTCTTCAGGCAACGCTGCGGGTCACCGCCCGATGCTTGCTTCGGCGGTTACGTAAATTGGACGTCAGGAGATTGGAATAAAAACATGCTGGGATAGTTTTACGTTAGAGGGCCCCTAGATGAAAGCCCTGAGACAATAGTGCGTTTCAAGCAGGGTACCTTATAGCGCGTGTTCTGAACTGACATACATCTGCCTACAACCAACCTTGCGCTTTCTTTAAGTCCGGGTGAATTCAGCGCATGAGCAACTAAGGGGACATTTGACACGGACGATTGAAATGGGTCATGCTACAGACCACGCGACCGGTGATTTACTAACTACGACCGTTGTTGACACTGGCAAGCTCGACATGCCAACCGCCACACCGAAAGGTGACGCTGTTGGGGCCGTTCACGTTTGTTCGCGCATCCATCGGCACGTAATAAGCGTCACAATATACCGAGGTGCTGCTCCGGCGCCGCTGATTGATCCAACAGCGTTGCAACTTCAGTAGCGGAGATGAAACATCGCTCAGTGAGCAAAGTAGTCGCTTTTAAGTAGCCGCTTTATTTTTTTGGTCGCGCGAGCTTTATTATGATCACCGGTGTGAATGCCGGTGATTGCTGTCAGTGCTGACGCAGGTGAGTTCTATCACATTTTCTGTGCACCACAGCCACTGGTGTGAAATCGTAGCGCTCCGCGTCATTTCTTCCCGTCTCACCTTGAGCCGGGTGTAGTCGTCCATGTAGTGCTCCGTCTCCTCGATGGCAGCCTCCTCGGAAAATGGGTTTGTGAAGCCCGCTCTCCTCAGGCTGTCGTCGCTAGAAACCAGAAAGTTTTGCGCTGGGACCCAGTCACTGAAACCTTCCGCGAAAGATTTCCGTAACTTAGCGCTACTTACAATACTACAGATGTGCGTATGTTTCTCTTTCAAAAGTACGCGTATGTTCCTCTGCCATTCACTTCTGGTGCGCGTCTTGGAAACAAAGCCTATACGTCGGGCCCGATTTGTGCAAATGTAACTCAATGTGTCACCTCATCACCCTTTATTTACTTTCTTGAAATCAACGCAACGGAGGATACTCTTATAGACACTCTTACTGTAGCAAGTGCTACGAACGGGTGGATGCCTGATTTTTCCTTTATTAATTACAGACACCCTGCGTAAGCTACTGCGCGCGTGAACTTTCTCTCCCTATCGCCTTTTCCTTCTTTCCTTCAGTTCCTCACCTCTTGCCCGCGCAGGGTAGCCAATCGGACGTCTGTATGGTCAATCTTCTTGCCTTTCTTTTTTCTCTGTTTCAGTGCACGCAAACACAGTGAGTGCACTATCAAGTCACTGTTGTCTGTTTTGATTTTCCCCCTTTTACTGATATACCATCGCTTATTTCTCAAACGCAGCGCTGTGTCTATCTTATCAAGCATTTGTTCCCGCACCAACCAGGACTTCACTTTCGGTCTGATCGCTTACAAGTGACGTGTTGATTTCCGCATGGCTTTTCTTGAAAAAGTGGTTAAAATGGGCAGCTAAATGACTGAAACATTCAGAACAAGCACCAAGCGTGTTAAATCGGTTTTTTTTTGTCGCAGCGTTGTTGAAGTTAAGAAAAGTGCAGCTGGCAGTTTAGCGTAGCTCTTGTATGGTGTTTGGTTTTGCCAGCAAAAAATAATAAAGTAATAATAAAATAAAAAAGACTATAAAAGTATTAGACACTGGCAACCTGGCTCCTGATAATTTCACTGCTCAGCGCCCTTATTCAGAGATATGCCTATAGAAAGAGTACACTTCCATGGTTCGCTTACACTGTTCAATTTTAATTATGGTTTCAAAAAACGCTTTCGCTTTTATTAACTTGGGTACATCTGCTGTTGCTCCTAACAGATGCATGCTATCCGAGAACAGTTTGCAATGCTCGACACGACACTTTCTTTTTTATTTATGCATAAGCACTAACTGTTCACCGAGAAAGCTCTCAATGTCGTCGCACTCTCGCTGCTGGTGTCTTCGCGAACCGCAGGAAGCTGCATCTCTTAAGTAGTGTCACAAATAAAATAGCGACAAGGACGACGCACCGGCTAAGAAAGACCTGGAAAGACTAACGACTCTTATTTGTCGACGTAGTGTGTGTGTGTGTGCCTTGACCACGCTGGTTCGTTCTCAATGTTCCCAGTATATCAGCCATCAGTTTCGTGTGCCGTTTTATTTAAAAGAGTGTGAACTAGAATCGCAGGTAACAGAACACTCGGTTTCGCACTCTTTGAAGTGAAAATGCTAAATTCACAGGCTTCACTGTGACGCATATAGTTTGTATTGCATGTCACAGTGAACTCGTATATGAAAGCCTGGTTCAGTCACTTTACTACAATTTGCGAAACGGTGCAGGACGTTACACTCAGTCACTCGTGTGGAAGCAGACAGATATTTTTCACTACTACGTCAATACAGACCGGTATTTTGAGGCAAGGACGCAGAAGAATGAAGTCATGATAGACCGTCCTATGTGTGGGATGTTTGTGTTCTGTTGTTCCTTGCTCACGCCTAACCAAATAAATAGAAATAAACATTCAGTGAACTGCTACAAATAAATAATGCGTAATTAATGCAAGATATGAATAGAGTAAAAAAATAAATAAATTTGAACTCAATAAGCTAACTAAAAGCTTACAAGAAAAGTAAACAGCTTAACTCGTAACGTAACAACAGAACAAATGCGCAGCATACGAAAGAACCAAAAGCTCCTAGCTAGCAAAGCAACGAAACAGACTCGTAGCTGTGGAGTTTCTCTTTTGAGTTGCTACAGCATAAAATAAATTGAAATAGCATAAACAGAATGCATGAAATAATTTGAGACAAGCATACTAGAAATAAACCTAAAGTGTGCTTCGATGAAGCAATTACGGGCCTGCCTGAGCATTCCTGATAAGGTAAAGGTTACTCGCAGTTCGCGAAAGAGAAACTGAGACAGAAAGAGACAACTCCACCAGTCTACAACGGTTTCTTTATTGACACAATATTGTAGAGAAAGAGGTTTACAGAAGAAGCCGGTCGATAAGCTAATCTACTCACAACCAAAGATACATCGTCGCAATGCATGCACCTCGTACGGAATCAAACTGCAGGCACTGAATAAAGAAAGTGCTACGCAACTCAAGAGTAACGACCACAGACGAAACTCAGGCAAATGATAAAAACGGTCCGAACCAACAAACTAAGTGTTTAGTCTCTAATGGCCCCAAGGCGCTTCGGAAGAATTAAATCGACCGCGATGGATACCGATTCGCCTTGAGCAGTCGCGTGCCGGAGGGCAGATGAATGCATATTTTCTGTATTTAGGCTAAATTCCCAAAACGTGTTGTTTGAAATTTCTTTCTTATTGTTCTTTCTTTTTTTTTGGCAACGATTGATTTGCAGTGAAATAAATACTCAGAATTACGTACCTAAATATGCGCAGAAACTTCTGATGGGTTATCCAAACGGCGCCCTTTTACCGCAACTCTCATGACACCTCATTACAAAAGGCGGCCGAAACACTCTAAATAACATCTATCGTTTCCCTAAACATTACTACAAAAAAAGGAACAAAAAAAACGTTGCACCTGAGTCAAGCTTAAGTGCGCGTTCACGAAAAGCCCCTGGGGTATCGTTAGAAACACGATGCGCTCTCACGCGTCACAGAAACTACAAGTCGAAGCTCGTGTGAAAAATACCGCGTACTTCAATTCATACGCGTCAGGCTGTACACACATCATCACCACCGTAAAAAAAGAAAACGTGCTTACAAACGGGCTATCTACACTTTTACCCTACACGAATGCCTAAAACATCAAGCTCATTAAATGCATTCATTTCGCTTCATTCTATCGTTTCGGCTCGTCGCCAAGCTGTTTCGTTCCCGCTTGCCACAAACCAGGTTGATCGCCAACTCCTGGGGGGGCCCAACGACGAGCCCTTAAAATCACTCGCACATCAATTGGCCGAGTACGATAGTGCAAAGCGTTCAGGAGCGGTACATTTCTGCGAGTGCCAGCTCGGCGTGTATACACACCGCTGAACAAATCACAAAGGCCGAAGTGTTTAACAGGGCTTCCTAGCGTAGCCGTTTGGTGCAATGCGCAATGGCTACCCACTCCAGCGATGCTCCACATCGAGGTGCTATGCGCGTTGCTTTCTTTTCGTGGAGCACGCGAACGTATACGTTCACCTGGAGCTGGTTAGATATCGCGATCTGCGTGCTTTAAATGCCCCAATATAGTTTAGCTTACGGTCCACTCCACTCAGACCGATGTATCCTTACAATTCATACACACAGAACCGCTTATAGCAGGAAGGCCGTGGTGCGCGGTCCAGCGCAAGGTGGAATTCTGCCCTCCATTGGCTACCGAACCCATTGAGTGGAGCGTGATGATGGTTTCATACCAATTGAGAGGAGGAACGTTTCACTTGGCTCCGTCATTGTTTCTAGGCCAAGCTGCAGTTACGCGTCACTCGCGTCTCCGAGGAGACGTGCTTAATCAAATATGTGAAACCGGCGCAGTTCTCTGCAGTGACACGTCAGCGGAGCGAACCGTAAGCGATGTTCAGCTAATTTGATTGGCCGATACAGCGCGAGTTCTTTATGTGTGAGGAAGCTGAGCGCACAACGAACAAGATAACTCGGGGAAACACAACTGAAATGCCCCCCCCCCCTTTCCACTGCGTAGAATTAAATTATAGCACGCCCTGCGTCTATGCACGGCAAATGTAAACTGCACTAGGAACATCCGTTATCAGCTGCAGTTTCATAACAGCAGCGTTGACCGCTCGTAAGAGCGCGGTAATATTACAAATCAACAGAGAGCAACTGAATAGCAAGCTCAGCGTCAATTCGGTATCCGAGAGCTTGAGCCGGTGAATCTGCTTTCTCCTTGCGTTTTTTACCTTGTCGCCGAAGACGAAATAGTGTTTGCTCTGGACGCTACCTCGTTGTCTCGGTTTTTCGAGTTCACCGCCTGCAAGAAATGAGAAAAACAGAGGAAAAGGACACTTAATTTTGCACATCTGCTCTTCCTTCGAAGTAACCTGAACTCGAAACACGAAGCTACACATTTGTTAGAAAAAGAAAGATTTTTTTAATCGCTCTTTTTATCGCGTTATCGCTGTTCCCTTCAAGTTCAATAATGTACCAACCAGCACAATTCAACAGACTACTGCAATTTTACAAGGAGATCCTTGTCGGAGCTCTCTTGATCGGCCTCCCCATATACACTCACACGGAACGCTTACTTCAACTTGGCATGCATAACACGCTAGAGGAAATAGCGGAAGCACAGGAGAGGGCCCAGTTCGTCAGGTTATCTACCACACAAGCTGGAAGACACATCTTACAGGAGCTGGGCGTTCCCCCCACAGTAATCAAAACAAAGTTCTGTAGCATCCCTCGAGAGCAGCGGGACCGCATCATTGTCGCCCCGATCCCACGAAACGTCCATCCAGAGCACAACGTGGGAAGACGTCGGGCGCGCGCGAAGGCTCTCCTGGAAAAGGCTTGTGAACGGGCTTCGGAGAACAGTTTCGTAGACGCAGCGCGCTACGCCGACGGACAGGCCTTCGCTGTAGTTAGCGTATATCATGAAAGGCAAATAACAAACGCAATCTCGATTCGGACGACGTCCTCTGAGATCGCAGAGCAGGCTGCAATAGCGATGGCCTTATTGGACGACAAGAGGACATCAATCTACAGTGACTCCATATCAGCTGTTAGGGCATTTGCCAAAGGTACCATATCCGAGCTGGCCCTAAGGATACTAGGAAGCAAGGAGATCAAGCCACACACATTGATCTGGTTTCCAGCCCACATGGGACAGATCGAGGGTGCCCTGCCCAACCTCAACGAGTCGGCACACGGAGCTGCGCGAGGGATCATCAACCGCGTAGCTACCGGGCAGCCTGACGCTGGGGGTACTGACAATCGGGACTCTCCTTCATCCTACACCGAAATTACTAAGCACTTTTATTTGGCTCGGAGGATCTACCCCCTCCCACATTGCAAACTCAATAGACCTCAAGCTTTGACACTCAGGCTTCTACAGACGGGGGTTTACCCAAACCCCCTACTTCTTCACAAGGTGTACCCCGAAATTCAAACAACAAATGCATGTGCACTTTGCAATGATTTAGCGAGTTTACCTCACATGCTCTGGCGATGTCCCGCGTTACACAGCGATAAAAACAACACTTCTTCACGTTGGGATGCGGTCCTACACAGCCCCAACCTCGAAGAACAGTTATGGGCTGTCCAACGGGCCCGCGACGCGGCGGAGAGACTCGGCCTCTCTGTCCCGACGTGGGAGCGGCCCGCTGCGCGCTAGTGCGCGCCCTAAAGGACTCTAATAAAGTTTTTCCTCCATCCATCCATCCTTGTCGGATGCATAACATTTATATAAAACAACATGTCGCGCGAGACTGCTGGCAGCACTATTGTGCAACGATCTCAAAGGCACTCGCGGCCTGATTGTAAGGGCTTAGCTGCTTGACGTCCAAGAAATGGGGCGTTTGGGCTTTGGCCGCTTTGGTCGGGTATCGAGCCTGCGTTCTCGTGCTCGGAAGCAAAATTTCATAGCCACACTGAATCGCCCCTGTGGATTCATCCGAGACATGGCTGAGATACGACGAGGCAGAGCTCATAAGATAAGCGTAAACGTGCCCGCGCGTGCACCTTAGACGAGAAGAGACCGCATGGAATAATCCAGAGACGCGGTGTGGTCTTGGCTCGCATCTCACGCAGCGCATCTCGGCGAAGTGTATATGGGTAAGTACGGCGGATCAACCAGTATGGGAAAGATGAATGGAGGAAAGAAACAAAAATAGGAGAGGCCCTGAAGTCACGTTATTTTTTTGAAGCCGGAAGTGCCCCTATTTTGACGCACATATCCGTTTTGCGGCTCAAATAAGCTCGCAGGAGCAGATGAGCGCGAGCGAGCATCGAACTTCAACAAGCTGCCAACAGTGTGCGCAACTGTCGCGCCGTCAGAACGGAACTTCTGTAACAGTTTAAGGAAGCAGGCGCGCTCTTGTGTGTGTATTTATTTTTTTTTGTCGTGGAACGTTGAAGAAGATGACGAAGACCCGGCCGCTCCGTGAGTGCCTGAGAGCCTTTGTTGCAGGCTCACACTCACACCCACAGTTCACACACTCAAAACACTACTTTCAAGTTCCCACAACACTTCTCTAGAAATGAACGTGTTTCGATAAGGTCCTATGCCGAAAACTTTTATGCCACTTTTCGGAGGGCCAGAGCAGCGAGAGCTTCTGGAGTGCGGTTGCTACGGAAACGAGGATGTTTGCACCACCAGTCCAACTGATCCTTTCCGAAAACCAGCACGTGAGTTCTGTCGCACTCTCTCCAAAACAACTGTGCTGGCTAGGGCCTCTCCTAAGTTTCCCTCCCTCCATGGAAAGATAGGCAGTATACATGTAGAACCTGCCGTGGTTGCTCAGTGGCTATGGTGTTAGGCTGCTGAGCACGAGGTCGCGGCATTGAATCCCGGCCACGGCGGCCGCATTTCGATGGGGGCGAAATCCGAAAACACCCGTGTACTTAGATTTAGGTGCACGTTAAAGAGCCCCAGGTGGTCAAAATTTTTGGAGTCCCCCACTACGGCGTGCCTCATAATCAGAAAGTAGTTTTGGCACGTAAAGCCCCATAATTTAATTTTTTATACATGCAAATGCCTAAAGTTCGTCCTTATATCTTGAAACGATCTGATGACTTTGCAAACGGACCCTTTTAAACAAGATATTGCGTTTTAAGTTGAACAATTCGAAATCATTTAGCGACAAGTTAAACCTCCGCGAGAACCTCCTAGTTATATACTCCATTCTGTTTTGACTACAAACTAAATGTTACTGTGTCCTCTTGCAGAACAATCTTATTTCATGGCTTTCTTATTTGGAAAACAAGTTTGTTCTAGAAGTGCCTGCTTGCTTCCGTCACCACCGTCCCGGACACCGCAAACTTAGGCAACGTTACACAGCATATTGCCACGGTGATCTGCGAGCATAACGGCAATGACGACAATGACCAGGTTCATCAATGACAAGAACAAAACGATGCAGTGCTTTTAGGCTGGACTACTCACCATACTGTGCCGTTTGATAATTTGTAAATAGTAATACATTTTCATTTATCTGTATATTGACGCGTGTACTTCTTTATCGGGAGACCACATTTCACCGCCTAACAAATGTTATCGCACAGCGCAGGACGCGCCTGCATGTATAGGAAGTTTCTGAAACGTTATCGATGGTTTCATCCGCTGTCTGTCACGGAAGCTTGTGTAATCTGATTGCATGTATGCGCGACGCAAATAGCATATAACTTTGTGAAAGACACGCGGGTCCCAACGATTGCTCTGGAACGTTCAACGACTGGTGTACAAAAGCCGACGCGCTTAACCCGCTGATCAGGTTTTCGACGATCGCCCACTGTGTTCGCCGCTGTCGCCGTTCTTTGAGTAAAGCGTGTTTTTTGAGGGCACAAGTTCGCTCAATAAAATGCTAGTTTCGTCATTCCCAGTATTGCTGCTTTCCTCACCGTCACTACTACGTGACAATATCTGTAGCTGCAACATTTTTTTCGTATAGATTCGGGGTTATAATCTTGATGATGTTGTAACTAAGTCAGCTCGCGTATACACGTTGTTAAATCCCACTCCTTTCTGTAATCCTTTCGAGCCCCAAAGTAAACGAATGAGATGAAACGATTTTAAATGTATTCATTGTTCAGGTCAATTATGACGGCGGCGGTACGCGGCGTTGTGCTCACTGGCATAGTGGCGTTCGGAGCTCTGGTGGTCGGCCGGTCCTGGACCATTTGATTCTGCTTTAGCCAAGAGGCGACGAAGGCCACGGGGTCTGGAGGCCTCTGCTTGGCGACGGCCGCGAGAGCCCCAACCAGCGCGTCGCCGACGCTGGAACTCAGGTACTGGGCCTCCTCCGGCGTTCTTCCCGTCAGCAACAAGGATTGTGCCAACTGCACCATGTCGGCGCCGCCATTCTGCCCATTCTGTCAACAAAAAGAAGAAAACAAAAGTGAAAAGGCTGTAAGGTGATTCAATCTGTAGTTGAGTTCAATAAAAGATAATGTCTTCATGTGCGGGTTGGGGCTGAGAATGGGGCGGAGCCACTTCACACGGCACTCTATAGCGTCCATGTCTGGACGTGATAAAGAGGTCAGGGTGAGGCGAGGTTCGGGTTCAGAAAAGCGTAGAGGATGAGACTGAGGCATGGGGGACACCGTTTGGAATAATAGAATGTGAGACTAAAAGAGGAGGACGCGATTTAGACAGCTTTTAGTCACCTAGATCGTACTCGTGATGGGTTTGAGTTCTGAAATTTTGAAGCGCTCTGGCTCAGGTGCCCTCTCGAGCTTAGGTGGACGTCGAAGCCCACTCTTGAATGACCTCAGCCATCAGAGGTTGTTGATGTTAGCTGTATATAAACTTAGCGACTGGGAGATGTAGCAGCAACGAAAGTGAAAACAGTGACATGACATGACATGACATGACATGACAAGAACTTTATTTGAGTCCTGAGGGACTGAGACCTCGGGGAGCCAAAACCGAAGGCTCCCGAAGATCAAGTCGGTGGCTCGACAGTTGTTTTTTTTTTGCGTCACTCCGATGTTTCTTGTTTTGTACACTGATAATAATGGTTCAGCACACTCCTTTATCCCAACTAAACACTCTAGAATTCTCCTACTCTTGCTTTTGATTAGAGAGGGACAAAAACTTGAGGTTTGAGGCTTTTCAGGCATTGATAGCGTTCGTTGACCTAGTGAATGTTGTATAAAATAGGAGGAAAAAAAGACATTGCGTTTTAATTGCAAAAGCTCGACTACAGCACAACCAAAAGTGATTTCTTTATGCTTCGGCTGGCACATGGCAACGACCGTCGAAGGACTTTATTTACGGTAAAGATGCAGCTAAAGTGTTTTAGCTTAACGTCGATAACGTCGTGGTGTTGCACTGATTCTCTCGAATAAGCACAACAAGGTAGTTGATTAGTATAACAGGCAGTTCATTAGTATCTAACCCCGAATTACAACAAACTCTCCGTTTTGAAACCCCAGCAACTAAGGCGAAACTTGCTTCAAAAGAAAAAGAAAGAAAGAAAGAAACAGTGATAGCACCTAATTAGGAATATGTCAGCGACTCAGCATAGAATATATTCACGCTTCATCTCGTTGACCATATTGACACATTGTAAAAGAAAACTTAAGCTTCCTTCCGTTAACAAACATAATTATTACTGGACATGTATTCTATTCGGCTTTATAGTGCATGCTGTTGATAATGACGTATAATCTTTATAGGTTTAGTCAATACCCTTATGAGCAAAGCAATGTGGCATGCTACGACAATTAGAATGGCACAGCAAGCAATCACATTTCTCAACTAAGCACACGGGATGAGTAAATGGCTTACTTGTAACTGCAGCAAACCGAAGGTAAGAGATGGATTGTAGCCTTTTAAACGTCAGAGTGGGGGTGGGAGCAAGGTGAGCAAATTTTAGTATAAGCGAGGGGGAGAGAGAGAGTCGACAAATTTTTCAACGTGAGGGTGAGTTGAGTACGTGACTTGCGCCGCGAAGGTGATAGAAGAAAACAAAAAATTAGGACATTTGTCCGCCTGTGATCGCATCATCGCTCGCGTGACGGAAGTAGCAGGAGCGGCGGACTGTTAAAACTTGATGAGCGCGCTATCTTCGGGATCGGCTCATCCTCTTAGACTGCACTATTTTCGGGATCGGCCCACGAAAGGAGGCTAGAGAAACCCAGATACGGAAAAGTATAGGTACCTCAATAAGGAATACATTGTCTTTAACATGCGGTTATCTACTTCTGTAAACGGAACTTTACCACAATGAATCGCTCAAAGAACCATTGATCGTTTCGCAAAGGGATACGTTCGACTAATCCGTGGTGTGTTTAGTGATGGCCACGCAAGTCAAATATCGTTGTTGCCAACCGAATACACCGTTTTTCACTACAGAGTTTCTTGCAATTAAATTTGTGTTCCTTCTCTCTCTTTCTTTAGAACCGACGTTTCAATGCCTAGCAGTCATTTTATTGTTTAACGTCAGTACATTGACGTTTGTTCTTTATCCCTGATCGTGACTGGTTTGGCCAGCATAATGCCAGATAGAGACGCAAAAAGCAAACAGTTAAAATCGCTGAATAACAAGCGAACTCTTGTTTCCTTTTTTTGTCGTCCTTCCGTAACACTATGCCGGCCGAACCATGCGATGTGCATCATCAAGCCCAGTAGAATACCGAGTTAATATCATATTACTGTGGCGTCATGAACAACTCAAAGAGGACACAGAGGTTAGGAAAACGCTTCGTGCATAAGTGGGATGAAATCAATGAAGGAAAAGCGCGAATCTAACTTGCCCGGTCTTTGAGGTGAACAGAGAGGGTGTCAAATTGCAGTCCGAATACGCGGAAGAGCGGTTCGCTGACGTGCATTGGCTCAAATAAGTGTGACACTTTATTTTACTTAGGTATGCTGCCGTCTCACTGCGAGACATTGCAGGGGTGTGTACAAAATATGCTTACATAGGTAACAAATGAAACGTGACACAGCACAGATTTGCACGCATACAAAACACGAAATCGCATGAGTGTACACTGCTCCTTGCAACGTGCCTTAGGGAGAGAGTGAGAAACAAATGAAAGGGACGGAGGTTAACCAGAAAGAAAAGAAGAGACCGGTTAGTTACGTTAGAGCTTCCAAAGAAATATTATAGGTATATAAAGAAAACATAGTTCAGAGTAAGGTTCATCTGCGACGCAGGGTCACTACGTTTTCTATCCGTTCATTCAATCTTTTGGTGTTCCCTTCGGAATCAAAGTGGCATGAAAAGCGGCGCACCCTCCGGACCTTGTGCGTGCCGCCCCTCAAGACACCTACCATTCACTCTGAACGCTGATCTGCCAGTGAAAATCTCAACGAAAACCTTTTTATGCAAGTCCTGCGAATGTACGCAGCGAGGAGAAAGTTTCGCATAGGAAGTGCCATCCACCTGGCTTTAGAACAATGATTTGAAGGGACCCATTTCGGTGTCTGATTGAAAAGCAAATGTTGCAATCGACAAGAGAACAGGTCCTGACCAAAAGTTAACTACTCCCCTCCTCCTTCCTGCTGTATTTACGCAGTGTTTATTAATATTTTTTTCAACTTTCGAACACTATGAGGTGTATAATACTTCTTCCATCGCACTGCCATTTCATAATGTTTAACTGAGGTGAAAAAGCGGAAACTTTCTAACTTCCTCCAGCGAGGCAGCGGACACGGCGGGACCGATCCCCGGACCAGAATCAATTTCTTGTTTTTTTTTCTTTCCAAGATTTAAGCTTGCTTTTCGAGGACTCAGAACTAGACCGTCAAAAGTCGTGTGGCAGGGTGACAGTTCTTCGTTTCGTAAAACTTTAAGGGACGACGAGGCGTGACGAACCTTGCCGGCCGGCAGCGTGGCCGACGCTGGCTGGCCCATTGCAGCCGTCGCGCGACTCGCAGCATGCTCGCCCAGTGGCAGTTGGACCGCCGTCTGCAAGGGTTCGTCGACAGGCTGTCGCACACCTTTCTCGGTTGGCACCGGTGGGGCAGCCACCTGTTCTGGCGCTGGCGGCGCCTCCGGCGCGGCGTTCGTCACGACTTCCGCCGGTGGTGCTGAGTTTGCCGTTTTCGACGCCTCTGACGCTGTAACCTCGGGCGCTGCTTCTTGCTGTTGCGGTTTTCCGTCGGGCAGGACGACCGGCTGAGCCACTCCTCCGTTAGCCGCGGGAGCTACTGGCGCCGAAGGCGCTTCCGGAACGGCAGCCAACGCTTCTGCGAGTAAGAATTTCGTCGGCTAAAAAACAAATTGTTGTTGGAGAAATATGGGAGAGGCCTTTGCCCTGCAGTGGGCGTAACCAGGCTGATGATGATGAAAAAAGAAATTACACCTAAGCTCTGCTACACACTCAAATGCACCGAAGCAAGCGACACCAAAAGCCACATAAAACTGTGTCCTAACATTTGTCGCCAAGTGCGCGACCAAAAGCAGGGAAAAAAAAAGAAACTCGTACTTGTTCAGGGTTGGGGAAAGGGGGCCTCTCCTGCCACGGACACCATCACGAATGAACACACGTGCTGCCGTGAGTGTGTCAGTGTAAACGCGATCACACGAACGATCACGTGCGCATGACTTCGGAACTGCAAAGTCCTTGCCTTTCGGCGTACAATACTCAAAAGCAAGCATGTCCAACCTGATACTAGTGACCGGACGTTCAACAGGCACATGATTTAATTCTTACATGGGTACGCCAGCAACCACTGTTTCAAACCTATATGTGACACAGTGGTGTGACAAAGCATTCCTCGTGTGGTGGCATCCCTTCGGAGACTTTAGGTTCGGAGCGACCCTATGGCAGCATCCGTCATCTGGGCATGAGGACCTACAACAGTCGAGAAAAAAAGAGGTGTCCCAAGTGCACGGGTCTCGTGGCGACTACAGGTGCCCGACACCCGATTTGGATGTGCCCTGAAACACGGGCTATTAGGCTGGAAATGCCAAGACCGAATTGAAGTCGCACGTATACTGCACAGCTACAACGAGTGGACGCGGAGAAAAAAGGAGTGACGGATCACCCTCCCAGCTGCGTTAGCCGTAGTACTTCTTAAAGTATTACATTGTATCCGTAACCACGTTGTATCTATAGTAACTGCATCTCCGTCTGCCACCTTTCACAATTTGTGGTTCAGGCGCAGAACCTTATGCACGCCAGACCGACGTTTACGAACCGGAAGCTACGTGACACCTTCTGTAATGCCGATTTATGTCAAGCATGCCGCTTATACATGCCGGCTGCCATGTAAACAGTCGTCCTCTATCTACCGAATGACCCAGCAGCTTCGCCCGGGACCTTACGGCGCTGATTTTCGGCCTATGCATAAACGGCTTCCTGAATACAAACTTCATTATAGGCGATATGCGACAAACACGTGTGGTACAAACACTGGAGGAAAGCTATATACGAATTCTGTGCTCCTTGAAATGTGCAACAACGTTTTAAACCAATGTGCTTAGCTAGATATATTTTTTAAACTAAGGAAAACACCTGGCGTAACATCCGGTAGAGTAACTATATACATGGACTCACCGGGCGCATCCGCGGCTGCGGCGGGCGTGGACGGCCTCTGCCACACGTCCGCCTTGGCCGACTTGTCGTCGTCCGTTGGCGTGTGGTAGTTGGCGAGCAGGTCTCTAATGCTCAGCTCCTTCGGATTCTTCAGGTAGTATTCCGGCGTGTGCCCCATCTGCGAAGGTCGCGCGAGTCAGCGGTGAGGTGTTCCTCACTTATTTACAGCCCACCTGATCGTAGCAGAATGGCGCAATGAAAACACATGCGCATTTCTGGGATACCACGTCATACACGGGAGGCACGGGACCGGAGGGAGGGAGAGAGAGAGAGAAAGAGGGAGAGAGAGGTAGCGCATTCCCCTCCCCTCAACATAAACCTTTCTTTCTCATTACTCTGACTTTACAGCTAGGAAAAATTTGTCCTCGCGCTGGATCACACTGTAATATCCGAGCCGTTTGTTCAAATAGCCGACATTACATTTTATGCTCTTCTCGCACTCGGACGCCATTGCGCCGTTGCTCTCGTCGAAATCAGCCAGGACCCGACGCGACAGACAGGAGACGGAGAATAAAAATACAGGTTCTCCAACCTTCTTTAATTGCCCAAGGAAAGCTTTTTTTTTTGTTACAACGAACGTAGGCACAAATATTTTAGTTGACGTATCGGTGGAGTGCCTATGTAACGCTAGTTACGTACCTTGTCCTTGATGGCCTCGTCAGCGCCAGCCTTTTTGAGAATGTCGAAGTAATTTTGGGCCTCGAGCACGACGGCTGCGTAATGCAGCGGTGTTCGCCCTTCCTGCGAAAAGCGAAGCACGCCCGGCATTACTGTCGTTAATGACATTCGCGTAAGCATGTCGTCGTGCCTCGTCATATTTGTCAATCGATAGCCAACAAACAGTCAAGCTAAGAACGTTACGGCGAAAATTATTTTCCTAATTCTGCATTTCGATCAAAAACAGTTAATTTCGTCTAACTTTTCCTTGCCTTTATTGCCAGTGGGTTTGAAAACATTGTTACTAAAAATTGAGCCCTTAGTTTTCCGTGATTGCCCTGCTCATTGCAACATTAAAGCTTAGGAACACTGCACTTTCTTCAGCTACATTTCCCAGCACATAGCTGCACTTTACACTTTGTGCGTATTATCCCCAGCCCCCGCTCCTGACATAGGTACTGCGTGCTCTCAATTGCCGACTGCAGATGCACTTGCGAACAGTATTGAGACTACCTGCTACCACGTCTAAAGTTAGGAGATGGCGTCAATTCGCAAAAATAGTTTAGTAGAACTTGTTGTTGGGCGAGTTGGTAGGTATTAGCGAACATTGTTTAACTGCGCGAGCAAACGAACCACAAAGACAGCGAGGGACAAGGACGGGCGCAGTCCGTCCTTGTCCCTCGCTGTCTTTGTGGTTCGTTTGCTCGCGCAGTTAAACAATGTTCGCAAAAATAAATGCCATGTCCTCCAGCCTTCGTGGGCGAGCCAGTTAGCCTGCCGGACGCAGCACTCCTGCCGGGGCTTATGTAGGGCGTCTTTTATTGATTGCGGTTTCGTGTGAACGAAGACGATCTGTCACCACTGTACGTATATTTAGCTGCACGCAATTAGTGCGCGCGTGTAGCACTGAGGTATCCTACAAATTCTAGATCCTTGAAAGCTTACCGTATATATGACAATCAGTGGACCTTACAACGAGTTCGTACACAAGGGATAGATAGTGACAACTAATGTTAGAGACGACGGCCGACCAAAGGCAAGGAGTTATTATATAAAAAAAAAAGTGAGTTCGGCTCATTGAGACCATGCAGCGTGCAAGGCACAAGCGCACGGGGAGAAAACACGCTGCTGTCTGCAACATGTAAATGTACCATTCTGGTAAGGAGAAGCACCTATTGTTTCTCGTCTAAAGAAGTGATCGATGCCTGGTCCCGAGACACACTTACGTTGTCCGGTCCGTCTAGCGTCTCGGGAAAGCGCTCGACGATGTAATTGAGCACGTCCGTGTGTCCGTGCAGGACGGCGAGGTGCAGGGGGCTGGCGCCTAGGCGGTCGCGGCTGAGCGCGAAGCGTTTGCGAGTCAGCACCTGGCGAACCTGCGCCATGTTGCCGCTCACCACCGCCTCGTGCACCGTCCGGATGCGATCCTGCGAGCAGACGAGCACGCAGCGAATGAGAAGTGGAGACGAGTGGCCTCCTTGTGCACCCCGCTCCGCAGCAGGAGGCCCGACGTATACCGGTGAACGCAGACAAAAGCGTCAGCGTACCAAACGCAATTTGCCGTAAAATTTTCAGGAAATGCGTTGCTCAAAGCGTGACGGAATCTGTAAGAAAAATAGTGTAGTTTGTGTGTGTGTGTGTGTGTGTGTGTGTGATAGATAGATAGATAGATAGATAGATAGATAGATAGATAGATAGATAGATAGATAGATAGATAGATAGATAGATAGATAGATAGATAGATAGATAGATAGATAGATAGATAGATAGATAGATAGATAGATAGATAGATAGATAGATAGATAGATAGACAGATAGATAGATAGATAGATAGATAGATAGATAGATAGATAGATAGATAGATAGATAGATAGAGGGAGAGGGACGTTAGTCGGGTTGCCCCTGGTTTGGTATACACTACGCTGGCGAACGGGCAAGCGGGAAGCACAAAAAAAGTACGTAAAAGGAAAAAAGAAAGGAATATAGCAATGGATGCATGCGTATCCAAAACACCGTTCACCATGCATTCAAAGAAGGTCGCGTAGTCTATTCGTATATAAAAAGTGCAGCAGGGCTCTGGTGAACTTCCGTGCGGATGACGTTCAAATTCACGGTCTCAATATCTTTAAATTTGTGAACGATCTGTCGCCCAGTCGGCTTAGAGCCGCACACGGAGTCTGCCTTTCGTCATCAAAAGAAGGGCAGTAGATGAGGATACGTGGCTGGGGACCTCGGTCGCAATCACAAAAGTTGCGCGATACACGAGATATGTCAACATTGGGTAAGTACGCCGTTAAACAAATCCGTACACTGCGGTCAAAGTTACAGGAGTCACGCTGCCACTGAGAAAGGAAAGCCAGGAGGTGGGCTCGTTCCCTTTGTCATTGTGACGCATTGCACGCCGCTAGTCAAAGCGTGGTCCGTTTGCCCAACTGCTATATATCGTGTGCGGGAGGAATAGTGGTGAAAAGTTGACAAACACTTCCCTTGGTACTTCTCCCCGATTGGCTTACGCTATCTGTAGTTTTGACTGCACTGCACTGATTTGGTAAGATGTAGTAAAGGCGACGTACCAGGTTTTAAAAAAAAGAAAACGGCTTAGTCGATTCGGTAGTGCCTAATAGCATTTCTTAGGATACAGGAGTGCGCCAAACTGGGCTGACTGGCACAACATTAAGGCGGGAAGAAACAGCGCTAAAGACGGGAAAGTGAAAGCACGACAGACAAGGTGCAGGACAGTCACAGGGCCTTGTCTGCCGTTCTCTCCACCGTTAGTTCCCGTTCTCTCAAGATACATTTTTTTAAAATTTTTGTTGCTCATGTTATTCATCTTGTAATGAACTCAGCCGCTTACGAGATAGAGAAGAAACAGCCAAGTAACGCGACATCCCAGCGACCGCAGAAAACCACGCAATTGACTCTTGCGTCAGTCCATGACCAAGCGTTCATTTGTCCCTGGTGGAAACCCGGTTGCTCTCGCGCGGTCATATGCAGTACCCACCATGTAGGCGGGAACGAGTCCCAGGAACTCTTGGACTTGCTTATCTTCGGACGTCTTGTTGAGTAGCCGCTCCCCCTGGCCCGCGATGACCACGTGCTCCAGGCGCAGCAAATCGCCTTCCTTGATCCAAACGTCGATGAGCTCATTCAATCGATCTGAAACGGCACGTCTGCACCTCGTTTTGCGCCAGCACCATAAGCATAAGCTCAGCTATCTCAACATATCTGCAGCCTGGCGACTCGGATGGTCCGGGAAGCATTTTACAGAAAGGAAGCGAGGCAAGCAAAACATTTTACCGTAACTTTTTACAAAAGCAAAAGTCTTAATTTTTTTTTTACAATAGCACTGACTGACCGTAAGCGCCAAATACCTATTATTCTTGTACTTTTAGTAAGAAATTATGCTGAAGGGCGCAGTTCTGCGCCCTCTGAACTTAGTTTGGGCAGAGAGAGAGAGAGAGAGAGAGAAATTTACAATGGTCGGGATGCAGCCAGAGAAAGAATGTTAAAATGGCAGCTCCACAGAAATAGTGGCACGTTTGCGGTTGGCAAAGTGAACGCTCGGTGTTGAAATATTTGACAAGCACTTGCTGCTTCAGAGATTCCAGTACAGTCATTTGGCACAGCTGCGCAGTGCTCGCCCTAGGTAAAGGCTACACCTTAATAGACCTTGACTTTGAACGGTTTCTGTAATGGTAACTTAGTGGGACTACACGAACATGCTGGAAAGAAAGAGTGGTACGTAGGCGGAATACATGACATAATCGCCTTGTCGGTTAAAACTACTGTTCCAGCGGTGGGTCAGGTGATAGGCATTTTCAGTGAAGACTGTTGCACATATACGGTTGGCTGCGGAACAATAATTTAACGACGCCGTTGGACATAGTGCTGACTTCCGAAACGGCTTTAATTAGGAGCTTCTTTTTGTTTTGTTTTTCAATTGTCCGGAGGCGCGGTAGTCGGAATACAAATATCCGTGCTGAATACTCAGCTTTCACGCTGCAGAAACGACGCGTTCAACGAAGACTCATTCTACGCGTTTCGCACTGCCGTTGTTCTGTGACCTGCGACGCTTTCTATACAGAATAACCAGTTAATATTTTACAACTACAACTTGTGAACGCAATGCTACGTCAAATCACGCACTATCTGTGCACATTTGTGCTACCAGCATAATACGCATAAATATACGTTTGGTCGCGAACATAAGTAATTCGCTGTGGTCGCTGCTCGCAGAAACGGGTCACTCCGCTCGTTCGGTTATAAACAGCGTCAGATCTGCAACGCATTCCGCGTAATAAATACGTCACATTTTGCGACATAACAGCATGAGACTTACTGTTACACCGAATTACATGACGCTTTATCTCTATGTCGTACGTGACACACTGATACCCGTTGGGCGCGCATGCAAGCAGTGAGAGAAATCTCTCTAGCCTTGGTAGGTAGCGTTGTCTGCTGTGTTACGGCGGATGAGGGATATGGTCGAAGATTTTTCATCAGCCCCGCCACACATGGCTGACATTGCTGCCGCGTAAGGGTTACACGAATAAAAGAAACTGTCACACTGTCACTTATGTCTGTGTCGGCAGTGGTTTATCGCTTGGAATATGGGAAGGAAAGCGCAGGGAACACAGGTCACGATTCTTCTCACACAGTCTCCTGGTCAGTAAAAAATAACTGCAGGCCCCAAGCACTGCGAGAATCGTTGTAAGCTAAACTCCGGTGAGCCGACAAAACAGTACACTCCGAAAAAAAAAATCACCACTTCGAGCGTGTGTGCGATGACAGGAGCAATGTGACAACAACTTCGATAGTAATGACGGCTATGGTGACGGCATGACGAATTAATTTATTGTACTCCGGTAAAGACAAGGTACAAGCTGTTATAACTTCGGCCAATGCACAAAGCGATAAAATTTCACATGGCGTTGCAAAGCTCCAGCTGCCATTGGGAAAGGAAGGGGTAAAGTATGCCGACCCCGAAGGCGGGTGCAGTGTTCGAAAGTGTCATTCTTCTACTAAGAAAGGATGAGGGAAACTGGCGCGCTGTCGCTTTTATGAGCAACTGGTGAGCAAAGAACAGTGGTAACAGTGACAACTTTCATTAAAACATCCATCTTTTATAGTGAAAAGTTACCTATGCCTGCAAAAATTCCGGCTCACATTGTTCGCATTGTTAATGCACAGCGCGAAGCTATAGATGCGTCATCAGGCGCGTACGGAAGGAGACAAGGTAAGACGTCACAATGAAACATACTATCACAACGCAACCAGCTGCGGCGCGAAATCTACACCCCAGCGACGACAAAGGAAACCCAAGGATGTAGCTAACGAATGTTCCGCACTTAATGTGTCCCAGTGGTTCAAGAGATGACGCATGACATCACCAAAATGTGACGAGACAACAAGGGTGCCAAGGGTGTCTGTTGTCTCGACGCTTCCCATGGAAAGTGGTTGACCACACCTTCTACATTCGGACGTTCGTATACGGCAATTACCATGCCTTGGGAAGACTGGCAAAAAACAGAGCTTTCAAGATCATTATTTGAACCGACAAAGGCTGTCTGTCACTTAGAAATGACGCTTATAGGTAGCACTCTTTCTTTCCAGATAGGAGCCTCAGTTTGATTTGGGCAACACTTATACAGGTGCTCAGGTTGTTACCGATAAAAGAACGATTTAGCATAACGTTACCGCTATGCTGTTATCGATACCATTCCTACCACGTATACGAATTCACACAGTAAGAAAAATGGTGCTCGTAAGAGTGTGAGCAGGCGTGCGCTTCTAGGCGTAATTCGATTGGACGCGGTAAGCGTGATTTCATTTACTACCTTTCTAATGAAGGCCGACGACAGTGGGTTTTGAATTTCTGCACACGAGTCTTAGCTATGAAGGGAATGCACGTATGGCTGAACTTCCCCTGGTTAAAAAAAGCTCTGAGGTGCTATGCAGGATACACCCGGGTTTATCGCTCGCCTGATATTGCTCGGGGGCAGTCAGCGAATAAAGATTGCGGGGAACGGGCGGAGGAAGCAGACAATAAAATGTCGAGATGGTGTCGACACGGAGTGCAGCCTGCGCACGCCGCTTCCTCATTTCAAACACAGCAAATAGGGCGATGTTACGCACCAGCGCCGCTTGTTGATATCAATGGAATATCGCAATACAGGGAGTGTCCCGTTATTTACCTACATTCTCGGCGCAAGACGCTTACCACGCCTTTCTGGGACGCGTCACGGGCGTGCCTCTTCTTTCGCACATTACGGGTGCGATCTTGTACGCGTTCCAAAATAGAACGGAGGCGGTTCGTTCTTTTCGTCACGAAATAGGCGGTATGTTCCGTTCCGTTCGTCCGATAGCAGACGACACGGAATGATCGACAGCAGATATCACGTCACAATTGACGTCATGGCGTTCGGCAAGGTTCAAACTGACGAATCGTATTTGGCTCGTTGGAACGAACCGCCTCCGTTCTATTTTGGAACGCGTACAAGATCGCACCCTATCTGTCTATCCATCATCGTATGCGAACAATGCAGACGTGGAACATTCTCACGCCAACCCTTTCCTTTCTTTCGAATACGTTAAAAGGCAAATTTTTTCCATAAGCTACCTGGACAGGGGATGTACTGTGTGGAACTACACACAGATGAAAGAAGGCACGAACGGTTTGACAACGTGACTTTTTCGGCTTCCCATGAGCTCATACCCAAGTGATTATAACCCAACAGCGAATCTAGTTAAGCCAATGAAGCTGGAAACGTGCCAAGGTTAGATTTTATGTCTTGATACCATTAGCTCATTCTTCTGAGGGCGTCGCCAGAGCTCGCGCAGAGCCAAAACTTTGCCAAACTCAGGCCTTCCTGCATAGCGCCCCCAACTAATTACCGTGCAGTTTGCGTTTCGGGTAGAGCTGGCAAGCCTTTACAACAACTAATATTATTAGGTTCCAAGCCATAAAACAGACACAACGTGTTTCCAAGCAAAGCCGCAAACAACCAGCGGAAATTGTGAACACGTGAACTTGCGTTCGCTGAACAAATGTTTTTCACTAGGCCCTCACAGGAGTGCAGTGAAAGCCAGCTATTACTGCGAGAAAATAGAGATAAGACACAGGAACTATCGAAACCTAGCCCTCATATTTAGCGCCTAAGTGTAAGTCTGCCCGTAACTGGCTTGACACGCAGCGTCAGTGCAGGAATGGCGACGCGCATATAGTTATGTTGAAAACACAATGTGAAGATCACAAGCAATGGGCGTGTTTAGTGCTGGGGCTGCAGCGTTGCAGCAAACGCTTACCGAGAAGGAACAGTATAAGGATACCCGTCCTGTCAATGCAAGGACAGAATGATAGAGATGGCAACAAGGCATAGTGCAGCGTGCGCACGCATGATATCTTTTTTTTTGCGGTCTCTTAAAGGTGTGACAGGTAACGTAGAGTGAACTAAAGGGAGAATGAAATTGTGACTCAGCTCAAATGACAGCTGCCATACCGGGGCAAAAGCGACGCGAGAGAGTGAATGGTGAGTGACGATGGAGTATGCGAAAAGCACGGCGGGAGTGTGGTCAGGCACAGAGGTGATATGTCGCATAGGTGTCGCAGTGGTTCGCGAGTGAGTGTCGCACTCCCGCTTGCAAGGACTCTCGTTCACAGGCCAGTGTTGGTGGATGAAACGAGGTGTTTGTGGTGTCTGAACAGCGGTACCGATGAAGTGCTCCCGGGGATGTCTGAACATGCGCACGGCGTGTCTGCCAAGAAGCTGGGTGCGCACGCGTCAGCTCCGAACACTGTATGCATACTCACCGAGTTGCGCCGACGTGTTACTTGACACTTTAATCCCCTTATTGTTCGGGCGCTTTCCCGCGCTTCTCTGGCGTGGCTCTCCCGGTTCCGGCTTCTCGTGAGAGTTGGTCGACACCTGTGGCTTTGACTTCGCCGCTTTATTGAGTGCGTCGTCCCTGTCGACACCGACCTGTTCTTTTGGTGCCACTTCTTTGGTAGGCTTAGTTGCGACAGATGCAACTGAACTGTTCGACACTGCTTCTTGTTCTTCGGATTGCTCTTGCGAATCCATTTGGTCTTCTTTTGCATGAATACTCGCTTCTTGTTCGTTTTTGACGCCTTTGTCCTGCTCAGAGGCGCCTGACGTTTGGCCCGAGCTTTGAACGTCATGTCCGTGTTGTTTCATTGCTTCACTTCGCGTGACGATTGAGGGATTTTCTTCCGCCCCTTCAGGAGCGCGAGTAGCTGTCGTGTCTTCATTGGTAACTTGACTGCCTACTGAGCCTTGAGCTTGCAACACTTCTTCCTTGGTTGCATCGAAAGCAGCGACACTCAGACTTTTTTGCGACTGTGCAGCACTGCGATCTCTAATTTCTTGCTCTGTTCGGATTGTTGTTCCACTTTCCTGCTCTTTCTCCCCTTCGTGTTCATCTTCTCGGTCAGCCTCTTTCTCGGTCAGCTTGTGTAGAGCATCTGCATCACCTTGATGGTCATGACTACTGCTCGTCAATATGGTAGGATTGTCACTGGAGCCCTTTGCTGCCGGTCTTGCGCCATCTTCATCTCCTTTTCTCTGTTCTGTGCCCGATTTGCCCGTGACAAGTGGGGCTACGGAGTTAGCTCTTGAAGCTTTATTCATACTACTGGTCATTGTCCTCGTATCAGAGGAACCCTGTTTAGTGCTCTTCGACACATTCTTTTCATCGATATTCAAAGAATGTCTAGATGAGGTCTTAGACAAGTGCTCCTTCATGGACGCCATACTGCTGCTTCTTCGAGGGTTCTGCATTCCGTTCTTCTTTGCTTCTTTTGCACCTACGGGCTTAACAGCTGGCTTTTGATCCGGCACAAGCTTTGATTTCTTGCCGAGCTTGCTGGATGGTGAATTGTTGGTATCCTCATTCGCTCCTTGATCAACTTTCTTCACAGTTTCTAAAGGTTTTCTATCTTCACTCTCATTACTGCCCTTTTGGTCCTTAGAATCAGCACCATCGACTTCTATGGCTGCGTTCTCGATACCTCCTGTCATCGCTTCGCTAGAAGTTATGGCCTTGTGCATCTCATTCTGAGTTTCGCCATGGGCGATGACGTGGTCGTTGCTTTTGTCAAGCTCAAGCGTCATATCATTTGACTTGGTTAAAACTGCAGTGCCATTTGTTCGGTCACTGCTCTGATCCTCTTTTGTATCCGCCTGGGTCTCTGAATTACCCTTATCGACAAAAGTATTATCTGAAGAATTAGCATTGTGATCATTCTTGAGCACATTTTTCGAAAGACCCGGGCCGTTGAGAACCAAAGCACTGTCCGGCTTCAGCTGTCCAGAAACAGGATCGTTTTCTTCTTCATTTGAGTTGCTTGCCTGCTGATCGCGCATGACTTTACTAGCTTGGCTCTTGTCGCTTTCGCATTGCGTATAACTGTCCTGATTTTTAACATCGGTTTGAGTCTTACCGCCGCCAGCAGAGCCTCCACACTTTCCTCCAAGACCGCTCTCTCCTGTAGACGATTCCTTTTTTATGTTTTCTACGTTAGGGTTTTCCCTACCATTCATGCTGTTTGTAGAGCCATCCGATTGGTCAGCCGGAGTAGCAGGTTTTTCGGCACCACTTTTCGCTTTGGCGTCTACAACACTCTTCATTTCAGGAGTGACGCCTCCGCTTCTCGAATCCTTGAGGGGTTCCACGTGTTCCATGGCGTGAGGCGCCGCGTCATTTTCTGGTAGCCCTTGAAGTTCCTTAAAGGGTACAGGTACCTTTAATTGTTTGGACTCATCGGTTCCATTTGTGAGGCTAGTATTGGCTTTGCTACATTCTTTACTTGCATCTTCAATTACTGCGTCGCTTTTGTTGCCCGCGCTGTGATCAACCTCGCTCTGACTCATTTTCTGATGGTATTCTTCTGCAGGTAAGTCACCGGCAACGTCGCCATTCTGAACTTGACGCGCGACGTCAGCAGTCGCCCCTTGGCCGACGTGGCTTTCACCATTAGCACTTGTTTCGCTTACTGCATTTTTCGAAGGAAGCGCTACGCCTTCATCCATTGCGACAATTTTACGCTGCTCACTCGACTCTATACTCTTTGCATCCTCGCCATTTTTCTCCCCACCGATCTCTTCGACGCCCGCACCAACCATCCCTCTTTTGGCGACTTCAGTTTCAGCGTC
Organism: Dermacentor albipictus; assembly: GCF_038994185.2. Classification (NCBI taxonomy): domain Eukaryota; kingdom Metazoa; phylum Arthropoda; class Arachnida; order Ixodida; family Ixodidae; genus Dermacentor; species Dermacentor albipictus. The sequence goes on from NC_091821.1 coordinate 422,427,893, forward strand.
ACCAGAAGCACGCTGCCCTCCTTTGATTAGACCGGAACTGTTCACTCTATGAACACCACCATCGTCGGGAGAGACAGTGACGACAGTGGGCGGGGAATCAGAAGAGGAGGAGGAGGAGGAGGATGCATCAACAGCGCCTTCTCCCGACAACTCTTGCTGGTCACTACGACCGTCCTTCGGGAGGGCGCTGGCGGCCTCTGCGTTCGGCGCTCGGCCATCGATAACGGCTCCGAGCATCGCACCCTCGAGCACCGCGTCTTTGGCCGCGGCAGCACCGTTCTCTGAGGAAGCCGACGCTGGAGTAGCAGAGTCCTTACCTCCTCCGTCGCTCGAGCCACTCTGGCCAGATTCGTTACCGCCGGGCTCAGTTGCCTCTTCGTTCGTGGCGCCGGCCCGTTCGGCGCTTACGCCGTCGGCAGCGTCGCCGGCTGCTCCGAGCGCGCCTTTGTCGGCGGGCACCGTTATGGTCTCGAGCTCGGTGCTATGCGCGGCTGTTTCGACGGCGGCCGCCTTCGTGTCCTGAACTGAGGACGAGCGCTCTCGCGACGTGTCGTGCGTGGACGCCGTGGATCTTGACCGCCGTTTTCGGCTGTTCTTTAGGTAGTACTCCGCAGTCTTCCCTTTCTAGAAGAATAAACAAAGAAAGAGCGACAGTTAGAAAGACCGGCGATGGTGTGGCAAATCATACTCGTTCCGTTTAGAGCCATTAAGGCACACGAATTTACAAGGCGCGTACACGAATTGTTGCTTATGTTTATCTAACATGAATAGGCAGAAATTTTATGAGAACATATGTATCGTTTTTTGATTTACCTACTAGCTTTCGCGCTTTTAGGTATAGGCTGTATTTGAAGACCTGCACTCATTAGGGTACTTCTTCCCTATCACGATGATGATGGTCATCGTCATCACGTTCACGAGAGTTACATATGCCGCTGTTAACCTTTGGGCGTAATGAATCAGTACAGGGTTAAAATTTGGTCGTTAGGTTTGACAGAGCGATATGTATACAGTCATGTGCGGCAGGCTTAAATATTCAGTGAAATTTGGAAGAATTAAACGACTAAGTATGAAACATTGCAAGTCTCTTCGCCGTGACGTATTCACTATTCAACCATAGGGAGAGCCAGAAAGGTGCGCCAATATTGTAATTCTTCACCTGGTCCAGTGCCTTGGGGTCGGCTCCACTATCCACGAGGAACTTGTACATTTCGTGATCCCTTCGAAGTGCCGCTAAATGCAATGGGTTCCGGCCATGCTGAGAAAAGACAAAAAAAAAGGCGTTAGCCATTGCGTGTAACTGAAAATACGAGCAAACAAACAAGACACACAAAACAAAAAATTGTGAGTTTCATAACTGCAACCTGCAAACGAAGTGTCCAGTGGGTGACGGCCGGACCTGCTTTTCGCGTGTGCTGTCGTTCACCGACGTAACATTACTCGGGCTAATTTAGCACCACATCTAGCATAACACTTGTTACTCACATGGTTGGTTCGTACGACTATACGTTAAAGCCACAACCATAGCGTACCAACTTGCCCTGGCTTTCGCTTTCAGTTTACGAAAGCGAAGAAAGAAATATAGAAGGAAAGCAAGGAAGAGGAAAAAAGGAAAGTAGAACAGGAGGAAGATGGAAGGAAGGAGAAAATAAGGAAACGTTTGCCGAAATGCAGGAGCACAACGCAAGCGCGGTACATTTCTTGAAAATTTAAGTTTTCGATAGTGCATTATAGAATTTAGTTCTCGTGCACTCTAGCTCTCGCGATGTCGGCGTAGAAAATAAGCGTCGACATGTTGCTGGCACCAAACCATAAGATAAAGATAATTCTTTGATCGCGAAAAGCTGGGGAAACCGGAGCTTTTAGTTTAGTACGAAATAGGGGGCTCCAGCGCTTACACCGACCGTGACTCTAGCCACACAGGTACAGTGCCGCGTGTGGTTCCGCGTGTCCGTCTTGTGCCATCTCCATTAATGCATTTTGTGCATTTTGTGCGCTTTTCGTTGTTACGCTGGCTGAGGTCGTGCGCAGGGTTTCAGCGAGCGCGTCTGCAGCACCTCAGAGCAAGCAGTATTCATCCGGCCCACGCTCCTGACTTGCATCACTGGATACATCGGCTGTTTCGCCCACAGAGTTTCATGCGATAATTACTTGAGGGAACTCTGGCGCAGTGATCGTTCAGCCAACATGAGAGTGATGGTAAGTACACGGATTTGATTGATGATTGACTTCTTACTAGTGGATTCAGACGTCCTTGTGGCTTTGTTTATTACGCTTTATCTGTCTTTATTGTCCTAAATTTCAAAGCGATATATACTTTTCGCAGTGCAGAATAATCTGCAAACAGGCACAATCGCTACTAAGTACATCGGCCCAACCTGTCGAGGCGACAAATTGAAACGCGCCAAGCGTCTTAACACGCTGGCTTGCCCGCAAGAAATTCATAGGCGCGTTCTATGACGTTTGTCGTTGCGTGCGTCCGTGGCGATTATTTCAATACAGGGCTTATGTGCTAGATGTCCCGTGTTCGAATCCTGCCGTCAGACAACTTTAATAACGTTTTCTTAATAGTTTATTACACAGTAATTTGTTGAAATGACGAATTTAGAAGGTGGCGGAGCCGTTTGAAGCCAGAAGAACGAAGTTTAGGCAAATCCGTGTACCTTTCATAACCCCCATGCTGGCCGAATCGCCCAGGTTGCAGACACTAGCGTCAGAGTTCCTGCTAGTAATTATTGCATGAAACTCTATGTTTTCGCCGGCCCTTGCCTGCAGACCACATGCGACAAATAAACTTGTTTGTATACGTGCGACGCCCCCTTTTGTATTTCTTTTGTGATTTTTATCATTACTCAGGGCAGCATTTCGAACAATAAATAAACAACCGCTTGACGAATCGAATGAAGGCGGTGCAGACGGCGGCACATATCAAGGAAGGCTTATGGATGGAGGGATAGATGCTAGGAGCGTCCCCTCTAGAACAGGGTGGTGGGTTGAGACACCAAGCTCTTGTTATTATATTGCCTAATGCCTTACCTGTGTAGAAAAAAATACAACGAAAGTAAAAATAAAAAATAAACCATGATGAATTCCCATAACCAAACTTTCTGAACCCCTATTGTGAACTTTGTTTTTGTGCGCCTCCGTTTTTTGTCCTTTCCCTACTTTTCTTTCACCAATATTCAAATCGCCTCTTACGAATCTTTATTGCGGAAATGTTTACTTTCTTCCTCACTTTCCTCCTCGCTCTCGCTCAATGCAAGGGCTTCAAGGAGGCCAGAGATGCCTAAATCGACCACTGGGCAGATATTTTCACATTCTAATAAACCATGCTTCACCGCTTCTCTAGCTTTGCCGACGCAAGCACATGCTTCTTCTCCCTTTTTGCATCTCGCTTTATAAGTGCGTGTTGTAAGGCGTCCTGATCTCGTCTCGAAAAGTAAAGAGCTTCCCTTTGAGTTATCCTAACTCGATTCTTTCTTTATTTCATTTTTTCCTCCTAAATAGTTACCCATAGCAGGTTTCTTTTCCATTGTGGCCACCCCCGAGAGTATCTCAGCCTCTCTGATTTTCCGCTTAACGTTCTTTGTTGCCATGTTGCCCACTGTACAGGTCGCATACTTGCTGGTAAGCTTCCTAGTTCTGTTCCTCCACTGGGAATCAATGTTTTTTCTGTACAGATACCTCAACACTCTCCCAGCCCATTTACTTTCTTCCACATTCCTCAGTCGTTCATACTCAATTTTACTGTGAGCTTCCCTCACTTCAAAACTAGTCCAGCCCATATCACCGTGCACAGCTTCATTTGTAGTCTTTCAGAAAGCGCCCATTGCGAGGCGACCCACTGACCTTCGGTTGCCATCGAGTCCTGATTGTACCCCTGATTTCAAGCAAACAAACGCATTTCCAAATGTAAGTCTTGGAACCATTGCACCTTTCCACATACGCCGCAGCACCTCGTACTTATTGTGTCCCCAAAGTGCTCTGTGTTTCATTAGGGCCGCATTTCTCTTCCCCTTTACTGTTATTGTTTTTTTCGTTGTTTCCATATATCTAATGCCTTCGTTTAACCATATCCCAAGGTATTTAAATTACATTATGCGATGCATTTGCTGGCCCTGTACTGACACTGTCTGTACACTGTTTTCATTGAATATCATAACACCCGATTTTTTAACGCTAAATCTCAGACCTAAATTCTCGCCTTCCTGTGCACAGATATTAGCCAGACGTTGCATATCACTTGGTTGTTAGCTAGCAACACGATGTCGTCCGCATAAAACAAACCTGGAAGCTGCTGCTCCACTACTGTACCTGCCTGTCTGTACGAGAGATTAAACCCGATATTACTTCCCTCTAGCGCCCTTTCCATCCTCACTATGTACAACACAAAACCTTAAAAGGCGCCTCAAGCGGGAGACTATAACCGATACAGCCTGCGTAGCAACGCTCCGTGACGCTGTGATCGCACGCTGGACTCGGTAAATGGAACCCTATTAGCTCGTGTAGTTGCGGGTACGTTAACTGCTCAATGGGTTCAGTGTTCTTAGAATAAGAAGCAAACAAGTTGGATACCGGCGGACGTAGTTACGTATTCCCCATTAGTCATACATATTCGTTGCTTTACAATGGCTCTCATTAAAACTACGGTTGCGTTTGCAAATAACGGATTTAACGCATTTTTTTGAAAGAATAATTGTGATCACCCAACTATAGGCACAAGGCTACGAAGAAAACTCGATACGGATTTTGCCATATTCAGTGTCCCTGCATTGCGAGTTGTCGATTAACGCAGCCTCGCTCAGCGATTTGTTAGCCTCCTGGGTAGCCCAGATGGCAGAGCGACCGCGTCGGAAAGGCGTTGGTCCTGGGTTCAACACCCCCTTCCTCCCCCCCCCCTCGCAAAAAGAACGAAAAAAGAAACAACAGGACACGTATTTCTCCAATTATCTAAGCTTTCTGACATACCCATATGGAGGTTTTCTTTGTAGCCTCATATTGCAGTCGGGTGGACGGCAATGTTTCGCTTTCACGAAGCGTCCTCCACTTCTTGAGCTTCCGCAAAACCGATTTGCCTTGACAGATTTTCGGCTGATTTTCTCAATGCAGATAACAACGTTTCACTTGGTCTCGGCATAGTCTCGGTCTGTGTGGTTCCGCTGTACCCTCCTCTCCGCTTTACTTCCTAGCGCCCTCTACGACGTCGCCACTTTTTTCATCTCTCGCTGCCCGCTGCGTTGGCTCGCATCTTTCGCTGTACTCGTTATCTCGGTTATGCCGAGGAACGCGACGCCGGGGCACGGCGACGCTTGCCACAGGAAGGGGCGCCTAATGAGAGCTGCGCTCTTAAATGTTTGCTCTCTTAAAACGCGCGGTGCGGAAAGTGTAGCGAACAACTTGTCTGCTCACCGGTGCCTTGAGCTTTATGGCGGCCGGGAAGGCATCCAGTATGAGCCTCGCCGCCTCCAGGTTTCGGGCCTCGATTGCGGCGTGCATCGGGTGGCAGCCTAGGTCACTGCGCGCCCGCAGAAGTTGCGGATCCGAGGCAGCCAGTTCCTTGAGCTTTGCCAGGTCGCCACTGCCGATGGCCTCGTGGGTCGCGCTCACTTGGTGCTGGAGGACGGAGGGCGGCGGCAGAAAGTCACACACAGCCGACCCGTGATCGGCTCTCACGCACGAGAGTCAATCACGCAGTCGCTTGTCACATTTGGCAGTACGATGACGACGCATTTAAGACGCGGCTTAGGGTCGGTGAACTCACTCGTGACTCGAATCACTCGCACTCGCATCGATCGATGAGTTATGAGTGACTCCGCCTGAGTCTGCTTTTCACTCGCTAAACTTCATTGTTGTTGCTTTTAATGAGCCTAAGTCAGAGTTAGCCTGAGTCAGAGTGAGCCTGATGAATCAGGTTTCTGGTGAGTCTGAGTGCGAGTGAGACCGGTTGAGCCTGATTCTGGTGACTCTGGGTTAGAGCGAACCCTAGGTTAAATATGTATTTTGTGAGTGAGCCTGAGTGATTTTCGTTTATTTTGCCCGGACGTATGCATAGTGTCGTAGAAAATTATTCCGCGCATTTACATTCATTAGGACTCTGTTGGCTAATCCTAAATTGTTTGGTAATAGAGTCTGGCTACTATTATTGTTTGTTGGCATTCAGATTTTTTTTTATTTGTGGTCTTCGTATTGGTTGTGCTGTTATTTGTAAGAGGCAAAATACCGTGAAGCACTTTGTTCAGGATTTGTGTCCAAAAATACAAAGAACATTCAAATTACAACGATAACGGCGAGCACTCACTTGAATTATCGAATGGTATCGCACAGGTAAAGTGCGTACGCTGTATACACCTGTTGTTTCACCGTACATTCCTGAGTAATTGATGAGTAAATTCGGGGGTGTTACGTGCCAAAACAACGATTTGATTACGAGGTACACCGTAGTGGGAGACTCCGAAATAATTTTGACCACCAGGGGATCTTCAACGTGCCCCTATTGCAAGGGACACGGGCGTTTTTGCATTCCTCCCCCATCGAAATGCGGCAGCCGCTGCCTGGATTCGATCCCGCGACTTCATGTTTAGCAGCGCAACACCATTCCAGCGTAATCATCGGTGCTCGCATACATTCGGTAATGGAACAACACTATATACAGGCTGTCCCAGTTATCATGTATCGCGTTTTTAAAAAAAGATGAGTCATCATACCCGAAGATAACAAAGTGCATACGGTACACAGCAGAGTAGAGCAGCCGCAAGTAATTTCTTTTTCTGGTGTCATCCAATGCATTAATTATTTGCAATTAGCTTACTTTCTTTTATTTATTGCTCGGAATGCCGTGCTGTCAATAAAGAATTTGTAGGAATTTGAAAGTAACTTAAAACTGACATGTTTTCAGTCAGGTACTTCCTTTTCCCGTTTATTTTTTCCGGCCGATATAAAAAAGGCAGGCATGAAATGAAAAAAGTGTCACGTGACTAACCGTCCACCGGCATCAAAAAGCAGAGCCCTCAGACCCGTTCCACAGGAGTTGTTGGCACTCTTTCCTGATCTACTACAAGGCGTCGTGCTGTCACCGGCGGGGCGCGCAAGATGGAGCGCCAGCTATGGCACAAACTGCTATGGCGCTTGTTTGAGGGCGCTGCTTTTTGATGCGGGCGGACGGTTAGTCACGTGATATTTCTCATCTTTAGCGGGCGCTCTTTATAGGTCGAAAAAAAGATAATAAACGGGTAAGAAGTACCTGGCTGAAAGCATGCCAGCTTTAAGTTTCTTTCATTTTCCTAGAAATTATTCATTGACAGCACGGCATTCGGAGCAGCAATAAACAAATGAGCTAATTTCAACTAATTATTAAATTGAATGACATCAACAAAATACTGGCGGCTGCTCTACTCGACTGTGAACAATATGCACTTGGTTATCTTCGTGTAGATTGTCCCATCTTTAAAAAAAAAAGAACGTGAGGTATGATAGCTGAGACACGCTGTGTTATTGACGCGCGCACAATCTGATCAGACGCGCGCCTCACTCGCTAAAGGAGACAACGCAAGAACGCTTTCGGATACTACAGGCGCGTCTTGCGCTGCGAGAAAACATGGTAACAGCGGCAACACAGAGAAAACGAACGTTGCCAAAATGTGAAAGAACGACGCGTGGCAATGTGACTGCCGCAGTTGTTTTCGGCGCAAATCACCGATCCGGTATAAACAATTCTGGCTTATTTCGAAAGCGATATTTACATGTTTTCGTAATATTTGCTCTCCTGTGTTTCAATATGTGTACGCTTCATCCGCGACCGTAGGAGAAAAAAAGAAAATGCTCTAACCGACCTTGAAATGACCAACGTATTGCAAACGCTTTCGGGAATCGGAATTATCGTCGACCGTCGATGGCGTCGCTCGAGAGTGATATGTACACGGATGCGGCAAGGCTGGAACGCGTTCAATTTGGGCCGGATAAATTTAATGATGTTACTCGATGCATACGCCGGTATACAGACTGTTTTAGACCGTTTGGACGCTGCACCACTAGGTAATGCATTTCACGCGCTTGGAAATAGTTAAGTTTTTTGATGATTTGTTCTTTTCTCCCTGAAGTCGACCAAAGTCTCTTCAAGGTGTTTATCGGCGTTGATGAAGCAGGAGGCAGGTTGGAGGTAACAAAACTTGAAGATATATTGTAACGGAAATATTTACACAGTCAAATACACAGTGAGCAAAAGAACACTGATACAAAACACACAAGTAAACAGCGCCTTACTCTTCTACTTTTTCTTAAGTTAGAGCCTAGGACAACTGTCACTACATACGACCAACCGAGTCTCACTGTTCTACCACTAAGTGGTTACGGCCCAGACTAGCGTTGCATCGTACGGAGTCTTACTGTTCTATCAGGTTTAGTGATTACAGCCTAGACTGAGGAACAAGCACCTCGTCTCGGTTGTTATAGGGGAAAGAGACAAAGAAAAAGGGCGGTAGGGTCGTTAGCCCATCCCACGGAAGCAATTGCCAATGAGAGTTGACAGTTTCTTAAGCCACAACCCAAAGGGATGGGCTTACTCTCATAAGTGAATCTATTGGAAAACCACCCTGTTTTCCCTCTTCCCACATCTTCCTCTCCCCCTCCTATTTCCACGTGGTCAGTGACGGCCTCGTCAAACACGCCAGGCATGCATGATTTATTGAGGCCATCTCGCACCTCAGCGGCGTTTCTAGCCAGCAAGGGGGGGCTCGGGCGCTGGTGTCCCAACACCGCGTACCGTAGTCCCCCTCAAGGTTTTTCCTGGTAGAAAACTAATTACCGCTGGCGGCATCCGGACTCGGGTGCTCTTCAAACGACGCCGCGCCCCTCTCTACGGCGCGCACTGCATGTTGCAACACGACACAAAGCGGGCTCTCCCCAGCGCTCAAAACAAGATGCACGTGGCTGCCGTCCGAATGCGAGGGGCGCGAACCCCCCGCTCCGTACGCGCCAGACGTGGTCAACATTGCTAGCAGCTGCGTCTCCAATTAGCAGGGGACTCAAGAGCCGGCGCCACAACGTCGCGTATACAACCGTCCCGCTCGAGCTTTGTCCGCGTGGCCCTATTATGACCATCGGCGGAATGTCAACAAAGCCCGCGCAAAAGCATTTGCTCCGAATCCGTTTTGCGCCTCTGCACCGCGCCCCCCGCGGCGGCGCGCGCCTCGGCTCGTTACCGACACCACGCGGGCCGTCCGACCCCTCACAAACAGAATCGTTTGCCGCCCGAGGCGCTGGGGGGTGGACGCTTCTCCATTCACAAAACGCACGTGCAACTAGCGGCACTTCAAAAGTATATACAAAACAATCATGCAGCCCTACGCCGTCCACTCTTCCTGTTCGAGAGATGAGCGGCCTAACACGTTCCCCCTAAAGAGTATACTGGGCTGATTTTCGCTCAGTGATACGATAAATCACTGCCGCGATTACGTAATGAACATTCTAACCACACCCTAGCCTAATTACATCACAAGAACAAACACTTTCAAGTAACAAAGCAAGAAGAGAGTAAAAAGAAATACACAATACATGTCATCAAACTATTAAGTACACGATTGCAGTTCCAAACTGTAAGAGCACTCTAGTGTCTCTGGGTCTTGAATCGGCACTCACAAAGTCCGCAATATACAGCGCCAAGTGAGCAGGAACATTCACGCCCATCCAGTTGGCATGGCACTATAGTATTACGCTGGCTTCCATGAGCTGTTGTGAAGCCTGGACAAAGCATCCGCGTTACCATTACTGACACCCTTCCGATGTCGCACTGACACGTGATATCGCTGTAAAGCCAGCGCCCATCTTGTCAATTTTGCCCCGTGTGGAGTCGAAGTTGTAAGGTACGACAATGGATTGTGGTCGGAAACAACGTTTATCTCGGCACCAAAAAGCCAGTAGTCAAACTTCTTTAAGGCCCATATAATAGCAAACGCTTCCCTCTCAATTGTCGACCATCGCGTCTGAGTCGGCGTGAAGCGGTGGCTGGCAAAGGCAATAGGCCCCTCCTTTCCCTCGGCTGTCATTTGCGCCAAACAAGCGCCCGCCGCCGTAGCTGACGCGTCTGTGAAAAGCCAGTAGGGCTCAGATGGGTCTGGAGTGCTGAGCGCCACGGCCTCGCACAGGGACTGTTTCAGTGTCTTAAACGCCGTCTGAGCTTCCTCTGACCAGGGTATGCTATTGGGTACCCCCTTCTTTGTTAACCGCGTGAGCGGGCTCGCCACCTCTGCACATTCTCGGACGCACTCGCGATAGTAGCCGCACAGTCCTAGCAGGCTGCGTAGCTCCTTTTTAGTGCGTGGTGTCGCCACATTCTTAATTGCAGCTATTTTCTCTTCGTGTTCTGGGGTTGAGAATCTTGGTGCGCAACCTAATTTCTCGAGCATCGACTGTGTGAGCTGTGATTTGAAATTAGTGCCCTGGTCGGAACAGATCATTTCCGGAACGCCAGTGCGACTGAAAATTTCAATCAACGCGTCGCAAGTCGCCTTAGCTGTCAAAGAGCGCAGTGGGACAATCTCTGGCCACCCTGTGCAAATGTTCACCAAGCATAGCGCGTACCTATGACCTTTCGCTGACGGTCTGTCCAAGGGTCCAATGATGCCTGCATTGACAATTTGAAAAGGGTGATTTGGCCTAGTGGGAGGAGTTATAGGTACTCTGTCAGTGCGACGCCTGTCAGAGCGAATTTGGCAATCATGGCATGAACGACAATGCTCTAATACCTCCTTCTCCATGCCAGGCCAAAAAAAATTACACCTAATACGCACTTTAGTTTTCCTTGGCTCTAGGTGCCCTCCGCATAGTGACTCATGAGCTAAACGCATCACCTCACTGCGCTTGTCTTTGGGAACAACTAGTTGTCTCACTCGGGTGCCTACTATTGAGTCCCAGTGGTGTAAGAGTCCATCAGAGACGAACATGCCGGATTTCCCACTCCGAGCATCTTCCCAACCTTTCTTTAAGGTAGCGTCAGCTAGTTGCGCTCTGCGGAATTCTCCCCTCTGGCTTAATGACTCATCCTTCTCATCATAAATTAGCTCAACTTCCCCAGAAACGCCTTCCTCCTCCAAAGTAACGTTGCAGGCCACTACCTCGGCTTTCTCATTTGATCGCTCTATCCTCTGAGTAGGCTCGGCCGGTGCTACAATGGATTCCAGAGAGCTGCTGGCCCTGAATAAATGTTCCCAATCTTCCTTGGTCAACAAACAATCTGTGCCCTCGACGAGCTCATTAGTCAACGCGCAGAGTAGGTCAACGTTCTGAGGTTCCGCTGCCATTTGCGGGCTATTTAACTTTACCGGCAACGTTGCTAGCTTTGCCTCAATAGTTTTACCAAATGCAGACACCAATCGTATCGTGCCTGAAGGCTCCACAATACATTGCGGAAGCAGACTCTCGCGTATGACAGTTATTTCACTCCCCGTATCTAGAATCGCATCTGTAGATACGGTTCCGCATGAGATCGGGATCAACTGTAGGTTAGTCATGCCTTCACCTTTGTGTTTCAAGGCCTCTACCTTTGCAGTAAGGACTCCATCAGGTGTCCCACTTCCCGTCTCGTCGACTATCACCACCCTTTGTGCCCTCGGCCTTGGCTCGGTAGCCTTCTTTGGCTGGTTTCCCTTGTCACTAGACTTCGGGCAATCCTTAGCGAAATGGCCTGAGCTGTGACATACGTGGCACTTTAGGGCGCTTTTCGCCACTCGCGTCGGCTTTTGCCCCATCTCTGCCGCTGATGGCTTTGAGGCATATCCTTTGCCTTTCGCTTGTTCCAAAGTTTGCAGTACTTTGGCAATCTCAGGCGGCTTAAGCCATTCCTCGCCTTCTCGTAGCCTCACGTACTCAAGACCCTCTATACTAAGGCCCGCTTTTATACGATCCGCGACCATGAGTTCTGCCATCACTTCTACAGTGTCGGCTCCTCTTACTTGAAGGTAGTAGGAAAAATACGTTTTCACTCGCGACGCGAACTGTGACCACGTTTCCTCCTTCCGCTTCACTGCTCTCTCAAACCTTTGCAGATACTCTGCAGGAGAAAGCTTCAGTTCCATCAACACTGCCTGTTTAACTGACTCGTAATCTGTACTCTCTTCCTGGTTGAGGTTACGCAGTAGGTAGCGAACGCGCTCAGTTAGAGCTGGCATGACTAAATGCACACGACTCTCATACGGTACCCCGTAAGTAGCAAAAAGTCTTTCTACCTCCTCAAACCATAAGGGTACATCCGCGTCACACGGCAGGCGGAACCCTTTCAGCACTTTTGCGCATTGCGCGACGGAGTCGAAGCCCATTCGCCTCCGATCGCCCCGCTCCGACTCAGCGCTGGACGACGTCCCATTGAGACGTTCAGCATTCGTCCTTGCCTGCAACAGCCTTTCGTACTCAATCTGAAGTTGTATACAGGTAGTCTGAGCATTGAGCCTTTGAATTTCAAGTTCAAGCGTTCTTGTATCATTCGGAATTTGCAAAGGCTGAGATGCCTGCTGCGAAAATTCCTGGCTCTGACTGGGTTCTCTCATTTCATTTGACTTATCGGAATTTAGCCTATCGTCATTTGATAACTCCCGATTCCGATCCATTTCCGCCACCGTCGCACCCTCAACTCCATTAGACTCCATTGTCTCTGCGCCCCTGCGTGTCCTCACCATTTTCTCTACACATCAACTGCCATGCCAACTTGAGAAAGACGCAAGAAATCCTGCTCACCCTTTGCTGAATGCACTGTCGTTTTCGGATCTCCTCCACGGTGCCGGGCTTGGCTGCTGTGGGATCTTCTCAAAGGTGCAGGAGGTGCTCGTTGGATGACTTGATCCCTTCACCACTGGTCCAGGATTCGATGTTGTAGAGTTCGCCGATCCTGTCGACTGCGCCAGTTAAGTTTTTTGATGATTTGTTCTTTTCTCCCTGAAGTCGACCAAAGTCTCTTCAAGGTGTTTATCGGCGTTGATGAAGCAGGAGGCAGGTTGGAGGTAACAAAACTTGAAGATATATTGTAACGGAAATATTTACACAGTCAAATACACAGTGAGCAAAAGAACACTGATACAAAACACACAAGTAAACAGCGCCTTACTCTTCTACTTTTTCTTAAGTTAGAGCCTAGGACAACTGTCACTACATACGACCAACCGAGTCTCACTGTTCTACCACTAAGTGGTTACGGCCCAGACTAGCGTTGCATCGTACGGAGTCTTACTGTTCTATCAGGTTTAGTGATTACAGCCTAGACTGAGGAACAAGCACCTCGTCTCGGTTGTTATAGGGGAAAGAGACAAAGAAAAAGGGCGGTAGGGTCGTTAGCCCATCCCACGGAAGCAATTGCCAATGAGAGTTGACAGTTTCTTAAGCCACAACCCAAAGGGATGGGCTTACTCTCATAAGTGAATCTATTGGAAAACCACCCTGTTTTCCCTCTTCCCACATCTTCCTCTCCCCCTCCTATTTCCACGTGGTCAGTGACGGCCTCGTCAAACACGCCAGGCATGCATGATTTATTGAGGCCATCTCGCACCTCAGCGGCGTTTCTAGCCAGCAAGGGGGGGCTCGGGCGCTGGTGTCCCAACACCGCGTACCGTAGTCCCCCTCAAGGTTTTTCCTGGTAGAAAACTAATTACCGCTGGCGGCATCCGGACTCGGGTGCTCTTCAAACGACGCCGCGCCCCTCTCTACGGCGCGCACTGCATGTTGCAACACGACACAAAGCGGGCTCTCCCCAGCGCTCAAAACAAGATGCACGTGGCTGCCGTCCGAATGCGAGGGGCGCGAACCCCCCGCTCCGTACGCGCCAGACGTGGTCAACATTGCTAGCAGCTGCGTCTCCAATTAGCAGGGGACTCAAGAGCCGGCGCCACAACGTCGCGTATACAACCGTCCCGCTCGAGCTTTGTCCGCGTGGCCCTATTATGACCATCGGCGGAATGTCAACAAAGCCCGCGCAAAAGCATTTGCTCCGAATCCGTTTTGCGCCTCTGCACCGCGCCCCCCGCGGCGGCGCGCGCCTCGGCTCGTTACCGACACCACGCGGGCCGTCCGACCCCTCACAAACAGAATCGTTTGCCGCCCGAGGCGCTGGGGGGTGGACGCTTCTCCATTCACAAAACGCACGTGCAACTAGCGGCACTTCAAAAGTATATACAAAACAATCATGCAGCCCTACGCCGTCCACTCTTCCTGTTCGAGAGATGAGCGGCCTAACAGAAATGATCACTGGCAACTGTGGCGAAGCATGCACAGAGGGCCCTAAAGAAAAAACTGGAACTTTGTTGACACTTTGCGCGAGTTGTTGCTACATTTTTCTCAGAGCTACAGTGTGGTATGGTAGGATGAACTTTATTCAGGTCCGGTAAAACTTCTTTTTTTCTGAAGCTTCTTTAACAGGTACACGAACGATGACGCGCCATGCACTCGGTGGGGAAGCGACGGTGGACACGAGCACTCACCAGGAACTGGGGCAAGCTCTTGAGCAGGTGGCGGACCTCCTCGTTCCAGCTCGTGCGGCCCAGAAGATGCCTGCCGTGGCCTTCCAGCACGAGCTCGCGGACCTCAGCGGGATCGCCCTTCTGCAGCGCCGCCGTCAGCTTCTCGTGCAGTGCCGTGGACGCGTGAGCTGCGGAGAGAGAGAGCGAGCCTGTCACCGAATCGAGCTCGACGTCGGGTGACGGACGTCACCGCTGTCGCCAGCGGTACGACAGTTGGCTGCGTATAACATGTACAGCGGCGTAGCGGCGTCTAGCTAACTATAGACATCACTACAGATGCCCAGAAAGTGAAGCGTAGTTTAATGGGGTTGATAAAACCTTAAACACCGTACACGCGTGCAGTAAAATGCACCATAAGCAAAGCAGCGTTAGTATTTTCCATGAGGATCTGTGGGTGTCGGCCGTCTCGTGTTTAGCGGGTTCCCCCCAGTGCAGTTCAAATATTCCGGTAAAAGAAACAAAATACATATACACTTTCGATCGGGACCGTACAGGAAATTTTGATTCAATCGATAGATGGAGACCAAAGCTACTTCGTAATAAAGAGGGTTTGCTGTAGTCGATGTCACTCGCGGAGCGCCCTTTGTATGCTTTAGAAACGAGGTTCAGTGTTGCAAGAAGGCCACAGCTATCGTGCCACCTTTGGAATATGCCAAGCCCCTGTGCATTTCCGCCGCGCTCCCTGGTGTTATCGTGCTGCGAGCTTCAACCTAAGCTTCAATCTCGCTGCCTGCGAAAGCGAGCGGCCATCGTTCTGCTGTACAGGAACTGGCATGCTCTGCAGTGACGAGGGCGGTGGCGTTGAAACATTTTCGAACGATGTTACATCCCGCATCTGCAGGGAAACCACCTCTCCTTGGAAACTACATTGAACAGTGCGCCAAGTCGCCTTGTGGGTGAACTTACCTAGCATTCGGAAGCATAAAGCTAAGACTGAGGAAAACGCACGCTAAACTCGGTTCATAGATGAAGAAAGTATACCACGGTTTTGTAAAGACGCTGGGAGACACAAGGCCGCGCCAAAGCTCAAGGCAAGTCCACAGGACTCTGCCGTTTGAATGCTGAGCATTAACATATTTTTTTGGCAAGACAGTCTACAGTGGCGGCCAGAGTTCTCACGTCTAGAAAACAGGTTTAGTAACGTATAATTCCGACACACTGCATTTATTTTGGCAGTGAGGCACCGGTGTGGTGTAATCTACACCACAAACCCCGAAGCAGCTGGGCTTGCCATACTGGCGTCAATGTTATTAATACGGTAGCAGATTCTAGACCGTCTATCACTTTCCGTTTTACTTCAACTTCGCGCCACCTGCTTTCGGCGAAAATTCATTGTGTCCGTTGCCAAAGTCGTTGGTCAAAATCAGAACTCATCTTCAGCTAGGACTTTGGCAAAACACAGTGAAGGACAGACTAAAGGGTATCCCGACTATCTGTAGTTCTCAGCGAAATTTTTATATGTGGTGAGAAAATGTCTCTGTAGGAAGGAATCAACCTTCGTTTTGTGAAACCTAGCACGGATTTCTTGAAAAAAAAAGTTCTTATTTCACTAAAGGTGGAAAACAGCGTCTTAACGACTTGCAGATTTTACAAATTCGAAGAGCTGTCGCTCTAAGATTAACGTATTGTATACCGCCAAAAAGTTTTCGATAAGTGCACCCCACTAGTGATATATTTGCCCAGGGGGAAGCTAACTTTATGTCGCCCACAACATGTTTTTGAAAAAATTTCCAGACTTTGGTTTCTGAGCAGTTGAGTTGGAAAAGTACTCGTAGTTCCGCCGTGTGGAAGGACGTTTATGCCTAATGAAAAAAAAAAAAACTTACGTGATAGTGAAAAATATTCGGGGCCCGTTTTGCGACTGTCCTCATCAGAACATACCCAGCTGGTTCATCCTCTGCAGCGGCGTCATTGCGCTTTCCCACAAGCTTCGTGCATCGTTCACGTACACGGGGAGCATTTCGGATAGCAGATTCAATTAGGGATCAATGCCAGAAATAGTTCCCTCCGACTAGACTTTAAAAAACTTGCTGTACGCACTCTCGCGTGCTTGCAACCTCAACGTACGGATACGGATGCAGAAGCCGCGAAAACATTTCATGGCTAAAAATAAGCTAAAGGGACACAACCTGAGTCACTCCTTACAACAATGAAAAGAATGAGTTCAGAAATACGTGTGGGTGTGACTTTTATTTTATTATGAGAACGAGACACATCGTTGGCATGACCATACATGCGTGTTAAAATAGGTACAAATTTTCCACTTATATATAAAGTTATGCAACATGTTCTTGCAATGCTAGATTTACCAGCCCTGGGTTGGTATTCTACAGTATTTTCATTAATATCTTCGACGATTAGTTTTAAAACGTCTCTAAAATATTAACGTTTTCGCTGTTTGCAATTTTGGCATTTTGGGGATTTCATACCGAAATAAGTGCGTGGTGTAGTTGCACACGTCTGTTTTCAATTTGCGAAAAACCTTTTGAAAGTTTGTCAGAAATATTCTTTAGCTTCATCGCCCTAGCTAAAATGGCTCAAAAACGCCTCTCATTTCGAAGTCAGTCAGAGGCAGTTGCTAAAACACCAACGTTTGGCAATTTTTCAAGAACATACTGTGAGCGATATAAATTTAACGTCCCCTGGGCCCATGGTACTAGTGTTGTAGATTGACGTAAAAACATTTGTCTAGGTACAATTCCTTAATTTTAGAGTGATAGACCTTCGAATCTGTACAATCTGCAAGTCTTTAAAACTCTCTTTTTCACTTTTAGTGAAATAAGATGTTTTTCAATAAATTCGTTCTAAGTTTCGCAAAACGAAAATTGATTCCTTCCTACAGAGGCATTGTCCTCCTGATAGGAAAATTTGGCTGAAAAGTAAACATAGTCGGGGAAGCCCCTTAGTGTGTCCGTATATATACACATATATATATATATATATATATATATATATATATATATATATATATATATATATATATATATATATATATATATATATATACCTGGACAGACCCAGTTGTGAGTACTTTGTTTGTCTTTCTCTGCGGTACTACTGAGAGACCAAAAGTTGCTGACATTCTCATCCGAAAGTAAAACCATTTCACGTGACGTACAGCCGACCGCAAAATTCTCTGAGCACGCGATTCGAGAAGAAGATAAATTTACCGCATCTTCGCCGCTGAAGCTGGAAGTCAGCGGTGCAGTCTGATGATCGCAAAGGGAAGTATGCACGTAAATATTTTTCACTTCGACGAAAGACGTGCTGTTATCGACAAAATGTAGTTATTTCGCCGGCTCCGTGGTCCGAAAAGTTTAGCGATCGAGGGTACGTCCCAGCTTATGTTGATCACCGACACAGCTGTACATTCTGGCACCATGTCGTCGAACTGTGATGGTTACAGTGATGACTCCACCTCTGTCCTTGATCAGCATACCGTACAGAGATTCACATCACTTTGATAATTCGCGGGAAACTGGGTTGCATGCTCGCTCACTGCTAAGAGTATGCACAGCCGAAGCGCACATGCACTTACAGTTTCTCCGTGGCCTTGACCCCGGAGGTTCCGAGCGACTCCTGGCTTTGTCTCTCGCACTGCTGCTCATCTGGGCGACCTCAGGAGCCAGTTGTAGGTGGTGTGTCTTGTAGTATTCTGACGACTTGCCCCTCTGCACGTAGAAATCAACAGCTGCATCTCGGAAAGCGTAGGAAACTGCTTGAAACACAACCACATTGCCTCAGCATGGATTTACGTGAACTTGACATATTCGTAAACAGCTGGTTAACCTCGTTCAAAATCCACTCGTTGTGTTTGTGTAGGTGGCAGCGCTTCAGGACTAAGAGGGTGGGTGCAATTAAATAGCTCACGAAGAATCGGTTCACACGATTCAGCCTCCTCTAATCCAGTTATGTGTAAACGTGGTGCCATGGCGTCACCACTACGTAAAGAGGGAGCTGCGTGGTCGTACACTAGCAGATTTGACCACGCCACTCACACTGTTTTTGCATTCTTTAACAACGAAGAACGCATATGGTTTTCACGCAGATTGGTCTTACTTAGACTCAAACATATACTCTCTGCGTTGACTCGGTAGGTATGGCGTTCCGCTGCAGAGCACGAGGTCGTGGATTCGATTACAAAGAGGTTCGTGTGCCGCGCGTTGAGCGCCCGTTAAAAAATGCCAAGCGGTCAAATTTAACCCGGAACCTTCCCCTACGGCACCTCTCAAAACCTATATGTTAAGCCTCATCAATCAGCCGTAAATTGATATTAAACACTGATAACGCCGATGCACTGTGGTATACTTACGCGCGGCTGCTCCTACATACTGTGACACGTGCCACGTGTGTCATAAAATTTCGACGGCGTCGCAGAACTCGGTCGATTGAGCCTGGAAATAGAAACAACGACTCACGTTGTCCCTGATCCTTGGGTCTGAGCCGTTCTGCAACAGTAGTCGGTACATGTCCGCGCGACCGCTTCTTCGGGAAGCGGCCGCCGCGTAATGCAGAGCCGTGCGTCCTTCCTGGAACGATGAAAAAATGGGTAGAGCCGTATAAGCAGGTTGTTTTCGTTCTCTTGTGACACAAAAATCTTGGTGTGCTCATTAATCCTTAAACTTTCCCTAGTAACTTTGGTTAGCAGTTCGCTCGTCTTATTGAAGTTAACGGCGCATCAATCGCACAATCGCAAAGAGGCATTAAGTACAGCGCAGTGCATTTATTACAACCTGAACAAAAGTATAAATGTGTCCCGTCAAGAAAAAAATAACGCCACTACTCACATTTAGTAGTATTTCTGTCTCAACAAATTTTCGTGCGCACAGTTTAATAATACTAAACGCTCCTATTTCGCCAAACATACACAGATAGATGGCCATACAGTTGGCTGTGCCATTCGAAAACTTGAGACATTTGGCTTCTGATCTTCATACTTGCCGGACCTTAGGAAACAGCTAGTCCTGTTTACTATGTAAAACATTATTTTGTGAGAAATACCGGTTATGTACGCTGATCCTGTGCTTTGATTTTGCCGCGCTATAGCTCGTGTATTACTCGCCCTCGTGCGCGACGCCTCCCTTTGCAACAGTTTTGTAGCATAAGACTGGCCCACAGTGCAAGTATGCGCCACTGGGCATACTATGTAGGTTCTACCGGGTGGATTTAAATGTGCGGTTGCGTAATTCATGTTAGAAGCGATATTAAACACAGACATTCAAACGGTCTATCAAAGACCATGCTTGTAGCTCTTACTCTTTCGATAGTTTGTGGGCATATATTTGACCAATGAAATTTTTTTCAGCATTTCATGTTATTCTCAGTTATTTTTTTGCACAGTTCGTAGCAACGGAGCAATCGCCGATCGACTTTCGAAAAAGGGTGTGCCTCGGGATCGAGCTGCTGGCATTCGACTTTAGCGACCTTGCTCGTTCTCGAACACGCACTGTACAAAGCTGCGTCTATAGAACGACCTATGTCATGGTTATGGTCGACCTATACCTGTTAATTCGCCCTAAATGAAGTACACCGTATCAAATTCACACATTCATCATTGTTGAAATTATTTTGAACCTAACAAAGAAGTCGGCTGGAGCACTTCAGAATAGATTTATCAAACACTTGTATTTACCGTTTCCTCACTGTCACCCGCCACATAAAGCAACAGAGTAGGTGATCTGGGGAGGGGGGAGGGCGTATTCTGTAAGAGTCTACATAGTTGACTGTCCATTTCGACCGCCGCTGACTGACTGGGGCCGCTCATCTCCTCCACGCTTGCAGAGCTCCATTCAATCAGCACATCAGCAGCGGCCGAAACGGGCAGTCTGCTAGATGGACTCTTACAGCATATCCCTTCTGCAATCACTTTAGTGAAGCCATATTTGCAAGATATGAGTTCACAGTAAAAGAATCCAGCAGAACCCATCTTACGACGAACGTCGACGTCAATGGTATTAGTATTGAGGCAATGCAGCGACACACAGTAGTGGAAACGCCGAAACATATGTACGGCAGCTGGACTCCTCTCTAGCACCTCTTACTGTCGACGCTGCGCCATCAAGCGGCGTCGCCTCAAGGGCCGCGCGTGGCACTGGCTTGACTTCGCCGAGCATCGGAGCAATTTAAAAGATCACTTTTGTCATTGTAGAGCGGAACACACCCTGTGGCACACGCCTAGTTACCAATGTGAAGTCAAAGATGTTCGTTGAACAGCGGCACACGCTTACTAGTAAATATCCAGTTACCCAAGTTGCACAGACGGTTGGTTTCAAACACTGTTCCCTCAGCACAGCAACCCGATATGCTACCCATTCCACGATGGACTACCCAGTGTCAGGATTGGGGGCTCAATCCCATCGCTCGAGATCCGTTGCCAAGATTGGAGTCCGGCATGAATTCGAAGGTAGCTGGCCCAAGCCGTCGTCCAACTTTTCCACGCTGAGGACGTTGATGAAGGGAAGAACTGCTTCTCATCGAGAACGAGGAATATGGGTTTATTTACAGAAATTAAATCAGTCTAACATGACTGCTTGAGAAAAAAAAGTGTCAGTCCAACATGACTGCACGAGAGAAGTGAATCAGTCTAACATGACTGCTCAAGAGAAGTGTGTCCAGCATTCGCACAACAGCAGTTTTTATACACTCGGTCCGCCGGCCATACAAGGCGGCAACTGTTCGTTTACTCATCGCCAACTTGCCGCCGCCCCGCAGAACAGTTCCGATGCCCGACGCCGGCGTTGGAGGGGTGCCGTTCCGGGAAGTATCGGCGCTAATGGTGGGTAGCTCGTTGTTTTGCGTCTGGTCGAGGCCTGGGAAGCAACATAAAACGGCTTTCCCGCGGCAGATTGTTCATGCGTAGCAGATCAGGTCTGCGCTGGAGACCCCCGGCACCATTGTTCGCCCACCGAACTCGTTCTGTCACAACGGCGATGGGCCTGGTGGATGGAGGCGGTTTTCAGCACAAAGCCCGCTTCTTCGAACGCGTCCTAGCTGCAGCGACGGAGAGCGGGGGATGCGTGTCTTGTCCCCCAGTCGTAATTGGGTGGCAATTTTGCCTTGCGGCTCGCCATTCTTAACACCAGTGATACATATTGTCGGACGGACGGACGGACGGACGGACGGACGGACGGACGGACGGACGGACGGACGGACGGACGGACGGACAGACAGACAGACAGACAGACCCGACGCCCGGACCGGACCGACCGACCGACCGACCGACCGACCGACCGACCGACCGACCGACCGACCGACCGACCGACCGACCGACCGACCGACCGACCGACCGACCGACCGACCGACCGACCGACCGACCCGACCCGACCCGACCCGACCCGACCCGACCCGACCCGACCCGACCCGACCCCACCGACCGACAGACAGACAGACCGACAGACCCTACCCTGCCCGACCGACCAACCCCGGAAAGTGCGCGAAGTATCCTAAGGATGCTAGTCTTATTAAGACCGACGTACCGCGTCGGGGGATCGAGCACTCACCCGGTCCCTGGCGTTGATGGTCTCGGGAAAGCGGTCGACGAGTAGCCGCGCCACATCGTGCCTTCCGAGGACGACGGCGCGGTGCAGCGGCGTCATGCCTAGGTGGTCCCTGGCCAACGCGTAGTCGGGGCTCTGCAGCTGGCTCTCCAGGGCGCGCACGTCGTCGTCGGATACCGCGCGGTGGATGGCCTGGATGCGCTCCAGCAGCCGCGGAACGTCCTTCCTCAGGTACTGCTCCACCTGCGGGGTCAGTGATCGAGGTTTGTTCATAGCGGGACATCCCTGGAATTGGTGTTCTCCGTGGCCGCTTGATCCACCAAGTAATACTAATCCAGTTGACAGCAAGAAGAGTGTTGTGTAAATAAGTCCCCTTCTATATCCTGGTGATGTGGCATGGATATGATTATTGCGCGAGGACATGTAAAACTTCGATATATATACATCCAAAACGCCGCTGCAAGAAAAACAAAGGAGAAAAAAAATAAATAAAATGGGTTACTAGACAAATGAACGCAAAATTTTCAGAAGGCACTCTATAGGGTTATTTCGCAACGCAAATAACACAATGAAACACATTGTTAAACAAATTATTCATGATTAAATGAATATTTGTTAAGTTTAGGCTACGTAGCCTTAAACGATAGGAAAAGAGCAACACGGATTGGGGATCAAATACAAGATGTTGTGTTTGAGAGTAGGAGGAGGGGAGGGCATACTTCGGCTACAGAGTGAGGTCCAATGGTAGGGCAGCGCGCAGTCGAGGCCGGCAGAAGAGATAAAGAGGGTGGAAAATTTGAATTTGGTTGCTACAAGAAGGGTTCGTTGGTTGGCTTCACGCAGATGCAACTGGAGGTCTCCGGGGAAAATAAATTATTTGGCCATGTCCGACCTCTCCACACACGACAAAATTGTCATCGACCCGAACAATGGCAGCTGCACCCGATGCAGCGACGAGGCCGTAGTCGGCACTACACACTTTGTATGGCAGTGCTCCGCGAAATCCGAGTTCTACGCCAAGTGTACACACACTCTGCCACCCAGGATGCATTCGAATGCGTGCTATGCGTGGGCAGTCAGGCGCAGACACTGTATGTCGAGGGGCAATACCGACTTCCCCACAGGACTTTCTAAAGAAAGGAAACCCCAGCGCCAATTTTTGAGGTGCTCAGCCCCTTACTTTACTGCACACATGACGGCTTTCAAAGCCAGTGGTCTCAAAACAGCGATAAGAATGTGCGTTAAAGCAGAAACGGCTGTCCCTGTAGCATTCGCAATTACTCTCACTGTCAAGGTGGTGCCGGTTTGCCGTAAAGTTAACCAATCAGGTGCAAACCGAAGTATACGTATTCGTATCGGTACTGGGCCGTGCGGAAGGAGACATCGAGAAAGACCCACCTGCTCGTGCCGGACCGAGGGTTCTTTGGCGAGTCTCTCACCGTAGCCTTCGAACACGGCGCCTTCGAGCTTCTGAATATCCTGCTCGTCGATCCATTTGCGGATGTTGGCGGAGTTCACTTCCAGGCCTGCGCACATATGCACACGCGACCCGCGTATAAAGGCTCGGCGAATCTCGAAGTGTAACGTATTCGCGATGCTCGTAGAAAGCAGTGGTTACGCGAAGCGTTCGAAATGTCATTGGCAAACCTACCCAATGAGTGATTCGACGACACATGAAAGAGTAACTTCGGGGGGTCAAAGTTAATACGAAGTCCGTCGGTATGGCGTCTCTCGTAGCCTTATGTGGAGTTCAGTCAGTGTAGTCAGTCATCGTCGGCAGTAAAGTGCGTTTCGCCCTTTGCCTTGATTCTACGTCAAACTCATTGCACATCGCAATGCGCACCTAATGTTTAATAAATTATGGGGTTTTACATGCCGAAACCACTTTCTGAATATGAGGCACGCCGTAGTGGGCTACTCCGGAAATTTCGACCACCTGGGGTTCTTTAACGTGCGCTTAAATCTAAGTGCACTGGTGTTTTCGCATTTCGCCTCCATCTGAATGCGGCCGCTGTGGCTGGGATTCGATCCCGCGACCTCGTGCTCAGCCACCCAACACCATAGCCAGCACCTGAAGCGATGCAATCCTCCTGCAGGTCGCTGCTCACAGTAAAGCAATCACTGCGCTATGTAGGGATCGCAGATTAAACTCAAAATTGTCGCCATCCGGGTTAATGAGTAGGCGAATAAGAATTGTGCAGGGCCAACGCACATGTTGGAATGTACGTGAAGCTTCTCGTAAATTTAATAGCCAAGCGAAGTTTCGTTTAAGAATTTTCGCACACATCTTAGTTCAGCACTCCTCGAAGAATGGAGGCGCGAGCATCTTTATTGGGCATGTCGTAGGAATGTTTGAAGAAATTATATTTATAATTATATATTATTGTTACATAAGCCATCGAAGAAATCATATTTGTTTCAAGGCAATTTCTTGTTAAATTCTTTGTATATCACGTTATTTTCCTTTACCACTGACTTTTTCCCACAAGTGTTTGCTTTACTATCTGGACAAGATAATACTGCCTTGTATATTCCATCCTATTTTCGGTTAATCCGCTCTAGTGAATCCGCCATAGGACAACAAAGCCAAACCAAACCTTGGGGTAACAAACTTGTAGTCATGGCCAGAAACGCTGTTGCGAAAGATTTGTCAATATAATGTTTCAGCGTGTACATCGCAGCCTAGACAGAAATCTACACGTCCAGTCTCTGCTCGACAAAGTTTCACACGCACGGCTGTTACTCGTAACGCTTCAATTTAAGAGGCGGGTCACTGTTCCGGAGCCACTCACCGAAATCTAGGCGAATACATCCCGTGAAGTGCAACATCCTGGACTCGTGGCCTGACTACAGAACGACCAAGCATCGAGCTTTATTGTTAAGGCAAAGGGCAAGAGCATGGAGGGTTTAGCCAATGGCAGTCCGTAAGATTGCGCAAAATTGCTATACCTCGCTCGTTAGTTGGTAAGAGTCAGCTGCTCCCAGAAATTACAATATTTCGCTTAGAAATAGTTTGCTCAGCGTAAAAGCGTGAACGACTGATTATCGCAACGCATTGCAACTGTAGAGATAAATTTTCTCGCACAATTTACCGTAGAAAATACGAGAATGTATTTATCGATTTATTTCCTTACTATATGGGCTTCGTTATTATCCAGCATATCTGACTTCCCCGTCTTGAGTGAAATGTGTGGCTCTCGTCGTCCGAAACGACGCGTTTCCGCTGCATGGTGGGCTGGCGCATTAGGTGACCAAATGGACTGGCACATGCAAGCATTGAGGAGTAACAAAAAAAAAGAATAAAAAAAATCACGCACAAGCTCCTCTGGGACTTGTCTAAGTATGCGTGGGCATTGTGCCACTTGCTCATCTCCCCGCAGCCCGGTGTCATTACCAATGTTACGAAACTTGGTGCGACCAGTATAAACGACAGCGCTGCGGCGACACTAACTGCTGTGGACGGCGGCGCAAGGTGAATTCATGATTGCAGATGCAGATGTAGAACGAAGGAGATATCGCAGGACGAGATATCTGCAAGCAAAAATTAAGTGGTGGAATATACTACAACGGTGCCTTGTAAAAGAAACTGCGAATAGTCAGGTAGAACACCTCTGCCAGTTCCAAAAATGATGTAAATGCATAAATTGTGTCGATTTTCCTGGAGAGAGCTTCTTTTCTGTTGTTTAGTGCGTAATGTATCAGCCTCTCCTTTGTTGCTAGGTACTATAGCTTAACGATCTTCGCTCAACTAACGCTCGACTTAAATTTGCTCCACAAACGACTGCTTCTGTTGCCGATTTCGTTTCTCTGCAGCAGACTTAAATTTCCCGTTGCCCAATTCACTCCTTGCCTATTGTTCTGATTGCTTGTTCGGGTAACTACCTAGTGACACATACCCATTCTGAGGAATCGGCCAAGACTGTAAAAACACATATGGCTCAAGTTGCCTATTCGAGCACACACCCGGTAGCAGTGCCCAGTTGCACGTATCATATCAAGTGGCTCAAGTTACGTTATTAATAGGAAATACGGCAGCAGCCGGAACCCACAAAGTGGGAAGCAGTGGTAAAAAAATAAGTTTTCTTCTGAGAGCGAAGTTCTACCTCTTTTGTTTTCGTGAGCAATGTGTGCGAAGAAAATTTTCTTAAGGACCTGCTGTAGGGCAAAGACCCAGCACATCAGGGATACCACCTTGGCGTTCGGTCGAAGCCATTTCCTCTTCAATATTTATGGGTTTTACAGGTGAACGTACGCTGCTTATAGATACTCGTCCACAGCG
Organism: Dermacentor albipictus; assembly: GCF_038994185.2. Lineage (NCBI taxonomy): Eukaryota > Metazoa > Arthropoda > Arachnida > Ixodida > Ixodidae > Dermacentor > Dermacentor albipictus. The sequence goes on from NC_091821.1 coordinate 422,454,163, forward strand.
AAAACGTCACAATGTAAAGAAAAACGCGATATCTAAATTAAAATGCTCCCAAAAATTGTAAAAAAGCGAACGAAACCAGTACGTTGCGTCACAGTACCATGCCGCATTTGGGCCTTGCGAGCTTCAAGTCAGGCTGCAGACGCACGCAATGCGAGCCACAAGCGCCCACGGTTAGTCTCACTGGCCGCTACTTTAGCGGCCGCGTCGAAACGATCCGATGGCACCACAAGAAAGCCGTCCGTCGCATTAGTGGGCGAAAAAAAAAAACATATCGAGTCTTCCCGCGTAGTCAAGCTGTGTAATGCTGAGGCTGCGGGGCTTCGTTGGAACGGCCACATGGTCGTCACCAGAAGGAGCACGACCTGACCGGGTTCATCCTCGAACCCGGCGGACAGCTGAAGGCCTCCGCGAACGGCAGGAATCGCGAGAGCGCCACGTTCACGCGCATCCTGGCCGGCACGCCGATCTTGTAGCGGAGCCTCCTGCGCACAGCGTCGGCCGCGTGGGTCGCGGGTGGCTCGCACAGCGTGCTCGCCCAGTTGACGAAGAAGAGCTGCCGGAGCGTCAGCTCGCGCGGCTGGCCCGCGATGGCGGCGCTCGCGTCGGCGCGCTGCTTGACGACGCGCGAGAAGACGTTGTACAGCGGCCGCAGCACGGCGCCGTCCATCACGTTCTCCTCCAGGAAGACCGAGGCCGCCAGGTCGTCCTGAACGAAGTGCCGGGCGGCAGCGCCGAAGCCGCCCTGCAGCCAGGGTCGGCGAGCATACGCGGCGGATGAAAGGACTCGGAACTGTAATAATCTCATTATGCACGGGCGATAACGAATTTATTCCTGCTCGTTCGGTCTTACGGTTGCGAAAATTAATTTTAAAGTAATTATAGAGTAAGAGTAAGAAACAAATATATTTGTTGCTTTGTGAACAATGAAAAATGATTAGAGATCATAAGAAAAGCGAATCATCTCTAAATTACTAAATTATAATGTACGAATAAAGCGTTATTCGACACTGCGCCTTCAGCTTCGACAAGTCTTAGCACCTTTATCACCCTATTCAGAAATGCATCTTAACTTGACTCCCACGTTTGATTTGAATGACGCCTGTCGTGAACGCACCAAAGGAAACATAATGAGCGTCTTGAGCGCGGTCACACCAGGCGTCATTTGTATCAAGTCAAGCGTGGGCTTCAAGTTAAAATGCATTTCTGAGTATGGGGGCTTAGTCTATTCGCTCGACCAGTCTCTGCTGTCAGTAAACATTTCAGCAAGAGGATTGGAAATGAACTTTTGCAGATTAACGTCTGGGCTAGCCGAGCTTCGCCTCATGATCAGGCTTCGATCAGACTACATTTGCATTGCGCAGCAGTAGCTGTGCATATACTATACAACGCCGGCTTGCCTGCAAGCACCTGGCCCGACCCAGAAAGCGGTCCTCGGACGTCGAAGACCACCAGCCGAGGAACTCCCCGTCGGCGTCCACTGTGCTTCCGCGCACGTCCATGACCGAGAACATGCCGCGCAGCAGCTGGCCCAGGAAGAAGGGCACGACGTTGTGGTCGGGGTTGCGCGATATGCCGGCCACGAACGCGACGGTTGCGGGTGACATGGACAGCCTGTTGAGGCTCGGGTCGTACGAGAAGGCCGCCTTGAACGCGCTCTCGGACGGCAGCAGCGGCTCCTGAAACCAAGTCAGGTTTGGCGTCGACCAGTACTGGGCCCTTAGCGTGCGCACGAGGTTGTAGTACGTCTCGAGTACTGGCACATATTGGTTGGAGGAAAGCCGAACCGTGGGCTGATCTAAGAGCGGGTACTGAAGCTCCAAGTCGCGGTACGCCGGAACCAGCACAGTCTGCAGTCGATCCATCTTGAGGACGGCCACGTCGGCTTCGTCCTGCGTCAACCAAGGTGCCGTAGCGGCGCTCTGCCTCATCTCGAAACGAGCGAACTCTTCCAGCTGGTGCAAGTCATCGATTAGCTTTCCGGCAACGAGACCGGGAATCTTGTGAAGGACCGAGTGCCAGACCAGCACCCTCGTGCCGTAAGGGTACAGCCGCTCCACCAGGTACATGCACGCCTCGATGCGCGCTGGAACGCCGCCGGCCGAGTTGTGCTGGTGGCTCAGCGGGATCATGAACTCGGCAGCCTTCGAAGGCAGTAGCGGTGACAAATGCACGAGAAGCTTGTACCCGATGTAATTGGCCAGCAACCTCGAGCTGGCCTGAGACAGGATGCTCGAAAGCCGCTCGAAGTAAACGGCGTCGAGCAGGACGATCTTGGCGTTGGAGTGCCGACCTTCGTTGCCCTGTAGAAAGTACGAGAAATAGACGTTCCAGTTCCAGTGAGAGTACGACCGCACCTGCATTATCGGGCGCACGACGTGAAGCACGGGTACGCTTCGCACGGAATGGGCGGCCGCGTCGCTCAGCCTCTGCTCCAGGCGCACAAGTTCGAGGACGAGGTTGCGCGTGTACGAGCGCGCCGGTTTTAGCAGCGACAGAACTCTGGCGACGAAGGCTTCGTACGTCTTGGGGTCCTCGCCCGGGAAGACGTCCTCGTGCCTTCGCAAAAGTATGGGGGGCGAGTCGAGGTGTAGCACAATCTCGTGGTCCGCTGGTCGCTCCTTCAGGCGCATGGAGACGACTGTCGACAAGCCGAGCATCTTGTCGGCCACCATCGCGACACTGTGGATGTCCGTATTTGGCAGTGTGTCGACGTAAGGCCACTCGGCTATGCTGAGGTCGGCGAATATCTTGCGCAGGACGCTCCAGTCAGGCGCGTCATTACTCGGCTCCGGGACGCAGCGGCGCAAGATCAACGCGGCGTGGCTCGTGAACGTGCTCTCGTTGACAGATTGCCTCTGCAGTAGCTTCCACAGGTCCAACATGACGGCCGACGATGCTCTATAAGCGAATGGGTGAGAGTTGAAGTTCCGGGCGTCCTTGAACCAGTTGTCCGAGCACACGTGCGCGTAGAAATCCTGGCAGGGCGGAATCCTGTTGTCTATCTTTCCAAAGAGGTACTGGCCTTCCCAGAGGCACGAGTCCGTGGCGCAGTCTCCCCGCGGCTTGACACTGGACGCCGACGTCGGTGGCGGACCGGCAACCGCTGGCACTTCGACGGCCCGTGCGGAGGCCCCACTGCCGCTTGATCCCTGACCGACTGCCGGCCGATGCACCGCTCTGTCTCCGGCGATGGGAAACTCGTTGGACACCATGTGGAGCAGCCTGTTGGCAGTGCCCAGCAGTATCAGCAACACGCAAGTCACAATCAGCACCACGGGGACGCAGGCGTTCAGCGCGCACACGTCCCAGTCGCCGTCATCGAGGTCGTCCTCGGCGCGCGGTCGCCGAGTGCGAGGTACGCGAAAAAAGCTCGCTCCATTCAGGCTGCTCAGCCCATTTCGTGGTAAGAGAAGCGGCAGGGGTCTGACGCTGCGCGGTAGCGGCGGCTCCATTGCGGTGCTCGCGCTTGCGCCGCCGTCGAGGGCGGCGAGCTCGGCGAGCAGCTTGCCGATGGACGTCGACGAGGGCGTCGCGTCCGAGTCGCGAAGCTGTCGTCGGGTCGGAAGTTGACCGAAGTGTTTCTTAGCCGACGGCGGTGACTTGCGACGGCGCCGGCTTTTATCTCTGCCCTTGTCTGCTTTCCTGCGCCGCTGCTGGTGCGACTCCCAGCCCTGAGGCCGATGCGACTCGACATCCGACCTCATTTTGTCGGCGTCGCGCATTGGAGGCAGCGGCGGCACGATGGGATACGGCACCGCGCTGGCGAACGGGAGCGGCGGCGAAGGTACGATCATCGGGCACGGAGACGTCGGATAAGGAAAAGGCTCGGTGGGGTTCGGGCTCGGAGTCAGGCTCGGCGTGAACGTGGGCCACGGAGGGCTCGGCGACGAGAACACGGGTAACAGCGGCGACGGAGAAGGAGAGACCAGGCAGGAAGGCATCGACGGCGAAGGCGGGGGAAACATTCCTTCGCCATACCACGTCGGCGGGCCGGCTTCTCTACAGGAATGGCCCGGGGAACCTCCGAGAAACTCGGTCGAAGCGTAAGGGTACATAGGAAAAGGCCTGCGCAGGAATGACGTGCGTGACGAAGCGAGAGCGCTGCAGGCCTGAACAGGTAAGATGATAACGTGGGGCTCGAGCAGCGGTGAAAGCAGCACGCGCACTACCCCGAACGTCGTTTTTATCCTCGCCGCTTAAGGCTTTAATCCAAGAATGGAACAGAGTGGGAAGCAGAAGAAACCAATAAAAAATAATTATTGACACCTAGCAACAACAAAAAAATGAAACGTAAAAGAAGAAAGGAAGAAATGGTCGTGTCCACGAATGTCCTGCGACTTACGAAAAGAAAAGGAAGTCTTAGTTATGACGGAAACATTGATTCCACTGTTAAAAAATATATATATATCCACTGGGACTGGTTGCGACTGCGCGCGCCGTCAGACGACCCCAGTATGAATTTTCAAAAAGTAGTCGCAAAGTTTGTCGTAGCTGATAGTGTTCATGATAATTCTGCTATAATAATGCTGCAGTATATATGCGTTGCAAAGGAGCCATTCATTTCTCAAGTTCCCCACCGACGGGTAGAGTGAAAGAGAAGAAAGAAGACAGCATGAATATATTTCTACAAGCGCTTTGAGCACACATTGTGATCATTTTTAGGATTTATGGAACTTAAAAAAAAGCCTGTTGCAGATAACGTAATTCTAGTCCTCGAGCTGGATTTTTCAGACAGGCGGACATTACTTGCACGATAAATCGAAACATATATTCAAATAATTACCGAAAATCCACTAATTAACTATTGAAATAATTCTTTACGATACATATTGCAATTCACCAATTGCAGCCGGAGACATTGCAAAGCGTATCGGGTTGGAATTAATTTCGAGAATGACGCCAGTGTGGAGATATGTGCCATCAAACTTGCCCTAAATACACACTTTGTTCCACTTCTTCAAGAAAACGTTTTTTTTTTTTTACATTGAAGCACAAAAGTAACTCGAACGCCCGTGTATGTCGTCTTACACTTTGGAAAATAATATCTCGAAACTGCCGAGCCAAAGAACACTTACGCGTTTGTAGACAATTCTGAAAATTTTTGTATATATATATATATATATATATATATATATATATATATATATATATATATATATATATATATGCTTCCTTAGCTTATAGTTTCCCTCTCGCAATGCACTTCCTTCATGGTTCACGCACCCAAAGCACTGCGGAGACCTATGATGGTTTCAGGTGCTCGATAAGCGTTCGTCGCAGAGAAGCGGGCGGCTCGCGGTGCACTAAAGACGCCGAAACTGCAATAGAGCCACGCGTAGGAGCACGGCGGCTAGATTTGTTTTATGCGAAGCATACTAGCCGCACAACCACGCTCTTCCTTGCTGCGCCGCGCACAGCCGCGTAGCTACCATATGACGTCATAACAGCTGAAAAGCGGACGCTTAAGCTTCGCCTTCAAGAGTGGAACGCGACAGCGTTCCCGTCGACCCGCCAAGGGGTGTAAGCGACTACGCGCCCCGCATCGGACGCTGTGAGCGTCGAGCAACGCAGCGTTCGGAGCGACAACGAAATGTGCGCCTGAGCAAGCGGCGCACGCCTGAGCCGACGCCGACGGCACCGGCTTTTCTGCGACACGAGCTCCTTAACGCTGTCGCGTTAAAATAAAGGCTAGTATGCTTCGCATCCGAGGCTTAACCTTAGCTAAGCCACAGCCATTTTTTTTATCCATTCAACGGCCATGGTAGAAGCCTCGTCACAGTTGTGAGCACTTGGGCTTGTTGAAACGTCATTCTAAAAAAAAGTCTTTACCCTCCGTGGTGGCGTAATGGCTACGGCGTTGCGCCGCTTAGTTCGAAATCGTGAGTTCCAACCTGGCCGCAGCGGACGCGTCCCGATGGGGGCGGAATGCAGGAAACGTTCTTGTACAGCGCATTGGATGCACTTTAAAGAACCACGCGCGGTCAAAATTAATCCGCAACGTCCCACTACGGGCGCGCCTGACAACGAAATCGTGGTCTTGGCACGTAGAACACGATGATTTAATTCAGGAGGATTTTTGTCGCGTAGTCACGTTCCCCTTAGCTTGGTAACGGAACGAGAATGCACTCGACGGGCCTCTGCTCGCGCAAGCGTTGTGCCCACGCATGCGCACTACCGCTTCCTCTTAACGGCCGAGTGCAGCAAAGTATACACGCGTCTCAGCGGAGCGGACAGTAAGCGCTTAGCTAAACTAGCCTTATGGCCGTTATTGAAACGCTCAGGCTCTATATGGTCATCATGCATATATATATATATATATATATATATATATATATATATATATATATATATATATACAGAAAGAAAGAAGAAAGAGAGAGAGAGAGAGTCAAGGAAAGGTCAAACTTCTCACGCGGCAATATCACAGGAGGTAACATGGGCTTCGTCCGCATCATGACTTTCTTTAGCGATTCTTGCTGGCTGGCTAGATTGGCAGCAGCTTTGTCCTCGACCGTGTCTTGGGAGCCTTCCGACTGGTTGTGGCAAACACAGAGGAAGAAGAAGAAGAAGAAGAAGAAGGAGTAAGAAAGAAAAGGTCGATTCTCCTCAGTGGGCACTTTTCAACATCTAGCAAAAGAGACATTGCGTGCTTTTGACATATCTTGACAAGGTGATAGCTTGACAACACTGACTTTCACCGATCCACTTTGCAGCAAAGTAGCACTTAGTGATGAATTTCGTGACTTCGTTAGCGAGTTCAAAAGAAAAAAAAATGCCGGACTGAAGCTAAAGCAGAAGGCGCCAGGCACCAACAGAAATAACTAGTTGTTTAGCAACTTAACAAATTCTGTAAATAACAATGGCAATAGTGCTTAGAAATTATAAAGCTCTTAGACATAAAATTAGACGTTCTGCAGACTATCTATAATAACCTCCACCTTTCTTTTTCTCTCTCTCTAGACTGGGTGCAAGCGTTATGGACAAACTTCCAAATATATTTATTTTTCCACGCTAACGGTCCAGTCCTGGCAAACACTTTGTAGAATCGCAACTTACCTCTTCATCACCGTTCAGATGCGCTTCATGGTTGCCGTTCAAACCGCCATTAGAATGGTGGTACCTCTCGTGCATGTTCACAATGGTTTCTGAAAAAGAAAAGGTATTTCTTCTTTAAGAACTGCCCGCATGTATTGATTTTTCCTTGCCAGTCTTGGCCTGAGCGTTTTTCGCCACCTAATACCATTCAACATTGCGTACATATTGTACATGTAGTGGAGTGCCGGAGTTACTTTATATTCACGTACCTCTTCTACTCCAAACCTAGCGCATTCGCCACAGTGAATAATACGTTGGTGCGTTTCAGTGTCACCAAGATGGTTGCAAATATACTTCGCGTTTCACGACATGCGTTAGAAATTGTTTTAAAATAAGGAAGATGAGGTAATTGATTGATTTCCGCTTCCTTGCTGTTACCACGGATTGCGCACATTTGAAAGTGATACGATGTAGCAATTACGCAAGTAGCTATGCTAATTAGACTCATTAACCCTTTAACCAAAATAGCCTAGTAATTGATTCCAATGGAAGACATGAAGCGCACAATATAAGGAGCTCATAACCACAGAAAAATAGCAAAAGACTTGACACTGCTAATTATTACAGCGTAACTGATTCCGGTATATTTCACAGAGAAAAGTGAAACTGAACAGCTGAAGAATGCCAATGTTATACCGTTGGTAGATGCCCATGACTGACGTCAATGCTTGCTTCTGATCGGTGGGCGAGCCTTCAGCGAGCGTCTTTATCGAGCCGCGCCCCCCCCCCCCCCCCGGTCCATGCTTGCATGATGCATGATGCGAAGGGAAGCAAGGCAGATCAGCAGAAATTCTGAACCACCGGCAACAGTGTTTTGCCGACTAGACTGTGAGCTCATGAATCTGCATGTGCCCGGATGAGCATTGCTGCTTTAAGGTTACTGCAGATAATGAATAGAGATGCAAAGTGGGTGTTGTGCGTCAGAGGAAGAAGTCTTCAGCATAAATTACTGCGTTTTATCCTATAACCCGGGCAGAGCAGACCTGTGCCTACGCGGAGTGCCCCCCCCCCCCCTTTTCGGTCTATGGACATGCTACAGAACCCCCAAACATAGCTGTAAGACAAAACAAAACAGGCGCTCACTCCTGATCAAAGTAAACAAGAAATAACAGCGCAAAAACTTGTGCGACTAAATAGCGTAGACTGTATAACTAATTAGGCCTACCTTCTGCATTTCCTTCACTCTCAGTTAAGAATTTCTGCCAGCAATCACAGAAGAAGACGTCATAATAAACGTCGCAAGTGCTGGGGCGCTATAACGTAAAACTATTCCAATTCTCCAATCAGCCCTCCGCGATTGGTCAGACATGTTTTTGGGCCACTCTTACTTCACCTGTCTGTCACGCGACGCCACGAAAAACGCGATAGCTCCTCATTTGATATGACGTGTACACACTGATTATGCGTGATTCGACGGAACAAAAGAAAAATAGTTATTTCTTATACGACGCCTTTCCTTCATTAGCCCTCGGCTATTGGTCAAAAGTTTTCGGGCGACACTCACTTCACCTGCCTTCACGCGACGTCACAAAATCGCAAAAACTCACAGCATCAAAATAACGTGTACGCCTTAAAGGCGCATTACTATGTCGAACAAAGCTTAATTTTCTTCTGAAAAGCCGCAGGCTGCCCCGTTCCGAAGGGAATAGAAGATGGCTGCCGCCGATCGCTCAGGCACTGCCTAGTCGCATCTGCCGGAGAGCATCGGTTTATTTGCGTATAATAAAGCTTTTTGCGTGGCCGTGCAACGTTTTCGAGGACTTTCGGCACGTTTAGGACCTCGTTCTGCCAACTCTTCTTTGTTAAGGATCCGTTTTAGCGTCATTCTTAAGCTTCCGTTTCATGCCGCCGTGATTGTCGACCAGCCACCGCAAGCTAAGCAAAAGAAACCGGACCAATCGCAGACGCCAGCACCACCCTCTTTATCCGGTTATCGATTTTCAGTGCAGTGACACGGCCCCATCGAATCCTTTTCCACTTGAGCGTGCTCCTCGCCTCTTGTCAGCCAATTAGATAAGACAACCAGCTCAGTGTAGGCAATGTTTTTCGTTTTTCAAGCAAACAAAAGTGATCTCCTATCAACGAGGAGAGCTTTCGATTGGTCTGGTCAGACAAGCCTGCGGGTGACCGCCCGGTGCTTGCGTCGGCGGTTACGCAAATTTGATGTCAGCAGTTCGGAGCAAAAACATATTGGAATAGTTTTACGTTATAGGGCCCCTAATCTGCTACATTCGTGGCCACATTGCATAAATGGGAAACTCTCACTCTGGATACAAGGGGGTGCGAGGGCTTTGAGCCTGCTGACAGTATTGCCGAGGTGTGTTGCGTTGGCCAGCTGATTCCGTTTGATGATTTGTTCCAGTCCTAGCTTCTCAGGATACTGCAGGTAGTAGTCGGCTGTCTTGCCTTTCTGCGGACGGGAAGCGAGTGATACATTGGCGTTGGTTAAAACAGGGTGGTTCTGTGAGACTGGGACATATTGTATCACTGTGAACGCGCGAAGTTTGGTGCATTCAACAGACAATCGCGCACTTTCGGTGCAAGAACACCGTAATGACAACAGTGAAGGAAGTTCCAGCATCAATGAAATTTTAAAAGGTTGGTTTCTGGTGTTGATAAAACGTTCACGTGACGCTCAGGCGCTGGTCGCAGTCCGAGTATCTGTTTAGAATACATGTTTTGCACACTTCGCGTCAGACGTGTATATTCGACAAAAGGGCTGATGTGTCAACGTCACTCTGAGGTGATTAAAGAAGTTTAGCTTGCCCGTAAACAGTACAGTTTACGGAATAAAATAAAGCGCCGGGAAGACATATAAGTGCCCAGCAGTGACGCTGGCGCCATCATATGACGCTGATGTCAACCACAGCACACGTAACTTTAATTGCAACACATACGTTTTAGCTATCTGAAGGTTCAAAGGCATTGGCCACCATTCACGTATAGTTGGTTTCTTTTATGCGAAGCATATTACGAGGGCTCAACCCAGCTCCTCAGGCGCGGCGGTGTCGCCTTGAATACCACGTGACACCGTGACGTCACGACAGAGGAGAAGTGGCTTTGGCTCAACTCTTGCAAGATGGGCTGGGTGGGAATCGAACCAGGGTCTCCGGAGTGTGAGACGGAGACGCTACCACTGAGCCACGAGTACGATGCTTCAAAGCGGTACAAAAGCGCCTCTAGTGAATGCGGTGTTGCCTTAGAAACGAGCTGTTTCTAAGGCTCAGGCGTGCGTCGCTTGCTCAGGCGCACATTTCGTTGCCGCGCCGAACGCTGCGTTGCTCGACGCTCACCGCGTCCAATGCGGGGCGTCCAAGGCGAAGCAGAGTAACGCATGAGTTGTTTCTTCGTCTAGCCGAACCAAATATAGCCAAGCAACAGCAGTTCACCAAGCTAAACAGTGGTTCAACAACTAAAATAAAGGCTAGTATGCTTCGCATCCTGGGCTTAACCTTACCTAAGCCACAGCCATTTTTTTTCTTAACTCCGCAATAGAGTAGTAACTCAACACAAAAAACATGTATAACTAAACTATAAAACTAAAACTAAAACATATAAACATAAACATATAAAACTATAAAACTAAAACATATAAAACAAGAACATATCTAACACTTCGTGGCTAATGAAAGCGTCACAAGATAACGCTAAAAGCGCTACTACTGCTCTTTGTTAGTATAATGAACCTGTCCCCGTGCTCCGGTAAACCATAAACTTTAATACGCTTACGAACAGGCTACTTTTGTATGTTATTAACTTGGCGTTCACACTAAGGATGACCACAAATGTACGTCGGTTGTCGATGCACATATCCGTGTCGCCTTATTGTACCGTCGACAGGAGCCACTGGCTCGTTATCCACTTGCAGTGGGCCGTTTCTCTCTCTCTCTCTCTCTCTCTCCTCTACCTATGGAATTGCACAATTCACATGCATCTGCCACCTTCCATCGGTACATATTTTTAGACTGCCCGTACCTACGGGAACGGATTTAGACTGCGCTGCGTTCGAGATTAGCCCGCATTTTTTAGACTCCTCTGTCCCTGGGATCGGCCCACGAAAGAGACAAGAAACATACTACTCACGCTATCTACGATTGTCGTCGGGGAACCGGCTGCGATGAGCATGTTGTACATCTTGCGACCGTCTCTGAGTGCGGCCGCGTAGTGAAGAGGTGTTCGTCCCTCCTGGTGGAGAAAAAAAAAATAAACGAAAACACCTCCGCTGTACTTAAATTCTGCGCGATATAATCCACACGAAAGCCAGCTGCCGCTCGAGTTAAGTTTGTGAGGGACCGCAACGTTATAGACCGCCTGAGCATGTCAAGGGACAGTCCCAGCCACTCTGAAGACAAAATAGGTTTCCCGGAGGTATGATACCCAAGATTTCCTTGTGAATGCTTGCCAAGAAGACAGCGATAGAAAACATTCTTTTGTATGAGAAAAGCAGATCGGTCGACCGGAGCAGCTTAACGCGAACAAAAGCCCAACGAGAACACTGCAGCTTGTGCTTCGGAGGACTCGGGTTTTCGGCGCAACAAAACTTTCAACGTACGTTGTCGTGAGGAAGGCTTCTGTGGGCATGGCACAAATCGAGTGAGTATGCTTGCCTAATTACGTCATCAAATATGTATATACATAAGCGCATCTCTAATACCGTGAGAGCACCTCTGCAGTATCATCCGACAACCGGCCTGCATTTCGACAGTCGCGCTGGACTCCCGACTGTCGAAATACAGCGTGGCTATGCAAGAGTTACATTGATGCATCTCAGTTCTGTATATATTGCAAGAATGCATAGTACCATCCCCTGTTAAAGTAAACGCGCACTCATTATTCTTCCATCGACAACTCTGGCAATTGGCCAAAGAGCCCACAGACAAGCATTTTCACGTACAAGTAAACCATCATGGATAGCTGAAACAACGAATCTAAACACGTTGAACTGAAATGCGAACACATTAGGGCTGACTGAATACCGAAAATAGGCTCTGCAGAAGCCCGCAAGGTGGAAGTTTCATGAAAAGGAAAAAACTGTCATTCACCCGACTGGAGTACGAAGCTACTGAGCAAGCCAATACGGGTTCCCCAGAAATATGTACGCACGTTTGAGCTCACAATAACACATCCTTTCGTTTCCGCTTTCGCCAATTCTTATAATGTTGGCGCAATTTCGGCTTTAACACTCTAGTGTGAGGGCCACGCTATGTCCAGAGATAGATATTATTGATAGGAAAGACAGAGATCGAATAAGTAGCGCTATAGGATAGTGCTCTAGAGTTATTACTCGCTAAAGGTGTCGTGCATTGAAATGACTCGCTCTATTTTCCCTCGTCCACGGATCCAATAAATCATATCAGCCACTTTTTTCTAATGAATGCTTTGGTTATATTGGCTTTATTACTATATAGGCGTCCCTTTTAACAACGGACTGTATCGGCATGTATTCACGGTAAGTCATGAGATATAACGGGAGGGGGGGGGGGGGGGGATTGGTTGCTGTTTATGTTATATCTTGCGTTAAATACAGAACAGAGGCAAGGAACACAGTGGCCTCAACGAGAGCGCGATCTCTGTCTGCTCCCGCCTTCCTTGTCTCTGTTCTGTACTTAGCGGAAGAAATAACATGATAAGATAAAAGCACTGTACCTACATGCAGTATCAGTTCCTTATACCCCTCAGCAAAATAATATTTAGAATCTATAAAAGGGTAGAATCATAAGGTTGAATTTCATACAGTGACTACTACCCTAACTGCCCCAGCGACTCGCGCGCAGATCCGACTGGGACGTTGCTGATGGGCGCTGTAACAACGCTCGGACCTCGCGTAGCGGCTGGCCCAGACTCTGCCGCGCACCACTAGAACAGAACTCACGACGTCCTTGGCACTGAGCGAGTCGCGGAAGTTGTCGGCCAGATGCTGGGCGACGTCCACGTGGCCGTGCATGACGGCCTTGTGGATGGGCGTGGCGCCCATCGAGTCCCGCGCCAGCGAGAGCGACCGGTGGCTCATCAGCGTCTGCACCTCGCGCAGCCGGCCCCGAATCACGGCGCGGTGCACGTCGCTGATCTGCTCCTGAAGGAGACGTCGTCGAAAAGAGGAAAGCGCGCGCGCGCGCTTTGCCAGCTTGCCTAGTCACGTCACTATTGTAGCTCCACACAAACACACACAAAAAAAGAATCGTTGCAACTCGGGCCCCGAGTTGGCGTGAAACAGGTTTATTGAGGAGTGGCACATACCTACAGAAGCACATACCCTGTGGCCAAAGTTGGTGTTAAAGAGATTCATTCCAGGATGGGCGCGTGCCCAGCTGCACATAGCCAGTGAACTAAATTCACATCACAGAGGTTCACTGAAGTGTGGCGCATACATGGCTTCACACGCGCAGTGATCAAAATTTGGGTGAACGGGATTCATTGAAGGGCGGCACATATAGGCAGCGGCGCACATACCCAGTAATACAAGTTCGCGTGAAATGGTTTATGTGATGGCGGCACATACGCAATGTAACATGCACGTGACCCAAGTTGGTCCGACGATAGGTTTCGAACCGGGTTCCCGCACCACAGAGGCTCTAACCACACAGGCGCTCTAACCATTAGACCATGGACTACCCAGTCACTCAAGTTGGCGGGAAGACAGTGAGGGACAGAGAGAGACAGATTGCCAGCTCCGGAAAAATGCGTGAAGTGCCCTTTAGACCATGGACTACCCAGTGACCGAAGTTGGCGGGAAGACGGTGGGAGACAGAGACAGACATATTGCCAGCTCCAGAAAAGTGCGTGAAGTACCCTAAGAATGCTAATGGCATTAACAAGGCGTCTCCATGGCTAATGACTGACGGGAATGCCCCAAGGATCCATGTGGGGCCCTTTTCTTTTGCTGGCACGTATCGATGACTTGCACGGCTATTTCTCAAAAATATTGCATGTTATACGCAGACGGCAGGAATATCAATACACATAACATTATTTGGAATCTTCACAGACATTTAGTGATCTGTGCCTCTAACTGTTCTGCCACCAGCGTGTCACTGTGCATATATATTATCTATGTTCTAGAAGTTAGAGCATCGAGCTTAATTCGGTGCTGAAGGAACTAGGTTCAAAACCAACCATCGGGCCAACTTCTGTCTCTGAGCATATCCTACTGGGTATGGACCGTTCTACAATGAACCTCTTTGACTCCAACATGGGTCACTTGGTATGTGTTACCGGGTATGCGCCATCCTCAATGAGCCTCTCTGACGCCCACTGGGGCCCTTACGTATACGTGCCACAGGATTTGTGCGCCTGTTCAATGACAAAACAATTATTTAACATTTCTCCCGTGCGGGGCGAAATTGAACCACGTACATTTTCTTGAGCCAATCTAGACTGAATATACAGCCTGGTCTGAATATGCACTCTAGTCTGAATATATATTCTCGCAGGCAGCACGCGCAAATTCATCGACACCGCACGATGGCGCAGCTTGCTCAGTGGGCAAGGCGAGAGATGAACGCGGCAGCAAACACGCCTCATACAGAACGCGTCCTGGTGGTAGCGACATGGCACATCGCTACACTGCTCAATGCTAATAGCAATAACGCCGACATTCATCGCGAGACAGATCCTATCGGATTTTTGTTCTAAACAGCCGAAACGGAAATTGAACGTTACAAAACAGCTAATGATGTTCTACGAAAACTGTTGAACTGGCTTGAATCTAATTATCTTCGAGCCAACATAGCTAAAAGCAACTACGTCGTCTTCGCTGCGAAAATCACCCGATTAAGGAGCACTAAATATTTAAGCTTTAATAGCTGTCCTTTGCAAATGGTTAATGGCACAAGATATTTACTTCAGCTTGAGAGCCAACTACAATGGTCATAAACACATGCACGAAACTACACTCACTGCCTACAAAAAGAACCCCAAAACCTTATAAATTACGTCATGTCTT
Source organism: Dermacentor albipictus (assembly GCF_038994185.2). NCBI lineage: Eukaryota > Metazoa > Arthropoda > Arachnida > Ixodida > Ixodidae > Dermacentor > Dermacentor albipictus. The sequence continues at coordinate 422,469,200 of NC_091821.1, forward strand.
CCTATTACCATACATCATCATCATCATCAGCCTAGTTAGGCCCACTGCAGGGCAAAGGCCTCTCCCATACTTCTCCAACAACCTTGGTCACGTACTAATAGTGGCCATGTCGTCCCGGCAAACTTCCTAATCTCATCCGCCCACCTAACTTTCTGCCACCCCATGCTACGCTTCCCTTCCCTTGGAATCCAGTCCGTAACCCTTAATGAGCATTGGTTATCCTCCCTCCTCATTATATGTCCTGCCCATGCCCATTTCTTTTTCTTGATTTCAACTAAGATGTCATTAACTCGCGTTTGTTCCCTCACCCAATCTGCTCTTTTCTTATCCCTTAACGTTACACCCATCATTCTTCTTTCCATAGCTCGTTGCGTCGTCCTAAATTTGGGCAAAACCATACCATTACCATACACTCCAGACTTTCTATATTGTAGCTTCACACAGTCGTACATTACATATGAAATCAATATTTACGAAATCACGAGCCCACGTACCTTATGGCCCATCATTGTCGCACAAGTAGACTGCGCTTCGAGCTCTGTCCCATTTAAAAAGAATGGGCTTGATTAGATTCACTTGTCCCCTGCTTAAATTGCAACACGTACAACACTGCATTCATTACCATGTTCTCGCATTGCTTTACAAATGATTATGCACAAAATTACTTTGTCTTTCAGTAAACATTGCTTGACACAATATCGTAGCCCCAATACCTAAGAACATGAGTCCAAAATACCACCAGGGACGTAGAAATGCTCGAGCTCGAAAGTTAATGCAGCAATTCGGTGGAAACCCGGATACAGTCTACACAGATGTCGCTCGATGTGGTGCTTACAAATATGCCCTCGCAGTGGTAGGAGCGGCCGCAAATCAAGGGCTTGTGACTTGTGCCACGGCTAGAGTTGCATCTGCGAATACCGCAGAAGCTTCAGCCATCGCGCTAGCTATTAAAACTAAGCACGCTCTGGGACAATCGTCGATAACTCTTACAGATTCCCAAGTCGTATGTAGACTATTCCTCACCGGGAGGCTACCACACAGCACCACTCACCTATTAGGATCCAACCTAACGCAGAAACACATGATCATCTGGTGCCCGGGTCACGCAGGACTCGAGGACAATGAGAGAGCGGACGGCGCAGCTCGTGCTTTTGTCAACCGAGCGGTCGACCACTCTGACGAAAACCCCTTTTTACCACGAGACATCCTTGAGCACCAGCGGCGCGAGCGAAGAAAGTACAGTCCACCACACCCTGACCTATCCAGGCAGGACTCTTATGACTGGCGCCGAATACAGACGCACACATTTCCAAACCTTTATTTGAAAAATGCCATTCACCCAACGCTGTACAGCACTCGCTGTCCTTGGTGCGGAGGCCGGCCAACTCTCGCCCACATTACGTGGGACTGCCAGAACAGGCCACCCAAAATTAATACACCAAAAATAGCCGGCAAACTTTCCGGAAGGGCGCAGTGGGAGACTTGGCTCGCCAGCGAGGACCGGGAGATGCAACTGGCGCTCCTCGACCAAGCACGGCGGACCGCTCAAGCCAGTGGGGCCCTGGACTAGGGGCTCCACCCACTCGCTTTCTGCATTTTTTTTCTTTTAAATAAACGTTTTGATATATATACATATATGTACCGCCGTAAATATGATTTTTCTTCCCTCTTTTTGTACTTCTTCTTTCAGACGCTCATTATGTTTGTATATAGTCTAGAAATCCTTTTTGCAACTTCTACGAGGGTTATGGGGTTCTACCTTTACACAATACCCAATATGTAGCCCTTCGTGCAATAAAGAGCTTGTGAACTTGTGAGCTTATGTGACAGACACTTCTCTCCGCTCTACCTTCTTTAAGACCAACCTCCTTCTCCTCTCGCCCATGGATACGTCAAATCACTGAAATTTCTGTATTTGATTGTGAACACTTTTGATTTTTCCCTGGGTCCCCGCCATTTAGCATCCGTCGATCAAAGCCCAACTCGCCAATATCACGAACTATGCACAGCGCATTACAAGGCGCTTTACTGACACCAAATTTTCATTTCTTCTAAGGTCCATTGAGCAATGGAAATGTTTAGTGGGTGTCATCCGTAGATTACAACTAAATCACTATGTAGACTTGTTGAGCAATTACACTGTCGATACGAAATTATTCTAATGTGCTGTTCTTGCTTCCTGTCAATTTGTCAGTGGTAATGTGCCCGTTTCGGCTGCTTTTTTGTCTTTTCAATGCTTGTAATTCAGCTTATGCCACAGCTAGCCCACTTCTTGCTACAGTATGCAAAAAAAGGCAAAAAAGTGCCAACCGAGAAGGGTAATCGCGAAAAATAAAAATGGAGTGTGATTTTGCATTATCACAGTGGCACGGCGGAAGAGGCTGCTATTGCCCTAGCCATAGTACACGCTTCAACCATGCCGGCACCGGATGGACCTATCACAGTGGTCACTGATTCTCAGACCGCCTGCAGGACTTTGGCACAAGGGAGGGTGACACCCTACACACACCGCATCCTTACATCATTACACCCCACAGCGTTACACAGGGTGCGTATCGTCTGGACGCCTGGACACGCCTCTCTCCATGGTAATGAACGCGCTAATGCGGTAGCCCGAGAGCTCGCTAACCGGGCGCCATTGGAAGAGCTGTCCAACCCAGACGACGCACCGACAGAACCACTGAACTACACTGAAACTCTACAATATTACAGAGATACCAGGAGACACTTCCCTGCACCACATAATTCCCTTAATCGAGAAGATGCCGTTGCGTGGCGACAGCTTCAAACTAATTCATTTCCCTGCCTCTTTTATCTTCACCTCTTCCACCCCACACAATATCCCTCATACTGTCCCTATTGTGGAGCAAAGCCCACAATATATCATTGCACCTGGGAGTGCCCACATCCTCCGGGCTACTCCCGTATTCCTTCACCTTCACCATCCTCCTGGGAGACTGCGCTGACCAGCTCAGACCCGCAAGAGCAGCGACGGCTGATCCGGCGGGCACGCGGAGTGGCGCGGGCCAATGGGGCCCTGAACTAAGGGCTCCACCCTGCGAGGAAGTCGCCCAGTCTGATGACAAATAAATGTTTTCTCTCTCTCTCTCTCTCTCTCTCTTGCATTATCAAAAATATCGTACAATTTGAAGGTCGCTTGCCTTCTGTGTAATGAGGTTCTAAGGACAGCGTTCTCTTTTGCGCACCGTCTTTAGGAATAGAAATAACAAATGCATCGACGCCTTTCGACCAGGAGCTGCGACACTCCAGGGGTGCGTATTTGCATTAATGTGCTCACGATATATCCGGGCACGATGTCCAGGAACTCCTGCACGACGGGGTTCGGGCTGGTCTCGCCCAACAGCCGGTCGCCGTGGCCGTGAAGAACAAGCTCTTCAAGGGCCTCGAGGTTTCCCTGGCCGATGATTTCGCGGATCTGTACCTTCAGGCCCGCTGGCTCTGCAACGGGATAAAAAAAAAAGTCGCAGTTCCGCCCGAAAGACGGAGCACCGATTGCGATAGCGAATTAGTAGATAACTGAACGAAGTAAGAATGGTAGTTTTACCGGCCGTATACACTTGTAAACATTCGCTTGCTAACTAAATTAACAACGATAGAATACGTAAGCGTGACTCAACGAGGACGTAGAAAGAAACAGACACACAGAGACAGCGCTGTCTTTGCGTGTATGCTTCTTTCTACGTCTTTTGTTCAGTCGCGTTTACCCATTCTATCACGAATTCAAACCAACTAGCCCGTGAACGTGTTTAAACTAAATTAACCAGCACGGTGTCCCGCGCGCACAGGTAAACATGAACACATCTCGCTCGATGACAGCGGAAACTGCCTGTGAAAACGCTGGAGTCAGGAATCATGGCAGCAGGCGCTAGCTAATTGACCTTCGTGCATATATCGTTTCAACGTGAACGAAACGTCGAATGCACCGCGCATACGAAGCTACCGGCACTACGCGCACTCTGCAAACATCGCAGATCGCTTTGAAGATAAGGCCAGCATGGGCGCGCACTTCGGCCACGTCGCAGGCTGCTTTCAAGACACATGAGCGCCGGCAACGCGTCCTTACGGCGTCCGCCAAAAGGCATCTACTACGGCGTCCGCGATTCGTGTGGCCAACGCCGTAGTACACGCCGCGGTTGTCTCTACTCTGTACGGAGCGGCGGGCGAGGAGGACATCGAGACACCCTGGCAGCCGCCAGAGAAGAACGACCCTTTTCCCTCGCCCGAACCTCTTGCCTCGCGCGCCACAGGAGAGGGCAAGCATCCGGGCCGCGTTGCTCGCTCGCGCACGCGAGATTCAACCGCGTTCGCCGGCTCACCCTCACAGGCTTTCACTCATACGGAACTTCACGGCGACGCCGACCGTAGAAATGCGCCTGGAGTGGCCACATGATTGCTATCGCGATAAAAAAGTAGTAATAATAAAAATTGTCAGTCTCGCCCGAATTCGGCGAAGCATTGAAAGTGATAGCAAAGTTTAGCTTTGCCCTGAAGGCACCCCAGAACGCTGGCACGACGATGCGGAGCGTCACAACGACGCTGTGGGCTTAGCGCTTGGATGGTATCACGGTGCAAGAATATTATACCCGGATGGTATACACGAGACGAGACCGAAGTGAAAGCCGTCGGCACTGGTCAGCGTCCAAAGAAAGGATTGCATAAATTTGGCTTGACGTCCGACCACGGCGTAATATGCATACGGCTGCTCAGCATGAACTTTAACATGTGTGCGCGCAACGCTGACGCCTGCAGTGGAAGCCAGCTCCGGCAAAGACGATTGGGCGGGGCATGCATGTGCGGTCCACTTGGCTTCGTCGCTTTGCAGGCCAAACGCACTTCGCGTTTCTCGAGGACTTCTTAGCTCCGTCGATGGTAAGACAGCACGACAACCCCGACGCCAACTGCGACGGCGGAAGTCCTCAAACGTCCGTATATCTGTTAAAGCACTAGAGAAAAAAGTGCCGCATTTGAAAGGGAAGTAGTCATGCCATGAGAGGGGCTGGTACACACACAACAAGGAACCATGACCGGACGAGTGAAACACAAACAAAACATTTCAAAACAGGTACGGAGTTCTTATTAGGCACACGAATATCATCCCTTTAGACCTGGACAATACGCTTGTCATAGAATCCCGTTGACCTTGTTTTGATGCACTGAATACTTGTGTCTTGTCTTGATTTTTTTTATTTACTCTTGTCTTGTTCTTTCGATAATACTGCAACATCCTCTTTGTATTACTTCTCCACACTTTCTTACGCAGTGCCCACAAGTGATAGTAAATGAAATAGATTAAATACGTCCTTTATCTGAAGGAAATTTTCAATCTCGCTGCTCGGATATCCCTTTTCTTATTCGTGCCAAATTTGATCACGATTCGAGCCGCGGATCTTGTTGTGAAAGAAGACCCTGCGATTCGCTTTCTGGCTCAGTTACCAGTTTGCTTTCCCGCGCACTTAAACTTGATCTCAATGATCACTTAGGGGCTAAGAATAAATGAGAGCCAAAGATGCACGAGTGGATAAAAAAAATGTGGAGGACGCTTAAGCTTCGCCTTTTAGAGTAGAATGCGATAGCATTCAAAGAGCCCTGACTGCTTTTCATGCTTCCCGGCAACTGCAGCATAGAGAAATAAAAAAAAGTATGACTGCAGCTTATATAACCCTAACGTTTACCGGGAAACGCTGGCGGCGAACGCTATGCACGAAGGTAAGCTTTCTGGTAGAAACGCGGCCTCTTGCGTGGGTCGATCTCCTGTTATTGCTTTGCACTTTTAATATTTCAGTCAGAGAAGAGTCAACATAAAACATATGCGCTGTTGATGTTTTATTTTTCATTAAATGTGTTTGTGGGCTGCCGTTCTCAAAATTTGAAGGAATAACTTTGTAAAGAATGAAAGGTAAGGTGTGAGCAACTTTGGTGGTTGAAGAGTGGTTAGTTATGCGTGGTGCGAAATTAGGTCTGAATTTGTTGCCGTAACGATGTGAGATACCGGACGCGGACGCCGGGTTTTCTGCGACACGGGGCCCTCAACGCTTACGCGTTAGATATCGGCTACATCAGGGACGCAGCTGCGGTGGCGTCCGCGCAACGTCTTGTACCTATCGCAGATGTAACCAAACACACAACTTACATTTATTCATGCAATAAAAAGCTTACATTTTAACGCGACAGCGTTAAGGAGCTCGTGTCGCAGAAAAGCCGGTGTCGTCGGCGTCGGTGGCGTTGGCCGTGAGCGATAAATCCCAGCAGGCATTTCATGAATATAAAACAACTTGCAAGATGGACTGGGTGGGAATCGAACCAGGGTCTCCGGAGTGTGAGACGGAGACACTACCACTCAGCCACGAGTTTTTTTTTTTATTTGCTCAGCCACGAGTTCGATGCTTCAAAGCGGTACAAAAGCGCCTCTAGTGAATGCGGTGTTGCCTTAGAAACGAGCTGTTTCTAAGGCTCAGGCGTGCGTCGCTTGCTCAGGCGCACCTTTCGTTGCCGCGCGGAACGCTGCGTTGCTCGACGCTCACCGCGTCCGATGCGGGGCGCGTAGTCGCTGCGCCGTAGCCCATTGTCTTACACCCCTTGGCGGGTCGACGCTGTCGCGTTCCACTCTTGAAGGCGAAGCTTAAGCGTCCTCCAATTTTTATTTTTTCTCACACTTCTATGTGAAAAAGAATAGCCGGCGTCAAATAAAGGCGACATCTCTCTCCTATGTACAATATAATAAATAAATAAATAAATAAATAAATAAATAAATAAATAAATAAATAAATAAGCTTACATCCTTACAGTTAATGAGGTTCTTATAATCTAATTTTGTAATCGCGCTCGCTTCCATTCGTAGCGGGCCTGTTTGTTTTGCAGAGCGTGTATGGGAATTAGGATACAAAAATACCCCCCACGAGGTCGCAGGGTCGAATCCCGGCCACGGCGGCCTCATTTCGATGGGGGCGAAATGCGAAAACACCCGTGTACGATCTTTTAGAGCTCATTACCAGATCAAAGATGTTTATTTGTTAGGCTGCCTGCATGTTTGTCACATCATCTCAGAAGAAATATTCCTTGATGGACACCGTCTCGCTCGCAGTGAAATGCCATGTTATATCTGTCCTCTTTCTGAAAGAAGTTTTGGATATTCGAAACGGTAATTCAAAAAAGATCGCTTTGGGTTTCATTTTGAAATCAAATATTGTCATTTGGTTTGGAAACATACAGATATAACTGAGAGATAGGGAATGATGGAAGCGAGCGAGCTGGCATCTATCACCGCAAAGGGCACGACCCCCATAGCCCTTCAGGAGGGAAGGGGGAGAAACAGAAATGTAAGATAGACAGAAAGGAAGAAGAGATAACGTGGTTGGGGTAGGGAGTACAAGGGTCCCATTGAAGAGTTGGGAAACGGCGCACTTCTGGCAACTCCATATCACCTCTAGGGAAGATCTGTAATTTGCACAAAAGGAATACGCGCATTTACTGAACTAAAATCAAATTATAATATTACAAACCACAAAATGACGCTTTAACTCGTGCAAACACTAACGCATGTGAAAGAGGGAAGAGGAATCGGGGAGGGGGTGGGGTCGGTTACAAAGTAACAACGACGCAGGCGTCACTGCGCATAAAATTGGCCCTTTAAAGCACTTTGAGTACATATCCGTAGTAATAAAGAAGTATTTCGATGTTAATAAACGCGGTCCTTTCAAGGCCTGTAGTTGGCCAGGGCGGAAAAGGGGAAACGAAGAAAGAAAGTGACACGTAACGAGGACTAGGTAGAATAGCGGCGGCAAAATAATACAGCACGCAGTATAGGAGCGGAAAAGAACGTGTCACCACAGGTAGGGAACTAGTTTAACAAGTCAAAGTCGCAACAATGGCAAATCAGCCCGAACATTGCAGCTACAAGCGTTTCGTAATCGCCACCTCCTTCAGAAATGTCCAGGGGCAGAATCACAGTTTTTTTTTTATTCGTAAGCGCTGCTTTCGAATGGTCGGGTGCATTCGCTAATCACGATTGGTTGACATTAGGTCTTACCAATGATTCCAGCACAAGAACCTTTCGTGAATGCGGACCCGGATTTGGCCCTAACACCACGAATATTTTTCTTACGCAAAAAAATATATTATACGATTGATAGGGTTTTAAATTACAGGCGTGTGTTCGCGAAAGAGTTCTTAAGCTATTGAACCTAAAACTTCTCGTAAGAATTGATTACAGCCAATAGTTATGGTGGACCTATTATTACCGAAGGCGGCCCGACAATAGCAAAAAGCATTTGCAAACGAACAGTTTTGTGAACTCGGCCCTCGAAGCGGAGCGACACGAGCGTTTTGGATTTCGCTCCAACGAGAATGTCAGCCATCGGGACACTGAAACGAAGCCGAGAATTACGTGATCGACCGCAAAACGACATAGTCACTGAGGAACTGTGGTGGTTATTCTGCCAGGCGAACTTAATCGCCTCGAGGTTGTACTGTCGGAGAGCGGAAAGTGGTCGAACCTAGCAGCGCCAGCTGCAAAACATCTGGTTTAGGAGGTGAATTAGTTTAGGAGGTGAGGTTTAGGAGGTTTAGGAGGCCCACTGGTTTAGGAGGTGAATTGCGCACTAAGACAGGACGCCCACCCAATGTATAGGGTGCCCCCCCCCCTTTTTTTTTTTCGATAGCGAAAGCTCCATTTCTCGAGGTACAACTCCCAAGGACACTCTCGGGGTGCCTTTGACCTTCAGCCTCAGGCGCGCAAGTGTGAAGGTGTGACGTCACGACACGTGATCCGCTGCGGAGAGGCGTCGCCGCTGCGCTCGCTGGAGCCTCGCCGCTGTGTACCACGTGACTAGGCGAGAATTTAACAGCCGTTTCGCCGGCGCTTGGTCGCTCAGTTGGCTCAGTCTCGCCATGGACGAAGCATGCGCCGGTGCGAGCGCGTCAACTCTTCGCCGCAGGCGCCAAGCTGAGTCCGAGCACCCTGCCGATATAGCTCGCCGGGAACAAGCACTGAAGAACCGTGTCTAACCATGCTTAACAGAGCTTTCGCTCGTATAACTATAGGTTCAAGCCACGTTGAAACCCAGTCACGTTTTTTTTTTCACATTCAGAATTTATAAAGATAGCCTGTGGCATACAGCGTAGTGGACCCCAGGCGGTCTAAATTATTCCGGAGTACCCCACTACGACGTGCCTCAAATCAGATCGTGCTTTTGGCACGTAAAACCCCATAATTTAATTTAATTAATTTAAGTCCATGAGGCTGACTACTCGAAGGGGCGTACTACATTACTCGCACGAGAAATTTAAATACATAATTGGCTAATGAAAACAAATGATTAATTACCACTTAAATCAAACACGTCATGGTACATATTGCAATTTACGAATCGTACGGTCGACGAGTTTGCAAGCCATACACACTTGGAATGACATTTGAAGATCGCACGGATTTCGAGATAGGCGCCGTCTCACTTGCGGTAAAAATGCACTATTGTTTCACTCACTTTTTTAAATAAACCACTGTTTTGTACACAGCAGCCCAGAAGTAACTAGAACGCCCATGTATTTCGTAGCACACTTTGGGAATGAATACTTCGAAACTGTTGTTATCCTGAAAATTTGTTGCAAGTGAATACGCCTGGCAAATTCACCGGCTACAATTTGTAAATTACAGTATGGGCCATGAAGTAAGTAATGAAAAAGCTAATAATTAAATTTTTGGTAATTAGTCGATTATGCGTTTCGAGTTCTCGTGCAACTAAAGTCCGCTTCTTTCGAGTATTCCAGCTCAGTGGCTATAATAGTGCTATCGGCCACAGGTGTTAAAAAAACGGTTATGCGTGCTCCCCCCCCCCCCCCAAAAAAAAAACGGCATGCAAACGGCTCATGGTGATGAAACATCAATAATACCGCAATACGCAAGACATGCGCTGCTGGCATCAGCTCGACCATAGAGCATCTTCCACGAGACTGCATCGGCCTGCAAAACAAAAGAGTCCAGTACTTGGATCCTCCTATCACGTATTCATTGCAACACGTATTTGCAACGCAAACTCCTGCGCAGCCTCAGTGAACGTGCCAAAGAGAGATTGAGTTTGGGCATTCGGACAGTGAGAATCACCGCACATGCATGAAGTGCGCGCGCGTTCTCCCTTTTTTTCGTCTGTGAATTTATTAAAAGGAATCAATCGATCCATTCGAAAAGTAAGTCTCGATTCACTTACTTGCGGAGTAGCCACGAATGCTGGCAGTGCTGTTTTCGCCGGACTTTCTCCTGCGATGTTTGGCCTTCTTGGAGCGGCTCGACGAGGTGCCTTCTTTGAGTTGCTCTAGTGTCAGCTCGCCGGGTGCGTCGAGGTAGAAGTCCGGGGTGTGGCCGTACTGCGCGAGCAATGCGCGCGTCACTTCCGTTTATTTTATCCCGAAGAAAGAAAGAGAGAGAGAGAGAGAGAGAGAGAGAGAGAGCAAACAGAGTAAAGACAGGGAGGTCAACCGGACGAGCGCCCGGTTTGCTACCCTACACTGGAGGTAAGGGAAAGGAGGAGTAGAAAGAATAAAAGAGGAAGGAAGTGATGACTGTGTGCGCAGTGAAGCATCGTGACACCAAAGTGGAGTTCCATAGCTGGTGACCTGCGTTGATGACATCTGGGGTGACCAAAGAGCCAGTGGTCGTTACGCGAATAGGAGGCTGCAGGTGGGCTATAGGGCTTATCCCGAAACACTGGCAAACTCCTGGGGGGATTACTACAGCAGTGAGAACAAGTACACGAATAGAAATGTATAGAAAAAAAATAGACACTGCCTAATAGAAAATACAAGGATGAAACACCCGTACAAACAATGACATGTAAAGCAAATGGACGCGGGTATTTGCCTAAAATTGATCGTGAGAAACATACGGAATACTGTTGGCGCTACTTAAGAAAAGGCATACAAAATACAGGCGCAAGGAACTGCAGACAAAATATACCGAAGAAAATATATCGAAAAGGGCGATACCTAATTTTATGCGGGCGCTGAAGCAGCTTTCTCCGAGTATTCACCGAACATTAACATTGTCGGCTAAACAATAACACCTCCTATCTACACAGTTATCCAGTCTAGACCGAATTTCGAGACGAAAACACTTGTAAAAGCGAAAATGAGAGCAGGTGAAATGCACTTGTGGTTTAGCAACCAACGGGTATAATGAGAGGTTCAGGGTAGTTCTCACCTAAACACGCAGACGTCCGATACAGGTAGCGAGAATGTAATGCATAGAATAAGCTGCTTTTAAGGCTAGAACATCCTGAGATCTACAAGTAAATAGGTACGCCTTCCCCTTCCCCCCCCCCTCAAAAGAAAAAGAACAAAAAAGTTGCAAGCCGTTTCTCTTACGCCGAGTTCTTTACTTCATGTCCAGTTGCCGATATTACTCACACGTACAAACTGTAGTGCGGAAGTATTGTGTCGAAAGATCAGGCAGCTTTCTCTCGAAATTCGGACAAGTGCAGATGGAACTGGTGTGCGTCACCATAACGGTCCTCTAACGTGCTTTTGCATTCTTATCACGCTTTAGCCATCGAAATTGTCACTGCAGTTGTCATGGAGTCACAAGCGCCAGGTCTGTTTTCGCGCGCAAGCTGCGAAAGCAGGCAAAGGCGGAACAAATTCCTGTGTCCGATGGCCAAGCGGTGACTGCAGCACGCTGCCACCGAAGGAATCGCGCTATAAAAGCGGTCGCGGTCACTCACAACATCGGTGGCGTTCTCGTCGGACCCCGCCGTCTTTAGCATCCGGTAGATCTCGCCGTTGTCCTGCAGCACGGCAGCGTAGTGCAACGGCGTCCTGCCTTGCTGCAAACGCGCAAGAGAATAGCGCACGTCTTTGTAGCACATTCCACTTCGTCGATGTTTTCACTTAGCATAGCGCATACGTGTATATTTTGTGCTACCTGAGAAGTTTATGAGAAAGTAGAAAGTAAGTAATGTACAATGAGTGCTGAGGCAATCGAGTTGAAAGGTAGATATGCTTTGTGTCAGCGAAAGCCCATCGTATAGGCCAGTAACGCACACACACACCCACACACACGCAAGTGAAAATCCATCGTATTGGCCAGTAACGCACGCACGCACGCACGCACGCACACGCGCACACACACACACACACGAACGCACACACACGCACGTACGTAATAACAAACACGCGCGTCAAAACTTTTTTCGCTGAAGCTGACACTAAAGGAAGAAAGCGAGATAAGAAAGAAAGGAAGGCTACGTGCTGAAATATCCGCAAGAAGAGCCCGCGCGATAAACAAAAGCCTAGAGATTATTGACAAATACATTAAGAGGCTGTAAGTTGACTTGCGATAACGCTATGAGCGTGCGAACAGCAATTTTCGAGACCGAATCGAATGTGAATCGAACAGTACCGGAAGCGAAAGGAATTCGAACTTAACGAGCACGTGACCCACCTCCCCCTAAATTTCTGTGTACGAGATGCTGCCGGTCCATCTTCGGCAAAATGCACTGATTGCCCCCCTCCCCCTGCCCCCCACCCCGGAAATATATTCGAGGTTACACCACTGCTTGTGCTGAAGTTTTATGTTTGATCGCATGCAGCTGACGATTTAAGATATGCAATATCTATTCGAGAAACACTCGTATTTACGAATAATGACTGTTCGACTCGAGGACCCAATCTAATTGGACAATATTCGATTCGTTGATCGGAAGTTTTGAAGTTCGTACACCCCTACAGACGACACTGTAGTTAAAAGGTACGCCACCTTCGTATCAGTCATGCGCATGCACGGGATAGACAAAGTTGACTTCATCACAGTCTCGTTACTCTTGCCTGGTGCCACGAGGAAGACATTTTCTTCAATTGCGACTCACGTGGTCCCTCGTGTGCATGACCGCGGGGAAGTGCTGCACGAAGTAGGCGACCAGGGCGCGCTGCTGGAAGAGCACGGCCTTGTGCAGCGGGCTGGCGCCCTGCTGGTCGCGGCAGTAGGCCAGCTGCCGGCGCTCCTCGGCCAGGTTGCGCACCTCCTCCAGGCGGCCCTGCATGGCGCCCTCGTGCATCTCCTCCATCTGCGCCTGCGCAGTGGTGGCGCCGGCCACGGCGGCGAGCCCGAAGGCGGAAGGGTCGCTGAATAAGGCTTCGTCAGCAGCACGTGCGCTCACATGCGCTCAAATCGTGCGTTGGACACTCGAAAAAGAAAGAGGCAGGCTAACAGTCCTTTGTGCAGACGAGAGATATACCCTGTGTATATCCACGTGACAATGAAAGCGGTACGGTAAACGGTCAACGTTGGCCAAGTGTGCGGTCAGCGAGGCCCAACTGTAGTGCCAATATGGCGGAAGTTTAGTTGGTAAACCGTACTCTCAGGCGAATAGCGCAATAATCACAAAGCATAACAAGAGGAACTCTGTATATCTGTCTCTGTCACTCTGTGTCCTCTCATTGCACAAAATACTCGTCTGGGCCGCCACGCGAAACTCAAATTGAAAGAACTGTGGCATGCATTAAGTTCGATGCCTACCGATAGAGTTAGGTACGTTTATGCTGCCCGAAGCAATCTGGTTTGTTCCAACGTGACCATCTGGTCTCTTTTCATAATAGCGTAAGCTGCATGACGAGGCTTCGACAAATGATCACTGTGAATAGATGCTTCCTCGGGCGCACTGCAGAAACGAAAGGATCTCGCAGCGAATTCCAGTACTCAATGTCCTGCATCAGCGCTCTTTGTTCCATGCGAAGAAATTTCGACCTTCATGTATGCGCGGACAAGGCAACCATCGGATGTTGAAGCTGCATCCTTGTTTTAAACGTCGTCTCGATTCATTTGAAACGCACTTCACGTTTGCTTTTCGTCGTCTGTGTCGGCACAACAGCGTAGGTCGAGTTAGTATCGATTTTCCCGAAAGCTGACAACCATACTATGATTAAAGCGCTTCCATACAGTTCCGCCTACATCCGACTTAATATCCAGTTTATCATTTTACGTCATTGCTTGCAAGTTGATATTGGTAAAAGACTTTAAAAAATTATATGGTTAATTGGTGCCAAAATTACACATTGAATAGAGGGACGCGGTCTAGTGGAGGGTTCCGGATAAATTTTCGACCCCCTTGGATACCTTAAAGCAAACTCAAATATAAGTAAACAAGCTTTCTTTGGCATTTGGTTCCCACCAAAATACGCCCCACACGGCCGCGGGAATCAAACCTACGACCATGTAGTCAGCAGTGGAACGCGGTCAGAGTAACTGAGCCAGAGCGCCGAATTTTGAAAATGGTTTCATTTTTTTTCCCATTTTTATTACCTTAAAGACCTGTTCGGTGAAAGGTTCGGTGGGTAACATCGATAAAGCGTTAATAAATCTAATGCAATACAAATACATCAATGGGAAATCAGTGAATGTCAGACAGATAAGCGCAATTAAAAGTAAACACTGGAGTGGAGTGAAAATAAACCTTAAAAATAAAAAAAAACATCTGACATTTAAACTCAACGTATGAATAAAATGAAAACAAAGTGATATACTAAACGCAATGGCACTCAAATAGGAAACCTATTAACGACGGCAATGCGGTGTATATTGTACAGTTGGGTGTCAGGCGCCCATTCCATGCATGGCTCCTGACACCTGCTACGCGCTGCAGCGCGTACCTGCACGGCGGGCACCTGCTTGAGGAAGCGGGCCACCTGCGGGATGCGCGAGGAGCGCCCTCGCAGCTGGTCCCCGTAGCCGTCGAGCAGCGCCTGCTCCAGCTTGTCGAGCGCGCCCAGCTTCAGCCAGAACGCGATCGGGTCGTCGCTGGCCGACGCCATGGTGCGCCCAAGGGCATGGTCCCCTGCGGGGGAGGGGGCTCCGGGCCACGCGCCCCCACTCTCGCAACGCTACGCCACGGCTGCGCCCGCCGTGCCACCTGCGCGAAACAGAGGGCACTGTGTTGGGAAGGCCCGTTCGGCATAGAGTCTCTCACTATAACACCTAGAGGGTAATCTGGCGCCACCGTCTATGGGAGTTTCTAAGGGGGAACCGTTCTGTCATGGGAATGACGGTATATGTGTCTGCGAGGCTCGTGTTGGCTGCTTTCGTAAGAGGCTTCGTCTAAAACGTGGATATGGCTACGCAAATAACGCGTTCTCAAAGTAAAATCTTCATAAAATGTTTCCATTCACACATATTACATCTTTACTCACCCACAATGCATGACCAAGCGAAGAAAAGCAAGAACAGACGACCAACTGTTTCAAAGCGAGCGAGAACTTTGTCGTCTGTCCTCCAACTTTAGCGGCCCGATGATATTTTTTACGTAACATGTAGTCGTACACACAATAACAAGTTCTCATAGTTAAACAAAACATGTTTTCGCGTAATAATAAAGCTAAAACAGCTTTTCACGTGCTGTTCTAGTAGAAAGTGAATCATTGTGACAGACGGAACGGTGCTTGCCAAGCGCGTCTTCAAGGTGTCCTCATAGAGAAAGAAATTCAATTTCTTTCTCTATGGTGTCCTGCCTCTACGAGAAGGATGCCAATCCGAAGTCACAATATACTGGCATTCCCATGCATACCACAGCGCAGCAGCGCCAAATTTCCTTCTAGGTAATGTAGTGAGAAACTCTATGCCGTTCGGTACACGGCGATAGGCCTAAGAACGGGTGACAGACGCGACACAAGACAAAACCGTACACAACGCCAGCTGTTTCTTTTTCTTTTCTTTTTTCTTTTTTGATAGAGGCATACACGCACAGAGGCTTTCGAGACTATATTGACAAGTTCGTTCTCCGTTTCGCGCACACAACGTAACGTGGGCAAATCAGAACATTCCGTCTGGTGTTGCATGGTGGCGCTTTATGGCAGATTGCTACATGCGCTTGCGAGACCACAAGCTTTTCCCTACAAAACGTGAGACCGCGCCTTACAGAATGATTTCTGTTTCAGGCGGCTAAGCTGACCATACGTGAAGCAATGCAACCAACACGGCAATACAAAGGAACAGAAGGCGCACCAGTGTCTGCTGCCTTTATACGAGAGAGTGGGAGGAACTGGAAACAATGATGTGGCTGGACCCGTCACATGCTTCGGTGAACCCGATAAAGGTGCTCTTTTGTCGCTGTCGCCTGCGAAGCACTTACACATCGCTCGTGTTGCTAACCCTGCAGCCGAAAATGCTAGTAAAGGAATAACTTCGCACCTGATTTGAAAGAAAGTGATCATGTCTCTGCTGGCTGCAGTTTTGTTCAGCTCGAACATTACAGTGTCTGACACTTTCAAACGAACCACCTGTCAATATTCCGCCATCAATCACAGCTGATATATGACAAACAGCCTGTCGGCTAGTTTTTAAATATTGAGAGGAGCTGCCTGTTGAACAGTCACTTCTTTCCCGATAAACGTGATAAAATGTTGCGGTTACATCGGCTTTATTTCCCGGTTGCTGTGCCTTTTTAGGGCAGACCATTCTTTTATAACCTTTATTTCGTCATTTGCTTTGCATTCGCCCTGTCACGAGGAACCATGATTTAGAGTTATCTTATTTTCCGCCTGTGTCATTTGATGCCATGTAATGGGCCCAGTCAAGCTAGAACCTCGGCTTTGAGTCCAGGGGCCCTATAACATAAAACTATTCCGATATGTTTTTATTTCATCTCCTGACGTCAAATTTGCGTAACCACCGACGCAAGAATCGGGCGGTGACCCGCAAGGTTGTCTGAACAGACTAATATAAAACGCTCTCCTCCTTTATAGGAGGTCACTTTTGTTTGCTTTAAGAACGAATTTCCTATACACTGATCATTGCCTATACATTGCCTATACACTGATCGGCTCGTCTTATTTAATTATCTGACAAGAGCAGAGGAGCACGCTCAAGTGGAGAGGGATTCGATGGGGCCGAGCCAGTGCAGTGAATATCGATAACCGGATGAAGAGGGTGGTGCTGGCGTCTGCGATTGGTCTGCTTTCTCTTACTTAGCTTGCGGTGGCTCGTCGAGAATCGCGGCAGCATGCAACGGAAGCTCAAGAATGACGCTAGAACGGATCCTCAGCAAAGAATAGCTGGCAGAACGAGGTTGGAAACATGCCGAAAGTGCTCAAAAACGTTACACGACCATGCAAAAAACTGGCTGTGGCTTAGCTAAGGTTAAGCCCAGGATGCGAAGCATAGTAGCCTTTATTTTAAAGCGACAGCGTTAAGGAGCTCGTGTCGCAGAAAAGCCGGTGTCGTCGGCGTCGGCTCAGGCGTGCGGCGCTTGCTCAGGCGCACATTTCGTTGTCGCGCCGAACGCTGCGTTGCTCGACGCTCACCGCGTCCGATGCGGGGCGCGTAGTCGCTGCGCCGCAGCAAAGCCACCTAGAAACAGTCTCTGTAGCACGCCGCAACCTTCGCTTCTCATTCCAACGAGCAGCTCTGTCTCCAGGAGTCATCTCACCTCGTGAGTGTCTAGCAGAGGCAAGCGCAGCTGCTTATATACCGCCGCGACGCCGCGAGCGACGGCGCGAGTTGGAGCCCCGTTTCTCCTCTGTCGTGACGTCACGGTGTCACGTGGTATTGAAGGCGACACCGCCGCGCCTGAGGAGCTGGGTTGAGCTCTAGTAATATGCTTCGCATAAAAGCTTTACTGTATGCAAATAAACTCATGCTATCCGGCAGGTGCGAGTAGCCAGTGCTTGAGCCATCGGCGGCAGCCATCTTTTATTCACTTCGGAACGGGGCAGCCTGTGGCTATTCAGAAGAAAACTCTGTTTTGTTCGGCATATTAATGCACCTTTAACGCGTACACGTCACTTTGACGTGGTGAGTTCTCGCGGTTTTGTGACGCCGCGTGGCAGACAGGTCAAGTGGGTGTCGCCCGAAAACTTTTGACGAATAGCCCAGCGATGATAACGAAAATTCGTCGAATCATAAATAACTATTTTTCTTTTGTTCTTTCCAGTCATGCATACTCAGTGCGTTCACGTCATATCAGATGGGGAGCTTTCGCGGTTTTCGTGACGTCGCGGGACAGACAGTCGAAGTGGGGGTGGTTCAAATATGTTTTTGACCTATGGCGGAGGGCTGTTTGCAGAATTGGAATAGAAAAGTTTGGAATAGCTTCCGCCATAAGCACAATTACTCCATGCATCTAGAAATACGGAGCACGCCCTTTACTTAGTGCGCATGCGCGTCCCTGCCTGTACTGGCTCGACGAAAGAAAACAATAACCAGGTGGTGGTGGTAACAACTTTATTGAGATTCTGCTCAGTGGCAGGCCCGAGTCCTAGGATGGCCCCTCACGAGGAGCGACCCTTTCGGCCCAGGCAACGGGGGCTTTTTGTAGTTTTTCATCCGGCGTTCTGAGCAGCTCCTCCCACGTCTGTTATGAGATAACAAACTACTACAAGCAAAAAAGGCGAATCTACCCGCCTCCAAACGCAAGCTTCACGCGAGCGCAAGCCTCGATCCTGCGTCGAATCCAAACTAAGTCGTTCCCCAGCCCACATTGGCTGGCCATAATTACCAACGGGCAATGGAACCCAATATGTCAAAACTGCACAAATCAGACATTGGCTACCCAAAATCACATTCTTTGGGGGTGCGAGGGCTTACCCCCTCCCAGGTTGCTCCTGCCAGCTCCCTCAAAACAATAACCAAAATGGTTTAGAGGCCGAAGCGTTTTGCTCTGTGCCGAGTGGAAGTATTCAACATGGCTGCCTCCGTGTCGAGTACGCAGCGGCCACACTGTTTCCGTCATTATCATCGGTCCCCGGCCGGGACTGGCGCGCCGCTTAGATACATCGCTGAGCACTGCGGCTGCTGCTGCCGCCCGCTGTCGGCGGCCACGGTCGAGCGCGTCTCCACCCGCGCGGAAACAAGCGCGCGAGCGTTTCCGCATTTTGTCCGCGCGCCGCCTACAGAGCGACGCTGGTCGCGTCGAGCGCAGTGCTTCTCCTCCTTCTTCGATTTCTTTGCTTTCTCTCTTTCACTCCTGTATCTCTCGCTTTTGCGTGCCGCAACCTCAAGCCCTCTGCGCGCATGGCCCACTTGCAGCACTCTCTGAATTGCACGTCGCAGCTCGCGGGAACGGACGAAAGAGCGAGCTTTTCTCTGCCACGCGTCTTGCATCTGTGAGGCCAACCAGTTGTTGCTGTTGTTGGGCACGCCTTTACTGAATTTCAAAATTGCGGCATAGTCACATAAGAGCACATGCATCGAAGGATGGAAGGATCATGGATGTAAGGGAACGTACAATAGAACGAAACGGGACTATGGCAGGAAGGCACAAAAGGTAGTGACCGTGGTAGATGGAAGAGTGTGTTGTTTATCAGAGCATGTCACTCAAGCCGGAAAGCAGAGAAAAAAGAAGGAAAGGTAGGAAGAAAAAGTCACAGTTTCACCCGACAGGCGAAGCACTGATTGCGACAGCAAATTATTAGACAGTTGTATGACGCGAGGTTAGTCGCTTTATCAGCTGAATAAAGTGCCGTAAACATTCGCTTGTTAACTAAATAACTAAGCACGTTGTCACGCGCGCACAGGCGAACAGGAACACATCGCACTCGATGACCGCGCCCATTCGCTGCCAGAACGCTGGCGTGATGAAGAGCGGCAGCAGTGGCGAGCGAATTCCCTTTCGTGCTGCCTCCCGCTTCAACGCGAAGTAGGGGCCCGAGAACACAGCGCACACGAAGCCATCAGCTATCTCAGGTCTGCTAGCCTTCGAACTCGGCGCAAATTTGCTCCAAGATAAGACGCGCGCGGCCGCGCTCAGTTTCCGCAGCTGGACTTGAAGAGGAGATGCGGACTAACCATGGAGTCACAAAAATGCTGACAATAATCTGTTTATTACGATTTGATGGTGTTTGCGGGCTCATTTATTGTGTCAGGTGAGTGGGTGATTGCTAATACAAGCTCTTCAGTGATTATCTATAATATACCGTTAATAAAAGTACCAATGTTACGTCGTTTCGTTCTAAAGTGCTGTGCACGTTATTGAAACAAAGTTGTGGATCTCTTTCAAATTTCTTATATGACCTCGTAAATGTAGGAATAAATATACTTTATTTTACTGTATCGCCAGTCATGTCCCGTTTTAACATGAAAATAATTGAAACATCAGCTTAAAACACACACTTAAATTATTTATTGGCTTCAAGAATCAGGAGGAAGGGAAAAACTAATCCTTTGCCTTTTCTGACAGAAAGAAACCCATCGAGTATTCCGTCACACATGGTAGTGCTTTCTGGTCAAATTGTCGTGTGTATAGTTTACTCTGCACACCGACATGCGGGCTTTATTTTACCCGCAGTCTTACTGTGTGGCTTTTTCCCCCTTACCATTACCGTGAGAGCTGGTATAAACAAATCCCGTACATAAATCTGTACTCTATGACGGCAAGTGACAAAAAAAAAGCAACAAGAAACTGCCGTAAAAATTTTGTAGCCACCGCATTTCGGCAACACCGCACGAATCCGTTTGCAGTTGGGCATTTCTTAGGCCAGAGTGCATTTAAAAATAAGAAAGTGTGGGGTTTTATGTGCTAAAAACACAATGCCATTATGAGGCACGCCGTAGTGGGGCACTGCGGAATAATTTGGCCACCTAAGGTTCTTTAACGTGCACCCAATGCACGGTACACGGGCGCTTTTGCATTTCTCCCCCATCGAAATGCGATCGCCGCGGCTGGGATTCGATCCCGCGACCTCGTGCTTAGCAGAGCTAAGCCACCGCGGCGGCTACAGCGCCGTTCGATCTTCGCACACTGTTTCGCCATCGAGTAAACCTTACTGGACGGTCGCCAGCTGCTCTTCGGGAGGCGTTCCTGTGCCGTCAAGTTTGATTTGCGGCGTCACCTGTCTATCTGTCTACACGATCGAATCCATCGGGAACGTTCATTCCGGCTGTCGCGGTTCGCTAGACGGCTGACAGACTGGAGTCATTTGGTGGCCCTGTCACACGTCGATTTGGTATCGTCGATTTGGTATCGTCGATTTGGTATCGTATCATGTTAGCGTACTGCAAAAAAAAAAATGCGGGAAAGGGACATGTGTGGCAATACTGTGGTTATGAGGAGGTTAGCGATGTATTTGTTGAATCATTTGCAACTGCTTTCCGCCGTCAAACGGCAGGCCGTAGACAAGCTGCACAGTGAAGTCACGCAGTTGCCTCTGCCGTGACGTTCCGTGTGGCAAAAAAAAAAAAAGAAGAGGTGGGAAAATCTTAAGTGCCTCGAGTTTGCTCGGCCGGCATGATTAAAATATATGGCCAAATATACAAAACTTAACAAAGCAAAGATGCGAAAGTCGAACTTCTAAGACGTGTCCGAACGTAGTCGTCTTTTCTTTCTTTCTTCTTTTTGTTGTTGTGTTATACATGTCTGTTTCACCGTTAGGGATTTTCCAGGTTCACTCTCTGTTGCTACGTTTCCTGAAAAAGGTGTTCATTATTCTCAGCTTATTGCTTTCTACGAATACTACCAGCATCTCTCCTCTAACGTTTCCAGAATCGACGCCGTAGTTGCCAATCGCCTGCTCACCCGCCTGCTTACCCCCCCCCCCCCTTTGCATTAAAGTCACCCATCACTACTGTATACCGAGTTTGCACTTTTCTCATCGTTAATTCCGCATGTTCATAAAACTGATCTACTTCCTTATCATCATGACTACACGTTGGAGCGTAGGCTTGCACTACCTTTAATCTATACCTCTTATTGAGTTTGATTACGACTACTGCTACCCTCTCGTTAATAGTGTAGAATTCAATGTTGCCCGCTATGTCCTTATGGATTAGGAATCTTACCCCGTATTGCTCCTTATCAGGGAGACCTCTATAGCAGAGGACATGGTCGTTATTTAGCAATGTGTGAGCCTCACCAGTTTGTAAACTGTGAGGAGCCGTTAGCACCGATGTACATAATACGCTCGCAGTAAAAATCGACCTCCACGCGTCCACTTCTGTCAAGTCTTTACTACGCGAATGGTGCGTACGTCATTCGTCGGTGACAGTATATATTGCTACTTTTGGAAGATATCTCACACTTTCGCTTGATCAATTCCAAAGCAGCACAACCTTGTCGACTTGCTAAGCCTTCAGCTATAGTGGACCGGTTAAGCTTATCGCCGTGGTACGTATGCAAAAGCTTCCTGTGCATTTGTGGCCTGAATGTCGCTGCACGTGAAAATGCGCCTCAATGGCGAAATATATAACACATTCAAGAAGTATTGTAACGCACAGAAAAGTATCAAAATTTTGGACTGAGTAGTAAATAGCAGTGTAGGTTCGGTGGTAACATCGCGTGGTAATGCATGCCGTGGAAACAAAAGCAATCAAGGTATCCATAAATTTAGGCTGCTGATGATTATGATGATGATGGTGGTGACGACGACGACGACGATTATACGAATGGTTGTTGCATTGTACTCTTTTCAGAACACACACCCACACATTCCTTCAGGCCATCACAACCGGTGTTCGGGAACTAAAAGAAGAAATTAATAAATTAATACCATTTGACTTCTGGACCAAACTATGTTACCGCGGAAGCTGTGGCCACCGAGTGACCATATGAACATGCAGTAAAATTAGTCACAAACAGGTTTACAAGTAAATGACATTGAAATGTTCATTACCCATGGCAGCAGAGTACATTTCGTGAGCATAGACCAAAAGGCAAGAAGATATTTAGCGGCGGTGTAACGTGACACAGCGCCACCACTGACCCCAGCATGTAAATGTTCAGTCGCCACAAACCTCTTGTTCGGTGGCGAACGAGCCCGTTCGAGTACGAGAAAGGTCAAGGAAGACCAAAGATACCTATTTGCTTAAAAATGGCAGAAACAGAAAAATAAGTTATTCGCGTTTATTAAAGAAATCACGCACTTGAAGCATTTATTTGCTGCATCACTCATAGTTATAGTAGCATTTGTTGTTTCATTGCGTGATTCTAGAGAACAAAGCCGACAACCAGCACATCCGCAGTGGTTGTACAGACAGCTATACGTATATGCTAACTCGATATGTGTGCTGTCCTATGTTGAGCCATGTCTGGCGATGACGTCCGTGAAACAGAAGTCTGCAGGATGCCTCGAGAAACCCCGCTGCTGTGGTAAAACCCAATGCCTAGATAAGCAGAGGCCAAATACCATTAGTAAACCAGCCTTTGCGGATTCTTATCGAAGGCAGGCTCCTCGCTCTGTCTCTACCTCTCCACGATTTTCCTTCTGAAGTAGAGAAAGGGAGAGGAAAGCGAAATGTAAATGACATTGAGCCAGCAAAATAAAATAAAGTGAGGGTGTCAGTTAAGCAACGTCTGGACCTCAATAGGCATTCAACTTTCTTTGGAGTGCAGAGGATGTACATAGCTGCACATTAGCATCACTATCAGGCAGAAGCAACAGCCCAGAAAAACTTGTAGCTGGGCTGGTTTATCATTCATATGAGTACGCGGCCTCAGAAAGCAAAAGAACAATCTCACATGTACGCGCGCACTCACACACATTAACACTCACACACATCAACATCAAGACAAGGACATGTTCCAGCGCGTAAACGAAAAATGAAAATATGTATAGAGACAAAACGACGGCAGAAAAGGTAGAGCGCTGGTATTCAACTGTATTAACCTTGAAAGGAATGATAGTAAGTCACGTGGTTACAGAAAAGGATGGTGAGACCTTGGTGATACCTACACAAGAGCAAAGGGGGGGGGGAGAGAATCGAGTTCTTTTCTCACCAATGTGAGAAAAGAAACGCTCACATCATTGAAAGCCTCATTTTATTTACAAAACGCTTCCCATAATAATCTGCATTTACCTGATTGTATTTTCGAAGAACACGTGTGTTGTCAAGAAAGGGAGTGCAATGAAATTTTCTGCAATGATTAGCAAGATAGGCTGATCCCACGAAAGCCTGCACCTGCGCACAGTTCTCCCTCAACTTATTAACACACCTCCCCGTCTGACCCACATATTCCTTTCAACACGACAGGTGCATTTTATAAACAACCCCCGCCTTTCAAGGAGTTGCCCGGTGCGCTACCCATTCGATCACGGACTACCGAGTGAGCCAGGGGCTGGAAAACGGTTATATAAAAACATGCATATATCTATAGATACAAACATACAAAAACCCCGGAAAGTGCGTGAAGTACCGTAAGAATGCTAACGCATTAAAACTGTGCAAGTCGGGAGCAACGACTGGCCATTTTTCTTTTTTGCCTTTGACGAGGCTTTCTACTACGGATACCCCAATTTCTTGTGGAAATCCTGCCATTTTTAGCCACTGAATTTGTTCAGCAACTTTCGCTGCGAGCTGGTGCACACACGAGCGGGTGAGGGACGCACACATGCAGTTACTGGCAAATAAGCCACGGTTTACAACTTCCGATTGGGCCGTATCACAGAGTAAAATGCCCCAATTTGACCGAGGAATTAAGGTACCTATAGCACACATGTTTTCCCAAAAGAATATTCCCAAGAAGAATTGCACGAAGGCCTGCGGGGCAACGAAGAGGCGCACTGCGCAGCTCGAGGTCTCTCTAGCCGAGCGGCAGACCACACCGTTCTTCAGCCCCCGACAGACCGACGAGCGACCCACGAGTTATTAACGACAGGTCAACAAATACTGCAGGACCAACGGCTCGGAAGAACGCAATACGCTCCCCCACACAAAGCTCTCAATAAACTCCAGGCAAGGGACTGGCGCCGCCTGCAAACTAACACATACCCACACTTGTCTCGTCTACACGCAATCTACCCAGACAGTTATACGTCCCGAACATGTCCCTGGTGTAGCAACCACACAGCGACACTCGCGCACATAACACACGAATGCACTGACCGTCCGGGCGACGCAATTTCGCCACGAGTCACAACACACACACTCACTACGTGGACTTGGGAGGCGAGACTGTCCGAACTGGACCTGGGAAGCCAACTGGCGACCCTCGACCAGGCCCGGCGAGCCGCGATCGCCAGTGGAGCCCTGTCAGAGGGAACCACCCAGGAATAAACCGCGCAACGGTTTCTCCAATAATAAAGTTCCTCCTCCTCCTCCTCCTCCTCCTCCTCGCCCAAAACAAATATCTAAAAACAGCAGGCGACGTTACACAGGAAACTCATATGTGAAAATGAGACCTGGAGCAATTGATTCCATCACTTCAAGGACGCTCGTTAAAACTGTGCTTGACTCCTTAGAGCCACCAAAATTTCAAACCACAAGATAATCGTGTTCATGTGTTCATATAGGAGGTTTTGGCCAAGTACTGCACCAGGGTGGCCAATCCTGCTCTGGTGAGGGAGTGCGTTACCGGTTCTGGTCACCGGGATCACGCCACACTCCAGGCCTGTTTATGCAATTTTATCAACACAGATCATCGTGTACATATCTGAAAACCTTAACCGCCTTGCATTCGCCAATTCTTGCCTTTATGCGTTTGTCCCGTTGAAATAAACATCGGTCGTTTAAAAATGGCCTTGCGCAGGAACCAACGCATACACCCGTCCTTTGAACAAAATTCTGACCATTATGCGTGATAAAAGTAGACGAGAGGTAAAAACTAAGCATTTCAAGGAAGCGCCCTAGCTTTTCTGCCGTCTTTTTGTTTCTGCACTGCTTTTCTTTCTCGTATGCGCTGAAACATATCTTTAGCTAAGTTATAACTATAGCCCAACTTTCTATCTTAAACACCCACACGAGCACCCCAACAAATGACGCACACATAGCCCGCCCCTTTTTTTTTACTCAAGAGCTTGTGTGAAAAATTGCGGGTGTGAGTGAGTGCGTGCCTACATGTGAGAGTGTTCCTTTGCGCTCTGAAGCAACATACTAAAACGAGAGCCTAGGCCTACCAAACACGCTAGCTAGCGCAGAGCGAGCACAACGGTAATGAGTATTGAGGTTACTGAAGAAACAAAAAGTATCGAAGGAGGAAGGAGGAAGGAGTAGTCAAGTGCATGACGCGCGGCATTTCTGACAAGTGCCAACTGTTGGATAGAAAGCTCTACGGGCGCAAGACCGCGGTGCGCGATCTTTATTCACTTAAACTTCTGAGCGCCGACTAATCTGTCGCCGAAGACGACGCAGTAAGTCGCACGTCAACGGCCGCTTTGAGAAGCCGCCGAGAAAACCTCATAGGTGGTGGCACGGAGACGTCAGTGATCTTGGAATGTACCGAAATATCGCCTTGGCAGCATCTCAGAGAGGCGCTGTGCCAACTGATCAGAGCCTAAACTCGCACTCTGTTGCCGACTTCGAAATAAATGTGTTTACGCCGCCCTGCATCATGGTCGCGGTGACTGCCGTCTCGCATACGGCTAAGCGGTCGGAATTCCCCAGCACGTGACATTAGGTCCGCGTCAATGCCGGCTCTTTTGTGGTGCAACATTTGTGTGCAACATGGTCAGTCATTTCGTGGACTTTGGCGATCGAGGACGGATGCAGCAAGGCAACTTCGTTTTCTTGCTCGCTCAACGACGCGACGCTTCCGGAGTTAGTTCTCCGATCGGGTCTAAGCGCCGGACGAATACTCTGGACCCCTGAGTACGAGTGCAAGCACTAAATAGCCTTTCGTCCTTTGCCGCGCGAATCCGGCAGGAAGAAAGCAGAGAAGGTGACGGAGGCTCCTCCGCCAGCACTGCAGCGATGCAAGAGTAATGGGCGCGAAGCGAGTGGTGCGCACACCGTTCGATAAGCAGGTGCCGCAGCAGGCATCAGCGCGGTGCC
Organism: Dermacentor albipictus; assembly: GCF_038994185.2. NCBI lineage: Eukaryota > Metazoa > Arthropoda > Arachnida > Ixodida > Ixodidae > Dermacentor > Dermacentor albipictus. Next base: position 422,495,895 of record NC_091821.1, read on the forward strand.
ATCGCGTTGACTACACACAGTATATGCGAGAGCAGAAGGCGAGAGGGAGCTGCGAATGGGGGGATATCGGGAGACGGGGAAACGCGGCAGCGGCGGCAGCGACGCGTGCGGCATGACCAAGTGGCCGAGGTCCGCACCGGGGTAGGGTGCCTCGATGTCCTCCTTGCCCGCCGCTCCGGAGCTGCGGGCGAGGAGGACATCGAGGCACCCTACACCGGGGCACTCAACTCGGGGACGGACCCCCTTCGAAGTGCCACTCATTATGCAGCCAACGGCACGTATCGACCGGCCGAATATCGTCGCCCGGCCGCCGAGCACCGCCGGTCCATGCGGCAGCGCCTGCCGATTATGCTTCCCTACACGCGCGCACTGTGCTTCTCGCTTAATTTGCGTCTCTTGGTTTCATCTGGCTCTTCGATCGCTATTTGGGTTTCCTGTTTCACCTAAATATGCTACCTTAACATTCTCTGCCGATTTCTTTTTTTTTTTTGCTGTTTTGCTTTCTTTTCAAAATTTCCGTAGACGTCATGGAGAGAACGAGAGAGACAAGGAAAGGCGGAGAGATTAACCAAGGTCGGGCCCGATTGGCTACCTTACACGCGGGGAAGCGGAAAAGGGGAAAGAGGGATGTGACGGAAGAAAGAGAGAATAAGCACACACTCGCAATAAGCGTTCGCCCACGTATACGGTCAAACGCGGATATAAAGGAATGGTTTTGTGCCCTAAAGACAGTTCGGTCGATCAAGAAATCGAATACATCCGAAACATGGTATAAGGAACTTTTATGTTGAGTCCTTTAGTCACAGGTAGAAAGAACAAAACTGCGCCACCTCTGGAATATCCAAAGGCAACCAGATCCCCGCAGATGCATTTGTAGGGAACAAAGCAATCCGATACTATACGCCAATCGATAAGCTCTGTCAGGTTGTGCATCTTATTGCACCGTACCCGTTCACGCATAAGCATGATCAGCTGCATGATAAAAAAAATGGCTGTGGCTTAGGTAAGGTTAAGCCCAGGATGCGAAGCATACTAGCCTTTATTTTAGTTGTTGAACCACTGTTTAGCTTGGTGAATTGATGTTGCTTGGCTATATTTGGTTCGGCTAGACGAAGAAACAACTCATGCGTTACTCTGCTTCGCCTTGGACGCCCCGCATTGGACGCGGTGAGCGTCGAGCAACGCAGCGTTCGGCGCGGCAACGAAATGTGCGCCTGAGCAAGCGACGCACGCCTGAGCCTTAGAAACAGCTCGTTTCTAAGGCAACACCGCATTCACTAGAGGCGCTTTTGTACCGCTTTGAAGCATCGTACTCGTGGCTCAGCACTCCGCGTTCGGCTTTCGAGGAGGAAGGACGCGTGATGGCTCGCTCCGTGCGAGGTTCTTTGGCGGCCGCCGTTGGCCGCGGTGACAGGTTTTCTTCTGCACCCTCGGATTATAGGATGTTGCTGCCTACATTGCCTTCAGGCGAGAGCATGCAGCAGTGCGTTTTTTTGCACGGGGACCTGGCAAGAAGACCATATCGGCTGGAAGATTTTCGCGAGCCATTGGAGGACGCTGGTATCATCAAGAACATCACGGGTATTGGAGCCTACCAGATGAATCACGTCTGGCTAGTCAAGTTGCGCAGCAAGGCGGACAAGGATGCCCTGGTGAAAACGGGTGGACTTCAGGTCAAGGGCGGCTTCTGCGCTGTCATTGACCCCGTCCAGCAAGACGTCATCGTGAAAGTGCACTGGGTCGACTTTGCTGTCCAAAGTGAGAGCTTTCGGCAAGCGTTGAGCAGCTTTGGTGACGTCCTTGACGTGTCGAACGACAACTGGTCCGTCGCCGGTTTTGAACATGCGACATCCACGACGAGAGTGGTGCGAATGAGACTTAAGGAAGGTGTTGAGCTTGATGACCTGCCTCATCTTTTCAAGTTGGGAAGTGGCACCGTCCTTCTTGTGGCCCCGGGCCGGTCCCCGCTATGTTTGAGGTGCCGCAGGCAAGGACACATTCGACGGGACTGCCAGACGCCACGATGTGGTGTGTGCCGGGCGTTCGGACACGAAAGTAATGATTGTGCAAGGAGCTACGCCAGAGTAACTAAAACGGCTCTCCCAACAGAAGAAGTACAAGAGAACATAATGGACGCGGAGGAGGCCGAAAAGTCTGCCCCGAACAGCAACACCAAGGAATGCGAAGACAAGGCCCGGGAGACTGACGCCGAGAAAACTGGAGGGACGACACCTGACAGTCGGGACTTGACGAAGGCAACTGAGGAACGTGCCGAAATAGGCTGCACGCAAGAGTCACTGCCCTTAAGTCAAGCAAGTGAAGAGGAAGACATGAGCGACAGCACCGAGATCACTACGGCCGAATATCAAGCAGACGCTACGGGAGCGACCGCGGGACGCGGGAAGCGTCCCAGAACAGGCATTCCGACGTTGACGGAGGACAACACCGAACGCAAGGTTAAACGCATAGAGCGTCAGTGGCACCGCGTTGCTGGCGCCAAGGGTAAAAAATATGTCCCCGAAGTCCGGTCGGCGTCATCGTCGCCGGTTCGGGGTCAGGGACGCGATAAGTAATACCCTGGTATTCCCACTGCAAGGTCGAGCCACGGTTAGCGTTGTACTGGTGGCTCGCGCTTACAATCACCATGATTAGTATACCTGCACCATTACGCGTCGGTACGCTCAATGTACGGGGTCTAGGGGCTAGTCGCAAACAATATCAGGTCAAACGCATAATGCAAGAAAGAGACCTAGATTTGCTTGCGGTCCAGGAGACGAAGGTTAGCAGAGAGGAGGCGACCGAAGGCTTGGTAGCAAAATTTTCTTTGAGGTACAATGTATGCGTGAGCCATGCGGTGGGATCATCAGCCGGGTGTATGTTGTTTGTTAAAAATTCAATTGGCATTGTCGTTGAAACGCTTACAAGTTGCTTGCAAGGACGCTTTGTTTTGTGCGATCTTTCTTACGGGGAAGCGAAATTTAGAGTTATTTGTGTCTATGCACCTACAAAGCCGCATGAAAGATGTTTGTTCTTTCGCGAATTGAGTATGTATTTTGATTGTGAGAGGTGTTTGATTGTGTTGGGTGACTACAATTGTGTCCTTAATCAGCAAGACCGTTCAACCACTGCTCGTGTAAATGATGAAAGTGTTGCGTATCTTAAAGAATGCGTGAGCAAATTCTCTTTAAATGATGTGGCACAGTTCGCAAGAGGTGGAAGTCGCCAGCATTTCACACACTTTCAAGGCACCAGCCATGCACGACTAGATCGAGTGTATGTGTGTTCGGAGATTGCGCCTTTGTGTCAGAACTACGATGTTGATGCTGTTTCTTTCAGTGATCATTGTTTAGTGACCTTCGAGATTGGCCAAAAGCAAAAAAGGAAGCTTGAATGGGAAAGATGGAAATTGAATGCCAAGATTCTCAAGGATGACGTGTTCATAGATGAAACAAAAAAAGAAATACAACAATTTTTTAATGACACACTACGCAGTGCCGCAGAGAAATGGGAGTTATTTAAACAAAGGGTAAAATTGACCGCAATAGAAAGAGGTGGGCATTTGAAGTATCAGGCTCAAAAACATGAACAGATGTTGCGGCAGGAGCTCGAAGACTTGGTGCGAATCGAAACAGCTAATCCGGGTTTGGTGACGCAAGAACTGCAAGTCATTAAAAGAAAACTAGAAAGCTTAGAGGAGGATAAATACAGAGGTGCAATTATACGAGCACGAGCCGAAAAATACCTAGCGGGGGAAGTACCTACAAAGCGAGCTTTGTCGGATGAAAAGGCGTACGCCCGAGGAAATGAAATATTGGAAATAGAATATAATGGTAGGATATTCAGAGAACAGAAAGTTATCATGACGGCATTTGAAAGTTACTATAGAGATTTGTTTGCTTGTCGTGAGCCAAAGGCGCCGGGCTACGAGGATGACTTTCTGGCAGAAATGCCGACGCTAGGCAAAGAGGAAACGAATTTATTAGAAATGAATATTAGTATGGAAGAGATTGAGAGGGCTATCGGGGAACTAAGCTCGGGCAAATCTCCTGGTCCGGATGGGATTACCGCGGCATTTTACAAGGCGTTCAAGACGGACATGGCAACAGCATTGCATGAAGTATTTTCAGAGGCACTCGAGCGGGGGACTTTACCACCATCGTTCAATCGTGCGCACACAGTACTTATCCCAAAAGGCAAAGAAAAAAATATACTACGTAATGTAACGGGATACAGGCCAATTACGTTGACTAATGTTGACTACAAGGTTTTCATGAAAGTTATTGCAGCAAGGCTGCAGGGAGTTATACGGAAGTTAGTTGGGCCGCATCAGACATGCGGCATCAGAGGTAGGAAAATATTTACAAATATTCATACAGCTAGAAGCATTTTAGAATATTGCGATAGCGCTCTCCTCAAAGTAGCGATGCTGCAAATAGACCTAGCTAAGGCTTTTGATATGGTACCACATAGTGTTCTCTTTTTATTAATTAATTATGTAGGGCTTGGTTCCGTCATGTGTAAAGGCATCAAAATGGCATATCAAAGCTCATGTACCAATTTAATTGTTAATGGTGAACTATCACAACGCATACAAGTACTTTCTTCCGTTCGACAGGGTTGCCCGTTAAGTCCTTTACTTTTTGCTTTATTTTTGGAGCCGCTTTGTAGAAAAATAGTTAATAGTACAGAAATCAGGGGGTTTAAGATACAGTCCTGTGAAGTACGTGTTCTAGCTTATGCAGATGACGTTGCCCTATTCGCTGCAGATAGGGAGAGTGTTAGCTCATTATTAAGAATTACTGAAAGGTTTTGCGAGAAAAGCGGCAGTGAAATCAATAAGCAAAAGAGTATTGGTCTCTGGCATGGCCATTGGACTGCCACGCCCGGTGTTTTTGAAAATATTCGGTGGCTCACGACACCTAGCACTTACCTGGGGGTACCTTTGGATGGGTATCGTGAGAACGAGTCACTTTGGCTCGAAGAAACGGATGAAATGCGTGCGATGGCCGAAGCATTGGGTGGCCGTGAGTTGTCGATTTTTGCACGTGCCACTGTTTGTAACGTTTTTCTCGTTGCGAAAATTATGTATCTTCTGCAGGCACTGTATTGTACACGTAAGCACATTCAAAAATTTCACCGAATATTTGCCACGTTTATCTGGTGTTCTACGTGGGAGCGAACATCAAGGACAAATTTGTTTCATCGAGTAAAGAAAGGTGGTCTGTCGGTGTGCCACTTGTTTCTTCAGCAAGTTGTATCACGTTTCATATTGATAAGGGACGAAAGAGACCCGTTTCTGTGTTGTTTTTTTCAAACCATGTTAACAGTTTCTATGCCTGAATTTTTTGTTTCTTCAGCCATTGACCCTCACTACACAATTTCAAGGTTCTTGCGTGAAGTTTTAACGTCCTATCGCTTTCTTAGGGCGAGATTTTCCCTTGAGTACCTCTCCAATGTAAAAAGAAAGCGTCTTATGAAGGATCTCATTGAAAGTGTGTTCCCTGTTCCATTATATTGGTTAAATTTTCAACAAGGGCATGGGCAAGACGTACTTAAAAGGGTTAAAAATATGTGTATACCGGCGAACGTTAAAACATTCTTCTTCAAGCTTCACACGGGAACCTTGCCTGTTAAAACGTGGCTAGAGGAAAGAGGGATTTATGTGCCATGGGGAAGCAGATGCTTTCTGTGCAACAAAGCTGAAACGATTGAACATGTTTTCATTGATTGTAATAATGCCATATTCTTTTGGGATATATTACAGAGAACGTTAAAGATAGACCTACCCCTCAATCCACATGGCATTCGTTTTTTACCCCCTGAACGCGATTTTGAACAGATGGATGTTATCTTTTTACTTGGACTGCACGCAGTATGGCGTAGTCTGTTGGCATATAGACATTGCGATGTTAAAGGCCGAACTGTGTATGAATATTTTGTGGAAATGGTTGTGAAGGTGCGTGACGTGTACAAGATGAATGACTGCGATGAAGCTGTGTTGTCAATGCTTGATACGTTGACACACATAAAACGAGTGTGATCTATGATCACAAACACTTTTGAGGCTTGTAGCCAAGCTGGAAATAAAGAAAAAAAAAGTACTCGTGGCTCAGTGGTAGCGTCTCCGTCTCACACTCCGGAGACCCTGGTTCGATTCCCACCCAGCCCATCTTGCAAGAGTTGAGCCAAAGCCACTTCTCCTCTGTCGTGACGTCACGGTGTCACGTGGTATTCAAGGCGACACCGCCGCGCCTGAGGAGCTGGGTTGAGCTCTCGTAATATGCTTCGCATAAAAAAACAAAAAAAAAGAAAAGAAACTTATGCTCGGAAAGCACGTACACACAGAAAAAGAAAGAAAAAAAGTGGTTGCGCGTGACTTTATTGCGCAGATTGCAGGCGCACTCGGAGTACGATATGTCCAATGCCCACTTCGTTTTAAGCGATTTACAATTTATTTTGCACGGATAACGTTAAAAATATCGCGTGCTCGATACAGAGCACAATTCCCTATACCGGGGTTTGTTATAATCGGGCTTGACAGTAGCCACAAGCACTCCTATATTGAAGAGTTCTTGATATCTCCGGAGCACAGCGTAGAGGTGAGCAAGTGTATAGGTCGTTGTTGCGTTAGCAATCGGGCAGCGAGTCAAGACATTCACGTGGGAACAAACTGAAGTGGGCAAATACAGCGAAGAAGTTCATGGCTGTGTTCAGACGTGCATCGAGAAGAAAAAGAAAGACGGTGGCTCCGAGTAGCGAAGCGACACGCGTTCGTCGGTATTACATTACACTGGGCCGAAAGCGTTCCGATCAATTGCAGCTTGCGCCACTTTCTCTCGTAACCAGCAGACGAGGTCGATCTCCTAGCTATTGAGCAAGCGCCCAAGCACTATGCTTTCCACAGACGCATAAACTCCTCAAGTCGCATCTCAACCTATATATATAGACGGCAGCTCTCATGAAGAGCGCAGTGGCAGTCGTTCCTTAATCGCCAGGTCGAAGCGAAAGCATGCATTCCGATGACCCGAGGGGGCGATTTCGGTAACGGTTCTCGTATATTTTTTTTTTCCTTTCATGTGGAAAAAGACCGCCAGGTGGCCGAGGAGCACAGTCGTACCTCACATGGGCTCCTGCTTTTCTCGCTATTTTGTGTGGAACATTGCCTGGAAACTCAGCGAATTTGGGAACCTCGGATTCCAGAAGTTGCAAGGCATCGTTTGACACCAGCCACGACGCAGTGAGTAGACCTTTACTCGAATAATCGAACCCTGAACATTCTGTGACCGTGCGCTCCAAGATAACCCTAACGCCGGGGCACCCGTGGCACGAGCGGGAGACCAGCGGCTCGCGCCTGCAGGCCCGCGGTGCACGAGCACGGCGCTCTCGCAGTAGGAGTGAATCACGCAGAACCAGCAACTGAGGCGAAGCGCGCCCGCTTTTCTGGAAACAGATGGCGAACGCTTTACAAGAGCCGACAACGGCGCGAATGGAGGTGACCGGGGCTAACTCCGACACCACACCACAGTGGACATACGACGCGAACAGCGGCAAAACGACGGGTAAAGCCCACATCGAGTGGCTACAAGTTTCTCGTAAAGGCAGATCAGCAAAAGAAGACAATAAATCTGCCGAGGAAAGAGCCATAGAAGTCCTGAAACCAGACGCCAAACCTCAAGCACAAGCTCTGCCGCAGCGTCAACGCATTCTGAGGATGCGACCCTTCCCTACAGATGACTTCAAAATCGTCTTCCGCCCTCAAGCAGGACTTGACCTCTCGAAGCACACACTCATCGCAGTGACACATGCCATCGGAAGATCCAGCGGTTTGGTCCAGCAAGACTTTCACGATAATGTCCGTGTACAAGTGCAGAAACTAGAGAATGTGATCATCGCGAGCACGGCAAGTACGGAACGAGCTTCCAAACTGCACCATATCAACACCATACAACTCGGCGGAACCGTCTATCAAGTAAATCCCCACATTCGACACCCAGACGATGTGTGCCGCGGAGTGATATACGGCCTCGAACCGGGTACAAGTCCCGCGGAGATAGCTGCCGGCCTTAGAGTGGACTCAAGATACACGGTTCTCAGCGCGCGCATGCTAGGATCTTCAACAGCCGCGGTTATCACCTTCGACGGACAGCACGTCCCTTATTACGTAACGTACCAGAGCGGTGACTACAGATGCAAGCCCTACCGAAAATCCGTCCAATACTGCAGAACCTGCGGCGCCATCGGACACCGACAGGATATATGTCCTCAGCCGAGAGCCAACTTCTGCTACACATGCGGGCGCGATGGAGTCACGGAAGAACACGATTGTCACCCGAAGTGCAAGATTTGCGGCGGAGACCACGAAACGGCAGGCAAGGAATGTAAGAAGAAGCTCCGTAACAACCCGCCTCCCTACCAAGTAAGAAGACAGCAGATTGACAACGCTCGCGCCCGAGAGAATCACTGGAGCTCGAGCACCAAAGACTTCCCCGCGCTGGTTACCACCTCGGACAGCTCACGGGGGCCCTCGCCTCGACAAAGACCTGGCCGGAGCCGCTCTCGCTCTATCCTAAGATCGGGCTCTACATCCCGCTCTCGGTCACGGTCTCGCTCCGTTAGGCGAATCACTTACGTCGCCGCGGCGAACGGAAGCAGCGCCTCGAATTCCTCACTCAACCCGAGCAGTTCGGGCGAGTCAGCGACGATACGGACTCTCGAACATAAAGTACAGAATCTACAGAGGACGATACGACAGCAACCGGTAGCCGAGTGCAACACGCCAGAACTCGAGGAAAAAGTAGCGAAGAGAGTAGAAGAAAGCGTACTAAAACAGGTAGAAGCTAGAATAATGAAGCGGGTAGACGAACGGCTGCAAGCACATGAAGCGAAGATTCTTGAGCTTGTTGAACGACGCCTTCAAGTCTTCGAAGAAACCCTCACTACAAAACTTCTCGCATCAGCAGACAGAACCATACAGACAGTGGTAACTAAAATCATGGAAAAGGTAGAGCCACTAACCCGTACGGTCACCACACTCGACGCCAAACTTGATGGCTTCATGGCACAACAACACAACTTCATGACATATGCTTACAAGAATTTCGTGACTCATGAACATCTGGCGGAGCAGTTAGGAACCAAACGCAAAGGACGAAAGACAGCACGAGTGGAATCCGCAGAGGATTCTAGCCCGACAACACCAAACCACCTACTCCAGGTGGAGGACAACTACCAACATGGCGGCTCCCCAACGTAGACATACCGAGCAGCTTCCCACCCTCCGCATTTGGCACTGGAATTGCAGATCCTATAGACCCCGCTCAGCCAACCTGCAAGAATATCTCAAAGCAAACAATCCGGACATGATTGCGCTACAGGAAACCAACACCATGAAAATAAAGCTCCCCGGCTACAACACTATGGCACAGACTGCCCGCACCGCAATTCTTGTCAAGAAGACACTAACCGCACAGCCTCACGAAATTGAAGACACTGAAATCGAACACACCATAGTGGAGGTGTTGCCGACTCGCAAGAATCAACAGAGCCTATACCTGGCCAATCTCTACAGCCCGCCGCGGGAGCAGCTACTCCACTATGACCGCTTCGTCCGGGACCTTCGCAAGAACGTAAACGGCAACCGGCTGGTTGTAGTAGGGGACTTTAACGCCCCACACGCGGCCTGGGGCTACCCCAATACCACCAAGAAAGGGGCAGGAGTTCACGACGCCGCACAGCAGCACGGTCTTACGTTATGGAATGACCTGCTCCAACCCACCCGAGTGGGCAACAGCGTGTCCCGGGACACCAATCCTGATCTCACGTTCACTCGAGACGTGCGAAAGGCCACGTGGACCCGACTCCCGGACACGCTAGGGAGCGATCACCACATAATTCAAATCGAGGTTGAACAATCCCACCGCGCGCCCAAGACAGGAAAGGCACGACTCACTGACTGGAACGCGTATAGGAATGAGCTTGACAACGATTCTGACATCAAAGACATTGAAGCATGGCTGACCGGTATCGTAGGGGCGGCTGACGGCCACACCAGGACGATTCAACTAGACGAGGACAACCCGGCAGTCGATAACCACCTACTGCACTTATGGGAGGCTCGGCGATCGCTCCTCAAACGATGGCGACGCCAAAAGCTCAACCGCAAGCTCCAGCGCCGAATTGCCCTATTAAGCATGCAGGCACAGGAGTACGCTGAACAGCTAGCGAGCCATAACTGGCGATCCTTCTGCGACCAACTTCAAGGGACCCTCAGCACAAAGAAGACTTGGCATATACTTCGAGCCCCACACCAAAACCCAACAAAGACATACAATTCACCGACTAATCCACAACTATGGCGGCACAGAGGATCAGCTACTCCAAGAACTTCAGACGAAGCTACACGGCTCAGCTAACCCTCAAACCACTGCCACCAACCTTTCCACCCCCACGGAGTACCAAGGAGCGCCGAACGAAGAGCTAGATCGGCCTTTCACACAGGCAGAGTTACAGGCGGCCCTGTCTAGGCTAACACGCAATACGAGCCCGGGCCAAGACAGAGTCACCAACAAGCACCTTCGACAGCTACCTCCTCGGGCGCTGACGGCTCTCCTTCGGTACTATAACGACTGCTGGATAAAGGGCGAGCTACCAACAGCCTGGAAACACTCGGAGGTAACCATGGTACCCAAGCCAAGCAAACCCATCTCCATCGCAAATCTCCGCCCCATCTCACTTACATCCTGCGCCGGGAAACTGCTTGAACACATGGTCAACGAGCGGCTCACCACACATCTCGAGGAAAACGATCGCTATCCACACACCATGTTCGGCTTCCGCCAGATGCTCTCCACGCAGGACGTCCTCTTCCTGCTAAAGGAAGATATTCTTGACCATTTGAGCAAACACAGCAAGTCTTCCATTCTAGCGCTAGACGTAAAGGGCGCCTTTGATAACGTGAGCCATGAAGCTATTCTCCGTAACCTAGAAGATATCGGCTGCGGTGCTAAAACATACGCCTACATGCGCGCTTTCCTCACCAACCGTACGGCCACGGTGGGGATTGCCAACCTCCGGAGCAAGGCATTTCACCTACCTAACAGGGGTACGCCACAAGGTTCGGTAGTCTCGCCACTCCTCTTCAACGTGGCCCTCCTCCAACTTCCCCGCCTCCTAGACACCGTCCCAGGGATATTCCATGCTCTATATGCAGATGACATCACACTGTGGACGAGAGGCACGAGCACGGGCGAACAGGAGGCCCGTCTTCAGGAGGCGGTCAACATCATAGAACGGTACCTCAACACCTGCGGCCTCCACTGTGCCCCAGATAAATCCGAGCTGTTAGTACTCGGGGCACGCACTCGGGGCCGGCCCCCAAGCCACGACGCACCGGACCCACAAGTCCTTCTTCAGGGAGTCCCGATACCGAAGGTCGACTCACTTCGAATTCTCGGAGTCCATATACACAAGGACGGGTCCGGCTGCGCCACACTCCCTAGGCTACACAACACCGTGGCACAGCTCACTCATCTGATACGACGGGTGGCCAATCGCCGCAATGGCCTCAAAGAACACGACACCTTGCAAATGGTACAGGCCCTCCTTTACAGCCGCATTACATACGGAACTCCTTACCTCAACCTGAAGACAGCCGAGAAACAAAAGCTAAACCTCTTAATACGAAAGGCCACGAAGCTCGCCCTAGGACTGCCGACAACCGCCTCCACTGACCGATTGCTTCGCATGGGAGTTCACAACTCCTGGGAAGAACTCGCGGAAGCGCACCTCATCAACCAGATCGAGAGACTCAAGCTAACAACCACAGGCCGAGCAGTCCTCCGACGCACAGGATACGTAACCAACCCAGAACACGATGGCGAATGTAAAGAAAAGGTCACTTCGAAGATCCGAGAATGTCTACAAGTTCTTCAGATACCTCGAAACATGCATCCAGAACACCATCGAGGCAGAAGGCTCGCCAGAGTAAACGCCATCAGACGCAAGCACCATAACAACCCGCAGGCGCGCTACGTGGACGCAGCCAAGTATCCGGGCCGAAATGCCTTCGCCATCAGCGTCACAGACCACAAGGGTACGACACTGGCGTTGGCGACCATTCTCGCCAAACGAGCCGACACAGCTGAGGAGGCCGCTATAGCACTCGCCACCCATACAAGCGAGCATGCCATAGTGGTCTTCACCGACTCTCAAACAGCGGCACGTAACTACATGAAGGGCAGGATCTCTACAAAAGCGATCAAGATACTGAAACGTGGCGACACTCCTCCCCCCTACACCTGCATCATGTGGGTTCCGGGACACGAGGGACTCGAGGGGAATGAAGCGGCACACACCGCGGCCCGCGCAAGCGTCCACCGGGCCTCCCCGCACGAGATTCTAGGCCTGTCCCACCCACTCAAATCAGCGGAGGAAACGGCAACAATACCGCTAACTTATCAAGCACTACTGCAGCACTATCGCCTTGGACGCAGGGTATACCCTCCACCACATCCAAAACTAACGAGAAACGAAGGCACTGACTACAGGCGACTCCAGAGCAATACCTTTACCCATGGAAGCTTACTGCATCATTTCCACCCGACGCTATACAGCTACACCTGTCCACACTCCAACGTGCCAGACAGCCTGGCGCACGTCCTACTGCAATGTAAGAAAACCCGAGAAACTATCACAGCGGCACAACTAGTAGCCCCAGCAGACGCAGACCCAAACCTCCTCGCTGAAAGGTGGGAGGCTGCGATCTCCAAGCCTGACCTGGTCGACCAGCGCGAACTCGTCGCCCGGGCCCGGAGGGCGATCCAAGCCAGAGGGTTCCTGGAATAAGGGACCCTCCCACCTCGAGTGACAAGTCACTGATTCAAATAAAGGTTTCGTTCTCTCTCTCTCTCTCTCCTTTCATGTAGTAAATCTAGCAAAAAGAGGGGGGGAGCCGAAATGGTAATCAGGTCGTTCGGAAACACCGAAGTATTATCCTGTTGCAATGGAATACCTAATGAGAAAAGAGGGGATACAGAATAGTTGATCGATGATAACTGTCTGCAGTGCTATAGCAGAGAGACAGTTCGCTTTCACTGCAGAGCAGATAAAAACAAAGAGGTTAGCCTAGAACGTCCTCAACGCTTATGAAACACGTGACAAAGGAAACTTGGTGTAAACAAGGCATGCCGAAATTAGACTTATATATGCAACAGGTCATGAGAGTTTGAAGCAAGAGCGCACGCGTAGGCTGGCGCCAGTGACGACTGTTGGCAGACAACGGGCCGTGCCGGTTCCATGACAATGACATGTTTATTTATTTATTTATTTATTTATCTTTATTTATTTATTTATTTATTTATTTATTTATTTATTTATTTATTTATTTAAGATATATATAGAACTCGTATATACCGAATGCTATAGCGCGGTGATAGACACACTCGTCATCGATGCCAACGTTCCGTATGTGGAAGTTCAATGACGAGAACGTAGACATAAATTTATGCCGGGTCCGGCCTGCAGAGCTAGTCAACAAAATGCAAATGATGCGCTGCCTTAATGCATCCAGTCGGAAATGACGAAGCCTCGTAGCATTGCCATCTCGCCCACCCACGCAATCGGAAATCTCACTTGCAATTGTGCACCTATCGGTCGGATCCAGAGTCAGAGCCAGAAGTGGTTCTATTTAGGCAATAAATGAGTTGCACAATTTGTGTATACAGAAAGCGGTCCCATAGTCAGAGACTGAAACGGGACTTCCTACGTTAGTGAATGTACAAAAAATAATTAAAGCAGCAAACAGCAGTAGAGAACACAAACAATAACATACATCGCAGGCAAAGAAAAGAAAAAAGAAGAAGAAGAACAGCAGCAGCGAAATCAAACAATAAGATACATCGCAGGCGAAAAAAAAAGAAACAAAGAACAGCAAACAGAGGAACCGAAAGCCAAAATTAGACAGGGTAAAAAAAAAAAGGTAACAAAGGTCTTGAAACTTGTGACTCGCGCGGTATGCGTTGTCTGTTCAAATAAGCCTGACGTCGCAATCATATGAACAGTGGGCTGACAAGAGCGTGGTTGAAAAAATCTTGCGAACAGCAATTCACGAAGACCAGCTTTTGATTTCTAAAGGTTAAAATATTCTTGCTGGTTATGAACTGTGCGCATCACGGTGGAAGCCCCCAAGCGGAAGAACGGACTCAAACATTCTACAGCGTATTTACATTCGTCTTTGAAAAGGATGCTGACGTCATGCACGTCAAGCCTTTGCTTTGTTTCGTCTCTCCGCATCGATTTCTAGCACGTTCGTGTCTTCAGACGCACCTTCCTTGCCAACGCCTTCCTTCCAACAAAGCGGGATCTTGGCGGTGCGCCTCCTATAACTGTCTTTGTTTACGCGACCCCTGTAGTGGCGACAGTCAAACTGGACAGCGCTTAGGTGATCTCGTTTCTCGCAGGCCCAAATCCTCAGTGGCATGCCGTTCGTGTGCTCCTCGGAGGGCTAAATAGACGCAGTCAGGTCCGCTACAGATCCTCTGAATCCAGTACTTGCCAACCATGACTCGTCCAATACTGACACTTCGCACCGATGTCAGGAGTGCTTCGATTTTACAGCGGAACGGGGGCCCGAGGTCCCGCATCTCATGCTTCCGTCAATATATTTTCACAAATCGAATTCCCTTACTTGTTATTTCCGAACCCAAAGTGCTGGCTCCTTTCAAGCTGTCAGAGTACAAACCATTTCTTACATCGACGTGCGAGGAGCGCTGCAATGTGATAGTTGACGTCCGCAGGGACTTTAACACATGCCCACCACGCAGAATGACTTCATGACAACAATAAGAAAATGTGTGCCTATTTGTAAGAAAAAATCATGTTTCATTAGCATTCACTGGTGCCTGCATATCCCGTTAAGACAATATGAACATGATAGACTGCGATACATATCTTTACAGTCTGGTCGTCCCTGGATTATAACGGGCGATTTCCGCGCGCATCACTTACTCTGGGGCAGCTCGACCATCAAGTCCAGAGGCAGGGATCTGGTGTCATTCGATCACCTCTGATCACGACCTTTGTTTTATGAACGATGGCAGTCCTAGGTAACTGCGGGTCCTTAAGTGCAGCAGTTGCCTGGGCTTCACTCCGGTATCACGATGCTTCAGTCAGCAAATTGAGCGGCTGTCAGACATAAAAGATATCATTCGCCTCGCCCCCACCACCTCCACCCGAAAAATATAGCGCTAGAGCTCAGCTTCTGGTTCCTAATCTTAGACTGTACCGGGCGGCGTTTACGTGCACCCTAATTGGCAAAGGTGGTCGTCCTCAATGTCAATTATACACTCGGAGAAAAAATGCCAGACAGAACAGAAATAAGCGCACGCACAGTCCTAAAAACCGGTCCTTAGCCCCTATCGGGACTAAAAGCAAGGACGAGTGTGCCATGGCTAAAATTTTAGAGTCTGATTGTCCTGTCATCGGGTGGAAAGATGTCAATAGAAGGATAGAGGAAGCGTTGTGTCGCCGCAGGTTCGGCCGGAGATCGGCCTAAAGGCCAGGTATCCAGAGCGGATCGACACAGAAAGAAGTGGAGGCGGAACTACGGGCGGGAAATATCGATTCAATATTTTGGGCTATAGTGTAGACTAGTATTTCCAGCGAACTCGTTTATGTCTCTGGCATGGGGCGTGGAGCAATGCGAAGCAACGTAGCGAGGTGGCCAGGCATGCAGACATTGTTGCTAGACTAAGAGTGCGGTAATATTTAGCATTGGCATGCTGCACATGAGTGTCCATACAACGCCCTAAACCAGAGGACGCTACATAACAGGCACCATTTAGCCTCCATAATCGTTGTTCTTTCTCCGCGTGCCATCGATTGAGATACTGGAATCGTTCGTCTTCAAACAAATGGAACAAAACGTAACGTAATGGCGTTTAAACGTTACCTTTTGAAACTCACGCAGGCACTGCCGCTCTAAATACCGATTTCGACCAAGTATCGGGAAAAGGAGCAAGCTTACTTTTCATAGGAGTAACATAGGGGCGACTAACTGTTCATAACCTTCCAGCTAGTACCAAGGGGCCAACAGTTCATCTTCGAATGAATACTTCCTCCCAGGATTAGGAACCATGATAGTCGCAAAAAAAGGACAAACAGGTCGTCTCATTTCAGTCCCTTGTTCCTAAGGTTCTCTACCATCTGGCTGACTCATCGAGCCAACGATGGCTCAGTCCGCCATGTATGGGCTTACACGAGACCAACGTGCAGATATTTAGTGCAACAAGCAAACTTGATGAACCGTTTTTGCCGGCTTCAGGTAAGCGCCCTGGGAGCCCCTATAGCGTAAAACTATTTCATTCTCTGATTTCATTCCTGAGGTCAGATTTACGTAATGACCAACGCAAGCACCGGACGGGGACGCGCAGCGTTGTCTGAGCAGCACAATCAAACGACCTCCCCGTGCATAAGGGTCACTTTTGTTTGCTTTCAAAACTCGTATTGAATACTTTGACAAGTTTTTCACATCGAATTGACTGACAACTGGTGAGGGGCGCGCAGGAGTGGAGAGAGTTTCCGCAGGTACGAGCTAGCCCAGTGAAAGAAGACAACCGGAAGAGGAGGGCGGTACCGGTGTCTGCGATTGGTTCACTTCTCTTCTTTTTTTTTTCGCTTTCGGTGGTGAGGCGGCGTACGACAAGGCAGCGTGCAACGGACGCCTAAACATGCCGCTAAAGCGGATCCTCAGCAAAGAACAAAGAGTAGGGCCATGCCTTATAAGTGCCGAAATGGTTCAACAACGTGATGCAGCCACCCAAAATTTTTTTATGATAAGCACAGAAATCCACTCTCCCCGGCAGCGTCGAGTAGCCAGTGCCAGAGCAATCGGCGAGCAACGCAACCATCTTTTATTCCTTTCGGAACGGGGAAGTCTGGCTATTCCCAAATAAATTCGGTTTGGTTCGGCATATTAATGCACCTTTAGTGCGCGCACGTGACTTTGACGTGCTGAGTTATTGCGGATTTGTGACGTCGCGTGACAGACAGGCGAAGTGGGTGACGCCCAGTAAATTTTGACCAACAGCGCAGGTCTAATGGCGAAAAAGGCGTGGAATCAGAAATCATTATTTTTTCTTTTGTTCGGCCTAATCATGGGTAGTAAGTACGAATACGTCGTCTGGGATGAATAGTTTTCGTGGTTTTCGTGGTGTCGCGTGGCAGAAAAATGAAGTGGAGATGGTCCGGCACATTTTCTGACCAGTCGCGGAGGGCTAGTACCTATATAAATATATATAACCTGCTCGTTCCAAAGGAGCGAATATAATTATACAATTTAATCACGCACTTGGAATGCCTAATTCATTTCTTCCAATGCTGAACTCAAAGAAACCAAAGCAATTCCTATCCAGATGGTTTCGCTCATTAAATCATGCACTGATTGACCAACTCAAGACTTTGTCACGTGCTCTGCTTCCGAACACTTCATCGCACTGCAGAGGCCTGCTCATTTTTGTAACATTGTGCCGCATTCCCCACTTGTATGTATGCAGCTGCTGAAATGCTTTAATGGAACCAGTCCACTCCACTTTTGTGGCGTCTCTAAAAGAGAAACGTAGCGCACTTATAGAAGACAGTCACAACAGTGCGTGTCAGTTCCTATGGCTTTAGTCACTCCACTCCCCCACGTCATTCTTCATTCCGTAAGCATATTTCCGTCCGTTACACAACACTCTAAAGCCGGCGAAGCAAATAAATACGTAGCATTCTGATGGAAGCAAAACGTTATGGTAAGCGATCGCACTTCGGCGCCCCAAAGCACGGCTATCTTTATTTTTATTTTTCCGAATGCGCTCGACGAGAAGGAGAACACGTCACTTACCTAAGTGTGCTTAGTGTTTATAAACTCATGCGTGTAGTACGGTGCCCTGTACACGCCTTGGCGTTTATGGTGTGTAACTAACCCTACCAAAGTACAACATGGCCAAGAAATAGCGCTGTTTCTTGTGTTTCTCAGTTCGCACCAATTACCGCGTTTATGCCATGTTAGGAGCACATAAAGGTTTCCTGGGGAGTGGAACGCATTAACAGAGTAGCCTGTGTTTAGCTTTCTCTTAATTTATTTCTTATTCAATTTTTTTAATGCGAGGGTAAATGCCTCAGGGCATACAGGGGTATGGGATCGGGGTCAATAAGGGTGACTAAATGAATGAAAAAGGATTGGCTGACCTAATGAAGTCCAAGACGGATCGATAATGTGGTCCCTGCGTCCAAGCAGTGTAATCGCTCGGATTACGCGGCGAGACTCCCGCTGTATTCAGATTTTGTCGGTGTGAAAGCGAGAAGGTGGAAAGCAAGGGAGGTCGCTGTTGTAGCACCAGGTTGGCTAGCCCAGACTCGATGAAGGAGAATAAGGATAAGAAGTAAAAATATAAGCGTGTGTGCCTTGGTGCATTCGCAGAAGAAAGTTCACTCGCGTAATCACAGGAGCTCGTATCGTCTGGTCGTCTTCAGCGCTCTTCCATCGAAACAGCCCAATGATGACGCACGGTCGTCTTCGAGAAATACACTATACTGGCGCGCTTTAGTGGCCCTGTGCATGGAAGAGTACTTTGACTCAAGGTCCTATAGAACCTTTTCTTTTTTCTTCCTTTCTGTGAACGGTCTATCGTCTAACGCTTTCTGACACAGTGACTCCGTTTAGAACCACGTGAAATATGTATAACTGCCTACAGCAATGCACATGTTAAAGTTTCCAAAGCAACACTACTGTAATTAGAAAGCTCGGGTCTTTATTCGGATATTCTGACCACGTTTCGCACGCTCGCTCAAGCGCTACTACGTGTGTAATACCACGAAGAACCTGACGCTCTTCGGGAGTTTTGCCCAGGAAAACACTTTGTGAACTGTTTCTTTTCGCGAATATTCATTTATGTTGGCCCTCATAAATTACCTTCATATCAACTGTATTTGGAAACAAACGCGCGTGAACTCTGTAAAAAATGTCTCAAATTGGCTTGATATTAATTAGGATCATGCAATAAAATTTTGCCCATACAAGTATACAGTGTCGCTTTGATTCTTTTTTTTTCATAAATATGACCCAGGGCGAGAGAGAATAAACAATTTTGTTAGGTAAATGCAGCTTTGGAGAGGCGTCCTCATTCCAGAATTCCTTGAGTTCGGGCCGCGTCCTGGGCCCTCGCAATCAGCCGTTGATGATCTTCGAGGTCGGAGCTGGCCAAGGCTCTCTCCCAAAGCTCGTTGGTGGGGTAAGGGTTCGGAGGAGTTAATGGTGCCGCTCTGCAACCCCCTACTATGTGCTTGAGGAAACGGGGCACTGCGCAGAAGCGCCATTGCGGAGAGAATTATGCAGAGGCTATGAGGTGATTTCTGGTTGGGTGGGGGAGGAGGAGGAAAGAGAAAATAATAAGGCAGGGAGGTTAACCAGAATAACGTCCGGTTGGCTACCCTACACCGGGGGAATGGGAAAGGGGAAATCAAGGATCACAGGGAGATGGAGGAGGGAAAGAAAGAAGGAAATTGCGGCAAGTTCGCTGACGCGTGTGGTGTTACAGTAATTGCCTTAATAGTCACAAGTGGTCGCACAAACCCATCGTCCTTAAAAAACACAAAAGCGCCTTTACCGCTTTATGGGCCGATGGGCGATGGGGGCAGTGTTCCAGCAGCACCTGCACAGAAAGCGACCGATTGTCCAGTTTTTGGAAAGCTTTGGCAAGCTCTTGTCTCTCTAGGGCATATCTTGGACAGTGGTACAGCAGGTGGTCGATGTTTTCTTCGGTGTCACAGACCTCGCATGCTGCACTGTCAGTCACTCCAATTAATGTAGAGTGTGCCTTTGTGAAGGCAACTCCTAACCAAAGGCGACAGAGAAGCGTAGCTTCACGTCGGGGAAGTCCGAGTGGAGGTCGGAGCTGCAGGGAGGGGTTTAGTCGATGTAGTCGTGTGAGTCGTAAGTTTGGCGAGTGCCACTTGGTCACTGTGAGGCTGCGTGCCAGGTGTCGAAGCTGCCTTGCACCGTCAGTCCTCGAAAGCGGAATTGGAACGCTGCGCTCTTCTTGATGAGCTGTGCGAGCAGCGTTATCGGCGGAATCATTGCCACTGATTCCACAGTGACCAGGTACCCACTGAAAAACGACTTCGTGGTCTTTTTGTTGGGTGGGGGAATGTACTGACCTGTAGAGCTCGGAGGAATCGCTCCTGTTTTCTAGGTAGTAACTTGTGTGGGGGTGCATATGTTCTGCGGGTTAGCTTGTAGTGTTGCGCGATGTCTTGGTTCGAGACTAGAGGGTGCATGCGCTCGGGTTCAGATTCTTCGGCGTCGGCTCGGTGGGTCAAATCTTGAGCCACGTGGTTGGCGACCTCGTTGCCAGGAATGCCGTGATGAGCTGGCGCCCAGATGATCATCACTGATCTCATTGGCGGCTTTTGATTGATGATCTGGAGCGTAGTGGTATGAACTCTGCCGCTAGCAAAGTTGCGGCACGCCTGTTGCGAGTCGGTCACTGTGACTTCAACCTCTGCTTGGGAGAGTGCGAGGGCTATGGCCAGGGCGACTTCATATCGAAAAGAACAAGCATTGTCCAGCCGTGCGCGAGCAATTGAAATGAAAACGGTTGATACCCTAGCACGCAGAATATACCGTTGACAGCCTACGAAATGTCAGTGTCACATTACGGAGGTGGTGTTGTCGGCGCCTTCTTCCGGCACATAAACAAATAATAAAGCAAAATAAAAGTAAGCGAGAAAAAGCAAGGACAGAAAAGGCAGGGAAGTCAACCAGAAGAGCACCCGGTTTGCTAGCCTACACTGGGGTGGGGGAAAGGGGAATAGAAAGAGGAAAAGTAGCTCATTCGAATGGTGCCCCTGTGGTATGGATGAATAACGACGGTTACGAACGCGGTACTTATACACCACGAAAAAACGGTTTTTGACGTTCCATAGCCAAACGTAACTATTTTCAGTGTCTGAAAAGAGTTACGTGTCTGAAAAGAGTTTTACGTGTCTGAAAAAGAGTTAGTTCAGTGTCCGAAAAGAGTTTTCAGTGTCTTTTTCTTATTAGGTGTACACAAAAACGAAGTTAGAGCACCAGTGCGGACGGCTATGCCAAAATCATCATACGTACGGAAAATAGAAACAGGAACATCAACAACAAAATATATAACACAAATACAAAGCCCTGTATAAGTTTATCACAGTATGGCAAAACACTGACGGCGCAAGTCCGTAGATCACGAACAAAATAAAGAAGAAAAAAGTTCATTAGTATGAAAGAATAACACAAGCATGTACAGGTAATGTGAACACAGAGAAAACTAAAAATGCACATTGAAAGTCGTTCCCAAGGAAATAGATCAATTCAGTGTCCACGAGAAAATTTCATAGACCCCTGAGAGTCGATCGCTGTTTGTTGGAGCGCGACCGGCGTCCAAGCACTTTCTGCACAAGAAATGGGTGTCTATTCATAGTGTTCAGACGACTGCGAAAGATTTCTCGCTGCTTGTCACGTTGCGGGCACTCAACGAGATAGTTTTCAACAGAAGCTTCCATTCTGCTGCAGTGTGGGCGCTCAAATGGCATCTTTTTATTAATGCGTTGCAAGGAGTAAGGCGTGCTGGCTTCTTCCGACACCAGTGCATAATCTGATGCTGTCCACATGGCAAGTTAGCGCTAGATTTATTTCACGCAAGACCTTACCATTCCCGCACCGGGCCCTGTCCTTCGGATGGTTCGACGTAACTTGACGACGATCCCAGTTTGAAAATTTAGCAGCGCTACGTTCACTAGAAGGTGAGTAAGTGCTTGTTATATAGGCAGATATAGGCAGCCACTATCACTGCCCGTATTACCCGCAATCCTATACATGTTAATATTGCGCAGCGTAAAGGTACGATAGGCTAACGCAGGTACCCTCTTGAGCACGTTTGCACGTTCTCATTTGCACAAATGAACGTGTTTAACTTAGCTAGCAGTTCGTCCGCCTAATATAAATAGTAGTCTGCCTCAGCTAATGCAAGAAAGCAGAAAGTAAATAGAAAATGCACCAGAGGACGCCTAAGCACTTCTTATGAGTTGTGAATGCGAAAGCATTAATGTCTACCTGATCGCCGCCGAGCTGTTCTTCGAGTTTTGCGCTGCGAGTGCCATACCATATCGGTACGTGCTGCCCGAGTAAGTAAGCAGCAGCAGCCTGCGATGCCAACGCCGCATGCCACCGACGTCCTGCGCGACGAGAGACTGAGGAAACAGCAGCGGCCACCAAGGCCGGCAAGCGCACGGAGCAGATCAGTGAGAGAGAGAGAGGTATGGAACACGCGCCGGATTTCGAAGAGAGGAGGTGACGTGGCGTCGTGGCGATGTCCTTTCCCGTCACGCGACACCTGGCGCGCTATCGGGGCAGCAGGTGTTCCCTTTCGCCCACACCACTCTGTCGAGGCGCGCTCGTGATGCGGCGTCGCAGCCAAAAGGAATTTAGGGGTCGTTTCGCCCTGCAGACTACACTGCAGACGCCGGTTTGTTTTCGCTCAATTTGAACCTTTCGCATCAAAAAGTAGCGTTTTACAGTGTCGGTAGTTCATTGGAAGCTTATTTCTAACACTTCAGCAGAATTGCGTGGTGGGAGCGGATCACATGTGGTGATCAAAGAGAGAGAGAGAGTGAAGGGAAGACGGAAAGGCAGGGAGGTTAACCAGACTGAGTCTAGTTTGCTACCTTACACGTGGGGAGGGGAATGGAGAGTGAAAGAGGGAGAGAGAGAACTTAGGTGTAGGATGTCTATAATCGGGCACTCAAGTCTGTTGTCCTCAGGTAGCGAAAAAGCGCTCGAACTGTTTTCTGGGCCAATGAACTGTGAGGCCAGGCTCCCAAGATCTTCGCTTCCGTAAATGGCCTGTCATGCAGTCTATTTAAGGCACACTGGAGACTCTCACGTTGATTATCGAAGCGAGAACAGTGGCACAGAAGGTAACTGATGGTCTGTTCACACTTGCACTTAGCGCACATTGGTGAATCCGCCATTCCAATACGATAGCTGCAGGAGTTGGTGAATGCTACTCCTACCCACAGCCGACACAGCAGTGTTGCGTCACGTCGTGGAAGGTTCGCTGGTAATGTAAGTTTCAGTGATCGGTCGAGGCTGTGTAAACGACACTTAGAGTTCTGTGGTGTATGCCAGCAACCTAACGTGACTGTACGAATGAGATTGCGAAGCTCTCTTGCAGCGTCGACTCTGGATAAAGGTATAAGGAGTGTCGGTGAGCCAGCCTGGGCACGTCGGGCAGCGTCATCGGCGAGGTGATTACCAACGATGCCACAATGTCCCGGCAGCCACTGAAATATGATATCATGTCCTCTTGCAGAAGCGCAATGGCAGGTTTTGTTGATTTGTGACACCAGCTGTTCATAATTGCCACGTCGTAAACTTCGCAAGCTCTGGAGGGCTGCTTTCGAGTCACAAAATATGACCCATTTGTTGGGCGGTTCTTTTTCAATGTATTCGACAGCAGCGCGAAGAGCGGCCAGTTCAGAGCCTGTAGATGTCGTTACGTGTGAAATCTTAAACTTGATGCCGACCGATTGAGATGGTAGGACAACGGCGCCCGTAGAATTTTCCGAGACGGAACCATCCATGTAAACATGAATTCCAATGTGATCTAATGTGAAGTTCCAATGTGATCTGCTTGAGAGCCGCGGTGGTCAGGCTAGCCTTCTTCACTATTCCTGGAACAGCAAGGTACACAGGAGGCTTCTTCAAGCACCACATAGGGGATGGCGTTCTTGTTGCGGGTGAGTGCCTCAAAGACAAAGAGTGCTGGTTAGCCGCAATTGATCTGGAGAACGCTGCCTTGGGTCTTTTCTCAGGCAAGCGAGCGAGATGGTGGTCAGGGACTCTGGATATATGGCGAAAATGCACCCGGAGTGCGTCGATATCTACATAGGTCCTTATTGGATGGTCTCTCGCGGTGGCAATTGTTGCCACGTTTGAAGCATTTCGAGGTAGCCCGAGACATGTTCGAAGGGCTTGGCCTTGAATGCTCTGTAGGACATGGATGTTAGTTTTGTTAGCATTGGACAGCACTGGTGTGCTGTATCGCAAGTGTCCTAGGAAGAGCGTCCTGTATAGTTGAAGCATAGATGCCACGGATGTGCCCCACGTTTTATCGGCAAGAAATCTTAGTATAAGGGAGATAGAAATACGCCTCTTCTTCAAGTATGTGATGTGGGGGCTCCATGAAAGGTCTCTGTCTATAATAACGCCTAGGAATCTGTGAGTTTTTGCTTAGGAAATTGGTTGGTTGTCAACAGAAATGGTGACCAGCAATACGGTGCCCTTACAACGTCAAAAACCTCATGCAAGCCAAATCTAATCCAAACCAAGACTTAATTCAATTACAAACAGTTGCTTCTATGGTGCTCCCAGTCATTCAATCCGTCTTCATAGGCCATCGTAGAAGAGGACGATGAAGGTGTTGCTACATTGTTTAAGAACAACAGGCCTATGCGAACGGCTGTGGCCTGAATTTTTGTTCATTTGAGGTCAATGTGATCCTGTGCTGCTGTGATAGCGTGCGTTGGCCGCGTGTCTGTGCTTCCTGTTTTCCTCGTCTACTTTCTTATCTATCTCCACTGCCTATCATTGTAGGGTAGCAAAGCAGATCTTCCGTTCCGGTGAACAACCCTGTCTTTCTCCTTTCTGACATCTTTCTTTCTTTCTCACGCAGTGCTAGAAACGGCAGGGCTGTTTTCGCGTCGTGTCACCCGGCAAAGAAAAAAAAAAAGTACATATTCGACGAGACATTCTCGGCGAAGCATCATATGTACGCTTTTCCATACGTTTGCTCGTTGCGCTTGTTCTTTCTTTTTGCGCTAGCAGAAGGCGGTGAGGCAGCTGCCGTTCGATTTCCGTTCATTTATGACCCTTCTCACGTAGGCGTTCCCTGCTGCCGTGCTTAGAGTCAATCATGTCTCTCTATTTTTCGCCGGATAGAACATGCAATCTACTAGGCTATATATAAACTCCCGGCATTTGCGACGCGTCAATGATATTTTTTTTTCGATCCGTTTCCTAGATACCTACTAAAGCTTGACATGGCCCCTGCCATCTAACACTTAAACATCAGTAAGCGCAAACCTAGAGCTGCAAAACACGATGTAATCGAAAACAGTAATACGAAAGCTATACGTACGCTAAGAGAGACATCACGACGACCAAAGCATCGCACGAAATTGGCAGACGACATAGGCTGAGAAGTAAAATGTGCATGAAACTCTAACTAGCGTTTCCCTTCCCCAAGACTGCTATCTTGGGTTTCATCATAGTACGTTCACGATAACTCACAAACACAAGTGACTGTATGCGCATCTTACAGCGAAGCTGTATATGGTTAGTTTCCAGCGGTTGGATGTCCGTATACCAAAACCCGTGGGCCAATCCCGAAGATGGTACAATACCAGATAGTGCAATACCAGCTGGCTTCAAGCACTCCGCCAATTTGCAAAAATAAGTTTAATATCTTGGGTCCAAATGCAATCCGCATCAGATATTAAGCTGATAAGAACAGATATTACACTATGACCCGCGTCGGCCATGTCTACGAGACCAAGAAAGACGTTCACCGGCCAATTAAAACTTATTAAAAGACAAGACGTTTCGGCTTCCATACGGAAGCCATACGGAAGCTTTGGAGGCTTCCGCATGGAAGCCGATGTACGTTTTGTCTTTTAATAAGCTTTACGTGTTGGTTGTACGCCTTTCTTTGTCCTGTCTGATCCCGATCAGACGGGCTTCCCTCAAACTCTCGATTAGGGCCATGTCTACGTTCGCACCACCGTCTCTTTGTCGGCGGTCCAAGCGTTTGCGTATCTCCTTTCCTTTCCTTCCGCTCTCCCGTGGTGCCGGTCTCGTCGAAACGTCATGCGTGTCTAGTTTTATCCGGTTCCTCGCGTCGGCGGTGCCACCGTCCACGCGAATGTATAAAAAAATAACGGTAAATGAGTCCATACCTATGTTCCAAATTCTGTGTCACCTCTGTGTCATATGCTAAACAGCTTCGTTGGTGATCCGCCTTCACAGAACGGAATGGCTAATGTTCTTTTTTTTAATTTCGTGGCACGTGCGATACCTCCTTCAGAATGCACAGTGCGCAGAATGCGCAGAATGCTAAGGCACATTAAGGAACAAGCAGAGAAGACACAACTAGCGCTGGGATACCAACAAAATGTTCAAAGCCAAAAATTTGAAGCTTTGCTCAAATTTTCGGAGCTGCGCTAGATTCGACGCATAATATCTAAACATTGCCCATCACTGGCTAATCACATCGCCCTCCCCTTACAAGTGCGTGTCGCACTGAGACCGCTCCAGAAAGGCGCATATAGACATTGTCAGGGATGGAGTGATCGCGCTCAATCAGTGGCAGCTACATTATTAGTTATAACAGTAACATGGAGCTATAGCAGTGGTGGATAGTCGTAGAAAGGAGTCATAGTAATAGCAGCAGCAGCTCATATGCAGAAAGAGATAGGGATACTTTTCAAAGACTCTTTAAAGGAAGTATGACCATGTACAGTCGCGGACAGAATAAAATGGACCACGGGATCTCCGAAAACGTTCAATTCCCGAGCAGCCTGTAGGAGTAACCAGTAAAACTGCCCACGACAACGTTGTTAGCATATTCTAGTCGAGGTCCAAAATGCAAATACAAGATTGCGTTGTGAGGTTGCGAAGATATTCAGCTTTTTCTTAGATTTCATGGTCCATAATATTCTGTCCGCGACTGTACATAGGGACGATTGAAAAGGACCGACATTGTCTAGAATAGATGGTGAAAGAAAGTGCTAAAAGTACGTAACACCCGTAACAGTGGTTACACCAGATACACTAATTTCCGCGGCAAAGGTGCTATGGCGTTTACAGCAACTGCGGCTTTCGTTGCGACTATACTTCTAGTAAAAGAGGTCATGCACCTTTGATTTCGTTATTGGCGGACATCTTATTACGCAACTAAAAGGCAGCAAGTATAGTAACCCAAGGGCCCAACACAAGGCCCACCAAGCACAGTTAACACACCCGCCCGCTACCAGCTGCAACCTGCGGCTATTTCCGCTCGACGTCCCGAAAGAAGTCATTTCGTCGACGGCATGCATACATCGCATGTCGGGTTGACAGCCTTCTTTTTCAGTCGCGCTCGGGGGCGTTGGCCCGAGGACGTGCTGGCCGGGATGGAGGGGGTGGCGGGATCGAGCCTTTCACCGAGCAACGCGGGCGACCGCGAGAGGAACACGAATTAATGCAGCGCGCACAACCCTCGTCTCCTCGACTCCCGTCCCCGTCGGACGTGACGACAGCGCCCCTAGTGCGGCCACAACGCTTGGCCGTCGATCCGTGTACGGCGACGGAAAACCCGACGCTCTCACGCGCCTTCGGAAAGGAAGGGGTGCACGCGGGGGCGGAATTTAAGCGCCTACGCTTTGCGTAGGACGTCGGGAAGGGGGGGGGGGCGGCGTTCGCATGCGAACACGGGCCTCTAGCCGGAAAGGTTGTGGGGCGCTTAATGACAGGCGTTTGCAGATTGAAACTGGCGGCAGTATACAAAACAACCCAACATCAGCAGCTATAGAAGACGAAAGCTTAAATAAATAAATAAATAAATAAATAATGACGCCCGTGTAGGTCTTACGTACACCCTTTAGCCTCCTATGTTAACGGTACGTGAACTAAAGCGGCAAGATCACACCACAAATGCACTGAAAAAAGCGACGGAGTGGGGCTTTCTTTCCTTCTTACGCTCGTAATCGCCGTGAGGTTGAATCAACGTTTACGCGGATGCTTCCTATGCAACGGCAAATATCTGCCAGTATCCAGAGTCATCTGTGACCTTCCTTTGTCTCCCTGCTTCTTATTTCAGAGTAGCGCACTGCAATCAGTCGACGGGAAAGTTAAGTGAAATGGTACGAGGTTCATGGAATGATGGCAAAATAATCAGAAAAAAATGTCTATCCAACGAACATGTTGGAATCTGTGGGAAGCCAAGATTTATACAAATGGGTATATACCAACGGCGACGCGTACCAATGTATTTATTGTCATTCTACGCAGTGTGCGGTATAAGTCATTGTTTATGTTTATTTATAGCAAAGACCACAACTTTAATGTCAGGCAATTTTCATATTTATGCACCGTAAGTATATGTTCACAAGCTATGTCAATATGCAAACACTGAATCAGGCTGATGCAGAATACAACACGTCTCACGAGGACGAAAACGATACACGATGCTTGTCGAGAAAACAATGGCGAGGACAGGATGTACGCAAAGCGATGAACGACACACACCTAAATACAGTTAAGGAGGAGGAGGAGGAGGAGGAGGAAATGAAGAGAGAAGGCAGGGATGTTAACCATAAATGCGTCTGGTTGGCTACCCTACTCTGGGGGACGGGAGAAAGGGAATAGAAAAATGAGATAGAAGGAGGGGAGGGGGAGGAAAGCTGCCGTGGACTCGCGCACGCACGCGGAGGGCTTGCGCGAGTAAAAGGCGTTCACACAGGTGAGTCGCCTTCTAGAGACAAAAGTGCCTCCACAGCTTTGTGGGCCGACGAGCGATGGGGACGGTCTTCAAGCAGCACCTGCACATACAACGGCCGATCGTCCAGTCGTCACAATGCCATAGATAATGTTTGTCTTTCCGACTGAAATCGATGACATTGGCACAATAAATGTTGGATGTTCTCTTCGACGCCGCAGACGTCGCATGCAGCACTGTCGGTCAGTCCAAGCAAAGTAGTGTACGCCTTCGTGAAAGCCACTCCCAACCACAGCCGGTACAGAAGCGATGTCTCACGTCGGTGAAGCCCGGGTGGAGGTCAGAGTTGGAGCGAAGGGTTCAGTTCGTGCAACCTGATGCGCCTTATATTTGGGGTGTTTGACTCCGCTAAAGAGGGCTCGCGCGCTAGGTGACGAAGCTGCCTTGCAACGTCTGTCCTGGAAAGAGGAATGCGAACGCTGTGTTTTTCTTGATGTAACTCTCGGACAGCTTTGTCTACTTAATCATTTCTAGTGATTCCGCAATGGCCAGGTAGCCACTGGAAAATAATTTTGTGGCCTTTCTGTTTGACATCATGGTGATGAAGTTAGACAATTACGCGTGTTAGCTGTTCGTCTAAATACATGTAAAGATTACGTACCTCTTGCGACCTGAGCAGAGGCTCGAGAGACACCTAAAGACAAACAAGCGGTTCCTAAGAAGCTAAGTTAGAACAATGACAATCATATTATCTACATGTGAATGATCGCTGTGCCGGCGCAACTTGCCGATACCTGAAAATGCGGTCATTAATAGACGTTATCTGTGTGCTCTTAAACAACCTGCCCACTATGGATCGGCTCCAAGTGCTATGCATGTTCTCGACACAAAAAATAAATAAATCGCGGTGTTTTACGTGCCAAAACCCCGATATAATTACTAGACACGCCGTAGCGGGAGACTCTGCAATAATTTTGACCATCTGGGTTTCTTTAACATATACCCAATGCACAATACATCGGCGTTTTCTTTTTTTCTTTTTGTTTTTTTGCCATTCGCCCTTAGAGAAATGCGGCCGCCGAGGCTTGGATTTGATACCGCGACATCGTGCTTAGCAGCGCAATGCCAAAGCCAATACGCAACCACGGCTGGGCGCGTGTACTCAATGCAGTGCTGACATTCCATGAATAGAGGAATAGTACACGAGATACCATCGTTTTGTGTACCGAATATAGGCATCCCAAATACGGCTCAACACGCAGAAGATGGCGCGTTTCCTTGCAACAGCTGGCCTGTACGAACGGCTGCTGCGTTTCATCGTAATATTGTTAAATATCGCACTGGTTCTTTGCCTTCACTGATTGTCTACTCGCTCTTTTCCTTTGCCTTTTATTCTTCCTTTTACCCTCATTCGGTGCAGAGCAGCAAACCACTGATATTTCTATGTGGTTAACTTCCCTGCTTTTCCTTTTATTCCTCTCTCCTCTCTCTACAAGCGAATGTGTGTCTTTTTAATGAGCAACTATCACAATCACCCATCGCGATAGTTCAGTGAGAGGAGCCGGGGGACGCTGCTGCTGAACACCAAATTATAATTCAATTTCCGACCTCGGGCCTCCCGATGCGAAAATGAGTGTACTGTTTGTGCTTACGAGGATGAAAATCTTAATTAGTTAACCCATAGCTTGATGAGCACGAAATAAGTATACATATTATAAGAAATAAAGTAATAAGTGGGATGTCGAAATAAAACAGTGGCTTGAATTGTGACATTTTTAATCGGCAGCGTAGTCATGCATTGCACAGAAATGGAGACACTACCACACAACCTTGGCAACATGACTGACGCTCAAACTAAGCAAAGAAAAAAAAAGAAAATAGCCATGCTCATTGCCCCAGGGACTCCTGCAGCATGGAAACAGCCAAAAAAAGTTCTTGCTTCGTAATCTATGGTATAATGGCCAAGCTGAAAGTAAATGTACGGCAGCGAATCTAAGACCTTGCATTCCTCTTCAGTGCATGCTTAGAAGCATTAAAGCTCTTAGATTTTTAAAGATTAGGCGTGAAAATCAACGGGAAACACCTCAACAGCATGTGGTTTGCAGGTGACATTGTCCTGTTCAGGAACAGTGAAAATGATTCAGCATCTTCACTGACAAAGTGCAACACTTGGTGTGAAGGTTAATATGGGCAAAACTAAGGAAATGTTCGATAGCCTAGCAAGAGAAGGAAGATTCGCGATTGATAGTCAGTCTCCAGAATAACTGAAAAAGTCCTTATGTCTAGGCTGATAAGTCACAGCTAACCCGGATCATGCGAATGAACTTTACAGAACAATAAATATGGGTTGGAGCACACACGGCAGGCATTATGAAGTAATGGCCAGCTGCTTAGCGCTAAGCTGGAAGAAAAGGTGTACAATTATTGCATTCCGTCGGTGCTTAGATATGGCGAAAATCTTGTAGGTTACGAAAGAAAGTTGAGAAGAACGTGAGGACCGCGCAGCGAGAGGTGAAACGAGAAATTATAGGGCTAAACGTTAAGAAAAAGGAAGACAGCGGCATGGATTATAGAGCGAGCGTGGGTAGCCGATATTCCAGTTGCAATTAAGAGGAAGAAGTGGAGTTGGGCAGACTGTTATGTAATGCGTACTTATAGATAAACAGTGACCTGTTAAAGTTTAGGAAAGGGTGCTAAGAGCGGAGCAGCGCAGTCGAGAACGGCAGAGCAGTAGGTGGTGTGATGAAGTTTGTAATTTGCAGGCAGAACCCCTTGGAATCAGCTTGCAGAAGACAATGGTAATTGGAGATCGCTGGGACAGGTTTTGTCCTGTAGTGGACATAAATAAAAGGCTACAAAAACATACATACGTACATGTATGTATGTATGTATGTATGTATGTATGTATGTATGTATGTATGTATGTATGTATGTATGTATGTATGTATGTATGTATTACATGCATTTTGCTTCAAGAAGCCTGTAAAGCGTGCTTCACTACAACATGTGTGTTATTGCAAAAAAGCCTACTCTGAGGAATAAAAGTGGAGGTGTTTAATGGTAGTGTCGCTAGTGCACATGACGTTGACGGCGATGATCGTGATGACAATGAAAAAGTATTCTTCCTAGAAAGACAAAAAGAGACACGTCTGTTCTATATGGAAGTATTAGATGAAAGTCGTTCACTTGCAATCCTTCCGCGCTGCTAAAGTCGTGATGTAGCTTGTCGTGCATGTTATAGGGATGAGTAGCACGTTTATGGCATCTAAGGATGATGCATTGCAGGCAGCACACTTCAAAAAATTGCGTTGACGGTTGACCAGCTATCAATTCGCGATATTTGTGCTGAACGTCTCTTGGAGGCCAAGGATTGGCATGCGCGCTTGCGTTTTAGAGCGGTTGGTAATCTCTATAATGCGACTGCGGAGCCCCACATCTGCCAACTGGAGATAGTCAAGATGTATGAGGTCTTCGTACAGTGGCAAAGTTTCCTGAACGTCAAGCATCCAGCTGGCGGCCGATGTGGTCTCTTCACTGTTGAAGCCGGCAGAGAATTTTTTGTCATATCATTCAAGCGACGATTTGAGTGGTAGGTCCACTGATAGCATGTCAATGAAAGCAATGCCAATGATTATATCATGACCATATTATCGTAAATATAGGTCGGTCTTACACTTAAAAAAAAGTGTCTGATGATTTTTAGGATCAAGTTGCTGCGACAATTCTCGTAGTTCCGCTCCTTAGCTGCTTCTGTAAATGAACTGCAGCAGAACTGAACAACGGAACTGCAAGTCTTCTGTAAAGTACGAGCACGCGTATATTAAAATGTCATCAATTTTAACAGAAAGCTTGCTATAGCTACGCATATGCTGCTCGTACAGGTGGTTTATGCACTTTTGCGGGAGATAATTCTTGCGGACGGCATAAGCTTATATTGGAAACTCGAAGACAATCGTGTCGTATTCGAGGACAAATTCTTTTTTTTATGCTCTGAAGTGTTTGTGTTCCCAGATATCCATAATCATATATGTCGCGAAATACGCTAATTCCGCATTTGAAGCTGGGAGTCCCCATACTGTTATCAAGGATGTTCTACGAAGCATTCGTCAACACAGTGTTTTGGAAAAAAATCGATTCATAGGCGTAGAACTGATTTGCTGATTACTTTGGACCCGTCAAGGAACATTACGGCTTGAAAGCATACGTGGTGAAGACCTCTATTTTGCAGCCTGTAAAGCAACGTATTTCTTTCCGCGTCCAACACCAAGCGCTACTGCAAGTTGACCAAGTCGGAACGATTAGTAAACGATGTGCAAAACAGCGAAGACACAAACTAAGATAACTGCCCAATGTTGACGTGAAGATTCTTAGAGCGTGCGAAGATGGTTGCGGATTGCGTCAGTTCCCAGAGCGGCAGCGATCGCAGCACTTTCCACATGTGTGGAAGAAACTACGCGATCCAACCAAATAGAAAATGCAAGCGATATTAAATACATATTGCATAGACCACGTTAAGCATAATACATGTTGCATACATTTACTTGCTGACTTTACGCATGGTAACATTAATCAGTACGCGCACATAAGTCTGTGTAAGAAAGCGTGGTTTATACAATAGATCTTTGCTCAAGTATTTTCCGGGATCGTTCTTGAAGAATGGTACAAGTGGTGCCCAAATAACCTAATTGCAACAAATATCCGCCTTCAAGAGTGTAATTCTGTTGGTAAAGCGAAGACCTCCTGTGCCTTAGTCCCCAAAGTTTCTCATGCTTGGTTGGACCGTTTCTAGAAGAAAAAGGTGTGCCGAAATCGTAGACTGAGTAGAAGTAATCTGTACTCCACGGTCGCGAGAGTAGGAGAGCGTCAGTCACAGCTGCGCTTATATCGTGGACACCACACATGAAGCAGCGCATGAAGCATGTGATTGAGGCTTGAGAGGAAGCATTAGCTCAGGGCCAACCTTGATGCCACTATATTAAAATGCATGTAAATACATGTTTACGCATAAAACACATTTACAATACAACCGCTGCTCGCTCAAATGCAATTTGAACGAAATTTATTGCATTTTAGAGAGAACAGGCAAATTCTGCTGACTGTAGAAAGCAGAATCTGCATACGGAGTTAGCCCCAAGCTAAAGCTCCAGCATAAGAGGAAGCTTTAGCCTGGGGCCAACTGCGATTTCTCTGTTCAAGTACATGTAAAAGGCGGATGTGTTTTTATGAGACAACTACAAGAGCGATTCGAATAACATTTGTCGCATTCGAGATGGAAAGCTAAATTCTTGTGACTCTATGAAAGAGAAGTTTGGTTTATGACCTGTATTTATATTACAAAAATACCTGAAAATTGCAATAATTTGGAAAAAGAAATGGCGTACGAAGTTTACAAAGAAGTAACTTTGCGAAAAAAAAAGAGATATTGCAGTTATGTAAGCTGCATCTGCTGTATAATATAAAGCAGGCAAATTGGATATATGAGCTTACAGCTTACCAAAAAAATATTAACGTTGCTTACGAGGGTTTTGCAAAAGTTCTGCTCACAGATTAGTAGCAAATTTCAGAGCGATGTATAATAATTACATCAGTTTCGGCAGCTATGGTTGTATTATTAGGTCCAATTTACAGAATTGTGATATTGTCCCTTAGTGTTGAGTTGCAGGATAGTAAACTTCATACTCTAGCTGTTTCATTAATTTTGAAAATTTTAAGAATTTTTAAAGAATTAGTAGCCGAAACAAAACATACACTCCCTAGAGTCACTAAATTTTAGTTTTTCATTTTAGACTTGGTTTCGAAGTCAACAAATCTCATTAAGGTTGGTGCAGTGATTGCAGAGAAAAACAATTTCAACGTTCCCATCTATTTAGATAGGGGCGGCAACACTAAGATGTCCTCCTAACGGCTTCCAAAGCTGAGGCAACAGAAAGTAAAGTGTCTTTGGAAATGCAATTTCGCTCACGCAGCGACCGCACTGCATATTTTCCAGACCTCCGTCCTGAATGAGTAACGGTTGCTCAACGGCCAGCACGTTGCTCCTCATTGGCTTAGGAATCGTCACGTTTTTTCAATGCCTGAGGTGCAAAACCAAAGTTCCACGCCATGTTTGCATGTACGGTCGTAACGCCCTAGTCACGTCGGAGAGAAAAAAATGCTATCGAGCCTCACTAGAACATCTAGTCAATCACAATCCTAAAGGAAACTTGATGAAAAAAAAGGAATATTGATGCATGGTCTACAAGTTCCCGATAATCTCATGACGTGCGCTATAACTTGTCATGCTTCCCCTGGGATTGGCTTGGACGACAACGACGTATCTGACACCGGTAGCCAGTCATTCGCGCTAACATTAAAAAAAAAATCCTGTTCTCCACATCATCGCGCACCGTCATTAACTGCCATTAGCCGCCGCGAGCTCACGATCACCAAGCGTGAGAAAAATTGGCGGTCATCAACTACGCTAGCCGTAGAAATGTCGACGTCCAGGGGTTGTCCTGGGACTTCCTAATGCAGTTCAACGTGGCTGTTCCGTAAGTGCTTTTTTCTTTACTGCGACAGCAGTTAGGAGCTCAAAAATTGGTTTGCCTTGTCCGTCCGTCCTGTCCGTCCCGTCCGTCCCGTCCGTCCCGTCCGTCCCGTCCGTCCCGTCCGTCCATCCATTCTATTACACTGACGACTACAGTAGTCGTCATCAACGAGACTTTTTTTTTTTCATCCAAAAGCATTGTAATTGCCACAGCATGAAGAAAAATAAAAACTTCTGCACAGCTGGCTCCACTGGGAACCCATGTCAGTGCAGGAATATACATTTGGCGGGCATGAGAATGGGCACAAGGTGACGTCGCGAAATGGCGTACAAGACAAAGAGGCGTAGATGACAATGACGATGATGACCCCTAAACAAAGCGCATGCCCACAATAGAAAATAACGTGGTTGGTTGAAAACAACGTCGAAAGTATCGACAAGGTCAATTCCAATTGCGACGTCGCAATTACAACACCACGGAGTTTACACAGTAGCTCACAGTATTCACAGGCACCACGTATATAATAGTGCTGCAAGAGAGAGAATAAAATCGCTCAAATCTTGTAGGTGACCCGGCGTCACTTCGCTCGTGACAATACTTGTAGAAGTTTTGGCATCGGGGTCTATTTGAAAGTTCCAGGCGACACATTCGCAACGAGTCATTGAGCCCTGAAGGTCTGAATTCTTCAACAGAACAACTGCTTTCTCAGCTGCAGCCTAAATTTTGACTTACACAAATACTGAATACAAAAAAAAAGTTATATAAGGAGACTTAAAACCTGAAGGTCGTGTGAAATACCACGCTACAGTCAAGTCACGCATGTAGGTCCTTGGACGTTGTCCTACTGCACGACGGAAACAAAGAAAAGTGGCTGTTTCACATAAAACAAACAATAATCAACAACATGTACCACGATTATCCGAATTAATTATACTTAAATTGTGAAATGTTCAGTCACCACGAACACAAAGAAAAGATTTGCGTAAGCATTTAATCGAACAATTTCGAATAAAAGGTCTTATAAAGCTATGTACTTTATCTAATTCAATATAGTCTACTTAGACAAAGGGAGTCTCAGATTGTTTAAGTATGTCCATGCATGTAGTTCAATTTTGACGACATTCATTACTATGTCGTACAGAGAGTAGGTTGCGCACATCACAAAGAAGAAAATGTAAGAAGGTATCTATTCCACACTACTATTTCTGTACTATCACATATTACCTTTCAAGTGTGGTAATAAATGGTAATTTCGTTACTGTTATTCTAAATTATAGGTTCATATACAACCCCACCCTACCTCCTAAAAAAAAACACCTTAACGGCTGGTATCTCCTACAGTTCCGAGTACTGGGTATACGTAATTATTAGAGAAAGAAGCAGGCAACCAAAACGAACAAGAAATAAGATGCTGCTATCACAGTAAATGAGTTCGGAGTCGAAGGAATCGCTGAAATCTCTTGTCCTTTTTGTTTGTGAAATTTATCCCATGAAAGGTTTAGGATTGCGTAGCAAAGCATAGGAACACTACCAACTGCGTTCCAGTGCGTTTATAAAACATAGCCACCATATCTCTTTCCACCCGCTTCTCGTAACTCCTAAGAAAAGGAAACTGTCATTCGGCTCCCTTGTACTGAGAAGGCTGGAGCTTCAACGACGGTAGTTTGGAAGTTCTCAAATGATAGCTCTTATTCGTTTCAACATCTACTCGTCATCAGTGAGTATACCGGCAACTGACATCAGTTAGCAGAATGGAATAGAAGGACCGACTGGCCTCGCCTGGTAGTTCCTCTGCAGAACATACACTGAATACTAATTTCCCGAGCGCGGGTATATGGTCCCTGCGCAATATTGGATCCTCGTCGAGCAGTGAGGTGTGCAGATGTGCTAATAACGTCTGACTCCCGGTTTAGGGTGCGGTAACACGTTATTAGCGGCGGATTTCAACAGTCATTCGCGTGCTCGGTGCTTAGTCAAATCTTGGCGTAATGACGTGCATCAGTGGCCATTGTAGAGAGTCTCAGCAAACGCTGGACCGGCGTGGAGCTGGAGCTCTGGGTGGTGCTGACAGAAAAAAAAAGAAACTTGTTTCTACGTTAACCTCGTGGCTCTTCTTGGCATGCCACTGTCTCGTTGCTGTGTGTACTTCATTCGGGACCACTCCACGGACTAGTGCGAATTTTGTCCACTTTTACAGGCTGGCGACCGCTCCAAGTTGCCGCTCGCGTTGAGTGTTTGCGCCACCTGCGACTACCGTACCCACAGTTCCCGCTTTCGAAACGACTAAGGTTGATGAAACTACTTTGTCGACAAGCTTCGGTCCTAGGACTAAGCCTATTGCCAATGGTCATAATGCGATGCATTCTTTTACGAGTTCAGCCACTTTTTTTCTTTCGACCAGGCAGGCAAACATACGTTCGGGCGGCGGGGTGTCTCACTGATCTTTGGGGTCATCCCAGTGATAGTGCAACCTATCTCACCGTTTTCGGGGGCCGGTCCAGGTGATTGTGCAAACTAAAATTGTGACACTGGGTATTTGCCCCTGGGGCGAAAATATATGTGCAACTTCGTATGTGCACTGGCTATGTGCACTGAGGTCACTGGGTTTTAGTTTGCTCTCAAACTTCAATGAGAAACAGCCTGTCTTACTTATCATAAATACAAACACTGCAGTGTGCAATCTCTACATAACCATTCGCTACACAAGTTGCATTTTTCAGTGATTCGCATTATGCTGACGGCAATTGCAGGTGAGTCCGCCATGTTTTTTTTTTTCTTTCTAGAAAGTGCTTATTTGTAGAAGGCGCAGACTGGATAGTCCGGCACTAGCGGACGCGGGGCATGGGCATACAGAACAAAGGAAATTACCATTAACGATGCGTACAGCGGTGTTAGGCTTTACATGGACTTCCTGATACATCGCGATGACGGGCACATGTAGCTTCCATTCAGATTTGGTCCATTTTCGGTGTCATAAATTCTAGCAGTTTCCCCAGTCTCACGTCACCACGCAGCCTTGCTTTGCGTGCGTAGCCGCTTATGCGATGGCGTCGAACGCACCTTCAAAAGCCACCCTCTGCACGAGTTACAGATGACGATTCTCGCAACGAACAAACAAGCCTCAGCATTTCACAAAAGACAGTTGGGTCGTGGAGCGGAACGATACGTTCTGAAGGCGCTAATAGTCTTTTTTGGATAAAAGTGGTAGTGTGCTTATTTAATCTTTAATGAAATCTTGCGAAACAAGTCCGAAATAGGACAAGGAATGAAAGCAGAGGAGGGACGCGACAAGCGTTCACATCAGCGTGAGCTCGTCTACATTCGTTTACAAGTTACATGAATTCACACCAGCATACTGAATTTCGGTTACGGAATTTTGGATACGGAATTACTGGTTTGCACGCTTTCGCCCTTTACTTATACTATCTTGTCGGTGTATCCTATGGCTTGTGCTCAACCACAAAGACTGGGGGAACTGCTTTGTCGTAGCATGTCATTTATTCATACTTCATTATATGACTGAATGACCAAGTATATGTACTGGTAAAATTAACTAAATACTGATTTCTATAAAGCGGATTTCTAGAGTGCTTCATGTCATTTTGGATCATACTTTATTACCTTAGCAATGTTGTCGATGTGTACTGACCGGGCGGCATCGTCAGCAAGGTCATTTCCGAAGATGCCACAGTGCCTCGGAAGCTATTGGAAGATGATATCATGTCCGTTTATGAGGGCTTGATGGAGAACCTCTCTGGTTTCAAACACCAGTTGGTCATGGGTCTTGCGTCGTAAGGCTGACTGCAGACTCTGAAGGACTGCCTTAGAGTCACAAAAAACGACCCACTTTCGAGGTTTGGCTTGTGCGATGTAATTAACAGCGGCACGTAGAGTGGCAAGTTCTGTGGCCGTAGAGGTCGTTATATGGGACACTTTGAAAGTAATTGTAATTTGTAAGGCCGGGATGATAACAGCGCCTATGGAGCTGGTGGCTGAGGCAGATCCATCGATGTAAATGTGCGTTCTTTGCTCATATGCCTCGTTCAGTAATGACAGCGTAAACTGACGCAGAGCCACTGTTGAATGACGGGTCTTCTTCGTTATTCCCTGGCACTTCCTATTATACCCTTATCAAGGAGAGATGCGCCGAGGGGTCTTCGTTTACTTGCTCAAACCAAGACTGAAGTTTTGCGGAGCACCCCGATCTTCTCCAACTGCCATCTTCACCGGTTGGATCCTATATTGAAGCTGCAGATTTCATCGAACTTCTCCCGCCATGATGCAACTTCACTGTGCCGCCTCTAGTTAGGGGTGGTTTTTACGAAAGCCTACTCATTCCTTATTGGAATGCCCGACACAACGATCTGTGATTCGTGCAACTGTGAAGAAACGATTGAGCACGTGTTGTGTTTTTGTGATCTCTATGACAACGAACGCGCCATTCTTCAGAGGGTGTTAAACCGATTAGATAACAGACTATTTTACGAGACTGAGATTCTCGGGCCATGGTCCCATGCATCGCAGGCTCACAAAGCGACGCGGGCACCGCTACATTTCATGAAAGTGACTGGCCTCAGTGACCGATTATAGGCATGAAGTTATGGACATCCGCATGTACTCACACCGATAGTGCCTTCTTCCCTCCATCTCCTTTCTTTTCTTCCATTAAGCCCGTTCCCCTGTGTACGGTAGTAAACCGGACGAGAGTCCGGTAGACCTCCCTACCTTTCCTTCCTTCCTTTTCATCCTCCTAGTCAATGCGGAAAAGCCAGCGATATGATTCGTCATTTCTAAATTAAGCCAGATAAATAACTGAGCGTATCATTTCAATGGTAATTTAAGTGGTCATGCAATTAAAATATATTTACAGCCCTAGCGGCACTCGCCGGATCGAGTGAGACGCTTAATTGGGGCGTCAACGCACATCGGAAACCGAACGGCAGCCATCGCTGCAGTTACAGAGCTTACTACGAACATCGTAACTAATTTACTATATATAGGGTGCCCCAGCTAACGTTAGCTAAGCTGTCCGATGAAAAAAAAATTACTGAAAATAGTCGTGAAGGATACTCCTTTAAAACCTATGATGTTCGGTTGTCAGGGCGGCTGGCGATTGAACACTGTAGATCTTATAATTGTATCTGGCACTGTGTTTTTTTTTCTTTTAGCCTCTCGGCTAACGTTAGCTGCGACACACAGTAGGTCATCGTATGTAAACTTGTACAGTTCAAAAGTCGGTATGAGACGGCCAAGTCTGAGAGCATGTAGACTTAATTTCTTTGTCGCTGTTCCAGCTGTGTCAGAAATTTATTCTGATCATTCATTAAAGTACAAATTAATGATTGTTCCTGAAGAACTTCGTATTTAGCATGTTTTCAGTTTAAGTCATTGTTCCTCATAACGGCAGCGTCTCGATTTAAGGCATTGCAAGTACACGATGAATTAGATTTTGCGTTACCGCCTGTAAATTGCACTAACCATCAGAATGTTTATTGCAAAGATCCATGCCGCCGTGAGTGAGTGACTGACTTATCTGGATGTAATTGGAAATGTTGGCGACTTTTGAGTCGCTGGCTTCATTGCAAAGAATAGACTGTTCAGTGATCAAAATATAATAGCACGAGGTGATATGACAAGCGTTCCGTCAACAAAGTACATTTTGAAAAATTACTTATATAGTCAACATCGAAAAATTATATTAATAAGAAACAGCTACAGAACGGCCCCGTTCTGCAGTTTCTGCGAGTTAACAAAACTCAATCAAATACACGATACTGAAAAAAACATGCACAAAGAATATGCTAAGTGCTAATAAACAGATAAAATGTCATATTCATTAAAGAATGCTATTAATGTTTTTAGAGTAGATTGCAGCAACGATGCATTACTGCACGGCGCAAGTAGCTTTTCTGCACAGCAAGGCAGATCATAAATGCGATTCATTGCTGACCTCAATGTCCATTTCTGCTGCTTGAGACTTGCCATTTTAAGAGTAAGCCATTAAAAAATTAAATTATGGGGCGTTACGTGCCAAAACCACTTTCTGATTATGAGGCACGCCGTAGTGGAAGACTCTGAAAATTTCAACCACCAGGGGTTCTTTAATGTGCACCTAAATCTAAGTACACAGGTGTTTTCGCATTTTGCCCAATCGAAATGCGGCCGCCGTGGCCGGGATTCGATCCCGCGAAAGGTAAGTCTTTGTGGAATACACAAGAATACCGTACTCAATATACGAGCGTGGGCATGTAGCATCTAGGTTAACTGCACAAAAAAAAAACGTTCAGGACGCAAGCACAGTTTAGAGTAGGTAACCAGTCGATTGATGTTGTTTCGAGAAGCGCTGTTCTCCAGACATGACATGCACAGCCATTAAACTTCCCCTACTGTCTGATATCGTCTTCGCTGTCACGCGACAGGTCCCTCTTTATCGATGCTTCGCTGTTTATTTTTAGGTTAGCACTGTGCTAACTTCAAACCTATATTAAGTTGTGTTCTTACATAGAAATTAGTAACGTGATGTTCAGCTTATATGATGTACTCTGTGTCCTGCTTTATAGCAACTTTGGACGGTTTCTTGTAGTTGGATCAATGACAAGGACTATAGTTGTGAAATTTTCCAACTTTTCTGAGTGCCTGAGTAACTCGCAGTTGAATTGACAATAGTGAATAACGTTACAAAAACTTGATGTTGCATATTTGATTCGAAATATTACGAGCCTCACCTTACTTGTACGAGATCAGTCCTTTTAGGGACGGAAGTCGCTGCGTGATAACCGCCTCTAGCTTACGTTTAGCTGTAAAAGAAAACGACTGAGTCATGCCACCTTGCGGGGTGTGAACGATGAAGTTACTTTACGCATTTTCCTTTTCTTTGGTGAACTTGAAGCGTATGCAGCAAGCTCCATTCTACACCGAGAATAGTTCCTTACTACAGCGCGAGTACGGCCGCATACCTTTTATACGTTTGCTTGTCTCCGGCGCAGAAAGCAAGATTAATCAATGCGTCGTTCAACGAACCCCTTCCTGAAGCATTTCACAGCCCCGTCACTCCACCAGTATTCCTACGCACCAGCGCGCGAAAGACGTACGCGACTCCGTTTACAGCATTAGTCCAGCCGCGCAAGTTCTCACCTGTCAGAAACAAGGAGAAAACGCTGCAAGGGCACGGACACCAGTCAGGAGAGGCTACGCAAGACCGCGCCTCCCTCCTTCGCCTCGTCACCCGAGCGGGAGATCTACGACGCAATCCGTCTCTCGACGGCCGCTGCCTGGGCTGGGATCCCCTCTTACACTACGCTGTCAGAGTCACTCGGCTCGTCGCCATCCCGCTACGCGAAGACAGTTCGCCGCACATCATCAGGTCCACGATCACAACCGCGGGACGGCGCCGAGAGACCGAAGAGTTCGGCAACCGCACTGCTCGTGTGCCCTGCCGGGAAACGTGGCACGAAGGCGTCAAGCAGCCGCCGTCGCGCGAGCGGGATGATCGACCAAAGCGGTCGGTCGGCGCGATGGAATGCCCCAGTGCCGGACGAAGGGTCCCTTCTTTTTTTTTTCCGGCAGGTATTGGAGCTGCCCGACGAGAGGGCGACAGGGAGGTGAAGGGTGAGAATGCGTGCGGGAAGGGGCAGTGGGGGGCGGGGGGGGGGGCTGTTCTACGCGCCGACGCCTGCAGCTAGTTCAGTGAGTGGCACGACCACAGCGCGCGTTGCCAGGGGAGACGAGGCACGGAACGGTCCAAAGCCGCCACGAGCTTCGGAATCAATCGGGAACCCCCGCAGAAAGGGCTGGTGTCTAGAGAACAAGAGGCG
This sequence comes from Dermacentor albipictus, assembly GCF_038994185.2. Lineage (NCBI taxonomy): Eukaryota > Metazoa > Arthropoda > Arachnida > Ixodida > Ixodidae > Dermacentor > Dermacentor albipictus. The sequence goes on from NC_091821.1 coordinate 422,538,774, forward strand.
GCTGCACGAGAGAAAGAGAGGGTACAAAAGAAAGAAAAGAAGAGAGAAAGAACGAAAGTGAGACAAGGTGTAGGGTGGCATTGAATGCCAGCACTGAGCGCCGGGAAACAACAGATAGTTTTAAATTACGCATACAACCCTTGTACGCAGAGCGGTAGGTGCGTAGAAGCCAATAAAGGAAGTCCGCAGGGGCACGAACTTCCGTTTAAAGTTGGCACTCCATTCGAGCTCACGCACTCGCTCACGCACCGCACTCACGCACAAAAAACGCCATGCGACATTCAAACACATGACGGCTGTCGTGCCCGGCGAGATTCCCGTTTACACAAATGGTGTGTTACCTTCCCCCAGATATTTCTTTTGCGTCAGTTCCTTCCGGGCAAACGAGAGCGCAGTGGCCTTCCTTTTCGCGGATTGATCCCTGCTCCCTGGAACTCGGGGCTGCCCCGGAGTTCGCTCAAGTGGCGGTCATTGCTTACGGGCCGGTGGTTTTTTTCCAGGGAAGAGTACTTGCGAAAACAGGACTATGGGCTTCACTCACATATTGCGCATTGTTTATGCAATAAACGGCGCAGGCAATAGTGCAAGGATAATGAGCTCGATGATCTTGGAAAGAAAGTTTTGTTATTGATTGATTGATTGATTGATTGATTGATTGATTGATTGATTGATTGATTGATTGATTGATTGATTGATTGATTGATATTGAACAGAACCATTTAAGATGGCGATAAGCAAGGAGAAGACACTACATGCGTTGGCTTACCAGCCAAATTTATGACATGAAAATGGTAGCGTATAGGCCCTTTTCCCGGCGATGATGTGGGCACCGCCATGTTCGACCTCGCCGTGACGCGTCCATTGTTTGCCTCAGCTGCCTCCGTTGCCTGCGCGTTTACAGTGGATGTGCATGACGCCAGTGTGGCTCAGCAAACCTCTGTTTCGGCAGATATTGTAGACGGTGGCTGAGTGGACGACACGAAGCCACAGCTTCGGAGGACATGTAGGCGCTTTCGGAGCTCATTATGCCTTGTCAGAACGGCACGAGCAGTGTATATGATGCTTGTACAAAAACCAAGGCTAGAGATGCATGCCAAGCGATCCGAATTTTCAAAATCCCGACCATCGTGTTTTGCTCTTCGTTCTCTATTTGGCAAATATTGTGAAGCAGCGGCTTGTCATGCTTCTGACTCAGCAATGTTTTTCAGTGTAGTCCCTATCTGATTGTTTATTTTCTGCCTAATCGCTCGCGGGTGTGCTCAACTGCGACAGACTTGTTCTTGCTGCGCACAAAGGCTTGAAACGTAGATGTTCTGTTCTTCGCAATAGCTTCGTACCAGGGACGCAGTATCGCTAGTGACTCGCTTGCTCTGAGCACCGTCACGAAATGTTCAGCTTCGAACATTCGATCATGTGCTGTCGGTTTAGTCGCTGTTACCCACGCTTCGGCGCATTGATTCAAGTGTGCACCCATTCACGTATTCATGATATGTTGGCGATATAGTGGGCACAAGTTTCGCTTTTGTGTTGGGATGGATGTGTGTCGATAACGTGCGAGAAACTTGCTATGCCAAGAAGCGTCTCTGCGTCACGGTGTAAGGATCGGCACTTTGTTCTCTGTTCCTTCATTCGGGAGAACCTGTTGCTATTGTTTCTAGCTACTGCGTCATATTTTATTATTTATTTTTGCTACATCCTCTGTTTTGACATTATGTTTCTTGATAAGAGTTGTTTCTGAGGTCTGCCTTTGCCTGTCGTGCGCATGCACTCGATTGATGTTTGAGAGGCAGGATATTCTTCCTTCTTATCTCGTAGAATGAGCTTCCCTGTGTGCCTGCGCTGCTTCTGTCTTGTGCGCTGTCTCACTCTAGCACGCTGGTCGTATTAAGTATTCCCCGAGCTATTTGAAAGTGTTGCCCCTGGGCAAATTAACGAAATCAGGATCAACGCTCGCAAGAACATCCTGACAATAGATGTGAAAAATTCCGCAATACTTGAGAAGTTAAAGAACATTCCACAGTTAAGCGCAATCCCCGTCCGCTCCTTTATTACTTACGGGAAGGAGACAACAACTGGAGTGATTTCCGACGTAGAGCTTGAAATCATGCATGCGGACCTCAAGAGTCTTTTGAGGTCATCGGTGCGCATTCTTGACATTCACCGCTTGGGGAACTCCCGATGTATCAAGTTAACGTTTGCTTCTTCGACATTACCAGCGTCTGTCAAAGTGGGCTACGTTATACACCGAGTACGACCATTCGTTCCGAGGCCTATTCAGTGCCGGAAATGTCACAAGATAGGACACGTGAGCGCCGTTTGTAGAAGCAAAGCCACCTGCTCGCGTTGCGGCGGAGAGCATGATACCACCGACTGTGAGGCGTCCTCATTTAAATGTCCCAACTGCACTGGCTCTCACGAAGCGACTTCGAAGGAATGCCCGAAGATAAAACAGGAGGTTCGTATCCTTCGAAAAATGGCAAGAGACCAATCTTCGCGTACAGATGCTGCTCAATCTGTTCGCCAAAGTGGCCAACGCTCGCGACAGAAGCATCACAAAACCATTCCAGGAGAACTACCTAGCGTGGCAGGTAGGTCGACGAGAGCACGCGGCAAACATTCACCTCCACCGGCTGATACAGACACGGAATGGCCTTTGCTGCCCTCTAGGCCCACGGCCTTGCCAGCGGGCACTAGCGGTCCTCTGCGCCATGAAGCCAAGAATCATAGGGCCAATGAAACCGGCGACACTACGAGCAAGCAAAGAGATGAACACAATGAGGAGAGTGTACAAAAATGCTGAAGCACCTAGTAGAATCAATGCGCATGATTCTCGGTGGTCTCGAGACTCCGGCCGCTAAAAGTGCCCTACAAGTGCTCGCCGTGCTAGAGCCGCTTATCGCAGGTCTTTTTCTATAAATATTTTGTTTGGCGCTTGTGCTGTTCACGCAGGGGAGGCCCCCACCAGCTTCGTCCTAACCCCTTTATTTTATGTTCACTCAAATTGGTGACTACAAACTTGATGCGAAGCCTGATTGTGGCTTCATGGATGACATTTGTGAATGTTTATCATCAGAGTGTTGAACCTGCTTTCGCCTTTGCGCATCTCTCTTGCTATGTCATCATCATCCCTCATCACATCTTTATGTCCCCGTTCCCCCTCCCCCTGTGCAGAGTAGCAGGCTAGAGCACCTTAGCTCAGGCCGACCTCTCTGCCTTCTTTCAATTAAATTATCTCTCTCTCTCCCCGAGCTATTCAATGGCGAAACGCACTTTGTCCGCCATTCTAGTGGAACGCATTTCATTTCACTTCCTCAGATACGTCCTCCACGGAGCTGACGTTGAACCTGCAGGGGAATACCAGAGGGTGTTAGGGTGCCTTCGGTGCACTTGAACCGAGATTGCAGTGACACCATTTCTGCAAGCACGCATAATCATCCGGCTGACAGAACAACAAGCTACACGTCCGTATTGCTCTAAGCATGTGGTGTCAGTCAGTTATCTCCCTGGATACTGTTCGAGGGTGCAGCAGCTTAGGGGGAAAAAAGCCATACGCACCTTTCCCAATAAATCACGGCCGGCCACTTACGAGGAGTGGCTTCATACCTCGTTAAAGAAGGAAGGCACCAGCACCCTAAAGCAATCGTTGGCTCTTTTGGCAAATATTGTTCGGCGGCAACCCCAACGGCAGCATACGTCATCACTACAACGAACATGCATGCCACTGGCGTTCGCTTAGATTTGGACAGCTCGACGCAAATTCGCACTCGAGGATTAATCACCACGTGAATCGTGAATCACGACGTGAAACGTGAATCGACGCATTCACCCAAGGTGAATCACAGCTTCCAACTGACGAAAGCAGAGAAAGACTGTAAGCCTTCCAATGCCACCGCGCGCAGCATTCATTCAGGCACCCACGGTTCCTCCACTGATGACAGCGCTCTTGGAAAAAATCTTGCGGGAAGATACCCGTCAGGCCGTGTCCTTCACCGCACAAGAAATTCTGCAATCCCTTTTTGGCAAAGATTTCTTTAAATTCTGCAACTCGCGAATCCCCCTTCCGTAAGCCAGTAAAAATGCATAAATATATAAATAAAAATATATGGTTGATCGATCTCCGTAACGACCGTGGTTCTTTTGTCAGTGCCGTGAGCTATTCGAATATGCCGTGGTGGATTAGCGGCTAAGCGCTGCTAAGCACGAAGTCAGAGGTTTCTATGCCCGGCCTCGGCAGTCGCATTTCGATGGTGGCAAAATAAAAAAAGATAGAGAAAGAAAAAGCGCTCGCCCACTTAGGTTTAGATGCACGTTAAAGAATGCGAGGTGCGGTGGTTAAAATTCATCCCAAGCCCGCCACTGTGGCGTACCTCATGTTCATATGGCGGTTCTTGCGCGTAAAGCTCCAGAATTTAATTTTAAAGTGAGTGCTATTTGAAGACCTTCGGCTACTATCTCGATCCATATCATTTCTCCCATTTGGTCATCCGGGATGCTGAGAACGAAAGCTACTAGCTACGAAACCCAAAAGAACCAGCGCAAGAATTACTTACCAGCACTTCTTGGAAATTCTGGCACGATCGAGCCCTACGCATGAGAAGAAAGAAAGAAAGAAAGAAAGAAAGAAAGAAAGAAAGAAAGAAAGAAAGAAAGAAAGAAAGAAAGAAAGAAAGAAAGAAAGAAAGAAAGAAAGAAAGAAAGAAAGAACCCCGCACGAAACACCGTCGTACTCGCACTTTAGAGACAAGCGTTATTTTCCTTGCGTCGTTCTTTTTTTTTTTCTCGCAACAAATCTCGCAAAATGTTTCCAGGATGTTCTTTGTCAGCTATCGATCTGATGTCGTCTCGCATTTCCATCACAAGCCACGGAGAACCTTTCGTGGTGTTTGGTCAGCAACACGCACGTTATCGCCGTTTCCTTGACCTTCTCTTCTGAATGCTTACCTGGCACGCTTCGTATACCACTTCGCCTTTTTTTGTTATTATTGGTGGTGGGGGTGTTGCTGTTTTTCGTTCTAGGAAATGAATACTTTCGCAAATGCCTCGTACGTCGGACTCCCGTCATGCTCTTTCTCCTTTCTTTTTTTTTCCCCCTCCTAGTGAAACGGTATGCATGTTGTCCACAAAACTGAAGGTTTGCTTACAACAGAATGGTTGATGAAGTTAGAAAATTTTACAATACCTTACTGGGAAGTTTTCCGATTCTGTTACCCTCCCGCTATATATATATATATATATATATATATATATTGCTGCCAGTTTCTTTTTTTCTGGTGCTCACAGTTAACGATTGCAGCAAATGTAGCAGGGTATTATTATCGCCAGATCAATATCACCTTAGGCCCGCTGCAAAACGACTGTTTCTCGGTTGCCTATTGTATTTCTTTTTGTCGACGTATGCTTCATGATAGCAACGTGCCGTAATGGCCTGCAGCGAATAACAACACAGCCACTGCCCGGTGGGAAAGAAACGGCGCGTTCTAATAAATTACGCATGCGGAGAATCGCAAACGAAGTAACCTTTCCGAGCCAACCACTATTAGCGTTTTTCGAGGGGCCCCAAATAATGCACGTAAAGAACAACCACGCAGGGCTTCCCATTTTTCGCTTGTTTTGGCCCCGTAAGAGACCATCAAGAAATTGAAACTGGAAGCTTAAACGCGGGTTATAAAACGTCTACAAAAGAAAGAAAAAAAAACGCGTCATGTCGAACGCCTAGGGTAATGTAGTCACGAGGCATTTAGAGGTCGACAGAGGGTCGAACGAAACATGGGAAAGGTGTAGAGACGCAAAAGCAATACAGAACAGGGACCGGAAAACGCGGCAAATGAAGCGGGGGAAAAAGAAAGAAGAAAGCGATGAACCCAGACACCGCGGCACTGCAGCGGGCGATGCAGCATGAGACGGCCCACAAATGACGCACTGTATACGACACAGTGAAAACTCGGAACGACACTCCCTAGTAATGGAGACAGGCGTCGCCCAGCGCACCGCAAATGACCATACATGACAATCACAGTAAGACGGAGGAGGGAGATTAAAACAGCATCTTCGTGCGCTCGTTGGTGCTTGTGCAGTACGCATTAAGCGAGAAAGCCCTCTCGTAGCGAAAATACAGCGGCAAAGCGGTATTTAGTGGGAGGTTCCTAGATGGTACGAGGCCTAGATGGTTGGCTGGGCAAACAGAACACATTAGTGAACGCCATATTAGAAGCTGCAAGCAGAGTGTTCGCGAATAAAGCTCTGCAGAATAGTTCAATATCGGCGCGCGAATCGATAACGATCAGCTTGTGCGCGCTCGTAATAAAAATTTACCAGACGTACAGTGCAAGTCTTTTCTTTCTTCTATTTTTTTTAGATTCACGAGCATTCAACGAAACGCGTACGCGGAACTTTTCGTTTGTAGGTCACCTGTTATAAATATTTTCATGTTTATCTCATCATTTCGAATATCGCCGCGCCTCTTGTCGATGTTCGTTCCCAACGTTTATCGGAAACATTTCGTGAATTAAGGAAGCTATACAACTATATACAAGAAGCATTACCTATCATCATTGTCATCACCACCACCGTCACCACCAGCATGATCATAATCAAATATTAATCATCAACATAATTTACGTCTACTTGTGAGGAAGTCCAGCGCCAGTTGACGCCATCCTATGCTTGCAAATGTTCTCATATCATCCCGTCTCCTGTTTATCTGCCGTCCACGACTGCACTTCCCTTCTCTTGGCACCCATTCTGTAACTCTACAGACCACCAATTATCTGCCTTACCCATTACATGGCCTTGTTACACTCCCATTACACTCCAACTCCACTTCTGTTAATGCTACGCTTCTGTTAATGCTATCAGGTAAAGTAGAAGCGCGAACCAAAGTAATGGAATGGTGGGACTCAAATTCAAAATTTTTCTCCTTGATGAAAACGCAAATTACTGTGATTAAAATTTTCGTGACGAAAGTTATTCTTCTCAATAATATCCGCTTTTCTGCTTATCTTTTCATGGACCACTTTAGTGTTTTAGTGACGTCTAAACATAGGCCAAAATAGCGTATTTTTCAAATTCAGCCTTTTATTTTGTAACTTATGGGCAGCACATAGGCAAAAATAAAATTTTAGAAACAGTTTAAGGGTAGTTCTATAAAAATAATTGGAGGTTTTCAGCCGTGACAGTTCTTTGTCAAAAATTTAGCAAAACGGTGGATATGAACCCGCGCCATAAATGGTCAGACCAGATCGCGTCTGAGTATATAATCACACACGCGCCACGCGCGGATTTCGCTGCGGCGACGCTAGATGGCGCATAGTGTCCGCAGGGAAGTGCCATAGCGCGTCCCGGCTGCGTACACCTTTTCATAGGTGGTGCGTTTCGGAGGTTGGAGCCCGGTGTGTCGATATACTGCTGCAATGCCTAGTCGCAGTAACGTCGACATTAATCGCGAGATAGGTTCCGCTAGACTTTTGTTTTTTTTCGTTCCATCTCTCGTTGCGTGGTCCTGAGCTTCTTCGCAAGCTTGCTTGTTAACCTGAAAGTTCCTACATGCCTCATATGTTAGTACCAGTAAAATTCAGTCGCCGTACACTTTTCAATTTTAGCGTTAAGCTGACGGTAGTGATTTGGGAGTGCTTGTTTAGTACGCCTCAACACATTGTTTTTTTTTCTGATAATTCCATTCTCATATGGAACGGGTCCCCTTTAACTAAATTGCCTATATATACATGTATAGGTATGCCTACTGTTGGACCGCCTCTATAGAGGCTGGCTGCAGGTCACGAATTCTTGTTCCCTTGCGTGGCTACCGAACATTTAGTCCTCTGCAATTAATCCTAAAAGCTTCTCTTAGGCTTTGCACTATAGTTTTCCAATTATTTGTTGCAAGTCATTTGCAATGCTGCGGAACAGGAGAATGTCGTCTAAATACCTCGTGTTGCCGAGATGTTCTCCTTTTATACTCATACCTGATTCTCCTCAGTCGAACTTCTTAAACATGTCTACCAAGCGCGCAGCGCAGCGCACATTGGAGAGGTTGTGTCATCTTGTCCGTCACCCTTGCTAATCAGTATTTTCTCACTTTTTCTTTATAGAGAGAGAATTAAGGTAGCTGTGCGACCTCTGTAGATATTTCCTGACGTATTCCTGTATGCTTCTACTCTTTAACTGCACAGCGCCTTCATGAGTGCTGATATCTCTTGAATCAAACGCCTGTTCGTATTATATATTATTATATAAGGCAACCACATTATGTGGCATTCGCATAATATGGCTTGGTTACATTAAGCCTAATCCTCCATTACCTGATTGATGATATGAGTCCGATATATCGTTGAATACAAGTTTTTAAAGCCAGCCTCCTTTTCAGATTGAGCGAAGTTAGTCTAACATCGACTGTGTCCAATGTAACTCAATTATATCAAATTTGCATACAGCGTCAAACACATCGCTGTTGCTAAAATCTAGTACCGAGTTCCCGTTCCCAATGCACTTGATTTTTAATTCATTTATTAGAGAAAAAATGAAGAAAACAATTCCCGGTGGCTTTAAGGATTAGAGGCGTGTATGGATGCACCCTACGGGAGCCTGGTTATTCATGCCTTCGTAGGCGGTGCCCAAGCAGACGATGGCCTGATCCGTTATCATCACAGACGAATTAGGTACGCTCCGACCACAGATGAGAAACACCTTCCTGATTGATGTGGAGAGGTCGAATCCAATCATCCAAAGTGGCTGACTGGATACTTCGAGGTATTTCCTTCATGATGCGCTTGAGAATTGCCTCGTACGTGTCTAGGATAATCCCGCATCGAATGCCTTGTAGTGGATAATGCTGGCGTTTTGTACACATTCCTTCGTTTTGCTCGTCACCACACAAGAGATGGCTATTCTTGGATGACATCGTTGCATTGGTGGCCAGCCTTATCAACCCGATCGCGATGGGGAATATGAAAAACAATTTAACACAAAACATGTTATGAAGGAAAACTTCAAAAAAACGTTTTCTTTAATTTAAACAGAAAAGGTGGGGGTCACGTTTCGATATAGAAATGAAACAGGGAAGTTAAAAGCAACGTTGACTACTTTCTCCCCCTTTCCCACTTTTACCACTGCGGTGCAATGAGTCCTAAACGTGTTTGAAGGTAGCGTTGGGTTGAGCATTCGCCAGCATGGCTTGCTGAGATGAAGTATGCCTGTGTAATTCACGGAAACATTCTCGTCCTCGCCACAGAGCTTTGTATATTTTAGTTCCGACAACATTCCCTTCGAATTAAATATCCCATATGACAGATATGCCTCGTATCTACTAATCTCGTACGAACACATTCAAACAAGACCGAGGTGCCATATGAAGATGGAGGAAGAGAAATTGTTGCAAAGGCCATCGAATATAAATGTCAAAGTAAGCGAATATCGGTTTCATGCGAACGGCAGAAATAAAATGAACATACTAGCGATACTTCCGAAGTACAAGGCTAGCGTCGATAACGATGTCTGAGGGCTGAATATTTTTATCGTCGACATGCTTTTAGTAGACCACGTGACAGCGTGATGACGACGTCGGTGTGACGAAGATGGACTGCACTGTTGTCATTGGAACTAGTTCAAAATTGTTAATGTAAAATTAGGCATGAAGAATTGTACTAAACGAAAAAAAGAAAGACTATACAACGTGTAATACGTACAATTATTTTCGTAATTTATCTCTAAAATCTTCTAACCTTAGCGCTTTCACTGCTATGGGCGACATTTTTCAGTACCTTTAATTAACACCAGTTCATTAAGTGAGCGCACTTGCCTTCGGCAACTAACTTGGGGTAATCAAATAATCGATTATCGTAACATCAAACGCGAACGGCCAAAAAAATACGTAATCGCACTTATTGCATTTTTTTATATGTAAATGAGATGCAAAACCACTTTTGGACGAGTTTCTTTAAACATACTATAAACCCGAAAACTCTGTGTGTCGAACACTACAGTGCGCAGCGCCACAAATGCCCGAAAACTGAAAAATGAAAAGAAAAATCACGCAGGAACTCCTCTCGGAGTTGTCTAAGCACACGTAAGCATTGTGCCACTTGCTCATCTCCACGCAGCCCGGTGTCATTATCAAAGGTATGAAACTTGATCGGACCCGTGCAAACGACAGCGCAATACGGCGACGCGCGAACTACTGCGGACGGTGGCGCAACGTGATTTGATGACGCAAGCAAACTACCTCTGCGCCAGGTGCGCTGATATGATGCTCCGGTCATTATAAGCCGTTATCGCTTTTCAGCTCCGTATCCGCCCGCGATGATCATTATCAACCGTGACCAACCGTACTCCAGCGGCGGCTGCGTATGGCGGGGCCGCGCGGGCCCTATATTTAAAGCGATCTGCGGTGGGGACAGAGTGCGCCGAGTTCTGATAGCTTCGTGTGCGCTGTGTCCTCGCCGCTTAATTCGCGTTGAAGCGAGAGGCAGCACGAAGGTACCTTGAAAGGAATTGTCTTACGTGATGGAGGGCCGGACAGATGGACGGACGGGTTTCATCGTTGGGCAGGCATAGAAATGCTTGCGCCGCATTTAAAAGTATTCTCTATTATTTCATCCTGCATCCCCTTAAAGTTATGCAAACGAAACGGGTGATAACGCAAAGCGACAGTCCGGACATGACCGGATGGCAACAGCAGTAAATAACTGCTACAGCTGCTCGTTACAGTTGCAGCGGGAATCTCGGTCATTGAACTTTCCTAACTCCATCACGCTAGAACTTCCCACATACAGAACGCTATTCTGCAAATAACGCTGTTTACATTACTCGTCTGGGCGTGATGGATACCCGTGCGACTTAATCAGAATGAAGGCGTGTCTGGCTGCCGTGAGCTCATTCACATACGCCCGACGGCTTCAGTGATGGATTGGAAACGCCGGGTCACCGTTTGAGATTTGAATAGAAGAACTCACCGAGCCCATGATGGCTAAGACTGCGATAAGAGGCTAAAATTCGCAATAACGTACGCTGTGGATGATTGGCGGCCTCTGGGCCGGAAAGGAGGGACATTGAGGAGATTAATGCTGTGGCGTTATCTGCGCTAACGTGCGTCCGTGCATGTGTGTGAACGTGTCTCACTCTCGCTCTCTCTCTGTGTCTCTGTGTCTCTGTGCTTATGTGCTTGTGTGTGCGCGTGCATGCGCGCGTGCGTGAACCCAACAATTCGATTCTTTTTATTCTGCCCATACAAAAATTTTTCTCCTCTTCTCTGCTGCACCAGTCAGAGGCAGTGTATTTAAATTTACCTTTTAATACTTTTGCAGGCCTTAAGGCCCCGATTCCCTTCTTTTGCTCAAGGGATACATTCTCTCAAGAAGCTAATAGTCACCACGTTATACTTTTCTGCTCGCACATTGATGTTACACTTACAAAGCGTTTTTGTAATGGATCCTCAACTATGTATTTCGGCGCTGGATACAGATGCTGCAACAGTCATTTGCACGGCTTTTATGCGATGAGCATTCTTCTTCTCTTTTTTTAAACGTTAAAATAAACCAATTGCAAAAATAAACAATTTTCCACGCACTTCAATATCACTTTGATTGTCTCTCCATTCTGGGCCAATTATCCAGAGTGGCTGTATGCCATTGCCAGTGAAGACAACAACAACAACAACAACAACAGTAACTACTGAGGTGAGCTGAGGTGAAACATCTAAGGTCACTCGCCCAGGTTCGACGATGCACCGCGGCCATCGCTCGAACCGTTGCGTGTGGAAAACCAGCCGGGTATACCTTCTCCGGAGCAGCGGCGGTTTCGCACCAGGCGGATGCAGCGGAGCACGCACCGTTAGTCCACGCTGGCGGAACGAACGCGGCTACAATTTATGGCGCTCCGTTGTGGACCTTGTCGAGGCCCTTTCATCGATTTCACTCTCCCCGCGTGAAATAGGCTTTCGCCTCGTCCAAAATCGTTGTTTATCGGTCACTGTCCTTTATACTACCGTGATACCGGGTTTCACGAGTGTGCATATTTAAGCAGGCTGTTTAGGCGCAACTAGTTTGCTTACGAAACGACGCGGTCAAGCCTGTCTGCGTGCGCGTGGCCACCTCCCGCTGAGAGAGCCTGTTGGGCAATGCGTAATTGCGTTTTTCCATCCTCGCGATAACTTTGCTTTTGCCGGTTGTTTTTGCGACGCTTTGTATTTTTTAGCGCGGAAGCGATTTTTCTGCAGGTCTCCCACCGATTTCCGCTTCACGGAAGATGTATCATCGCCCGAAATGGCTCAACACAGAACAGAAAACACATAAAGAGTCAGTGTATGCAGGGTGCCCCAACTATCATGCGCCAAGTTTTTAAAATACACAAATGCCACGTAGCTGGACAGAACCAAGGTAATGTTGTTTGCCGTCGCTTGGAGACCCTCAGAAAATTGCCGCCTGAATGGCCACTCGAGGCACTTTGCGTGTATTCGCGGGCTCCTTTCACGCTCGGAAAAAGACTTTTATATAGCACGTATTGAGCAACAGAAAGCTGTATCGGAGTTTTTCATGTTGCTCTACAATTTTCTCATTGACACTTTTCATCTAATTATAATATTTGAGAAACTGATTAATTAATTAAGACTAATTATGAAAATTAGGCGGAATGCAAGAAAGAATAATCTATCTCTGAGTGACGGCAAACAACATTATCTTGGTTCTGTCAAACTACGTGGCACTTGCATATTTTTAAATCTTTGTGCATGATATTTGGGACACACCATGTATAAGTATAGTCATCTGTGCAATACCACTACGAATGCGCTAGTCTTCGGCTCCATTCTCTAGAGAACGCTACAGGCCGCAGCTTCTGTTGTTAGGTAGTTTGACTCAGAAATCCAATAGTCGTTCAATCTTTCTTTTTTTGTTACTCTTTAGGGCACTACGATTTCAGATAAAACATCGATTTCACCGAATTTTTTTAGCTTCGAGCCCTTCCAGTAACACCACCACAAGCAAAAAAGATAGAACCTAATTTCCACGCGCAATGCAGTCTGCCAAAGAACGCTATTGTGAGCTGGCACGGTTTAAAGCAATAACAGGTGCTCGAACCTCAAGTACTGAGCATTCGTCACGGATATACGGATATTTGGCAAAGATTTTAAAAGAAAAATCCGGCGACTTCTTGCACTGTACGTATCCCGATCCGATCAAAGTTTGCATCGTACATTCTGCTAGACGATTTGGCTACGTGCGCCAGACTGCGCGACTGAGAATTGTTTCACAAGGGCACAAATAATTTTAAAGGTTAGAGAGGGCATCCCAAATCCAGGCGCATGAAACGATCATTTCTGCTGTATTCACCTTGTGCTTGAAGCTATAGTGACGTCTGCACGGAGGTAGCAGCACTCGTGCCCATATCTGCAGGGCTCGTTCTGAATGAATGAATGAATGAATGAATGAATGAATGAATGAATGAATGAATGAATGAATGAATGAATGAATGAATGAATGAATGAATGAATCTGTGTTGAACTTACCGGTCATAAAGCGCACTCGAACGATGGGGTTGTTACGAAGCAGACTAGCACTGCCATGCCACAACAAAAGCAATTCGAAGAACATTAGAAAGCGACTTCTACTTACTTGCGGTTAGTTCGAGAAGTTCCCGCTCAAGTCGAAACTATAGGCACGGTTGGTTGTATTTGTTTCGGCACTAGTGGAATTAATTTCGGTCGGTGTTGAACACGCACGGTGTATCATCAAGCGTGAACTCATTGCTATATTTGTGAGAACTCGTGGCTTAGATACTTAGTAGGATATACAGCTGGCATCGCGTATAGCTGATCTCACATTTGTACTAATGTCACGTTGAACAGGCCCCTACGTAAAGTCGGCACAGGGTTGCTGGAACTGGAACAAAGCAGGACCCAGCGTTGACTCATTGTCATAACACACTTGTTTATAGAAAAAGAAAATGTGTTTGACATCCGATACCCTGACCTGGCAAGACCGTCAAAAAACGAGGCCATCTTCTACTTTTGTTTGCCCAAGTACGCATTTCGCGATGCGGCTTCGGCGCGAAGAGCGGTACCTTCGTATTATTCTTCACCCAGTGAGCGCTAGCAGGGGTCCTATTTGTAGCTGTACTTCGTTTCGGCACGTGTCAATCGGTATTCCGACGCGATCCCACGACATAGCGACTCCTAGTGACGTCGACGTGACGGTCATGCCCGGGTTCCAAATGTGAGATCAAAGCGTACCTGTTTTATGTGTCGTTCTTATCTGACACTGAGAAAGCGAGCAGGCGAGTGGGATTCGGCAGCAAAGACCACGAAGCTGGGGTGTGGAAGCTGTCGAAGAGTCCGCTTTGTCCCCGCCTTTTTGTATACGACAAGCCTGCTGCTATGCTCGTCACACGAACGATGAGACAGGCAGCCGCTATGCAAAACTGAAATTTTGCCTAGTTGACCTCACGTGATAGGTAAATCGCAACGCATTAACACAAGGGGCAACCGAAGAAACAAGACACATGGAGCGCTAGCTCTACGTGTCTTGTGTTTATATTATTTTTTTATTTCGGTCGTCCCTTGTTCAATGTGCTGTGATTTACGAACTATCCTATACAGAAAAACAGATATATACCGGGTGTATTTGAGAATACTGAAAACAATTTCTGAGCGCTCAAGATTTTAAAAATTTGACATTTCAGAAACTGTATTATCTGGATCGGCAGCCGTCAAAAAAAGCAGCTTATGTGTCCCAATTTCCTCGTTAACTAGTTAATTACGGTAATGAATATATTGAATTAGCGGTGGTTTTATAAATTGATATATTTGCTGCACTGCGCTCGGAAGCGATAGCAGTGCAGAGAACACCGCGATCTGATTTCGACTAGATAAAACGAGAGCGAAGGTCAGACTGCATGCAATGCGCCTTCGTTTCGTCTATCTGCACTTATAATCAACGTCTCCTAGACAACGAAACCCCTGAGCTGTCCGATAGGGACGATACAGGGAGGCCCGTGCTCCTACAGAAGAGCACGCTTTCGTAATCAAATGAATGCGATCGCACTACGTTTCCGTCCTGCCCACCAATCAAACGGTTCAGTTAGTGGTTATTTGTAACAAGATCTCAACCTAGAACGGACCCGCATCCAATCATCCGTTAGCTACGTATAATTTGCGACGTACGGAATACGTACATACGTGCCTAGCTGGCACGCAATTCATACCACACGGCGTTTTTCTGCGAGTTCAATCCTGATTTCTTTTCTTTTTTTTTTGTTCTTTCTTTTTCATTACTTTTTATTACTTTTTTTTGTATCTCCACTTCCATATCTCAGAGCGGCACTTCTCTCTTTCGAGCGCTAATATTTGCACTCGGGAAGCCGTAAAGTTTGCCTCCAGTTAGCGGTCGCGCAAATTTCACCCCGACTTCCGGCACCACCCGTTTCTGTCAGCGCAGTTTTCTTTTGCTCAGCTTTGTAAAGCACCACGCCCCATGCATATCAGAAAAACACTGACCGATAATCGATTATGTAGTTACCGTTTGCTCATACAGTAACGCCGATATGTATTTAAAAGAAACCAAGGACACCTAAGCACTTCTTATGAGTTGTGACTGCGAAAGCATTACTCTCCAATTGGACGCCGCTCAGCAATCCGAGTTACGAACTCCTCGAGCGTGTATGGTATGGTATGGAGAACGTTATTGGGTCCTGAAGGTCAACCCTACGTTGACGTGGGCCGCTCCCACGTTGGGACTGTCAGGCCGAGCCCTTCAGCCACATCGCGGGCCTTCTGGACTGCCCGTAATTGGTCAGAGAGTGATTCACTGTGTATCATTTGCCGCCACCATTCTTGTTCCTTGTCACAGTCTGTGAAGACCGCGGGGCACTGCCAAGGATGTGGTCAAGAGTAATGATGCCATCGCACTTATGCTTGGCGCGTTTTTATTTGGCCTCAGGGTCATTCCACGCAAATTCAAGCAGCTAGCGTTTTTTCGACCGTCACAAACACAGTTGAAAAAATTGCCACGTGTTTGCTGAAGTTCAAAACTCTCACTCCCCGTTTATTTTTCTTCACAAAAATGTTCTAGTATTTTGGCGAAAATTTTGTGTTCTTGCCCAGCTGCGCCAGGACACACCAATCAGCAATTTTTTTTCAAAGGCACATTGTATGATCCAGTCGTTCAAATGGCGTGTATGGGCAGACAATTAAGGGATGTGACCGCCAAAATAATCTACACTTCGAATATTTGAACACTTCGAGTGCTTTTGGCACCGGCAAAAGCCGGCAAAATTGCAAAGTATTTTTTTTTTTTGGCGGGTGGTAGGGGGGGTGGGGGGACGCAGGAAAACGCAGACACTACAGTTTAAACATAGACTGGTAGTCCGGTTGACATAGTTTAGCCGAAAAATACTTCAAGCTTTGTATTTTTGGAAATATGTGCTCACAGTAAGAGACTCTATGGTGCAGACTCACGTTCTAAAATCAGGTGCAAGCCATGGAGCGAGTCTCTAGGCCTCCATGTAAGTCAAACAGAGAGCTTTCCTTTTGAATTTATGATTGTGCTGTGAATATTTTTATAGAAATAGCAATTATAAGGACACTCAAGCAGTGTTTTCAACGTCGCCGTGGGCGCCGTCGTACAGTCCCGAGTGGGCGGCATATGCACGGTCCAGGAAGCGAAAACCCCGTTATTTTATTTATTTATTTATTATTATTTTGTTGGTGTTGTTGGCCATCTGATATGCTGTGGATACGAGGGAAGGCATGCGAGGGCGAGTCGAGAAAGCGTATGCCTTGATGCGTGACCAATGTTGAATGTCACGTGATCAAGGCGCTGAGCCGTGTCTTTCGAGAGGCTGCAGAATATAGCGCCTCTTCTTCTCCGCAACCACTCTCTCACGTGATCGAGCCCACTCGACCGAACGCATACGCTGGATGCGGACCGTGTTTTGGGGGTCGTGTCGTCTGCTGCAGATGCCAGGGCAATAGACGACCATGCAAGGGCGAGCGGGAGAGGATGGCGGCTTCATGTGAGTTGTCCCCCCGCGTGCAGTGTGTTGGAAGTCATGTGATATGCCGAGTTTCGGAGGTGCGGCACAGATGGGTGGCGGGAGCGGCAACATGGAACGTTCCCTTTGGGACAAACTTGCGCGCTCTCCGCAGCCGGCGCTTATCATGCCTGCCGCGCTGTAATCGTGAATGCTCGTGGTCATCTAGAGAACTCTGTTCCGGTGAGTCTTTGGGCCCGTAACGCCCCACTCGCTCAGCCAGCCATTGTTTAATGCAGTTTATACTGCCCATAAATCTACGAGCATTACTTCGTGCAATAGTATAATACTATGCTATCTCTGGTCAGTGATTCGCTTTTCGAACGAAACTGCTACGTTTCTTTACTATACGTATGTTTTGATGGAGTGTCACCGGTATACAGTCTGGTGCGGTTTTATCCGCGGGAATCAGCGACAAAATAAGACCTGCCACGTTCAGCATCAATGAGTCTATATTGGCCTGAGTACACCGGTATCCGTATAAGAAGAAAATATGTGAAGAGCGTTGATTTTAATCCATATGGGTAATTTGTGTAATCTACATTCGCTGTACATAGATTCGCTGTATGCCTATACACCGTAACCAATATTCGCTCTAACCGAGCGGGATTCGAGTGGCAAAACCTCAGAGCGCAGGTTGCGTCTGTGCCTTTCCCCCACCGTTGCGTTTAGCATTATTGACCCTGCAGCCCGTCTGCAAGGAGCGTGCTCTGCCAGAGGTCGTCGAACAAGTGATATACATGCGTTTGCCTATGCGCCGCACAGGCGAGCGACTATCGGTGACACAGTATCTCACAATGTCGGCCAAACGGCTACTGTCCGAAACTGGCGTCTTCTGCGTCTGGCCAGACCATCGGCATGGTCGCCACTTTCTCAAGGCTGTCGTGAAGCTCCTGCATGACAGCGAACTGAATATAGTAGAAGACTCCACACGATGTAGTACAATCAAGCCATCGTTACTGCCTCCGTCGTCATCCTTTTTCTTTCTTTATTACTTTACTATTTTTTACCCTTCTCCAAAGCTCAGTAACATGACAGAGCTGTATGGTTGAGTCTGAGCTCCTAGATATTTTTACGCAGTAAGCCTTCACCTCTGTTTCGCTATAATTAAAACTGGTTTAAGATAGACGCTGACGAAAATATTAATTTTCAGAGATGCAGGTATCAAGTCCGAGTTGCTCACATTTCACAAATAAATATTTGGAAAAAAGCCACAAAAAAGCGCAGAACAGTTGTACAGCATGTATGAAATTACAGTAGGTAAAAAAATATCCATGGGTTCAATTGTGGTCTAGTATTGTTGGACAAGTCAATATTTTACAAAAAAAAAAGAAGACGTTCCGCATTCGTGTCATAGCGTAATGATTAATCCGTTTGCAACAGATTAACCCGTGGCTTTCCTTACGGCGTCGCAACAAACGGAGGAGATAAATCACGCGCACTAGCGCATTTGCTTCTCATTATTACGATATAATTATGCAGGACGTTCACGTTAGCGATATTGACGCAAAACTCCCGGCGGACCCATCCCGGAGGTAGCGTAATCAAAGCCGTGAGTGGGCCCATCCTGACATCAGCGCACGATGCGGCTCCTCGCAAGGGTTGCAATGCGACAGACACACGCGAACCAGAAAATCAATGGAGTGTTTAATACCGCGCAATGCGTGACGAACTGCAGTTGTTGCGCTGTTGCGTTACTGGGGGGTTACCGAGACTGGCGAGTTAGCTAGTCTGGCAGAGACGTGATGCATCATAATTAGAATCAATCGATCAAAAAGCCATGACAAGCAGCGTCACTGGATCGAAGCCGTAAGGGGTTGGTAGAGTTGCACGAGAGTACGCAAACGACCATACGAGATGAGAAAATTTCACGAAGATATCGATGAATAATCATTGAATAAGAGGACTCCTCTCCATAACGCTGTCGATCAGTATATACAGTCGCGATCAGGCGTAGCGTGATCGACTGTGAATCTTTATTCCTGTGCGACGGCACGAATTTCGGAAACTGTAATCGTTGCGGACGTCTGACCGACGAGAAACAACTTGATCGCAGACTACGGTCTCCTTTGCGCACCGGAAGCCACGCGGTGCGATCGATTTATAATTAAGAGAGCCACGCGACGTGTCCATAAAAAACTGGACACGTTCCCTGTCCAGTCCATCCCATATTGCGAGTCTCAGGGAAGAAGAAGAAGGCGCATAACCGGTGGGACGCGCTTCGCATCGGCTTCGCAGTTTTTCGATGACTGTGCCGGATCATCACCTTGTGCTACAAGAATTCTTGCACCACGTGTTCCGTGTCGTCATCAGGACCACGAGGATACCTGCCTTTAAGGTAGGGGACCATTTTTTGGGACTTTAAGGACGATTGTGTGCCCACCCAAGGCGAGTCGTCGCTAAGCCTAGGCTTCCTCCGCCGACCGCTTGGCCTAGCCGCCGCGGCCGACGGGCGGTCGCTGCTGGAACGCACATTATTCCGAACTCCACCTGCATCATGGCCACTCCCATGAGTGTTGAAATAGAGGGGGAGGATATTCACCCCGAAGAAGTAACCAGGACCCTGGGCTGGCGCATCGCCGGTGAACGCAAGTCCCGACCACGTCAGCGAGACCTAGGTCTACCCAATGCACTTCAATCAAAACCCTCCGGTGCCGGTCGTAGACCCGAGAACGCCAAAGATACGTTAATCAAGAAAGCGCGCATGCCTGCACTGCCCCGAGACGATACCAAGATCGTGGTGAGACCACGCGGTGGTCTGAATATCAGCAAGGTCGGCCATATGGAAGTTGGCCGGGCCATTTACGCTGCGGCGGGAGTCACCAAAGAAGAATGGATCCGGGACGTGATATGCCCAAATTACCAGCAAAACATCGTTGTCATCAGTACTTCAAAAAGAGAAAATGCTAACCGGTATGTTGCAGTCACCAAGATTATCGTCCAAGGAAATGAGCACGAGGTCAGCGCCTACGAATCGGCCCCCCATGGCATGACCAAGGGAGTCATACGGGGCGTCCCCCTCGGAGACACGGTTCAAGAAATCAATGAGAACATCGTCAACGAATATAATCCCACTGCTGTAGAGGCCAACCGCATCGCTAACACGACGTCTGTGGTGATCGCCTTCAATGGACCCAAAGTGCCGAACTACGTTCGTTACGGGGGCCTGCTCGCCAAATGCTCGTTATACAGAAAACAGATAGATATCTGTTATCAGTGCGGTCGCCTCGGCCACCGCATGGACGTTTGCCCTGATCCAACAGACCGGATCTGCCGGGGATGTGGTGCTCGAAATCCCGATGAACAGCACAAGTGTACCCCCAAGTGTGACCTCTGTGGAGGAGAACATTTGACCGCAGACAAGGTGTGCAGAGCTCGCTTCAAGATCCCGTACGTGGTACGGAAACGCCGGTGGGAGCGGAAAGATACCAACTACACGCCCGCAGAATCCTCCAAACCGCCACATCGGGAGGGAGCAGCTACGTCAGGGTGCCGGAATCACTCTCTTTCCTGTGAAGGCGGACGAGGGCGGAGCAGCAGCTGCGCCTCAAAGCCGGGCTCGAGAGCGTCGTCGCCGGGTGACGTGGCCGGCAGCAGCTGCAGCGGGCGCCGCCGGGAATCGCGCTCAAGGTCGAAGACCCGGAGCCAGACACCGTCGAGGAACGCCGCTAAACAGGTGGGCTGGGCAGTTAGATCTCCTATCGCTCTTAGCAACAAAGATTTCCCTCCCCTTCCCCAGACTCCCAAGAAAGATTGTGAGGAATGTATGCAACTCAAAGCGCTTGTCGTTAAGCAAAATGAGCAAATCAGCGCGCTTCTTGCGCGCATGGAGGCATTAGAAAAATCGAAAAACAGCGAGGATGTCACAAAACGCAAAATTGCCAAGAGGGACGCTCAACCGGAGCCCCCGGTAACAGCAATGGAGGCAGAGAAAATTGAATCGAGTCCGTCTGAGGAACCGGCGTGGGCCAAGCCCATTGAAGCCCTCACCGAGATGGTCACACAGCTTGCCAGCCAAATCGGCCTGATAACGTCCAAGATGGCCAAGTTCGACGCGCTAGAAGCTAATGTCAACCAGCTTATACTAACCACTCAAAAAGCTAAAAAGGGAGCCCCGTATGGGAAACCGTGCATGGCGAGTAGTCTCACGACTACCAACCTGAGCCAAGATGGCGGCCAGGCGTAAAAATAGGAAGGAAGATACAACGATCTTAGCCCAATGGAACTGCCGAGGAATTAAAGACAAAATAGGCGAATTACAACAATACATAGATAATGCGGAACACAAACCGGATATCCTTGCAATTCAAGAAACGAACTCGCGACCAAAACTCGCGGGGTACGTTACATACACCGATCCCAGTGAGAAAAGCACAGCCATCCTAGTCCGAAGCAACATTGCTGCAACGCAGCACATTACCATTCAGAGAGGGTGTGAACACGTTCTCTTGGAAATTCACAGCAGAGGCATAGGAAGCAAAAACAACATCTTTATACTCAACGGATACTGTCGGCCCTCCAAGAAGAACCTCGACATAGAGGGCACATTACTCGACAGCAAGAGAGAGGCGGGCAGCCGACCCCTATTGATATTAGGAGATTTCAATGCGCCTCACACAATATGGGGTTACAAATTTTGCTCCAAGAGAGGCAGGGTGCTGGCGAACCTCATGGATCAGCACACATTAGCTCTACTCAACGAACCAGACACTCCCACCCGCATGGGCACAAGTACAACCCGGGACACCACTCCAGACCTTACCCTGCTGAGTGGAACCTTGGACGTGTCGTGGCAGAACACAGGCGCGAACCTGGGGTCGGACCACGATATCCTCAGTATTACGATCAGGGGGCCCGCCTTCAAGGCCCGATTGGGAACAACAAAGATAACTGCCTGGGACAAACTTCGAAAAAGGCAAGCAGCCGATGAAGACGAGGACACGAACAGCACCAAATCGTATGGGGAATGGGCTAAGGAACAACTCGAGCTGGTAGACAAATACACCCAGAAAATTGCGACCACACTGCAGACACCCTGTGTGGACGCAAAGCTTGCCCACCTTTGGGAAGCACGGCACAGCCTCACCAGACGCTGGAAGAAACAACGACACAACAAGAAACTTCGCAAACGCATCCATGATCTCAACAAGCAAGCAGCTGAATACGCGTCCAAGCTGTGCAGAGAGAACTGGCTGAGCGTGTGTGATGGACTGCAGGGCACCCTTTCTACCAGGAAGACGTGGTGCCTCCTTCGTCACCTGATCGATCCTCTCGGCAGCAAGAGCGCCACTAATCGAAGCCTCACACGCACCCTCAACAACTATACTGGGGGTGCCGACAAACTCATCAAAGACCTGAAGGCCAAGTACCTGAAAACGGAGAAGGGTGATATCGCACCTCCCGACTACGCAGGACCTACTAATGAAGCGTTAGATAAGCCATTCACTGACACCGAGTTGATCTCAGCAATCTCCGAGAGCAACAGGGGCAGCGCGCCGGGACCCGATTCCATTACCTACAAGTTACTTAACAACCTCGAGCACAAGGCCCACAGACAGCTGCTCGGGTATATGAACCGGGTCTGGGAGTCTGGCAATCTTCCACACGAATGGAAAGAGGCAGAAGTCCGCTTCATACCCAAGCCTGGGAAGACACCTCACATCGACAACATGCGACCGATATCCCTCACGTCCTGCGTGGGGAAGGTCATGGAACGTATGGTACTTAAGAGGTTGCAGCGACATCTTGATGCCACCGATCAGATGCCAGAGACAATGTATGGCTTTAGGCAACACCTGGGCACCCAGGATGTTC
The DNA here is from genome assembly GCF_038994185.2 of Dermacentor albipictus. Lineage (NCBI taxonomy): Eukaryota > Metazoa > Arthropoda > Arachnida > Ixodida > Ixodidae > Dermacentor > Dermacentor albipictus. The sequence continues at coordinate 422,561,604 of NC_091821.1, forward strand.
TCGTACAACTCAACGAACTGGTAATTAAGCGAGCAACGAAGCAGGCGCCGCGAGCGATACTAGCGCTAGACCTCACAGGGGCATTTGATAACGTCACACATGAAAGTGTCCTCCGCAACCTGCGCAACACGGGTTGCGGAGTGAAAACTTACAACTACATCCGAGACTTTCTTCGTGACCGAACGGCAAGGATCAGAATAGGAGAGGAGACATCCCAACCGATCTACCTGGGGGATCGAGGAACGCCGCAAGGTTCGGTCCTTTCCCCTCTGTTATTTAACATTGCTCTCTTGCCGTTGCCCAAGCTTCTCGAATCAATAGATGGTCTGGGCCACGCATTATATGCCGACGACATCACCCTCTGGACTGCGAGGGCAGGGTCGGATGGCTGGATAGAAAACACGCTCCAAAAAGCGGCTGACACGATCAACAGCTATGTGAAGACATGTGGCCTTTGCTGTTCGCCTCAAAAATCGGAGCTGACCGTTGTCAGACCACGTGCATCAAGTACCCAAGCAGAAAATATAGAAATCACTTTGGAAGGGAACCGGATCCTCCCGGTACCACAACTCAGGATCCTGGGCCTCCTGATCCAGGCAGACGGCAAGGCAACAGCCATGATTAGAAAAATGAAGCTCACGTCAGACCAAATCTTGAACATGATCAGACGAGTGGCCAACAGGCAGAGGGGTCTGAAGGAATCGGACACCTTGCGCCTCGTTGAGGCCTTTGTTATATCACGAATCGTCTACGCGGCGCCGTACCTGCAGCTCCTCAAGAAGGACGTCTTACTACTTGACGCAATAATCAGGAAAGCCACGAAGCAGGCCCTGGGTATTCCCATACATTCATCCACGACAAAATTACTTCAAATGGGAGTGCACAACACAGTAGCCGAGCTCGTAGAAGCCCACCTATCCAATCAAAGGGTACGCCTTAGCCAGACCAAGGCGGGCAGAAGCGTCCTCCGCAAGCTAGGATGGCAAGAATCGCACTACACCCGCCACGACCAATTACCCGAAAAGCTGAGCGAGAAGTTGGAATGCAAACCACTACCACGCAACATGAACCCCACAAGGCATGCCGGACGACGCGACGCCCGCGCAAGAGCCATCTCCAGGACCCTGGAGGAAGACGACACTGTTTTATATACAGACGCCTCTCTATCGAAACGCTCCACGAGGGCAACAGTCGTGGTCACCGGGCTAGAAAAGCTGGTCACCTGCGCATCAATCTACACTCCGTCTTCGGAGGAAGCAGAAGAAGCAGCGATAGCTCTCGCACTCCTGCAACCAAACGTCACCAAGATCGTCACGGACTCACAGGCTGCATACAAGAACTACAGATCTGGCTGGGTGTCCCTTGGGGCACTAAAAATTCTTGGTAAAGCTACGCCTCCTAAACAAGCAATCGAATTAGTTTGGGTCCCGGCTCACTCCTTAGTTGAGGGCAATGAATATGCTCATCAACAGGCCCGAGCGCTAAACTCCCGGGCCAACGAGGAGGAGGCAAGGGGATGGCAACCCATCACAAACTACAGAGATATAATCAGATATTACAGGGACGGCAGGAAGACTTTCCCGCACCCCCACCACTCCTTGACCAGAGCCGAACAAACAATATACAGGCAAATCCAGGCAGGATCCTTTCCCCACCCCTGCCTCCAGAACAAAATGTACCCAGAGAGATATAAGAACACATGTCCTCACTGCAATGCATTAGGCACCCTTCGGCACGTCATAGGAGAGTGCAATTTTTCCATTGACCACCCCCCACCTATACCCATAACTAACCGCCCTGCTATCCCCACTCTTTCCGAGCGATGGGAGATCATGCTGTCCAGCCCCGCCCTGGAAGACCAGCTCCGACTGATCCACAGGGGCCAGGCGGCCCTGGAAGCATATGGAGCCCGCGAAGAGGGAGCCACCCCATCAGACGCTTAACGCATTTCAGTTCACAATGGACCAGTAAAGTTGTTTCTCTCTCTCTCTCAGAGAAACCGACAATCGGTGGCGCGCTGGATTGTTCGCTCGTTCCGAGCACGCTTAGCTGAGACGACTCGTGGAACGGGCAGCGCACTGACCACGACATGAACGAGAGATCGATTCGGCGCGGCGGTTAGTCCGGCGCCACAAGGGACAGCCAGCAGCTCAGGCGCGCGTCGTATACACAAAGCGCGCGCAGAAAGAAACGCGACACGATCGAGTGATTGTGCACTGCGCGCAGCGTTCCTTCTTTGCACATAGATATATTTTAAATTGTTGCTTTGGTGTAGTTCTCCGAGAGAAAACCGGTAGATGAAAGCTCAGGCCGGCCCACAAGGATTACTGCCGCCGAATGTCGAAAGCCTAGCTCCTCCGATCGGTGAAGCTCGTAAAACTACGGGAACGAAGAACAGCGGTAACGCCCGCGGAAATAGAGAACGCCAGTCAAAGCGCGCTGCACGGTAAAGCATTATGCGCCCTTTCGGTGATGCCGATGTGTACCATCGTTACTGTCGTGTCCCAGTTGCACGCTTTTCTATCGTTCGCCTGCTCTCTCTCTCTCTCTCTCTCAGTGGCTTGAATTATGAGCCAACATGCCCAAGCAAGTATATGCCGCTATAAGGTAAAACTCAGCGTCCGTATACACGACGTAATATTGGTCTCATAATCATCCGCATGTATATACGCGCAGAAGGGGGAAGCGCAATTACTCCCGCAAACAGCGTGACGAGGTCGTTGAACCCTCGGGCTTTTGAAACGCGACAAACGGGGGCCTGTGCTTCCGTGCACGCTGACATGACGCGTCGACATGACTGCAGCGTGCGCGGTTGTGTACGGGGCCTGCGCATAATGAAGTGCGCGTCTGTTTACCTCGTGCTCAGCAGTGAGTGCCCGTGTCGTTCCTGCACACTCGGGAAACGAGGTCTGCTGTATGTGCATAGCGGTCTGCTTTGCCGAAAACAACGCTGGCCCTCAAAGAGGCATTATGTTATGCAAGCCTCTCGCACCTAAATCGTTTCGCACTTGCTAGCATGACCTACTTTCTTCCGTCAATTCATTTGTGTGGGAAAGCTGTACCACACAAAGCGCATCCGGAGCTTCTAAGGCTTGGTCGCCGACGCCTGAGCGTAATGAACGGGAACCTCATCAATCAAGACGCAGGGAGAAAGAAAAAATTTTACGCCCTTATGTGGCCATCTTGTCCCCAAACAATTATCGTAATCTGTCTTGCGTACATTTTCTTTCTTTCTTTCTTTCTTTCTTTCTTTCTTTCTTTCTTTCTTTCTTTCTTTCTTTCTTTCTTTCTTTCTTTTAACGCTGATACCACTAGTATGCGCATTCCGCTCATGCAGACGTTCCAGCCGGCGGCGGCGGCAGACAGTCTCTCGGAAGAGCTCGTCTCTTCTTTTATTTCGCGCTGCTTTCCGCAGGAAGGAATAAACGTTTGCTGTGTGATTTTGTCTTATATAAGATCATTGGCACGCGAAAATGAATAATACTGGCTAACGGAGGTCCCAGGAGAGCCCATAAGATTATAATAGAGGGTTCATGATTACGTTGCGCTTAGTGTTACACTGACGATTTTAAGTGAAGGACAGGACGTGGTCGTACGTAGGCCAAACTACCAACTGTTTAATACTGCTAAAGAACTCGTTTATATACAAGGAGATATGGCGCGGGAGGGGGCAGATATAAAAAGATATGACAAGGCGACGACATGTGATCATACTTTGGGCCAGGCATACATCGTTCACTTGCACCCGTTCGCTCTGGCAAACTCGACCTCAACTTCGATAAGCGCGATGGACGGAGTGCTTACGCACATCTCTTTTTCTTTAGCTATCGAAACTGTCAGCTTTAGCTTTAGAAACTTTCATCAGCATGTTCAAGAAAGCGCATGAAGGTCTAGAATTCACGTACGAGACTCCTACCGAAGGTCGATGGCAGTACCTTGATATAAACAATAGGCTCAGAGGCTCCCACATCTGCTGGTGCTACAAAACTAGAGGTGAAAAAGAAATTCTGAGGTATGACTCTTGCCATTCTATGATTTGCATGAAGGTCTAGAATTCACGTACGAGACTCCTACCGAAGGTCGATGAAGTACCTTGACATAAACAATAGGCTCAGAGGCTCCCACATCTGCTGGTGCTACAAAACTAGAGGTGAAAAAGAAATTCTGAGGTATGACTCTTGCCATTCTAACAGCATAAAGAGAGCTATCGCCAATGCTTGCATCAGTCAAGCAGTTGATAAATTATGCCGCCATGCTATGGGGGAGAGCATCCATTTGCAAGTAAGCCGGGTACCCGAACAGTATGGTGGTACAAATCTGTGAAAACATGTTGCCCGAAATCAGAATCAACAGAAAACTGCAAAAAACATAGGAAAAAGAAAAATTGAAAAAAAAAGAACCCGTGGTGTTGCCTCACATCCATGGCTTGTCACATAGGACAAAAAAGACAGCCCAACGCCATGATGTTCAAGTACTGTTCTCCGCTCCGCAAAAACTAAAAGGCGTGTGCAAGAGGGTGAACGCAGGATCCAAAGAAAGCAGTCCAAACGCTACGGCCTGTCAGACTAAGCACGTGAAAAATTACGTGGAATGTGCCACTTCAGTGGTTTACCAAATCCCACTAGATTTCGGGAAAGTATACATTGGGCAAACTGGACGTTGTGTAAATGATAGGTTACGGGAGCACAAATACACGTGCCAGCTACTGACAGCACCTAGCAACTTGGCTGCACACTGCAAACAATGCAAACGCTCTCCGCTACTAGAAAACACCACAGTCATTGGCACATCAAAAACGAAAATGGGAAGCGCTTGCGATAGCTAAAGAAAGAGAGACGTGCGTAAGCACCCCGTCCATCGCGCTTAGCGATGTTGAGGTCGAGTTTGCCAGGGCGAATAGGTGCAAGGCGAATAGGTGCAAGTGAATAGGTGCAAGTGAAGTGCAAGTGAATAGGTGGCGAATAGGTACAAGTGAACGATGCATGCCTGGCCCAAAGTATGATCACATGCCGTAACCTTGTCATATCTATTTATATATCTCCCCCCTCCCCCCGCGCCATATCTCTTTGTGTATAAGCGCGTTCTTTAACAGTATTAAACAGTTGGTAGTTTAGCCTACGTGCGTCCACGCCCTATCCTTCACTTAAAATCGTCAGTGTAACACTAAGCGCAACATAGTCATTAACGTTCACCAACTAGCCCCCTTCATTGCTTTACTATATATAATAGAGGAGGAGGCGCAGGATCTCCAGGGCATCCAATGGGGCAGTGGACGGATCAAAGCTGGGACCAGGACGGTGCGGGTTCCAGCTTTGGTGGCCGCTTTGCCTCTCTGTGTCCTGGAGGCGCCGCCAGACTATACCAAACACGTTGGCACGTTGTTTACTTGCACTTGCGGCTCGATTTGCGAGCGGTGCGAAAAGAAGGAAGAGGCACGCCGGCTGCAGCGTCCTACAAAGAATTGCAGCTGCTATAACAGAGAGTCCGCTCCAGGGTGCATGGACCAATCCCGGAGTCAGTGCAATACCGGGTCGACCAGGCGAGGATGAAGCTGAGGATGAAAAATGTGGGTGACCCACCATGATTGCTCAGTGGCTATGGTTTTGGACTGCTGAGCACGAGGTCGCGGGATCGAACCCCGGCCACGGCGGCCGCATTTCGATGAGGGCGAAATTCGAAAACACCCGTGTACTTAGATTTAGGTGCACGTTAAAGAACTACAGCTGGTCGAAATTTCCGGAGTCTCCCACTACGGCGTGCCTCATAATCAGAAAGTGGTTTTGGCACGTAAAACCCCATAATTCTTTTAATATGTGCTGACAACGATGGCACGATACAACAAGCAAATGACGAACGGGCGCAGCAAATCCGGTTTAGAACTTTCACTTGTACCATATTGTGACACCTCTTACAATAGACAAGCCCCCACAAGATGGGCCCAGAGCAATTTTGCGGTTGAATCAAATTTCCCAAACCATATTCGACACAAAGTATGCAGATACGTAAGCGTAGATTCACTTACTATTGAGTTCGAATTTTATCGCCTGCTCGTAGTAGGCACATCCTTAACGAATAAACTGCATCAACATAAAAAAAAAATACAAGTGCACGCCAGTAACGTTGAGTAGCAGCTAGCTTTCATGCTCATTTCAAAGGTCGACTAGGCGTCGCAAGAACTTTATTCAAGCTAGAAACTAAATAAATAAATAAATAACACACTAACCTTCGTATGCAGACAATCACACGGAAACTTTTGTACGCGAAGGCTTAGCACTGCTAGAAATAACCCACGAGATAACTCAACAGTATTAATAATAACCAAACAGTGAGATAATAACCCACCAGTATTAGATTCCTTGACAGTATACTTTTATTTCGGGACGAGCAGGTTTACTGGAAGTACGAACCACGTGCCAATAAGCCACTGCTTCCGTACGACTCTGCTAATGCAAAACTGGTTAAGAGGGGCATTGCAAAATCATGCCTTTCTAACGCATTGTACAAGTCTTGTCCTGAACTAATGGCTGCTAACTTCAATGAACAAACCCTCTGGCTGACTGCTTCTGGGTACTGTTACGGTTGGCGTGTACCACCAACACCTCTTAGACAAGTTCCCTAGAGGGTGTTGGTACCACCCCGTGCAGGAAGGATGCTCGAAAGACACTGCTCTACCGAAACGGAAGATGGATTCCTAATTTGCTATGGTTGTCTCGTGGGGATGCCGATCTGGCAGGCGCCCCGCAGTGATGACGGGCCCCTTTGTACACGTGACCAAGGGGAGAACGCTTTCCGCGAACCAACGCCGCCTACGACCCACGACGCACGTGTAGCCGCCAGCGGAGAGAAGCACGTGCGAACGTCACCTGCGACAGGGATCAGCAGCCCATCCACGACCAGACTCAGTGCCTGTCATGTGACATTGACGTGAACACGATCCCGCCTACGATTTTAGGGGGCCTATTTAAGGGGCCCCGCAATGTACTTTTGACTTCATTCATTCTATTCTTCTTATCCTTCACCGAACTTTGAAATAAACAGTGCGAGTTTCGCACTGGAAATCGTCTCGTCCTTGCCTGGTCGCCATGGTCTACCGGACGCCTGCAGCCCGCCGACAACGCCACGCTACCCAATAGTAATGCCGGTCGAGCTTCGAGAAACGGCGTCGCAGCAGTACCCCACTCATGTACTAGTCCGTGTCGCCGAAAGCATCCTGAAACGGAGGTCGTCAAAACTACCGGATGTCTTGCGGGCTTCTGTTAGGAAACAGAAGTTTGCGGTGATTCCACGGCTTGTCACGTCGAATAAAAATGATTGGGCAAAAGGCGAATGTTCAAGTTTTTTTTTCTACTCCTGACGAGGTTCAAAAAATGTGCAAGATGAGCAATCCGGGCGCCTCGCACAAGATTGGGTGCAACAAGAAGCACAAGGACGAGTTCATCAAATTTGCGGTATCGATCGTGCAGAGTATACCGATTTCTTGTGGTAAGACAAGGCCAAAGTGGGAGGTCTGTAAATGATCGCCTCCGTGACCACCATGGAAATGTGAGGGACAAGTGCGGAGGGTTTCTTGATCTGCACTGTAGGAAGTCCGAGTCTAGTGATGATGGTAGTGCTGTTTTCAATTCCGGCCAAAGCGCGATCTCCGCTGCAATATCGAGCTGCGTGCAGATCTGTCAAGACTGCACCACCGTCACGAAAAGCAGCCGCCAACTGATGCGTGAAATTATCGAGGCAGATATAATAGATAGTTTAGGGGATAACTTTGCGTACCAGTTTTCGATTGCTTTAACATCGAAGAAATTGCGATGCTTGCAGCGTCACTTATTGTTTCGCTAGGTGCGCTTGCGTGATGTTCGGCCACAAAATGCCTTTGCACACCGCGCTTCGCGGGTCTCAATGAATTCTTGCAAGTTAGCGCTCGTGCGTCTCCTTTCACCGTAGTCGTCTGATTATGCGCTTGGAGTTTTTTGTCACCTCATACCAACACGCCCAAACAGCCCCGTTATTAAAGAGACGAAATAACTAATTAATTATTAGACAAACGGCAGACAAGGAGGTGGAGGGAAGGTTGCCATGGTGTGGCATCTTCCGCTCCCTTCGTTCCGTTTCTCTTCACGCGCCTTCCGCCATCCCCCATTTTCAACGTAACTGTCGGGAAAAACGCTCCATTTTGGATTTGAGTTTATTTGTTCTGTTTTCCAGGTATGAGCAGAAGCTAAACACTCTGCTCGTTGAACGCTCCTTCACACAGACAACATATGCTGTAGGCAAGATATCTGCTCAGAAATTAGGATGGGGCATTTTATACACAATAACAGAATTAACAGATTAAAAAAAACGAAAAAGAAACAAGGAAAATGGAGTACACTTATTACATTTATAATGCATATAATGCAAAACAAATGGATAAATCACACAAAAAGCAATCTAGGCACAACATTACTTGACTAAAAAGTTATAAGTGCAATCACAAATGTTTTGAAAAACGATTGTAACCTGTCTGAATAACTTGCACGTATACCGTCTCGTGTATATTACACGGCTTAGTTGGTGACAAACGCACACTCCAATTTCTCGATGTATTTTCCAGCCGCGTTTGCACTCCGTCGGCGCTTCCGGAATCTCGGTGACCACGGTCGTGACGTCTGCTTCAACGCCACTGGTGGCAAACACTGCGTGAGCTGGCGTGCGTGAACGCTTTTGTCTGTAATGCTAACAGAATTTATTGTTGTGATGGTGCACAGTTACGTGTATAGGCGGCTTGTGACGACCTATATACGCTGTCAGTGCCAGGAGCCGCCAGTCTGCACGTGCAATAAAAATGGAAACAGTTCTCTCTCTCTGTGTGTGTGTGTGTGTGTGTGTGTGTGTGTGTGCGTGCGTGCGTGCGCGCGTGTGTGTGTGTGTGTGTGTGTGTGTGTGTGTGTGTGTGTGTGTGTGTGTGTGTGTGTGTGTGTGTGTGTGTGTGTGTGTGTGTGTGTGTGTGTGTGTGTGTGTGTGTTTAGTCCGACCGCCTCGCGATTTACAACAGAAAATGTGCAGTACATGTGCCTGATCGACTAGCATGGCTACCCCATGCGGATGGAGGTGCTGAGAGCGGTTAGAGCCTCCGACAAAACTAGAACAAAGACAACAACGAAACCGCCTTTATGTTAATCGTCGACTCGGGTTCCGTTCCTTGATGTGCACGGTAGAAACGGCACCGCCTTTTTTTGAAATATTAACCCTTTGAGACGTTGTCTATGTGCGTAGCAGGAGAGTGCATCAATAGCAAAATCACTGATGAAAGTAATGGTGTTTAAAATGTGTTTCATACAACTTGAAACAACTTTTATTGGAACTGTGCTGCAATTTTCAACAACGTGCGCAATATTTTAGCAAAATGAGTGGGAAGGTAGACGACTGGGTGTTCTTACTCTGTGTCAGTATGATGTATGCAGCGGGTTCACTTCTTTCATTGTTTTTCACAATGCCATGTACCAGGCATAATTTTCAAGTGGCTGGATAAGTGCTTTTCAAGCTTTTCAAAACACAAAATGGTATATGTTCTCATATTTGATGTTCCTGTAGTGATTTCTCGCATGGAGTCGAAATTTTGTAACTTTGACAAAACTCGCTAAACAATCTAAAATTATTTATCTTTTCTGCAGCTGTACGCTTTCTATGATTCTGAAGATGCAAGAAATGTGATGAAAGCAAGTTTTCAATCAACGGGATAGAGTGGCGCCTGAAAGCGTTAAGCATGAAATGCTTTTCGCTCCTGTTGTCGGTGACCTTCACATCACCTTGAACCAAAAGCCAGAGTCGTCATCCGGGCACTCAAACGAGATCACCCGGGCAACCATTGACACCCTTAAAAAATGCGGTCTCTGCCCCCCAACCTTCGCACAGCACCGCACTACACACGCTACTTACTGCCCAAACAAGTTACAAAAGATATTGCTTCCGAGTTCTTCCTAATGTTTGTTCACAATATCACTCAAGCTTTTAGTAAGCTTCTATTACGCTTCTAGCAGTAACTTCTAGTACGCTGAAGTTTTATTTGTCATTTCCAATAGCGACGTTCAAAAGGCAGATACAGGGCACCATACACTTCATTGTCATCTTCTGGCGCTGAGGGCTGAAGCGTGGTATGAAATCTCGGTAGGGGCAGTTAGTCAAAAGCACAAAAAATATTTAAACTTAAATTTGTTTTCTTCCCGGCGAGCTAAATGAAAACAAATCACAAATGTACTCTCCAACACTTACGGCCTTTTGTGCAATTCACAGGCTCCAAGTGTTCAGAGCAAGCACTTCAGAGCAAGACGGAGGGCATTTTTACGAGGGCAGGGAGTGCGGGGACTGTGTTCGCCCAGTTTGTTGCAGTGCCGTAGCGCAGCGCAGCGCAATTTGGGCATAAAAGGGTTGCATGCGAAGTCTCTAACTTCGCGCACAGGGGGCCACCGCTTTCCTTCTCTCTTTCCTCCGAAGGCAGCGTGCAGCAGCGGAGAGGAAAACACTTGCTGCTGTCCGCTCCTAAACAGACCAGGTAAATAAGGTGGAAAGTTTTCATCTTTCCGGAGGGGGGGGGTGCAGGAGGGGGGGGGTGCAGGAGGGGGGGGGCCTAGGGCCCGATCAACTTTCTGAACCCCACACATAAGCAAATAAATAAATAAATAAATAACTTTTAATAACATCCGCTCTTGAAGAAACTTCGTGTACCCTTGAAGAATTGTTCACTGAAGTGACGGCCTTATAAGAGCAATTACAAGACCTCGCAGTAGGAGACAGTTCAATTTCACAGCCCGAGTCCCCTCACTCCACCAAGAGACAGGCGTCTCTTTATGAACCGTACGACAAGCGGATTCAGTGAAATACGTTGGGAAGACATGTGCTAATAGTTTTTTAGCGCAAAGAAACTATTAACATGCAATACTAACTAGCCCACCAGTCTGTTTTGAAGACTGATTTTGAATGCGTTTTGTGCGCATTAGGTCGCACAAATACACATCAATGATAAAAGCCATGTGCGTCTTCTGAAAGTTTTAATGCGCATAGATACAATCAAGAAATTTTTTCCAGAAGAAAGGTCACTTGAGAAGACAATACATAACATATATAAAAAATTACACAACAATATAATGTCTAAATAAGTCTTCTGACTAGAATTACTAGCATAAAGCAACGAAACACCATAACACAATAGTTTAATTACTTGTCAAAGCATGCCTTAGGTCATTGATTTCAATTACAGCCCGGGAGCACAATAAAGGCTTGTAGGGTAATAAATTATCAAGCATACAAATAAACAATCATATTAACAAATAAATAAACAAATAATAAGACAGCGATATCTCAAAAGTGCGAAAGGAAACGAGAGGAAGTAGGAATAGCGTGGATTGCGTTATTGAGCAGCTGATACAGCATGTGACGAATCAAAATTAATAAGGAAAATGCACAGCATTGACTAATAAGTTTTACAAAAGAGCGCAACCAAACATCTTCGCATAACCGAAAGGCCTCACTCTGCTTGCGCTGTTATGTACCCCATTTTCGTTGCTTTGTACAACTTTTTGCATTGTTTTCTAAGCCAGGTGGTTCGCGTGAAGCTTCCCTCACTGCCTCCTCTCGCATTAGCGCTTGATAACTTTTGCCAACTGAAGACCTCATGTATTCCTTACTGTAGAAGGATCATCCTCCTTAAAACTGGCGCCCTGGTACAAAACGGGTAAGAGATATGCGATAACTACCAAATTCTTTCTTCTATCAAGACTTATCGCCACGCAACTTTCATGAAGACGCACCCCTCCATTAGAACGAGACCAAACAATTTTCTGAATCCGTCAGTTACGCCGAATCAGATTCAGCCAGTTACGCCGAATCAGCCAGTTGAGCGCGTATTTTTCTCAAGTCTCTGTGTGACTGCGCTTGGCTGTCCGTGCGCCTGAGGAGTACGACATACACGGCTTGTGCGCTTCATTTTGGAGGCAATCTGCGCCGCCTATAGTGTTACGTTACCGCTGGTGCTTATGCAATGTAAAATATGTTTCCTTCTCGGCATCAGACGGGTTTTGGCGAAGTACCGATAAGCGATGAGCCCACTGTTGGCTTTGTCGTTGGTGCTATTGGTGGTGCGTTTGTAGCTCGTGCACATTGCGACGTCCGCAGCCGTGGCACAATCAAGGTCGATGCTTATTTTCGATTTCTCGTTTTATTTCTCGTCGTCACCATGATGTTCCGTATAAAGTCCAAAAGGCATATACGAAAGCTAGAGCGCACCCACACATCGCGAGTGCGAGAAAAAGCACGTAACAGCTAGTGAGGCCGAAATGTATGGAGGCTTGATAGGAATTATCTTCCCACGTGCTCGACATTCGGTTTAGTTGTAGGTCACGTGATCAAACGCGCACTTGGGAAGGAGAGTGCGCGTCTTCTCCTCTATTCCTGCCATAACTACGAATGACTGTGCACGGCTGATGCTTACGCGGCTCGCATGCCGTATCTAATTGTTGGTAATCATTGGTGGGTGCAATGATCAAGGGTGAGCTGGGATGGCTGCTAACTTCATGCGCGCTGTCTTCCTTTTCGGGCTGTCTTTCCGCGATTAACAATAAAATTTTAAGTGAAAAGGTAGAGGCAACTCAAAAGAAACTTCAAATGATGTGGGTAACAGAACTCTGGTAATAACCCCCCCCCCCCCCCCGGAAAATATTGGAGAGGGCTCGGGCCGATCGGGTGAGCCTTTGGTCTGCTTGGGGGCGGACAGCAGCGAGTGCTTCACGGTCCCGCTGCGGTACGGTGACCTCAGAGGGAAAGCGGCGGCCCGCGCGCATAACTTCGAAATATAGATTTCGCATGCAGCGCCTATGCCCAAAACATGCTGCGGTGTGGCGCCGCAATGAAATGGACGGACGCAATCACCACAAGCCAAAACAAAATATGTATTCTCAATTAAAGAAGCCCTGCATGAGATGAAAACCAAGTGCAAAGAGCGACGGCACGAGTTGGAGCCCCGTTTCTCCTCTGTCGTGACGTCACGGTGTCACGTGATTTTAAAGGCGACACCGCCGCGCCTGAGGAGCTGGGTTGAGCTCTAGTAATATGCTTCGCATAAAATGAGAACACATGCTGTGAAAGGTAAAATGTGACTATTTGAATGCCAAAGCAGTTACAGGCTTCAGCGACAGCACAGTAAGCCGCAGAACCAAGAGAAACAGAACGTTGTTTCAGAGAAGGCAGAGTGGTCAGCCTGAGGATGACTTCCTTAGTCTGCTGCTCTGTGCTGAAAGAAAGGGGGAAAAAAAAAAAGAGGCTGGTGAGGGGTGATGAATGAATCAATGAACATTTATTGAAAGCAGTATGGCACTTTGCCAGCACGATGTAGGATTTCCAAACAGGTGTTTATTTTCAAGCTTACCTTATTATTTAACCGCTATTTCTTTTTCTAGAAGACATACAGCCAGAGAATAACATGCCAATGGTGGAAAATGTAGCTTTAACCAAATGAGCGCAAGAATAATGACCCTGCATTTCCCATCGGCCTCTAAGTCACAGTCCATGAGTTCTGTGCTTTTGTATATCACTGCAACTAATTCTGTGCATCTCATTTGATTTCTTCACTTGCCTTTTGACCTCTGAAGCTAGTCGGACACTTTGAGATGCCACAGCCCAATTTCAACAAATCCTTTTGTAATTTATTTCTACTGCACTGGCAGATTATATATTATAATTCATCCTGAGTGTTTGCCCAATAACTCCCTAAATAAGAAAATAAAGGGTGAAAATATCTAGGTTGCTGTTCTTTAGCCCAGCACACGTAATTTACTGAAGACTACACAGCCTGTACTAAAAGAAAAAAAAACACTGTCATATCTAGAAGTAGGTGTAAGCACAAACTACTTTGAATAGCATCAACTCTCATTGCTGTCTCTTTCATTAGGAGAGAATATCTAACTCCTTTCATCACCTTCTGGTTCTGTGTTTACATAGATGAGTGGGCCCAGACAAACTCGATGAAGAGAGAGTACAGTGTATGAAGAGGAAAACTGCATGTTACAGTGGATGGCATGCTCATAAAAGCGATATTGTAAACAAGACATGGGTTATGCAATGGCTACTGCAGCACATCCTGCTGTAGTTATCACAGTTACGTGAACAACCTGGTGGGATGATGCTGAAGAATCATGCATGCAGAGACAGCATGCTTTGCTGGAATAGATGTCAAGCAAGGGCACACACTGCAGTAGCTGCAAAGGTGTTGGTATGGAGTTTAAGTGCATGACATAACATGCATGCATTTGTCTCTGTGACGTACGAACTCAAGGGAGACCACATATTAAATCAGGCTTGGAGATTGCTAAACTGAAATTTTCTGTTACACGCACACGCGTACAACCAACTTCTCAGGAGGCAAGTACCCAGACATCACTCTTTCCTCGAACCCATTACAAGAAACTGCAATAACATGACTAGCAGGACCATTTATTCCTCCTATGGTCATGATTATCACTTTTTCTTTCTTGCTTCCTCTTAATTTTCAAAACTGACACGTGCCTCCCTTTTTCTGAAATACACTAAGTGTTTCACAAACAGCAACACTTCGTCTATCATGCTGGCACTCATCTGGCAGTGGATATCAGGTGAGTGATCAGGTGAGTGAGGTAGTACCTGGTGAGAAATGAAATCCTGTTTGGATACTGTAGTGCAATTTTATTTCATAAGTGATGACAAGTCATGGACTACGTTTGGTGAGGCATGCTAAAGCTTGGAAACTGGCGAGACTCTTTCAGACACCATCAGGCCAGCGAGAATCTTGAGTTCAAACCTGGCTAATGTCACGTGTAAGACTCTTTTTAAAATTAACTGATGGGGGGCACAGGTGAAAGGCTTGTCTACAAGCACAAGCAGCTTAAATAAAGCAGTTTATAAGCTTAGAACTTGGCAAGCTGCATGGTAGCATTACTGAGTTGCCAAATTATTCAGCATTTAAAAAGTCACTCACGTGATGGAGGCTAAAGAATATTCTCAGTAGCATCTTGGTTGTCTCCAGTGAAGGCACGACAGATGTTGGAAAGTACAGCTAGCTCTGAGCTTGGTAGCACATGAGCATTTATACCAGTTTCCCAATACTGCACCACCCCATCCTGCTGTGGCTTGATGCATGTCAAGTGGGACCTATGCAGGAAAGGTATCTTGATGAAGCTGTGAAAATGAAGAACCAACTATGTGCTATTATTCAAGGTGTAATATACCATGGTCAAATGTGTGGCAGCAAAAATGATAAAAAGTTGATTGCATAATGCTACTCATGCATCCTTGCACATAAGTCCCATTTGTGGGAGTGATCAAACATTGTGTGCTGTTGAGCCAAACTGAGAGACATGACCTGCTGCTTAAATCCATTAATGAATGTTACCAAATTGGCACAAATATAATGCAGGTGACACATGGGCTTCCGACTGCTTAGTATATACCTAGGTATTTGATTATAACCTGAAATAATGACACCTAATGCCATAACACTGTTGCACCCATGGGTTTAATGCCATGGGCAATCTGTCACAGCTGACACCTGCACACATGCCAGAGCTCTTGAGGGAACACACTGCAGCAATGGATTGTCACATCATGCTGTTCTAGAACACTCTAACAGCAGCATCACTACAGCGATTGGGTTACTGGCCCTTATGATCCTCTATGGGCATTCTTTACTGTAGCTGTACTTTGCATCATAGCTTCCATATCTTGTTCACTTAGGTGTGGTATTCCCTATTAGCAGGCTCATGCCCCCTGCCATTGAGTGTGTGTGTATACAGTTGTAACCTCAATATAAAAAACATGAATACAATGAATTAACAGATGTAAAGAAAGCATTTTCCTTCTAGATGTTACTTGGTCGTAATGAGCTTTTATAGAAATGTGACGAAGGGAGCTAATAAAAAGAAATTAGTTTATATTTATGCACACACTGCGCACATAAATTCACACATGCTGTCAGTAAAAAGTGAAAGCAATTGAGGACAAAATATTAAGAGCATAATTTTTCTGTACTCTCAATATGTCTTCTCCATTCTGCTGAGAGACTGCAATTTGTTGAACTATATAGATATGTAATATTAGCAGAATAAAAGCCACAAATTAGTTATAGTAATCTTTATGTATAAAATTTCCTGCTAGGCACTGCATTGCTATGCTTTCTAAACATCGTTATTGTTCTTTTTGCATACATCATAGACAACTTTCATTGCGTTAAAGCAATGTGAGATGAATATAAGGACTGGGACTTGTTCCTTGGTACTGTTCTGGCATAACTACCACCCTTTGTAAATGGTGCCGACATGGAACATTGCAGCACCAATTCAATTCAAAGTCTCGGCAGCTGCTTTCATTTCTACTAGCTATATATAGAGGGTGTGAAGTTGCCCAAGACAAATTGCAGATTTTGTTGTTTAGCTTCGCAGTGGTCCCGTGCAGTACCACCAGTACAGTTGAGCACTGTGATTTTTCTACTCTTTTGTTTTACCATTCTCCTTCTAAACCATTTTCCTGCACTCACTTGCAGTGTGTCTCAGCTGCAAAAACTTGAAACAGTTGCAGCTAATCTACAGTGGCACATAAACATTTTGCAGTTTGCAGTGTGGCTTTGATGCAGTACAGAGTACAAAATTGCAGCAAAGAGAGATGGAATTATACATAGAAGGGCTGATGAAACTTACCACTCTAGCCCGGTCTAGTAGTAATATGAGGCAAGGACAACAGCAGCACAGAACAAGCTGTCCTGTGGGACAAACAGCTTCAAATTAGGTGAACGCCGCCGAATCGCACAACTGTGACAGCCGCAAGCTACCTAAAATACTTACTCCATTATAGAACTCCGAAACGCAGACGTCAGTGTCGGAATCCCAAAGGCAGCGGCAAGCCATCCTGCAAAAAGAAAACAATACCCAGTGCACAACCTCACATTGCTTCGTATACGGAATATTACGCAACAAGAGCAAATAACACAAGTTGCTAGACTTCAGTGTTGCATGAGTTAATTAAATTTGCAACATTTGCAATCTACTACAAATATCTGCCCGACATGGTCTCCGCTACACAGACCACTCTGGGCATTTATCCTGCATTGCAGCTTACTAGAGGTGAGTGTTATCACTCACCTTGCTCCTTCACCGCGTTGTTCGCTGATGACTACTTGCACCACGTACTTGTATCTTTCGAAACCCAATTCTGAAACATAATTTGGACACAAACGATACGCGTGACAGCAAATTCTAAAGAATGTACCTTGTAGTCTTTCGCATATCCTTTGCGAGGTTTCTTTCGTCCACTGTGCTACCTGACTGGAGTCGTAAATTTTGTCGTCGAACTCAGTCATCAAGGCATCTTTCAAACACTCTCGGGCCGCTTGGGCTGAAAACCTATAAAAAACGGAGCTGTTTCTCAAACAACGATATCGCTAGCACTTTAAAAATAAACAGACGATACTGTAATGTCGGTAAGGCTATATAATTAACGCAGTGTTACGAAATAAACCTACTTTTTATCAGGTGCCAAACGCAACTCGTATGTGTTGGCGGCCATTTTAGTTTGGCAAACGTAACCATGGTTGTCATGACGACGACGTTATGGATTTGATAGAGGCACCATAGTGGTTGTCCTGCTTTCTAGCCATCTGGTGGTCATCCGCTCAAATCATAGGCTCAAATGAAATAGACGCGTAGACTGAAAGTCACCCCACTATGTTACGCTATGCTCACCCGGCAGCGCCTCCATATGGCGCCTTCTCGGAAGCGCTGCATTAGGCAGCATAGTAGCAAGAGCTTGGTGGCGCAAGCCACCGCCCCGTTCCAAAGGGGACGCTCATAACATACATCCATCCATCCATCCATCCATCCATGCATTTGTTCATCTCATCTTTTTGCAGTGGCGTGTTTCGATGGCTGGCTGTGTATGTCTCGCAGTGCTGGTACAGTTGGTGCGGGGATGAGTTGAATCGGCGTTCCTAATCAACCAGCGCCGACACTATGTCGGCGACTGGCATGTTAGCCGTTGCTGTCACGCTGCTGAGCTTCGTCGTACCCTTCGCTAGCTGTCACGGAAAAGCAGAGCACTCGCAACGAGGCCGCCAACAGGAACTCGAAGTCGTCGGCCGAATCCTGAGTGTCTTCGCGAAGCAAGAGAAAGATCCGTGCATACCACGCGGGCGCATCCTAGCTATCATACGGACTGAAAAAACCAGGTTGTCTAGTACTTTGTGACGTTTCTAGCGTAGCGGGCTTTCGATGATAAAAGCAGATAAAAGCTTCAGCGTGTCCATTTGGCTACAACCGTTTCCATGGCATTTGGTGCAGTACGCTTTGCGAGCAAGCTCACAATATACATTTTCGTTTTGGACAACGCGGTATACTTACTGTAGTGCTTGCTGCTCGATGTGCGATACTCCAGAACTAACAGTTTGTGGCAACGACAAAAAATAAAAATCATGCGCCTCAAGCGATGCCACTGCATGGTTATCGCTTCGACGCGGTAATCGTGTTAACTGCAGCTACTTTGCTCCCCATGCCTTTCGAGCAAAGCACCACGCAGCTAACCTGCTTTTTGCAGCACAAAACTTGCTTCCAAAATTGCTTAACATTTGCATAGGGTATATATTTTACTTGCCCACATGTTGCACGACAGGTGACGCGGCGAAAAAATACATAAACAAGTACATCTACTTTTGAGAGCCCACGTTCATGTACCAGAGATCGGACGATCTCTGATACGAGGGTGGCGTCCATGAAATCGATCAAATCCTCACTACCTGCAAGCATGGCACCAGCCAAAGTTTATGCCAAAACGTTTTCTGGCATATTGGCACATATTATAAATATGACTGCTTTCAATGACTGCCCATAAAAAAGGCGTCTGGTAAGAACGACAACCATCTATAGTTCCACCCGAGTCTTGCAGAGGCTTTGATTGATGAGAGCACCCTACCACAGCCCCACAACAAAGGATGCAAATCATCAGGTGCCCGAAGATGTCGTTGCTTTTCGCCTCGCCACTTCCCCAAGTCGATATCAAAAGCCCACAAGAAGATGCTTCATGTGCTCATAACGATTCTCGTGTGACCATTAGGCGAGGTTTGCTATGCGGCACTGTGCACCATTCCTTCCTTTGAAATGTACCACACAGAAGCCAACATTTAGAGCCATGCTTAAACCAAGCAGCGCAAAGAATACGACTTGTTACTAAGATAAGGCCAATAACACAGGCATTCATGAAAATAACAGTATCACTCTATTTTAGTGCAAAGAACACACTTTCTCTGCTAACGTCAGAATTTGGAAGCCCTGCAGTCAAGTTTTATTAGTACTGTCGTTAAGATTTTTTATATTTTCCACAATATAACCGATATATTTAGCTTGCTTTTGCAGAGTGCAAAATACCAAAAGGGTTAAAGCATGCATCTTTGTGTTATACAGTAAAAGCTCGTTAATTCGAACTTCAATAATGCGAATTTATAGATAATTCGAACTGTACGATTTGGTCCGGCCAAGCTCCACAAAAGTCTATGCATAAAAAAGTCCGTTCATTCCAACGCGAGAAAGTTCTGCCACGGATAATTCGAACTACGCGCCACCATGCCGGCGGCTTGGAGCCTGGCACACGGCCAGAGAAACGCACCTATTGCCTACACAAAAGGCTGCGTCGCCTCCGAAACGGAGAGAATGGCGAGAGAAGGCAAAATCGGGAAAAATCTAACCGGTGCAGGATCGGCCAGAAGGCAGCAGCAGCTGTCTCCTCTCTGTTCTCAGTTGACCTCCGAGACTTCTTGCCCGTCTCAAATCTCGGCGGCTTTGCAAATCTCCTTTGCTGACTATGTCGACATGGACGAAAGTGCAGTGGTGTGTGGTGCGCTGATAGACGACACAATTTATCAGGTCAGAAGCGCTGAACCTGTCGCTGCTAATGATGAGGAGGAGGAGGAATACGAAGCGCCAGTGTGGCCCTCCGCTGCAGAGGTCATGGCTGGATTGAATGCTAGCCGTCTCTTCTTCAGTTTTGAAGAAGGCAAAGAGGAGGCCTTCAGCCACATTCGCTCATTAGAGCAAAAAGTGCTAGCTGTCACCTTTGAGGAAAAAAGGCAGACTACGATCACGGACTTTTTCAAACATTAAATTTCTGACATGTCCTAGTGCTTCCAAATCGCAGTGTACTGTTGTTCGCCTTCAATTTCATTAGTTCAAACTTTCGTTAATTCAAACTGAAGCGGCTTCCCCTTATGGTTTGAATTAACAAGCTTTTACTGTAGTACTCTTAACATGAGAAGACTTTTCAAGCTTTATTGGCAAGTGTGTAGACAGCAAGGTCTAATACTTTTCTTTGTTTCCATTCTCCCTGCACTGTCAGGTACAGCACCAATTTGTCCATCATAATGGTGTTCATATCCAACCTCGTCTTGATGTTCAACCTCTTCGTCATGGTGGTGACACGGTACCTGCGCTACGACATTCGGAACAGCATCGGCCAGCTCCTCCGAGAGGCCGCCAATGAAGACATCTCACTTGTTCCAAGCTCCTTTTATTAACCAATTAGAAAGGAGACACTGTGAAAGATTGGAACCACTACAATACAGAGGTTTTGCTCGTGCACTGCAGTTGGTGGAACTGTGTGTACAGGGTGGTAATGTGTATCATGTGCGATACCAGCAGTATAAGTAGTAGCAGCAGTTGTAATAGCAACTCTTTTTTTTTTCTTAACCTTAACAACACTCATTACCCCTGCGCTTGCGTGGCACCATTTACGCCGAACATGACAACAAAAGTTTAATAAAAAATGCAGCAACTTATTATAAAATGGTCTCGCTAATGTGTACACATAAAAATAAGAAAATATGGCATCACTAGAAATGAATTGACAAAAGCAGTGACACAGCTGAGCAAGCACTTATACGTCGTCTTTAACACTTTCCAGTTCCGTTTCTCAAGAACAGCAGCAGCTAGCTGTAACTGACTGGTCACTTTTTGAAATCTCTCTCAAAAAATACTATGTGAGATGCACACAAGTTGGTCACTTTGTTGGACATGAGAGTCAACAATTGGTGAACAAGTCACTGATTACCAGCCTTGGTGCTTTAAGTCCTCTTGTGAACCATTACTAACAAATATTGCATGCATGCTGATACCATGACCCCTTGGATGAACACAAACCATTGGTTGAATCAATCAAACCTGGCAAAAATATAAACTCGTGCTTGAACAAAGACCATGAATGCTTTTATCCTCAAAAAAAAAAGAAAAGCCAAAATGCACCAAAACCAGACAATGTATACATGTTTGGGGACGCCACCACCTTTGTACTCTCCTATTTTTCCTACTTGCCCCATTGTTGAGCAAGACAACAACATAGCATGCTAACTTGGCAACTACATTTTGTTCTCGAAGCTTGTAACTGTTCAAGAACAGAAACAAAACCAAAAAATACACAGAACAAACACGGCAAGCTGGAGTAAATATACATACAATAATTATATATATGTATATATTTATATATATAATATGCTACAAGTGCACGTTAAGCATCTCAACATGTACCATGGCACTGGCAATGCCCGAAATAGTAACTAAACTTAGCGGTTCACGTGGTGCACCCTGAGACACCCTAGCGAATGATGTTTTAGGAGCATTTCACATATGGGGGGTCTGTAAGAAAGCCAGAGAACAACTTTAACGAAATTTGCACGCTACAGCAAGTGCAGTATGCCTTTAATCATTTACGATGGTAAGACCCATACGAGCCATGCGTTGCTGCAAACTATACCATATAAAATGCGGAATTTGACAGCGAGAGAGGGACCTCGATGAACCTACTCAATCCAGTGCACTGTGCTCAGATTCAGGATCCAGCCGACGGCACAAGATGTCATACTCCCGAAGTGAGCCACTGAGATGAGAGCACAGTAAGCCTATGCTAAATTGTGCGCAGTGTTGTTTCCGACTGCTCTGGAAAGACAAGGCGTGCGTGTTCGGTCCCCTTTTTGAACCACATACTCCATGCGCACTTCAGTGCGCAAACAAAATGTGACAAAAAGAGGAGGAGACGTAGCAGCACTGCCAGTGCTAAATGATAAATCTTTTGTACGTGTTTACCTATGCCGTGTAGACACTTTTCGTATTTGTGCTAACAAGTCGGTGATGACAGGCTTACGTCAAGGAGACAGCTCAAAGACACACAGTCTTTCAACAGTGACAGGAGTAAAGAAGAAAAATGACCACTGTGAAAGATGAAGAGCTACAGACAACGTACAATTGCACCAGTCATTGTAAACCATTCATGTAAGAATGACTAGATACCCCGTCAATACCAAGCGTAAGAAGACAATACGGAATGATATGTGCAACGAAAGCACAACGCCACTGAGAGAATAAAAGAAATGCGTGCACACGTGTTATTAAATGAGCCTGGCTCAGCAGTAAATTACAAGTCTACAAAGTAGTAAAGCAGCGTAACTAGCCCTCCAAATGATGACAGCAAAGAGAAAAATAGCTATAGTAGCCAGATTCAGTACTCAGTGTCCTAGAAAATTCCACAGCACAGAAAAAGAGAGTAAACAATGCAGACAAAATGAGGAAAGGAAAGGAGGAAAAGAATGGAAAACTGCACGACATTAGTGGCTGCCACTTTTACATGGAATAAATCTAACTGCTACAAAGTGAACAAATTGGGGAGGGGGGGGGGGGAGGGGTAGGACAAAGAGAACAAACGGGGAACAAAAAATATGCCACCACAATGGCGCTTTCCTCTGTGGACAAAAACACCCAGCTCTCCAGAAGTGGGTGCACTAACTCCTGCCGTCGGCCCTCCCCGTGCTCTTATATCCAGGTGATGGCAGGTGCCATCCCGATTTTGCTGTTTCAGGCTTGGGAGCTTGTGGCTCCAACTGCTTCATCGATGTTGACTATTTCGAATTCACCGACCTTGTTGCCGGCAAACTCAACAAAAGTGGCACGATCACTTTGCCCGAGGCTGCGCTTGAACACTGCAAGAAAGAAGAGAAGAAAAAATATAAGAAAAAAGAAATAATGCTGCAATTATGCAGACTGCCTTGGTGTATTTACACCAGTTCCCAGCTCTCAACATAACTGGATTTTTCTTCGTTAA
Source organism: Dermacentor albipictus (assembly GCF_038994185.2). Taxonomy (NCBI): domain Eukaryota; kingdom Metazoa; phylum Arthropoda; class Arachnida; order Ixodida; family Ixodidae; genus Dermacentor; species Dermacentor albipictus. The sequence continues at coordinate 422,584,728 of NC_091821.1, forward strand.
TAGGCCCTGGACAGCAATAGGCACTTTGCATGATCTGTTCAACTGATTTCAATGCCAGTAAAGAGGTCACTTAAATGCTTCTCTAAACACGTGTAAGAATTTTAAAGCACTAACAGCAGCAGCAAACAAATTCTAGTGTGAACTAATCTCTTTTAATAAAATAGTATGTTGCTGTTACCACAAACATAGGTTGTTAACCAAAAAAGGTTGTTAACTGGTGGATTGCCTTCTAATCTTTCCTTACAGTGCCAAGACTGCCAAGATTGTAACTGCACGCCTGAGTTCGATGAATGCGCGATATTGTACAGGCATAGGAATGACGATACGTATCTTATGGTCAAGGCGTGGCATTCCAATAATGGTGGAAATGCGTGTGTGAGTCAGCCTTCAATTACCTTACATAAGGAAGAGATAAAATGCCTTAACAGTTACCTATCGTGTAGAACGGCACGTGGTGCTACCATTCCAGAGCATGCGCAGATGAGTTTTGTGTCTTCTTTCTTTGTTTGCCTGAGTTGGCGTTCATGTTGTCCACTTCTCCTCTCATTTTTTAAATTTATTTTATAAGGTTTTACGTGCCTAAACCACTTTCTGATTATGAGGCATGCTGTAGTGGAGGACTCTGGAAATTTTGACCATCTGGTGTTCTTTAACGTGCACCTGAATCTAAGTACACAGGTGTTTTTACATTTCGCCCCCGTTGAAATGCGGCCACCGTGGCCTGTGACCGTGCTCAGCCATGACCTCATGCTCAGTAGCCCAACACCATAGCCACTGAGCAACCACGGCGGGTTTCTCCTATCTTGTGTCTGTATCTGCACGCCTTACCCCTTCTTTGCATTATGTTACCACAAAGCTAGGTTCTGCATTCTATATATATTAGCAGTATCGTCACAGAATTTTCTCACAGGGCCATAATGTTTCGTACAAGAATTACTAGATGGAACACTGAGCGAGAATTTGAGGAACTGATGGGCTCGACTTTTTTTGTTAGTTACAACCACAGAAGCAAAAAGACAATGAAGCGAGAGCAAGCACAAGGAAAATTAACCTATTGTTTATTGTCAAAATAAAAGAATAGCAGAGCTAAAGTGTTTGAAAACATTACTTGCTGCAAGTGGAAGCCAGACCCACATCTTTCACATTAAGCAATCGGTTATTTACCATTTAAGCTACCATGGCAGCCATACACCCATCAACCTTCTTGGGTGTTTGTATATCGTTATAATATCAGCCCTAGCAGTGTTAGCCAGTGCGGCTCATGGTCATGGCAGCAGATATGGATTGCCTGTGGCTAAAACGATGTTCCACATCCACTTCTACGGCCCTGAGTGGCACTGGTTTATACTCCAAGGGCTGATCTTGTAGCCGTACACAAACAGCCAAGAAAGTTGATGGGAGGGCAACTGGCATGGTAGCTTAATGGCATTGCACCACACACAAAATGCAAAAGATGAAGTTTAGACTCCCACCTGTAGCAAGTTTCTTTCTTTTTCTTCTTTTTCATCCACTTTCATTTCTCGTTTTCTTATTATTCTATGCTCAATTAAAATGCAAAAGTTCATTTTCTCTACACTTCCTCTGGCTTCATTGTCTGTAAGCTTCTATTCTTTTACACTTCATCTTTCTCAAGCTTTGAAGCAATCATGGTTTTCTAACAAAGCAACGCAATACCGTTTCTGTGCACACACAATTATTCTCAATTGTATATATAATGCAATATTTTCTTGAAGATGTTGGACTTGCAAAGCCGTTTGAAGTTGGAAGGGAAAATCCATGTGCTGCCCATTGTTTCTGCACTGGCTGAACCCCAATACTTCCAAACTCCCTGGACACCAGCACCAGATTCCCTTCTAGTAAAGGCACCAGCAGGGAACTGCAAGATAATGACGCCCAGAAGCAATTTTAACCAAAGTGAATTCATCGATCCTTACACACAATGCAGCTATACCAATGGACATTAGAAGAGCACACAAGCTTCATACATGCTTTAAATACCTTGACTGAAGATACGAGATTTTACACCAATAAACAATATGCATATTGTAATGAAGCAGACGCGCCCCTGTGTATGTGCCGTCTGAAGAAGAAGACGAAGGGCCGTGCCGTGATCTCGAGCGACCCCGTGCTTCGGACAGCCCTTGCAGTGCCTTGTTTTGCCTAGCGTTCCACAACGTCGTGAACGAGAATAAACCTCATCGCATTTGGTGGAGGTTGCTGAGATCCTTCGCCTCGTCCTGGAGCTCCGCACTCGAACCCTGCCAACAAGATCGCCTTGCACTATGCCTGATCCCGCCACCTCGTTGCCCGCCCCACCGGCTGCCACTGTCATCTGCGCCGGCGTCCCTCGTCAGCGCGACCCACCCATTTTCAGTGGGACCGCCGAACACGACGTGGAAGACTGGCTCTCATCGTACGAACGTGTAAGTGCCCATAACCGATGGGATGACCAGTCTAAGCTGACCAACGTGCCGTTCTACCTCGCCGACGTAGCCAAACTTTGGTTCTTCAACCACGAATCAGACTTTACAAGCTGGTCCGCCTTTAAGACTCTGTTTGCAGAAGTGTTTGATCGCCCAGCTGTGCGTACGCTACGCGCTGAACAGCGTCTACGCCAGCGCGCACAGCAGCCTGGAGAAACATTCCCCAGCTACATCGAGGATGTTCTCGATTTGTGCAAGCGGGTCAATCCCAGCATGTCAGAGGATGACAAGATCAAACACATCCTCAAGGGCATCGAGGACAGCGCATTCCAGATGTTGCTGGCCAAAGGCCCAACTAGCGTATCCGTCCTCATTAACCTCTGCCAGAGCTTTGACGAGCTGCGCCGCCAACGTTCCATCGCCCGCCAGAACATCCAGCACGCCGATTCCGTCTCCAGCATCGCGGTTTCTACCGAATTCACCAACTCGACCCTCTCGCAGCATATCAAAGATTTTATCCGTGAAGAGGTGGCCAGGCAGCTCTCGCTGCTGCCTCACAGTGACGCACCTACGGCAGCTTTGCCTCCAACGCTGCAGGAAGCCATCCGAAATCACATATCTGAAGCGCTTCCTGCAGCTCCTACAACCCCCCCAACCAACCCTATGAGTGTGCCGCTGGCCCATACCAACTTTGCCAACCACCCTACGTCGCTGCCGCTCAGTTATGCAGCCGTGGTTGCACGACCACCTGCGCAGACCGCTTCCTTTCCATCGCCCATGAATCCGGCTTCATTTCAAGTTGCCCGACCGTCACCACACTTTTTTCGTCCCACCGAGACGTGGCGCACTCAAGACAACCGGCCTATCTGCTTCGCCTGCGGCATTGCTGGCCATGTGGCACGCTTCTGTCGCCGCCGCGCCTCAACTGCGTGTACCAGCTTTGACAGGCCCCGCTACGCACCACAATACGCCGCCACGCCTCCATTATCACCGCGACGTCTCGACACTGATCGCCGGTTGGAAACTCGGCGTTCCCCTTCCCCTCGTCGGCGTTCGATTTCGCCCCTGCGTCGTCGAGTTCCCACTGAAGAGGGAAACTGACTGCTGCAGTTCCTGAGGCAAGAACTGCAAATACGTCGATTTTCTCAAGACCTCAATCTTCGCCGCAAAATGTAATTACCGTTTTTGTAGAGGGAGTACCAGCAGTGGCACTAGTCGATACCGGAGCAGCCGTTTCCGTCATTCACGAGGGCCTTTGCCGCAAGCTACGAAAAGTGACTACAGCTCGCTCTGGCCTGGTGCTCGCCACTGCCAGCGCGCAGCGAATCCACCCTTCAGCTGTATGCACGGCCCGTGTCGTCATCAACGACGTTCTGTACATAATCGAGTGTTTCGTGCTCCCATCGTGCTCTCACGACCTCATCATTGGTTGGGATTTCCTGTCACGTCATCATGCTGTCATTGACTGTTCACGTGCAGAAGTGTCGCTTTTACCACTATGTGAATCACTGCCGACCAGCTCTCCTCACTTTGCCGACAAACTCACTGTTGATGCCGACACAACCGTACCTCCTGAGTCGTCGATGGCTGTTGTCTTGTCGTCTGATTCCGCATCTGACGCCACCGTAGTGTTCACGCCGTCCGATGTGTTTGCTCAACGCAAGGGCATTGTTCTTCCGTTTGCCGTGCTTACTGTAACCTCTGGCTCAACTGTGATGCTGGTCACCAACTACTACCAGTACCCGATCAGCCTACTGCGTGGAGAGACGGTAGGATACTTTCAAGCGGTCGACTACGTCGACGACTTCGATGTTCCTGCCGCCTCCCTCCGTCACCTTGACGCCATCGCTTCGGTCTCCGGCTCATCACCTTCCGTGGGTTTTGACAAGGCCATCGACCATATATATAGCCATATATATATAGTATGTTTATATATGTATATGCTAGGTGCCTCAGATTTTGGCACTGTGAAATTTATTTATACTTGCTCCCACACATACACTGCCACTTTGTGATGACCATGATGTGCGAAACAGAAAACGAGAACAGGGGCGCGATAACGCAACTCTATTCCAAACGAAAACTTCCAAATTCCAAACTCCGGCACCCGGCAATGAAAAAGGTGCCCCAGGACTTCTGCAGCACTACTGCGCGCGTGCACGGAGAATACGTAACGCCAACAAGGAATCTGCCATGCAAGTGTTTGCCGAGACGAGGGGGCTGGCTGAAAAGCTGGCATGCAGCTTCAGTAAGTTTGAGGCCACTGTTGTCGTGCTAGGCCGCCGGGCATCAAACGAAAATAACACTTTTGTCACGCGAAATGAATAAATACTGCCTGTTTTTTCCCCCTTTCATCGCACTCTCTCTGAGTTCCGTTTTCGACAGGTGTGGGCGATCTCACGCTATTTCGGTTAAACAGTACTACTGTTTAGTACATACTTTTTCCAAGCTACGGCCAACTATAGTTTAACGAGGTTTCACTCTATTCTGTAGGAGTCCACTTAGTGGACTGTCCATTTCGGCCGCTGCTGATTGGCTGAGGCCACTCGTCTCCTGCTTGCTCGTACAACTGCACCCAATCAGCAGCAGCCAAAGTGGATAGTCCACTAGGTCGACTATTACAGAATACCCCCCAGGTCTGAAGCGGCATTCATTGCTGCCATCTTGATAATCTCACAGCCATGAACCCCACTCTCACATGCCAATCCAACAGCCGTGGCACTGTGGCCATCATATTGTATTCAACCTCAAACCACTGCTCTCTCACACCAATTCATTGGCAGCCATAGCCAGCTGTAGCTATGGCCGTAGCCTTTTGTGTTTATCCACATGTTGTTCGGTTAGCTTTGTAATAGGCCATGTGATTATGTTGTGCTGCTGCACGCTCTCTTCGACATTCGCTAAGAAGCTTCCTGTTGTTTGCTTCTGTGCTCTTCATCGAAAGGATTCGCTGCTGACAGCGATGATGCCGAATATGCCTTCGTCATCTTTGCCCATGGTTTCGAAGCGTGCAAAGCCCTATCGTAGGCTGACGATGCAAAAGAAAGCTGCTATCGTCAAGCAAGTTGAAAGCTGCCAGTCACAAGTCGACGTGGGCAAGGAGTTTGGAATTTCAAAGCAAACAGTTTTGGGGTTCCATGACAAACAAGTTGAAGATATTGAAACTAACCAGAAAGCCAGCAGAAGCTCAAAAAATGAATGCGAGTCAGGGTGTTTACCCAAAGCTTCAGAAAGCATTCTTCATGTGGCTAAATACCATGATCGCGAAGCGAATCCCAGTCTCAGGCTACATCTTGAAGTGAAAGGCGGAGGCTTTTGCACTTCAAAGGAATGTTGAGAAAGTCAAGTTCAAAGATGGGGGGCTCAGAAATTTGAAGAATTGCAATGACCTCAAGTTCAAGAAGATGTGCAGGGAAAGCAGCGCTGTCAATGATTCAGCCATCTTGCGGTATCAGAATAGAAAGATAGTCTTTGTTGCAGCAGTTCGCACCTGAGAACAACTTTGACTGCGATGAAAGTGGATTGTCTATGAAATGCTCCCAGAGAAAATGCTTGCATTCCCTGGTGACCCCAGCCATGGCGGCAAACACAGCAAAGAGCGGCTGACCGTCCTTGTCAGGAGCAACATGTTGGGCAGTGGGAAGCTTTCCATGCCCGTCACAGTAAAATCTACAAATCCAAAGTGTTTCAAGGGGGCAGCCCTACCTGTTCAGTACTAGGCCAACAATAAGGCCTGGATAACACAGCAGTTATTCAAAGAATACATTCGCAAGTTGTACAGAAGGTTTTAACAGCAGAATTGAAAAGTTCTGCTGTTTGTGAACAACTGAGTTGCGCATGGCCATATCAAAGCCCTAAAGGCTATACAGATGGAATTTCTGCCACCAAACACCACAGCAATCCTGCTGCCGAAGAAGCAAGGCATGATCCGCAATCTGAAGATTCTGTACAGGTCATATGTGCTCAGGAACATGGTGCTGTGCTCAGACAGCAGCAACAGTTACACTGTTGACCTGAGGTCTGCTGCCGGCATGCTTGCGGACAGCAGACTTGAAAGCATGGAAGGCTGTTACACAAGAGACACTCCGCAACTGCTTTTGCCACGCAGGCTTCACATGGGTACTTAGATGGCCGTCTTGCCCGGAGAGAACCACAGCGTGTGATCAATCTCTTTCCATTAACTGTGTTGAATGACCTGTGTACCGCTGGCATTTTGATTGCAACCAGGATAACTTTTAAACGATTTGCCAACGCCGACAAACATCTCGAACTCTGTGGGGAGTCAGCCGACGATGAAATCGTCTGTCAAGTAAGGGTGGATTCGGATGACTCCAACACTGAGAATGATGAGCCAGCGCTTGCACAGCCAACGAGCTCCTAGTTGACGCAAGCATTGATGACGATGTCATCAGTGTACAGTGATGATATCACCATGGCTGAAATCGAAGCAAAGACCATCGCGTGCAAGTGGAACACTGCAAAAGAGGATTGATTTTTTTCTCGCACTGCTAAGGCAGTAAAGGCAGCATTGACCCAGCTGAAGATAGCGCCGGCTACATTGATGGCACGCGCTGTCCAGCAATGATGCACTGGCAGAGTTCCACAATTCTGTCCTTGACCCTCTCCATCCGAGAAATACTTTTAGAACTGTGCGTTTTTTTTTTTTCATGCATATATTATTTCGGAGCGCCCAATTTTTCGTACGTTCTCGCAATCCCTAAGGATGTCAAAAAATCGGACATTGACAGTATTCCCTCACCAAACTCCCTCTCTGCCCTCATTCTCAAGGAAAGGAGGACCCAGAGGAGACCGCCTGTGTCTGAAGAAGGTGCCGTGGGAGATGACGACGAGATTAACTGGAGCCGAAGCAGTTTGAATCAGCATCTTCCAAGAACCACGACCAAGAACGCCAAGCAATGACAGATGCCCGAGCATAAGCACAGGTGAATGGAAAGTTTGAGCAAGTCTGGTATTCAGGTAAAGAGAAGTGAACTAGGTGTTTTAGCAGATGAGTGGAGGTGCAAACATGAATGGCCAGGAAGGTGCAGCCACCTGGTGGTGCACAGATCAACCAGACAAGCACAGCTAATATTGCAGTAACCAAGTGTATTTTATTTTGCTGCTGGCGTTAATTTTTGGCAGCAACACGATTTACACTGCCACCACAAATTTACACCAGCAGCAAAGTAAAATAAACTTGGTTACTTCAATATTAGCTCTTGTCTGATTGATCTCAGTGCCACCAGGTGGATGCACCGTGCGAGGTCATTTACGTTTGTGCCTCCGCTCGTCCAGTAAGACACCCAGTCCTTGCATTTACCTGAATACTGGACACACTAAACTCCCTATTATTTCCACTTCTTGCCAGCTCATCAAGCACCCTGGAATACAGCGCTTCTTGTTGGGATGACCCAATGAAGTGTTTAGTTTGTTTTTGTTATCACTGTGTACATGTGTGTGCACACGTGCATGCACAAAAGAGTGTGCCTATGCATTGTGCTTGCATCCACACAGAGGTGTACCTCTGATATCGGTAGCACCGAGGTTCCTATGGGTGCTGGTAGGTTGGACAGTGCCCATAGCACCCAAGTAGTAGCTAGACTGGCCGGAGCGCACTGACAATGGTGATGACACTGGCTCTGTCAGGGTGCTGCTGTTAATGCTTATTAGACTGTAACGTGCAGGGGATTTTCCAACCAACTTTCTTGGAAAAGGCACACGATAGAATCTGGTAAATACGGGTAAGCATTCACTATGAACAGCCATTTTCAGTTAAAGATCTGCCTAAGGCAGGCTTTAATTTGGCACTTTTGATGGGAGATACCGTGTCTACAATGCATTCAAAGTAACCTATTGCCACCTAGACAGACACTGCAGCCATCAGGGTCACAACTGTGTTAACCATGTGGGTCGGGTGCATGTGTGCTGACGAGACATGTTCAAATTATCCAGCAAATGTCAACTTTGGGATTAAAATTATTAATGTTCTGGCTGACAGAAATCTGTAGGAATAAAAAATAATTACACAGAAAAATAGAATCTAACTTCCACATAACCACTGTGTCACAATATTGAAATGCTTAGATAAGGCAGAATGAAAGCACTGATTTAATGACATGTGAAATGATTAATGCAATTGGCTTTTGCAAGCACGTGGCCGAACACCGCACTGCTGGGTTGACACACCAGTGCGTTGTGATACCATTTGATGACTAGCAGTCGTCGCGTTGCATAACACACAAAGTCACGCCTTTCAAAGGCTAATATTTAGCTTGTCAGATGAGAGGATACTTACTTAATGAGAAAGTGAAGAATCATATTGTGATAAAGCAAAACAAAAAAATCATAGTGGTTCTTGAAGTACTTCTATGCTTTTTCCATGACCAAATTGTTGATGATTGTACTTCGATAGAGCACTCTGAAAGTGCTACTTGAGAGTATGTTGAAAATAATGAGTTGCTTTCTCGGGCACATTTCATTGCTATTTACCAAGTGAAATATTGATTTACTGTGCATGGCTACTTTACCTGCTGGTACACAATGCATTAGCCTAAATTCTGGCCTGGAGAAGTTAGCACAGGGCCGGTACAACATAAGAGTTCCTTTTGCTGAATTATATAACTTCTTTATCAACCACTGCTTACAGCTGGCCAATCTTGGTCATAATGTAAGTAGTGGGCTGCTCGGACCACGATGAAGCACAAAAAAGGAATAGCATTGGAATAAAATAGTAACATTAGAGAGTTTTAGAAATGCTGCACCGAAGCATCTTTGCGTAGCTGAAACACCACTGCCCAGCTCGCGTTTGTCTGTACTCATTTTGTGTTTTTTTGTATGCCCAAAAGTTTCTATCCGCTGATTTTGAGTTCCACGATTCCATGATTCTAAACCTTTCATTATCCCAGCCAAGGCCTGCACATGCCTGACATGCACTTACCTGGCACAGTCATGCGTTCAAGGCGATAAGTGGGCAGGGAAGAGCATTCACGGGTGATGTAGTAACCCACGTCCCGAAAGTCCAGGATGGGGGGCATCACGACGCGCATTCGCTCACGCACTATCTCCGTGTCCACGTCATAGTAGCCAGCCTAGGTTTCAAAAGAGAAACAAACGAAGAACAGATATTTCTTTTTTTCACAAAAGAGAGAAGTATTTTCTTAGTCAAGGCTTTATTTTATGGGCAGATACAAGCCTTTTCCCAATATTAAATGAAATCTTACAGCTTTACACGCCAAAACCACAATGCAATTATGAGCCACGCAGTACTCTGGATTAATTTTGACCATCTGGGGTCTTTTAAAGTGCCCCTAAATTTAAGTACACAAGCATTGTTGCATTTTGCCACCACAGAATTGCAGCCACTGCAGCAGGGATTGAGCCCGCAATTTAGACCTCGGTAGCGCAATACCATAGCCACTAAGTTACGGCAAGGGTTAAGCCTTTTCCTGTGCAAAAGGGGTAAAACCAAGAGCATCTTTGACAACCTTGTTGTCTACTCATAAGCTGCACAGCACATAAAAATTGCAAAAGAAGATAGACTGTTAGATATTGCAATATTATACGATATGATACAATAAAATGGACCTAATATATAAATTCATTTTTTAAATGTGCTTCTGCATACACAAGATATGCTGTGCACTCCAATTTAAGCAAAGCTGTCTGCCATTGGCAGATTTTGCGGGGGCTCCTCCACAGCAGTGAAATTGTAAGCTGCCATTGCGAAAATTTTATAAGGGTAGCTGAGCTATGCAGACTGTGAAGCCACACAAAGCTTAGAAGCTCACCCGCATCTTGACGATCAGGTCGAACAGCGAGTGTGGGGGCAGGACGAGGCTGCGGTTGAGTGGCATCACAAAGCACCGACGTCCCTCTACGTCCACGATACCCGTTTTGTTGGCCGCAAAGTCGTGAATGAAGCGCCCCCGGCGTCCGTGGGAGAAGTCGGGCACCTCTATCTCTTCATACTGTTCATATTCCATGTCCAGGTCAAACCGTTCCTGTGCATCAAGGGAGCGAAAGCACTATATAGCAATGGAAGATGAATCTAGATTCTGAAGAAACTGGAAGCACAAGAGGCATAGACTACCACTTTTGGAAGCAGGAGTGACATGACACCATTAGTGCAGAGTAGCAAAACTGATGTGCACCTAGCCTTTGACTCCACGAGATGCCTAAACAGTCATCTGAAGCTAGCAATGCTTCTTACTGCAACAAAAACACACAAACCCTTCGTGAATTCGATTTAGAGCAGTGCAAGAGACATGGGAAAGCACAACACAGTAGAACCTCGTTGATACATTCCCACCCCGTTAAATATGTTTTCCCGGTGCCAACGTTGGCAATTGAGAACACAAAAAATGACCCAATTGAGTTACGCTAAATTTTTTGCTGGTTTATATGTTCCCGGAAAAAAAGCTTTTTCGGCACGAATGTTCAGTACGTTGCTAAACTGCGATCGTATGACATACTTTCTGGCCACTTGATCCTATGTAAACAAGAAAATGTGCGAGGTGCACATGAACGAGAACAGTACATAGTTGCCTGCTGCGGCAGCTTCACGGCATTACTTACCCGCCCGTCTCGTGTGAAGATGCCGGCGCACACTCTGTTTCTCAATTTGGTACCACCAAATCTTCTCTGGGGTTACCGCACGCGGCATTCACAGCTATCGCCGCCAATACTATTTCAATAAGCATCTTTGCCTATCAGAAGAGTAGCCCACACTTTCAATAGGAGATAACCGAAATGCGCCGCTGTTCCCTGCTGCAGAGGGCGATCGTATACGTTTTCTGGCCATTAGGTCCCATGTGAAGAAGGAAAGATGTGAGGCGTGCGCAATCGAGAACAGTATACAGCCCATCCGCCTCACGTGAAAATGACGGCACACACAGTTTCTTATTCCAGCACCAGCAAATTCCTGCCCAGATTCGTTCACAGCTATCACTGCCAGACCTATTGCAATAAGCATTTCACCTATCTGTTTTACAGCGCATTCCGCGTAGTATGATTGGTAGCGTACTGCATGCCTTTAGTAGGCGATAATCCAAACACACCACCGTTCCCTGCTGTAGGTGGCACGAGGTGGGCATCACGTTTTGCTTTAACGGCATCCGTCATCGCTCACCAGCTTGACTTCGTTTCAGTTTCCTGTTGCCTTCTTAAAACACCACGCAATAGGAAAGCAACAAAATGCGTCTCGGGCTGCTGGAGCACCACCGGCTTCACGCACGTTGGCGTCTCGTGCCCCAACTATCCATGTGAAACTTTGCATTGCATTCAACAATGGTAGAGTCTGTCAAATTTTTTAGTTACTTTGGATCATAAATTTTCCCAATTACTACGTTTTTTATCGATTTTTTTTTCCAAAACATATGAACGAGGTTCTACTGTGCATGCTATCCAGAGATCACAGCCTTTGACTTGTGCTACATGCAGCAAATGCTTGCCAATTCACAACTCGTTAACTCAAATTTTGGATAATTCTAAGTAGCTGCCGTGGTCTGTACAACAATGTATTGAAAGCAATATGTAACACGTCCCACTAATTCACAATGAAATCCGCACTGCACCTGAAAATTCGAACTTCACACCATCGTGAATGGGAAGAGTGCTAGTGCGCAGGAGCACAGTGGCGATGCTGGCATCGCTGCACGGGTCGCGCAGCTTTGCACTTTCCATCTGCAGCCCTTTGTTTAGACCTGACTGGAGAGAGATGCATTTGCGCCAAGCCAGGCATGGCCAACGCTCTCTGTTGCAGGTCGCTTCTCTCCGTCTCTCAAGACTTTCAGGATAAAACGTGGAAGCGGCTTTGCGTGTTTTCTTTCTTTCTTTATGTGACATCTTGGAGGCAGGCTATGCTCATTCTCTACAAGTGTTCTGCTGAGGAGCAGCACCAGGTAATGTCATAAACATGGCTACTGTGACATTTACCAGCACTCGCAATACCAGAAGGCATAGCTTTTGAGATTCGTGGCTACTACTAAAGGAAAGCATCACTTGGATAAGTGTTTCGTTGACACCTATATGTGTAGTGGAACTCAGCAGCGTGCAGCCGGTGCAGCTAGGAAAGTACAACAGAGACAAACGTTGCAGCAGGTCGTGGTGCATTTTACGAGTGCTCAGCTCTTGTTCCTGCTGCAAGCCTCGGCGGCCCAAAGGCACGTTTAGTCCGACGTTTTCGGTGCGCTTCATTTGTGGCCAGTCACGCTACGCCACTTACGCTGCGCCAGCCAAAATGCCGTCCCCTCTAGACTTCGACATGCGCACCGTCAGTTGCTCTCTTCAGAGCAGGCACAGAGCGATCCCCAACCCGTGCACCACTTTGAACATTTTGAACGGCTGTCTGCGACCGTAGGCAAAGCGGCAGGGGCACCTTTTATTGCAATTATGGACACACCAGGTGCATTTCTGCTGCTGGTGTCACCGTGAGGTTCCGTGTAAAGTTCAAGGGCAATAAAATTGTCGCTGCACGCCATATGCTGTATGTGCAAGTGAAAGCGTGCGAGGGTGAACGCAGCTCAATCTTGCGTGGGCGAACGAGGAAGGCGGGGTGGAAGGGTGCCCTCTCCTGTTGCGCGTGAGGCACAGAGGTGAGATCGAACAAAAGAAGGGGGTCGTTTTTCTCCGGCAGCTGCTGCCTATGGCGCGGCCATACAGGCACCCGCGCGGGTCTCATTTTCAAAGCAATCTGCGATGTTTCCAGGGTCCGCGTAGTGCCGGTAGCTTCCTATACGCTGTGCTTGCTACATTTCATTCGCGTTGAAGCAAGAGATGTATGAAGGTCAACTTGCTCGCTGCTGCAGCCGCGATTCCTCACTCTAGAGTTTTTCAGCAAGTTTCTGCGGTCATCAAGCGAGATGTGTTCGTGTTTACCTGTGCGTGCGTGACACTGTGATTGTTCATTTAGTTAGTAAGCGAATACTTACAAGCTTATACGGCCGATAAAGCTACTATCCCTCGTACAGCTACCTACTAATTTGCAATCGCAATCGATGCTTCTCCTTTCGGGCGAAACTGCAAGATTTTTTTTTTCTCTGTGCCATGCATTGTGGGTCGGCGCAGTCGGCGCATAACGCATGGATGGACCGAGAGCCATCATGACTTCGGGCACATCAGACCACGTTGGCTGCGTCCGGTTACATTGACTGCACCAGTGCTTTGAACTATAAACATTGTTATTCACGCCGACGTGACGTAGCAAGTGCGCTGTTGTAGCTTACGGATACCACATGCGCGCGCACACTCATGCTACGTCGGACTATACGCACCTTAACCAAGCGATTTTTTTATCTGACTTTCATTCGTTCGAATTTTGTATAATTTTCATAGCATCCCCATAAAATTTGAATTAACGAGTTTTTCCTGTAGTGTACTATGCTTTGACCATAGTAGGCAATAGTAGGCAGAATAGTAGTATGTTGGCTTTGAAGTGCCACATATGTTTGTCATGTCAGAGAGCTACATGTGCGTAGCTAGAAGTACTCAGTGTTATGCTTATATATGTGCGATAGCAACCAAGGACGTTTTTTCTCTCCTAGAATATACACAGGAAAAGTGGATCAAACACTATGAAAGTCGCCACTACTTTATTAGAAAACTGAGCACTAGACACAGAAAAGGAACACAGAATGCACATGCTCACATTCAGTGTTTTTGCATAATGCATTGCCAACTAGCCCATCTACCTATGCTATGACCACCACTTCCTGGCAACACTGCTCTGTGATTGAGATTAGACTCTCTTCGTCACACTAGGCTTCAATGCTTTGTGCCCTTGGGCACTCTCTCTATATCTGTAATACTGTGGATTCAACAACATTGCAACATGATACAAAAGGTGACCAAGGAAGTTTGCTTCAAATTAGCAGACAATTTATCAGATGCTTAGTGCTGTCGTTCTTGTTCACATTTTCTGCCTAAATACACTGCCAATACCGCAAAAATCTGTTCCGTGTACGCTTATTCCGCCGCCCATCTTGCTGCGGAGCGCATCCAGACGACGGATGGAGTGAGAAGACGACCGCGCCGGAAAAATAATGATGCCGGCACTGCCCGAAGCGACTGCCGTCCGCCTCGAACCTGTCAAGTCGTCGTCATTCACTGTGTGGCCCCCAACTTTCAAACTGAAGCTTGTATTTGGTTTAAATTTGTGTCCAGAAGCTTCGACAGCAAAGTATTCATGATGAGTGGGCACCGTTTCCGATAGCCATACTCAGATTCTTGGCGTGTAGGCTTAGAGTAGCTGTATTGGCTGAACATGGCCTCCAAGATGTTGCAGCGGCCCGAGCGGATCTCAGTGGCCGTAAGTTACAAATGTTTGCTTGTTTCTACTCACTCTAGATGGCGCCATCGGTGTAATAAAAACTTTGTCATACATGTTTTTCACTCTGAATGAAGATGGAGATCGAAAGAAAACGACGGTTGGCCGCAATGGCTGCTGTTTTGACCTAATTGGATCATGACAAGTACTTGTTTCATCGAAAAAGGTAATGTTGGCAAAAGGACTATACAGTAAAACCTCGTTAAACCATAGTCGGCCGGAGCTCGGAAAAAGTACGTACTAAACGGTAGTACTGTTTAAGCGAAATAGCATGAGATCGCCCACTTACCTGTCGATAACGGAACTCAGAGAGAGTGCGATGAAAGGGGAAAAAACATGCAGTATTTATTCACTTCGCGGGACGTAAGTGTTATTTTCGTTTGATGTCGCGGCGGCCTAGCACGACGACAGCGGCCTCAGACTTACTGAAGCTGCGTGCCAGCTTCTCAGCCAGCTCCCCTCTTCTCGGCAAACACTCGCACGGCACGACAGATTCCTCGTTGGCGTTACGTATTCTCCGTGCACGCGCGCAGTAGTGCTGCATAAGTCCCGTGGCGCCTTTTTCATTGCCGGGTGCCGGAGTTCGGAAAACTTTTCGTTTGGAATAGTTACGTTATCGCGCCCCTGTTCTTGCGACGATCGCATTCACGAGGCTGACGTAACGCGCAGCTTCTGCCACTGTCGGGCCTGAATAGCCCGTGCTGTCGATTTCCGTGTCGTCCTCATCACTGTCGCTAGTTGACACTTCGGCAACAACAGCGGCAACGATGGTGAATAGTCGAACCTCGTAGCCGACATCTCTTCGCGGTCGCAGCAGCGCTGCCGAGCAACTTCGCATTCCAAATGCCACACACTGTAGTCAACAGCAGATCCATGTCACAGGCCAGCGCCGACTTCTTCGTGTCACGTTCGGTAGCACGGACGATGTCTAATTTTTCTTCTATGCTGAGCACCCGGCGTCTTTTTTATCCTAGCTTTGACATGACGCGAGTCCTCGCTTGCACGACGCCACAACGCTCTCTGGCATGGCGTCCATGTGGCGTCGAAATGATGTTGATGTTGATGCGGCTTCACATGCAAACGCACAGGGCGCTTGGAGGCCGTTGTACCGATCTCTGAGGCTTGTTGTTCTGCCGGGCCGCCCGATGGAGACGACGCACCGCCATGTTTGCGCGACGAAAAGTGGAAACGCTACGTTTTAACCGATGCGTACGCAATAAGCTGGTACGGTTAATGCGGATACAAAATACATTATGTTCAATGGCCGCTGAGTCGGGGAAGTGACTTTACTACTTTTAAACCGAAACTACTGTTTAAGCGGGTACGGTTTAACGAGGTTTTACTGTATCGACAACAAGCATCTCGGTATGCAAAACCACTTGTACCGAGAGCTGTTGGTCCATTTCGCTGGCGATGCGCTGCCAAATCGTCTCTTTCGTTCTTGTGTCCACTTAATCGGTGAGAGTCATGTCCCACAACACGGGGAACTGCTCCACGAGATGCAAGAAGAAAGTTGCCTCGTCGGTCAAGTTCACTGTAATCGCTCTTGTGCGAGTTGTGCGCGCAAACAGGCACGAATGGTGTCAACAGCGATGAAGCTGTTTCGGAAAGATCCCAAAGCCGCGCTTGTTGCCAGACTGTAGAGCATGCTAGGCTAAATCCGCAGCATTCACCCCCCAGAATCCGGACGCGAAAAATAGCTCGGCATTTTCGGCCCGTGGGGGTCGCGGACGGCATGAATCCGTGACGCCTAGTCACGTGATGGCCGTGAGTATCGCTGGCAGCTGTCGTCTGGTTGTCGCAACTCGGGAATCGAACATCTGCACACATGAGATTTTGCCGATTTTGTGCCTGTGCATGTAGAACAAGAGAGAAAATAGTACAGCCTAACCATTTGGTGGGCACTGAGCGACTACGGCTTAAGCAGTCAGCCAATACATGGGGTTCAATGAGGGCTGGGTGGGGGAATCTTCGTGACTACGTTTAAACCACAATTACACATTAAGCGGGTACGTATAAACGAGGTTTGACTGTAGAGATTTACAACAATGTACATTAAACCATGGCAGGCCAATGTAGCAAAAGTAAGAAAGTTCTTTTCCAGAGAATTCTAAAACTGAGGTAGCAAATTAGCTTTGTATTCCACATGTCATTTGTAGTCTGTAGGATGCAACTGGAGAGTTTGAGCACACAGGAAAAAGCAGTAGTACAGAAGTTCCAGAAGTTGGCAGGGGGCATGGTAGAAAAAGTTTCAACTTGGTATGGTGCTGCAATACCTTATGAGAAAAGTGAAAAATGTGTCCAGCAATAGAGGACATCACCTGGCAAATATCTTGCAACAAAATTTCTTTAAAGCATCTCATAAGTGCGGATCTATTGGCAATCAAATGCTGTCCTTGCTATGTATTCTACACTTTCCTCTAATTTGTGATGCTTCAAGTGTGCTCAAAGCTGTGTCAATGCAGAGCAATTCCTGCACTGCTCCACCAGTCCTCGTGCTAAGCTCTGACATCTGCACAACCTTCAAGATCATAATGCAAAGAAGGGGTGAGGCGTGCAGACACGGACACAAGAGAAGTGGACAACACGAACGCCGACTATCAACTGAAGGGAGTACTGAGGCGAAAAAAAAGAAAGAAAGAAGACACAAAACTCATCTGCGCATGGTAGCACCACGTGTTAATTGGGTACACGTGATCGTCTACGTGAGAGGTAACTGTTAAGGCATTTGATCTCTTCCTTATGTAAGCTAATTGAAGGCTGACTTACCCAAGCACTTCCACCATTATTGATATGCCATGCCTCGACCATAAGACGCATATCTTCATTCCTATGCCTGTACAATGTCTTCTTTCTTTCTTTTTCGCCTCGGTGCTTCCTTCAGTTAATAGTCGGCATTCATGTTGTCCACTTCTCTTGTGTCCATGTCTGCACACCTTACCCCCTCTTTGTATTACGAATCCTTACCGACTAGCTCAGCTTTCTGTCGTTCTAAGCTTCAAGATCAGTCTGTTCATGTGGCTGACTTCAAAAGCCATAGATAGCGCCAGTAGTGGTACTGTTCTCTGCCACCTAATGGCACCACCACATCATTGATCAAAAGATTTCTCCATTTCTGGCCCTGCCAAAATGCAGTCCTTAGTTGTCATGTCTAGAGGAATCTGGCAAATAGCCATATAGTTAATTAGTGCACTATGGAAGCAACAGGGATTTCAAGAAGTTTAAAGAAAGGGCATGTGGTCTTTTAAATAGAATTGTAGGCTCCCTGTTGCATGTACTGGAATATCTGGCTCAGACGTACAGGTGAGGCCACTTCTAGTGGGAACACGGGAGCTCAGAGCGTTGCTCCATGGAGCGCAAAAGCCAGCACCACGTGAAATCTTGTGGTGTAGGCACAATCAAAGCAAAAGGCAATGCGCCTTGCATGTCAAATGCTATGGTTTCTCTCCTTCGCCATGCACACTGATATCTTGATATCTGTGCACTCGCAGCTCCGAGTTATGAACGCTGCACTAGGCGCTCTGCCTACCACTGCCTGTGCAGCAAAACTTCACGAACTGCCAATGGTGGTGCTAGCAGTGGCCGCGCCTGTACACAAACAGCCCCGTCTAGCGACTAAGTAGGTTTATTCATCATGTTTAAGTAGTGTTGCAGGGATCAGTTACAAAAGTAAGTAGTAAAAAGCAATGGAAGTTGGCTTCAGTCATCTTAACCGCCAATTGCAATGAGATCTCACTTGAGCTCAATTTGTTAAAAACATTAGAAAATAAGCTGTTGGGCTAGTTGGCTTGACATGATTTTTGCAAAGGGGAGCGCAGAAGTGTTGCGAAAGAAAGGGAGACCTGGACAGGAAAGAGCATTTTTCCTGTCCAGCTCTCTTTTTTTCTGCAACGCTTGTGCACACCCCTTCGCAAAAATCATTGTTAAAGCGTGTGTTACCAGAGTAATTGCAGCAATGTCATAAGGCTAGCAGCTACACAGACCATTAATTAACAGCGTCTAGATACCCTGTCGCGGATAACAGACACTCCTTAGCAGTGTGCCACACAACTACAGATTAAGGAGAATATGGCATCAATCCCAGAATCCCTTGTGGTGCGGTGAGAGCAGTTTCAATGGTATTATTATTATTATTATTATTATTATTATTATTATTATTTTGTCTCTTAGATATATTAAAAGTTGTCCTGTATGTGGAGCCACGTGCAGCATACACTAGGTGTGTGAAGCAGTGAGCGGGCACACTGGTTCAGGTCGTGCCGAGACTTGGCTTTGCGTCACTTGCAGTGAGCAGCAGTGGTGGCATCTATTGCCCAGTTTCGGTATGAAAAGCATGCAATTTTGTGGGCTGCCTCTGATGCATCTCTTTGCACTTTGCATGAACTGGCACTGAGCCTTCCCTCCAGCTTACACTATCACTACAAGTATGTCTTGCGTGACGCAAAAGTTTGCAGCAGTTTACTTTTGACAGTCTTTCCAAATTGAAACTATTAAACACTCTTTACTGCAAAAAAGTAAAGGCCGGCCAGCTGTTGAACCCAATTACAGGATGGTTTTCACTTTTCTGGCAAGAGGATGCACATTCATAACTGCATGAAGGAGATAGACCCAGAACCTTACCTGAAAAATGTTGTTGTCCCTAACAGGGTCTACGATGGAGTTGGCAACTTCTGGTGATGAACCGTAGGCACGATTTGAGCTCTGGCGCAAGAACTCCGAGCCTGACATCACTGGCGGCATCTTGGAGTCTGACACATACGGCACACCACACCATCCGCGGAAGTGGCGGACCTGCATTTACAAATAAAATAAAATTTATTTAGGATGCTTCGCATATAAATATCGCTGGTGGCATGCGTGAACACAAGATTTTTGGCATAGGAAATATAACACAGCTAAGGAATGCAGTTGGCTATATATGGTCAAGTTATGAGAATGCTTATGAATGACTTGCCTGGCCTGCTTGATTCATTTCTCGGCTGAATTCTCAGATTTTCTAATGACGACTCACATTAATGTTTGAAGTGAATTATCACAAGCTCTATTCGACTCAAAACCAATTACTACAAGAGGAAAATATATGATTAATGACACATAAGTAAAAAAACACACACACATTCAATAGCTGCTTTTACCCAAACCTTGTTTATACAACTGTTTACAGCTCAGTTTTGGCCGCAACATACTCATTGTCACTTGACAGAACTAACAGCTCATTAAACTTTGCCAATGGCAGCAAAAATTTTCTTCAAGTGGTTCCTTTTAGTTCTCCGACAAAAGCATGTTTTTTAAGGCCATGAGCAGCAGCTTTGTACTCTTATTGCTGCTGTTTATTTGTGCATACACTATTTTACATGTTTAACTAACCTGCCCACATAGCTGTTTCAAGCAAATGGACCAATATCAGCAACATACTGGCTATATTGTAATAATATCACCACACAATAATCAGAGCATCTTGCCATGTTTGGTTAGTTTCACATGTTCATATTTTATTCATGCACTAATGTCTAACTATTCTATTTAAATGGCAAGTCATTTTTTATGCTGAGCCTCAAAGCTGCACAGTAATACTTTACAAAAGGAAGCTGACTCACTTAAGCTAGGTCAATGTGTACTGAAAATACTGACAGCCAGCCAGAAATTTAAGATCATTTTTAATTACCATCAGCATTAAACACCTTAATTCAAATTACAATAAGCTACCTCACACACACTGCCTGCACTGTGGTCTTACACCTTTGTTAAAACAAAACCACTGGCTAGGAAGACTAGGCTCACTGGAGACACTGTAACGGCTGTTCAGAATAACTAAAAAAGCAAGAAAATGTGCAAGCTCAAAGAAAGAGAGACAGAGGATGTCTTAATTGTCTTTAATTGTTCAATGACAAAACAAACTGAGAACTTCCCTTGAAACAGTATGTTTGCACTGGCTAACTGCTGGTAAAATTGTGCATTTGTCCCCATACTTGTAAATATTACGCATGACAACGGAAGATGTGTGCTATCACAGGCTGTCTGGCACATGTTAAAGCTATAGTTATAGTAACAGTGCAAAGATAGGACGTGCCAAGGCCGAAACATCACTTCGTCCACGACTAATGCTAACCCTGTCCTTTGGGTTCACTTTAATACAATAACTACTGTGTATATTTTATTGTCAAAGGCTTAGAATACTACACATATCGCATTTACTCGCATAAGATCGCACTTTCTTGTAAAAAAAAATTGATGAATAGGGTACACTTCTAATGTATCAGTGTAAACGTGGCTGCTATCGTTGCCGCTCGCGATTTGTTGCGTGCCCACGCGTGCAGACGAGAAGAATCGAAAGGCGATTCGTGTATTCTCAACATGTCATTAAGTCAGATCATGTAACAAAAACAAGCCATCATGGTACAGTTCCTGAAGCGAGAGAGAGAGAAAAGGGAAGAAAATGAACCCCAAAAGATGTACAATAGACCCCTTTCTGAATTCACACGTGAGCTTCCTTCCCTGTACTACTTATTTGGCCAACTACTGGTGGCACCAATCATGATCTAAATAATGACAAAATGCTAGCTGCACTGCTGGGGCTTGTCACTTGTGCATGGTTTCATAACATGAGCAACTCCTACACTTTCCTTGTGGCAAGACGAGCAAACTGTGCTCGTATGTGTGGACTGCGAAAATGACTGTTATTACCAGCTTGGCAGACTGCCTGGAAAAAAAACTAGCTTTACAATTATGAAGCAGGTCTATTGAACTGGGATTCTTAAATGTTGGCATTTTATTAATTTTATGAGTGCTGAAGCAATATTTAGCAAGCACACATAGAGGTTCCCAAAATAACTATACAAGTTGTGAAAGACAGCTACTTTTGACAACATATCCATCTGGGAGGTGAAAGAACCCATAACAGCGACTCCTATAAAAACATAGGGACTGTTGGGTACCTTTAGGTACATCTAGCTATATATGAGTAGTACCTAGGTACTTTCCAGCACTGGTAGATAGAGCTGCAATCGCAAGGCAGTTGCCATGGGCCACAACAGTCTTTTAATGCAGACCATGCTGATAAATCTGGCAATCTTAATGCAAATGATTACATCCAGGACATACTGCTTCATCAATGGATGTTTTTCTCATGTATACTTTGGCTGCCCTGCAATGCTTTGACCCCATAAAATACTCATATACAGACAGTGGCATAGCCAGGAGATAGCACACTGGGCACCATACTCATTCAAAGGAATTTCTGAGGATTAAAAGAAACGTGCTTTGGGGCCCCTTTAAAATTCAACAGAATATCAGTGCTCCATGGAATAGCAGGGACATTAGAAGTGCAATGAATAAGTTTGAATCCAGTTAAGCAGACACTTGAAATCAACTACGTACAAGCAAAACACCTCAAAGCAATTAATTGCATTTCCTAAAATCATCATACTATTCTTAAAGCAATGCAATGCTGACTAAAATGTAGGCATGGTTTGTTTACCTATGTGTCTCTGGAAGCAGGATACAGACATGAAGACTGTCTCCCACCAAATAAATGGAAATCAAGACTTGAAAAAATACTTCACCTGACTAACTGAGCATTGATACTTAGTGTCACATTAAAATGCTGTACTGGGTTGGCAGTGCTGTTATTTATGCAGGGCACCCATGAAGTCTAACACTCTACATGCTAAGATTTCACACCACAAAGCTGGTTTCACAATATGACTAACCTCTTTTTGATGGCAATTGTACAACCTAGCCATGAAATATGACATGCAACTGTTTACAATTATGACCTGAAACATGGCCCAGGCTAGGGTGGACAACATAGGGAGAAAATGTGCTAGCTGAGCTGCATCACACAGGGCTGCATGCATTTTTATGGTCTCTTTTTGTTCATATTTTTTTTACTGCATAGGCCTTGTGGCAAATTCCCCTAATATTGATAATAATAATAAGAAGAAGAAGAAGAACAAGGGAGGAGGAGGAGCAAAGCTGACAAACCTTGTAGTGTGTGAACTGGCGATAAAGGTACACGCCACCAACGATGCCTGTCGCCAGCACCAGGAATGCAGTGAAAAAGACGCACAGTGTTGTGGTTGTGCTTACGCGACGGGCGCGCATAGTCACTATCACAGGGCTGCCTTCCACATCGCCTTCGTTGCCCTGCAGCATTTTGAAAAGAAGGTCAGTGGGGCAGAAATGCAGAAAACATCATATGCATTCTATCGGACAAGCCTTCTTCATTATACGTAGACACAACATGAACCCCATACCAACCCTGAATCCTTTCTGCATAAGTAATATCGGAACCATAATGTATTCTGAGAATGCATCTCATTTTTGGTAGTGTGGCCAATGTCTGTTAAAATAAAGATCTAATCACATTAGATGCCTTGCCAGAGAGAGGCAGCAAATGTTTCTACCAGCAATATCAAGTTTGGACACTTCAACCATGAAAGGCTGTACAAAAGCAACAGCATCTGAAAACAAAGTGGAAACTAATAAAACCAAGAAGCAATAAGTAGTTTTCCCTAACGTTTCCTAATAACATTAATGAACACACACACACACACACACACACACACACACACACACACACACACACACACACACACACACACACACTTCTGTCACTAGTGCATCAAACTCACTGCCAGACAATAATGTTAAGGGTGTGCCAATGTGAAATCAGTACTCAAGCAATGATTACAGCAGCTGTTTGGTTTCTGACACAGCCACCTAACATTTGCTATGCACTACTCCCCTTCAAAAAACTTGCCCTTCTGCAAGTTCCTTTTAAAGTAAAAAAAGGAATTGTCATGAATATGTTTATTTATTTACCCTCAGGGCCTTTGGGACGTTACAGTCAGGGTGGGTACATGGTTCAACAAGAACAGAATCCAAAGTTGCAAATGAAATCAAGAAAAAACAAAGCGCACATATACAAAAAGCACATAGTGCAGGGCTTTAAAAAAATACACATTAAAAGTACAAAGATAAGCAAATGTGTTCAAGCTACACATGCAGAAAATTTTTCATCGCATCTTTGAAGGCCACAGGATCTTCTATGCAGGCAATGGATGGGGGCAGGTGGTTCCAATCTATTGTAGTTTTCAGCAAGA
The DNA here is from genome assembly GCF_038994185.2 of Dermacentor albipictus. Classification (NCBI taxonomy): domain Eukaryota; kingdom Metazoa; phylum Arthropoda; class Arachnida; order Ixodida; family Ixodidae; genus Dermacentor; species Dermacentor albipictus. The sequence continues at coordinate 422,608,577 of NC_091821.1, forward strand.
AAGAGTGCAGAAATAGGTTTGTACGGCAGAATGCAACGTGAACTCTATGTGTATGGTCAATATGCCTTGATAAGCAAGCTGGTTCGGAAACAAGTTCACCTTTTAGAAATGGTTTAGTGAAATAAATTTTGTGAAGCAAACATAGATGGGAAAGCTTCCTTCTAACATGTTATGTAGACGTAGTTCCGATTTCATTAAAGGAAACACTCGCAGTATGGGCATAGTTAGATAGAATGAAACATGCTGCACGATACTCAACTGCTTCGATATTGCTGTTTTGATTTGAACTGCTCCTTACATATTGGTTTTCACCATACATAGTCTCAATATAAAGAATGGAACCTTTCCAGATTATTTCGTAAGAAAATTGAATTTAGATGCACCTTCTGCAGCCCTCTAGTAGACGTATGTATAATCCACTACAAATTGCATTAGTGTATCTATGCTTGCTCTGTTACATTCATTTGTGTAGATATATTTGGTACAATTTTGCTGCAGGTTTCTTTACCAGGCCAAAATTTACAAGTCAAGGTCAAGGACAAGGTCAAGTATTAGCATACTGGTTAGATATTTAACTCAAAAGAAAGTGACTGAGGGTACCCCAGATCATCATACATGACTCAATCTTGTCTGCTTAACCCTTTAATGACGAGGTATATAAGTCTCCAGAAAAAAATGTTTAATTTCTATCTAAATATGCAGAACACATCAAAAATAAGCATAATCGACAAAACAACAAAATATTTAGCAAAAACTTTTTAAGCAATGAAAAAAAAAAAACAGGCAGGAAACCGGAAGTGGGATTCACCCCAAGCCACCTAAGGCTTCATTTTCAATTTGTATAGACAGCTCTCATCCTATGTGAACCATAGGTGTACATTTCATTTGCTTTACGTCACACATGTGACACCACTACAACTGGATATGCTGCATCAGCCTGTTTCCTCTGACCTTGCTTTCACAAGACAATTAGTTGCATGCCCAACTTTTTCCTCGTCCAGTGTTCCTGCTCTAAACCAACAAATGACACTTGCTGCCTGTCATTCAGTGTTGGCTGAAGACATTTAGCAAGAAACTTTTTACCCAGCACTGAAACATGGCAAGAAAAAAATTTTTTATTGGTATGGTGCCTGTAGGCAATACTCGTCAATAAAGGGTTAAGCAAAAGTGCATAGATAAGTTAGCACAAACAAGTGTGCAGTTGGAATGTATACACACCATGTACACAGCTCTACATGTGTCATCTTCTTTATGTTCCTTTTTCTTTCATGTTGTTAGATACGGGGCCATTTCCTGAGCCTACTTCAAGTTCACCAGACCACATCGAATCGCACCACAGCTAATTAAGGAGCGCAGAAGCACGGATACCACATTCCTGAGGCGCGCACGTGCAAACAAGTTGGTGGCCGCCACTTCGTGTGCCGCAGGTGGAGCTATTCACTGCTTGACTCTTCCCGAAAGTGAAGTGAGAGCCTGGCACTGTTGCAGATAAAGTGGGTCCCGAAGCAAGACAGCTGTAATGCGCCGTGAAAACCTGGCAGCGTCGCCCCCATCCATCTACTATTGTGACGGTGCATTTCAAGTCAGCAAGGCAAGACCGCAGGGAGAAGTAAACCCTCGGGCAATGGGGGACCAAGCAGCGACTCTCTTTGCCGGGTGTGACACCATCGCACGGGCGCCTACCATTGGCCGAAAATGACGACACGCGAGCGGCTCGACGATTGGCTGAAAATGGCGTCACCGGAGCGGGCTCTCCCATTGGCCGAACATGACGTGTCTTCGAGACACCGAAGGGCTTAAAAGACACAGACCGGGAGCAGCAAGAGAGCATTCCTTGATTGATCTCTTTCGAGCTTCTTGCCACGGGCCGCAGCGTCCGAGTAGCTGCCGGCCCGTAATGACTTTAAGACTGATAATTGGCTCTCACTGTAAGTAAACCTCCCAAGTTTTTCACCCCGACGTCCTCCTCAACTCCTACAATGTAGAGCAGCAGTCCAGAGACTTTAGTTTCTTAAGCCTGACTGTCATCTTCGCCTATCGTTCATTAAAGCTTTCGGTGCACAAAACTTTGGAAGCCTTTTAAAAAGACACACTGAAAATTTACAACACCAAATGGGAATTTATAATCAAGGGAGGCTGCAGAGCGCAAGTGGAAGAAATCTTTTTTTTTTTAAAATCATCACCCAAGCACTGTTCACAGATGGTTAACCAGCAAAGGTCAAATGTGCAGCCCCAGTGTTTATCACTAGGTTAATCCTGACGGTTCATTAAACGATGGCTTGGTGGGCTGCCAGGTCCTCGGTACACAAATGCTGTTTGTGCTCGGCTGCACGAGCCTATTCGTGTGCCCGGGTTGCAGCATCGGCACGGTGTACATGATCTCGTTCCCGTATGACACGTGGCCTACGTATTTCGGAGCCGGAGAGAAACTGCTGCACACGCGCTTGGCTGCGATGGAGAGCAATGACGTCACTACTGGTGCAGCTAATTTAACACCACCTTGATTGCAACAGGCCTTTTTGCTATGTTACCTGGCCCGACTACCATAGAACTTAATGGGGATGCTCCCGAGTAGGCAATAGTGATTTTGACGTCACCGCTTTTCATCACGCCAGCCTTGTCAATAGAAATTTCGGGCCACGTAGCGTGATGTCATGGATCAGAGTAAACAGGCCTTATGCTATCTAGGTGGTGTTGGCTAATGGCGAGGCTCTCCAACTTTTTTTTTTTTCACGCATGTGCATGGGGTTGATCCGGAGGAGTTTTTGGCATACAGGCGACCGACAGACGAACGCACAGATGAATTGGCTAGTCATATACAGCTTCTCCGCAAAAAGCTGCCTCTCCTACAGTACTTGATGATAAAGCACTTTCCACAAAGTTTTCTTCACGAGTTATAAAGTGCAAGACAGTTCTTGCACTGACAGACACGGACATAGAAAGTGGGAACAGGACACACGAAGCACTTTACGTACCTTGTACCTCCTTTCTATGTTAATGTCTGTCAGCACAGAAACCATTTTGCAATGCCTAACCAACTCGCCCAAATCACCACTGTTGGAGTTATCAAGTGTCATGTGCCATGACTTCCAAAATAATATCACTAGCTGTTAATAATTGGAACTAATGACAGCCCTTAGAGCAGCAGTGATAAAGAAACAAGTGCAAGTTCAGCGAGGGCAGGGCTGGATGTTCCATCAAGACAATCGGTCTAGGTGTACCGTGGCTTCGCAGACTGGCCCAAACTAAGACACTATGGTAGAGCAAATTCCACAACATGTTTTATGTCTTAAGGGGGGACGCGGGTCTTGAAATCGCGAAAAATGGTCAAAAATGGCAATTTTCAAAAATTGCGTTTTTGAAGTCTTTAATGTCCCAACTATGCCTCTACAAAATATTATGGCTCAATTCCTACTCGAAGTATAAAAAAAACGGCAATTTAGAAACGTCGGTGAGCCGAAATTGAACGCCAAGCGCGAAGATTTGCCTCATTTTCAAGCTGCCGTAGCTCCGCGCGACGCGAACCGATCGGCGCCATCTTGGTCTCGTTTGAAAGCTGGTTTCCCGCTCTCCATTCTGGCGCCCCTCGGCACGCTGTAGACTCTCGTGCAGCGGAGCTATCGGCACCCCAAGCACCCGTTCTCAAGAGCGAAATCGTCGCGAGACAGCCGCTGATTGGGTGAAGCGGGCGCCTCCCCGAGGCGCAGCCCTCTGATTGGCCGTGACGCATGCTTCGCCTGCCGCGGCCCCGCGGCCGCGTTGTTCGACTCCTTCGCGTCGTCTGCTTTCGCCGGCGCGCACGTCATTTTTCGCATTCCTCTTGTATTTTTCGTTCTGCCTTTTTCTTTATCGTTCTTGTAGATATTTTGGCTATTGAGTCGCCTCTTTTAACCACGAATTTCTTGCTTTTGCGTGCCTGGTGTCTTTGTTCCGCGTGTCACGATGGCGCGAGACGCGCGCTTGAAAGCAAGCACGCGAAAAGCAGTCAGCAAAAAGAGGCGCGCATGGAATAAGAGCGCTACATCGTCGAGAACTACAGCTTCGGTGATGCCGTAAGCTGCTGTGGCATAGAGATATGGCTGTGGCCTTGGTGGATGCGGCTGGAGTGAGCTCGCCAACAACAGCTTCGCCGGTGGACGCGGCTGGACAGTCCCGATTGGTGTCAACTTCGGTGTTACCGCAAGTCTCTGCAGTGCCGGTGGATGCGCCTGGACTAAGCCCGTCGAAAATGCTAACTTTTGAAACGCTGCAAGTCGCTTCGGATTCCGTGTCGTCGGAAGCGGACGAGCCGGCTGACCTAAGCCTAACGTCGACTTCGGCGTTTCCGAACGCCGCTTCGGTGCCGACGGACGCGGCTGAACCGAGCTCGCGTGCTCAACGCTTCGACGCGGTGTTTTGCGCGGAGTGCGCGGCGCGTGAAAAGTACGCAGACAACATTAAAACTTCATTGGCGAAGAAGTCCGCGACTTCCCGCAAGTTCGAGCTAATGAACGTCGGCGCAGCAAGTAAAGACGACTTTCTGAGCTTTTTTTTTTTTTTTGCCAAGTACCAATGCAATACAGAGGTTTTCACAATCTTTACATGAACAGATTTCTTTGAGTTTGGTGTTATTGTGTTCAGTAATGACTGGGCTGCATGCTAAAGCATTAAATTTTTCCATGTGATAGGTAAACAAAAGTGGCAGAGTAAGCAAAACTTTGAATGCAATTTTCTCAGCTTTGCTTTTTCGATCAAATGCCTTTGCCTTACAGAACTTTTCATAATGTTTGCATCAACTGATTTTATTGAATTAGATATCATTTTTTTCAGTAAAACCTCAACTACATCCTAAAGCTTTCCATTTTTCATTAAACCCATTAGACTAGCAATTAGGTCAGATGTAAGCTAATTACTCCCGCATTGTTTTTTTCTTCCTACTTTGTTATTCATTCATGACCTATATGATCACTTTTTAAAAATTTCTTTAGCTTTAGGATGTGCAGTGGGCCCTTGGAAATGACAGCCATTCTTTGAAACTAGTTTTTTTAATTAAGAAATTATCATAATGGCCCGTAAGAAAAGACCTATGTGGGATGAATTATTTTGCAATATCTTCATTTATAGATGAGATATATAAAATCTGAATATATATTTGGGATCAGCATTCAAAGATATATCTGCATGCCAGTTTTCAGGAAGATATGTTACGAAATAAAAAAAAAGTTTTCAAGACCCTCATCCCCCCTTAAGCTAAAATCCCCTTTAAAAGTCACCCATTTCGATCTACTGGCATCCGTAAAGAAAAGTTACTAGCAAAGCAGCACTGCATTACAAATATAAAGTTCCATGAAGCTTTCCTTCAGTAAAAGAGCAGACAGTCTTACTGATTAGATTCAGGAGAGAACTATTTGAAATACAACAGAATTTTCCAATTTCTAGTTAACTGCGCCCAATTTATACATTTAAATGTCAGAAGCTTTTGACACACACTTTGTAAGTGTTCTTCATTTTAATCTTCTGTGCCATGTGTGCTCAGTTGCATTTGAGAACCAGAAAAGCTTAGTTGATCTTTCACTTTACCAAAATTAGTTGCAAAAAGGAAGAGCAGTACGGTAGTCCTACATTTCACCAAATATCATCTGACAATAAAAGGGCATAACTGCAAGAAATATTAAGAAAAAAAGAAGGTGCAGCATCATGTTTGTTGCAACTATTATTCTCTTGCCAAACAATCTCTATCTTCATACTCAAGAATACTTTCCTTCATCAAACAACCATGGATATACAGTAGTTTCAAACATGCCAGGCAATGTAGCTCATTACTGATCATTATCATGACACATTGAAATTACACTTTACCTAGTTAACCAAGCACGACACAAAAGGTTGGCTGCCCTAGTTACTACCTTTCAACCAGTTAAAGTGCAAGTGCTACATTAAGGCAATGCTACATATTTTTCACCTCTGCTGCGGCCTTTATTTATTAAAGACAAGCACAGAAACCACTTCAGAGATCCAAGACTCGGAATGGTAATGCCATATTTAAATCAAACAGTGCCAATAAGCTCCAAGTTTTACATGGCCACACTGTAAGTGGCAATGATGGCATCGATCCTCTGAAGATGTGGTGGTTTTCTGTAACTAAACTTCTATTCTCAAATGTGGTAAACTTTGTCTGGCAGATGCTCGGATATACAATCAGTTTTGGAGAAAGTAATGTTGTCAATGTCTTGAAACCCTATGTTTATACAAGCTGGCAACACAGCTTGTGCTAAAGCTTTGTGCTCAGGACAATTTTGTTTTCAAGCGACAAACACATAGTTAACATTCAAATTCTGGAGTATTGCGCGCCAAAACTACAATCCGAGTATGAGGTGCATGCCATAGCGGGGTACCTTGGATTTTTTTTACCACCTGGCCAGAGTTATTTAAAAGGGCATCTGGATATAAGTAAATGGGCAGTCTTGCATTTCACACTTACAGATATGCCGCCAAAGTACAAGAAAACTGAAAATGCTTTCTGTTTTACTAAGTCCTAGCTGTGTTTTGTTTGACAGAAACTCCCCACAGATACGGTTGCTGTACAGAAAATAGCATGCTGTCTGCTTTCTTTTTCGCAAGCCAAGCAACATGTCGATTCTTTGCACAAGATTTTTCTGTTCCTTAAAAAAAATTTTTCCTTTGCAGAACTTGACAGCCACTGCTTAATGTCAGCAGTCTTTGTTTTGTGATGACAGCTCTCATATACCATTAAACTTTAATAGGCATAATGAAAACAAAAAGAAAATCAATAAAGTGAACAGATTAATCACCGATAAGTGAAGGCATCCTGGAACTTAACATGGCAAAAAAGTTTGTCACAGCTCAATTTTACATATGCAAAAATTATATTCAGCTATGCAAAGTGTTTAACAGACTGTTTTGGTGAGACTCATTATTCTATCTAGTCATCTAATACGGGTGTCACACGGCGCACTTTTGATCGCGATCAAGCCCGATCTGGATCGACTTTCTCGGTCGTGATTGGGTCCTTTGCACAAAATGCGCGAGAGAGCCAATCGAAGTCGAGAATTTCGATCCGGATCGGTCCCGATCGCGATCAGAAGTGTACATGTGACACCGGTATAAGAAACAGCACGAAGAACTGTAGTAGACCCTTTGTGTGATTCATAACGTCAGAGGATTGCGAATGCGTAACTACCTAAACAAGGAGAAAAAAGTGCAAAGTCTGACATGCACAATTATTTTGCTAAAAAGGTCGGAAACACAAGCGGAAATCCTACAGTACACCTTATGAGACACTTGCAGCAGCAGTCGTACCGTGAATTTTTTTACACACCTAACGACTGCGCATGGGAAAGACTAGCCGCAGGGTAGATTCGCGCAGCTGAAAGCTTGCCAAGGCTGATATTTGAGGCTACCGCTTAAGACACCAGAGCGCGTGATCACACTATCCGCACAGCGTTTACTTGAACGCGATCCGCCCTTTTGTACGCCTCAACGACACGAACCATCTGCATGCATTCACCGCGACATTCACGACGCTCGAGCGCCAAGTCGCTGATATGGCGCGCTGCACACGGTCTCGAAACCTGCAGACGTTGCCGGCAGCTTCATCTGCAATGCGGAGTGTGGCAAAAAAAGATATATCGCAAGCGCTTCGTGGAGTATGTGCACGGCATGTCCTGTTGGCAAGGGCGCAACACGCCGGCGACCGTGCGTTGTCGACATCGGTATTTTGGCCGTGGCGCGAGCAGTGCGGCACGAACAGCAGCAGAGCATCGCGGAACTCCTGCTGTTCTCAAAATAAGTGATACTTCACGAATGAGGCAGCAACCCCTGAGGCATCCTCGTTTTCGCCGCAGAGGCGCGACAAATGCAGTGGAGTCAAAAGAGCGGTGCCCGAGGCGGACTGGGCCACAGTCCAGAAGTGCCGGGTTCAAGACTACGCAGACAGATTCCTGCTGATCAACGTGCCGGAGTATTCGGAGCAGTGCAGGGAAACCGTCTCTGCACCACGCGCACTGGCAGAAACGTCGAATGGTCAACTCGATGCAGTGCCGTGGAAGGCCGAACAAATGCTTTTAATTTTATTGTTTTGGTGACGCAAGCTACGCTTTGAAAGGCTGACAAATTAACGGAAAAAGAGAAGAGCTCGAAAGAACAGCTGTAAGAGAGAGAGAGAGAAACTAATAAAATGCAAGCGAACACGAGACAACAGAAACCACTCCGAAAGGAAACTGCCATTGCGTTTACTTTTCGATGCAGCCTCAATTGTACGTAAATTTTGTACAATAACATTGGCGACTGGCCTGACGCACCAAGCATAGCGACAACGACAACGTGAATTGCGCTGGTCCGAAACAAACAGTGCATTCCTAACATTACGTAAGCACAGTCAGATGCTACCGCTGACGCTTCGTGCGTGTTTGCGAGGATAACGCGCAGCCGACCCAGTGCATTCGCGCGCCCACTTCCTCCGTCTGTTCAGCCAGAGCGGAAGCGAAAACCAGTCATATCGACAACCGGGGTAGCAACTGCGTCGATATCCTTTTTAGCGTAAGCCTAACTCACCGACTCGTGCTGAACGAGAGGCTTGGCCTGTGGCGACTTGGCCAGCTTCTTTTCCGTCAAAGGCTGCGTGATGATCGTCATCTTGTGATGATGCCCGATGTCAGTGCGGCACACGGATTATCGAAGCAACGAATCGGAAGGATTGGGTTACGACGCACAACAGAATGCGCTATCGACGGCGCCCAGCAGTACGGCAAACGCGCAAACTCTACTCTCGGCGCCCGACGGCGGCTATCCTCCGCTTAGATTTGTTTAGTTTTGCTTGGCAAGCACTACGCCGAACTCTCCGCTCTCCGCTCGCGGTGCTTCGCGGTTGAAGAAGCTGGATCTGTCCGCGGGAGGCGCTAAGTACCGAGAAATGTACCGAGACTAGCGCACATGGGGAAATGTAGGGAATTATGAGCGGGAGCAATGCTTTGCAACTAACGTGCGCTGCGCAAAGTAGATCCAAATCTTACAATTTCAAGTTTCTCATTTTTGTATTTTCCCTCATTAAACGCGTTGTAAGTAGGCAAGTGAAAAAAAAATGCCTTGCGTAAACTGTTATGAAGATGTATAAATAGTATAAATACTTGAAATTTGGTAGTTGGCGTCAGGATACACTAACACGCTCACAAGACGTACCGCATGCACATGAGCGCACGAGCAGCGCCTGCACGAGCCATGCACCATTTGAATGAATTGTTACACTGCCTAGAACCCTAGAACTCTAGGCACATTAGCAACTACGGTAAAATACTTGTCGCTCATTTCCGAAGGAGCGTCAAGTAGTGTTGTGTGAGAGCGCGCTATGCGATAATTGTCAGCAGCGAATTCGTTCGTCGAATATTTCATGAGTGTGTCGAGTAAGCTGTGCGTGTTTTACGACATGCCGAGGAGACCCTAGTGCACAGGCGCGAGAATCTTGTGCGAATGTACGTCCGTTGGTGGACATAAAACCCTTCGATGGATTAGACCCTTCGTTACGAAAGTCCTGATGAACAGAAGCATGGCTGATGAACCTTTGGTGGTGGAAGAGACAGACCCCACGGGCCTTGGTGATAACTCGGACTGCGAGTTGTTTGCGAGTGAGAGCCCGGAACGTGACTTTAACACCTGTCTGACCAACACAGTTGTAACAGCCTTCAACTACTGCATAAAGCCCGTTCAAGTGTGTGGTGCGTGGAAAGCATTTTCTAAGTGCATCACAAGGGGTTGTAAATGGTAAACTAGTTTGTTTTATATTTTTCTCGTCGTTTCTCATAGTTCCTTATGTATAAGCTGAACAGAAGTGGTGGTACTTCACTCGGTCGCTTTTTTTCTTCTTTCTTCATGGAGGTCTCCTGATGGATCATGCATTTTAACAAACAGCGACGATCGCTGTCTGCGGATTTTCAACCTTCCTGCGGTCCTGTGCCAACATCAGATTGACTGGAATGAAGCGGAAGAAATGGTGACATATTAAACCATGCCTCTGAGTCCGCATGTTTCAGGTTACTTTGCACCATTCAAAGTTAGGGGGGTTAAAACTTGTGCTCATAATATTTGTTGTAAACTTTACACTGTCAGTTGCGATTGTTTTGGAACAATGAGTTACAGTGCCGCACTTTTATCTAAGTTTCTGGCTACACCGTTTTCAACATACCATAAAGCTTCATGCAAAAGTATTGCTTCTGTTTACACATTTTGATTGTGTGTGAAATTCAGATTGTTTTCTTACACTGTATACATCTTTTGTGTGGCATGTTCAGATGTAATAGGAGATAAAGGAACCATTCTAATTGGCCCTCCATACATCCTATGGTACAACCAAGATCCAGCAGTTTTGTTTTGTCTTTGAATATTATACTTTCTTGCTCATTAATGAGGTGGCCAGTTCTTGGCTAGGGTGCAGAGACCCTGCTTGTGTAACCTAAACATATAGCAGCACACATTTTATTTCACACATTTCAGCAAAATGCAGTAGCAGCTTTCAACTTGCCTTTTTAGGTGCTTGACAGCAATACAGGTGCCAGTGCAACTGCAGCAGCTTTCTAGCTCACTTTAATGCTAATTCTTCTTGAATTGCATGACCAAAGTAGTTGGGGTGATAGTTCTGGAGCTTTCTCTTTCTTTTTCTACCAGGAATATTTTAGGTGATTGGAGTTGTGCTTCCAGGTTCCTGTGCTCCAGTGCAGTGAAAGTGGCCTGATATATGACTATGCTTGGTTCCCTGGCATGAGTTCCTCGGATCCGGCAACTTGTTGGTATGCCCCAGCAATCATTACGAGGATGCTTTATATATATACTGGCACCACACTTCCTGTCTCAGTGGTCATCGAATACTGCAAGGTTATCAAAGCCTTTACAGGAGACGCCCTTTGTAGGGCGGTTCAGGCCAAATTTTCTGATATGCCAAATTGTTCGTAAAATGTCTGTAATGTTTGTTGAAGTTTCTTTGGTTTCCCATAGATACAATACACTTGCATTAAGCTTCAATTCTGATATGATGAAAAAATTTCCAAAGTACCTCGAAGGGAGCCTGCAGCACCTACAGCATTGGAAGCAGTTATGGAACATCTCAAATGCCAGACAAATTGCATTGGCGACTTTTAATTTAAATACATCAGCAGTTGCAATAGTGTTTGATGAACTTTTAAAACTGCAGCTGTGATGCAGCCTTGCATATAATCTTATTTTACCTTCTGCATCTATACATTTCCCAAACAGCTGCAGTGGCACACGCTTTGAAAGTTTACTGCCATTGATACAGGGAATGAAGACAGGAATCTCATTTAAGAGGTGGAACGGGAGAAGAGAGGAAGATGGCTAATGAGACCACTAGCGTTGCTAGGAAAAGCACTCAATAAGCTAGCAAATGAGAAAGGCCTACAACAGTCAGCAGGAAACACAGCTCTGCCAGTGCTCCTTGTGCCACTGATGAGCACTGGGGCATCAAGCCCCGACATGTTATGGTATAGGGTAAAAGTGAGGGCCGTAGTGATAGATTGTGACTGCATATGGCTCCCCAGTGATCACAAGTGGTGCAAAAAGTGCTGGCCACCATGCAGTCCAATTATCACATTTGAATCGCTGAGGACTGTACAGTTGAGGCAAAGAAGGAAGTTGTCACGAAAGGGGATTGCACATTGTGTATATGCAGAGTAAGTTAGGAACGGAACAGTTACAAAAATGTATACAGCATGTGAGCTTTTTACATAGGGATAATAGTTTCATCACTAGCCATACTGATGTACAGCCACCACCAGCATAACAAAAACACATACCTTTGTGCTTCTCCAAGTGGCAGAAGCAGAGTTTTCCAGTGACTTGCTTGTAAATGCTAGCTTGGCCCATCTTGAGAGAAACATAAGTGTTGACTATACAAAGTATGCATCTGCTAAAGGAACTTTATACTCAAAAACCATATTAACTAGAGCAACCTATTATTGATAGAGCATGGTGGACATGCTGCTTTGGTAAAGCATGCTCTTTTTTGCAAGAAAATAGAACTTATGTCAAGCACTGGCATTAACTCACCCCTACTATTGGCTGTCATATAACTGTGCTTGACAGAGGAGTTGCCACGACTGATCTGTTTGTGGGCTGCTCAGTTGTTGCTGCTTTATATTAGGCGTCCCTTTCCAAGTAATGCAGCTGTTGCAGAGTAAAAGTAATCTGAGGTGCCATTGTCATGTTTTGCTTTATTTTTCAAGCTGAAATGCTTCTGAAATGTTTTGCACTTATTCGCAGCTTTGCAAGCACAAGTACAAGAAATCCTGTCCACCTTTGGGATGCATACACAGCTGAGTTGCGGTGCTCTTACAGGTCATATAATCACCTGGTAGGAATGGGTTTTCTTAAATAACCACTAATATTGGGCAAGCACAAGGAACCTCCCTAATTTTCATCTCTCTCTTGTACTCGCATTATTAAACATGTTACGTTGAAACGCATGTAAGCAAGAATAGACATTTTCAGAGTTTTATGTCTAACCCACAGAAGCTCAGTATAAGCAGATTTTTGTCTGCTCATGATTTCAGACAGTGGCTCTCAGCTCTGCCCACATGCCACTCGATTTTTGACAAACATTTTATGATCATGCATAAGCAGACCTTGGTCTCTGTGGTTGCATTATGTAGTAGCATTTCCTCATTGGCTGGTGTGATATCACTTGCTGCTTTTATCATCAAGACCTTATCGCTTTTGAAGTGAAGTTTTCTTTGCCTACTCCCTTTGTTTCCTTTCTACCCGCTGTGGTTGGTTAGTGGCTATGATGTTGGGCTGCTAAGCACAAGGTCAGGGGATCAAATCCAGGCCATGGCGGCCGCATTTCGATGGGGGCGAGATGGGAAAACACCTGTGTACTTGGATTTAGGTGCACGTTAAAGAACCCCAGGTCGTTGAAATTTCCGGAGTCTCCCACTACGGCGTGCCTCATAATCAGAAAGTGGTTCTGGCATGTAAAACCCCATAATTAATTTTTTTTCTATGTGTTTCCTGTCTCTTCTATTGATTTCCTGATGAGTAGAGTGGGCCAATCTGGAGGCAGTGTAATGGTAAACTAGGCCTATCCTGTAATCAAAACTGTGCTGATTCCAAAGTCATTACAATATCACAATTCAATACTGTCACAATGATAGCATATAGATAGGTGATGGTTGTACATTGTCATCTGCAAGTCATTGCTGCAACCACGTTGCATGCCATGTGACCATGTGAACTTGTGTGTTTACATATAAGCAGAAGGCGTAAGCAACTACAGAAGTAGGAAATGAAATACTATTGCACACGACAAGTGTCTGCGTAGCAATAAATTAAAATGAATCAAGAAAGCTTTGCTTAACATTGGTTCCAAAAAGTATGTTGGATCTGTCATAATTTCGTAAAAGTATCTTTGCTCTGAAGTTTACTAGCTTTTTTTTTCAGGATGAGCCCGTGGCAGCGCACAGTATAGCATTTGACAGTTTTGGTGAGAAGCTGTACTGTGGGTTTGACAAGATGGTGCGAGTGTTCGACGTGGCCAGGCCAGGGAGGTGTTTTGAGGAGCGGCCAACAAATGGTGACTTGCAACCTTCCGCCGTTTTGATATTAATGCAGAGCCACTCTATGCTTATGACCTCTGCGTGCTCTAGCCAAACATTGGTAACGCACCCGAGATTGTTGGAGACAATACGTTTGAATTGCCATCCTATTTTAGCTTTGAAAGCTTGAATTACCTTTAAGTAATCCCAGAAAGACTCCTCAGCTGCAGGTCTTGCTTTCGGAGACTTTCATTCGAAAAGGGAATATTGACATTTATTGGGAAATAGGCAATGTTCAGTTTATGAAAAAAAACTAAAGTTGTCTTGTTCCATCCTCTATGTCTGTTGCCCAGTTATTGCTACATCATTCAAGAATTAAAATGTTGCATTTTGCTACTGAGCACATAATCTTGGGTTTGATCGCTGACCATGGTGTCCATACTCTGATTGAGGCAGAATATAAAGGGGCTTGTGTACTTATATTTAGGAGCACATTAAAATGCCAGGGGTTGCAGGATGACAAACTTAGCTTATGATAAGAGTATTTAGGCTTGTTGCCTTTCCCAACTTGCTTTAAAATTGTTCATCCACTTGTCCTGGTTCTTAGGTTTGTTGTTATTCAAGGTATTTTAGAAGAAAGATATTGCAACTTCATGTGATGGGGGTTTCAGTGACTGTTTTCCATTATAAAAAAAAGGGGGGATATGAATAGAAAAATTTTTTGGTGGACCTGATTTACAGCTATGTCAATCACCATAAATTGTGCACTAATTACCACAAAGTCCTTAATAAGTCAACACCAGTTAGCTTCCTACATAATTACTTAAGGGAATATGATGCAATTTTGGCATTGAAGCTGGTTCATTGTCCATGGAATGTCCGCCTGTAGGAGTTGTGCAACTTCTGCCACTTTCCAGATAACTGTTCCCAAAATCTCCCACAATGTGTATTGGTGACACTTAATTTTGTTCCACGGTATACAAGGAAGGCATTCTGGCAGGATATTAAGGATAATATTTATTTTATTTATTTATTTATTCAAAATACCCCCAAAAACCCTCATTAAGAGGGTATTACATGGGGGGGGGGGCGATCACAGGCACTGCTCATAGTTTGTGCATACTAAAAACAAGAGAATGTAACAGAAGTAATAATACAGTGAAACATGGGCAATATACAAGATAATTAGGTCACAATTATTACAGAGAAAACATTAGTACATATTAGGAGAACATAAGGCAACTGCAATGAAGAACACCAACAAACATCGAAAACACTGTAAAAGTCCCAAAAAATAATAATAAGATTAGTCGATAAGTCGTGAGTGAATTAAATGTTGAAACTTAGTCAAGTCTGGTTCTGTGGCAATGACTAATGGTAAGGCGTTCCATTCAGTTATTGTGCATGGTAAGAAGGAATATGCATAATGGTATGACTGGCAGTTAATGCGTTTGACTTTGTATGGATGGTCACAGCGTGGAAATATAACTGGTGGTGACTGAAAGAAATCGTCGTGAAGTGATGGATGGTGATAAAGCTTATGGAAAAGTGCTAGGCGAGAAATTTTACGGCGAAGTGCTAAGTTGTCCAACTCGGCTTTATTCTTTAACGAGGTGACGCTGTTGTAACGTGAATAATCTGAAAATATAAATTGCGCAGCACGGTTCTGCAAGGCATCGATGTTACTGATGATATAAGTTTGTTCGGGATCCCAGATGGCAGACGCGTATTCTAGTTTAGGACGGATTAATGTTGTGTATGCTAGTTTTTTTGACATGCATTGGGGCTTCTTTTAAGTTATGTTTAATAAGTCCGAGAGTACGGTTTGAAGAGGCAAGGGTAAGATTAATATAATTATTCTATGATAAGTTTGACTCAATATTGATGCCAAGGTAAGTAGTTGCGAGTTCCACAAAATCTGTCCCCAACATCTCTCGCAACATGTATTGATAACACTTAATTTTGTTCCACGGTGTGCAAGCAAGGCATTCTGGCAGAATTTTAAGTAGAATACCAATGGCATTTCTCCACATAAGTTTCACACATCTAGAGAAGACCAAAATATTCCTGAATTCGTAGGAAAAAATAGTAAGCTGTTTAATGGCATCCATGTCCTCATGTGGATATGTAGTGTATGACAATATACCTGCTAACTCTTCGAGGTTCAATTTCTTTTGCCATGTGGGGACCCCCTGGGGTCAATTTTTTTATTGCCGATTTAAAATCTTGAGTCACGTATTTCAAGAAAAAATGATCACATTTCTTTAGAGTGACCATAAAGTGACAAATTTTTTTCCGAAGGTAAACATGCATTCTTTATGCATCAATACAGATGGGCTTGCATAAATACTTATAATGAGAATTAAAATGTAGACACACTGGAATATATTCCAATGCGGCATGATTCGTCCTATCGAAGGAATTGCCGCTCAACTCATTCGCAGAACAGCCAGCATGTGTGTCCATAGCGTAATCGAACTTTGTGTCTGAGACCACGCAATAAAACTTGAATGTTGTGTGGCCGTCAGAAAAACCGAATGAATCAGAAACTTGCAATAATTGTTCTTCCCATCACCAATGAAGGTTTCATGAGTTTTGAGAAAAGAAACACGGGCATGGCAGCATCGTTTGTATATACCAGCATCCACCTGCAAACAGATGAAATTGCTCCCCTGTGAGCAATAAACGAGTGAGCATCTAGCAGTGACCCTTTGAGAGATTAGAGAATTGGATAGACATCAGTTTTTGCGAGCAATGCAAACGAAAACAGCCTGCGAGACGAAACCAAAACTATTTGCCAACAAGCGCTTGCGCATGCATGGATGCGCAAGCGCTTGTTGACACACCAGCGTAAGGAAGCCGTGGAATTAAAACGATGAGACTTCGGAGGGGAAAAAAATGTCTTGTATCCGCACAGTTGGCATCACTTGCTGGGCGACAGAGAGTTGAAAAATTAGCGTGTTTTTCATACATACAGACAGTGATGTAAATACATGGCATCAACCATTTGGAACTTGTTCATGGCGCCATATATTTACATCGTTGGCTGTCAGAGGACGAATTGACTTCTTGTTCACCACCCTGCTTTAGTGTGTGTGGTGTTACTTCTGCCTCTTGCAGTGAAGAAGATGGGTCAACCTGGCATCATCAGTTGTTTTGCGTTCAGCCCACTTGGTGTCTATGCCGCTGGATCCTACTGTAAGACAGGTATGCACCTCCTGTATGTACAATATGGCCTATTTTTAAAGGGAAAGCTTAGCTGATGATAAAGCCAGTTCCAATGTGCTACACTGCAAGCTGGCATCACTTTCTCTTCTTAGATACCCTGAGGTTCCAGCACCACGCTCGCTCATTGCAGCCCTCGATTGAAGTGACCTATAACCTGAATCCCAGCTGCGCCACTGAGGCATTGAAATCTCCCGTGACTCAAGCAACTAGAACGCCTGCAGCAGCTAAGCAATACACTTTATGTATAGCTGAGTAAAGCGTTTCTGAAAGACATAACATTGGTGACGAGATTGAAGAAGCTGCTGTGCACATAGCCTACCTACAACTGTAGTTTCTGTGGCAGCACACATGCTCTGTTGAAGAATTTTCTGCATCTGTTTGGGTGTTGTAGTCAGGTTTCGTCAAATTTAATTTTGAGGCCAATTGCATAAAATATTACATTTCAAAGTGTGCCATTTTGCTGACACTCTGTAGGCCTCCACCTATGAGACATTGAAGGCATGGGGGCACCGAAAACGCTGAACACCATCCCTTTTTATTGATACAGTAGAACCCCGTTAACATGGTCGTGTTTTGTATGATTTTGCAGCCTCAACGTTCGTGATTGAGAACACAAAAAATGACCCATGAAGCTAGGCTTCTTTTTTATCTGTTATTAATCTTCAGCACGTCACCAAACTGCGGTTGTATGGTATGTTTTCCAGCCACTAGATCCCATGTGAACTAGAAAAGGCGTGAGGTGTGTGGGATGGTAAGTACTACACACCTGCCATGGCAGCTTCCTCACATACTCACCTGCCTGTGTCATGTACAAATGCTGGCATGCACTCGACTTCCTCTTCTGGTACTACCAGCAAATCTTGAAAACCATTGCGTACTCGCATTCACAGCTATCGCTGGCAGTCCTATTGCAATAAGCGTCTTCACCTATCTATTCCATAGCATGCGTGGTGTAGTGCCATTGGAAGCGTACTGCATGCTTTCAGTTGGCAATAACGCAAATACACTGATGCTCCTTGCTGCATTTGTGAAGTGGGTGCTGTGTTTCGCTCAGGTGGCATCCTATTCTGGCATTGCCTACCAGGTCGATTTCGTTTCACTCTCTTCTCGCCGTTTTGAACATTACGGAATAGGAAAACGACTAAGCATGTCTTCTGGCAGCATCATACTCCTTCGTTGCTCACCAGCTTGATTTTATTTTGGTTTCCTGGCGCTGTCTTTAAACGCTACACAGTAGAAAAGCACCAAAGTGCATCTTTAGTCGTTCGAGCCTTACAAGCTCAACTCATGACAGTGTATTGCGCCGCAATGATTCTCGCCAAATAGACACATCAAAATTTCCCGCCAAAATACCGTACCTCGAAGAAGCTGCTGACTCTGGCCGAATTCAAGGAGCACACACATAGAGGGGGTAAACGGGGGCTTGCCAAAGCCACAATATTGACAATGCGTCTCTTGGGCTGCTGAAGCTCCACCAGTTCAGCATGCTTCGGTGTCTTACGCTGCAACAATTTGCGCAATGCGTCACATTATGTAGATGTCAACTACAGTAGGGCCTGAAATTTTTTAGTGGCTTCAGATTGTACATTTTCCTAGTTAGTGCATTTTTCTTGTGTCCTTTTTTTTTCAACTTATGAACAAGGTTCTGCTGTGTGGCCTCCCTCTTCTCGCAGCATTTTGACCCACAGCCCTCCAAATTCTACCACAGATGCCACTTACAATGACAGAACCAGCTCCTGGATGAGCCTATTTAGAGCTTTCATAGCAAGGACACAGGGCCAAAGAATCTCGCAACCAAGCGAAATTTTGGCACTCCAACACCAGTGGCAAAACAATCACAGTTGGACAAAACACAGTGAAGTTCTAATCCCTCATCATAAATGATGCACTTGACATCATGTTAGGCAACGAGTTTGCCTGCTGACTCCAAGATGGCAGTGTTGAGCAGAGACTTTGCTGAAGAAGGCCTCACTTTCCAGAAGGCCATTGACATTGACAGAAGGCCATGGCCATTGACAGCAGAGAATTAATGCAAAGGTCCACCAACAGCACATCAAAGGCAAGGCATTTGAAATCAACAAGGCTGCAGCGAAGTCATCTACGTACTATAACACTGGGAACACACTGTCAATATGGCTCTGCTTCTGTTATGACGAACACCGAACACAGCAGGCTGGACTGCTCATAACACACTTGAGAGGTGGTGCTTCTGTGCAAAGATAAAGAGAGGCCACATGGACCAAGTCTGCTGAAAGAAAAAGTGGAAAGAATGAAGCATGACTTTTTAACAAGCAGCATGCTTTGCATTGCAAGATGCATCCTATAGGAACGCGGGAGCATCCCGAAAACACTGCAAAAAGTGAAAATGTGTGAATGTTGTGGCACTTGCCCAATCAGGCGAGTATCTCTTCATGGTCTCTTTCATGGTCTCTTCAGAAGTTGAAGGCACAAGCCTTGCATTCGGGGTTGATCCAAGAGCCACCTACTCGCTCATCAGTGAACAGATGCTCAGAAATGTGGGGACTAAAAATATGTCCACTCTCATCCAAACCAACATCGCCTCCTGACGACGGTCAGCTGAAGTCCTCTAACTTTTGGGTACAGCACTTATCAAAGTAAATTTCAGAGTTGCAGCGTGCATTGCCACTAGTTGTAATGAAGGCAACAGGCTGTAATCTCCTAAGCCGCAACTAGTTCCAGTCACTTGGCGTCTCACTAAATGACACTCATCCAATTCACTATGACAGAAATGTGACTACTGTACTTAACAAGCATGCTGCCATTCTTTTTTTTTTTAATGACGATGTGAACAGCTGCAAGGGACCACCTATAAAACTCGGAACTTCTAAAGATTCAGCATCTCCTAAGCTCTTACATGCATGACTGGCTCCATTGGCTTTGAGACAAGCTGTAGAAGAAAAGCCAAAAGCACCATAACAGAATCGGGAACACCCAATGTAGACTTGGGAAATGCTCCACTTGGACTTTGCAAGACCAGTTGAAGGCAACATTTTGTGAATGTAGATGCCTTTACCAGGGAGCATGAGGTCAGATGCTTGGCTAGCTTAGCTTTTGTCTCCAGAGATGAATTAATTTTGCCAGCGAAATGGCAACAATTCAGTGACTATCACGCCATATCACCCAACTGGAAATGGGCAAGCGGAGCACATTGTCTACGAGCTGAAACAAGCCTCATCACACGAACGAAGTGGTGACATTACACTGCACTTGGCCAGATCTTTTTAAAGTAATGTTCGAATGTATGCTCAACAACTGGAAAGATGCCAGCGCAGCTGATCTTCAAAAGAGGATTGAGATCAAACTTCTGTAGCTTGCTCCCAGCCCATTCAGCACATCGACAGAATTTGCCATTCGTAAACAAAGACTTTCCTTACAACCAAAGAAATTTTTCATCCACAAGGTTTGTCTGACAAATTCATACAGTGAGTCAGCAAAACAGTGGGAGACGGTGTAGCAGCATCGCTATCTCTAATTGTAAGGACCCAGTTGACCTCACCTTGAGGGTATGAGTCATACCTAACTGCTGTATGACAAGATAGAATTTTTTGTGTGTACTTCTTTGTGCAACCTATTTTTAGCCTTTGTCAAAATGGAGGTCAACAAACAGACAGAGCAAACGATCAGTATGAAATTTCTCGTGAAATTGGGCAAGAATGGTGCAGAAATTCATTAATAGCTTAAATACTTGAGAGGCGCTTAAGCTTCACCTTTAAGAGTGGAACGTGATAGCATTAAAGGGTCCCTGACTGCTTCTCGCATTTCCGGGCAACTGCAGATTATGTAACCATAATCTTTACCGGGAAACGCTTGCGGTGAACACACTATGCACAAAGGTCAGCTTTCTGGTTCTTTATTTTTTCTTTCCCCCACTTCGCTGCTGCTGCCGCGGATGGTAGAAATGTAGTATGCAGCGCTATAATTGGCAGAAAGCACGTGCTGCGTACTGCTCTGTGATTGGTAGAAATACGGTGTTTGCCGCATTGGGATTGGTAGACACGTTTTGCTCACGGTCAACGTGGTCAACTCGCACTGAATGCTGCAGATGGCGTGCTCACTGTACAACGGGGCCTTTCAAGCTATCGCTATCGTCTATGAAAAGGATACACTAAAGGAAAGAACTGTGTTCAATGGATCCAGTATTTTTGGGAAGGCTATGAAGCGTACGTCAAGGATGATCCAAGACAAGGGTGCCCCTGCACCTAGTACAAGGATGAAGATCTATATCGTGTTCATTTTCTTGTACTCACTGATTCCGAAATTATTGTTAGAATGATACCAAAACACTTGATTTGTGAAAGTCGTCAATTCACCAGATTTAGGCTAAAAATTTGGAAATGTAAAAGGTTTATGCCACTTTGTTGCCGAAACTTCTGACTCCTGAGTGAAAACTGCGACAAAAAGAATTTTGCATTGATTGGAAAACTTCTTGCAAAGGGTCATCATGAGTGACGAAACTTGGATTTGTAAATACCACATTGAGATGAAGTTGGAGATTTTGGAGTGGAAAAAGGAAGATGAGCCAAGGCCCTGTCCTGGCTCTGTCCCAAAAAGCGTGGAAGGACAAAGCAAAAATTAGTTATGTTGATCATGTTTTTTTCTCTGCCGTGTAATTGTGCAACACGAATTTGTATCTGAAGGTCAAACTGTCAATAAAGCATGGAGTTCCTGAAACATTTGAAAAGTTGTGTGAGCCACATGCAACTCAATTTGTCATTAGAGGGGTGCTGGATTCTGCACCACAAAGTGCTCTGGAGTTTAATTAAAAGAAATTGCACGACTGATCATTCAGAACATGGTAAATCAAAATGCACACGAACACGAGAAGCTTTGCTGGAGGTGTGAGGGTAACAAACAACACAGGCACTCTCATGTGGCATGTACGACAGTGCCCACCACGTGTGAATTTATGAGTGATGTGAAATACAAAAAAATGCACACAACAATGCACTTGGCAAACACAACACTATACAAAAATAACATTGAATGATTACTTCAAATGTAAGATTTCACGTTGTTAAGAAATTTGCCAACGATTATGTTACTTCCTAATGGAAATTTAAGCGCAGCTCTTCAGCTGTTCCGGCTTTTCAATACAGCGAGGCAAAGAATTCGAGCAAGACATGTATGTACAGTTACAGACAGCTTTTTATTCTTCAAGAAACACTCCACTATGTGCCATTTCTTGATTTTCATGAAGGAAGTTTTGTGGTCGGAGAAATAGATGGATATATGCTCGACTTGCTGCGCCAATGCCCGAGTCGACATAGTGCAACTCTGGATTCTGGCGGCGACGCTGCTGGGCCTCTGCTCGGGCAGCTTGTTTAGCAGCAGTGGCCTTCCACCAGTTGCCTCGCTCATGGCTCAGAAAGAACTGGCTAAGAATAAACTATTTATATAGGCAGACGGATTATATTGTAATAAAAACCGTCTGTGAGCCTCGGACAATCCATCTCGTGCAGAACATTTTGCACCAGCCGCTGCAAACAGAGCATAGCTTGGCACAACTGCCTTGCTTATTGGGAGGTCGTGGGAAGCAGCGCATAGGCGCAAAGGAATGTTACACGGCGAAGAGATGGCAGCGACTGACTGACGCCGCTGACACTGCTAGCGAGTCAACTGAAAGTGGCTCTGCGTTTCGGCTTGGGAAGCGCGCACTGTGATCCGCTGATACCCAGCCAGCACTTCGGCAACCGAAGACATGCTCATCGAGACACCCACCTGGAGAAGTGTTGCCCTGCTGGTTCCTTCAGGGTGTCTACCAACCGGGAAAACCGGGAAAACCGGGAATTCTCAGGGATTTTTAGTAGTCTGGAAAAAGTCAGGGAAAACTCAGGGAATTTGGGCCTCTATCAGGGAAAATTAGCGGCAATTTTACTGAAAGGGTCGAAAGTCGCGGTAATGCTGGCTCGAGTAACAGACAGGAATCGTAATGAATCGTCTTTGACGCCCTGTCGTCGGCTGGAGGAGTTGCTAGTGTACAGTCAAGGACTGACTTTCCGGATTCCCGATAATTTGGACGGCTTCGCGGCACCGTCACGTACCCGATAGAGTCAACGTATCAGAACGTGTGAAATTTCCGACGCAAGAACTGTTCGCCGTCCGATTTTCCGGACATTTTGCCGTGACGGCAGGTCCGAAACGGCAATAATCAAAGGCACCACGGCTGCCGTTTTGATTACTTCGCCACCCCGAACCGGCGATCTCGAACGCAGATCCGCTGGCAGCCGTTGCCACCACTGCGGCGACGCTAGGCCTAGCTGCTTCGACGTTCGCCATGAAACTTCTTGCCGTTGGGTGCCGAGCTTTTATTGAAAGAATTAGCTGCTGTCAGCAATGGCATGGACTCCGCCTTTGTGATCCTCGCGATTGACATAGAAAATGCCAGTTCCTGAAAATCAGCTTTGACTCTGTAAAGAAATGTTACTTGGTGAAGCATACACAAAAGTATTGCAGTGAAGCATAACAAGCGTGGGAAGGGACTATTGCCACGGAACACAGTATGTATTCCTTAATTATACACGCGTGCAGCCGGTATTTCCTGTCACATTACGTGCACCGATATGTCTAATATGTGTAGCGACAGGCCTTCAGAGCGTTTTCGAACGTGCCTGTGGCGGTTTGAGTCCCTAAGGGCAGTAAATGACACGCATTTATTTTTATGCGAAGCATATTAACGTAGGTTTCGGGCCTTCGCGCGACGCCGGACGGTGGCCACCATTGACCCCGAAGTGGGGTCAAGTGACATGACGTCACGTGATGACGTCACACAGGCTGCAGATGGGGCCTCATATCGCGCCGTCGGTCGCCTCCCGGCGGTGGCCACCATTGACCTTCAAGTGACCTTCAAGTCGGTCACGTGGCATGACGTCACGTGATGACGTCACACTGGCTGCAGATGGGGCCTCATATCGCGCCGTCGGACGTCGCCCGGCGGAGGTCTCCACGCTTCGGTTCGCGCCGTCGCGCGCGACGCGGCGGCGGCGCCACCATCGCTGCATCACGTGATATGTGACGTCACGCGAGGGATGAAGCGGCGCGCCCCCGCCGTCGCTTCAGTATCTGTGCCCGCAACCGCGCCAGCGTCTTTGCGCCGGGCGTGTATGCGGTCAACATGCCTCCAAACGCTAAGGACGTTAATAATATGAATGCAAAACGAAGGCTGCAGCGTGCTACGGAAACCGATGAAGAACGCGAAGAACGCCTAGCCAGCTTCGCATCCACTGGGCTTAACCTTGATAAGCCTCCAACTTTTTTTGCAACTGGCCGATTTTACGGACGTTTTCGCGGCCCCTAGGGAGTTCGAAAAAACCGGTCGTGGACTGTGCAACTGACCAAGATGCTTCAAATGGTCCTTGGGGCAAACGAGTGGCGGAAGGAGGACAAAACAGAAATGAACTACTCATTGAGGAATAAACGGGAAAGGAAGCTTGCTGCCGCCATTTTGAAGGAGCTTGAGCTCAAAACTTAAAGTTTTGGCTGATGCCGAGGTGCAGGTGTCCCTCATCCAAACCAAAATAAACTCTTTAAAGCAGTGAAACAAAACACTCGGGTGTCGTGCGCGGGCTGAGAGTATGTTAGAACAGTTGAGGTTGACTTACGAGCTGTTTAGAGAGAATCTCAATTGTTACAAAGTTCGGGCCTCATACCACTGAGCTTGCGATCAGTTGATAGATATTCGAAAATATTTGCGTCTATATGCATCTCCTTTTGATTCATATTTGAGAATGTCCGACTCCATTGCAATGTTTTTCGAAGACACTTTATTTGCTGTGCATTTTACTAACCACTGCCTTCTATTCTCTTTTTGAATAACATTAACACTACTCGTTAGTATTCAAATTGGATTAAGTCGCTTTTTAAATTTTTTTCATGTGCCTACTAGGGTGTGATAGCATCAGGCGACATGTTTTCAGCCCGTCTTGACATAAAACATAGTTCTGCATCACTCAGGGAAATTTGCAATGGCACTCAGGGAAAACCTGGAAAACTCAGGGAATTTGGAAATGTCAACTTGGTAGACACCCTGTCCTTGCTGCTTAAAACGATTATACGTTGTGTGTTGGTCTGCTTGCCAACTGCACTGGCCTGGAGATCTTCGGCTGAGTCCCAGATGCACCACCACACTGCCCCAACTTCCAAGCCGCTGTGCCATTTCTCACAATGACCTCCCCCCTCTCTCCTTTGCTGTGCGCCAGCTACTCACATGACAAATAGGCCAGGCAATTTAAGAAACAATAGGATAGCTCCCCACCTTCGCATAAGTGGTGCCGTTACTGCGGCGGCCATGTCGAGAGAGACACGAGTGCATGTACTTTGTGACAGTATCTGAACCATCCTCACCTGTTTCAGCAACAATGACTGAAGCAACCATATGTGTAAACCGATCCCAGGCAGAGCAGCAAAACCCCTATAGCCACTAAGCAAGTGTGTTTTGTGCTCAGCTGATTTAGCCGTTCATAAACAACTAATTTGGTGTTTCTTTTAAAAGTTGATCATACTGCACATCTATTCTTCTTTTCTTATAATAAATTGCACAACTTGTCATGGAAGAGTTACTGAAATCCTGGAGCAAGCGCATTAATCATGCTTGCATTTTGCAAAATCAAATTTTCATGAGAAAAACATGCTTCTCCATGCCGTGTCACTATAAACATTTTCACATGTAGCTCACAGAGGTGTTGCAAAGTACCATGGAAGTTCTGGTTCATTTGCTGCTATATTAGTGAAACTAGACATGTGTGACAGGGTGTGTTGATTTGAAACAAATGCTCACCTAGCAGACCTCATAGTAGAACTCACGCATTTCATTATCTCATACACAGATGGCTCCATGTCACATGGTAGCATTTCCCTGGGAGTTGTGACCTTACAAATGGCTGTAGCTGCTAGCAGTGTAGCACCTATCTGGGCTCTTCGATGTCTGGGGAAGTTGTTGAATTAAGATTGGAATTCAGATCAACACAAGAGTGTGTGTGCATTATCTGGTAGCTAACTCAGAGCTATCTGAGAAATTGGAAGAGGTTTAGGATCAGAAAGCTCCATTTATCAGTAAAAACCGTGATGTTTTTGAAAGTGGCTGTGAGCTAGTGCTACACTGGGGTGGGAAGCACTATAATTACAACTGGGATTAAAATTGGTCACCTTGCAAGTTTTGCAAATTTTCCGAAATGACTTGTTTAAATCTTTATGTGTACTCTAACTCAACAGCAGCTAAACAGGGCTGCTCTTTCTCATTTTTTCGTTGTGTCGTCTTGTGTGGGACAATTTGGCTTTGCACGCTGGAGCATTTGCTTCTTCGGCAAAGCTGCATCCACTTTGGCCATGTGTGCAGTATTATTTTGTGTTCGTTGTATTGGGGATAACCGCCATCTTACTTGCTTTCCTTAGTGGCTGTCTACAGTGAATCCGATGGGATCCTGCAGTTCATCTTGTCTGGCCACCATGGAGGTGTGACGCATTTAAACTTCTCGCCTGACGGACAGCTTCTCTACAGCGGGGGCAGAAAGGCATGTTTTTTCAGCTTGCCTAATGCATCTTGGTACCCGCCGTGGTTGCTTAGTGGCGATGGTGTTGGGCTGCTAAGCAAGAGGTCGCGGGATGAAATCCCGGCCATGGCGGCTGCGTTTCAGTGGGGGTAAAATGCAAAAACACCCTTGTACTTAGATTTGGGTGCACTTCAAGGAACCCCCAGGTGGTAAAAATTTCTGGAATCTCCCACTACAGCATGCCTCATAATCAGATTGTGGTTTTGGCATGTAAAACCCCATAATTTAATTTTCCTTAATGTGTCTTGGTGTCCGTAAGCCATTTCTGCTGCTATTTTACGAACAATAGATCTTAACCCTCTCCATACGGAAGACTAGCCGAGCTTGTCAAGGGCGTACTTGCAAAACAGACTGAACACTGTGCACAGCTCACCCAGCATAGTCTTATCTTTCATGCAGCCCAACAATTTGAGCTAGTTTCATTGCTCTGTGCTTGTAAACAACACCACTTGGCTCAAGGAGCCTGTTGAAGGACTGAAATTTTGAACGTGCAACCAATACATGCAGTGAAGGCAACTTTCGTTACAGCATAAAGAAATTCTTTTTTTTTTCATATAAACTTCATTTTTCTGACACAAACTTTTCACATGGTCTTGCTCTATACAGTGAAATCCCAATAATTTGAAATTTTTCATTCTAATTGCCAGATAATTCCAAGTGCTGTGTTGATCCCAACAAAGTTCAGTGCATTTGAATAGTGAAAAATTCCCATGAATTGCGAAAAGCTTCCAAACACCGTGCAACAGTTATTTCGAACCAAATTTGTCACTCCCATGGACCGCTTTTAAGGCAAACTTAACCAAAGGCATTGTTAAATGCGTGGCTAACTGTCATAATGTCACGAGCTGTAAAAATGACGAAGGAAGAGGTGCATGGGAAGCCAAGATCGAACCGGAGCTGGCAGAGTGGTGCACGCACTCCTTTCCTATCTGGTTTAAAAGGAGCAGGAAGGAGCCCCCAGCGGGTTCACCTTTGCACCTGCCCCCCTCCCTCCTAGCGTGTGCTTGATCACTTTGCTGCATATTTACACAAAGGCAAGAGACAGGCAGCGATGCTGTCTTGAAGTTCCCATTTCAGCTCCCCATGATGTCATGGATTTTGACAGCATCTTAGGCCTAGTTAATTTTGTATTGGTGAGATGGACGACATAGTAGTGTGATGAAAGAGCAAGAAATTGAAATGAACGAGTTTTTTTAGTTTCTTTACTTAACTACAATGACCCAAATATGAGAAATTACTTTGAGTTATGTGACATCACGCTGACATACTGGCACTGGCATTTTGCGAAATGTTAAAGAAATGAAGTTTGGCCTTCATTTCCTCATTAAGTAATGAAATTCTTACCACATGGGAAGAGTTTCAAACAATACATTATCAGTGCAAACTGATTTAATGTTTCTCTTTAGCATCCCTTTAAAGACACTTAGTTTGTACAACCTTCCTTGAATACACAGTAAACGCTGTTATGTATGTGTGCACACATACTGGTTGCATTGTGACAGCAGTTGCGTGCCCTTTCACGGAGCAGTTTGCTCTAGAGGAACGACATGGCACTTTCAGGGGTGCGCCGCATGTTGCCTCGGCAAAAGCTCAGGAATACGAAACCATTACCGCTCCTGCCCTGCTACTGTGTGATCAGCTGTAAGAAATGCAACTGGTTGTTCATTAATTAACTGTGCTCCATTCGTGCTGCAAAATGTGGAATGGTAGAGAGAAGATGTGTGCAGTGGTTAACTGTAAAAGTAGTGACTCGCATCTTAAGGAATGGAACGAATGTATGTGGCCAAGTTCACAGACCACTGCTACATAAGGACTGCTTGTGTTGCTGGCCTTTCATGATGCACGGCTTTTTCTTCTTTTTTGAGGATAAAAAAGCGTTGAGGATAAAAAGCGCCAGCTTTGTATCGCTAACCTTTAAAGAAAGGACTTCAGTCCCAGCATGTCGGCAACAATGAATGCCACTCGTCACACAGTGACAAAGGGAGCAGCACTGCTTCTTAGTATAGCTTCTCGCAAGTTTCTCGCAAGTTTCTCGTAAGTTTCTCGCGCATTATCTACACACATCCACTCCAACTCACATGACAAACTAATGCCCCTTATATTGCCAGCGTATCAAGAATAAGTTAATGGGTATACACTTGAGTCAATGTGCCAAAGCATGGGTGACAGCGACTGCACGACAGCACACGATCGAATGTTCAAAGCTGAACATTTGGTGGCGGTCCTCAGAGTAAGCGAGTGACTAACGATAATATGTCCTTGCTACAAAGCTATTGCAAAGTACCGAGCTTCAACGATTCAGGCCTTGTGCTAAGCAAGAACAAATCTGTGGCAACTGAGCACTCCCGCGAGCGACCAGGCAGAAAATAAACAATCAGATAGTAAATGCACCAAGAAACGTTACCGAGTCAGAAACATGACAAGCCGCTGCTTCACAGTATTTGCCAAATGGGCAATGCAGAGCAAAACATGCAGATCCTCAATTAATTGATAAGCGGGATATGGATAGCTTAGCATACATCTCTTGCCCTGATTTTAGTACAAGTACCATATACACTGCTCGTGCCGTTTGGACAACACGCAATGAGCTCCGAAAGCGCTTAAATGTCCTCTGAAGCTGTGGTCAAAGTTTCGTGTCGTCCACCCAAATATCTGCCAAAATAGAGGTTTGTTGAGCCACACTGGCATCATGCACATCCATTGTAAACACAGAGGCAATGGAGGCAGGTGAGGCAAACAATGTATGTGTCATCGCGTGATCGAACATGTCACTGCGCGCATAATCACCGTGAAAAGGGTCTATACGCTACTATGCGTATTTTCATGTCATAAAATTGGTTAAAATAAAAGGCCTCACGAGATGGTCTCGCAGAAGCATGGATCGCAGAAGCATGCCACTTGCCAACTCCCGAGCCCAAGAGGAACAGCCTTCTTCCTTTTCCGCTCAATTAACCCTGCCGTTATATGGCGGTAGCAGTGCAACACTCGTGCCATCTCTCGTACTACTCTGCAAGCACACCGACCGCTACTGTAAAGCCACACGGCAAAGCCAGATTACAGGAGACAGGGGCTATGCAGGGAAAACAACATCAGGGGAAGCGCGAGAGTTGCGCGTCCCCACACATTCTATCAACGTCATTCCATCATCGTCGCGCCGCCATGCTAATGAGCGACATGGGCAAGTGAGTGCCATGGCAAAGTGTGACGATACTGGAGCATGTTGCATATAGCCATAGCAACGGAAGTCTCAGAATGACCACCGCAGATGTTAAATAAACGTCACTTGAGAAATACGGTGTGCCACTACATTCCTTGAATGCTAATCGCGTTACCGTCTACAGTCATCGTGAGATGAGTTGCTGTAATTTTTTTCCTTCCCCTTTATTCCTCACTACACCAGGAGCAGCTTGATTTAACCTCTTCATCTTTCTTTTTTTTTTCTCTCTCTCTTTCTCTCTCGTAATTTTCCATCCCGCTTTTACTCTTGCTGTTGATTTTCTAATGGTGTTATTTTTTGCAGGACACAGAGATTCTCTGCTGGGACCTGCGTAATCTGGGCAAGGTGTTGTACTGCATGAAAAGGACAGTCACGACTCACCAGCGCATGTACTTCGAGCTTTCCCGGTGGGTTGTTCTGGCAGAATTGAGCTCTGTTCTTTCTGCTAATAATGCAGTTGCATTAGACTTCATGTTATTTTTTATTTTCTGTTATTTATTTTTTCTGGTTGCTCACTTTTTTATCTGTTGCAGTAGTCTGGTTAGCCAGAAACGAATGCAATGCTTATGTAGTGCTAGTGATGTGATATGTTTCCAGTGAAAATGCTTGAGTCTTAACTTGGCCTTACCTGTTCAAAATTTTACTTTGTGGGATGCGGCGCGTTGAGGTAGCTGCTGTAGCCACTGTTTATTTAACCCGGCCAGCTGTGGCGCAGTGGGATCTCAGGAACGGCCGACAGCGTGGCCGCTCAGGTCGAGTGTATTAGCATGTTCTGTTCTTGTGCTACTACCTGCACATGAGCCCATCTTCTTCGCTTGCTCTGGAGGCGATAGTCATGCCGCTGCAGTGCCTCCCTCCTTATGCAAAGCGCGAATGAATTAAAGTTTAATGGTAAAGTCCCGGTAAAGTGCGCAGATGGTGTGGTCGTTGGTAGTTTTAGGTTCACGCAGTCTGAGAGAAGTGTACCAGGTAGCACTGGTAGCATAGGTTGTAAGTGAGGCATAGCCACAGTGATACCGTAGTTCGAAATCACCACCTGCCACAAGTTCTTGTAGATGCCGGGGCTGACGATAGGCATGGGTGGACGCAGGCAATGTGGGATGACAAGACACGGAATGACATGGCAGTTCAACTGGGGAGAGCTGTTGTGGATTGAGTGCTCGAGTTGACATAGTGAGCAAGGATGGCTGCCTGCAAGTCTGCATAGACGCTGGGGCTAGGGTTGACAATCAGAGCCTGGAACTTTGTTGAGAAGGAAGTGGCTGTCCAGCTGGATGAACCAGATGTCCGGCATATTGATGTAGAATTCCCAGACACCCTACAACCCCAGGACGTCTGCCAGACTGCATGAGGCCACATCACTCGCCTTGTTAGAGTCCGTGCACTGATGCTGGCATGGATGAGCTCGTTTGTTCAGGTTGCCAGTTTGTGGGAGGTGGCACGAAGAGGTAGCCACCATAGTCACCTGTTATTTAGGCTGGGCAGCCATGGTACAGTGGGATCTCAGGAGCGGCCAACACAGTGGCCACTCAGGTCATGCGTGCAAGTGTGTTCTATTCTCACACTACCTGCATGTGAGCCTGTCTTCTTCACCTGCTTTGGAGGCAATAGTCGCACCGCTACAACTTTTTAGGTTACAATATTTTGTGCTTGTGTTGAAAGATTGCTGGGTGTAGCCTTATTAAACTAAACACTGTATCTTGGAGTTGACATAAAACTTAGAAGAGGTCCTGAATCACCCCTTGGGCTTGGTGAAAAAACACAGTCCATGGATAGCGTCCGCTGCTGTAAACATTTCGGCCAAATTTTGCTGCCGTGCACGGAGCATGGAGGTTGCAAGCGGACCATGAAGTCACCTTTTTCTTCGAACGCTTTCTTTTCAACAGAAGCCTTCCCCTCACTCTTTTCCGGCTGCTTTATTTTGTCGCATAGCAAGTTCTGATATGCAGCTGCTATTGGCCAAAAGCTGACGCCACTCAAGAAGGTTGTTTGGACCAGTGCGCTTCTTCCAACTGTTACTGTGTATATTAGCGACGCAGTTGAATAAACAGGCTGAAGTAAGTGAAAATCTGCTTTCGAATTTTGATAGGAATTAAGTTTTCTCAGAAGAAGCCGACTATTGTCTGCTCATACTCAGCCACGGCTGCCCGCGTAAGAATGAAAGTTTAGTTACCCTGCTTATCGGTCTCGTAGCCGTTAGGTCTCACTAATTTAGACTACTGTTGAATGCTCAACTAGCCTCGAACCACGTGAAACTTAAGGTCAGACCACACACATGCTTGCCAGCTTGCACTCACTCCTGCCAGCTCCTGGCTGATGCCTTGGCAGACTTTGCTTCATATTGAGCTACTGATAGTACTTAAAATTGTGCAAGTTAGATGTGGCTACCATCCGTCGGTCTAGCTGGTGCAGAACAAAGCTGGTCCGCACCATATAGCACGGCCAGACTGGAGCATATGAGTGCAAGCGTGCACTAAAGCTCTGTCATGCACAAAGAAAACACTGTGCAGAGGCACTACAGCGGCATGTAGCTATGGTCTGCTTCGATGAGTCCGCTCGCTGGGCACACTGCAGCACGCTAAGGACAACAGTGTTTGGCACATCGCAGGTTCCAAAATTGTGAATAAGTGGCAACTACATGAACATCCAACATGAAATTTAGACTGCCTGCCACGGTGACATTCAGTAGGCGGTACGATGTGGGCGCGTCCTGCTCTGCCATAGTCTATGCACTACAAGTGAAGAAGGAGCGGGAGCACTGCGAAGCGGTTCATAGGCGACTTTTGATTGAACTTCACTTCTGCTGAGTGCATTGAAGTACTTTGTTGTGGCAAAGTGTTTCTGAAATGGTCTATTTTAATTGGGAGTGCATTTCTCGACTCAATAAAAAATAGTTCAAGGCCCCTTGAATGCATAATTGTAGTTGTACTGTGAGTACAGTCGAACCCACTTATAACAATATTCAAATGCCTCAAAAATTTCGTTGTTATAACCGATAATTGCTATAACCGAGTTGCATGAAAACATCAAAATAGGGGATGGCAGAGGTGATCTGAGAAAACTATAATGGCGGGGAGGCCAGTGCCCCTCCCCACCACCTTCCTCCATCTGGCTGCTGATTGTGTTCACTCATTTAAGTACTTCCTGGGTGCTTCGATTGCGTGTAACAAGCCGCAGCTGTCGGCATTGAAGAATGGCACTGCTATAACAATGCAAAGAGGGGTCACAGGTAGCAAGCGATATGCGAGCACCGCCGAGGCATCGCTTTGGTAGCCCCAAAAGGGGCCTTTTAAAGAATGCGAGAAGGTTGCCGCAGCAGCTTGTCAGCTTGAGAAATCCAGAAGAAACACAGGCAAGATCGCCCCAAGCATCTTGCCACGTACTTCTCACTTGCTTACATGAGAAAACCCTATGACCATCAGTCTTGCGTGCTTTAAGCGAAGCTTGCCGACATCCTTCTCCAAGGCATCCAGGTGCTCCTCGTAGTGCAGCGGAAGGTTCCTTGCGTAAATGAAGCCCCAGAGGGGACTGAATCATCTTCCAGGCCTACTGTGAGGATAACGTTGAGGCAGCCTGCCCTACCCTATCATCGTTGTCGTCGTCACTGTTGCTGTGCAATGCAAGCATGTTCGCAACGATCGCCTCATCGGTTAGAAGCTCTTAGTTTCCAAATCTATATAGCGCACTTTCTTTTCACCAAGAACGTCGTGCATTGCCGATAATCAATGGGCAGATCAGCCATCTTCCGTTTCAGCGGTGAGTCAGATGAGCCTGAGAAATTACGTGGCCAGGAACGATTTCAACGCAACCAACAAAGACAAATGCAAGCGATTAAGCAGTTTGCAGAACTGCGCTGAATGAGGAGCCAGCAAGCAACATGCAAGCAATCTGGGAGCAGTGCAGTCAATTCGTGTTTTGGAGGGTGGCACAGCATAGAGCTATGGGTGCAGCCCATTCATGTTTGGAGGGGTGGAAGGGCAACAGGAGAGAGGCGTACAGCGGCTGTTGGAGCAGCAGGCCATCATGCAGCGTCTCGAATTTCTCGTTTCCTTCTTTTCTTTTCAAGGATTTCGAATTTGACTACCTTTCGGCTCGGACACCCAGCAGGCAGACATCATTATAACCGATAATGTGGCATCGAGGCATTGTAGTAAGCGAGTTATCTCACCATGGAAAAAAATACAAAAGTTCACGGGTGCAGCAGCTTCTCATTGGTATAACCGATATATAGTTAAAACCGGTATCGTTATAAGTGGGTTCAACTGTACATCATTAGGGCAAGCAAAATGCACATAATATAAAAAGTGGTGCAGCACAGAATGAACTCAGTCATTGCATGTAGATTGGCCTGAATTAGGACTGCTTCGTGTCCTGTGTCATAACAGTTGATTTGACTCTGTCTGAAGATGGGGGGCATTTTTCACAGTGACGCCAAAAATGAAAGCGTGCTATTTCTTAGATTGTGTAAAGTTCAGATGACTTTACCAGGGGCCAAATTTGTGAGTGATTCATTTCATGATTTTTCGTTCTTCTTGGCCTTTGTAATTGGCTCAGACATAGCTCGACCACCACTACACCAATCTGATAGCTGGGATTGCTCACTCGGCCTGACGCATGATGTGAAAAGAAGAATGGAAAATGCAATGTAATGTGCTAGATATGAGCCCTGGTGGCTTTGTTCTTCCACATTCTGTATTCTGTTACTCACTACAAGTCACATTGCTTTTGTGTTGGCCTGAGTTCCAGCCACAAAAGGGAGGTTGGCTTCAGATGTGGTCATAGACTTGCTTTCCTTTAAATTTTCAGGTGCGGAAACTACCTTATTTCAGGGAACAGTAATGGCATCGTTACTGCTTGGGATCTTAAAGTTGAGCCGTTAGAACTTGAGGACTGTGAGCCCCTCAAGAAACCAGGCCTCCTCTTCAAGGCCCATGACGACTGCGTAAATGGCATCAGGTGAGGTAGTCACTAAATGCTTGCTCTTGAAGCCACCTTGTACTTGTAGTGCAGTTGGTAGCTGACTGCAACACCATTAGAGCTTTTATTACATGCATGGTATATTTAACATCCATGATTGAGGAAAGTTACGAGAGGAAGGTTAGGAAGTTGGTATTATGTGGCTGATGTATGACGTTCCTTCCATTGCACACGCCACATGCTGTCAAAATGGTTGCACTATGTACACCATTTTGGGCAACAGCTGCTTGCTATCTTTAGATTAGATAAATTCTCTTGGAACTTGAGGTTGTACAAGTTGTACCGCACTACCTATTTATTGCCCAGCTCCCTTCATGAGCAGCTGCAGGCATCTCTGTTAGCCTCAAAACAATTGTGGCGGTGCAGGGGGAAACACGTAACAATAATTGGCTCGAATTTATGTCTCGAAGCCACAATTTGACTAAGAGAGATACTCTAGTGCGAGGCTTCAAATTATTTTCATCCACGAGGTGTTGTTTAATCTGCACCGAAATTTTGACACGCAAGCATTTTCTGCATTGCTCCCCCTTTATAATGTAACCATAGCACCTTGAAGCAAACCTCCTACAGCCTCATGCCCAGTAGCAGAACACCATGGCCACCTATGCACTGGTGGCTCTGTGGTCACGGTATGATGCGTGGGAAATTAAAGTAGCATAACTCTCCATAATGTCATGGCAATCATTCCAATGCTACCCACTTTTGAAAGCCACAGCACAATACCAGCAGTGTTACTTGTGCATCACACTTGACACAAGCAAGAGAGGCTGTAAACATTAATGGCTGCCTTCAGTATTTCTTGCGAATAAGCAGGCGAGAAATGAAAATATATATATATATATATATATATATATATATATATATATATATATATATATATATATATATATATATCAGCAGACTTCAGCAATTCTTCTGGCTCTGAGCTTGTTTATAATGACAGCAGGCTTTCAAAGTAGGCACTGCCATTTTCTCCAGAATAACTTATCCTTTGAAATTTCACATGACATCATTATTGTACATTACAATATTGCCTGCTATGACATCCAAAATACATACCGTATTTATTCGAATCTAGGCCGATCAGTCAGTCAAGCACTGTATTGAAGTCCTGAGGAGTTTCAATCCGTTGGAGATCCCACGCGGGGAACTCCTCCGGCAGAAACCGTAGGTGACACCCAAGTCGGGACGGGAACGTGGTGACGCTTCGCCAGTTCTTGGGCCCTCTGGACGGCCTTGAGTTGGAGTTTTGAGGTCCGGGCTTTTGAGGGCTTCTTCCCATTCGGGCTCACTGGAGAGAGGGCCCTTTGGTAACGCGGTACATTGCCATAGCATGTGCGAGAGTGAGCAATAAAGTTCTGGGCAGTCTGGGCAATTTGCCGAGATTTCTGAGTTATAGTGACTTAGTAGGCCTCGTGACGGACACGAGTCCGTTTGTAGCATTCGAAACGCGGCCGCCTGCGCGCGTTCGAGTTTGGCGTGTGGGAGCGGGAATTTGGTTCTGCCTTTCCGATAGTGGGAGGTGATCTCTTGGTAAGTGAGCAGCGGGTCATTAAACTGAATGTCCAGCCCCTCGTAGGCCGTGGGACCGTCGCGGCGGGCAAGTTCTCGCGCACGGTCGTGGGCCGTTTCATTGAGGTTAGCTTTTTGCAGGTGAATGTCTTCCCCATGTGAGCGGGGAACCAGGAGAGGCACCGTTTGCTCTCTTTTGAGCTCGCTAGTAGTATATGCACTGCTTCTTTAGATACATTGCCGCATTCGTAGGCCCGAATTGCGGCACGCGAGTCCGTGAAGACATAAGTAAATGTGGGGTCTGCCATGGCGATGGCTACGGCTATTTGTTCCGCTTTAGCGCTGGTGCTCATTTTAACCGATGCGGATGATCGTAGCGTTCCGTTGCCGTCCACGGCCGCTATTGCGAAAGTGGATGTGCTGCCGTACTGGGCCGCGTCCACAAATGCGGTGGCTTCACGATCCGCGTCGATGCGGTCGAGAATCGCGCGGGCGCGGGCCCGGCGCCTACCCACGTTGTGTTGTGGGTGGACGTTCTAGGCCGATAGTATTTTTTTTTTTTTCAAATAATCATATTCCAAACTCTAGAATCGGCCTAGATTCCAGGATTTCAAAGAACACGCCAGTTTTTCATTGAAACTGCTAAATATGCTGCATAGCTAGCGCCATCTAGAAAAGTCAGTATCACAGCCGCTACTAGCCGTGCCAGTAGCCAACTGTACACAAGCAAGGTCGCCATTTTAACCTGTGTCGTGTCTGCCATATCGGTGTGCGGCGTGGTGTTATCGCGATGGCACCAAGCAGGAGATGCCACTATAGTGCCGCAGCAAAAAGTTGTGATAGCTGCAGAGGCATCGTCGAACCTTCAAGCTGG
This sequence comes from Dermacentor albipictus, assembly GCF_038994185.2. NCBI lineage: Eukaryota > Metazoa > Arthropoda > Arachnida > Ixodida > Ixodidae > Dermacentor > Dermacentor albipictus. Next base: position 422,645,486 of record NC_091821.1, read on the forward strand.
GCGGGACTTCGGTGTCGACGAGAAAAACGTCCGTTGTTGGAGGGGACAACGACAACAGCTTTTTGCATGCACCGCAACGAGGATAGTATTTAGGGATCAAAGAAAGGATGCACCACGAAGTGGAGACAGTTCTGGCCAACTTTGTTCGGACGCAGAGAGCAGCTGCCCTTCTAGTGACAACAGAAGTGCTCCAAGCGAAAGCTAGGGAACTTTGGAGGGAGCGAGGCCTAACGCCAAAGGATTTCAAAGGCAGCTGGGGCTGGCTTCAGAAATTCATTAAGCGCTTCGGCTTCAGCCTCCTACGTCGCACTTCAATCACCCAGAAGCTGCCAAGTGATTTTGAAGAAAAGCTGATAGCTTTTCAGCGCTATGTGCCGCGAAAGAGAGAAGTGGCAGGCTACAACCTTGGGAAAATCGGCAACGCCGACCAGACGGCTGTGTATTTTGATATGCCAGTGGCGTACACCGTGAATGAAAAGGGTGCCAAGGAGGTGAAGGTGCATCCTGCGGGTTCCGAGAAGCAGCATGCAACTGTGATGCTGTGATGCACAGCTGATGGACATTAACTCCCATAAACTCAAAGGAAGACACTGCCTGCTCGAGAAACTTTCCCAAGAAATGTCATTGTGTGGGCAAATGAGAACGAGTGGATGATCGGTATGATGCTAGAAGAGAGGGTTAAGATTGTGTGGCGACAGCGTCCAGGAGCCCTTTTGACAAAGAACTCTCTCCTTGTCGTTGACTCTTACCGTGGGCACTTGACCGACAACATGAAGGCTGCACTCGCCCAAGCGAACACGGACCTCGCTGTCATACTGGGCGGCATGACGGGCCAGTTGCAGCCACTTGATGTCTGCATCAACAAACCTTTCAAGCATCGTCTGCGGAAATATTACACGGACTGGTTGACTGACAAAGACCACATGCTAACAGCAACAGGCCGCATCAAACGTGCATCGCTATCGCAGCTGGTGGGCTGAGTAGCTGCAGCGTGGGACGACATCCCAGGTACTTCGATCGTGCGCGCCTTTAAAAAGTGCAGCATATCTAATGCGCTTGACGGTACCGAAGATAGTGCACTGTTTGAAGGTGACAGTGAGAAGGAACACAGCGACGAGTCTAGCAGCGACGACGTTGAATGAGCTCTGCACAATCAGATTCAATAAAAGCTGTTTTCATTTTGTGAATGCTGTCCTCGCTTTGTTTGTTCGGCCTACATTCCAGGTAATATATGTATATATATATATTGGCTTTGGACTTTAGGGGGTCGGCTTAGAATTGGGATCGGCCTAGATTCAAGTAAATACGATATACCACTACTCTCGAGAGTCTATCTGCATGGCACACAATATTGCGCACTAATTTTTAAGTGCCAAAGCTGCACAATAGCGCATCGGTTAGTGCATCCGCTTCCCAACTGCACATTGCCTGCACATTGCATGATCCCCAGTGGAATGGTGAGCAGTTTCGTTTTGAAGCAAAGCTTCGTTAGCGCACCCTCTTGGACTTTCCTGCTGCACCTGGTTACCTAGAAATGAAAAGCATAAGAAAGACCAAATAAAAACAAAGTTTGCAACAGAATTTGCGCACCTTGTTTTGATTTCATCCTTCCATCTGTCATCTTTTTCCTAAGTAACTTCTGTAGCATGCCATTCATCCTGGTGCGTAACGCCGATTGGCCTCATTAACATTTATGCTCTTCTTTGCAGCCTCCATCCAACATTACCAATCTATGCCACAACCTCGGGGCAGAGGAAATTTCCAGAGCTTTCAGATGATGACAGCGACATTTTCTTTACCTTCAACGATTCAGACAAAGTGGACAATTCTCTCAGACTTTGGCTTATAGATGACAGACCACAGGATGTTGAACAGTTGTCATAACTACTCTGCCATTCACAGAACTGCCTTTGACACACCCTGAGCCCTGCTTTCTGTCTATGCCTGTATTTATTGTCACTGTACATAAAACGTTTTGCAAAATAAATGGCATTTAATTGTTGAGTTTCTCTGTACTCTCTTGTGTATACATTAGGGTCCTTCGTTTTCTGGTTTTATATTTTTATAAATTCAGGGAGTAAAAATCTGGTGTTGTCTTTGAAGATGAAAGCCAGTGAGAAATCGTTGCTTTCATTGTCTGGCAGCTGAAAGTTAGGGATCTTTCTTGTAACTTTTGCTAACAGTTAACACAGGCAATAGTCTACTTTTGGGCATAAACATTCTATGTATTTAAACAAGTTAAGTCACTTACAGGAACATGTAATGACAACGAAAGATGTTTGCAAATTATGAGAACTCATCCATTCAAATCCTCGTTGGTAGGCATTAGTAATACATTTAAAAGAAAAACACATCAACAAAATCAACAAATACAGATGTGCTTGAGGATTCCTTCCTTTAGTTTTTCTCTGCACTTTTTAACGAAGGAATAAAGTAAAAATAGTGTGCATGGACATGCTTTGCTGGAAGTCTGATGCCTTTCCTTAACCACAATGACCACCTTTAAAAAGGTTGTATAAGTGCAGACTCATTTTTAGACCTAGATACTTTTTTGACAATTTTTTTTTAAATACACCAGAAATGCGTATTGCATTTTTACTGATCTTGAAAAAAAAAGGAAAGAAAAGGTCATTGTGTATTGTTTATTTGTCAAAATTTCGTCCTTGTCTGTTGTCCTCTACTACTGTTTTCAGATATATGCTCTTGTGACAAGATTAGTGGAATATCAGCTAGCTGAATCAACCACCGTTCTTTGAAGTCATAGTCAGGTCCCTCCACATCACGCCTATCATACACAATTCAGAACAACATCAGTGCTATGTTTGTTTCCTAGTGCGTAACTGTTGTTTATGTGTGTTTGCCTACACAGGCATTTCTGCATTTCACCGCATCAAAATGCAGCCGCTGCTGCTGGGATCGAACCAACGACGAATTCAGCAGCACATTTCCAAAGCCATCAAGTTACTGGGGTGGGTTCAGCAACACTTTCGTGGTCCTAAATGCATTTTTGGGGGTTTGATATGAAAGAGTAAGGGGATTCTGCAGCGTGGTTGGTTCTGGTTGGTATGCATTATTCCAGCACAGCCTAAGAAGTAACTGAAAGAAGTAAAAATATATTTGACCAAGTGACAAGAGTGACAAGTTGGGAAAGTTGGTAAACAACTCCATGGCAACAGATAAACAGCTAAAGAAATGATGCTGACTCCAAGAAGAAAGGGGTGTAATCTTATGTCCCTTTCTTGTATTTGTTCGTGTCATTTTTCGTGCACTTCATCCGTTGAAGTGACACTTAACAGAAGGTCGTGTACGCCACAAGGTCTCAAGGGGAGGATGACAAGTGTGGAGTAATGTGGACAGCGCAACAAAGTTTCCAGATCCACTTGGTAGGCAAGCAAGCAAGGGTGTAACCAGGCAAGAGCATGCAAACAGCTTTCACGAACAAGAAGCCTTGAATCAGGCAAGATGATCTTCGATGCACAGCTACACCCATACATGTTAGCAATGGCAGTGGCCCCCTTCTGTGCTTGGTATGCTTCACCGCATAACACTACTGTCTGACAGTAAAGCTGACTTAAGAAAACCAGCCATAATCCAATGCATATTGCACCTATGCCGCAAGCGCACTCCTCAACACATGTCTAGACCTGAAGCGAAGTGAGTTAGGCCTACACACAAATGGTTTAGACTTAGATCTGACTTTCGCCAGCTACCTAGCACATACAGTATGATGATTTTAAGTTTTTCAGAGTTAAAAGAAAAATTGCCTGTGGCAGAAAGTGTAATCTTGAGACATTGAGCTGGATTATTGAATGAGGCCGACATTACGTGTACAAGAAAGCTAAGCACATATTGAACTAACTAAAAATAAGTGATTATAAATTACTTTATGGTAAATATTGGAATTTATTTTAATTGTAGTTTAATGCAGAGGAGGGCCAGACCTGGAATAGGGACATAAGAGCATGAATGGCGGCATGCACATACTCCTGTGCAAATAAGTTAATCCGTTAGCATCGACACCAGTTGTGTTTTTAAGAAGATGCCCTGAAAAGGTTCAGACACTACAGGTTCAAAGGTTAGGGGGCCGATATAGGTGATGGTTTCACATGCACTATGTTTTGCATACCTAGTTTGCGTTGAAGCGAGAGGAAGCATGAGAGTAATTCGCTTGCCGCTACTACTGCTCATTCATCACACCAGCATTCTGACAGCGAGTGCCTGCAGTCATCGAGTAATTCGTGTTCATGTTTGACTGTGTGCGCATAACAGTGTGCTTGTTAATTTAGTTAGTAAGTGAATGTTTGCAGCAGTTCATATGGCCAGGAGCGCCACTAACCTTACTTTGTATAGCTGTCTAATAATTTGCTATTGCACTCAATGCTTCGCCTTTTGGGCGAAACTGCAACTTTTTCGGTTTCTTTTCTATAATCAGTTTTTGTGGTGTGGTTGGAGCAGTTTCTTTCAGGAGATTTATAGCCGTGTCTGCACAATTGGGAGGATTGGCCAGAATTTCCGAGTTTCCTGGACAAATTTTGAGAGTTGGCAGGTGTGAATGCGTGTGCAGTTGTCGAAGGAAAATCTGCACAGGGCGCCATAGCTGCAGAATGTTCGTTTAGTGACGAGGTTGAATGTGAGCGTCGGGATAAGCAGACAAATGACCGGGAAAAGGACACCACAACCTATTGTTGCAAGCGTTAATATCCTGCATGTTACCACACATTTCACGTGCTTATTCCACAATCGTCATCTTCGTAGCAGGCGCTCACTTTCGAACTGTTTTCATATAAAAGATGACATGAACGATGTTTATTGATGTTTCAACTTTTGGAGGCCGCCTGAAGCCGCCTCATGGAGCTTCAACGCCAGGACAAAACCAGTCCTTAAGGAAAGAAACTGCTCAAGATGTCTGGACAACCGCTCTTACTCTTCTAAGAATTTTGCCAAAATACAAGCTTTTCATTCATTCATTCATTCATTCATTCATTCATTCATTCATTCATTCATTCATTCATTCATTCATTCCTCTTGAGTGAATGGCCAATTTCCCCCTCGTGAGTATGTCCCACCTAAGCTGAAGGTGACAACAACAAGAACAAATCTGCCCCATAGTGTGTAGGAGCCACATATATGCATGGATAAACTGGTGGAGGTGCGGGGCAGTTTAACACCCTAAGCAATCTGGACCTGATTGACGCTGCCGATGCCACTAGCTTTCTCACCCCAAGTCGTCCCAAGAGCCGTCTCCTGCAAGAAATGCCACCTAAGTTCAATCTGCTGGCAAACCTATCCAGAAGAATGTCCACCACTATGGCAGGTTGAATCGCAAGAGAGGTACCCAAACTGCTACTGTCCCACGGATTGCTTGGGCATCCCTTATGAGGCACTTTATCCCTGTTTATAATCACAAACTTTTTATAGTGTTGTCGTCAGGTGCCCGGTGCTTTGCAAAACAGCCGGCGATCGAGAGTTCACAGATGATCGATATTGGGGGCGAGCTCCACCACTGGAAAAGCTGGTGCCTCAATCAGCATGACGTGATATGAGGGATCACATGGACACAGCGGTCGCGTCAGCTGCTTCAAAAGTGCTGAAGCAAGCTGAAAGCGAAAGTTTAAAGTCCCACCTGTGCTGCGGTTCTGATTAAGTGGAAAGGTTTTTCCACTTCCGGTGTCCATTTGACAGCACTTAAAAGCACTCTAATGGGTAGCAGCTGCCTTTGAAGGCGTCCAACATGGTAGGCTACACGGCTGGGCGCCGCAGTGCCGGAAGTACAAAGTGGAGCCCGGTGTGAGCCTTCACATGTACCTGCAGGACAAGAAGCTGCGGGAAGCTTGGATCGTGAAAATTAGAACTGGCAAGCAGCCGTTAGCTACTACTCAGGTGTGCAGCAAGCACTTTCGTGAGGAAGATTTCTGATATGACGTTGGAGTTGCTATGCTCAGTGAGTAGCAGTAAGCGCACACTTAGATGCAAGTTCACTGGAATGGAAAAGGAATGGTAAAAAAGCACATTAAAAAAAAACGCACGACATATGCTCATGCTTGTGTAGCACCAAACAACGAAATGTACAGGCTTAAAAAGAAGCAGTGGGTAATTGCTCACTGAGAAGACCGATAAACATACAGTACGATGCAACTTGAAAAAGAATTGTACTGAAACACCCAAGAGATTAGAATAACAAAAATGGAATCATCCCGATGGGCCATCGCAAGTCGCCATTGTAGGCTTTGATGTCCCTATGGTTATAACAAAATTATTTTTGAACAGCGGTGATAGCATTCACGCAACAATGATTGCTTGTGTAAAAAAGAAGGATGGTGGACAGATTGTTCTAGAGGAACTGGCCACCCTGTATACGCAATGCCTCATGACCTCGAGCGTACCAGAATCATGGAAGAACGCTAACATAATCCTAATCCATAAGAAAGGGGACGCCAAAGACTTGAAAAATTATAGACCGATCAGTTTACTGTCCGTTGCCTACAAAGTGTTTACTAAGGTAATTACAAATAGGATCAGGAACACCTTAGACTTCTGTCAACCAAAGGACCAGGCAGGATTCCGTAAAGGCTACTCAACAATAGACCATATTCACACTATCAATCAAGTGATAGAGAAATGTGCAGAATATAACCAACCCTTATATATAGCTTTCATTGATTACGAGAAAGCGTTTGATTCAGTCGAAACCTCAGCAGTCATGGAGGCATTAAGGAATCAGGGTGTAGATGAGCCATATGTAAAAATACTGGAAGATATCTATAGCGGCTCCACAGCCACCGTAGTCCTCCATAAAGCAAGCAACAAAATCCCAATAAAGAAAGGCGTCAGGCAGGGAGATACGATATCTCCAATGCTATTCACAGCGTGTTTACAGGAGGTATTCAGAGACCTGGATTGGGAAGAATTAGGGATAAAAGTTAATGGAGAATACCTTAGTAACTTGCAATTCGCTGATGATATTGCCTTGCTTAGTAACTCAGGGGACCAATTGCAATGCATGCTCACTGACCTGGAGAGGCAAAGCAGAAGAGTGGGTCTAAAAATTAATCTGCAGAAAACTAAAGTAATGCTTAACAGTCTCGGGAGAGAACAGCAATTTACAATAGGCAGCGAGGCACTGGAAGTCGTAAGGGAATACATCTACTTAGGGCAGGTAGTGACGGCGGATCTGGATCATGAGACGGAAATAATCAGAAGAATAAGAATGGGCTGGGGTGCGTTTGGCAGGCATTCCCAAATCATGAACAGCAGGTTGCCATTATCCCTCAAGAGAAAAGTATATAATAGCTGTGTCTTACCAGTACTCACCTACGGGGCAGAAACCTGGAGGCTTACGAAAAGGGTTCTACTCAAATTGAGGACGACACAACGAGCTATGGAAAGAAGAATGATAGGTGTAACGTTAAGGGATAAGAAAAGAGCAGATTGGGTGAGGGAACAAACGCGAGTTAATGACATCTTAGTTGAAATCAAGAAAAAGAAATGGGCATGGGCAGGACATGTAATGAGGAGGGAAGATAACCGATGGTCATTAAGGGTCACGGACTGGATCCCAAGGGAAGGGAAGCGTAGCAGGGGGCGGCAGAAAGTTAGAAGTTAGATTAAGAAGTTTGCAGGCACGGCATGGCCACAATTAGTACATGACCGGGGTTGTTGGAGAAGCATGGGAGAGGCCTTTGCCCTGCAGTGGGCGCAACCAGGCTGATGATGATGATGATGATTGCTTGTGTGAGGTCAAGTGCTCACATGCTGCAGCCTAAAGCCCACGGCATGGTGCGAAAACGCACTCACAGTGAAAGCGAAACATTGTGCGTGGACATGCATGCCAACGCGCAGTCAGTCACTGTGAACCCGTGCGATTGCTGCATTGAGGCTTCATTCTGTTGTGCTCCATTTGGTTGCATAGACAGCCCACTTAAGAACATATTTGACATGGTTTGCTCTCAGCGATTGCCTACCTTTCACGCAAAAAACCAGTTCAGGCAACTCCATCGTACCGACCGTGAGCGGTGGGCGTTCACTGTACGTATTCGGTAGAGAGATAATGTCTGTAAACCATTCGGTGCTTCCTGTTTGCCCAAGATGATTATTTTGACATTAAAGAACTTCCTTCATTTTGAGAGTACTTACAGAAATGTCCAGTAGGGCTCCCATGTGGTGTTTCTATTGAGCGACGATAGCCAAATATATGCGGAACACGCCGCGTTATCCCTCATACTACGCAAGCGAGGTGCTTCCGACAGATGGCGACTCCGTAAGTGCTTGCCCCAAATAGCAAGTGTATGAGGCTCACCTGTAGTGCACCTCTACAGAACTAGGAGAAGTGGAGCGATATTTCTCTGTACCGATCGTGCACATATGGCAGATCGCAGTTTTCTCCGAACTCGGGTGTTTGGAGTGAATGGAGTAGAAAAGCAAAATTCTGCTGCTTCTAATGCAGGGAAAATTCAGCGACGATTACGACATTCCCTGACGGGAGATTTTAGCGCAGCTTTATGCGTGTTTTATTTCACGATCTATTGGCTGTCGTGGAAAATCTGTCTCATGCGGCACATTGCAGACGAAGTGAAGTGTGGCCCGACTGCTTTGATAATTGGGAGATTGCGAGAGGCAACGCGCGGATGATGCATGGGAGCGATTCACAGCAGCTGCCACAGACAGACCTCCACTCAAGCAGCACTTTGTTCCCATATATAGTATCGGTGCACACGCTGGCCGCACGCCTTGTCGAATGGCATCATCGACAAAGCGGGCACGTGCATATTACATGTTCTCTTAGAAATAGGTGGCTTGTTTCATTTTCACAAAAATTAACATGCAATTCATGACCAGTTAAGTGTTATGTGAGGTATATTAATTTTTTACAGGAATATGTGAGCAACGAGCTCGAGCAACTTCAGAGGAGTACTGACACGAAATTCTTGTGTCGTGCATGTTTTTCTCTATCAGATAGCTGCCCACCCTGCAACTACCCTGATGCCAGAATTCCTCAACTGTGCTTCAAATCACTAATCAGCCTTTAAAGTGACCTGCTCAAAACTTGTCATAAATATAACTTGGCTTATTGGCAAATAAGGTTTTTTTTTTTTAATAGGGCTCCTGTCGCATTTGAGAACTAATTTGATAGCTTTAAAGGACACCACGAAGACCCTGAGAATCTACAAATCTGACATGCCTATACAGTATTTTCATTTTTTTACGTCGAGCACCTTTTAAGAAAAAAAACTCACAGATACTTCTCGAATCACGTTGCTACAGATAATTTATGTGCCCAGGCAGACATCATTTGCAAGAAAAAGTTGCTGTTTTGTCCGAAAGTCGAAACATCAATTTCGATAACAGAGAGAGAGAGGTATTTGTTATGATAGAAAAGCTGAGAGGTCTGCCTAAATCAACTTTCTGACCTGCTACACGGAGTTGGGGGAAGGGGAAAGGGTGTAGAAAGAAAGAATAGAGACGAGATGAAAGAGATGACATGTAAGTAGCACTGGGTGAATGCCACACCTAGTTGTAATCTGTGCAACAAGCTTGCATTACGCCTTTTCATGTTCGGTGGTATCCGTATTTTCATCTCTGGGTCGAGTTTATGAAGGTGGGGATGACGATGACCTAGCGAGGCCCAATATACTGTTGTTTATTGCGCAGGAGTCTGTACACCGGGGCGTTAGTGTCTGGTAGTTAAAATGGGATGGACACTGGCGTGGCACTAATGTGGGGCATCTTTGCCTCCGCTTCAGCGAACTCATTTTCATGTAAGCCACAGTGTCCTGGAATCTACTGAAACCTTATGCAATGGCCAGCTCTTAGGACGACATCGTGTGATTCCATTTTGAATTAGCTGTATAACTTATTGTGCTCCCTATATATGTGCAATCAAGTGATTGTCATATGCAGGGTACCTGGTCACAAAGGTATAAAAGGGAACGCAGCAGCTGACGAAAGCACTACGTCAGTAACTTTTAGCGACACAGATGGAAATACTGTATTCCCATCCCTGCCACAGACCTAAAGCCTTTTCTACGCCATAAATTGAGGAATCATTGGCAAGGTGAGTGGGATACACAAGCAATGAATAAGCTTCACATAATAAAACCAAAACTGGGGAACTGGATAAGTGGGAAAACAGCGCAATACAAGGAAGTACTTCTTGGCCGATTAAGGATAAGCCACACATACGGTACTCACACTTATCTCTTGACTGGGGGCAATCCTCCGGCTTGTAGTAAGTGCGACAATAGTCTGACAGTACTCCATGTTCTTATTCAGTGCCCTGCAATAGAAACACAGAGGAAAAAGTATTTCCCTTCTGTATATCGTGAAAATGTACCTCTTCACCCTGCATTTTTTCTTAGCAATGAACCGCTTTTTAACATGAAAATATTAGTCTTAGAGTTTTTAGCGGAAACAGATACTCTGAAAATCATTTGTACAGGTAATTTTAGCACACGACTAACAGCCCTTCTATTCAAAGGATGTCGTGAAGCTCTAGTGTCACTATTATGTTTTGTTTTGTTCCATCATGTTTTTAATGAAACCCAATTGCCATCACCCATGTCCCTAACTAATCAGTGTCTTCATTTTAGTACCTATATTTTTACAGCAACAGTTTTTAGGCCTTTTTACAGCCATATGTCACCTCTACCATGATAAATTCACTGTCCATTCCATTCACAATACATTGTTAAAATTACCATTTGGCATGGCGCTCTTTGGCCATACCTGACCCTTGCACCATTAAACACCGCATATCGTCATCCACGTCGGCAAGCTCATTTTCATGTAAGCCACAGTGTCCCGGAATCCACTGAAACCTTATGCAATGACCAGCTCTTAGGGCGACATCATGTGATTCGATCACCTCTTGAGCAAGGACATAGTAAGGTCCTTGTCTAAAGGCAGAATCGATCACCTGAAGTGCCAGCTTGGAATTGCAAAATACAGTCCAAGTCTGATGCAGCTCCATCAATATATGACAAATTTCCTCCTAAATGGCTACAATCTCTGCAGCCGTTTAGGTAGTTTGGTAGTCGAGATGGAAGCACTTTCTGATCTTCGTATTCAGTATTACAAATGCCGCGGTTGAAGTGGTTGTTGACACCGACCCGTCAGTAAATATATGTATGAAGCGGCATATTCCTCAGATATATGGGTTAAAGTAAGTTGTCTAAGTCGACATGAAGGTATACATTATTTTTTCCTGACTACGGGAATGGATAGATTCACCACAGGTCTTGACAAAGTCCATGCTGGTATGGCCGCTGCTTTTGCTGTAGTAAAACCTGAGGGAAGGGCACTCTCATGACGCGGAAGGGGTTCCGAGAAAGTGCTGTCTGGGTGTAGAATGAGAATGGTCGATAGAGGGTGACGTTCATGGTGGGTCAATAGTCGAAAGTATGCCCTTAAAGGTTTGCATGAGAGATAAGCGTCTATAGGAGGTACACATTCTTCCCCAATCATGCCCTTTGTCGAAGTGCAGCGTGGCAGACCAAGACATGTTCTTAGTGCCTGAGCTTGTAAGCTCTACAGTGTACGTAGGCAGGAAGGGCGAATGTTTGTAATAATCGGTAAACTGTATCGTAAGTGCCCTACGAAAAGTGATTTGTATAGCTGGAGCAATGATCTCTCTCACGAGCCCCACTTCATGCCTGCTATATATTTAAGCATGTGTATGAAGCTGCTTAATTTGGACTTCAGCATCAACACTTGCTTAGACCAGGACAAGGTTCGGTCAATCATCACTCTTCGAAATATGTGGTGCGTTACGTATGGTGTAGCTGCGCCGTTAATCGTAATCTGGTAGCGGTGCATCGCCTTGCTGGTAAAAGCAAGGGCCATACACTTCGCAGGTGCCAATTGTAGACCTCGCTGCTGCAAATACTTCGAGATGACTGACGCTGCACGTTGCAGCCTTGCACGAAGTTGTGGCCACAAAACACCAGAAGCCCATATGCAGATATTTTCAGTGTGGAGGCTCATGGTTGTAGTCTCCGGCACTATATCAGCGAGTCTAATAAAGGTTACATTGAACAGCGTAGGGCTGAGTGTGCCTGCCACGGCTGATTTCATGATGACTGGTCTCCCCATCTGTCGTCATAAATATTGTCCAGCCTGTAATGTAGTTCATTAACCAGTGAAACATCCTACCTCCAATTCCTAGCTCGTCACGTGCATCAAGAATGGCGTCATGCATCAAATTGTTGTATGCACCTTTGACGTCCAAAAATAGTGCTCCTGACAAGTGTCGACGCTTCTTATCATGTTTGACGGTTGACACCAAGTCAATCATGCTGTCAATAGATGATCTTCCTTTGCGAAAACCCATCGTCATGTCTAGATAAAGGCTGTACTTTTCGAGAAACCACTTTAACCTCGTCAGCACCATTCTCTCCATGACCGTGCCCATGCAGCTTGCCAGGGCTATAGGTCTGTAGGGAGATATCGCATGAGGTGTCTTGCCAGGCTTCAGAACGACTACAATGCGACTGGTTTTCCATTTCACCGGCACAGTGCCTGAGGTCCACTATGCACTGAAGAGGGAGAAAAAAGCAGTGCGTGCATCTTGCCCCAGAGAATGCAGCACAGCATATGTGATGCCATCTGGTCCAGCCGCTGACGATCTTCGAGATGAAGCCAGTGCGGCGTCTAGTTCTTGCATTGTGAACATGATGGCAAGACAGTCTTACGTGGACGGTAGGGCTTGTCGGTCGATTGTTGAATGTGGACCAGAAGCTACAGTCACAATCATTTTGCAGTAGTCCTCTGCAGCCTTCAGCTCGCTTCTACATTTTACCACTGCCAGAGCCCAGAATGGGTACTTTTGTTGAGGGGGAAATCGTAAGTTGCGCATTACCTGCCATATTTTACAAAGTGGTTTGAGAGGATCAAGGAAAGTACAAAATCCTCTCCATTCCTTAGTGCCCAGTTTCTCAAGGTGCCAATGGACATGTCGTTGAGTTCGGTGACAGATAGTACGGTTTGAGGTAGATCTCGTTCTTCAGTAAATTCTTCTCTAAGCGGCGATGCACAGCTCATAGTTTTTCATATTCGATGTCGATGGAGCTTCTACGTGCCGATATGCATATGAATTTTGTCGTGTCATGAAGAGCTGTAGTAATAATTCGTTCTTGATCAGGCGATGAAGATTGGTCTGAACAAGCGTTGTCCACCAATGTCTGATAATCTTGTCAGTTAGTACAACGAATACGAGGTGGAAGAGCTTGAAAGAACCATTGTAGTTGTACATATGTAGGTATGTGCTCGCTACCATGCATCTCCAGATGTGTGCACCAGGTCGTTGAGGGTAGAAGGCTTCTGGACACAAATGCAAGGTCTAAGGAACTGCTATATGTCGCGCCTCAGAGAAATGTAGGGGAGCTGTCATTAATGGTCGCCAAGCCTTTGTTGTATCAAAAGTTTGCCAATTCTTAACCTCGTCTATTCATCGTAACACTGCGCCATAATGGGTGGCGGGCATTAAAGCCTCCGATGATGATATGTGGTCCAGGGCACACTTAGACAACGGAACTCAGGTGTAGGCGGTCAAATCTCACTCTCGGTGGTATGTAGCCACCGATGATCCAGAGCACCCACTGCTTATGTCTTACCATCACACAGATGTATTCATTAGAAGCATATTTCACTACCATATGTCGGGCGTACACCATGTCACGACATATGCACAGCAGCACCTTGCTTCTCGATATGTCTTTCTGTGACCAAAGTTGTAAATATCCTGATAGTCGGAAGGGAACTTGCAAACAACCACAAAAGGGAACTGATACTTGAATATGCGTTGTCAAAAATCTGAAAGGCGTCCACGCAGACTACATGCGTTCCACTGCATAACAACAGATTGACGCATGCACTCTTCAAAAGGACAAGTTCTTGTTGATAGCACCATATTGAGATTCTACTGTAGAGCCATGTGAAGTGGCTCTGGGGCATCCATAATTTGTAACGCAGCCAATGCTGATCGCATGCGTAGACTAGAAAGCACATCACGCATGTATTCATCAGTTGTCGAAGCATGCTGTGAACCTTGGCTCCATCAAGCTTGTCAGCAGGACGCATCGTAGAACCTTCATCCTCATGACCCTTGTGAGAACCTATCGATGGCAGGGAAGGCCAGGCAACCTGAGCAGCATCTTGCATGGGGCCAGTCACTGCAGGCGTTCGAGCCAGCCTTGATATACCGGCAGCAATTGCTTGGTCTTTGCATACGTTTCCTTATTCTCTTAACGGTTGTGTGGACAAGATGCGGGGCGCTTGTTGAGGCTCCGGTTCATGGTGGTCTCATACAGCTGGCACGCTTGTGCTTTTGCTGTGAGCAGCATCGCCATCAGTGCACTGATGCAGCTGCCTCTCTGTGGGAAGAATTATCTTTTGTCATCTTCCTGAGTATCCAACCTTTGGACACAACTTTGAGGTCGCGTCATGTTATCTGGCACAGTTGGGTCACTTTGGTGCATCCGCTTGACAGTCTTCCATTTGGTGACTCCCGCCACATCGCTGACATGTCCTGATGTTCTTGCAGACTGCACTCTGCTGACCTATCTGCTAGCATGTCTGACACTGTAGAAGCTTTGGCACGTATGGCCGCACAGGATGCCTCAAACAACCCACTTTTACAAGTGCTTGTAAAGAAGCTGAATCAAAGACTATCTTAATGCAATGTGACTGTCCGAAGTGATGAACATTCAATATCCGAACTGTTGATGTCACAAGTTTGGTGAGATTCTCGTCCATGATTAGACAGTCCACGTCAGAGATCACGCCAATTGAGGTATCTTTCCTAGGCACTTTCAAAGGACGCACCAGAATGCTTCCAAGTGTCTGAACTCCCTTCAAGTTCTCTAGCATGGTTACATTTGTTGCATCAACCATTATTAGTACGCTCTTGCAGGCGTTGATGCAACCTTAATTTATGTGGTTTGGTGATATGCGTTCGAAGAATTCTGTTAAGAATTGTTTATTAAGGCTGTTCTGGTTGTCACATGTTGATGTAGCCATATACCCTATTGCAAAGGACTGGGTGCCCGTAGTTGTCAACTCACGCTGTGATGATGTGCGCCATAGGTTCCTTTTCAAACCACCACCTCTGAAGAATATGAATCCATGCTCCGATTTCCTTGCCTCTTCTGTGAAGCTATCTGTAGACTCAGGGAGCCTCACACTGGCGATGTCTTCCATCTGCAGCGATATAGGTTGCGGATGGCTAACTCCAGGTAGCCTTGGGGGAAATCCTTCCCCCTTTCTAATGGAAGACGTCCTCGTGAACGTGGCAGATGACGAGAAAACACCACAAAAAACCCAGCGGGACGAAGCACAAAAGAGAACGCTGTCACTTCGTCTTCCTCTCCCGTTGTGATAACAAATTAGTACACAGCTATACAAGGTATAAGGATAGTAGTATGTACATCGTCCATATAAACTTGTAAACATTCGCTTATTAACTAAATTAACAAGCATGATGTCAGCGCGCAGAGGCAAACATGAACACATCACACTCCATGAATGCGGACACTCGCTGTCAAAACGCTGGCGTGAGGAAGCGCGGCAGCAGCAGCGAGAGCAGTGACCTTCATGCTGTCTGTTGCGTCAGCGCAAACTGAGCGGCGAGAACAGTGCAGCACGCACAAAGGTATGAGCCGTGGGCGCGCCTAGACTGCCCCCATTGCGGATCGCTTTCAAGATACGGCCTGCGCGCGCGAGAGAGAGAAGTGGTTCTTGAAGGGATAATTAATGAAAGGTTGACGCTGTTTTCTGCAGCCCTTGCGGAAGCACGGCTCAGCGTCAACAGTGGTGGGGGGAGACAGTGGGAGCAAAGGAGATAGGAGAGTAAAGTGTCGCCATGGCAGCGGCTGAGCAGTCCGGCAGGAAGGGCCGAGTGGGTCCGGTAGGAGTGGTGATCTGGTGAAAGGCCAAGGGGCGGTGATCCAGCAGGAGCCAGACGATTGGGGCAGGTCGAGTAGCCTAGAGTGGTTTAATTGTTCTGCGCGAGCGCGCAATACGCAGTTGCTGCCAGAGTACAACACCCTCGCACACCCCTTCCCCCAGTGCCTCGCGCGCGATAGAAAACATGCCGCTTTCCTGACTTGCGCGCGCGAGTTTGAGCCACGATCGTGGGCTCCCCTCGCACACTTTTCCTCGCACATACAGCATACGACACATAAGGCGACGGTGTTATCGCTCTTGGACTTTATACAGAACGTCACGGCGACGCCGACGGTAAAAATGAACCTTGAGTGTCCATGCAGTTGCTACATCGCAATAAAAACAAGCAATCACCCCAGTAATTTGACTATAACTACATGAACTAACTTCTTAGTTAGAGCTTTGCTGCATATGTTGATATTGAGAATTTGAAGGAAGTCGTCAGTCACAACATTCTCCTTGTTTCGACATTTCAAATTATTTAACTCACACACACGAACGCGCGCGTGCACACACAGTATACGACAGTGCGTGACGCCTCATTTCTTGTGATTCTTTGAAGTTAATGTCCGTGCAAAAGGAAACGGTTCATAGTCCAGTTCTAATCCAAGCGGAACTAGTGTATTCAATTGTACCGCGCGTTTCTTGCGGAAACGGGAGGCATGCGATTTTATTTTTTCTTCGAACCCATTTGCAACCCAAATGAACCGGTTTACAAAATTCTGACTCGGTTTGACATTGTTATAAGTTCCACTCTGGAGTCGAACCTGAACCCTACCGAACTGGGAAAAGTTTCGATTCGACACCCTGTGCAGGACCCTGTTTAAGATTGCGTACGTGTTCGGCCACCTTGCCGACGCACCTGAAACACCGGGATATTTACGCGCACAATATAAGCTTTCGGGCAGGACTGTCAACGCAGGAGGCCATGAAGGTGATCAAATATCAAGTCATTGACCGTAACACGAGGGACACGAGAGCCATACTCGGATTAGACAGAAGGCCTTTGATAACGTTCTCCACTCCTTTGTCTTGAACCATATTTCTAGCCTCGCGTTAGGCAAGCGCTTCAACGACTACACGAAATCGTTCTTTGCGGACAGAGAAGCCACTCTCAGGGCGGGAGACCTCGTTTCGGACTCGGTTAGGCTGGGTTGCAGAGGGACGCCACATGGGTCTGTCATATTCCCGACCCTCTTTAACCTTGCCATGATAAGTGATAGGTTTGTTGAGGAGACTCTCCGAAGTCAATGGCATTAATCACACAATCTATGCAGACGATGTCACCATTCGGTGTACCGGAGACCGTGACGGACGGGTGGAGGCTGCGTTGCAGGAAGCCATCAAGATCACGGAAGAACAGCTCAAGCCGACCGGCCTTCGGTGTTCACTGTGGAAATCAGAACCTCTCCTTCATAGGCCCAAACGAAGGGGGTCCAAACTGAAGGGTTGGATGCCGGTAGAGGACGTCGACATCGCTCTACTGACAAATGAGGGCGGTATCATCCCCAGGGTGGACTCCCTCCGGGTCCTGGGTATAACGATATAATCGAACGGCTGCAATAACATGACGGCGTCTTAACTAGCCAAGAAAACCAATGCCGTCAGACTCATACGGAGAGTTGCCAACCGGCAACAGGGACTTATTGGAGAGGACAATCTCTGGAGACTGGTGCACGCCTTTGTGATGTGTCATTTTACTTACGTGGCGGCCATGCACAATTGGCAAAGGTCGCACAGGGTGTGGGGTCTGATGTGGGATATCTCCCACCGTACTCTTGGGACAAAGGAACGACAACACAGTAGTGCAAACAATCACAAGGGCATTTATTGCACCTTTCATACATCAATGCCTGCTAGCCGAGTTGCTATCCACAAAACATGCCGATGGGCGCGCGACAAATCTAGAAGTCCGACTCACCGCGTCCTCGTGAGCGAATATGTTCGCTCCATGCTGGATCCCAACGCCTGGTCGTTCGCGTGTATAGTCACGCGAATCGTGGCGCGTTCGAAGGCGGCCACGCGAGGCGGTCTCGCAGATGCATCGGTCGCCGCGCGCTCGCGGGAGACGTCCCCCGCCGCGAGCCGACCCGCCGGGGAAGAGGGTTGCTGCACGTGCGGCACGCTTCCTGTCTCGAACCCAAGAGAGCAAGCGCCCTCCCCTCGGCGCCCAAGCAACCTCGCGGCGCCAGCCGCGCAACACTCGCGCCATCTCTCGGACTGCGCCTCAACCACATCAACCGCGCGGGCGTCACGCAGGCCACGCAGCGAAGCGGGAGAACAGGAGACGCGCCATGCGGGAAAAACATCAGGGGAGGCGCGAGGGTCGCGCATCCCCACATCCCCCCAACCTTAAATCACTTCTTATTCCGGCGAAACATGTGACACGGTCTAACATTAACCCGTGCTTCGCGAACAAGATAGTACATATAACAATGGCCGCGCCGAAGAAATGTCTACACGCTGTCCATAACATAACATGTCCATAACATCCTTGGGTACACCGCTGGCGTCCGCCGGTCACAGCAGCAGCTTTGCAGCCTCGATGGCACGATCCCAGGCCAGGACTCCGGAGACGACGACGCAGTAGTCGGTACGAGCAAGCGCCGCTCGCGCCGACTCGCCCTGCTGGCGGGAGCCGCAGTAGCTGTCGGTGACCGCCGGCTCTTTTGTCCGCCGCCGAAGTCGCCGCGCCGAACTGGCCACAGCATCACCACCGCCCGGGGTGGCTCGATCGTAGTCCGGGGCAGCAGCGCAGACGATGTGCAGGTGACGGCAAACCAGGGGTGACTCTAATCACACTGCGTAAACTCAACACACTCGGCAAACACTAAAGTAGTGCAAGGGAGAGGAATTCTGCATGCGTATCGCCCACGTGGTACGATGTTCAACTCGGCTAGCAAAAGATCGGGCAGCAACTCAGATGCTAAGTTCACGTGAACGAAGCTGGCTTTCTTGAGTCGAACGAGTAATTTCAATTCGTGCGAGGCCAACTAGAATGAGGTAAGCAAAGTGCAACACCTCAACGCCACGGTCCACCAGGTTGTGTCCCTCCACGTGCGACAGGCAGCTTCGTAAAGCCTTAGGCCTAAAGCGTCGCTACCCTGACAACAACCGGCATCCAAAAACAACACCCAAAATGGGCGCAAAACAGGCAGCCGCGAGGAGACGTCAGCTCTGTGAGGTTGTCCTACTCCGCTCGGTGCACACAGCATCCGAGTTGACGGCGCCCACCGTCCCAGACGGTGTCGGAGCGCCCGGTGCCAGGCCGCAATACCAGTCAGCCCGTAGAGGCACCCGTGGCCCGCGGCCACCCGGCTCCCAGAGCCGCGACTTCATCCGAGTCAAAGAGATAGAAGAAGCTATTTACATAAGAAATTCGGACCACCCACGAGGCTTCCGTACTCACTCGCTTCAGGCTTGGCAATGCTCCGCGGGCGCTGAGCCTCGCTCTCCCAGGATGCAGACCACGTGGCTCTCGTACCACCGAATGCCATTAAAAAAAACACTTGCGAAAAGGCTTAGCATGTTGACATGTTCAAACACACTACAGCCACCGTCACCTCGCTCAAGAAAGCACGTCGCCGAAGCTAGCGATCAAAATTCACGCTAGGCCTACGCTTCGGTTCAAACAAAGGTCTCGAACGAAGCAACACTTAAAATTATCGTCCGATGCCCCAAGAGTCCCACGTTGGGCAGCCAGATGTGGGGTCTGATATGGGATATCTCCCACCGTACTCTTGGGACAAAGGAACGACAACACAGTAGTGCAAACAATCACAAGGGCATTTATTGCACCTTTCATACATCAATGCCTGCTAGCCGAGTTGCTATCCACAAAACATGCCGATGGGCGCGCGACAAATCTAGAAGTCCGACTCACCGCGTCCTCGTGAGCGAATATGTTCGCTCCATGCTGGATCCCAACGCCTGGTCGTTCGCGTGTATAGTCACGCGAATCGTGGCGCGTTCGAAGGCGGCCACGCGAGGCGGTCTCGCAGATGCATCGGTCGCCGCGCGCTCGCGGGAGACGTCCCCCGCCGCGAGCCGACCCGCCGGGGAAGAGGGTTGCTGCACGTGCGGCACGCTTCCTGTCTCGAACCCAAGAGAGCAAGCGCCCTCCCCTCGGCGCCCAAGCAACCTCGCGGCGCCAGCCGCGCAACACTCGCGCCATCTCTCGGACTGCGCCTCAACCACATCAACCGCGCGGGCGTCACGCAGGCCACGCAGCGAAGCGGGAGAACAGGAGACGCGCCATGCGGGAAAAACATCAGGGGAGGCGCGAGGGTCGCGCATCCCCACATCCCCCCAACCTTAAATCACTTCTTATTCCGGCGAAACATGTGACACGGTCTAACATTAACCCGTGCTTCGCGAACAAGATAGTACATATAACAATGGCCGCGCCGAAGAAATGTCTACACGCTGTCCATAACATAACATGTCCATAACATCCTTGGGTACACCGCTGGCGTCCGCCGGTCACAGCAGCAGCTTTGCAGCCTCGATGGCACGATCCCAGGCCAGGACTCCGGAGACGACGACGCAGTAGTCGGTACGAGCAAGCGCCGCTCGCGCCGACTCGCCCTGCTGGCGGGAGCCGCAGTAGCTGTCGGTGACCGCCGGCTCTTTTGTCCGCCGCCGAAGTCGCCGCGCCGAACTGGCCACAGCATCACCACCGCCCGGGGTGGCTCGATCGTAGTCCGGGGCAGCAGCGCAGACGATGTGCAGGTGACGGCAAACCAGGGGTGACTCTAATCACACTGCGTAAACTCAACACACTCGGCAAACACTAAAGTAGTGCAAGGGAGAGGAATTCTGCATGCGTATCGCCCACGTGGTACGATGTTCAACTCGGCTAGCAAAAGATCGGGCAGCAACTCAGATGCTAAGTTCACGTGAACGAAGCTGGCTTTCTTGAGTCGAACGAGTAATTTCAATTCGTGCGAGGCCAACTAGAATGAGGTAAGCAAAGTGCAACACCTCAACGCCACGGTCCACCAGGTTGTGTCCCTCCACGTGCGACAGGCAGCTTCGTAAAGCCTTAGGCCTAAAGCGTCGCTACCCTGACAACAACCGGCATCCAAAAACAACACCCAAAATGGGCGCAAAACAGGCAGCCGCGAGGAGACGTCAGCTCTGTGAGGTTGTCCTACTCCGCTCGGTGCACACAGCATCCGAGTTGACGGCGCCCACCGTCCCAGACGGTGTCGGAGCGCCCGGTGCCAGGCCGCAATACCAGTCAGCCCGTAGAGGCACCCGTGGCCCGCGGCCACCCGGCTCCCAGAGCCGCGACTTCATCCGAGTCAAAGAGATAGAAGAAGCTATTTACATAAGAAATTCGGACCACCCACGAGGCTTCCGTACTCACTCGCTTCAGGCTTGGCAATGCTCCGCGGGCGCTGAGCCTCGCTCTCCCAGGATGCAGACCACGTGGCTCTCGTACCACCGAATGCCATTAAAAAAAACACTTGCGAAAAGGCTTAGCATGTTGACATGTTCAAACACACTACAGCCACCGTCACCTCGCTCAAGAAAGCACGTCGCCGAAGCTAGCGATCAAAATTCACGCTAGGCCTACGCTTCGGTTCAAACAAAGGTCTCGAACGAAGCAACACTTAAAATTATCGTCCGATGCCCCAAGAGTCCCACGTTGGGCAGCCAGATGTGGGGTCTGATATGGGATATCTCCCACCGTACTCTTGGGACAAAGGAACGACAACACAGTAGTGCAAACAATCACAAGGGCATTTATTGCACCTTTCATACATCAATGCCTGCTAGCCGAGTTGCTATCCACAAAACATGCCGATGGGCGCGCGACAAATCTAGAAGTCCGACTCACCGCGTCCTCGTGAGCGAATATGTTCGCTCCATGCTGGATCCCAACGCCTGGTCGTTCGCGTGTATAGTCACGCGAATCGTGGCGCGTTCGAAGGCGGCCACGCGAGGCGGTCTCGCAGATGCATCGGTCGCCGCGCGCTCGCGGGAGACGTCCCCCGCCGCGAGCCGACCCGCCGGGGAAGAGGGTTGCTGCACGTGCGGCACGCTTCCTGTCTCGAACCCAAGAGAGCAAGCGCCCTCCCCTCGGCGCCCAAGCAACCTCGCGGCGCCAGCCGCGCAACACTCGCGCCATCTCTCGGACTGCGCCTCAACCACATCAACCGCGCGGGCGTCACGCAGGCCACGCAGCGAAGCGGGAGAACAGGAGACGCGCCATGCGGGAAAAACATCAGGGGAGGCGCGAGGGTCGCGCATCCCCACATCCCCCCAACCTTAAATCACTTCTTATTCCGGCGAAACATGTGACACGGTCTAACATTAACCCGTGCTTCGCGAACAAGATAGTACATATAACAATGGCCGCGCCGAAGAAATGTCTACACGCTGTCCATAACATAACATGTCCATAACATCCTTGGGTACACCGCTGGCGTCCGCCGGTCACAGCAGCAGCTTTGCAGCCTCGATGGCACGATCCCAGGCCAGGACTCCGGAGACGACGACGCAGTAGTCGGTACGAGCAAGCGCCGCTCGCGCCGACTCGCCCTGCTGGCGGGAGCCGCAGTAGCTGTCGGTGACCGCCGGCTCTTTTGTCCGCCGCCGAAGTCGCCGCGCCGAACTGGCCACAGCATCACCACCGCCCGGGGTGGCTCGATCGTAGTCCGGGGCAGCAGCGCAGACGATGTGCAGGTGACGGCAAACCAGGGGTGACTCCAATCACACTGCGTAAACTCAACACACTCGGCAAACACTAAAGTAGTGCAAGGGAGAGGAATTCTGCATGCGTATCGCCCACGTGGTACGATGTTCAACTCGGCTAGCAAAAGATCGGGCAGCAACTCAGATGCTAAGTTCACGTGAACGAAGCTGGCTTTCTTGAGTCGAACGAGTAATTTCAATTCGTGCGAGGCCAACTAGAATGAGGTAAGCAAAGTGCAACACCTCAACGCCACGGTCCACCAGGTTGTGTCCCTCCACGTGCGACAGGCAGCTTCGTAAAGCCTTAGGCCTAAAGCGTCGCTACCCTGACAACAACCGGCATCCAAAAACAACACCCAAAATGGGCGCAAAACAGGCAGCCGCGAGGAGACGTCAGCTCTGTGAGGTTGTCCTACTCCGCTCGGTGCACACAGCATCCGAGTTGACGGCGCCCACCGTCCCAGACGGTGTCGGAGCGCCCGGTGCCAGGCCGCAATACCAGTCAGCCCGTAGAGGCACCCGTGGCCCGCGGCCACCCGGCTCCCAGAGCCGCGACTTCATCCGAGTCAAAGAGATAGAAGAAGCTATTTACATAAGAAATTCGGACCACCCACGAGGCTTCCGTACTCACTCGCTTCAGGCTTGGCAATGCTCCGCGGGCGCTGAGCCTCGCTCTCCCAGGATGCAGACCACGTGGCTCTCGTACCACCGAATGCCATTAAAAAAAACACTTGCGAAAAGGCTTAGCATGTTGACATGTTCAAACACACTACAGCCACCGTCACCTCGCTCAAGAAAGCACGTCGCCGAACCTAGCGATCAAAATTCATGCTAGGCCTACGCTTCGGTTCAAACAAAGGTCTCGAACGCAGCAACACTTAAAATTATCGTCCGATGCCCCAAGAGTCCCACGTTGGGCAGCCAGATGTGGGGTCTGATATGGGATATCTCCCACCGTACTCTTGGGACAAAGGAACGACAACACAGTAGTGCAAACAATCACAAGGGCATTTATTGCACCTTTCATACATCAATGCCTGCTAGCCGAGTTGCTATCCACAAAACATGCCGATGGGCGCGCGACAAATCTAGAAGTCCGACTCACCGCGTCCTCGTGAGCGAATATGTTCGCTCCATGCTGGATCCCAACGCCTGGTCGTTCGCGTGTATAGTCACGCGAATCGTGGCGCGTTCGAAGGCGGCCACGCGAGGCGGTCTCGCAGATGCATCGGTCGCCGCGCGCTCGCGGGAGACGTCCCCCGCCGCGAGCCGACCCGCCGGGGAAGAGGGTTGCTGCACGTGCGGCACGCTTCCTGTCTCGAACCCAAGAGAGCAAGCGCCCTCCCCTCGGCGCCCAAGCAACCTCGCGGCGCCAGCCGCGCAACACTCGCGCCATCTCTCGGACTGCGCCTCAACCACATCAACCGCGCGGGCGTCACGCAGGCCACGCAGCGAAGCGGGAGAACAGGAGACGCGCCATGCGGGAAAAACATCAGGGGAGGCGCGAGGGTCGCGCATCCCCACAAGGGACGAGCTCAACACGCTGATCAGGAAGACTATAAGAGGGCCCTCGGGCTCCCTATGTACACAAGCTCGGAGAGACTGATGCGTCTCGACATGCACAACACGCTGAAAGAGATTGCGGAAGCGCAGGAGAGGGCCTAGTAAGCCAGGCTGTCCACCCAACCGGGTAAGAGCATCCGTCGGGAGCTGGGGGTTCCTCCGGCGGAAATCAAGTCTTGCTTGTGCGGTCTCTTCTCGGGAACAGCGGAAAAGCATGATTGTCGCTCCAATTCCACGCAACGTTCATCCCGAACACGTCGCGGGTCGGAGACGAGATATGACCAAGGCTCTACTGGTCGAGGCTCGGGAACGGGCTTGGGATTGCTGTTTTGTTGATGCTGCCCAGTGCCCTGACGGTACGGCGTTCGTACCGGTGGGCATCGATCATGATGGGAAAATCTCGAACTCTACGACGGTTTGAAAGAAGTCGACCGAGGTGGCAGAGCAGATAATGATAGCCCTAACCCCGCTGGATGGCGGAAGGACCAAGATCCACATCAACTCGAGGACGGCTGTCCAAGCGTTCGCCAAGGGCACCGTTTCGGAGCAGATTTCGTGGATTCTACGGGACAAGGACATCAAGCCGCATATGATTACTCGGTTCTCCACACACATTGGGCATATCGAGGGCGCCCCGCCAAACTTCAATGAATCGGCCCACAGAGCAGCGCGAGGAGTCGTCGACCGCGTAGCTACCGGGTGGCGTGGCACTGAGGTTATGACAATTGGGACCCTCCCTCCTCATATAACGAATTAGCCAAACATTTTTGCATGGGACGGAGACGATATCCTTTGCCACATAGGAAACTAGGCAGACCACAGGCGTTAACACCCAAGTTACTCCAGGTTGAGGCATACCCTAACGGCACACTGTTAGACAGAATCTATCCAGACATACAATCGACCAATATTTGCATGCTATGCTCAGATCTAGCTCATTTGGAACACATGCTCTGGCGGAGCTCCGCGTTACGCGACGGCGACGCGCCACGTCGTCAAAATGGGACGCTGCCCTAAGTAGCCCCGATCTTGAAGCACAGCTAGGGCTGTCTATCGGGCTACGTGCTGACGCGTTCCGAAAAAAACTGAACAAACTTGTAATATACCATACCATACCATACATACTGTATGCCTTGTGCAGGACAACCAACAGTAATGCCGCGACGGTGCGGAGGAGACGCGCCTTGTTAGTCAGCCCTCCACGACGTGGCATTCAATGAGCATCGCCTTAACTCCGGGTGCTTCACCCTTTTTTTCGCTTTATTATGCATTTGTTTCGCGAACCCACCGATCTCCCAGAATACAACGAAAGGTGGAACGAAAGAAGAGCGCGTCGCGTAATGCATGTACGTGCATCAACGTCGCAGGCACCGCATTTTACACAATCAACGCTTTGAAATGCGGGTATAGCGTGTCGTATATGAGATGAGTGCCGAGGTTCTCAGCCTCTGCCATGCAGCGAATGCAGGTGCGGCCGCATGGCGTTGGGCTTTGTTAGAATGATTACATAGCTTGAACCCGAACCCGAGCGCTCGTCCTGTGGTTTTCTTTTCTCTGTGATCGACGAGTAACTCGTCTATCTTTGAAAATCTTATCTGCAGGTAATCTTATCTGCAGTGTACACACACGCACGCACGCTCGCGCGCACGCGTCCTTCCGTTACGTTACGTAGCGATCGGCGTAGTATATTTAGAGGAGCTGCTCACCTAGTCGTCAATGCAGAAGAAAATAGCGCCGTATATTCTGCACGTGCTCTAGTTCAGACTGCACCGTCAGAGTTTCGAATAGCGTTGCCGGAAAAGCTATATTTTTTGTGTAGCGCAAATTAAAAACAATAATATACAACAAGGACTAATGTGCTAGATTCCATTAACAGGACCGCACGTGTGCTTTAGAAAACCATATGACGCGACATTATATCTACAGGTTTTATGCCGCAATATACTAGACTGCAATAAATGTAGTACGACTTGATAAGACAAAGCCGGCTTGGTGATTATTTGTCGCCGCCTCGTTCCAAAGGGAATGCCATCAGAAACAACACAATCATCCATCATCATGCAGTAGACATCGTTGCCGTCATAATCACCACCCCTACGAATTTCTATCGCCACAAACATCGCTCACCGGGGGTGCCCATGGGGTGCCCGCCGGCAAGAAGCTCATACCACGTGAAGGTGAGAAGCAGACGAAGAAGAAAGCAGACCTGTCCCTCTGCAGGCGTTATGCTTCTCGGCTAACCACAACGCCAGCAACGGCGTCATTTTCTTCGGCTGGCCGCACGACCCAGTCATGGACGAGGAGGCCCCAGCCACCGCGAAGACCTCCAAGATAAGTCGCACCTCGGTCAAGCGGCGGCGGCTTTCGACGGTGACCGAGCCGACTCTGTGCGACATGGCTCCGTTGCTGAGCCAGACAGTGGAGCTGGCGCGGCCGCCCGTCAAGGAGTTCCTCAAGCACGGCCTCGACGCACCCATCGCCAAGCAAGGGGCTACCCGTGGAGGAACGGCGACTACGACGGCCACCTCCAACGCCACGTTCGGCTCTCCCCAAGGCACTGGAGTTGAGGTATACCTATAGATGTGTGACCGGTAGCCGGCTGCAGTGTGTATACTATATCCCGCGGCTGTTGGTTTGCCGCCAGAGTCGTCGCTAAAGGCCAAAGCTCACTGTTGGATTTCGTGACGAAGCGCGGTCGCGCCCCACTCGGATACCGGGTATCGCTTTCACAATTGTCTTCCTTTTTTTGCTGGTGATAAGACAGCATCACCGACAAAAATAAAAAATAAAATAAACGAAGGAAAAGAAAAAAAGCCGGCAGAAATGTCTTGCCTCTACAGCGCCAAAGGCCTCGTTAGAGAATAGTAAGTTCATGATCATTCGGCAAGCGCTTGCCAGTGATGAAGAACAGGTCCTTTAACGAGCAGATTGTAGCAGTCCTGATGCTGGACATGTGATTAGTGAAAGCGGCCGGGCAATGGTAAAGAGACTTGCGAATCAAAATCGTTGTAAACCTGGCCGCCACTTACCAACGTCCTCGTAAACGGTTATGCGCACCTTCATAATAGCTTCCCACAAAGCCTTTAAGTATGAAGGTTTTGTGAGAAACACGTGAATATTTTCAGCGCGAGGCTCTATAATTAAGGCTTACGAAAACTGACAACTGCTGTTTTTGTATACAGTGTTTTCACTCAGCATCTCTACGTGCTAGTGCATAAGCTTGCTTATCAATACGTTGCGGTTGAATAAAGCTGACAGACGCTTGTTTCTACCGGCTTGCTCGTATAGATCATTGAAGTACTTCTAAGGCACTTGGTTAGCGGACGGGGATTATGAACGAGTCTGCCAGTACTTCTAGCCAGTGTTCAAGTCTGAGGATAAGCATGCGATTCCGCCATGCAAAACAATGTTTGACTGCACGAAGAAGCCAGCGCGTGTTTGCATCCACAGAGTCAATCGTATATAGGGACAAAAATGTTCAGGTGATTCCATATGCGAATCGCCATAATGACAGCGAGGTTATTCGTTCTATGTATCCTGATGAACTATAGTGGTGGTCGCAGTTACTCCACGAACAGGAATAATAAGCGCGGGCCTGTATAGTTTGGCGCATTTTAGTGTAATAGCTCAGAAAAGACCGCGTCGAGATAATTGACAGGGGGGAGTACGCGTCGTCGCTCTGGTTCCGTTGAACTCGTCAGCCGTGCATTGGTGTCTCCAATGTATTTATTAGTTGTCTAAGTAGCTAGTTGCTTAAGTTGAGTCTATACCGTATATATAGTATATATACTATATATATAGTATATATTGTCACAAGCTGTCATGAACCCAGAGAGCTCAGTTACCCGGCGAGACTTGCACTACCTATATCGAAGAAATTTTGAAGCTGTGCCGAACCGTCAACCCTCACATGACAGAGGAAGATAAAGTGGGGCACGTGGTAAAAGGAATAGCGGAAGACGTGTGCAACTTCCTTATTGGTAAAGAGAACGTGCACACTGTATCAGAACTGATACGGCACTGCCGTACGTTCGAGGCGCTGAAGACTCGCCGAATCACGCCAAAGTTTGGACGGCTGGCCAATGTGACAACTGTAGCAAGTGTTGACACGAGTCCTCCGCTCCCAGACCTTTCGTCCGCCATCCGCCAGATAGTCCGCGAGGAGCTACAGCGACATGACGAACAGGCACGTTATGCGGCGCCACGTTGCAGCTCCTCAGTTTTCCGAGACACTATTTGGGAACCCCCTTCGGCTACTTGGAACCACTCGGTGAACGGCGCGGATCTTAACGGCTCCAGAGACAAACCGCATTACATTACGACCGAACCACCACGCAATGATTCGCCCCATCAACGTTTTGATCCACGCCCACGCAACTATCGTCCACGAAGACTCGCCGCTACCTACGACTTTCAAGGGGAAGAGCCTCGTTACCCTCAACCGATGTATTCGGCAGAATACTTCAATCCGCATTCTGAAGTTCGCCCTTCGACAGTGTGTTACTGCTGCGGCATGCCTGGCCATATAGCTAGGTACTGTAGCCGACGCCGAGCATCGAACTACGGATCGTCAGCGCCGACTATGCGGTCTAGCGGTCATACACTGCGCTCTCAGTGGCCAAGAGATTCCACTTCAAGAAGCCACTTTCGAGAGGACCGATGCAGCGCCCAGGAGACCTACCTTGGAGAAGAAAGAACCCGGAACCGCTACCGCTCCCCTGCCTCCGACCGTACTCAGACGCCAACACCAGCCTTCCGAGCCTCCCGATCACCATCCCCTCGGCCGCGATTCACGTCACCATCGCCTCGGCGCCGTTTCGTGTCGCCCCCGCCGGGAAACTAGCCAGCGCGGCCGATGGAGGTGCGGTCGCTGGAAAATGTGTGCTGCCGACTCAACTGCCTCCAACTATTTTCATGCTAAAGAATAAGGTTCATGTACTGATTGATGGGGTCTCTACAATGGCTTTAGTCGACACGGGAGCAACTGTCTCGGTCATGAGTGTGGGGTTTAAAGGCCTTCTGGGACGCAAGGTTATGTCTCGTTGGGACCAGTGCACAAGTTTCCGTGGAGTCAGTGGTGAGTCATTATACCCGGTTGGTGTGTGTAACGTGGATGTGTCATTGGGTGAGAAAGTTTTTAATGCAGAGTTTACTGTTCTTCCTCGCTCCTCGCATGACGTGATTCTGGGGATTGACTTTCTGCAATTGTGTGGTGCGAATGTTGACTGCCGGACGGGAGAACTCAGTGTCGACACCAGTGTTTCACCTGTGCTCTTTGAAGGTGAAGCTTGCCCGGAGAGTGTGTTGTGCGTGTCTGAGGATACAGTTGTGCCCGCCTTATCCGCGATGCGTGTTGCCGTCGCCTGTTCATCTCCGACTCCTATCTCGTTCGACGCTGCAGTGGAACCTGTACATCGGAACTGCCTCAAGAAAAACGTGTGAGTTCCGCACTGCGTGGTCTCAGTGACCAATGGATGCGCGGGGCTGTGGGCGCTAAACTGTTCCACTGAAGCGGCAGTGCTACCTCAAGGCCTAAAGATTGCCACGTTTCAGGAAGACTCGCCCGTATCGGTGGCAGTACTTACAGAACTCCCCGATGGAGGAGCAACCAGTGTCTTGAGCCCCGGGAGCTCGAAGATACTTTCCATGATTGACAAGTCCCTCAGCGATCACGAGCGTCGAGTTTTGATGGCCCTGCTTTCGAAACATACCTCGGTATTCGACTTTGCGCAGCACGATGGCCCGCCATCAATTCCTGCATCCAGAACTCGTCACCGCATCAACACAGGAGCCGCCCAGCCAATCCGACAAAAACCCTATCGTGTATCCCCGTCAGAACGCAAGATAATCAGCGATCAGGTCCAAGAAATGCTATGCAAAGGCGTCATTCGAGAATCATCTAGTCCTTGGGCAGCCCGCGTGATTTTAGTGAAGAAGAAAGATGGTACGTGGCGGTTCTGTGTTGATTACCGTCGCCTAAACGCCGTTACTAAGAAAGATGTATATCCGCTCCCACGAATTGACGACGCCATCGACTGTCTCTTTGCGGCATCTTACTTTTCCTCAATCGGTTTACGGTCAGGTTACTGGCAAATTCCTATACACAAGGACGACAGAGAAAAGACAGCATTTGTAACACCCGACGGACTATTCGAGTTTAACGTGATGCCTTTCGAGTTGGGTAACGCACCCGCAACGTTCGAAAGGTTCATGGACACGATATTACGCAGCTTAAAATGGGAAGTTTGCATGTGCTACTTAGACGACGTTGTGATCTTCCGGCGAACGTTTAGTGAGCACAACAAACGTTTGGATTTGGTCTTGAACTGCTTGGAGAAAGCGGGTCTTGCGCTCAATTAAACAAAAAATGCCGTTTTGGGGAACGACAAACTCTTGTGCTAGGCCATCTGGTCGCTAAAGAAGGCATCCGACCAGATCCACAAAAGACTGCGGCCGTAGAAGCATTTAGAGAACCCAACTCTGTCAAGCAGTTAAGAAGTTTCTTGGGCTTGTGCTCCTATTTTCGCCGATTCATTCCCCGGTTTGCTGACATGGCTCACCTCCTTACACGCCTTCTCCAAAAAGGCGTTCCCTTTGAGTGGACTGCAGATTGCGACTCATCGTTTCGCCAGCTCAAGTTCCTGTTGACATCCCAACCAATTCTTCCGCACTTTGATCCTTCATCACCAACTGAGATTAACACCGATGCCAGTGGCGTAGGCATCGGTGCTGTGCTAGTTCAGCGTGTTGACGACAGTGAGCACGTGATCTCTTACGCTAGCCGGTCCTTGAGCCGCTCCGAGCGCAACTACACAGTCACCGAACAAGAGTGTCTGGCGCTCATCTTCGCCGTGCAACGGTTTCGTTCGTATCTCTATGGGCACCCCTTCACTGTGATAACAGATCATCATTCGCTATGCTGGCTTGTGAATCTGCGGGATCCCTCAGGACTAGCGCGCTCGGCCCTCCGTCTACAGGAATACGATTTCGTTATTTGCTACAAAAGTGGCCGGCGACATGCTGACGCTGATTGTCTCTCTCGGATGCCAATTCAAACAACTGAATGTGATGCGGACAATTTTGATGAATACATCGCTTTTGTGTCCCCGGAATATCCGGATATGGGTACCGTCATATCCGAGCAGCACAAGGACGAGAGCTTACAACCGCTCTTCGCGGCAGCACAGGAGTCACCTGCAGGCAGTCGCTTTCGCCTACGTGATGGTGGCGCGCTGTATAAGAAGAGCTACTCGACCACCGGTGCACGCTACCTTTTAGTTGTCCCCAAGAACCTTCGCCACCAAGTATTACACGCCATGCACGATGACCCAACTTCCGGTCATCTTGGTTCCACAGGTACACTCTACCGGGCTCAAGAACGTTTTTACTGGCCTAAGATGCGGAAAGATATCGAACGGTACGTCGCCAGCTGCCCTCAATGCCAGCGCTACAAGCGTCCGCCACAAGCGCCACATGGCCTGCTTCAACCAGTTGCCCCTTCTAGCGTCCCCTTTGAGCAAGTTGGTATAGATCTTCTGGGCCCTTTCCCGCGATCCTCCAAGGGTAATCGTTGGGTTATCGTTTGCGTAGATCATGCCTTACCCGCTATTGTGAGACCGCCGCATTGCCATCGGCCACAGCTACAGAAGTTTCTATCTTCTTGCTGGCTAACGTTATACTCCGACATGGACCTCCTCGCATAGTAATCAGCCATCGTGGGCGACAATTTACCGCGGACGTGGTTGAAGAAACCCTTCGTCTGTGTTCATGTAGCTTCCGCCATTCAACGCCCTACCATCCACAAACTAATGGTCTGGTCGAGCGCACAAACAACGCTTGCCAACATGCTGTCCATGTACGTCAATTCAGCACACAAGAATTGGGACAGCATCTTGCCTTTCATTACCTATGCCTTCAATACCGCGAGACACGAGACCACTGGTTACTCACCATTTTTCCTTCTGTATGCTCGTCCGCCGCGCTACACCCTCGACACCATATTTCCCTACTTCGCTCATGACAACGAATCAATTGATGAGATCTTATGTCGAGCAGAAGAAGCGCGACGCCTCGCTAGGCTACGCACCCTAGCATTGCAGGACCGGTCCAAGATCCGTTATTACGGGCGTCACCGCCACGTTTACTTCGATCCTGGTGACCTTGTGTGGCTCTGGACGCCTTTGCGGAAGCGTGGCTTGTGCCAGAAGTTTCTCGCCCACTACGTCGGCCCTTACGTTATTCTGGAGCGCCTCGGCGAAGTAAACTACCGCATTGCGCGTCTCACGAGCAGCGGACGACGCTCGGCCAAGGCTGAAGTGACGCACGTCGCGCGTCTGAGGCGTTACAACCCACGAGATGGCTGACTCGCCCGGCGGGCTTCGTCTGCCAGCGGAGAAATATCACAAGCTGTCATGAACCACGCCTGCCGCGCAGACAACCAGAAGAAAGAAGAGAACGACGTTAGCCAAGCTGCCGCGAGACCGCTCTTCAACAACCGCGCCTATCAACCAGATTCATCTGGTTCTGCGTTAAACACCTCGTGTGTAACAGTATATATAGTCGTGATTATAGCCCCTCATCTAGTACACTATAGTCGTGATGTAGGCGCCAGGCTGTTTGCAGAGACTCTTCGTCGATCAGAGGCTTAGACGCGCTAATCGGGCTTCGGCGCTCTTCGACTTCGCAGGAGGACGAAAATGCGATCGAGAAACGCCAGCAGCTGAAGCGGCAACTGGAGCTGTTCCTGCTTCCCGAGCATCCGCTTCTGTCTTCGGCGTTGCTTCGGCAGCCAGCCATCAGTAAGGAGAACGAGCAGCGTCCCTGGATGATACACCCCTACGGAAAATTCAGGTGTGCCCTGTGGCCGTCAGATTGGGCTGGTGCCCCTGGTTGGGACAGTGTACGGGACAGCAGCCTGCGTTGAACCATTCGTTCGAGAGGTCGGAAGGGCCAGCACGCTTTGAGCCGTGTCGTCACGCGAAAAAGGCTGAGGGACTATCGAAAACCGGGCAGTGGAAAAAAGAAAAAGTTACGGAGCTAAAGCTAGCATCTTATGTGCCTACTAGCATCTTAAGTTTTCTCTCTTTTCAAAGTCCTGTGAACAACGGAAAAGTTTGCCGATTGTCGTCCGTGGACCGCAACTAAATAATTTTTTAGACCGGTTGAGCAATTAAACTATCAGTAGGAACGATGTCTGATGGAATGATATTATTGTGCCTGTTTCCGCTGCATTTTGTATTTTCTATACTTCTAATGCCGCTCCTGCCACATCCCACTGCATTATGTAAAAAAAAAAAAATGGTAACATGAAAGCTGTGCCCTCATCAGCCATTTAACTGTATGGACTTTCACGAATGACGTCATGTATTAAGGCGCGCCGACCATCACTTATAACTTGTCTAAGTTGTCTGGAATCGAGTGACACGACCGAACCTTCGCTCAAGTAACACACGGAATGGAGAGCATCGCTTCTAAGACCCGCAGGCTACGTTTTTCAGCGAACTGTCTTGTGACCAGGAACCTCGGATACTCTGCATTAACATGCGGCGTGAGCTTGTGCATGCGAAGAGTTCATCTTGAGAGAGAAATTCGGACGTCTCGCAAGGCATTATCTTTCTGGAAAAATGCAAAGTTAGATACTGGAAAAAAAATGAAGAAGTACGCACAAATAAAAGGGAAAACGGAATAAGTGGGGGCAGATAAGCAAGTCTGACTACCGATTACGCCTTGCTGAAAAAGAATAAAAAAAAAATGTATATGTAGAACCTCGTTGACACTTTCCTGTTTGTTTTGGTTACCCATCTCTTGCGCTCTGAAGCACCGGTACTATTTAGTTTTCATGTTGGTCATGTGCGTTATCTTCTCGTCTGTTTCGTTCTTCTTTCCGGTTGTTACGTTCGACAATGTAGCAGCTTGACCCGAAAGGCGAAGCATTGATAGCGATAGCAAGTTGTTAGACAAACACACGAAGTAATTAAGGCACGTTGGTTTATAAGCCGTGTAAATTACAGTAACATTACCTCACTAACTGAACAGGCATGATGACATGCGCGCGCAGACAAACATGAGCAAATCTCTCACGATGACCCCGAGCGCTCACTGTCAGAACGCTGGCGCGATAAGCACCGTGATAACGAGCTCTGAGGGAACTTTCAGTAGTTCGTTCGCTTCCTGTTACGGGATGTTACGTTTTCTGTATCATACGTTTTCTTTCCTTCGTGTTCCCCTAAAAATGCACTAACGGGGTTCTAAATAAGAATAAAACGTACGAAAACGCAGGACAGAGCCAACTATGCATCCTGCGATGGTGTGAGTACAGGGGCTTAAAGTTAACGCCAGGCTACGTTGGGCATGTGCGCCACAAACTTAATGAATTGCTCTTATGTGCCGGCTTTCTGTTTATATAAGGTTTGCGTATCTCTTCTTGAGGAAAGCATGGTTGTCAGTTAGCACTGCTCAAGTGATGCTTTTGCGCGTCCATGGTTTCTCGTTCTGGTTTTCCAAAATCGCCGGTAGAGCGGCTAGCAGGCGAATGCACAAATGGAACAAAGCGTCAATTCACTAACCAAGACGCAAACACCGCGCGCACTCTAAGGTCTGCGTTATGCGCCTACGAATTCAGCACCGCACACACACGCTAAATGGTGCAATGGTTTAGTTCACATTATTGGACACGAAGCAACTAAAACTTTGCTGCTATAACCCTGTGGTTCTCGAACTAATAGCCGTCAAAGGGACCGTGACCCACCCAGAAGCCTTTGACCACACGTAGCAGTTGTCTTAACCTTCTCAGGCAGGGTGACTCCATACAGAGACGCAGATTAATTTTGAATGCTCCCATCAATAACTGTATAAGAATCTTTAACACAGCGCTGAGTGTAAACATAACACTATGCTAACCAAAACAATGTCATAAGTCATTTTTGTAAGGACCGTATTGCAGGTAATTATATTTTAACAGGTGCACTAGCTATCAGGTTTGACGAGTTCGACAAGTTGCTATGCACCGCTATTGAAATTGCATGTTTTTTTTCTTGCATCAGAAGGCACCTAATTCTACAAAAACCAGCACATTTGTAACAAGTATAGCAGTTCTCTTCTTAATGTAATGCGTTATCTATGACAGATCAATATCCTTAATAACGAAAATTTGTAATTACAACGAGGGACTTGATCTGCCTTAAATATTCATACAACAGGCCCAAACTATTTCCCCGTAATGTTTGCGTCTTACATTTAGAGAAATATACTGGTCGTTTCAGCGAATACTTTCAGAAACAAAATTCTTTAATTGCTTGTAGCAGATAGCACAATTCTAGTTCACTAACCGATCTACTCGAAGAGGCGGACTTTACTTGCACATAAAATTAGAATGCATAAGCAACTAATTAACAAAAATTCACTAATTAAGCTTCTCGCTGTTCTTTTTGGCACGTGTTGCGATCTACAAACTCCAGCGGGCGAGTCTGCAAGGCCTATTCACTTGAAAGGAATTGTGCGGATGACAACATTTACGAGACATGCGCCGTCAAACTTGTGGTGAAAATGCACAGTCGTTCCACTTACTTTCTTAACAAAACGTCGTTTCATACACTGAAGCACACAACTGGAACGCCAATGCATTCCTCCGCAAAGTTTGGGGATTAATATCGCGAAACAGGTATCATCCTGAGAATTCTTTCGAAGTAGATCCGCCTTGCGAACTCCCGGGCTAGA
The DNA here is from genome assembly GCF_038994185.2 of Dermacentor albipictus. Lineage (NCBI taxonomy): Eukaryota > Metazoa > Arthropoda > Arachnida > Ixodida > Ixodidae > Dermacentor > Dermacentor albipictus. Next base: position 422,681,402 of record NC_091821.1, read on the forward strand.
ATTTGTATATTGCAATATTTGCCATAAGCTAATTTACCAAAAACTTAATTAGTGAACTTTTGTTACTTAGGCGATTATGCATTTCAATTATTTATGTAAGTAATGTACGCCTCTTCAAGGAGACCATCTTATGGACTAGAATTGTGCTATCTGAAACAGGCAGTTCAAAAAGAATTTTTTTTTAAAGTGTTCGCCGAAACACCCGGTGTAAGTTTGTAGGCCTTAAGAAAACTCAGTCATAATTCGTCACAGAAGAGGTTAATGGTTTTACACAATAAAACGAGTAATATAAAGGAAGGTGTCATCAATGCTCTTATCATGGCTGACCGCCTTCCTGCGCAGGGCTCGCTGGGACATGACGATGGTGCTTCTGGTGGTGTCCAACGTGGTGCTCATTCCGGTGCAGGCCACCTACTTCAGCAGCGTCGAAGATGAGATCTTCCAGTGGATGTTCTTCAGCCTCGTCTCAGACGCCGTCTTCGCCGCGGACATCGCTTTCAACTTCAGAACTGGTACGTTGCGCTTACCCGGACGTCTCACTGTATTCGTCGAGCTGCACTTAAACCTGGAGCTAACTGCAATGGACGCGAGGACCACCACTGGAAGCGCCGGCGCTGCAGTCGTTCTTAAGTAGAAAGTTGGATCACGTGACATATCGCTTCGCCGCGGCGAGAGCGTGCGCGGCTATTGTTGTTTTTCTTCCTGCGCGATTTAGCAGCTTTATTTTATTTTCATTTTTCATAAACTTTGTCCCTTGTGGTTGAATAGTATACTGATTATACTATTCAATAGTATACGATTATACTATAGTATACTGATTAGAACAGAAAAAAAAAGTTGCTTGGGGCGTTCTATAGTCGGATACAACTTTAGAAAAAAAGGGGGCGTTTACTCCTCCGACGCGGATGCACACGAACATCCACCAATGGGCGCGCACTCTGGGCTGACGTCATGAGCCGGACGGCCGGTGAGCCCGCCGACGAAGAAAGAAGATGGCCGCCCGCGCTTCGAACTGGGCCAAGTCGCGCCAGCTGTGTGCTTCAGCGATAAATGCACTGTTTTATATAACTACTTTTTCAATAGCAACTGATCCATTTTAAGCTTGGAAAACGAGTATTAGATACGCCATGTACATGCGAACAAGCGCAAAAGCCATACAGAGCTGCTCTTTCTACTTTTGTCACTTGCAATGAAGCTAAAGAGCAGACGACGGGCAGCGTTGTAGAAGGCACGGGGTTATTTTTCTGTCGCTATCCGGCATGTGCTGTAGCACATGAGAGCTCTACTAAACCAGTCATCAAAATACAAAAGTCTTTATTTATACCACCAAGAATTGCGCGTTTCAGGAGCACGATTTTTCGAGCGGGACTATTTTAGTCGCGGAGGCAGTCGGCTGTCGCGCTTCGGTCATCTGGGCGGGGCCTCCTCTTTTTTCTAAAGTTGTATCCGATTATAGATGCTTTGTAGTATACGCTGATCGCGTAATGTATCCAGCCGAGACCGGGATTTGTTTCTGTATTGATCAGATTGCTCGCGCGTTGTACCGACAAGACGTAGCCCACGCAAAAATAAACCTGCATAGTTTCTTTCGACAGCCCGAATGGGTTCTCGCAATATTCGTACCAGTAAATGATTTTTTTGTCAGCGTTCAAGGCGCGATCGGGTTCCAGTTGGTGATAACGTTCGCCGGAGTCAAACAAAAATTGTACGAGTTTTTTTTTTTTTCTTGAGCGGTTCGAATAAAGACAGCTTTCACTACTACATAATACAAACAGGAGCTCACTTCATGTAGATACTGTAGTACAAAACAAAAATATGACCACCTCCCACCTCACTTTGTAGCTTCGCGCTTCGTTTTTGCTTCTGTTCTTCTCTTCGCATGTCTGCTACGCTAAAGTAAGGAAAATTACAGCATGTTCCATCGTCCGTCTCATCGTGTATACGGTGCATGCGCAAGAGACACAAATGTGTAGTACGATACGCTTCTTATGCAGGTTAATAAGGGCGCGTGCTGATCCCGAAGAGATTGCATTATATACGAACGATGCATTTTTAGTAAACCACTACGAAAAGTCATTAACAAAAGATATTGCTGGTAAGATAAGTGAGGAAGATACTTAGCATAAAGTTATACGAATAATTAAGCCGCAGTTCATGGTACGCAGAAGGCTAAAGATTTGACTGAATCGAACGTGTGTGAGTACGTTGTGAACGAGAAAGTGCAAAAAAATTTGCAGTTTCGCCCGAAAGGCCAAGCATTGATTGTGATAGCAAATTAACGGATAGCAACACGAAGTAAGGATAGTAGTTTTATCGGCCGTATATACTTGTAAACGTAGGCATACTAACTAATTTTACCAGCATGGTGTCACGCGCGCACAAGCAAACATGAACACATCTCACTCGATGACCGCGGAAACTCGCTGTCGAAACGCTGGAGTTAGGAATCGTGGCAACAGCAGAGAGTGATTTGACCTTCGCGCTGCTTCTCGCATCATCGCGAACTAAGCTGCGAAAACACAGCTCATGGTGGACTGTGTCCCCGTCGCACATGGCTTTCAATACACAGTGGCCCTGGGGGGTGCGCGCGGCCGTCCGCGACGACCGGGGTATAACGCGCCTTCCCCTGCCTACCTACGTCGGACCTTGTTCCCGTTTTACGTTGCGCGTTCTACTCCGGGCGGATGAAGCGCGCCGTCTTCCGTCGTGCTCAAGGCTCAGTGGGGGGGAGGGGGAGGGGGCGCGTTCTATTGCCCCCGGAATGGAAACACGCTAAAATTATCATGATCCCCAAACCTAAAAAGACCCCCTCAATAGACGCTCTGAGACCCATTTCTCTCACGTCCTGCCTGGGTAAACTGTACGAACGAGTAGTACAAACAAGACTGCAGCGGTACCTCGAAGAAATAAGATGGTTTCCAAACACCATGATAGGGTTCCGTACGGGGCTATCCTGTCAAGACGCATTCTTACTGATCAGAGAAGAAGTTATCGCTAACATCGCCCGCGGAGAAGAAAGACTAGTGCTCGCACTAGACCTCAAGGGCGCATTTGATAACGTTTCACACAAAACAATATTGGAGGAACTCGAATTGACGGGATGTGGAGAACGAACGTACAACTACGTGCGGGCTTTTCTCGCCAACCGCACCGCCACGATAGGAATTGGTCAAATCACTTCCCAAAAGTTCAATATGCCCAGTAGAGGAACACCCCAAGGGGCAATAATCTCACCTTTGCTGTTCAATATGGCGATGTGTCGCCTGGCGCGACAGCTGGACCAAATCCCCGATTTGGGTTACACACTGTACGCAGACGACATAACGCTATGGGCAGCAAGGGGCTCTCTGGGACACAAAGAACAAGTGCTACAGCAAGCAGCCGAGGAAGTAGACAAATTCTCGAGGAGTAGTGGCCTCAAATGTGCCCCCGAAAAATCGCAGGTCATTCGGGTTCACTCGAGGGGCTACATATCCAACGGACCTGTCAACATCGTTGTGGAAGGACACACGGTCCAAGAAGTTAAGGCGATGCGTATTTTGGGTTTCTGGCTCCAAAGCAGCGGAAACGCATCCCACACCATCAAAACATTGAAAACCACCGCAAATAACATTGCGCAAATGATCCGCCGTGTAACTTATAGGAAAGTGGGCATGCAAGAACACGACACGCTGAGGCTCGTCCAAGCACTAGTAATAAGCCGAGTCACGTACGGCCTGCCCTACCAATTCCTTAGTCGCGAGGAGGAAAGGCAGGTCGACATCATAATAAGATCAGCATATAAAGCGGCCCTCGGACTACCCAAGGGGACGCCCACAGATCGCCTGCTGGCCTTAGGAGTACACAACACATTCGAAGAACTAAAACAAGCCACACTAATCTCCCAGAGGGAACGCTTGAGCTACACTCACGCAGGACGGGCCCTACTGACAAGGGTACGTATTTCCCCACACCCACAATTTATCAGCGAACAGTTATTACCACTACTACCCTCAACACGAGCTCGAATAACAGTGGCACCCATACCGAAAAACATGCACCCTGAATACAATAAAGCAAGGCGAAAAGCACGTGTACAACATATTAGAACAATGTATGAAAATAATACCACGTACAACACAATATACACAGACGAAGCCGCGTATTCGAACGTGCACTCGAACGCCAGTGATGCCCAAATGAACATCAGGAGGTACGCAGTGGCAATCATCGACACGAAAGCACGGCAACAATTTACGGCTTCCGTTAGGGCAGGTACTCCCGCGGCTGCCGAAACTTTCGCCGTGGCAATGGCCCTCGCTCACGCGGAACGCACGCAAAAGAGCGTCACCATAATAACAGATTCACAAGAAGCATGTCGCCTTTTTCTCAAGGGCCACGTGACCAAAACATGTCACTCAATAATACCAACGAAATTCGCCCATCATCACCGGATCCTATGGTGTCCAGGTCATACAGGCCTTGAGGGGAACGAACTGGCCGATTCGCTAGCCCGAGGTATTATTAACCGAGCCGACTCGACTGGGACGGTCCCAGGTAGCCACTGTAATGACCCCAATCCAACGAATGCCCGGGAGATTCTCGCTCATCAGCGTGCAACCAGAAAAAAGTACCCTCCCCCTCATCCGCAACTCAGTGGAGAGGAAGCCGCCAGTTGGCGCAAAATTCAGACTGGGGTATTCCCCCACCTTAAATTACAGAATGCCATGTTCCCCACTCGCTACAGGCCCGACTGCCCGTGGTGCGGAGGCATACCAACACTACAACACATTACTTGGGATTGTGATTCACACCCGTTTGATACAACACACCACACAATGGAGCAATGGGAGGCACAGCTAACCAGCTCAGACCTGGCGGGACAACAGTCCTTCATAACACAGGTCAAGCGGGCGGCCGAGGCCAGCGGGGCCTTGGACTAAAGGGTCTCCGACCACTGCACGTCAATCGTTTATAAATAAAAGTTTCTCTCTCTCTCTCTATACTCCGGGCGGGCCGCCCGGAGTAGAACGCGCCCCCCCTCCTCCCCCCCCCCCCCCCACTGAGCCTTGCGCACGACGGAAGACGGCGCGCTTCATCCTCGCTTTCCTCCCTTTCGTGCGCGAGATTGAGCCGCGAAGGCCGGATCACCCTCGCACACTTTTACTCGCACATAGAGCATACGGCTCGTGGGGATTTTATTGCCCTTGGACTTTACACGGAACCTCACGGCGACGTCGACGGCAGAAATTCGCTTGGAGGGTCCATATGATTGGTATCGCAATAAAAATAAATCATACCAATAAATTCCCATGCGCGACTCAATTCCCTGTCCTGCCCTGCTCAATTCCCATGCCCAATTCAACATGCTGAAACATAACTAAGGACAGTAGATTTACGAGCGAGATTGCCACGTGTTACGCGCGTAACTGGCCGCGTCAGTCGCGTATATCTAGCTTTACGTACTCTACTGCTTCACTTTTTCGAATGGAACTTGTTAATTCGTTGAAGAATATGTTCGCTTTAATATGTCCACTGGGATTTAACTACCATTGAGCTTGTGTAGAAGCTACCATGCTCTCTATGTATGCGATAGTACATAGAGCAAAATCTTACCCAAATTGGAACTGAGAAACACGAGGTAATCTCGTACGACATATAATGCCCTAAATGAAAAAAAAAACATTCTTGCGTAAAACTGCTACAATAAACCAAAATTCCGCGGCAGTATAACAAAAAGAAAAGCACGCAAAGGAGCTGAATGAGATGCTCCGGCACGTGATACAGCATTACACGCAATTCAGGCGCTGGCGGTGGTCGGTGCCACGGTATGTCATTGCCCCAAAATCTTGACGCTCTATTACGATTTACCAAAATAAGCTGATCAGAGTGCTTCTTTACTCGTATTTGAGAAAGAGTCTTCAAGCCATATTAAACGCACTTCCACCAAATTCATTGTTATACTCACGGACCACTTTCTCTGGCCATGAGGGGGTGGGGGCTACGGGCGCGTGGCTGCTGCCAATGGCGTAGCTATAGGTCGTCTGGTCGTCTGGCACCCGGGTGCCAGACGACCTATACACCTACACACCTACACTCTACACCCCCCCTACACACCCTACACACCTACACCCCCCCCCTCCGGTGTAACCGGCGGAAAGAGGGGCGTCTTCAGTCGTATATGACACCCCTCCCCCCCCCCCCCAAATGGCCCCTTGCACCCGGGGCCCACGGCCCCCACGGTGCGCACGTGCGCACGTGGGGGCCGCACGTGTGCGCACGTGTGCGCACGTGCGGTGGAAGCGGCTTTCAGCATGTTGGCGAAGTATTCGTTTTCCTAATGACAGCGTTTTGAATTCACCGTGTGTCAATATATAGCAACATAGTTGATACAAATTCCCGGGTAATACGAATGTTGAAAAGAAAGAAAAAAGGTCCCCGGCCCAGGATATGTACAATACGTTAAGTTGGGGATGATTTGAGCGTTATCCCGCGCGCCGATGGCTGATGCGAATTTAGAGTCGCGACGCACAGTTACGAAGTCAGCGTGTGAATTCTTGATCGTGCATAACGCCAGCAATGACCGGCGCACTTGAAAAGCGCTCGCTGCATCCAGCTGCGCGATACGTTTGGAGTACGTGCAGCAGCGGCAACGTTTAGGTGAAGATACGAGCGCGAATGGTTAAGTATTCCGGAAACATCACCTCAACGACATTGAGCGGAAGGTCTAGAAAGTCATCGAAGAGGTCTTCAACAGAAATTTAAATAAGAAAATTCATACACTCACTTTGACGTTGTCATTTTGATTGTTGCAAGTCAGATAAATTTCGGATGATAGGAATATTTTTCGTATTCTCGAGAAATGAATATTATCGATATTTATTGCCTTTGCCACACGCACGCGGCCTCCCCCTCTTATTCCGCGGCCCTACTCAAATATGTCTGCTGCGTCCGCGCGGAACTATGCCCTCAGTACTCCGCCCCTCTATCGCGCTTTTGCCCCACGAGTGATTACAGGCTCCGCACATGCTGAGAATTCCATTCGTTCGATTCCATTCATTTCTTATCATCTACCGTTCACGGCGAGCCGATTCGGCTGATAACGTGGGCGGAGCGCCCCTCGGATCAATGACGAAGAAAGAGAAGGAATAGCATTGGCATAAAATTGCCTTACATTATTCAGGCCTAGCTTTCCCCGCTGTTGCTTTTGTCGGAGCCACTTCTTGTCATATCATATACACCAAGTAACCGTTGTTTTAATTAAGAAAAAAGAATTAGTGGCACTTGGTACGAGAAGCTCGTGGGAAGGCTTGTTTGCCTTTCGAGTGAAGTTGTGGGATCCCGGCTGCAGCCTATCGAATACACCGCCCATATGCTCCACAGCCCCCATGTCTAATAATCACATGTCAACATATACGTTACTACATGAGAATGTTTCCAAAAATGGCGGTATACAGAAGGGTTGTGCACGTGGTCTACGTGCCTCGATGACGATGATGGTGATTATGACCAAGTTGATGATTTATAAGCCAGCCATTTCATTCGAAACAGGGCGGTGACAGAGGGTCACCTAGCCTGTCGTCAATTATTCATGATTATTCACGACAGTGCTGCCTAATGACTACTTAACTTTATTCACCATGGTGCAAATGTGTCTCAGTGTCTTCGTAACGCTGCGACCGAATACGGCACGCATGCGCTGTCTAAGACGTCGACGCTGTGGATCCACTGAGTTAGCACAGAGTGCGGGTGGCTTATACATCACAGTCCGTAATCTACGCTTCCACCGGGTTCACTTGTAGTGTTGTGCCGTTGTGCCACCTCCGGCCACTGGAGGTCGCGTTGGACCAAGTGGTTGGACGCGCAGTGCAATACCACCTGTTCACTAATAATTTTGTGTGCATTGAGAAACTTCGGCTGGACCAAATTAACCCGGACTCTTCCACTAATGCGGTGAACCTAATAGGAATAGAAATGGGAAGTTTTAGCAGAGCGTTTACAGTTCGTTCCGTGCACTTAGACCAGTGTATCCTTGCAAGCTGCACATAACTGTTTGGTGGGAACTCTTATGCGCGTGCGCATAACGCTCACGACGGCAGCGGAAGGCATTTAACGCTGACATCGCCCAGATTCCGAGCCGACAGAGCGGAGAGTGATATGCTGCGTCCACTCCGGTTCATTAGAGAGTTTTAGCTTGTCCGATATTCGGTAAACGTAGGCGGACTGGGCGTTTTACCGGACGGTCGGAGGCGTAAATATGGGCGGCCTGCACGGTGAAGCTACCTGGCAGCGCAGATCTCAACCAGACAAACACAGATACTATTGCAGTAATCAAGTGTATTTTACTTCACTGCTGGTGTTGATTTTCGGCTGCAACACGATTACGCCGCTGCCGATGATTTTCACCAGTAGCGAAGTAGAACACACTTCGTTACTGCAATATTACCTCCGTGTTCGCCTGATGGAGCTCTGGGCCACCAGGTGGCTGCACCGTGCAGACCGTTCACGTTTGCGCCTATGCTCATCCGGTAAAACGTCCAGTCCGCTTGAGTTCATCCAAATACCAGACACGCTAAAGCTTTCTACTATGTCAGCCAAGCTGACTACTGGTTGAATGTGTCTCTGTGGGACGCGCTCGCCGAAAAATGCTAAATCCGACAAAGTTCTTCTTTGGCATAGTTTACTACAAAAACTACTATAGGGAATTAATTTTGGCGCTCGTGTTTACGGGAGCTGCAAGCATGGCGGTTAAGCCAGGAGTGATATATTCTGGAAACCATTCCGCCACGATGTCAAATTCGCCATACTGTTGCCTCTGATTGGCCCAGAGGCCAGCTAAGACCACTTTCATTGGCTCAGAATGCCGCCATTGCATAATTTTACAATGTGGCACAATTTGTCCAAAATAATGTTTCAACATATGATACGTAACATATGGTGAAAACCTTTTATTTCTACGTAACATGTTGAAGCATGAATTAGTTTATTCGTAATGTATAATGCAATATGTCCGCCGCATTGTCTAATTTTGTGATGGCGGCATTTGCAGCCGATAAGAGAGGCCGCAGCTGCCCTCTGAGCCTCTCCGATCGGTTGAAAAGGTCGCCGTTGCAGAATTTGACAATATGACGTAATTTTACCATGTCAGAAATAGCACCCATGTTGGGAATTACGGGCAGTACATCAACTTGCTTTCTGGCTTTAAATGGGTTTATTAATTTACTCATTGATAATTTTTAACAGGGTATTGCGTTACGAGTTGCACATACACAGAGATGCATTATCTTTTTTGGGCTTAGAAAAGTATGAGCGTTTGGGAATTTATAATGATCTTAGCATTATAAATAACGTCACAATAAAGTGTAAAGCACGGAGCACGAGTATTAAACAAGTTCGTGGAATAAGCCCGTCATTCCCATGGCAGCATAAGGAGCGCAACGCCAGGGTTCCGTCCAGTACGTTTAGCATGCAGGAAGCTCTGTGCTATGCGCTACCACAGCGCGTGAAAACTGAACCGTATAAGCGACGCTCGCCTATAGAACTGTCTAGTGTGGTTGTAACGCGAAACATCAAGACCCGTATTCACACACACACACACAAAAACAGTTCTTATGCTATACAGACGCGTTCGTATAAGAGCAAATTCTAGCCACTCCCGGTGTTGGACATAATAACAAAGGCGGTCGACAAATGGCAAAGAGCACTTACGAACGAAAAGCGTTGTAAATTCGGCTAACGACACGCCCAGCGTCTCCACTGGCCGACATCTTGTCTTACGAAGACACATAGCGTAAGAACGTTTTGGGAATACGGGCTCCGTTACTGCGTTCGGTCGCTGCCACGCACGGTGGTCCGCTGCCAACGCCAACCACCAGACGCCGCCTACACGCCATCCGCTATTGCAGGCACGCACGCCTTTATACCAGTGCGTCTCTGAGCTCGTGCGCGCGCGCGCGTGCAGGGGTGATCGTGGAACAGGACTACGAGCGCGTGGTGATGGACCCGGGCTACGTGGCGCGCAGTTACCTGCGCGGCTTCTTCCTCATCGACCTGGTGTCCACGCTGCCCTGGGACTACCTGCTCGCCCTCATGCTCACCCTGTTCAGCCACGAGGCCGACGAAGGGGACGCCTCGTTCGCCATCACCGTGCGCCTCCTGCACCTCACGAAGTTCCTCAAGCTGCTCAAGCTGCTCCGCCTCACCAGGCTCGTCCGGTACCTGGACAACGTCGAGCAGAACTATGTGAGTCCTCCCCCCCACTCTTGGCGCGAGGAAGGACATGAGGCAACGCGCGTGTGCCTGCAGAATTTTTTCAGCGGCGCAAAAGACGGACCGTGAAGAGGGCGCGAACACAACGCGGCAATCAGTGAGGCAGCAAAGCGAGAAGCGCTTTTAACTATGGTTTATTTAAGGAAATGTTCGTGTTTATTTATTTGCACCCGACAACCACGCAGTCATGGTTGTTCTTCCTCATCTTCTGGTGTATGCTCTCGTTTCGGTATGTTTCGCGCTGCTCATTTTGATGCGGTATCAGTGACAAATTACCTAGTTTCAAGAAAACATCAAGTATAATTGCGCTCAGAGGCGTGGATCTGGAATAGCGTCAAAAGGTAGGAGCTCATCAATACATATGGAGTGGGACGACAGGAAAGGGGAGGGGGGGGGGGTTTGTAGCTAACCGGTTGCTCAATTCCGTCTGCGCTGAAGTGCCGCCATGTCTCTAGGGAACAAAGGGTAGGGGGAGGGGGAAGGGAGCTGTTATGCCTCAAGGGACACGCTGTTCAATGACTGGCCTACCGCCAAAGCACTGTCCAGTGTCCTCTCAAACGTGAGGGGCCGAATTCACAGTTTTTAATTTGTATAAGTTGTGTTTCCTTTTTGGCTAGCCGCCTTCGCTAATATGTTCAGCGTCACGATTGGTGAGAGCCGCTTTTGCGAGCAGTACTTGCGTTATGACGTTTCTGAACACGGGTCAAGGGCCCAAAGCCGCGATAATGTAACGAAGCCATTGTCACTACGAGCGCGTGGTGATGGACCAGGGCTTCTTATGATATGACCTATAAGGGCTTAACTCACCAAGCTTTCTGTTCATAAGGGCTGTTTGTTATTGTCCCACACTTTGTCAGTGGTCAGAGCGGTACTCCACCAACGTTATCACCGGGATCGGTCGTCCGTGAATGGCGAACAAGTAATTAATGGATCTAGCGAAGCGAGTTCTTATATGTTACCGGCCTAGCTATAAGATTGTTTGTTGGCTTCTTATGATATGGCCTATAAGGGCTTAACTCACCAAGCTTTCTGTTCATAAGGGCTGTTTGTTATTGTCCCGTCGATTTCGCTAACGACGTGTCTAACGTCATGAACAGTTTTAGCGGGAGAACATTGTTCCTCTGTTCTTTTTTTGGTTGGGGGCATGTACGGGCTCTGATCTCTGTAACAGACTTGACAATTCTACTAGTTGCTCGTAATGCATAGTTAAACCGCGAGCGCAAGTTACTGATGCGATATGAAGAAAAGGGACCACAACGCAGTGCTGTGTTTTTTTGTAGTGATCTTCCATTGCGTCGCATTAGTTCCCTGCGCTGTGCATCGTAAGGCTCCACGCTTGTAAGTTCGCTCTGCCATTTACCGACAGCTTTCGGTAATGATAAGTCCAGCATCAGGTTTGGCGACAATTTTTTTTAAAAGCTAGAGTTGTTGTGTACGACCGAATTCCAGACAGTTGTTATGCTCAGCGCCGGGTTGGCCTGTGGGCTAAAGGGGCTGTAGCCCGTGCTCACGACTACAAAGGGGCCCCGGGAAAACTGTTTTCTTGATGGGCCCCTCCACAATGTTAAAAGGCCCTCACCAGGGCTCCGTTGGAAATTTAGATTATACACTTAAAGTTGTAACATGTGGTCCAGAGAGTGATCTACCGCAAGAATTACTTAGAAAAAGGTTTAGTAGTAGCCGAAATAGAAGTAAAGAATATTTGGTCTGGGGAGGTGACCTGCACAGAGGCTTTCTTCCTTTGCTCGACAAGAGCCCGCAAGGGGCTTTCCTCTCATGCATTTTCCCATAGAAGAGACGAGGGTTCACCTCCACTTCTTTCGTAGCAACACCAGCAGAATAATATATTTATAATTGGTTCACAGGAAATGATGTACTTCCGTAATACGTACATCTAATCTTTCCAAGTCGACTTGCAGCGCTGTTGTTGACATGATGGTATATATCCTAAGGAAACGAGTTCTTGAGGAGAAGAGCCAAAGCTTACTCTGTCATTGTTGATTCCAAGCCAGACGATTCCCACGCTGACCAACTTCCCGTTGTCCTCAGATGCAGGCTACACAGTGATGCTCACAAAAGGTTCATTGGGTTTGTACCACTTGAATAGCACAATGTTGAATACCTGGCACCATGCGTTTTCTTCGTCAGGAGAACAGCATTTCAATGGAAAGCTGCTGAGGCCGTTCTTGCGACAATGCCAGCAACGTGGCAGGGAAATACAAGGGCCCGCTGGCGCACGTAAAGAAGAAGTCATTGGCAATTTATGTAGCATGCTGCGCTAAACCTTTAAACCTGGTTGATGCCTGCAGTTCTTGTTATTGTGTCAAAACAGCCTTTTTTTTTACTGAATGCAAGAAGTATGTGTTTTTTTTCACCAACGCTGGGACTACTTCCTGAACAGCATTGAACAATGTGGGAAACCTTTTTTGAAAAGTTTGTCGAATACGAAATGGCCTCGGTATGCTGACTCGTGCGAACAAATTGTTGTTAATTTCCGACTTATGGACGTCTGTCTTAGTATTCTCCGTCAAGATGAAGGGAAACTGGTAACACTCGCCTCTCGCACAATCTCCCCGCGAACAGCTGTCGAAGCTCGAAACTGCTTTCATTGTAACTTTGTGGAAGGAGGTTTTGGAGTAGTTTGACAAGACCAGTGTGGCGCTTGAGAAGCCTGATTTAGGCCTTTCAACGTCTGTTGTCTTCCTAATTATTTAGGCGCATATGTCGGCTTTGTTCGCGCTAGGTAACTTTTTTAGGGAAAGACAAATGAACTGAGTGTCCGTAAGCGATATAAGTCTGAACGCATGTGAGGCGCCTCGACATAGTTTATGGAGCGGCGAAAGCCATGAGATATCTGGCCACAAGAAAGTTCCATATAGTTACGTAAAATGCTATTGATAAAATAACTAGAGCATTGGGTGATCAAAAGGCTACGTACACTAACCGTCGCGAAAAATTTCAGCTGTTTTCAGCTCTCAAGGAAGCCTCCGAGTGCATCGCGGAGCTCATCAAGCAGGCTTACGAATTATCCGAAATATGCAGAGCCGATCTTGACTCGACATTTTGTGCTGAGGTAGAACATGCAACGCTGCACACTGCGAGATTTTACCGCTCGTGGCCTGCTGCAAATATTAAAGCAAACTAATTTTAGGCTCTTCTTAAATATATGTATTGTCTTTAGCATTTACTGGAATATTCCAGTCTCAAGTTGGTAAAACAGAACTCTCATTTCAAAATATTTCTTTGATCAGGAATTGCCTGCGGTCCACCTTCGCTATTAGAAGAATGCATTTGCTAGCCATTATGTTCATCGAACGGGAACCATTAATAAATATTTTTTTTATGAGCAAATATCAGAGTTTGCGAGTAGCAAAAGCCACATGACGCATTTTTAGATGGGACATTTGTTTATGCTACCCTGTAGTGGCATTACTTTATCTTTGTTTGTGATTAATATAAAGTGTCACGTACGGGTCTACGGTTTATTCTATTCGAATAATGACCGCGGTAAAAAGTTATTGAGCCTTTGCGTTGTCTCTTTCATCGGTTCTAAAATGGTTGTCAGAATTATGCACGCCATAAACATGTAATCCCGTTTGAGGTTTAGAGTCGTACATGCGCTTTCTGGTATTTGCCACATATGCCATATATGAGTTGCAATATAATATGTCCATGCATACCAAAAATCTTTCAAAGGAACCATACTTTGGACATATTGGTATACCACACTTGTGAAAACAGCGCAAAATAACAAAAGCCGAAGAAGAGGACTAGAGAGCGCCGTTCTTCTAGGCCTCCTTTTGTCCTTTGTTACTTCGCGCTGTTTTCATAAGTACTAAAATGTTTGTTGCTTCACAGCACGTGGCTTTCTCCTTCCACAGCGATGACGATGGAGCAGTTGGTGGATTTGTGACTAATGTCATGGTTAAATGATAGTGACGGGCCTGTTAAACAACAAGCGTTACATAACAACCCTAACAAAAACAAAGAAACACCTTATCTCAAAGCAGAAAAAATGTTGCCGACGTTACGTCAAGATACATGATGCCTTTGATCGATCATATGTATAGGCAAATGACCTTTCATCTGAGGATAAACTGAAAAAGAAGGAAGCGGTACATACAGCAGTGCAAATACTTAACAACTTTATAGATCATCGAAATGCCGTTGTCGTCGTCGTCGTCGTCGTCGTCGTCGTCATCATCATCATCATCATCATCATCATCATCATCATCATCATCATCATCATCATCACCACCACCACCACCACCATCACCACTCGAGTACCGAGGTAGATCTAGCCCTGGGCCGCAAAATTTTTTGATCCGGCATTGCCGACGCTGCACCTATAATAGAGGAGGAGGTGGGCCAAAGACCATTTACGAACGTAAAATTTTATGAAGTCGTCCCCAGAACCCGTATTATAAAAATGTTCTTCCTTAATAATGTTCGTTATAGCAGGTGTCAGTCAATCGTGATACCGGATATTATTAGAGAGGAGACCGGCTAATAGTAAACAGCACTTATTTAGAAACAAACTTCGTAAAATTGGTCACAATCCTCGTATTGACAAAAACATTATTACGCTATGTTTGTGCGTAAGGGAAATGACAACCAATCCAGATGTTGGACAAATCAATTTGCGGAATGCTCCGACAAATGACAAAAAGCACTTACGGACCAAACGCTCTTAAAGGAAAAATGAGACACCCACCCAAACGTAGTAATTGCTACGCTAGAAAAATTCGTCCTGGTCCGGGACTCAAACCTGGGACCACCGCCTTTCCGGGGCAGCCGCTCTACCATCTGAGCTAACCAGGCGTTTAGCAGAGGGCAGGGCGAAGTCGAATTTTTCGACAGCTCGAAGCAAAGGTCGGATTTTTCTTCAACTGCGAGGCTTTTCTTTCAAGGATACCGTATGGGTTTCATTTGTAGCAATTGCAACGTTTGGTTGGGTGTCTCATTTTTCCTGTATTATTTACTTCCCTCCACCTTGCGGGTTTCCGCAGAACTATTACGCCAAAACGCTCTAATACTAAAATTGTTCTTAAGTGCGAATTCCAACCAGTCCTAACGTTGGACATATCGTTAGATAAGGCGGCCTGACAATTGTAAATATTGCTTGCGAACCAAGAAAACATTGCGAATTTAGCACGATGTTTTCAACTTCTGTGGAGTTCACTACAGAGCGCGTATTCAGAAGAATTCCATAGAATTGTTCGCAAGAGCAAAGTCTAGCGTGTTCTTATGCTGGCCGTATTGTTAGCACAGGTGAGTGGCCAGTGTCGAAAGGCACTTACGAACGAAAAGCGTCGATAATTCGGCCCCTGGACTTTATCGGTCATGCCTCTCGGTTGGGTACAGTGCTGCGTCGCACTGTACCACTAATAACCTACAGCTGTTTTTGTTTGACGAGGGCTCTTGCCAGCATGCTTGTCATCGAATATCACGTATAGTTCGATAGCTATAATCACTATACACCCTAGAACAAAATCGTAGCGCTCAATGCAGTTATCTGATAATTTTGACAATCATGACAATCTTGACAATTATTTGAAGGCACATGGGGTGCCTTCAAATGATTCTGAGGGTGTTATGGGATGGCCGCTACACTTTAGAACGCAGAGATGGTCCGCATTCGAAAATAAATATTTTGAAGACTCGGCGTCTTTGCGTGTGTGTCTGCGTTTTTGTGTTTGTGCTTGTCTATCTGTGCGTGCGTGCGTGTGTGTGCGTGCGTGTGCGTGTGTGTGTGCGTGCGCGCGTGTGCGCGCGTGTGTGTGTGTGTTGTGCGTATCGTGTCGTGTGAACAGGACTTGGCTGGTGTTCCTCGTGACATTAGCGAATATCTACGGGTGGTTCAATATAATAGAAGGAATAGCGATATGGCGACGTAGAGCGGAAAGATGTCGACGGAGCGCACAGACGGAATTAAACGAGCTAACAGGAATTCCATGCAAGTTCTGTCGCCAGATCATTTGCTGCATGCAGACCGACCCTCCCCCCCCCCCCCCCCCCCAAAAAAAAAGCAAATACAAGCCATCACCAATTATCCGTCCAGCACAACGAGCCGCACGCCTCAGCTTAGAAGATAGCGGCTTCCCAGCGAACATGTACGTTCGGAGCACGAAAAATCATGTCACTTGTAAGGGACTCTAATGCCCTCTGCAAAGCCCTTTCAGCACTTATGCTATTGTCTTCTTGTGGTAGGGTACATAATCGTATACAGGGGGATATATTTCAAGGGAATCACTTTTTAAAAATGTTTAGTAGGGTTCAACCAATGAGATGTTTCCTCCACCACTGGTCTCCTTCATCTCGGCGGACGCTAGGTGGACATTAAGCCGTCGCAGTCTGTTTGCTGATTAACTAAAATCGTTAATTAATTGTGTTTAGTTACTGGATTGAAGAAGCAGGTTGCAACGGTAGTAATGCAGCAGTGCGCTGCCCGAGGCTAGAGCGATTGACGCAATTTTAGAGACGCCAAACGTAGTTTAGATATTCGTCGAGAAAATTTCGTTCTTTCCCCTCTGCTTTCGAAACCGGACGCTTAAACAGAGCCGTATAAGCACCTCCGACGTCATGCTCGACGCTATACTGAAGTAGAGCAGCTCACTGCAATAATGAATTGCTGAGACATCCGATCCATTATCGCGCTTTTGAACCGCAAGCTACGGTATATAGGTCGCCGATACACGAACATGATAGAAAATAGCGATAAGAGGTGTGCCCATGCGGGAAAACCCGTTGGCGTTAATGAAAATAAACGAGGCGGGTAGCATCACGTTGGCGTTGCTTCCGGTGCTTTTCGTCTGCCTTGTTTGCGTACGACAGCGAAAATTTTCGTCGACATATATCGGTTGGTGGCGATTCTAAAATTGCGTAATTCTTTTGCCTCCTGCAGCGTCCTTCTCTAATACTGTTATTACAGCGTTTACGGTGAAACCATTCAATAAAAAAAATTATAACTAACTTTTAGTGAGCGAACGGACTGCAGCGACTACTCAACCGTCTATAGCGTCTGCCGTTCGTTCTTAAAGAAGGAATAGAGAAAAAAAAGCACCATCGCGCCGATTTACACCGTATATATTAAAATAGGTTTTCATTAAATATATCACCCACTAAAGGTTCTTTTCCTTAGGCAACAACATTTCTAAAACCAGCATGTAGTATTTAATACAATCTTAATATTTGATGCGGATTACTCTGAGAATCTGACAATATATGCACGAAAATCGGACTGCATTATTATCGAGTTATAATTTCACCAATTACCTTTTAAACTAATTACTGTGTGGTACATAATGCAATTTACGAATTGTTGCCGGCGACTTCGCAAGGCATATTCACTTCAACCAAATTCAAGGGATGACACCTGTTTTCATATATGCATTCCCAAAATGTGCGTCAAGGTGCATTGGTGTTCCAGATACTTTTGTGTTCAAGTGCGTAAGAGGGGCGTTTTCATAAAAGGACAGTAACTGAAACATTACATTTTTATGGTAAGTTTAACCATCTTTATCTTAAAGCTGGTGCTAGCTTCAAAATTCATTCTCAGCGGATGTGCCTTGAGAACTCTTTGGATACAAGAGTAAATTGCAATATGTGCCCTATTTAGTTGAAAATCATATTGGTGAAATTTTTGTTCATTAGTCAGTTG
The DNA here is from genome assembly GCF_038994185.2 of Dermacentor albipictus. Taxonomy (NCBI): domain Eukaryota; kingdom Metazoa; phylum Arthropoda; class Arachnida; order Ixodida; family Ixodidae; genus Dermacentor; species Dermacentor albipictus. The sequence continues at coordinate 422,699,310 of NC_091821.1, forward strand.
TGTATTTTATGTTCTTGTGCACGTAATGTCCGCGTCCTTGAGTAATCCAGTTTATGGAGAAGATTTTGTGCCGCGTGCAATTTGTGTAACTTTTCATTGCCTGTAGGCCAGACCGAGAGTTTTCAAAATACTCCCGTTGCACATCAAATTATCTGTCCAAAGCCCTTAATTTTAGCTTTAAAGTATTCAACATTAAACTTATTAATACAACGACTTATTCAAGTTGAATGGTTTATTGAAATGTCATCAAGAAAATATACCCGAGTCCTTCGGAGCGGTAGGGAAACATGTTAACAAGTTAATGCAGGGAATCGATTTCGAATGACTCGCGTCTTGGGTTGTGTTAGGTTGCCTTGACAACGCGCGTGAAGTGCTTCCAAGTTGCCTTCGGTGCAAGTCCCTCATGCAACTTCATGCAATTAGTGAAAATTATTCTGTTAATTCACAATGTCAGAAAAGGCATGTCATGTCATGGCGCGGCAAACGAATGTAGATGAAAGAAAATAGATTTGAAGAATTTGTTAAGGGCATCTTGGTCTACAGCATCTACAGCTGAGCCACTGTTCCATTTGAGCACTAAACAATGTTCGAAACGAACACTCATACTGTCGGGTGACAAGTGTTTCGAGTGTCATCATCCTCGTGTGACAAGTGTGGAGTCAAACATAAAAAAAATTAAATGTTACTGTCCCATTATTTCACTCGTTTATGTCCACACAACGCCTTTTACTCGTTGTGTGACGAACGCGTTGCTTGTCGCACCTCGCAGTTTTTCTACTCGAGCGGCGTGTACCTGCGGCTAACCAACTACATCGGGCTGCTGCTGCTCATTGGTCACTGGAACGCGTGCCTGCAGTTCTTCGTGCCCAGAATGCAGGGCTTCCCGCCGGACTCCTGGGTCGCCAAACAAGACCTTGTGGTAAGTGGCCCGGCAAGCAGGCAAGTAAACATCACGCCCTAAACTTACTTTCAACGCGGGTCGCGTGGCAGCTCAAGCCCTGCGAGTCGCCACGAACCAGCTTCGCTCATGATTCGCAACGTCCTTTCCACACTGCAGATGTTGCGTTAAACGGAGGTTTAAAGAGGAGCGTTGATGCGAAATCGTTGATAACATTACGGAAATCGAGCCAGTTTCGCCACGAGATGAAGCCTGGCGGGCTAGCAAGGACGCGAGTATGAAACGGGGGCGACATTGCCATGACCCCGCGACACAGCGATTTCCGCCGACTCGCTCGTACGTTAGCGAAAGTTTTCGGCCACCCAGGACTGCTTTATCCTTCCATAACGCTGAATAACGCGCTTCCAGTCGTACGATTCCTGCAGAAGCTATCGAATCGTGCCAGGTTGGCTCCTCTGAGTGGCTGCAACGGTAATCACTCGCACTATGGGATTGGCTGAAAGGAGTAAAAGTTGCGTATGTCGAAAGCGGAGAACGTTCAAAGCACCGTGTAGGTAGTGCGTTGCGGGCGAATTCGTGATGCCACCGAGTATGGGTTCTCTTGTCTCGTCCACTGCTCGAGTTGCGAAGAAGCTGTCTTACTCTTATTTAATTGCTATGTGTGTTTGGGGTGTGCAAATATCATGATACTGATACAAGATACTCGTACGACAAGCATTAGAGATGCAGATACAAGATACAAGCGGATTAATTGTATCCGATACGATACTTGGCATGTGTAACTGAAGATACTTCGATACATTAGTTAATTCCGCATTATCGCTGCGCTGTAGAGGCCGCTGCGAGTTAATACGCGTTTACTGGCGAAATTTTTGTCTCCCGCCTACCAGATATGGTTCTTTTTAAATTTACCCTATAGACACGTGTATATATATATATATATATATATATATATATATATATATATATATATATATATATATATATATATATATATATATATATATATATATATCCAAGTTACAACAACGACCTATATTGAAATTAATTCCGAAACAGTCTACGAGGCCGTTCGGACGTGCAGCAGTTAGTGCCGCACGTCTGACGCGAATGGCACGACGCACCGCTTCGCGGTCCGTTCTTGAAGCGGGACAGTTTCTTCTATTGAAACTTTTTTTTAATTTTTTTTTTACCGTGTTGTATTTGTGCCACATTAGGCTTCCGTCCTTGCCTTCTTTAGCATCAACACTTAGTTGACCCTTTCATTCTTATCCTGGAAGTAGTTACAAGATTCATGTGAAGTCAGCAAAAACGACCTTGTCTTCAGAAGCACGCAAACTCTATTCGCGCGGCGAAAGCCTGGGGCATGCGAGAACATACTGGATATCCACGCGCACGTGTAACTCAGCGTTTACCCGGAAGATGGCGCTAGTAGTAAAACATCGCGCACTCTCTCTCAGGCCCCAGTGTCTTTTACGATTAATTATAGTCAATTTCGATAACATCCTTAGCTTCTGCTGCACGTTCATACGACACCTACAACTCGCCTAACCGACTGTCTCTTTTTCTGTCTGAGACTGGTTACCAGAGAGCCAGATCCCAGATATGCCAGACCCGCGTGAAGTCAGCCAAGATGATAAGTGTCTTCAAAATTGCGGATGTTGGAAATTGGATGTTGGTGCTGCGGATGAAGGAAAACCAACGCCAACGTAAGATATGTAAGAAAGCAAAACGTCTCATTAAAAAGATTCCACAATGTTTGCGAGTGTTTCAGCGCGCGTCTCGTACTCTCGAGCGCCACACGTGTATACACACACCTCGCTGCCTCCCCGGGTCCCGCAGCGCAAGCCCTGGTTCGAGCAGTACTCCTGGTCGGTGTACAACGCCATCTCGCAAATGGTGTCGTGTGGCTACGGGCGCACGCCGGCCGCCAACGTGGCCGACGCGTGGCTCATGTGCCTCGGCATGGCCTCCGGCACCGTGGGGTACGCGCTCTTGCTCGGCCTGTGCGCCTCCACCATACAGACCATGGACTACTCGAGGCGACTGCTCAGGGAGAAGGTCAGTGCCCGCCCGTGCGTTACGACGGCTTCGCGGCTCCCATCGGAGTCCTTTTCCGTGGTCGCCATGATGAACCCCGAATTAAAGAGACGCTAAAGAGACACTTAATCAGTTTACTAACAGATGAAGTATTTTTTCAAGCTCCAGCTATGTAAATTATACGGTAGGAGGTTGATTACAATAGAAGAAGAAGACCAACCTTTCTTGTTTTAAACTGAATTTCGCGCCGAAGCCGAAGCACCGGTACGTCAGTGTGACGCCATGGATTTCAACGTAGTTTTGTCGTACTTCGAACATTGTAGGCGCAGTATAAGTCTACGTTCTATCTTTGGCTACTTTAGTATGCAGTGAAGTCCTTAATTGCCGATGAAATATTAACTCGGTCGAGAATACATCGTCAACATCCGTGACACTAAAGGGACACTAAAGAGAAGCGCCAAATCCTTTTAAACCGGAAATGTTTTCTCGGTAGTCAAATTTCGTTGATTTCACTGTAATGGTTTGATTACTAAAAATTAAAAACGAAGGCCAAACTTTCCTTCTTTTTTTAAATATCGTGCCTTAACCCACTTACTCCGGTGCGTCACTATGACATCACTGATTTCAAATGATTTATCTTCGTAATTATTTTGGTCATTGCGCTGCAGTAAATTTTCTCGAACATTGCAAATGTCAGTCCTTGGCTCTATACGAATGCAATGCAGTCCGTCTTTACCGATTAAGAAAATTTACTTGGCCCGAACAGAAGGCGTCAGTATCCATGACGTTACGTTGACCGGGTGCGGGAACGTTAAGGCGGCGTCGCCACCCGTCACGAAATTCCGTCTCGAAATCCGGAGAGCTCTTCAAACTGAAGAAATTGTTTTCTGTTATTGATTAGCAAAGTAGTCAAATTATGTATTTCAATTCAATTACTTGTGTAATTGCGTAAGCACGAATGTCAAATTGTACGTCGCGTTCAAAGACATCATATTTAACAGTCTCCGAGCTCACTCCATTTTTTTTTTCTACGTAATTTTCCCGTGTTTCAGATGGTTCCGCAAAACACAAACAAATAACACCGTCCCAGAGCGCGCCCACGCGCCTGTGCTCTCGAAATGTTTTCCAGACAATCTAACTGTACTAAATGGTTGAGCTGGCGACCGCGAAAATGGGGCAATGTAAGCTGCGGCTATAGACGTGCACCATGTTTGCACACAGCGGTAGGCGCCGCCGATATATTTTTGGCCCTGTAGCGACGTCGCGTGGGCTCCGTGCACTCTCGCCGCCCGTGCTTGTATTTTCTTCTTAAGGTATCGGGTGAGGGGTTGTGGGCTATTGAAATCAACATTTAATTATGAAGTGCGCGGTAATGGAGGCGCCGGATTAATTAGAAAATACTACCTGACGTTCTGTAACGTTCACCTAATGCACGTTCTTGCATTTCGCCCCCCATCGAAATGGGGCCGAACTATAGACGGTAGGCCTAGCTCGCGGACCGCCGCAGCGACGGCCGACGACGCTTGCGATCTGGCTGCAGCTCATCATACTGCGCTTGTTTTTTGACAACACGACTAACGTGGGCTTAGCCCCACAAAGCCTGGACACGATTCCGTGCGTCAAAGAAAATTAAGACAACTTGCTCACACGTATTTCTGGCCACGGAGAGTATATTGGTATGAAGAAAACAGCGAAAGAATAATTGAGCTTAGCGTGGAAACTTCCGTTTGTTGGCGATTCATCGGAAAAAAGGACACGGCGCAAAGGAGACAAGGACACGAGAGAGCGACACGCACACAGCGCTGACTTGCAACAGTTTATTCATGAAGCCATGAAGGAATAAATATATAGGGTGCTACGATGCGCAGTGTGTGAAGGACCGGCTAAAAAACCTCGAAGATCATTTGCAATGCTGATAGTGCTGGCCATGCACGTACCTACAGAGCACACGGAATGCTTGCCGTTCAAGCCCTGTCAAGATACGCTATTTCTCGAGATGACAGTGCAATCGAAGGAGAACTGACGCACGAGCTATCAAACTTTCTAATGAAATCTGCTTCAATGATTTCACATGTCAGCTGTGAACTATGTTTAGCCAGCACTTCGCTTCTTTCCAAGTAGGGCTTGCACCCGTGGTCGCTGACTGTCGATACCATGACTGTTGATCCCATGACTCTCGCTGAGTCGTTAAGCGACCAGAGATGTTCCTGCAATATGTGATGATTCTGTTACCACTGCGTGAATTAATTTTGACTCACCATTAAGTCGTGCACTTTTGTACTTTGATTAGCTGCTACAAAAGGAAAGCTAAAATATGGCGTTATAGGAAGGTAATGTGTGAAACAGCAATCTCTAGACGGAGGACGTCATAGCACTAAGTTGAAAGGCGGCTATTATGATTTTTCTTCGCTCTTCATTCTGTTGTTGTTAGCTTGATGCAAAACAGTGGCCACTATTAGCCGAAATAGAACTACCTCGTGATTTTAGCTCCTGAAATAATTACAGCTCTGTCAAATCAATGTCGTGCGCGTAACCGTGCAAGGGGGATGAAAATAATCTGTTCTGAAGCAACCTGATGATCCTATACTAACGTACTGTCACAGTGGCCTAGCCCGCCTAATTGAACACATTAAGTGTTTGCATTTCACAGCCAATAAAAAGAAAAACTGTAGAGTGCGCATTAACTTGCTACTTTACCTTCGTTCTACAGGAATACAAACTTTTTTTAACCAGCGCAAGATTCGCACAGAATGCGGTATTAATAACTGGCGCAACAATATTAGCAGAGTAGGCGGAACGCAAGTGAAACATACACAAATAGCTCCGAAAAAGTGTCGATACAGAGACTGTGTGGGTGAGTGCCAGTCCCCCATTGAATGACAGTTTGCGCTTCTTTCAAGTAAATGGAAACGTGCGCATTTTGAGCAACAAAATGTGGCATTGAAGGGCAATATAATATAATCTCACTGCAGTCAGCGGGTTTCGTTGCCAGGAAATCGGGCCGAATTGTTGACAGCGCAGCGCCAACGCGTATATTTCAATGCGCGCCGTCTACCGCCCATCCACACTAACGTGGTGACGGTGCTGCCGCCTATATTTCGAACTCGCGGCGAATAGGTAATCAGCTGCGTTACGCAGTATGCTAGAGCACTGTGTAGCGGCTTAGAACGGTGATAAGGAGTACGACTGAAATGAACTAAAAAAATATGATATGCAACAGATGCAATGAGTTGGAATCTATATGGAGCGAAGCTCTGCGTGAGTGCACAAAGAGTCGAAACACGAGTTTTGTGAGAGGCTAATGCAATGGATGTGCGGAGGCGCATCCATTGCATTAGCCGGATGCGTGGAGGTGAGCGCCACCTGGTGGTGGTGCAAGGAACCCAGCGGCGCTCTCCGCTGTCAGGCCGCAGCACCCACGGTCACGGAACCTGTTACGTCGCTGCTTCATCATTTTTTACGCGGCCATCGAGTCGGCCATCGAGTAGCGTCAGTTCTTTGAGACATATTTCGAGAGCGCTGCTACCGCGCTCGCGAGGCGCACTTGCGCGCGCTGACTTGGAATCCTTGTTCGCATTGGGCGGCACAACTTTTAAGCGCGGAAAAATAATATCCATTGAAGACGTATCGAACTGGGAACTATGGGAGATGCTCTCGAATGCGATGCACCATTTGACATTCGAGCCTACGCAGTTAAATGCTTATTTATTCGCTTAGGTAATTAGTTTTAATAAATTGTCTAATCACGACGACAGGCAAAGAAATCGACAGTCTTTGCAGGGCGACAGCTAACAAAACGCCGTTGGTATCAGCTTTGTATCTCGCATAGCCCCGTTTTTAAAAGGCTTATTGGCCCGCATTAGCTGCCATGAGTCTGCCTGCATAAGTAAATGCATTGAAGTGGCATGTTAAAACTACCAGCCTGACTTAGTGTGGTACAAAGGCGTTAAATCATGTTATATACGTCAGAAACTGTGATCTTTGAAAGCCCTCTAGCTGCTGAGACTTCAATGGACACGTTCCAACATTCCTTTGATCTATTCGTGTGGAACACAACTTTGATACTATGTCGTGCATACGCCCAATTTGTGCATGATGAACCGCAGGGCGTTTCAGCCAGATGTTGCACAGACGAACGAGCACGACAGTATCGAACAACGCATATTCTTCCTTTGGCGTAGGTGAAAACACTTTTGATACTTGCGTTCTCGCGGACTCCGGGTGAGGCATATTATCTTTAGATACTCCACAAATACCGATAGAATATGCGACTGCAGGAAGCCAGGAAAAAATTGGAGGACGCTTACGCTTCGCTTTCAAGAGTGGAACGCGATAGCGTTATCGCACCCCGTTCGCACCGCCCACTCATTCGCTCGGTATGCTCTTGAGTCACACAAAGGCGAAACGTGTGCCTGAGTAAGCGGAACGAACCAAAGGACTCAGTGTTTCGAAGGGAAAAATGATCTACGCGAGCCAAACGTCGTGATCGGCAAGGACAGCCGGGCCGCGACCCGCCATGAAGGCGGACGCGATCATGAGGCTGACGCCTCGATAGGATCGCCCTCTATCTTGCTTGGGAGCACCACGGAGACGCATGACTCCTCGCCAGCAGTATGGCACACATCGCAGGGGACGCGTTCCCACCAGACGCGCTACGGCGCAGTGATAACGTCAGAGGCGTCCCGCATCGGACGCTGCACCTAGGAATCGCGCTGTGAGCGGAAAGAGGAGAAGGAGATTCTTGATGATGGGAAGGAAAGGTTGGGGTAAAGTGCAGCGCAGTAACTGTCTCTCAGCAGAGGACACATCAACCGCGCAGCACAGGGGGTAGGGAATGAAAGTAGGGGGAGAGAAAGAGCGCCAGAAAAAGCAGCAGCCGCGTCGCCTAGACACGAGGGTTCGAGTGACGCACGCTGGAAGTTGGAAGAGAAGAGAGCGAGAAAACTTATTAAACGCAAGGGTATTGGGGCATCCTCGCACCGGTCCCTGCACGTCCCCAATGCACTCAAACGAGACGAAGGAGAGAAGCGGGCGAGTGGCGCGCCACCTGTCGGGGCAGCGCCGTACATTGCGAGGAGGGAGTTTTCTGTGTTTGCCGCAAGATGGCTCTGCGTGTGCGGCAAGCGCAGAAGAAATGTAGTGGAACCGTACTTCGCTACGCGTTTAACTGCGTCTTCTGTAATTTACATGCTCATAATTACCGATATGCACCGCAGTATAACTTTCTACGGCACGTATCTAAGGCAACACCGCATTCACTAGAGGCACTTTTGTCTTGCGTTGAACCATCGAACTCATGGCCGAGTGGTAGCGTCTCCCGTCTCACACTCCGGAGACCCTATTTCGATTCCCACCTAGCCCATGTTGCAAGTTGTTTTTATGTATGAATTGCCTTCCGCCAATTTTTGCTCACGGCCAACACCCCCGACGCTGACGACACCGGCTTTTCTGCGACACAAGCTCCTTAACGCTGTCGCGTTAAAAAAGATGCAAGCATAGAGTAATGGCTGTCGAAAGAGCCGTGGCAGTGCGTGAGGAGGCGAGCATAAGCGAACAACAACAAAGACTTTCGTCCGTAACGCGATAGATGGTGAAACATAATGCGCGATAGGCCTTAGACTGTTTCATGCCGTGTTTGTTGGAATGAACGTTTGCAGGGTCAGAGCGAACAATATTATTTCGAGAAGTCAAAGTGTGATTCGTCCCTATTTGTGTAATTCTTGCCACCCGGTGGTGAAGTGGAAAGACTCAGCTTCTCTTCCTTTTCTCACCTACCCGGACTTAGCCACTGGTATAAAACAACATTTTAGTTATTACGGCTGGATTCATTCGGTTTTTCACAAATATTTATTTGGGCTACACCATTAGTAGGCATCATGGTATCCGCGGAGAAAAGAGGACGACGTTAGTAGTGCCAACCGCTAAACGTGATAAGAAGCCAAGCACTAGAACAAAAAGAAAAATGAAGACGAAGCAGACACGCTCAGTCGTTGTCATTACATGTCATCATAACATTACAGAAGAAAATTTAAATTAGAACCGCCTCGGCAACTGGGAAGGCGACGTGCTAGAACAGTAAGAGGGCGCAGACGTCAGCTCTATCCTGCAAGGAGTGGTTGAGCAGGCGCTAGCCAACGTGGCAGCCGCTGGAACAGTTGGGCCCTCCAGAATCAGTACTGTCCACTGCAGTAGCATCAGTAGTGTGGCCGGGAGGTATAAACCTGGACTATACTCAAACAATCCAGTATTACGACCCCGTTTCACTGATGTGTAAAGGTACACTGCATAATGGCCGGATCGTGGAAAGCAACCCGTAAAACTCGGGAGCTTCCAATTAGTCTCTCTCAGTTCATTGTCTTTTTTTTCTCAGAAATTCTCGACGATGCGCACCATGCATGATGCAGGCATCCAGAAAAGCTACATATGAAAAAAAAAAGGTGTCATAGAGCTGCAGAGCTGCAGTTGAAATACCGACACCAACCACAGCTTCCTAAAAAGAAAAAAAAAGAGAAAAAAAAGAAAAGCACAGATTAAACGCACGTGTTCTAATCTACGCCAAAGGAAGCTTTGATATAGTATAAACCCCATGCAAGCGATTTCTTGCCCGACAGCGACAAGCGACGCGATAGAGATGGCTGTCGCGTTCGCTCGTCGCCCAGAAGTCAAACTCCAAGCGAGCGACCGCTTCGTGCGACAGCTCTCCGGTGTTGCCGGTATTAGGGGATCGATTAGCGCCAAACCTGGCGTGGCACTTGCCATAATTGTTTAATTTGTTTGGCTGTACAAAGCAACGCAAAGTCTTCTGAAGGTCTTGCAATATGTTTATTTTGTTTAAATATCAAAATTTGGTAGCTTGCTCGTTCCGTTTGTATACTGAGAAGCGCGCACGTGCGCAAACCGGTAGTACGTCACTAATGTACATCCTGTTCCGACTGCCTATTATTGGCTAGTCGCTCATGGCACTTCCGGGCGACGAGCGACGGATTCTAGATTTGCAAAACCGAGCGATCTGTTCAAGCGACGGCCCGATCCGTCGCGCGAAGCCGTCGCTCGATCGTCGTTGTCGCGCACAAAATCGCGCTAATGGGGTTTAGCCTTAAAGTTATTAATAAACGCTTTGTGACTAACTTCGATGCATGCAGTTTTGTTTACTTTCCTCCTATGTAACGTGTAATCTCGTGAAATGTTTATTTTTATCCACCACAAAACAGTAACAACCTCATTGCCGTGCAATATGTATGTTTATGCACTGCATAACTTACAAGCTACGCCGAACCGCAAACTCCAATTCGCAGTGCAGGCACGGTGTGAGGCGCACACGCAGCGACGTCACAAGGACGAAGGCGATGTGCGATGCTTGTTGAGGGAAGAGTGGTGATGACAGGTGTATTCACTACAAAAGTACGACACGTATACCAAGTTACATTTAGAGTTTCTGTACCTCTTGTGACACAGTGGGACATACCCATTCTTGAGGAATGGCCATGAACGGGCACACCCCCAAGTGCACATACCGAATGGCTAAATAAAGAAAGAAGAAAAAAAAGCCCCGTCAATCAAATGATCCGTGAAATATATTTCGCCATTATATTAACAAATAGGTGTGCTTTAGAGATATCTGTCAGCCGACATTATATGCCCATGTTTTATGTAGGTATCGTAGTGGGAAATGCGCATTCTGCAGGATTGGCCAAGTGACTGGCATTACAACCAGTGGCGCATACTAGTAACTAAATCAATAAAAATCAGGTAAGTAAAAAAATCCGTTAAATATAATTTACCTTTCTTTTACAGATAGAGGTGTTTTAGAGATACCTGCCCTGTGAGCCGACTTTATATCTTTATGTAGGAAGTAATATTTTCGTTACGCAGAGCAAACCTGTGCATACTTAGTCAGCACACAATAAAAACACTTCGTGCATATATATGTATATATCCGCTGAGGTATATACAGCGACCGACCCAGCAGTACTACACACACCACTTAGCAGCACGGCAGCAACGCGAAACCAGCGAACGTAAGCAAAGAAAGCCTCCTTTTAAAATGCTATGCATGAATCTGCCTCTTTCAAGGGTGGATCTTTTAGACGATACAGATATAAAAAATCACCCTGAGACACCTGTCGTCTTCGCATACGAGCTCTATACGATGAGGTGCAAATACTTTGCCGCTGCTTAAGTTACTCTGAAAAGACCAATTAGCAAATATTGGTTCATCAAAAATTTTATTATTTTCTTGAGGGCAGTGGTGTACGTAAAAACTTGTTGGGCGTCACAATTTATGGCATACTCATCTTTTAGAGATAAAGAAAGCGCGCGTGATCTGAGGTATTCATCATCGAAATTGAAATGCCAAAACCAGGCAATATCGAGACTGAGCGCGTCCCGCATGCGCGTCAGACGGCAACGCCCTGTAAACAAGTGTGGGGCGAAGTTTGAACGATAGCATGCCGCAAAAAATCCTGACCCGACATACAGCGGCACATGCTTGGCAGGCAAGGCGTTTCGTATCAGTAGCTGCCGCGACTGGCCGAGACGTTCGGTCTCAAACTTCCTTGTGCATGTCGTCACGGGTTGTTTCGGCCTGATATGATTGCGAGGCCGCATTTCCTGCGCTGCCGCGGCGCTCGGTTTCGATATTGCCGGGATTTACCATTGAAATTTGATGATAAACATCAGAATTAGCTGCGATTTCCAAGATCGTTAAAGAATGTCGCCCGAAAGGCGAAGCACCGATTGCAATAGAAAATTATTGGACAGCTTGCTATACAAAGTCAGGATAGTAGATTTATCAGCCTTGTAAACATAGGTATACTAACCCGATTAACAAGCATGGTGTCATGCGCACACATAAGAGAACGTGAACACATCTCACTCGATGACCGCGGAAACTCGCTGCCAGAAAACTGGAGCGAGGAAACGCGGCAGCAGCAGCGAGCGAATTGACCTTCGTGCTGCGTCTCGCATCAACGCGAACTAAGCCGCGAAAGCAGAGCGCGTGGCCGGACTCCTTCCCCGTCGCAGATGGCTTTCGAAATACAGTGGCCCGGGCTGACCCGCCCGGGCCACGGTATCTTGAACGCCATCTGCGACGGGGCCTTGGACTTTATATGAAACCTCATGGTGACGCCGACGCCGATGGCGCCAGCAGTAATGCACCTAGAGTGTCCATATAATTGCTACCACAATAAAAATGGAGGTGTATTAAAACATGACTACCTTCAAATTCGCTGTTTAAACAACTGCCCTTAAGGCACTAGTAAAAAAAAATATAGAATAAGTTTTTGTTAATTCGCTTTTTCAGAGTAGCTTAAGCAGCGGCAACGTATTTCCGCCTCGCCGTAAAGCTCGTATGCGAAGACTAAAGGTGACTCATGGTCATAGCGTTTTTATAAAAAATCTGTCTTCAAAAAAAAAAAAGCACCCTGTAAATTGTCTGCGGGAGCTGGAAGTGGGGCGGTAACGTGGGAAGGATATGTACTATAGAATACAGTATGTGGATTTGCCTAAACTTCACCCTCCTGGCATCAAAACGAGTTTGTGACCTTGCAGATTGATCACATCCTACATAAATATTGCTTTATAAATGCAATAATTCCCAAATGCACTTCACAAAAGCGGCAATATTGGGCTTTTGGTCGTACATTCATTTCTATACTGCTCCTTTTCCCTAATGATTTCGTGTGTGTGCGGATGTTCATTGTATTCTGCGTTTAGAGGAACACGATTGCGTTGAAATGGAGGCCAATAAAGGAGGACAGATCGCAGTTAACAAATCCAGAAGCACGAAGATTAGGCAAAACCCACGCACTACTCATAATTCCAGTTGTAGCTCAACAATCGCAGCGCCGGTGTTTTCACTATTATGATAACTTTAACAGGAATTTATATGATACCAAATTAACCGAAAATCGTTCACGTTGTCCTTCGCAAATTGTGGTTCGCAGCTGAAAGAAGTGGAAGACTACATGCAGTGCCAGAAGTTCCCGACTAAGCTGCGCTCCCGAATGCGTGACTACTTCGAGAACCGATACGAAGGGCGCGTTTTCGACGAGGCCAAGATTCTCGCATCGCTCTCAGAGCCACTTAGAGAGGTAAGACACGAAGACGGACATTATAGACGAAAGCTAAATCGGTTTGGGCTGATAAAGTGTTAGCTCAAAGCTTACATTTCGTTAGTTCCGCTGTAAGAGATTCATCACTAACAAAAAAAGGATAACAAATAAAGAGACTCAAAGTTACATTATTTAGAAAGCCCAGAAACACCAGCGCCGGTAAATCAGTGTGACGTCGTGTATTGCAAAGTACGTCTTCATACTTAAACCGTAGTGGTCCTGTAAAAGTTGTCGAAACTTGCTAAGTTCAGTCCTTGGGTCTTTTAAAATGCAATGTATGCTATCTTTGCCGATAAAACGTCAACTCGGACTGAGCAGATTGTGTCAAAATTTTTCACGTCATGGTGAGACGGTGCGAGAACTTCAAGGCGGCGTTGCCAATTGTATTTCCTTTTGCGTCTTTCTTGTCCTACCAAGCCTCCTTCACGGTGCAGTGGGTTCTCAGCAGGGCTGGGCAATGGTACTTTGCAAATGCATAGTGATACAGATACAAGATACAAGCGGATTAATCGTATCTGGTACGATACTTACCTTATGTATCTTGAGATACTTCGGCACGTTAATTTCTCGTTATAGTTGCACTGCAGAGGCCGCTGCAAGGTGTCAGGTCTTTATTGGCGAATTTCTCGTCTCCCGCCAGCCAGACATCCTTCTTTTCAAATGTCCTCTACTGACACCTATATAAAAAAAGAAAAGAAAATCCTAGTTCTAAGAACGTTATATATGGCAACTAATTTCGTAACAGTCTACGGGGCCGATCGGACGTCCAACAGTTAGTGGGACTACGCTGGGCAATCCGCAAATTTTTCATGCCGCCTATATCATCGGTACGATGCACTGCTTTGTGGTCCATTCAGAAAGCGAGTCAGTGTCTTAGACTGAAGCGTGTTCGTATGGACATTTTTACAATTCTGCCACATTAAGCTTCGCTGTGTAATCCATGTATTACGCGATGAATAGGTGGCACATGTTATATGGAGATAACAATCTTTATAAACAACACACCGCGCTGTGTAGATCTTGTTTCCAGGCGTCAGCAAGATGGCAGAATATATAGCTCATTGTATGAAGGTAATTAGGAACATACGCACTAGAAAGTTAAACGAAAAAGCTTGGTGAGATTTGTCACCACCCAGTTTCAAAGTGATTGCTCACATCATGATCATCATTGCCATCATCACAATTGCATAACAGACTTGCAGCAACCTTCAAAGTGTCCGTAACTTTTAGTGAAAGCTGAAGCTCAAGCTGGAGCTTTATACGCCGATGATGACGGTCTCGCAAAATGTGCATCTTAAGTTGACTTTGTAGCTGCAGTCAGACGAAGAAACTGATCATGTAGCAGCAGATAATCTTCAACATTAGATAGCATGTCGACTATCTTTAGCAGTGCTCAACTTTTCTGTAGAAGCTTCCAGAAAATACGCTTGGAAACGGGTGCGGGAGACCTCTGCAATCGCCCGCATTTGGAAACACTCATCTTTCTCATTCTCATCAAGGGGCATTTAAAGAAATAAGGAAAATTTCCGCAACTTTTGAAAAACATTCGCTCACTGTGTAGGAAATGTGCAAACGTGCCACGAAGCTAACCAGCAAACGTTACATAAACAAACGCCTTGACAACGGCAGAAAATATGAAACCGGGAAACAGCACAGTGGATATTGAGGTGATGGAGAGGAAGTTAGCCATGTGACTATATCGAACACTAGAGAATGAAATTAAAAAATAGAAGGTTTATGATACTTCAAAGCGCTGCGACAATGCTGTTCGAAGCCATATGACGTTAGGTGATCCTGTGAACGGCAGTGCTTTACGATAAAAGTTCCCATGACGACTGCTCATCTGTAGCATCTGGAAATAGCGCAGAGATTGAGCATGTTCTGTTAAAATGTCAAAGTACCCGCATAGAGGTGAATTAATAATTGTATAGTTACTCCGTCGACTGCCTTGAGTTTTAAAAGGATACTGATAAAGAACACTAAATTAGTTTGACCGATAAAGAATATTCGTTCAAAGCTGTATTCTCGTTAATTTAGCAGAATAGGTTTATTATCAGAAGAGGACATGAAGATCAAATTTCTGTTTTTTTTTAGTATCACGTCGAAACCCCAGCGCCAGCACATCAGTGTGACGTTGTCACGGATTTCAATCTATCTTTTAGTATTTTCGCCGTGTTAGCTCAGTAAATATTCTTGAAACCTGCTAAGTTTAGTGCTGGGATGCTGTAGGAAAACACTGTATTCCGTCTTCGCTGGTAAAAAATAAACTGTGCCCGATCAAACGCTCTCAAAATATATGACGTCGCGCAGAACTGGAGCGGACAGTTATTCGTACTGCTCCTTTTCTGGTTTACCAAGCCTCTTCTAACAGCATAAGAGTGCTGTTGTTGGTGTTATACAGCGGTAACTTACCAATACAGCTCAAACAGTCTTTTCTCTATAGTGTCCCTTTCAAGACAATATGGGAAGAAAGTAATGAACCTGCGGTGGAAACTAGTAAAATACGGTTGGAGTTAGAGTTAGCGCAATGACAGTAGAGCGACAGCAGGGCTCCGCGTTCCACTGTGCACCTTGCCACGCTGCTCTCTAATCGTGACAGCCTCCAAGCCGTTCTGACTCACGTTATCTAGGTGATTCATAATGGTGGTCTACTAACCAATAGCTTCGTTTACACCACGTTACTTCAAACAGCCCACCGAGTGGAGCGACAGCGGCCGCCTTGCGATTGCGGTGAGCATAAAAGTCGCAGCTTTGCCCTAAAGGCGAAGCACCCACCGCGATGGCAAATTAGTGGAAACTGTACGAAGTAAGGATAGCAGCTTTATCGGCCGTATGAACTTGTAAACATTCCCTTGCTAACTACATTAACAAGCATGGTGTCACGCAGACACAGGGAAACATGGAGACATCTCACTCGATGACTGCGAAAGCTCGCTGTCAAAACGCTGGAGTGAGTAAGCGTGGCAGCAGGAGAGAGCGCATTGACCTTCGTGCTTCCTCTCGCTTTAACGCGAACTAACCATCGAAAGCGCAGCGCACAAGAAGCTACCAGCACTCGACGCCCTTTGTCCCCATCGCAGATCGCTTTCGAGATAGGCAGCAGGGCTGCGCAGGAGGCGCAGGAGGCGCCGGACCTAGAACCCGTCCCCCCCATCTCCACGCTGCGTCGCGTACGACGGAAGACGGCGCGCTTCCTCCTCGCTTTCCTCCCTGGCGCGCGCGAGATTGGAGAGTCACCCCGCCAGGTGACTCTCCCAAGTTTCTCTCGTACATATGGCATATGGCGGCGGCGAAGATGTTATCGCGCGTGCACTTTATACGGAACACCACGGCGACGTCGACGACGACGGCAGAACTGCACCTGGAGTGCCCATATAATTGCTATCGCAAAAGAAAGTTCTGTAAAACAAGGCTCTCTGTTATTGCGATAGCAATCATCCTAACGCTCGAGGCGCATTAGCGCCATCGCCGTTGGCGTCGTGACTGTCGTGCTGTCGCGCTGTCGTGCTATTGAAGACGCTTGCGCGGCCTGCGCGTGGAGAATTAAGAGGCCTCCAGAGAAGCGCAGTGCGTTTTGCTCCAGAAGCGACGAACGAAGCGGACGCACTGTCACGTTCCTTCTCAGTCGGTTCTATACCGGAGCCAGGGCAGCGTTCTGGCTTCCACGGCAAGCGTCAGCGTTTGCGCTGAGCAGCTGTGTGCGTACCACGCTGTGGTGAACGTCAAGCTGTACTTATGTAATCCTTTTTAGGACGCTGACCGAGGCCGACGGTTTTCATTTTATCACACCTCGAGCACCATCGAGGTTCGGCACCTGCAACGCCGCTTGACATGCTCATCACGCCAGCCTCCTGAGATGCCTTCAGTGCAACGCTAAACCTTGCTATCGCTTTTGACGCTTCGCCTTCGGGTACAACGGACCATTCTTTAGCGGCTTCTTTTGCCGCTTTTAATTCCATTGCGGAGCGCCTGTGTGGGCATTTAGCAGGAGCAATAGATCAGGCACTCGTAAAGCGTGATCGAAGTACCTAAAATCTGCACAATGTGCATTGATGTTCTGGATAATGTGTTTCTACATTGTGTAAAATAGTGTGTGGAAAACTGTAGCCAGAACAGCAATGCATTTCGCTACATGTGTTCAGTCTGTGTTTCGTGAAACTGGTTCCAAGTACAATGTTTCTAGCTAAATGGTATGCTGCAAACACCGGCTAGACTTCCATTCTGCTCTTGGAACATCCTACCTAACTAGTATATTTCAGAATTAATTAGTAGAGTTTTATTCATTATAATACTAGTACCGCAAGGTATTCGGTTTTCTAAATCGTACTCGTATTTGCTTATTAGAACAATGAGCTAGCATAAAAGCGTTGCCTCAGAATAAATTTTAACTGCTGTCAGCGACTCTGGCAATATTTACAACAAATCACGTGAGTGAAATTTTGCGATTTGTCACTCAATAATATTAGTACATTCATTGCGCGAGCGTACACGAGTAACCCAATTTTTGTTAACCCCGCAAGTTTCTTTGTTCCAGAACTTAAATGAATAAAGGTTCCGTGAGGGTTTACAGCAAATTGCAGTGAGAGGAATCCTGACCTAACAGATTTGCAAGAGTCTATGTTTGAACGCAGATAAAGCGTTACTTTTCACGCTCGGAGACAGTCGTGTGCACGTGGCATGTCACGTGGTTTTGAAGTACCTGTAATCATTTGCATTCCTCAAGTTATTCACTGAGACAGCGCTTTAAGTTAAACCGCACCTAGCAGTTATGAAGTAGGAAAATGTGCCGCTTTTTACTTACGTCGTTGAGTCCGTTACGTTCACAGGTGTTTGCTTCGATGTTTGTAGTGGAGACTGAAGAAAAAGAAGTGCTAAATGCAACTCAAAGCGATAACATTGAACATAATGTATCAACTCACCCAAATTATTTGTATCCTGAGACATCTGCAAGGGCGTGGCGCTAATCTCGCGCTCGAGGAGGAGGCACGAACATATACGCTCGAAGCACTTTCGGCATGTCGTTGCTTGATGCCAGCGCGTTCATGTGAGGCGTCCATTTCAGGACACGCGATACCCGCGTCATCATTGTGGAGGTCAGTAGGTGTGTACTATTGAATGTGTGCTTTTACCGCGTAAAACATATCTTGAGCTACTATCACACAGTTATCACACAGTTATCACACAGCGCGAAATGGACGCAGGCGGGCGCCACGCCAACAGCACGTTCAAATACGCTCAGTCTCGACTGCAGTTACCTCCATTAGTAGCCTAGCTTGCCTCATAAGTGACATACAAGCACTCCGCCCGCACGAAATTGAGGGCAGCTATAGAGAACTGCTTTGGTTTCTGTTGTCCTGCAGAATTTCTCTGCTAGACGTTGTTGTGCCCTGTACTGAGACATTGAACTGCGTATTATGTGTAGTTCTATCTCTCGAGTTATGCTTATTATTTCAGTCCTGAAATGTTATGGTATTAAGCAAAGATAGAATGTCTATACAAATGGGCAGTGAACAAAAAATAAAGTGCGGAAATTTGGTGCAGAAGCCTTGAAGTCTGGGGCGTGTGTGCCTGAGAGAGCAACAATAGAGGCGGAAAGGAAGTTCCACTGAACTCTGGAATTCGAAAGAAAATAGCAGTTATAGGGCTTTGAGATTATGGCAGGCTTACCTTAATGCTGGTCGTTGAAAGTTGACGTGGAAGAATGTGGTGAAGGTATGTCATCTCAGTTGTTATTCTAAATTACTCAAAACGAGAAAAATCGTAAGCTCTATAACTTGGTAAAGGCTTGGGGAATGCTCTGTCCGGCTGCCTATCCGCAAGAAAGAGTGAGTACGTTTCCACGCATGATGCACTGAAAGAAGCAAGTAAGCAAGCAAACAATTGGGCCAGTCAAAGCGGACTGTCAGGTGATGAGCAACACTGACAGTCGTCTGGGCAATAGCTTCGCACGGCGCAAGACATTCTGAATAATATAAACTGCTTGTGTTGCCATGATTTCGAAATAACAAAAAATATCACCGATAACAAGATATAATAATCTCGTTACGTGTGTCAAATATAAAAGCTGCGTATAAAAGGATAACTGCGCGCGTGAATAGAAATTATGTTCCACATACCTGGCATAAAAGTTATAATGATACTTAACACCGAGCGCGCTATCCCTTTCGCAACCTTCGATAGTTAAGTGTCTGTTTAACATCACCTAATCTGGAAATGGGAAGCTTTGATGAAAATAAGGTGATAGCAGTTGGGAGCGAGCGGTGCACCCCGGTGCACGAAACGGTTTTACGTACAAAAAAAAAAGAAACAGAATAGAAAAGAAAAACGAGGTGAAAAACAGCAGGTGCTGGGCCATATTATGTAAGGATTCTCTTCGTCCAATTCTATTTATTTACTTATAGTTTGTCTTGGTGAGTGGCAGATCTCAACGATACCGAGGGTGCTGTGGCTTCGCGAAAGCTAACGACAAAGGGCAAAAAAAAGAACACAACATCGAAAAAATGCATATCATCGTTACGTAATACAGACCCTGCAACTGCTCGCTGTCTGTGATGCCTAGCTGCCCAACAACCGCCGCGGTTGCTC
This sequence comes from Dermacentor albipictus, assembly GCF_038994185.2. Taxonomy (NCBI): domain Eukaryota; kingdom Metazoa; phylum Arthropoda; class Arachnida; order Ixodida; family Ixodidae; genus Dermacentor; species Dermacentor albipictus. The sequence goes on from NC_091821.1 coordinate 422,718,948, forward strand.
AGTGGATATAGTGTTAGGCTGCTGAGCACGAGGTCGCGGGATCGAATCCCAGCCACGGCGGCCGCATTTCGATGGGGGCGAAATGCGAAAACACCCGTGTACTTAGATTTAGGTGCTCGTTAAAGAACCCCAGGTGGTCGAAATTTTCGGAGTCCTCCACTAAGGCGTGCCTCATAATCAGAAAAGTGGTTTTGGCATGTAAAACCCCATAATGTATGTAGCTGCCAAACGGCTGCGTGCGTTTTTTTTTTTTACTAGAGTTTTGACGCTGATAACGCCGATTCTTTTGATGTCTTCCGTAGCGACCGTGACTCACTGTAACATACCGTGGAGGGCGGCCGTATTACGCACGAGCGCGATATGCCAGGCGCTACATGTGCGCCGTTCGCGCGTCCCGCGCAGGAGATTGTGAACCACAGCATCCGCACGACGGTTCGCACGGTGCCCTTCTTCGCCCAGTCGGAGCCGACGTTCGTGGCCGAGCTGGTGTCGCGGCTTCGGCACGAGTTCTTCCAGCCGGGTGACCTGATCGTCAAGCAGGACACGGTGGGCCACAAGATGTACTTCCTCCAGTCCGGGAAGGTCAACATCGTCCACGACAACGGGGAGTTCGTCGCGAGCGCGTACGCCGGCGCCTACTTTGGAGGTGCGCGCGCGCACACCCCGCCGTTCCTCGCGCTTTTTGAACAAAGTGGGATCTCGGATCGAGCTAGCTGGTCGTTCAGAATGTAATGATTTAATGATTTAATCACTATTAAACCTTAGAACGGCACCACGTGACTACAGCTTTAACCATATATATATATATATATATATATATATATATATATATATATATATATATATTGTCAAAGATCTAGTCATGTGGTGCCGGTATTAGCATCATCCCTCATATTGTTCCTTCGGCGATGGAATGGTGACTGTGGCATGCAGCCGATGAGCACGAGGTCGTAGGCTCGATTTCCGGTGGGGCTGGCCGCATTTAAATGGGAGCGGAGTACACAAACAATCGTGTGCTTATTACTTAAGGTGCATGTAACAGAATCTCACGTCAGAATTAATCTTCAACTTACTACTGTTGAAGATTAATTTAATTGACTTATTAGGTTTTAAAAGCAGCGCTGCTAAGTTGAACCATAGAGACAGCACGTACGATCTTAATCAAGCCTTAATCAAGGTATACTTAAGGCAGTTCCTGTTATATCCGCCAGGGGGTTTCGTCGGCATGTTTGTCACAATTATTTATTCCTAGTAGTATACTCGTCAGCAAAATACTGTGTCCCCGCCCATCAGGATTCGATCTCGAGTTGGCTACGTGTGTGTCGTCGTGGTGGCACCTTCGTAGTTGTCGTTAACCGCCACTGGCGCCTTCGTTGTACGTGTCGTCGTTGTGATTTTCCTCTTCGTCATATACCTTCATCGTTGTTATCGTCCCTGCGCCGTTACCGTTGTATCAGCTACCGCTCTTTCCGGCGACACTTCATCATCATCATCATCATCAGCCTGGTTATGCCCACTGCAGGGCAAAGGCCTCTCCCATACTTCTCCAACTACCCCGGTCATGTGCTAATTGTGGCCATGTCGTCCCTGCAAACTTCTTAATCTCATCCGCCCATCCGGCGACACTTAGTCTTACCCTTCGCGTGGCACTCTCTACAACATTTTCCTTTCCTGCATTTTTTTTTGCTTCGCCTCACCGTTGTCGCCGACCCGCAGAGATGTGCCTGCTGACCCGGGCCCGTCGGCAGGCGAACGTGGTGGCCGAGACGTACTGCAACGCGCTGTCGCTGTCGGACGAGGACTTCCAGCGGGCGCTCGACAAGCATCCGCTCATGCGCCGCGCGCTGGAGGCACTGTGCGCCGAACAGGGCGCCCAGTTGAACCCTGCGGCGAAGTCGCAGCCCTCGCCGATGTAGCGCACTCGCACGCACCGCCGATAGCTAGGCGTTGTGTGTGCGTGCGTGTGTGCTTGCCGTGGCGTTCGCATGCGGGAACCCCGCGCCACCCGAATGGATCGTACGCTGTGTGGAGTTTGTGCCGCACGGTTTCCGTGATCGTTTTGTATATCGTGTATGTTGAGACCGATAACTGTGCCCGGATGTGTTTATGCGTGTAGCGCTTCCACATGCAGCGCCGCGCCGCGCCGGGACTGTCCCGCGACGATATCACGCGGTTGCAATCTTGGATCGAGTGAAAAAGAAAAAAAAAACGAGAAAGTGTTTCACTTGCTTTTTTTCCCGTTCCCCTCGGATTCTCCTCCTTACGCGTCACCTCCCCCCCTCTCCCCCACCCCCCTTTATTCACTACTGTGCGTGCAGCTATACGCCTGGCGCAGGCTTCGCAGTGTTGGATGTGTACTTTCATCGATAAGCTACTTTGTTTTGCGAAGACAGCGGTGATCACGTGTTATAGCATTTGAAACCAGGACGTTCGTTAGGCGATTCTGTTCAGAAGAGACGTTTTCATTTCGCGCACGTGAGACACGCTCGTCTTTCCTTTGTGTGCTTGTGCCTCTCTTTCTTTTCCTTCGATTTTATGCGTGTACAGTTGCGCCAGTTACCCGCATTGTTCAGCGACTTGTTGAACAATAATGACAACGTGAACATTCGCGTTCGTTTAGTGCTTTAGGTACGTAACAGCTCTGCCCACCGTTCGACGCTGTTGGAATATCCGTACCAACAAGGACAAGATGCTCCCTCCCGCCTGTGCATCCTGGCTACATCGGCCGCAACAAATGCACTCGATGGCTAACTCCTTGCTGTCACGTGGTCGTTAAATCACGACTTTTATGACAGCAGGTAAAAAAAGCACAGCTTACAGGGTGAGTCGGTACCAAAACCAACCTCCGTTATTCGCAAACGAGAATAGTAGGGAAAAAATTAAAGAAGCAATTTCTTCTGAAGTTGTGTTCACGTAGAGGCGCTTTCTCGAAAAAAAAAAAGATATGCCGTCTACCTATAGCAGCAAGATGATATTTATTTATTTTCCTCTTTTCCTTTTTCCTTCTTTTTCTTCTTTTGCTTGGCTACGAACTGCATTTCCCTGTGAATTTCGTATGCGAGTTTTCTCCTCGTAGAACCCTGTTGCATTCGAATAAAACGTACGCTCTCTTTCACAATAAATTTGTGCCTCTGGAATCGTATTGCGTCGACTTTTTTCGTTGTCGATTCAATGAGCACTCGGTTAATAACTGCGTAGAGAGAGAGAGAGAGCGATGCGTATCCCATCCCCAAATGGTCCACGCACGACTTCAAATGTAGCCAGCGACGCCACCCACTCCAGTGAACGACTAGCGAGGGGCCAGAGAAGTGGCCTAATGGACTTCCTGAAGCTGCCGGATCCACTAGCTCTGCCAAAGGGCGTAAGTGCCGGACAACGGCTGTTCAAACAGAAGTTCGAGTCCTTGTAGACCGCGCCATAACCTATACCGCCGAACGCCGAGGGGAAATCTGTGAAGGCGGTGCTGTTTCTAAGCGAGCTCGCTGAAGAGACTGTCGATTTGTAGACGACGCACTTAGCTGCGCGAACGACTCTTGCCGCGTGGCCGTGCTGGCGAAGCTAATTGCGCGATTATTTCATATTAAAGGAGTAGGGGAGCGCAGATGTTACGCTCGAGATGAGCACGTCGGCAAGACTTGCACGCCTAATTGATATGGCATTTGCCATTCGAGGAATACGTGCCACTTTACCTTCCGGCTTTTGTATACTCAACAGTACGTTTCTTGATTGTTTCTCGAACTAAGTGTTGTTGTTTGTATGCGTCACTTTCGTTGTTGCTTTCGTTTTTTTTTTCTTCTGTTTGCTGCGTTCAACTCCGTAATGTTGAAGTTGTAAAATTTTATGGCTCTCTTTAGTCTTGTATTGTGAAGTATGTTATCTTGCGTTATCTTGTATTCTGTAGGATGTTATCTGGTGTTAATATTTTTTTTTTGAAACCACGTAGCGGCTCCGCGTTGCCAAGTCCTGTAATCGTAGGGGCCATACTGTCTCTCAAGCTGCACTTGCAGCGTTTTTTTTTTTTCCTGCATCTTCTAACTTGTTAGATGTAAAAGAAGCTTGAAATAAAAAAGAAAACGTTTTTATAAAGCCTTGATGTAGTTCGCGTCGCATTTCAAGACGCATTCTGTGGGCAAAACAAAAATCTGGGAAGGAAAAATGTTGGCGACGCGGTTTAGGTAAATGTTTTTTTACAGAATCTATGCTGCGCCGCAAAATTGTAATGAGAAAGCTGGGGCAAGCTGGGGCATATCAAAAAGCCACCTTCAAAGCTATGCGTCTTGGCGAAAGCCGAGAGATAGGCCAGGATAACGCTGTCAGAATCTGTCCATCAGGTAGCAGGCCTAATTCATGTCTAGTGGGAACTGGCTTGTATTAGCACTTAGAGCTGCATCACATTTAACTGTGCTGCAAAATTTATGCATTCTTAATAAAAAGCGGCATATATTATGGGGGGCTTCTCATTGCCCTGAAATTTGCTGCCCATGCGATCCGAAAAGAGAACGGTTGAACCAACATGGCGACATTATTTCATCACGTAAGAGAACAATCTCTTTTTTTTTTCTCCGCCGTGGTGGCGTAGTGGCTTTGACGTTGTGCTGCTAAAAGCGAGGGCGCGGGGTCGAATCCCGACCGCGGCGGCCGCATTACGATGAGACAAAATGCAAGAAAAAAAATAGACGCCCATGTCCCGTGCATTGGGTGCACGTTAAAGAATCCCAGGTGGTCAGAATTAAACCCGAGTACCCCCACCACGCCATGCTTCGTAATCGTATCGTGGTTTTGGCTCGCAAGACCCCTGAATTTAATCAATAACTCTTATTTTTGCTCACCCAGGATTCACTCTCAGTTTCGCTTCGTGCGCACAGTCGTGTCGTCATTGATTGTGCTCATCGTGGTTGACAACGTATCTTGTATCGGCAAGGTACGTGTCAGCTAGAGCAATTGCTGCACACAACTAGTTTTTTAGCCATTGTAACGTGCAATGTAGCTCAAAGAAATTATAATTGGTTAGTCGGTTCCTTGAAATGACCAGGCATGCTTGGCGCCATGTAGCCGTTTCATACGGACTCACTCGACTCGCATTGCTTCTACTGAAACGACACAGCCCACTCCGGGCGATCCGCTAGGAATCGGGCGGTACGAGGGTAGAAGAAATCGAAAAGAACAGATTAGCTGAAAGGAAATTGATAATTAGAAATATAAAGTAAAACTTAGCTGATACTGCGATGAAGTTGGTACGAATAGCGGAAAACAAGACGACATATGGCCCTTATTTTTCTTTTCTTTTTTTAAATCTGTTGTGTGCCTTGACCTATGGTTAACTTCATTATGTAGCCGTCGCGCTTTTGTAGGCGTTGTACTCGTCGAGACAGCAGTACAATTGCCTCCCTTTTGTGTGGCGCTTTACGTTTTTTTTTTCTTATTTGTCTTTTTTTTATAATTTTACGAGAGATTTGTCATAAACGAACGAAGGGCTCACTGCCTGCTGTGTCAACCATAGTGCGGTAAATGCCATTGTAAGCAACAGGAGGAACAAGTGATGGAACGCGGCAGTTCGTGTTTGTACAAGCGATGACACGGGTTTTGTGCAGGTTTTGATGGTTAGCTGTTGGTAGACATAGCCATAGACAGCTGCCTTTGTTTTGAAGAGTCTTGGTAAAGGATTAAACGTTTAGCACTAGCGGAATCGAACAATAAACGGGCCCTTGAGGCAATAAAATAAACGGAATAAAATAAATGCGTGTCTATTTCATTTTTTTTTTTCAATTTTCTCGACGCGATACCAGCTTTCGCAATCACGGAGAGCAATAAACGAAGAAATACGAGAAAATGTTTTGACAAATTTCAGTTAGCTTCATCGCTGCAACGGGCACAGAAAATGAGCTCGCTTCTCTAAACAACTCTCCGACGAACCTTCCTTGTAAAATTTTGCTCTCTAACCAAAGTGGAATTGCCAGGAATCACCTAAGTATAGTTGCTGGTGTGGAGAAGAACTTTCTGGGCCGCGTGGTTGTTTAATATATAAAATAAATAAAAGGGGAGCAAACCGCTTCTGCCGTTTTGTTGTCCAAAAATTTGTTCTCCCCGCGCCCCGATGGAAACACAGTCGGTTACATTATTTTGTTCTTTTTCCCGACTAGCACGGATAGGGTTCAAAAACCTCTTTCGCACTATAGCAATTTCTCGATTTTGCTGCAATTTTGTAAAGCTTTTGTCAGGTGACGGCTATGATTACGCCCAGCCAACGCGTACTGCTAACCCTACTTAACTAATGCAAATACAAGTGTCTTTCTCCCTCTCCCTCTCACACAACCATAGCTTCCAACAAGGCAACATTGCGAAATGTACGCATATTTTTGCTCTGGTGCCGAGAAGAAATGCGTACCTTCATAGGATGCGTCATAACGCAAGGCAGTTCGTGGGAACTATGATCAGCTGATTGATTACTTGCATTGTTTTTTGTGGTTCTTATTATTTGAAAGAAAGCTTATTTGTTCGTACTATTTGAAGAAAATTTGAAAGAAAGAACTTTGTTTCTTTGTTTATCTGCGAACCAAGTTTCACTAATACTAATAGTTATTAACTTGGGTTGGACGTAACTTATATTGTTGGTACAGCGAGATTTTTCTTGCACCTGATTTGTTTGCGTCCACTGCGTCAGCACCTAAAATTTCTTGTTTCCTTTTTTAAATATTACACGTAGAAAAAAAGGGTGGAAGGTTGTTTTTGATTTGAGAAAGACTCAGCGGTCAACCGCGACAGCACAGCACGAACGCTCAAACATAATTCGCGAATATAACACGCGAATGGGGAACAGCGCGCAGAAGCATACAAAAAAGAAAAAAGCGCGTCATTCGAACGCGCTTAGAAGTGTTTCCCTTTCACCAAACTACTCTCATCAGCTCCCAGGGCGACGGCAGACAGCGCGGAGCAAAAGAAAGATCGCGCGGCGCATCGTTAAAAAACGACCCTGTAGCACGGCGAAGACACAACTTTAAACGGCCGAGGTCAGCGTAAACCGGCGCTCCCCTCTTGCACCTCCTCGCCCTCACGTCGCCCGGTGCCAAGAAAAATGACTTTATTCTCAAGCGCGCTTCTTCGCGCCGCGTAGTCGTCGTTTCCGCGAGCGCTCGCGTCCGACGCCCGATGGCGTTCTCAGCTGGCATACACGGGACGGGCCTATTCTCGCCCTTCGCCGCCGCTGCGCCGTGCTGGGCACGCACGCGCAGACACACGCACGCACACTGAGACATCCGACACCCGGCCTTCATTCGTCAACGTCGCAGCACGCGCGGGCATGCGTAATGGCCTTACCTGGCTGGCAACGAGGGAACCTTCATCACTCTTTAAGGCGCTTGTACGACACGGGTGGCGGGCCGTCATTACTCAGAACGCTCGGGGAGGGCCTCGGTTGAGAGGGAGGGGACGCCGTTTCGTTCGAGGTGTCGTCGCCGTTGTCGTCGCGAGGAGAACTGTTGCTCGCGAACTCCGGCCAGTCGGAATCGCGAGGAGGCGCAACAAACGTCGCATATATATATATATATATATATATATATATATATATATATATATATATATATATATATATATATATATATATATATATATATATATATATATATATATATATATATATATATATATATATATATATATATATATATATATGTGTGTGAATCGGGCGAAATCTGCAGCCACGGAACGCGCAACGTGAAGCGCTCGCTCTCGCAAGCAAGTTGGAGGAGTCGAGTGATTGCGAGATGAATGAAAGTAACGCCAGAGTGAGCGTGTGGTTAGATTCAGTGAGTGAGGGTGCGAATGAATGAGGTGAATGAAATCGATAGTTGGACGACATCTCGTCAGGTCGAGAAACAAATTAACATTGGAAACATAAAAGAACAAAACGTCGACAAAAGTTGACGTTTCGGCTTACACACGCAATCCTTGTTCACCCAAGGAAGAAGACTGCCGTGTGCCAAACCGGACCGTCAATCACTTTAACAACACCACTTTGGTCGGCGTTCCGTTTTGAAGACATGCCTCTCTTCGCTAATTATCCTCACTTTTCGGTATCGAGTACGTGTGTTTCTAGCTTCTTTTATGGGCCAATCTGAGATTGCGCAGTCTAAATATGTGGGCCAATACCGAAGGTGGTGCACTCTAAACATGTTCCCTTGGGTATGTGCACTCGAAATATACCGGCCGATCCCTAAGGTAGACATGTCTAAAAATTTAAGCAGTCCGATGCTCCTCCCAGTCCCCCGACGCGAGGGGGGACGCGATAGTGCCGTGCCCAGTGATTCTATTCCATCCTCGCCCCACAACTCACTCAGGAAGGCATTGTCTTTAATCGATATCAACTAGAGGTTGAATCGCCTTTTAACGTTTTTATCTTTCTTTGTAATTTCTGTAAACAATTGAACGAGCGGGTGAGAATTAGTGACTAATAATTGTACGCGACCGCAGATTTCACAATAGATGGCGTTAAAAGAAACGACCAGGAATCAATTAGCTCCTCGCATTGATCGATAATTCATCATCATCATCATCAGCCTGGTTACGCCCACTGCAGGGCAAAGGCCTCTCCCATATTTCTCCAACAACCCCGGTCATGTACTAATTGTGGCCATGCCGTCCCTGCAAACTTCTTAATCTCATCCGCCCACCTAACTTTCTGCCGTCCCCTGCTACGTTTCCCTTCCCTTGGAATCCAGTCCGTAACCCTTAATGACCATCGGTTATCTTCCCTCCTCATTACATGTCCTGCCCATGCCCATTTCTTTTTCTTGATTTCAACCAAGATGTCGTTAACTCGCGTTTGCTCCCTCACCCAATCTGTTCTTTTCTTATCCCTTAACGTTACACCTATCATTCTTCTTTCCATAGCTCGTTGCGTCGTCCTCAATTTAAGTAGAACCCTTTTCGTAAGCATCCAGGTTTCTGCCCCGTACGTGAGTACTGGTAAGACACAGCTGTTATAAACTTTCCTCTTGATGGATAATGGCAATCTGCTGTTCATGATCTGAGAATGCCTGCCAAACGCACCCCAGCCCATTCTTATTCTTCTGATTATTTCAGTCTCATGATCCGGATCCGCAGTCACTACCTGCCCTAAGTAGATGTATTCCGTTACCACTTCCAGTGCCTCACTACCTATCGTAAACTGCTGTTCTCTTCCGAGACTGTTAAACATTACTTTAGTTTTCTGCAGATAAATTTTTAGACCCACTCTTCTGCTTTGCCTCTCCAGGTCAGTGAGCATGCATTGCAGTTGGTCCCCTGAGTTACTAAGCAAGGCAATATCATCAGCGAATCGCAAGTTACTAAGGTATTCTCCATTAACTCTTATCCCCATTTCTTCCCAATCCAGGTCTCTGAATACCACCTGTAAACACGCTGTGAATAGCATTGGAGAGATCGTATCTCCCTGCCTGACGCCTTTCTTTATTGGGATTTTGTTGCTTTCTTTATGAGGGACTACGGTGGCTGTGGAGCCGCTACAGATATCTTTCACTATTTTTACATACGGCTCATCTACACCCTGATTCTGTAATGCCTCCATGACTGCTGAGGTTTCGACAGAATCAAATGCTTTCTCGTAATCAATGAAAGCTATATATAAGGGTTGATTATATTCCGCACATTTCTCTATCACCTGATTGATAGTGTGAATATGATCTATTGTTGAGTAGCCTTTACGGAATCCTGCCTGGTCCTTTGCTTGACAGAAGTCTAAGGTGTTCCTGATTCTATTTGCGATTACCTTAGTAAATAGTTTGTAGGCAACGGACAGTAAGCTGATCGGTCTATAATTTTTCAAGTCTTTGGCGTCCCCTTTCTTATGGATTAGGATTATGTTAGCGTTTTTCCAAGATTCCGGTACGCTCGACGTTATGAGGCATTGCGTATACAGGGTGGCCAGTTTCTCTAGAACAATCTGCCCACCATCCTTCAACAAATCTGCTGTTACCTGATCCTCCCCAGCTGCCTTCCCCCTTTGCATATCTCCCAAGGCTTTATTTACTTCTTCCGGCGTTACCTGTGGGATTTCGAATTCCTCTAGACTATTTTCGGTTCCATTATCGTCGTGGGTGCCACTGGTACTGTATAAATCTCTATAGAACTCCTCAGCCACTTGAACTATCTCATACATATTAGTAATGATATTGCCGGCTTTGTCTCTTAACGCATACATCTGATTCTTGCCAATTCCTAGTTTCTTCTTCACTGTTTTTAGGCTTCCTCCATTCCTGAGAGCATGTTCAATTCTATCCATATTATACTTCCTTATTTCAGCTGTCTTATCTAATTGTCTGATCGATAATTAACCGTTCCTTACTTTATCACTTGCGGGAAGTTTACAACTATGGTTTACTTCCTGGCATCTTACGGCTAATCAAAGTGTTTGAACAAGTTGCCTCATAGTAATTACATTACTGTCTATTTAAAAATAATGAAAGTGGTCACATAACGTGTTCTTTTGCGCAACGGCCAGGGATCGTCAATGACCGACAAGTAAATTACTGCCTCGTTTCCCAACATGTAGGATTTAAAATATGCGACACTTTCAGCATCCTTCAAAAGCTCGAAATTTTCTGGCCCGCTTCGTGAAATTAAGCTACTCGAGTATGTGTCTTCAAATACTCCTGAAATATTGGAGTTCTACCTACACTGCACGCACCCGCAAGGTATTGAGCGAGAACCTTTGTGTTTGTGTGGCCGAGTTCAGAAGTAATTATATTCGGATTACCCGACGAACGCAGTGTTTGCTCTGGGTATAAAGGCACTGCGGTTATCTGTTTCATCACCAATATTTATTTCTTGATCTTTTTAACAACGTAAGATTTATGTTCTTTACGCTCATCCGCTCTTAACCCCGAATCTTTACGCCCCTGTAGTGGTGTCCTCACACAATGCCGCAAATGCATGCAGTGGTGCACGCTTTACAGGCGAACTCGCTCTGCAGTTTTCATCCCGATGCGAATAACCGACTTAACGTCGCGTAAGAAATAGTGCTTTCTCCTCGACATTAACATTATTACCGTATTCATGTTACAATAACTATGACGGGAAGAGGAATCGGCTAGCAGCCGAAACGGGAGCTATTTTGTATATGTCGCCGTTTTCACATGCGCGCAGAGGAGCGAGGTGGCGCTGGCGTTGTTGACTTCGAATTTCTCTCCCGTCACGACGCCTAGCTCAAGAATCGCAAGTGATCGGAATAGTTCGTCTCCTCTAGTTGAGAACATCACCCTCTCGTCGCTCGTTTTGCTGGTACCACAAGGGCGTTGTCGGCTGCCGTGCCACATCTCCGACTGCAATTTCGTTTACTCATTTCGCTGTTTACGATACGTTTGTACTGCGCAGAAACACGTTTGGTCTTGGATGGTGCTTGCAGAGAATAGAAGCTGCTTTCACAGTATACATTTTCTACCACCAGCATTCAATTCAATTCATTTACCACCAGGTTTACAGGTTGCAGCACGCGAAGAAGCCCATCGTGATGAGTATGCGACGATGTTCGGCTAATTTATGCAGTTACACATTTCTTGGTGAGATTGCTTGCGAAGAGGCCCACAGCGAGGAAGCGTCGCAGCCGACGGTAGCGCCGTCGAGGTGCCCCAGCGGCGTTCTCGCGCGTCTCCGTCGAGCAGACGACGGCGTCCGCGGTCTCCCGTGTGCGCGTAGAAGCGGCGGGGGGTAGCTGCGCGCGCATGCGCGGAAGAGGCTCGGGCCCGCTGGCATCGGCGGCGGGGAGGCTTGCCAAGATGGCGGCCTGCGGATCGGTGCGAGGTCGTCGCTGAGGCCGCGGTCATGCGGGAGCCCTGGGTCCCGCGGCTGGGGCGCCCTTCGGTTGACCCACGAGCGTGCTGCGACACAGCGCCCACGAACTATGCCCTTGGCGCCTAGACATGGGACGGCACCTTGGGAAGCGCTTCTCGGGCGGCTCGTGCTCTGCGCCGCCCTGTGTGTGTGCCGCGGTAGCGGCAGCGGCAGCGGCGAGCTGCCTCCTCCGGCCGAGCCACCCGTGTCGTTCCCCCCGTTCCGGTCGTCGGCGCGCTGCAACGCTTCGTGTAGCGCTGGAGCGGCAGCCGCGGCCGCATCGTGCGCGTCGCCGCCAGCTCGGCTGCCCTTCTGCACGCACCTGCCCATGCGGCGGCTGCTGCTGGACGCCGGCTCGTGTCACGCCGACCGCCTCGACCGAGCGCTGCGCGCCGACCAGCTCGCCTGCCTGGTCGCCTGCGAGTTCCGCGCGCTCCTGAGCCGCTTTGACTGCCTCGGAGGCTACTCCGCCAAATGGAACTGCCACACATGTGCCGTGAGTATGGTGTGCCTTCACTACGCTATCCGCCGCCGTGTGTGACGACGTCGTGGCGAGAGACGCTCCGTGCACCACGGCCCACCGCGTGGCTATAGGAGCAGGTGGCGTGGCACGGCCGTGAACAAGGGTCACTTTTCGGGGCACGGCCGCGGTATCGTGCTTACGCTACGCAGCGTGCTTTTTCATTTTGCCAGCGTCGCCCGTCAGCTCGGGCGCGCGTTTGCACGAATCGCGAGGCAGCGGCGGCGGCGGCGACCGAGGCTTGACCTCGGCACGCTTCTTCCCTTGCTCGCTCACTGCCTGCGCGCGCGCCGCCACTGCCTTCTCGTCGCTGCCCGTTCCCGAAACTGGGCACCCGTGTGTTCGAGTGTTCCCTCTTTCCCGATGATACGTTTCCTCGCGATCCCGAAATGGGAACGAGACGGTTCGCGGCATTGCTTCGGGGTACGATTGGAGCACTGATTGCAAACCCGTGCGTGGCCGGGCAGCACTGACTGTGTGTCCCCCCGGCCAACCCTAAAACGCGTTCTCGCTCTGCTATTCGTGCCGACGTTTCCACCAGTGGTGTGAGAGGATGGGAATGAATGGACATATACAGAAAATGTAATCCTGAAAAGACTATAACGAATCTCTGGTAACGATGGCCTCCTAGCATTAGTGGGACCGAGCATATTTTCTAGCTTTTCCTCCCCGGAGCGGTCGGTCGAAATCGACTGTGCTCGACATTCGCCTTTGCAGCGTCACTTTTGGTAGTGGCATGATTTCTATGTCGTCGTTGTCTGGAGGTCGCGTCACTCAGCCCTACCGGATTCTGACCATATCACGGTGAAACAACTTCGAAGAAAAAAAGGATAGAAATCAGTTTATCGCAGCGGGCTTGGGAAATGCCTCGGTACGCCGGAGTTCAAGGTTTCCATTTGCCTAGTACTAGCACCGAAATATTTCTCGATGGTGGCGCCTCGTGAGTGAGTCGGAACCGACCTCCCGAGCCACGAGCTCGGGATGGTTCGCTTTTCAAAAGAGAGAGAACAATCGAAGGAGAAAACAGTCGCGACAGACACGACAGTTCGTATACGTTTGCGTGAGAGCGTGTCTGTCTTGTGGAACCACCGGATATGCCTGTCCGCTTGCTTGCGACGTTCGGCACGTACTTCCTTCATCGCAGTGAAAGTAAAACAAAAAGCTTTTTTTTTTCTTCGCGAGCGAGTCTGGTGAACGAGATTGGTCTTTCGCCGCGTCTATAACGAGCTCGAGAGCGTCCTATTAAGGGCTCCCCTCCCCCCACTCCTTAACTTTCCGCCCCCCTTCGCATACCGCTCGTTGGTTATACGTAGACGGGCTCGGCAGCTAAGGCTACTCGCAACTCTAGCTCGCGCATTTTCGCGGCGCTTAGTCACGTCAGTCAGTCTCGCCTTCTTTTTTTTCACGTTCTTCCTTTTTAAAGGCACTTCTTTCTTTTCTTTCCACGTTCGCCCTTTCGCGCGCCGCCTCCATCCCACTCGCGTATGCTCTACGATCTCGGCGCGCTGCGCGCTCCTCGCAACAAACACGTGTGTGCAACGGCCGAACGGCGCGTTTTTGTGCCGCAGTACGTTGCTTTTTTTTTTTACCGTCTCGATTATTTTTTCTCTTCGGTGCTGGCGAAAGCAAAACACGTCGCTAACGAGCGGGGCGGTTCAGCGAGTTCTCGCTCGCAGGCGACTGACAGTGGCGCAAATGGGAAGGAAGGCGAAGCGAATGGGACCCCGAAGAAGAATCGTCGATATGTACGTTTCGTACGCAAAGAGCTGTTCGTAAGAAACGTCGCTCGGGCCAACAAATCGCGGCCGCGAAGGTGGGGTTCGCGATCGCTCCGGCTAATGGGAATGGTCTTTAAGGAACGAAAAGCTTCTTCTGATTGTTCGGCGCAATATAGGCCATACATTCACAAAGTTATTAGAAGCGAGCGCTCCATTCATCCCTATATTCCTGCCCTTTCCCTCTGTTTTTCTCGAATTTTTTCTGCGGTCACGCGATCGGAGCAACCGCGCTGAAGGGACGCGAAACTGCGCTGTCATGATCGACTGACCCAGTTAATCAGGCATATGCTCAAAGCGAGAAGTGAGTGTGAACGTTGTCGATAAGTGGTTCAAGCGGGAGTGCTTATGCCGGTTCGTGGCGACCACTCAGGATATTTACGGCATTTAAAGCCACCAGCGTGGAAAGAGTGCGTGCGAACATTGCACACGTTCTACTTGTGGCGCCTGCTCGTTGCACGAAACACTGCGCCATCGTATATCGTGCCGATAGAAACGACGTCGAACCGAGATAACAGCGCGCAGGTTGAAAAACCAAAATTGGCATCCGCCAGTTTTAATGCCGAACGAGTCAAAACGTATTCACGGGCCCGTCACAAGCACTTATCACAAACAAGCAAGATTTGCGAGTCTGTGCATGTGTTCACAAAAAAATCTCCTGAACTTAGGATTGTCCGTAAGATGGAAATGTCCGCAATTGTTGATGCTGCGCATATTCCTAGCGATAGCGGCCGGTCAATGTCAAAGAACACCTGTAAACTCGAAACAAGCTTCGTGAATTCGGTCCCATGGCCTCCGCGTCGCAGTTGGGAACGCGGGTCCATCTGTGCGTGCGCGTGCGAACATTTGACATCTGCACTCGGTACATTCTATCCCGCTCGGTATCTTCGCATTCCACGACTCAGACTGTCTCCATTCATGGCATCCCTGAAATGATGACAAGAGGAGGAATCGGCGAATGAGAACGAGCTTCGGTTCTCCACGCGACGGGTTAGCGTGTCGTCGTTCGGGCCGGCGATGGGTGGGGAGGGAGGGGATTTGGAGAAGGAGCAGGAGGAGGAGGAGGAGGAGGAGGTGGGATCGGCGGCAGTGGGAAAGCTCGGGAAATCCGAAACTCGCCGTCTCCCGGCCCGTCCATCGCGACCGGCATCGCCATGTCCGCATCGGTCGCCGCCGCCGCCACCGCCGGCGCTCCAGCGGCCGCACCACAGCGTCGCTCTGTTTGCCCAGTTGATTTGTGCCGCGTCGCCAAGGGGGTGGCGAAGCGATATCTTCGCCAGACTGCTGGGGCCTCTGTCGCTAGCTCAGCATGCGGGACGCCGAATGACGAAAGAAGGAATTTACGAAGCGAGGCGCTCGCTTTGCGCTGTGGTGGATCGTCGGGTGGTTGTACCACTTACCTCGAACGCGAGTGACATTGTTATTAGTGGAACGGGTTGGGAAACGCGCAAAACGACGGCGGTTGTGAATATAGAACGAAGAGGAAAAAATGAAAGATCTCTTGTCGGCCTCGTTGTGCGGATGGCATCCTTTCTGCTTTTAACCGTTGCGAAGAGAACGGAAACCAGGCTTCACGAATCCGAGCCGTGCGTTTTTAATTGTGTGAAATTCTTTCGTCGCGCGACCACCGTGCGCTCGTGGTCTTGAGCTTGGGTGTTACTTGACGACGTGCATCTTTTTACTTTTGTCTTCTGTTGTATCCCGGAACATGCTACGGTGCTTGTGATGCAACACGAGCGTGAGTTGTGCACTACTGGCTGGATGATGTCACGTTTATAATTACAAAATTATTCCGTAGCATTTCTTCGTTACCTCCACCAATGGGGGCACTTCTGTTGTCTTTCTAAAGAGTGACCGACGCAAAATAAAGCGGCCAAATAAATAAACAAGTGTTGAGACAGTCTTCTATATTCTGGTGTTAGTTTAAAGTCATTTTATAAATAAAACTAGAAAAAAGTATGCACATTTGTTGCTTGAGAATGGCTCTCAAGTATTCAAAAGTTGTTTCGACACAAGTTTTGCATATCGGCCAAATTGAGCGACCAAAACCAGAGCCAGATTGGTTGGGGGAAGAACACCTGTTTTCACGAATCTCACTTTTTCGGGGCTTCTGCCGGCTTCGATAGCGCCAGTTTCGCGAAGTTGTTGATTTCGTAAAACTGCTTGTCATTGGGCAGCTTCCTGCGTATGACTGTGTTAATTATAGCAATAGGGCCGCGTGCGTTCATAATCGGAACCCTCCTTGCATTTGAATGACGTTGTTTTTTGTATTTTTACGCAAACCAAAATGTCCTGACAATTTTGTGTCTGAAGTGTCAAGCCTGAAGAGCGATCAGAACAGCTCACCATATTATTTGTAGTAATTTTTAGCCCTCCGATATACGTTCTATTCGCATGCGATATCTGCTTGTCGGTACCACAGTTCTCCGTCCATTTCGTCCACACCTATTATCCTGCCACAAGGCCGTCACATCATTCATTCGGTACGAATGTCAACTCTTTATCCCGACGCTTTCAAATACATTTAAGACGCCTATACCGTTTCACTCTTCCTAACGTAATGTTATAAAAGACTAGCAGAAAGGCTAGGCCTTGTTTGTCCCAGAATACAGTCACCCGGCTTGATTTCTGGAAGCTTTGTCCGATGCCGAACGTCGAAGCTGTTTTTCACGTATTGTTTGTACACGCGTGCGCTTGTTCCGTTTGTCGTCTTATACGATACGTTCCGAAATTCACGAAATGTGACTAGCTAGCTGTCACGCACTTAAGCCACGTGCATTGGAGCTAAGACTTCGTTCGGCCTACGCTCCAGTTGTGCATAACCGGTCCTTAGAGCACAGGCTACATGTGAACTCAGGGGCAAGACGTTAAACTACTATCATGTTTTATGTTAAACTACTATCATCTTTAACATAAAAATACTATAAGGCAGGGTTAAGGGAGGAATCAAACAAATAGCAAATAGACTTTCATTTATTTGTTTAAATAGCGTGCTCATGTTCGAAAGACCGTGAAACCAGTAACGATGTGAACGTTCAGACTGAGAGGGTCACATCCTCCTAGTAACCATACGAAACAGGCTATCTTCAACTGTTTTCTTGGGGTTTGACTCGGCGCTACGGCTTTGTGCACTAGGAACCTTCAGCACCGTTTATTAGGTTTCAGTCAGCAGGAATGTTATATTCCTGCTTTTTGCACGCGCAGAGACGCCCCCATTAGCATCTAGAAAATGAGATGATGACGCTAATTTTCAAAAGCGCTCATCTTGGCTCCCTGCCACACGCGCTTTGGCTCCTTTTCGCCGGTGTAAACCTGACGAAGAAAAGTTTAGACACCTGTTAAGAATGTTACAGGAGTCCCGTCTGTCGTCTTTTATTTGAGTTCATCGACCTAACATTTTCTCTGTGGTTTCCGTCCGCCCGCATTATTCTGCCACTCGCCGCCGCTTGCGGCTCACGCGAGTTTGGTGCTTGGTTCGCATCTGCGTGTAGTTCAGTTCAGCACCACAGTGTGGCTTACTGGCTCCGCAGTGAGTGAATGACGAGCGATAAGGCAACCGATATCTGTTGGCGCGCTGCCCAGGGGAGCGACAATGGTACATTGCCTTTAGCACACATTAACACGACAGCGTTAAGGGCTCCGTGTCGCAGAAAAACCGGCGTCGGCGTCCAGCATCGACAGTCGTTTCTGCAAAAATAAATGCGAACCATGCATACCCAATCACACAAGCCCTCCATGTAGCGCAAGGAAGTTACTGAACTAATTGAATTCCTTAAGCTAAAATACATCAGAAAAATTGTAAAGTACGACTTACACACAACCCACACACCTGATGGCGTAGGATTGTAATTTTAATATACGAGAAAACATAATTCTGCTACGCGGAACCTCAAAACACAAACCCCTTTTGCAAATCTCAAAGGCTATAAAGCGGCGCGCCCGGTCCATTGCAACAGCTCCGAATGGCGCTCGCCTCAGCCGCATCGTGGCCCACGCAAGAGGTCGCGTTTCCACCAGAAAGCTCGTCTTCGTGCATAGCGTTAGGCGCCAGCGTTTCGCGGTAAACGTTACGGTTACGTAAGCCGCAGTTGCCGGGAAGCGTGAGACGCAGTCAGAGATATTTGAATGCTATCGCGTTCCACTCTTAAAGGCGAAGCTGAAGCCTCCTCCAAACTTTTTCCTTAGTCTGTTCAGCCTCGGCAAAATTCTTGTAACACTTGGAGGAATTCGCGAAGGCGCTCCTTGGTACTGAAGTCCTGACAATGGGCTAGTTTAGCGCTCACTCGAGAAAGTACTGGCGCAAGAATTTCAGTTCTGATTCTTTTACAGCCAGCTGCGAGAGTAGTAAGTGCCATTACCAATCACAAAGTAGCGCGTCGGTTTCATCCTTACCCTCCTCCTCCTCAGCCTCCTCCTGTAGTCGGTAAAGGACGCTCGGATTTGAAGAGGTAATAAGATGTGTGGGCTGAGCACCACGCTTCGCCGTAAATACCAACCATATCGTTGGATTGTCGTCGTTATATTTATTTATTTATTTATTTATTTATTTATTTATTTATTTATTTATTTATTTATTTATTTATTTCGGTAACTGCTTCGCCTTTACTGGCATTACAGCGAGGGATATATATATTGTCTAATGTAATATATTTGACACCCAGATCAAGTACAAGAAACGCGGTAAAAGTCATCGTTGGACTCTACGTAAACACTTTCAGGCGAAAGAATATTGCAGTCATTTATGGTCCGAGGAAAAAAACTAATAACGCAAGGCGTCACCTCTAACAGGAAATTCATAAATCTTTAGACTATGGACTTTTCCTTGTTATATATAAAATGGCGCTCTAATACACGTTTTTCTACCTATCCTTGTTGCGCAAAATTATACACAAATATTTTTTTATTCAGCTATTCACGAGTAACTGGCATGCATGTTACTAACGTTAGGGAAACTGGTGCCGTTTGACGGGTTCAATGTCCTCTTGTGGAAGTGTTGGCTCCAGCATGAGGCTTTTCTCGTTGACCTACTGTTGATTCCTTTCTGTTCCCATTTCCAAGTGAGCCCTTTTGTCTTGCGCTGCTCCAGAGTTACTGAATCCTGAATACGTTTCCGATTAGATGCACGTCGTCGATTTAAATGAGATGCAGGTAATAACTTCGCCAACATCAAGGATATGAACGGTCATTTTTATTGACTTCCTTGAAAAACCCGCCATCAGCGTGCTCTCACACGCTGAAACATGGTTGCTGAGTTAGGTAACATTTTTTTATTGTTTTTATACTTGACCGTTCGATTGCGAAGGAAACAAGTGACCCTTCCTCCAAAAACAATACGAGTGCTACTTTTCCGTTCTTCTCTAAGACCTCAAACTATTTCAAGAAAGGAAAAAAAAAACTCTTATGCTGGAACTGTTCGTAAGAGCAAATGTCAGACAATCGTCATGACGGGCACACTGTTAGCAAAAGCTGCTGGCCCGTGGAAAAGACCCTTCGGAACGAAAAGCTTTTTTGAATTCGGCCCCTGTTTCTGTTTTCAGGAAGTCTTGTATTAAGTGTCTTTTTTATTATTATTACTTTAAAATCACCTTCTACGATCTCAAGTTCAGCATATTCTTTTCTTTCTAATTATTTGCCGGAAATAGAGAGGCGTTTCTCGCCACAATGCCGGTAGCTAGCAACAGTCAGTCGGGGAGTAGAGGTATTAACAAAAGCACTGCAATCACGACTGAAATAAAGCAAGCTCTAAGGATCTTTGAAGTAGGGGGGGGGGGTACATTTATTAATTATTTTTCGTAAAGCGTAGTCTAAGACAACTTTTGGAGAAAGAAAAAAAAACTGACACGTAAAAGTAGCTGACTCGAAGGATTATACTCATATTCTAATGGTACGCGTCTTAATTTGCCGAAACTATGGCAGCGAGACACTGCTCCCGACCTCCTTTTCCAGTGTGATCTATAATTATGTGCTAAAAATGGAAGCTTTTATTTTTGCGTTTCCACCCGGAGGATTATACCTAATCTTGCTTCTCGGCTATTTGCAGGCTGCGTACAGCGCCTGCTTTCTCTTTTCTCAAGGCTTCGCTGCTATTTCGTTTGGACGCGCCAGTTGTAGAATATTCGCGCCTGCATTGCGGAAGAACCGAGCACAAAGCTTTAATTAATGGACCTTCTATTAGTAGCGAGAGTAATATTACTCGCCTCTGTACGATTACTCCGGGCCCATCAACGCTGACGTCATATTCTTTTCAGAAATTAGTTGGCAGGGTTCTCGCAGCTCGTGCTTAGACTCTGGCCAGGTGCATGATATCGCGCTGCCCGCATCGCCTTGGACAAGCAGGTGCTTGTGAAATGCTTCGTACAGCCAGTCCTCGTAGCTTTCTTTGAATTTGATGAGTGACACGATGAGCTCTCGGCAATGGAGGGCTTATAAGACAAAAAGACTGTGTATTTTTATTATTGCCACCCCTTATGTAACGCTCCATTTATTGGGGCCGTTAAGGTAATAAAATGAAATCAAATGAAAAGCGTTCTCCTCTGAATGGGCTCGGAGCCACATAACGGTGTCAAAATATTTTTTTCGTCAATTGAACTCTGAGTAATTGAATATATTTGTCAAGCAGACAACGTGAGATAGTTGCGACCAACGTGAGCACAGCCTTCAGCCTTGGCTTAATGCGATCTTGTTTTTATGATGTTTTTTTTTGTAATGCTTCATTGTGGTCGCTTTGCATGAGGACTGTTGCACCGCTCGATTTGGCGTTTGTTTTTCACTAATATCCCTACGGAGATCGATGTCATTGGGCATGCAAAAGCTGCTTTGGCATTTTGCCGTGTGACGACGCGTTAAGGAGTATTTCAAAAACGTTAAGCCGTAACGTTGCCGCTGGAGACAGCAGATACGTGACATATATGCGATGATAATTACTTCCTGCCCAGCCTTCTAAAGAGAATGGGTGAGCTTTCACGAAGCGAGACAGTTTCTTACATTGGTTCTATCGGCCGTACATCATATAACCACGCAGAGCAACAAGGAAAAAAAAAGAAAGATGAGAACCGGCAAACAAGACATGCGCAATAATAATAATAATAATAATAATAATAATAATAATAATAATAATAATAATAATAATAATAATAATAATAATAATAATAATAATAATTATTATTATTATTATTATTATTATTATTATTATTATTATTATTATTATTATTATTATTATTAAGCACCCAAGAAAATCAGTACAGCAAAACGGGCCCGTCTAAGCCAATGGTGACTTGTGTGACGTGGCCCGGCATCATCAGCTAAGCGATGTGGTTGCCGTATACATGCACAAATTTCAAACCAACAAAGAAAAAAGGGAAACAAATAAGCTTGATAAACGTAGATCAGTTCGATACGAATCGAACAGTCATCATTGTTCTATATTGCATCCGATTGGAAAATTCACTGGTCAGAATAGTCGAACATTAGTTTCTGTTCGAATATAAGGGATAACAACACTTATTGGGGTATACTACCGGGAGAAAGAGCGACGCAAGTTAGTAAATATACTGAGTGATTCTTCTGCAGGGGAGACTGTGACTGTCGCGGCAGAGCCACCAGTTCCTGAGCACAGGAGTGAATTAAATATATTCCGCGCAACAGTTGCATGCCACTCGTAAAAATGCATCGCTTATTTTTTTACATAGCTTACGAATGTGTTGTCTTGGGCAAAGCAATTTATTATTTGACCACGTTTACATCACCTTAATAGGGTTTGTTGTGCTGCATAGTGTTACACGTAACAGTCCACGTTTATTTGGTGACGCGCAGCTCTATCGAGAATAATTAATCATTGGGCTAATTGGTCTTTCATTGCCGATGCGGAAATTCTAGCATTTTAATATAGTGCAGCAACGCTACTGTGTGAAGTTTCAGCTGTGCTGTTATAACGGTAAAATCTAGGATCTCCTGTTCAAAGCTGGAATATGAGAGAAGTGATGAAGGGAAATTAATCGCGCAGACATGGTAGCAAAAATTTAAAAAAAAATGTGGTGACAGCACAGAGAATCACCGTTATGCCGGAGGTTGTATTCACGATTCTGTTGCAATTCGACTTTGTATATGCCTGGTGATTTATGTTTAGAATATGAAGTGATGACGCCATTGAATGGACCTCTATGACACTTCAGTGAAGTTGCTGAGAATTTTCGCAGGGCAATGGAATTGCCCTTGGCTTCTGGTGTTCGCGTCAGTAACCTCCTCATTAACGGTCAGATTTTGTTCTTCGTCAGCCACCGTGTCTTCCTGAGTAGGGGTTACATTGGATTTCTCTGGCGCTTACCTTCTGTCATTTAGCTGATGGGCTAAGCCTATCCCGTGTGATAGTGTGTGAAGTTTTAGAAATTCAATTTTTGTGTTTGGCTCCTACTGAGTTGCCAGCTTTCTTTGAACTTTAGTGCATCGTTTATTCGTCGTCACAGTGATATGCCGAGGAAAACTTACAGTTGTTTGCAGGGCGCAGTTGACCAGATTAGATCAAGTGCGCGGCATTAAGCTGATTATTAAAAGAGAAAATGACTCTCAAATTTTAATTTTTGAGTTTCACGCCGAAAGCCCAGAACCGTACGTCAGTGTGACGTCACGGATTGCAAAATACTTTCTTTTGGATTTCGGCCGTTGTGGTTAAGTAAATGTTATTGAAGTTTAATAATTTCAGTCTTTGGCTAGTTTAGAATGCAGCGCAGTAGATTTTTACCGAAAGAAATTTAACTACACTCCATCTCACAAGCTGGTTGCATCACTGTGGAAGCTACACGAATTCTTGGCTAATAGGAAGGCCGAATGCCCTTCGAGATGTGCTCATCCACTTCGCGTCGTCTGCTCAGCGTCTGCTTGCCATCCTGTTACATGCTCCAGAATTGGTGGACTGACGCAAAAAATGTTTTGGCGGCGTATCCAGAAGCTGCGTTTAGATGCATGCGACAGCATGGCTTCGCTTTACCTTTACGCTTTCCCTGTAGTTACCTTGCAGCCTTCTTAGCAAGTAGTACGGGTGAATGCCCTCACAAATGTTCACCTGCGCCACAGCGTCTGTTCGGCGTCTACTTGGAGTTTGCTCGCGACCTTCATCACCATGATCATAGAGTTTCTCACTATAACACCTAGAGGGTAATCTGGCGCCACCGTCTATGGGAGTTTCTTAAGGGGGCACCGTGCCGTCATGGGAATGACGGTATATGTGTCTGCGAGGCTCGTGTTGGCTGGTGTTGTAAAAGGCTTCGTCTAAAACGTGGATATGGCTACGCAAATAGCGCGTTCTCAAAGTAAAATCTTCATAAAATATTTCCATTCACGCATATTACATTTTTACTCACCCACGATGCATGACCGAGCGAAGAAAAGCAAGAACAGACGACCAACTGTTTCAAAGCGAGCGCGAACCTTGTCGTCTGTCCTCCAACTTTAGCGGCCCGCTGATACATTTTACGTAACATTTAGTCGTACACATAATAACAAGTTCTCATAGGTAAACAAAACATGTTTTCGCGTAATAATAAAGCTAAAACAGCTTTTCACGTTCTGTTCTATTAGAAAATGAATCATTGTGACAGACGGAACGGTACTTGCCAAGCGCGTCTTCAAGGTGTCCAGTCTCTACGAGAACGATGCCAATCCGAATCCACAATATACCGGCATTCCCATGCATACCACAGCGCAGCAGCGCCAGATTTCCCTCTAGGTAATGTAGTGAGAAACTCTATGACCATGATAGATCGGGGTAGTAAATGCAGTGAACACTCAGGCTTCTGTAGCGTTCCGCATCGTCAGCGCATCACCAATCATAATGCTGTGGCGCCATCTACTAACTGGAAACCAAACCTGTTTCTCGGATTGGTGCCGTGACTGTAGTCCTAGCAGCGTGAAAACAAACCGATCTCAATAGTTAAGACAAAACATACCTAATCATTTGACCGGAGCGTGAGATGAGGCTTAGTAATGACGAATTTTGCCGCTTGTTTCTTGCTGACATGGCGGAGAGCCAGTATTAAGCGCGAATTCGGATCGAAGCGGGTGGTCGGCACTGTATGGGCGCTGCCATGTTGCCCCGGTTAGGGTGGCTGTTACGGTTACCGTAACCGCCACAGTTATTCTCGGTATACGACGGGCATGCGCAAAGGTTCTATCATGTCATGTATCGCTGTACCGTATCATGTAGCGAGCGAAATTACTCTCTAGTGTAGCCAATAATCAGCCAGTTACGCCCGGAACTATATACCGTTGCACAAGGGTATTGCCTGTGTACGTCTCGTAACTTCGGTAGTGCTACAACCAACTTGCGAGATGGAGTATAGGCCCGAGCAGGTGGCGGGAATTTCAAAACGGCGTTGCCACCTGTCTTTTGTTTATGTGCCTTTTCTGGCTTACCAAGCACCTTCTCGCTGTAGGAGTGGTTGTTTGCTGTTGCGGAACGGTAATTTACTAAGACAGCTCACGTAATCTTTCTCTTAGTGCCCCTTTAATCTTACATTAAAGACGGTTTTAAGATGTCGGATTTGGTGTCATCGAGATTATTGTGGCATCATGATACCGAGCAGATATTACTGACGTTTTGTAGCACTAAGGCTATGTATTACGACGTAACTCACAAAAAAACTAAACGATAGCGCTGCACCCGTATCCTGTGGTTACACTTGCGTGCGACAGTCGCAGCTATCGTAGGAAACAAGCGAGCCAGTGTTTCACCTCACGACGCATAAATAACGAAACCCAATCTAGTTCGTCGAAACAAGCTGGATCGTAAATTATTTATGACGTTCTGACTCTTTTCAATATACTTTGTAGTGTTAAGAGCGTTTGAGCATTCATTTAAGGCAAAAAGAAATATTAAAAAAATGACTTGTCAAAACGGTCATGTCCTTTAACAGCTGCTCGCTGCAAGCGCTGTTCTGCATTGTTTACTCGCAGTTCTGACCAACCCATAACTCTACGGCGTTTGAGATGTGTTGGAGGTTTGGCAAACCAGGCAACGTCATGCGCCGCGACTACAGTGCAGCCATGGAAAATCCATTGGCTTTTAGGATATTGTGGCTTTGTGTGACGCTCATTACTTACTTCCCGATCGGTGCGCGTCCATCGTTGACAGCACACCGACAGCAGCCGCGTTTCTCATGCGTTTATTGATTTCGTTAGATTTCAGAGACGCCTTCAAGTTTTCTATCCTGTTTGCTTTTTCGACGTGAGCTGAAAACATCGATCAAGCGTTCGAAGCACGCGCGCTGCGCCGGCGGAACATTGTCTAAACCGCTAACGTGAGGATGGATAGCATGGGCTTGTTGGCTTGACGTTACGAATTGTAAAGCAGCACGAAAGACAACAACAAAGGGAGAACGTAACAAGCAGCGATGTGTTTCTTACGTTGTCCATGTCTTTCGCGCTGCGTCTGCATTCACCAACACAAGCCAACTACGGCACATAAATTTCACACGCTGTACAATTTACCTTTTCTGCTTTGCTTAGTTACTGCGCTACGCTGCCTGTGGACACAAGTAAGTCTTCACAGAGGGAGTTGACTCTTTCTCGTGCCTCCACAACGGTCTTTGTCGGTACTTGGAAAATTAGCGAAATGCGAAGCAATGCTCTCGCTGGATTTGACAGTAAACGGCAGAGTAGCACAGGGACCCCAAGACTGTCGTGCTTCTGTTCGTAGGTGGTTGCAGAAACGCCTGGTCTAGCTCCCGTGCAATACTTTGTAGACAATAGCATCCACGAAGAAAAGCAGTTGGAATTTTCTAACAGCGGTGTAGCCTGGGTCTGGGACATGCACTGCATTTGCCAAACGCGCTTGCACTGACTGTACTACTCGGTTTTAGGCGGAGTGTCTAAGTTTAGGTGGAATAAACGTGGAGGATGAGGAGAACAGAGAGAGAGAGAGATGAAAGCTAGGGATGTCAACCAGGTGCCCAAGTGTGAGTCCGATATGCTACCCTATATGGAGGGAAGGGGGTTAAGGGATGAAAAGAAGAGAGAGTTATCCCTGCCAACACACGGGGCTGCCCATCACGTCTGCATTTGATCACTGAAGCCGCTAGATTTCATTAGTCACGCGCCCCTTCGTATCATTACACTGTACTGATGCGAAAATAAACATCATTGTCATTTTTATTGATTTGTCAGCCTGTGGAGCACGGGGCCATGGCCCAAGAATCTCTGTCTCGGAAAATGGTATGCGATCAAGCCTGCTCAACTATGTCTGAAGTCTGTCGCGTTCGACGTTAAAGCGACGACAAAAACACGGTGCGTGCTCGATTGTCTCTCTAGAGTTACAGGAGCCGCACATGGGAGAGTCTGCCATTTCAATAACAAATCTGTAGAATTTGTTAAATGCCACCCCTAACAAGCGGTGTCATAGTAAATCTGCATGAATTCTGGGAAGGTGCGGTGGTACTTGCAGCTTAAATCTTTGTATCGACAATCAGTCTTTGTAGGAGACCGTTCAAGACACGCCGGGTTTTCCAAGAAGTTTACGTTTTGGTTTGAGCTAGCAGGCTAAGGCCCCTCGCCGCGTCTGTTCGGGACAAGGGGCACTGTAACGTAAAACTATTCCAATCTGTTTTTATCCCAATCTCCTGACGTCAAGCTTACGTAACCAACGACGCAAGCATCGGGCAGTTCCCCGCAGCGTTGTTTCAAAAGCCTAATCAAATGACGTCTTCGTTTATAGCAGGGCCGTTATTTTACTTTCAGAGCGAATACCATAATCTACATTGAGCGGTTTCTCTTATCTAATTGGCTGACACGAGGCGAGGAACACGCTCAAGTGGAGAGGGTTTTGATGGGTCCGAGTCAGCACAGCGAAAGCAGATAACCGGATGAGAAGGGTGGTGCCAGCGTCTGCGATTGGTCCGCTTTCCCTTACTTAGCTTGCGGTGGCTGATCGAAAATCGCGGCTGCGTGCAACGGAAGGTTAAGAATGCCGCTAAAATGCATCCTCAGCAAGAAAGAGTTGGCAGAGTGATGTCGTATACGTTCCGAAATGGCTCGATAACGTTTTACTGCCACGTAAAAATGTTCAATATACGCAAATAAACCATGTTCATCGGCAGGTGCGAGTAGCGAGTGCCTGAGCGATCGGCGGGCAGCCATCTTCTATTCCTTTTGGAACGGGGCACTGCCCCACTTTTCAGAAAAAAAAATCAGTTTTGTTCGACACATTAATGCGCATTTAATGCATACACATCACTTTGGCGCGGTAAGTTTTCTCGGTTTTATGACGTCGCGTGACAGACGGGCGAAGTGAGCGCAACCAAAGAACGCTTGACCAACAGCAGAGGGCTAATGGGGAAAAATGCGTGGAATCAGAAATAATTATGTTTCTTTAGTTTGGTGTAATCATCATGCTTGATCAGTGTGCACGTATCATATCAAATGGCGCGTTTTCGCCATTTTTGTGACGTCTCGTGACAAACAGGCGAAGTGGGGGTGGTCCGAAAATATTTCGACCAATCGTGGAGGAATTATTGCAGAATTGGAATAGGAAATTTTGGAGTAGCTTTACGTTATAGCGCGTAGGGATATAGAAACTGTCTAAGTTTTTTTTTCTTTATTTTGTGGGTTGACCGGGCAGCGCCAGCATAGTCGTTACCGACGATGCCATGCAGATATCCAGCAGCCATCGAACGATGATATCATGTTCAATACAGAGGACTTGATGGAGAACTTCTCTTACATCAGGTACCAGTTGCTCACGAGCTCTGCGCGGTAATTATGACTGCAAATTCTGAATTGCTGCCTTAGAGTCGCACAATACTACTCACTTTCGAGGTTGTATTGGTAGGATATCATATATAGCATCACTAAGAGCGGCAACTTCTGTTCCCGTAGATGTCGTCATATGGGACACCTTCAACTCAATTGTAAGACGCTTCCGGCTGCAGGCCAATGAAAACCTTTAAAAAGTCATCCGTGTAGGTCACGTGCTAGTATTAATGTCATCACTGGCCACGTCCTATTCGAGACACACGGGCATCGGTTCAATTCGACGGCCAGCATCTCGCGGAATGCCAACTTCAGCAAACAAAAAACATTGGGCTCTCGGGTTATTCCTTCTCAAATAGCTGCTGTGTGGCAGGATCTCGGGCGTTCTACTGATTTTTACGCCAAATTCAGGTTTCCGAAATTGTGTCACGCGTTAGAACTTGTACCGCGAATAATGCAAAAAAATCGCGTACAATTGGTTACTTGAGAAAGCAGCCGAATTACGGTGAGCGCTACTAGGTAAAAAAAAAAGTCATCAATAAATTCCAAAAATTACAAACGAAATGTATGGAATACAGGTATTTTATTACGTGTAATTCGTTTGGTACATGATTGCCCCGAAGCAAATTTGACACTCTGAAGCTGTCGATGGTGAGAAACACTGCCCGTTTCCTTCTCTAGAACCTTGAAGCTCTTAGAAAGGTATATGAGTTCCGCTACTGTGCACGAAATCAACATGTTCGCGCAAATTCTGGCCTGGAAACTTTTGGTTTAGACAGTACGTACGCATAAAAACCACAAAACATTGAACTCTTACTTCATGATTTTTTTTTTCACGTGAAAAAGTTTGACAAAGCTTTGCATATGGCTGAAACGCTTATACGAACCAATTTTCTTAAGAAATGCATGGTTGCAATTTCATGAACACTTGTTGCGTATCATATATGCTACGCCATGCAGTTACAGGTATACATTACAATCATATAGAAAGATGTTTAAATCGGAGTAAACCTGCAAAAAAAAGGCATTACAACCATTCAAAGAAATTTGAAACTTTGCTGTAATAAGTAGAGTGTATTTCTCGCCACCCCGTTTGTTACCATTTTCTTTAAAATACTGGTAAAAAATATCATCCTTGACTGACTAATTATCGCTCCAGTATCTAAGCTGTATCCTTGTACACTTCATTTTATGTGAATTCTTGCTTTATGTAGGCTTTCAGAGTTTTACACTTGCCAAAATAATGCCTTCTTCCTCTTTCTTTGGGTGTTCATTTTTGCCGCTGTTGTGATGAGCTCTTGGAACGCCGCTAGCCCCACGCTAAGGGTGCTATAACGTAGAGCTATTCCACACATTTCTATTCCAATTCTGCAAATAGCCCTTCACGATTAGTCAAAAAATGTTCGGGCCATCCCCATTTCGCCTGTCTGCCACTCGACTACACGAGAGCCGCGAAGGCGCCCCATCTGCTTTGACATGTACACATTGGTTATGCATAATTAGGCCAGACAACAAAAAAAAAAAATTGTTTCCAATTCGACACTTTTTCTGACCACGAGGAGTCACCGCGTCAAAGTGACGTGTACGCGTAAAATATGCGTTATTATGCCGAATAAAAGTGCGTATCTGAATTTTAGAACAGTTGTCACTGCAGTCCTTTTCTTACGCTCCTTGTTTGACTTTTTCGAGCACGTCTATAAACTAAGCGTAGGCAGCGCCAACTAAAAGGCATCAACATCATCTCCTTGAACTTAGTTAGCAAAAACATCAATCAATCAATCAATCAATCAATCAATCAATCAATCAATCAATCAATCAATCCTACGTGGCATTGATTCTCTAAGCTTATTGGTGGGGCGCATACCCTTGCATGATGCACTTCATTGTCACTCATCTGCATGATCGATGCTTGCTTCTGTCGTTTGACTTCCACGTTCTGGCTTTTCCAGTTGTCCTTACTACCGGGCACCTCTAGGCTTCCCTTCTCGCTGCTGAATTTTGCCGTTTCTTCTTTTCTATGGGGCGGGGGGGGCGTCCTTTGCAGCCGTCACGCTCATATCGATGTGCGCTCCGGGCCTTGGTCTCACGTCTTGTGAAACTGGACGTTGTTATTCTTGCTTGACCGTAAAGCGATCAGATATGCAACTTCGAGCATTGCCGCACGCTATCGCCTGACTCCATGGCAGTGATGTGGATTCCGATGGTAGGCGGTGTGTGACGCGATGGAACCGCTGCCGAAGACTTTCCCCAATTGCGAGCTTGGCGAATCAGCAGCTGTCGAACTCTGGACGAGCGCTGCTTCTTCTGCCATGCCTCACTGGGTTCATGTTCTTTTTTTAATTGCGATAGCGAATTGATCATTCCTTCGATCTGTCACCGGGAAGCTCTTTGTTACGGGAAAAAAAGGAAAAGAAAATGCATAGCTCTAGGCGAGATTCAATTTCAAGGCTATCCGGCATCAAGGAGGTATAAGTTTATCGAAGAGGGTGGGTAGTAAGAGCATTTCACGCAGCTGGGCGCATGGTCTCTCTCTCTCTATCTCTCTCTCTCTCTCTCTCTCTGTGTGTGTGTGTGTGTGTGTGTGTGTGTGTGTGTGTGTGTGTGTGTGTGTGTGTGTGTGCGTGCGTGCGTGCGTGCGTGCGTGCGTGCGCGCGCGCGCGTGTGTGTGTGGAGCCACATTACTGGCGCTATTAACAGCAAACCTGAAGCAATCATCAAAGTAAGTGTCATGTGACGAACAGTTCACGCATAGTATTTGATACGGTATCAGCACATCGTAAGTAACATAAACGCTTTGTCAACTGCTTGCGTAAACACATTTATCAGATGAAACAGGCCTTGTCCTGGGATATATCGCTGTTACATATTGTTTGCTTTCAGAAGCACCATCTCTCGCAGCCTATGTTTCTTTCTTTTTTTTAATTGCTCCCTCTGTTGTACTACATCACCGCCTATAACGTGAGACGCTGAGCACCCGCCCCGAACGCTCTCGCCAGAAAAATGTGTTAAGGCCATCTCTCGGATCTCCGGCTAATAACGGGCACACGCGGCGAACTTCACACGCCGCACAGCTTGACCTGCACTGCTGTCTCACTAAGGAATGTAATCAAATCGTGCCAGAACCACGATATCACTATGCGGCATGCAGTACTTGGGGACTCGGGATTAATTGTGACCACGTGGGGACCTTTAACGTGCGCCCTATACGCTGTTAGACGAGCGTCTTTGCCATCCTCCCCCATCGGAATGCGGCCGCCGCGGCCGGGATCGCACCCGCGACTTCGAGCTCAGCAGCGCAACGTCACAGCCAATGAGCTGTCGCGGCGGGTCGTACTCGTAACTAGCGAAAGCGAACCGAATTTTCGCGCCTGCGCGTAATTGAACGATGTCTTTGAATCGAGCGCGCTCCCCCACACACGTCCATGCGAATCTCTCACGCGCGAAGCGATTCCCCTAGCTCGGAGAAATCTGCCGAGTTTCAAGATGCGGGAACGGCGCGGGCAAAGGGAACTTCCGGTGCAGGGGCCAGAGGGCGCTCGCGTGAGGAAGCGGTTCACGGCGGCGCTGGGGGAAGACGCGCTCTGCTCCGTTCGATCCGGTTCACAGGTCAAGTGGGTTAGCGCGAACGAGCGCGCGCGCGTGCATTCAGATAGAGCGTGAGTCGTCACGCTGCGCGCTCTCAATGCGACCCCCCCCCCCCTCCACCCCATTCCACCACCCACCCCTCCGCGTTGGTGCCGACGGCGGCGTCAAAAACTCGAGGCTCGCCCGGATGAAATGCTTTCTTCGGTCGCACATGCGGGTGCCGTCAGGGACACGCCTGCTGAGCCCTCATCGTCTCTTTCGTGCACCGCGTGCCGTTTAATTGCGTTCAGCGTGCGGCAAAACTAGAAGCTTGTGCTTGGCGCTCGTTTTTCCCTATTTGGAGACTAGGGAAGGTGCTCCGAGTGAACTCCTTCTTTATGGTAACGTCCCGCTGACGGCGAATGGGGCCCGTAGGCACTTGGAAACAGATTTGAGAGAATAATCATGTTGCCGTGCATGAAAGAAGATGGAGAATACCTACGGCGGTGTGATGATACAAAAGACGACAGCGATATCTCTTGACTGCGCGAGCCGTGGGTTCGCCTTCCACGTCGCAGCACAGAAATAATGAGGCGCAGCGTTATGTGAGGTTATTAGACAATTTTGTGCACCAGCGTCCTCGCGTGTCGTCGTATGGGCAGGTTGCAAGTGCTAGGCGGCGCCCCGTCTTTCCGACCCCTAGCGCCATCTGACGAATAGTTGCGCGAATGTGGTAGGATTACTCACGGCGTCAGCAGCCCGCACTGCGTGTTTGGCGTGCTGTCAAACGATAGCGATGGCGCGAAACAGCGTGCCGATATTAATTTTAGCCGGGTTTCGGGGAATTACAAGATCTTCATAGCTTTTTCCGTGAAAGGAATTTAGGGAAAGGAAGCCGTCTGTTTGAAGTGGGGCACGTCTACGACGTGAGGGAAGTGTTGAACTCGCACTGATCGGAAGCGACTGCTAGGTTTATTCCGCAAACAAAAAATAATTCACCAGCGAGATGCGTGAAGCTCAGCGTAATTTACTTCGTTATCTACGGTGTGGACGCATAAAATTGCAGGCGAAATTGATTCTTGAAGATCGGCGACAGCAAACAAATCCTAGCGGGGAGCTGCGATTGCCGTGCTGGCATCGCAGGGAAGTGCAAGGACGCCGCGGTAGTTTCCCTGTACATACATGACGGCAAATACGAATCCAAAACATCTCATCCAAGAACGTGGGGCGTATGAACGACTCGTAAGACCTACCAGAGGTATTCTAACGTTGCTCTCCCCAAACACAAAAAAAGGGGATGAATTTATCAGTTGTGTAAGACTACGCTGAGAAAATATTTTCGCCCAAGTTACTGGAAGTGCGATACTTTTATGTTGCGATTTTTCAGTGCGTGCAAAGGAGGTTCCAATAAACCAAGTTGTCAAAAATTTTGGTGATCTCATCTGCACCTTCGTTGATATGCTGCCATGGGCGCAGAAGAGTGTATGCCAGCTCAGCCGGCTGCAACCCCTCCTCAAATCTCTCAGCAAGCCCTAGCGCTGTTTGAATGGGAGAGGATTGGGAAAGAGTTCCACGGCTTTACTGCGGTACAGTGTAGGAACAAACTACTTTGTTTGATGCATATCCTGGTACGTACTGCAGGCAGTAGCGTAGCAAGGGGGGGGGGGGGGCGGCGTGGGCTCCGGGTGCAAGGGGCCAGTAGGGGGGGGGGGGGGTCATATACGTCTGGAGACACACAGAAATTGTTGATATCCTCGCCTTCCTCCAATAAACCCGGGGGAGGGGGGGGGGGACAGAAGACCTATGGGCCCCGGGTGCCAGACGACCTAGCTACGCCACTTACTGTAGGTGTCCCGTTGCTGCCATCATTGCTGTAAAAGCAAAGAATTCAGCGTTATAACGCACTTGGCATAACGCCGGAACTTAAAACAGCTTATGCCGTCGGACGAGCGCTATCCAGTGTTGACGCCGTTCTGCTTCATACGGTCGGCTTGGTAACCTGTAAAACTTTGTTCCTCGTGAGCTGGTGTACGCGCTGTTGCAGCCCACTACTCAACAGCTCGGGTTGCACTTCGGCTTTGCTCAGAAAAGGCAACCGCTACGCGCGAAACAGTGCACATACAGGCTTTCCGAACGCAAGCGGGCCGGTCGTATCCTGCCGGTTCTGCGCTCGCCGCCGCGAGGGGCGCCCTAGTAGGCGCGGGAACTACGTTCGCAACCTGCCTATAAGCGAGAAAAAGGCTTCCGCGAATATCCTCCAGCCGCCAGCTTTTCGGCCTGAGCAGCGTGCTGACAGTGCGAGGCCAACCGTTATGGTCACAGTAAAGCCCGCGTAGTCAGCGCGCGAATAAGCGTACTTGCAATTCGTTTCGCCGTCTCGTGTGAGCGGGAATAATGGTGAAAGAAAGAAAGAAAGAAAGAAAGAAAGAAAGAAAGAAAGAAAGAAAGAAAGAAAGAAAGAAAGAAAGAAAGAAAGAAAGAAAGAAAGAAAGAAAAGAAAGAAATGGGCAGTAACATCCGACGTTGATCGTCAATGTTGGCGAATATAGCCGAACTCTTCAAGATATCTATTCACTTTATGAAAGGGTAACTCCGGCGTTTCTTTTTATCATATCAGGATATTGTCATTTTCGAATGGCTTTTACAGTCCTGTCACCGGTAGTGTGGTTCAATTTGCTTAGAAATTCGTCAATAATTTTAACTAACCAATAAACGACATACCGAAACCCAAACTGGTAGCTGCTTGCTGGGAAGTCCCGATGAGTCAATGACGTCAGATCTTACACTACCGTAATGTAAACACGCAGTACACGTGGCACTAACGCCAAAGACGTGAAGCTGATGATGTCTCCTGGCGACACGGGGAGCCTTTACAGCGTGTCCGAACTACACAGCGGCGATTTAAGCGGTGATTTAAGCGACGATTTCAGAGACAGTCGCGGTGTAGTCTCTGACGTTACAAACACAGGGTGGCCACTAGAAAGTCATGAGTCGGGAACGCAACCAATCTAAAGTTCATCTTCAGGAAAACTAAATGACTTGCAGCCATATAGTTTGGCGCAGTTAATCGCAGTGCAAAAGAGAAAATACATTCAAAATTTTACTAAGATCAGGGGACGTCGAAATATTACCGTAGTTGCCCTTGAAAGGGATGCGGCTCTTTATGGCTTATACTTGTTGCGGTGAGGATACTTAGATCAGGACAGAAGAATAGCACAAACGACGGGATTTTTTTTCTTCTGTCCTGATCTTTGCACCCTGCTATTTACACATTCAAGCATGAACCAACTAGCCCAAGCAAGAGTTTTACTTGAGGATACTTAGGTAGCGTTTGTTCTTTCATTGCGTAATTCCGTAGCGAACAAAGCCGTTAGTATCTGTAACAGCAGTAGCAGTAATAGCGGTGGTATAAGTGGACACCGTACGCGTCTCAATTAAAGGGCTGCAATAGTCGGCGTTCGGGAACGAACGAGCCCCACTATTCGGCTGCGCGAGTGCGCATGCGTTATATACGGCGCGGT
Organism: Dermacentor albipictus; assembly: GCF_038994185.2. Lineage (NCBI taxonomy): Eukaryota > Metazoa > Arthropoda > Arachnida > Ixodida > Ixodidae > Dermacentor > Dermacentor albipictus. The sequence continues at coordinate 422,753,888 of NC_091821.1, forward strand.
GTCTTTGTATCAGCGGTGCAAATCCGGCTTGCGACCACTAATCATCGACCACGAAAACGGGCGAGAGAGCCAAAGAAAGCCGTTCGCTCTAAAAATTATGAACAACCCGACTTCTCGCCGCGAATGCCCAACGTGCATGCGTAAAGAAAAGAAGAAAAAAGAGAGAGACTTCTTTGCGACGCTATCAGGCGATTCAGCGATAAATCCTTGTCGCTCCTCTAGACTGGCTACCTAACAACTGGCCGCTGATTTTGTACATTGTAGCATTTTTCTCTCTCTCTCTCTCAGCTTACTCACCTACAGTCGTGGCTTCATTGCAAGACGTTAAATAATTCCTTCGGTTACGGCGTACGCATTTGTGGATGCGACTTGTTCTTGCCAATTTTCTCCAGTGGTTGGGCCCAAGGAAGAAAAAGGTTACATGGAGCGTTTACACGGCCGCATTTAAATGGTGTGGAAATGCAAAAGCGCTCGTGTAGTTAATTTAGGCGTACGCTTAAGAACCCCACGTGGTCAAAATTAATCCAGGCATCCCTCACTACGGCCTGCCCCGTAACCAGAGCGACGCGTTGGCGCCAATAGCCACACAAAATAATTGGAACCATTCTCGCAAAGCCTGCACCCAATTGATTAACCTGTGCGTGTGCTCCGAGTCAGCGTTTCGATTCATATTTCATAAAACAACCCGACATGATGGACCAGACGCTAAAACTTGCGGGAAAGGATTACACTGAAATTGCGACTATTCACTATAATACTCAAAAGACAATTTCCATGACCTTGAATTTTTTCCCAGTGTACACTCTTAGGCAAAGTTACACCCTTTGGCTTGCCCCTTCTGCCACACAACGATAATCTTCATCTGCCTTGATGCGTTTCCCTTCTTTAACGCTGCGAGCCCGGAACTTTCCGGTAATGAGCGGCACACGCGTTATCAGCATTGAACAGTTTACACCGTTTGGAGTGACCCTTCTGATAACGCGCGTACCGTTCGTTACCGGAAAGTACCGGGCTCCCAGCGTTAAAGAAAGGAAACGCATCAAGGCAGATAACGATTATTGTTGTGTGGCAGAAGGGGCAAGCCAAAGGGTGTAACTTTGCCTAAGAGTGTAGTCCACTGCTCCTCGGAAAATAGTCACGCAACTGGGACACTTAACAGATCTTAGATTTCCTCTGTAAACGGGCCATATAGCTGCAGGAATTCTCAAAGTAATTTCGTGCCGATTTTCCGAGCAGATGAAACTTCACTGCGGAAAAGATTGGAGCGGACAAATTCTGATATTTGAGAAGTATGTAGCACGTGTATATTATTATTGTAGCATGCAAATTCTAATTTAGCGCATTAATGTGGGTAACAATCACAAAACCTTGCATTCTTGCAGCATTACAGAAGCGTCGAAAACAGCCTCAAGGCATTTTTCGTACTACTTTTCTCTCTTTTTTTTTTGCAGGAAGTTCTGGTGAAGTGACCGCAAGTGTTTTCCAACATATGTGAAGAATGGGGGTAATGAACACCATAATGATTTATTCAAGAACATCTCTAGGTAACGTCTTGGTATACCGACTAGGTCAAGCCAAGATACTGCACGTGACTGATCGGGTGTTTACCTTATCTTACCTTACCTTTACCTTGCCTTTTTTACCTTATCCCTTGAATAAGGTAAAAAAAAAAAGGTGGCGGCATTCTTCCCCTCCTTTTCCGACTCCCCTCGTAGCGCTCGCCTTCCATCGCCGGTCGCACCTCTCAGGTTGGCCCTGAGGGTAAATAAATAAATAAATAAATAAATAAATAAATAAATAAATAAATAAATAAATAAATTTTGATTGCTGCGACCGCGCTCCGCAGCACTGAATGAGATCGCTGCGATATCGGTATTCGCAATTACATGTTGTTGTCGTGATTTGGGGGCTGCGCATTGAGATAAACAGCAAGTGTCATGTCGCCGACGGGAGTAGTAGTAGTAGTAGTAGTAGTAGTAGTAGTAGTAGTAGTAGTAGTAGTAGTAGTAGTAGTAGTAATAATAATAATAATAATAATAATAATAATAATAATAATAAAAGAAAACAGTTTGTGCGGTCGACAGCGCGCGGACGCTCGCGCGCAAGTTTCCGCATAAACGACGCCACCACGTGACACCGTTCCCCCAATAGGGAGGCGCGGGAAGAAAAAAGAAAGCATGCTTTCTTTTTGTAGAGTCGTGAACAACATTATCTTAGTCGGGTCCTGTTATATAGCGCACCTGAATATTTTTAAGCCTTGTCTAAAGTTAGCTAGTACACCCCGTATGCCCGACCTCTAACGCGATAGCTTTAAGGGCCCCGTGTCGCAGAAAATCCGGTGTTGGCGTCGGCGAAGTTGCCCGTGAGCGAGAATTCCCGTATATATTTAAATATATGTATGCTACATGCCACGCCTTGCTATGTGGCATGCGGTATATGCGGGTTACATTGCCACACCATTCTATCGCTAAACTTGCTCATAACATTCTTGGCAAAGTTATCTCTCGGAATATTGAGAATGCAGCCCACAAACAAATGTCATGAAACAACACACCAACAGCGCGTGCCTGTTACGTTCAAATCTTCTCAGACTTAAATATTAGAAGTGCGCAGCAATAACAGAAACCTGAAAATGATAAAGTTTTTTTTTTTTTTGCCCCTGCTGCGCACTACCTCTGGAATCGGCCCACGTAAGAGGTCGCGTTTCTACCAGAAAGCTCGCCCCCCCCCCTCCCCCCCTTCGTACATAGCGTTCCCTGCCAGCGTTTCCCGGTAAACATTACGGTGTACATAAGCAGCAGTTGCCGAGAAGCGTTACAAGCAGTCAGGGATCTTTAAATGATATCGCGTTCCATTCTTAGAGGCGAAGCTTAAGCGTCCTCCATTTTTTTAATTATCTCTAACGCACACGGACATTTTACGTACTTATAAGACCGCTTGGCATTTAGTGTTTAGGGGTTTCAGTATAAAGGTCTAACACCTATATTGGTGCTATGTCATAGGTGTTAAATACGAACTCGGCAATCTCGCAAAGGGCAACCAAATTAGCGCGTACGCGCTTAGCTTACTCAGAGTTGCGCTAAAGTGACAGTAATTCACACACACACACAAAAAAAAAAATGCGTATACAGTACTGCTCGCACCTTTTGTAAAAAAGATGTCGTGGTTTCAGCACTTAAGATATGTGAGTGACTCGTTCTGACAGGCCAACCTGTGTGCCCCATACGGTCAGACAAGTTTTATTTCCTTTTTTGTGAGATGTACGAGCGAGATGATGATGATGATGAAAGCTCTATTTGTCCCTATATATGAACGCCACACCCCTATTACATGGTGTTTTTCTGCAGCATAACTCCAGCGCTCACTGGATCTGTGTCGCAAGAACAGTTTGATGTTGTTACATCTGCTCTTATTTGTGGCTCGCTTAGCTGAGCGACTGGGTGGCGTGATTCACTCACGCAGGATCGACTGGGGCTGCGAGGCATGGTTAAATTTAGTGCTCGAACTACCCCAACCAAGAGCTCAACTAGCATGCGGTGGAGCAGTGTTTCGTTGCTGTGGTCCTTTGGATTGATTGATTGACTGATTGACTGATTGATCGATTGATCGATTGATTGATTGATTGATTGATTGATTAATTAATTTTGACATACTTTTTTAAACAAGACAAGGATTTCAAGAAGCGCAGTAGGAGAAGCCTCTGGGTGAATTTTGACCACTTGGCGATATTTAAAATGCACGGTGGTGGCGCGCTAGGAAGCCGAACCTGGGGAACTACCCAAGACGGGGTAGTTGGAGACGGGCAAGTCGTCTCACGTGGTGCAAGTGAACGCTGACGTATCTTATCGAAGGAGATAGGAAAAGTGAGACGGCTGTCGGGTGTGTGCACTCCTCCATTCACTTGGCGAAACGCTTTCTCTGGAAACAGCTTCCGGCTTGTTTCGGACGAAGGGGGATGTGTAACATGTGCATGCTGCCGAATCGTATTGCGGTGATGCGCCAAGAAACGCGATACGCTACTGTCGCATTTATAAAAAAGGCGACTGCGATCAGATAAGGAATTCCATCATCTCCTTGAGCGGTGACGGGCTATATACATACGTGATGAGTGCACCAACAGGCATGGGCACTGGCGATGCCTTTTTTCCATCGCCACGTCGTGTTTAGAAAATGAGTACAACGTTCACCCTGTTCTGCTGCCTTCTGTCTTCTCTCTTAATGGCGCGGGAAAATAGCCTGTAAGATGAAGACGTAGGACCGAATCATGTGACACGTCACCGGGGTAATTGGGGATCGCTAGCAGAGGCATTCGTCCTGCAAGTGAATATAATGTATTGACGATCATGACATTGATAATGATGATCGCTACGACGACGATGAAATTTCAGCTTTGCTCCGTTGCGACTGATGCTACTGTCCGACTGAAGCGAGACTGCTGAAGCACTGAGAATTCTCGTGCGCGCTGGAGGTGCCAGGAGGCGAATGCGCCCGTGGACGACGAGTAATTCTGAATGTACCATTGGAAGGTGAAGATAAATTTAGTTTGGGGTAGGACGGGCTAATAATAGATACGCGAAAATCAATAGATAGATAGATAGATAGATAGATAGATAGATAGATAGATAGATAGATAGATAGATAGATAGATAGATAGATAGATAGATAGATAGATAGATAGATAGATAGATAGATAGATAGATAGATAGATAGATAGATAGATAGATAGATAGATAGATAGATAGATAGATAGATAGATAGATAGATAGATAGATAGATAGATAGATAGATAGATAGATAGATAGATAGATAGATAGATAGATAGATAGATAGATAGATAGATAGATAGATAGATAGATAGATAGATAGATAGATAGATAGATAGATAGATAGATAGATAGATAGATACCGAACTGGCGGGCACTCGACATCCGGTATGCTTTCAGACGCAGCCATATTCAGGCGATGTATTTTCTGCGTACATGATTGATACAAGGCATAGGGAAAGTTTACTAGCCGGGCCCCGTAACTGCACTCAAAGCATAACATACATATTCCCGCAGCGCGCTACCAAGGCACGGAACGGCGCGCGACAACCATTGTCCGCACGCGCGCTTCTCCAAGTGCGGACCTCTTTTCCTGCAGCTGGAGCAGCGCTGAACTCAACTGAGGGCGGACGGTTAGGAACAGGTGAATCTGCGCGCACTAATAGAGCACCAGAGTGAAGAATCGTGTCGCGCCCGTTAGCACTGCAGAAGAACGCCGTTCCCGTTGTCCTGCACGGGGGCCACCGGGCGGCATGCCGGCGGTCCTCTGCCAGCCGCCGGCGCTTCGGAGCTTCGCAGTGGCCGCTGCATGGTCAGGCCGCGGCGGCGGACGGGCGGGGCGTTTATTTATTGTCTCGCTCGGTACTCTCCCCCCTCCTCTCTTCAACTCGCTCTTCGGCTCAAGCGGAAGAGCTTTTATCGGCCTGGCTGTTTCAGGAACGGGCCGCCTCCTCTGCTGCGGTGGCAGCAGCAGCCGAGTGCGATAAACACACGCGGGACCATGCTGCAGCTTCGTTCGAATGAGTAGAGCGAGACAGGAAGACGATGAAAAGAAGAAAAAAAGAAAGGAGGAAGGAAAGATGGCACGAAATATAAAGAGCATTGGAAAGAACGAACGCAAATGGAGAGAGAAATGGGGGGGAGGGGAGCGCCCCACTGTTTTCTTCGCTTATGCGCGGCGATGGAGTAAGAGGGCACGGCACCCACGTGCAGTATATATACCGAACGAGCATTTTACCAGCGTTAGCGATGTACTTTAGGCGGGCGGCCGTCTACCGACGGGGGTATACATACTGCATGTATCGACAACCGCTTCTCTATATACGCGAATGCCAAAGGGAGGCTTCGAAGTACTGTAGAGTGGCTGGCCCTTCCTCTTCCTTGCCCGCTGTTCCCCCTCTGCTCTTTACACACGTTCTTTGTAGGCTCTTTTTTTGCCGTTTTATTTGTTTCGGAGTATATATCTCGAAGCGGCGCTGAGGTTAAGGAAAGCAAACGGGAGCGACCGGAGGCGGCTATAGCGATCTCGCGGAAATGCTGCCAACAGAGCGGGGTTTCGAGACCGCAAGAGCCGGCTTTTCGGTTGAACCGGGTGGGCGGACGTACGTACGGCGGGGTTGCTGCGAGAAGATGCCGACGGATCGAAGCGACGCTCGCGCATACCGTCGGGTTCTCTTTCTCTACGACCTTCAGTGCGGGATTTAGGAACGCACGTTGTTTGCTGTGTACGGAGAAATTTTTTAGCGCACTGGTCGAGCCATATCCCGTGTAAGCTATACACGTCGCGATGTCTGTCTCGTCAATGTGGTCGAACTGAGGAACGAATGTCTTAACCGACAGAGATAGTGCCTGACCGGAAGTCACACTCCAATGGATTCGCCCAATCCTGCGAAAGTAGCGATAATCAAAAGTTCGCGCGTAAGTAAACCGTAACGTCTTTGCCACAGTCCAACGCGGTTGAAGTTTCAGCAGGGTGTCAGAAACCAGGGCACCGGAGAAAAATGTCAAAATATAAAGACTGCATTCATTGGTAACACACGTTTTCTTCTCGCAACTAACCATTCAACCGTAATTTAGTAACGTTTCCATACGAATTAATACGTACTACGATGGGCGTCGTATGCACCTACAATATTACGCAAGCTAGCCCGTGAAGTTGAGCGGCTCCAGTCTCTCACGCCGTCTCGGTTTATGAGTCCCTAGGGCACGTGAAAGTTTTCTTGTTTTTGCACGCTACCTTTACTCCATCTGTGCCTCCCCCCGTACAAAAAATTATTGTTGACATTCAATTTCTTTAATACTGAGCCTCTAGAGACGTGAATCAATTTTTTTACATAAAAGCTACCGCGTTTATATTTATAATTTCGTAAGGGCAAGAGCAAACTTTGCCCGTGAGCATACACCAAGCTAATTTCACACGCTGATCTAATGCTTTCATTCATCACAAGCGTCGCCACTTCTGCGGTATACTGAGCATTTTACTTTTGTTATTTTAAATCTTAAATGACGTCCAAGTCAGTTTCGTACACAGCTGGTGCGGAAGCCACATATGCCAAAATTGCACGTGTGATTTGATACACTACACTCGCACACAAGCCAAGCCTGCCGTAAGGCACGCATGCGCGGGTGGGGTTTAAGGAAGCTCGTCTTTAAAGGGAAGCTGAAGCGGTTTTCAATTTCCATGAATTGCTGGGATTGGGAAGAACAGACCTAATAATTTACGGTTCCGAAATTTTTTTCTTCGTTTTGTTAATATAAGGGGCGGAAATCGCTTTCTAAATCACCCCCGCGGACACGCCCCCATCGCTTCCCGGAGCGCCGGGTGAGGAGGTTACCAGAGGAGAGAACCGGCGAGAGTGACGTCACTGGCGGGGACCGAGCTGCCGGACCGGCGTGCTGGCATGCGCTGGCATGCCTCTTTCCGTCCTGCGCTTTACTGAACGACGCTACGAGAGATTTGCCGCCGCCGCCGCTCACGTTTGTTTTGCGATTTTCGTAAACTGTTCTTTCCTTCTGTGCTGCGTGAGTGCCTACAGCCAAGGGCGCCCAACATGCCCTCATTCTGTGCAGCAATCGGCTGCGCGAACACACGCGGGCGAGACGATGTGGTGTTTCACAGGTTCCCGAAGGACAAGAAGCTTGCATCGCAGTGCGGTGAGGAGAGATAAGTTCGTGCCGACGAAATCAACTGTGCTGTGCTCGGACCATTTCCGCTATAGCCGGATAGCCTTACGACAAATGCGGAAACGCGTTGTTGCTAGCGTTGCTATACTCCGTTTCATACATCAGGTGCAACGCTGTGGAGGCTTGAGATACTTCTTGCAGTGGCTGCGTTCGCACTTAGAAAAAGTTCGGTGTTTCTTGACCCGATTTTTGAGAAAACGTTTCATATATAAGCTCAGTTCTGAATGAAAAAAAAGAATTTACCCATAGAAACAATCCGTGTACTTATACGGCTGCTAACACGTTCTTTTAAATCAATTTTCTTTTCGGCATTCTTTAATTGCAGCCCGTCGCGGCAGCTTCACGTGCATGCTCGCGCGAGCAAATGCCGCTGGCACGCTGCGAACCATAGACAGAAACGCGCGCAGTAATAAATTTTGGTAACCGGACTTCGTGCGTAGCTTCCACAGCGTTGCACCTGAGGTATAAATTGGAGTATAGGCTTGCCTAGTGACATTCGACGTACGGTTGCAGTTATCATGTTTACCACACGGCGGTGCTAAAACTGCCTAATATCTTTATGTCAACACTAGCATGGAGCGCGCATACCGATTCTTGATCGAGCCACAATCGCAAAGTCGTCGAACCATATTCTGAATATTGCACATATAATCCCCCTGACCATCTCGATCTGGATGTGTATGATAAGCAACTTCCATGACTGTACCTCGCAGCACTGCATGTGCGCGCTTTGAAACGCGGCACTTATGTTCGCGATCGTGTATCAACGCTCAGAAAACCACGGGACTTCAGACAAGCAGCGGCAAGGTGCTTTACATCGCGGAATTGTATCCGTGTTTACAATCTAATGAGAAGTTAGTGCTTCGGCATTCTTCCAGCAGCAAGTTCCCAGTGACACTTTAGCGCATTTTTTCTCCCGTCATTGGAACGTGCAGCTACATGAAAAAAAAAAAGCATACGTAACAGCTAAGATTTCCAGCGCGCGAGAAGGTGTACACATCGCTCTCGCTTTTGGCACACTCAACATCGTCGTTGCCGCCGTTGCCGCCATCGTTTTCCGTACCGGCTGTCGGTTCGAACATGTATGGCGAAAATACAAGCTGTCCGAGACAGCGAAAACATTCCATAATGCTTACAACTCAGCTATGCAGCCAGAACAGAACAGCGTGCTACGCTCTCAAACGGCGGCGCCGTCCGGAGACTGCCGCCACTGACGTCACAGCGGCTCCGACCAATCACGGGCAACAGCGGCGTTCGCGCGATACCCTGAGGCGCTGGTGCGCGTTTTCATGAAAAAACAGCCGCTTGCGCTTGTTTCCGCCCTTTTTGAACGAGATATTCGTGTTCAGGGGACTCAAAACTGTAGAATGCCGCAGAGAACTCATTTTTTTCGAAAAGTGTTTCAGCTTCCCTTTAAAGCCCCATGTCTACCAGCCACTTAAAGAACCCTGTTCCCCTTCGTTCTCGCAACGCTGTACACAGCCTTCCGTAGCCGCTTTAAATATATATATATTCCAAGTGTACGCTTGCGGCAGGTACTTGTAGCTGACCACACAGTTGTTGGAAGGCCGCCAGCGAAAAGAGACCGTGCCATATTATAATGGCGGGGCGCCCTGCTCCCTCGGCATTGTTCCAGGCATCACTTTTCGTATGCGGGCGGCTGGACCCGCGGACTTTCATTTAGCCGGCAGCGCGAGGGCGTCGTGATGAATGCGACAGCGCGGTAGGTTACGTAAGCTCGAACGCAGACTGCCTTTGACCGATGGTCCGTTTGCGTCCCCGTCTGCTCCATTTTCTCGCTCTCTTCCCGCAGTTTCGCGGGCTTCCGACGTTTACATCGCATTGTGTTGCTTCGGCTACGAACGATGGCAGCACCCAATTTAGTGACGTGGCGACACATTTTGAGCGCTGAACCAGCCATTTTTTCCCGCAGGATGTTCTGGAAAGAAAGAGGGGAGGGGGGGTATGGAGAGGTGATTGGCGTTAGTGAAGTGTGTGTGTGTGTGTGTGTGTGTGTGTGTGTGTGTGTGTGTGTGAGAGAGAGAGAGAGAAATGAGTAAGACTTAATGGAAAAGAGACATAACGCACGGCGCGGCGTAGTAAGTTGATTTATAAATGAGAGAGATAGAAAGTTAAGAGAAAGAGAAGTAGTGAGAGTGAAAGTGTTCCGCGCTGCTGTCAGCGAACGGTAGCGATGGGGCGGGGCTGAAGTCGGGTTATATAATTGGAGGGAATGTTTTTCCCTGACTTCCGCTGAAGCATACATAAGTACATTACTGCTGCTATACCGTTATTTTGCTGAACTTTCCTGGAAGTCCTCACCTTTGAAGTTGAGCGACTGGTCCGCCGTTGTCGCGCAAGTTTACAATTATTGATTTATTTTCTGGGGTTTTGCGTGCCAGAACGGCGATCTCATTATGAGGCACGCAGTAGGTAGGGACTGCGGATTAATTTTGGCCGCCTAGGGTCCTTTAACATCAACCCAATTCACGGCACACGGGCGTTCTTTTGCGGCCGCCGCGGCCGAGATTTGCTCCCGCGACCTTGCGCTTGGTAGCGCAACGACACGGCCGCCAAGCCATCACGTCAGGTTCGAATATTTACGTGGGTTAATTGCTCCAAATCGAGTAACTTTGACTCCTTGGATCACTCATGCTGCAGAAATACATGGAAGTGAGCTTAAGGGTTTGTTTGTTTGTTTGTTTGTTTGTTTGTTTGTTTGCTTGTTTGTTTGTTTGTTTGTTTGTTTGTTTGTTTGTTTGTTTGTTTGTTTGTTTGTTTGTTTGTTTGTTTGTTTGTTTGTTTGTTTGTTTGTTTGTTTGTTTGCGCGCTAGTTGTCCGTTGCCTATTGATCGGGCTTCAGTGCTAGAGAAACGGGGTTCGAAACCAACCATATCTCATTTTTTCACATACATAAACGACGTTTTATTTTAAGACTATACAGATCTTTTATGGCACAACTACCAAAGTAGCGAAAGTGTGATGTAACTCCCTCGCATTTGCGAAGGAGTTGTCAGGCGAGGCGGACATTCTTTGCCGCGAATAACGTGTTTCAGAAGACTGCTTAAGAAAAACGCGGTATTCAACTGTTTATTCAAATCCTTGGGGCAGTTGCTTATTCCCCCAAATGCAAATTTCTTTGGCGGCAAATTGTTTTCTGCAGATTTGGATGAAGTCGCATTTAATCCAACCCCATTTTCAAGAGGGTCTTGAAAATCGCGCTTAATTCGACATATTCACCATCGGATTTCAACGCTCAATCCAAACAATTTGGAAGCCAAGCGCGCCGGGTGCGCCGTAAAGGCAGTCCCGCTAACGAGCCGCATGAAAACTCCCAGGGACTAAAATCGCGACGAAGTCTGAAACTGAACTTAACGCTAGCAGCAGACACTAACAGCGTAAGTACTTCTTTGAAAATACGGACACAGTAACGTAAAATTTCCTTTTGTTAAAGTGAAATTCTTTTTTCTTTTCTTTCCTTTCCTTTTCTTTTCTTTTCTTTTTTTTTCAAGAATGACCCCATCCCACATTGCCCTTGGCCGTTACCGGGCAATGTTACAGGGCAATTTATTCAATTCGGGCCAATAAGCCTTTACAACCGCTATTTATAAGTGCTGATGATGTAGAATACCCGGTGAATAGGTATCCCGCTAATGCTACCGAATTGTGTATATTTATGAATTAAAGAAGGACATAGCAAAATCATGGAATGTTTTTTGAAGTGATCGTTGCTTTGATCAATATGAGCCAATGGAAATATCAGGCTCAGTTTTACAATATTCAAATGTCTTAGGTAGTATACCTATACCTTGTGACACGCTCCTGGAATTTCAGCAAAATGTTCCCCCGGGTCTCTAGCGTGTACAACCGCGAATTATTTTTATAACAAATTCTGTTAGTGGAGATTTTTTTTTGTCTGTTTCCTTATCAGTTACGACGGGGTGTTCGGCCGCCGCTGAAAGATGGCGCCACCTGTACATATCCCGCAATCCTCGCCGTGGTGCTAGAACTGCTTTGCTGCGACAGCATTGCTTGCATCGAACAATAGACGGCGTGCATGTCACATGTGATATAAACCGGAGTGGCGAAGGGCGACCGAGCAGGCAAGGGCCTGTTGCGTGGATGCTACTTCGGAGTCAAAGGCCACCAATAAAAGTAAAATAGATTGATTGAAAAGGTCTTTATTTGTGCAGTCGGCCTTCAGAGAAAAAAACGCTTGTCGCTGTAAATGTTTTCTTAGAATATACTAATATTATAGTTATATATTAAAATTTCGTGCTGATTAAAGTACAAAAGTATCGATACCATGTATGATATATGCAGCGTAACGAAAAACACCGCACAGGGTGTTTTACGAAGTGCGGTCTATTCCTTAAACATATCTAAGATGCAATACTCGAGCGATTTCCTCTTAATTGAACCCGCCGTGGTTGCTTAGTGGCTATGGTGTTAGGCGGCTGAGCACGAGGTCGCGGGATCGAATCCTGGCCACGGCGGCCACATTTCGATGGGGGCGAAATGCGGCCCCCCGTGTACTTAGATTTAGGTGCACGTTAAAGAACCCCAGGTGATCGAAATTTCCGGAGTCCTCCACTACGGCGTGCCTCATAATCAGAAGGTGGTTTTGGCACGTAAAACCCCATACTTTTTTTTCCCTCTGAATTGCTTTCATCGCAGAGGCATATACGCTTGAACAAAATGGCTCGAGGTAGCAATCAGACAAAGAAATGTTCAAATTTGACTTATTAACTTTTTAACGAAAAGAGCCATGCCATTGACTCCAATAGAAGGAATCGACGCGCGTCAGCCGATCAGCTCATAACCGTTTCCTGAAATGCAAAATCTTGACGCTAAGCACTTTTGCGGCGCAACGAATCCCGGCTAGTTTCTCACAGAAAAGCGAAACGGAAGTCCTCGAAATCGAAACTGTAACCCCCTGTATAGCAGATGTCCGCAAGTGACGCCGATTGCTTAAGCCTTACCGTCAGGCTAGTAAAAAGTGAGTGAGATCGCGGCTTTGATACGGACGTTCGCTCGATGCTCGTTCGGTGGCGAATATATATATATATATATATATATATATATATATATATATATATATATATATATATATATATATATATATATATATATATATATATATATATATATATATATATATAGATAGATAGATAACGTACGTGTGCCGTGCCCTGCTGTGCATTGGGCACACAATAATAATAATAATAATATTTGGGGTTTTACGTGCCAAAACCACTTTCTGATTATGAGGCACGCCGTAGTGGAGGACTCCGGAAATTTTGACCACCTGGGGTTCTTTAACGTGCACCTAAATCTAAGCACACGGGTGTTTTCGCATTTCGCCCCCATCTAAATGCGGCCGCCGTGGCCGGGATTCGATCCCGCGACCTCGTGCTCAGCAGCCCAACACCATAGCCACTGAGCAACCACGGCGGGTGCATTGGGCACACACGGTAAAGAACCTGAGGTGGTCAAAATTAAACCGGAGAACACTCCCCCCACCCCCCTCCCACTACGGCGTGCCAACATTATCCAAATGTGGCTTTGCCACGTGAGACTCCAGGATTTAATTAACTTAATTTAGGCCCGTCACTCACAGTCGTCTACTAAGGGCGTGACACTTAAGCTCTTGGGGAGTTCATTTTCGGTTTTCCTGTGTGAAATTGGCCGGAATCCATTACGCTATAAAAGTTAGCAGCCCTGTAGTGGATCAGTTTCACCGCCGCTCGGCTGCTCGCCGGTCGCTCTCAAAGTTTGTTCTCTTCTCTCTGCGCGCGTCTGTCTATAGCGGACGCATTTCGCGCCCCTATAAGTAGGTTTATCGGCCGTATAAGCTTGTAAACATAGGTATACTAACTTAATTAACAATCATGGTGTGACGCACGCACCAGCAAACATGAACGCATATCACTCGATGCCCGAGGGAACTCGCTGTAAAACGATGGAGTGAGGTATAGCGCGGCAGCAGCAGTGATCGAATTAACCTTCGCGCTGCCTCTCGCATCAACGGGGACTAAGCCGTCAAAATACAGCGCACGGTGGGCTCTGTGCCCGTCGTATACATTGCTTTCAAGATACAGCGGCCCTGGTGGGCGCGCGTGGTCGCCCGGGAGTAGAACGCGCCCCCCTTGCTACCATGCCCCCGGAGCCTTGCGCGCGACGGAAGGCGGCACGCTTCCTCCCCGCCTTCCTCTATTTCGTGCTCGAGATTGAGCCGCGAACGCCAGCTCACCTTCTCAAGCTTTCACTCGCGCATATAGCATATGGCGCGCGGCGACGGTCTTATCGCCCTTGGGTTTTATACGGACGGATGGATGGATGGATGGATGTTATAAACGTCTCCTTTGGAACCGGGCGGTGGTTTGCGCCACCAAACTCTTGTTATGCTATTGCCTAATGCCCTAGCTATGTTAAAGAAAGAAAAAAAGAAAACACGATGGATTCCCATAACCAACGTTTCTGAACCTCCTATTGTGAACTTTGTTTTTATATGCCTCCGTTGTGTGTCAATTCTCTACTTTTCTTACACCAATGTTCCAATCGCCTGTTACTAATCTTTATCGCAGACATGTTTACTTTCTCTCTGTTCCCGCTGAACCAAAGGGCTTCAAGGAGGCCAGTGATTCCTAAATCGACCACTGGGCAGATATCTTCACATTCTTATAAAACATGCTCCATCGTTTTTCTAGCTTTACCGCAGCAAGCACATGCTTCTTCTTCCTTCTTATATCTTGCTTTATAGGTGCGTGTTCTAAGGCACCCCGATCTCGCTTCGAAAAGTAATTAGCTTCCCTTTGAGTTATCATAAATTGTTTCTTTCCTGATTTCGTTTTTCCTCTTAAGTAGTTACTCATGCATGGCAGGTTTATTTTCCATTGCCGCCACCCATGAGATTATCTCAGCCACTCTGACTTTCCTCAGTCCTTATCCCTCAGTCGTTCTTCATAATTGATTTTACTGTAAGCTTCCCTCACTTCAACACTTGTCCAGCCCATACCACCCTGCGCATCTTCATTTGTAGTCTTCCCGTGAGCGCCCAATGCGAGGCGTCCCACTGACCTTTGGTTGCCATGGAGTCCTGATTGTGTTCCTGATTTCAAGCAAACAACCGCAATTCCAAATGTAGGTCCTGGAACCATTGTACCTTTCCACGTACCCCGGAATCTCACGGCGATGGCGACCCCGACGACAGAAATGCGCTTGGAGTGTCCATAGTGCTACGGAACAGTATTTTCAATGATGAAGAGGCGAGCAGTGAGAAGACGACGACGACGATTGGAGGCTAGCGCGGGCTGTTGCCTTTTGGCCAAGTGCGGCGTATTGCCTTGTAAATATGCTTGTATATAGCTTTTCGTCTGCGTAATAACAATAAAACTGGGATGGACACTGACGGCCCGCCTCAGCTTGTCAGGGTACGACAAAGGTCCCAGAACTTTGCTCACTGTGAGATGACGTCTGTCAAGAATGTTCAAACAGTCACGCAGGCGAACCAGCTGTTGATTATAATGAAGGTAAGCTATGATAATATGCTCCGCTGAAGCGTCGGAGTTATCACGCTAGCTACAATGTGTGGGCGTTCATCTTTTTGTGCGACACAACAGGTGAAGAGTGTAGTATGCGTAAACTTACATGACATAGGAGCGTGTTGGATGTACTGTCAATCTTTTGGTTCGGGGAAAACCACAGGACTGGACAGGAGTGAAATTTGTTACAGGAGTGAAGCCTTTGCATGTTGGTCGAACCACGTGTCTTTTGCAAAGTTTGTGCCGCAGGGTGCAAATACCATTCTTGGCCTTTGATACAGAAAATGTCACCGGTGTAGTTGTGTCGGAGATACAACTACAATAACAGTGACGACGACGACCGCGGCCGGATACGCAGTCGGAGTTTAAAAACCAGAGTTGTCCATAACCTCAACCCTTTCCTTCACCTTAAGCAATATTTCTTACGTTCATTCTGTATATTTTTTTTTCTTTTTGTGCAAGTCTGACTACTTTTGTATTTATTTATTTTTATTTATGTATTCGACATAATATTACAGTCTGGCTCTCGGCCTGCTTCCCACAGGACGCAGTGATCTTGTACCATTGTTGAAGGTATCATCATCACCTTCATTTACCAAATTTCCAAACGCAACGACGAAGAAGAAAGAAAACAAAGCACGAGAGCTCGTGATGTCGGAAACTCATCCAGGTCAGCACCATCATCGACTGTCGGAACCATTCTGTTTTCTCTACTCTTCGTTGTGGAGCTCCGCTTGAAAAGAGATTGCCTAGGCCTTGGCTCATCTGCTGTGTAGCGGTTCTGCGGGAGCGAATTAGTGGAGGAGGAACGAGCCGTCGGTCACATCGCTGTCGCTGGGGCCGACTTCGCCATCCACCACCATGCTTGTAACCCACCATGCTGCCAGGTCCGCGATGTGCCGGGCCCGCTGCCGACCAACTCCAGGTCTGGGATGCGCGTGCAGAACACGAAGCTGATGCCGTCACCGCCTTGAGCGTCGGGCGCAAGCTTCGCCATGGTAACTGTTGCGTGGCGCAGGCCGTAGTTGTCAAGTGTACCGTGACCCCGAAGGACGTCACCCAGAACGGAGACCGCCGTACCCTCGCGGCAACCCACGGCAGCCGAATGATCAGCAAAGCCACGAGACCCGGAAAACTGAGCGCGTTGCCCATACTCCTGGTGCAGGAACATCCCTGTCCAATGCAGGCGAGCAAACACCGAGCGTGGGCCTACGGTGCGGAGGGAACCGTGCCGCGGCGGTGCAGCTCTGGGCGCGCTTCAAAGGGTCGTGGCCGTCGACTGGTGCTATCGGCTTCGGTAGATGCTGCGCGGTCTCTGGGAAACTACGCCTCCGTCACCTCACATCACAAGAACGGCATCGCCGAAATGGTTCTTGGCAAGTGACGTCACTGGGACGTGGCTACCGCTGCTTTTCACTGGGAAGCCGCTTGTGGAACTTTTTGCATTTTATATACGTAATCTTTTTTCCGATAATATAAAGTAGTTGCTCGCTCGCTTCTAGAGGACTGCTTCGGGAACCGGGTTTCACATTGTGTGGTATTTTTTTGTAATAAATATATCGGCACAAAAGCGCTGCAGTGGAGACCTTATGAAGTCGTGGCGTTTCCATGCAATACAGTACGGGGCGTACGCTTATCTCTGTCGTGTCTCAGCTTTACGTAAGTGTGATCATCAATTCTCAGCAAACCACTCAACTGGCGAACATCCTCGAAATACCTGACCACTCTAGATACAACTGAGATTTCTGGGGCTTGTGGTTGACGTGGAAGCGGTGAGAAATAATTGTTATAACGGCTAGCGTCCATAGAAGTTACGCGGAGAGCCGGCGGCCTCTCCCCGCATGGTCAGCATGGTCATGGACATGGACATGGTCCTGGAGCATGGTCAGCATGGCATGGACACATGGTCAGCGGCTTGGGGTTGGGTTTGCCCAACCGAATGATATTTCAGTTGGTTTGGTCCGACACGATGCTGCTGTTTCCTCAAAAGAGAATCACTGACCTCAGAACATTTAAGAACGTGCTTCTTCATCGCCACTGGTGTTTTTAAGCACTGTGCACTGCTACATTCCGTTGCCTATGAGTAAGTATTATTATAGAGAAAGTGTTGTCCACTGCAACAGGAAGTAGAGATCGTTAATCACCTCGTGAACGTCCTAACATTTAACAGTAACACACTTTAGTGTTGCCATTAGCAGTTCCAAGAACTGAACAGGGATCCGCATTTTGCAGCACACGTTGTCGAGTTCTTTGTGGAAGCCGTACGTTCACCGGTAAGATGCAGTTGGCCTACGGTGAATTACCCCTTAAGTGTTGGGCTTGGGTGACCTCTAACAAACACGCATGAACCACTTCTATTTGTCGTATCTGGGTGGCACCGTGGAGAAGGGGGAAGATGGCGAAATTAAAGGCCAATTCATGGGCCGTGGCTGCTGCAGTGAATGCATCAGTCTTGGCATGTTACACGAGGATAAAAAATACCACCATGGATTTTTTACAGCCTGCGTAGAAACGGGCTGTGGAAAATGATGCCGAGGTGTCTAACTGCCGAGCCTGCTAAGGTAAACCCTGCCCATTGCCATCTGGGCGTTGAGATGCAGCCGTGAGCAGAGGGTGCCCTGATTAATGCTCTTAATTAAGTACTTCTCGTGTTGTCCTGCCAAAGGCGAATTCCCCTTGCCAAGACACGGGCTCCAGCCTTAGGCTTTCCTCGTTCGCCAACTATTGGTCACTCCCGTAGCGTAAATAATTTTAATAATAAAGATAATTTAAATGTAAGGGATTCAGTTATACCTGGGCATACTTATAGCTTGAAATCTACCTTCCCTTGCTTACAGAGACAGTCATTAACCTAGCTTTATGCCCTTGCATGCCGCTTTTATTGGGCCCTACCTTCCTTTGTTAATTTTAGGGCTTCCCTAATTTAGTCACAAGCTCGCGCGTGCTTCATGTCGCATGTCAGTGCGAAGAGGACTCGAAACTATTTGATATTGCTGTGATTATTGTTCCTTGCAAATACTTTTTTCAAAAACTAACATTACGACAGGCGTGGAAAACTAAAACCAACGCTTTAGAGGCATTTGTGCAGCTTTCAAACAAGCATATAAAATCGTCTTTTATTTCGAATGCGCGGAAAGCTCGCGGGAGCCTCCTGCTTTTAGCCACAAAAACAAAAATAATAGAACTGTTCGCTTTTGCTCAACGTCAAAGGAGAGTACCTCGTTCTTCTGTAGTACGAAAGCTCTTGTTGAAAAGGATGCGCAAGAAAGCGTGCGGTTTTAGATATTATTTGATATTCTTAATGTATTTTCGCACAACACCCCAAACGTTGTATCGTTTTATATTTTGGCCGTCGAAGGTATTATTTAAGGTATATAGCATCCGTACTTTTGTACTTTTGGGTGCTGTGACCTTTTCTTTTTTTTTTCCTCATGTGCGGGCTTTACGTGGTGATTAAGTCAGGTCTAAGAAGTGCACAATGCTTTCTTTTTCGTTTCTTTTCTATGATTATGTAGAATTGCGCGCCCCGAGGGAACTTTTAATGCGATTAGCATTTTTTTGTGAACTTCATACACTTTCCAGTTTATCCGTTTGTATCTGACGTCTTTCACTGCATCTTAGATCACTGGTTACGTGCCACTGCGTATTTGACGCTCTTAATTCAATGGGCCTCTTTGACGCCAACTAGGGCAACTGGCTTAGTGCCGTTGGGTATGTGCCGCTCTTCAATGACAAAGAAAAAATAATATCCGTTAAGGTCTCTCCTCTGCCCCAGCCGAATAACTTTAAATAAATAATAAATCAATCTGAGGCTGCAAATCTCTGTGCCGGAGATTTGCATATATTGCGGCAATATCGCTTCAGCGGTGGTCTTGGCAAATACTTATAATAATTGTTTCGCATCCCTCACAAATCAGGGGCACGATGCATAGTGCACGCAATTCTAGGGTCGCAGGCAACAGCAAACTGCTTTTCTGGTTCCGACGTCTCCAGACGAAGTAGTTAGTTTATTTAGATCCATAAGGAAAACTGCGACTTCGATGGACTTGAAATCTGTCCCATTAAATATGTCCTTGACATAATTGCCCCTGTACTGGAATACGTTTTCAAAGTCATATCCTCGCTAACGGAATTATCCCAAGAATGTTACAGGTTCCTAAGGTCGTAGTTCTACATAAAGGTGGAGGTAAGAGCGTGCTTTCTCACTACATACATACATCGATCTTGCCAGTATTTTAGAAAAGTCTAGAAAATTCATTCGTGTTCGTATGACTTATTTTCTGAATAAGCATAACAGATTAACGCACTCGCAATTTGGTTTTCAGTAACGTCTCTCGACAGAGCATGTTCTTCGTACACAAACCAAAAAAT
The DNA here is from genome assembly GCF_038994185.2 of Dermacentor albipictus. Taxonomy (NCBI): domain Eukaryota; kingdom Metazoa; phylum Arthropoda; class Arachnida; order Ixodida; family Ixodidae; genus Dermacentor; species Dermacentor albipictus. The sequence goes on from NC_091821.1 coordinate 422,773,530, forward strand.
ACTGGGCGCTACTGAACGTGAGCTGTATACGTTGGGTATCTTCGCTGATTACTCCAAAGCATTTGACCTTTTTAACCAGGTCACATTAACCGCCAAGCTCCGCCACTGTGGCGTCTCTGGTGCATTTTTAGAATTAGTTCAACCTTACCTTTATTATCGCCAGCAGAAAGTGACTGTTAGTAACTATTCCGATTTGGGAGCTATTCCGATTTAGTAACGTCCGATTTGGGAGCTTTAACATCAGGAGTGCCACAAGAAAGCATTCTGGTAACTCTATTGTATCATTTATAAAATAATGATATTGGTAACATTGATAACTCGGCTAAGTTTATTATCTACGCTTATGACAGCATTATACTAATTACAGCGAGAAACCCAACTGATGCACTTCATGAAGCAAACTAAGTACTAATGAAGTTATTAGTCTTGTCTACCGCAAATTCTCTTGTAGTAAACGCTACAATACGGAAGTTATTCTCTTTTGATCTAATAATCATAAAATTAAATTATAGGGTTTCTCGTGCCAAAACCGCTTTCTGGTTATGAGGCACGCCGTAGTGGAGGACTCCTTAAATTTCGACCATCTGGGATTCTTTAACGTGCACCTAAATCTAAGTACACGGGTGTTTTTTTTTTTTCATTTCGCCCCCATCGGAATGCGGCCACCGTGGCTGGGATTCGATCCCGCGACCTCGTGCTCAGCAGCCTAACACCACAATATCGTAAAATTACTAAATAAGTTGTATTAAAGTTCGAAAATTTATACATTGAATTAGTACCTACAGTTAAGTGCTTAGGCGTCCTTCTGAAGAGCAATGCCTTTGGAGAGATCCTCACTTGGAAGCTACAGCAACTAGTAGAACTTGCTGTTGGGCTAGTTGGTAACGCATCATATTGAAGTAATTAGGGGCAATGTAGCACTCACGCTTTAAAACACGCAAACACACACACACACACACACACGCACACACACACACACACACACACACACACACACACACACACACACACACACACACACACACACACAGCGTGTGTGTGTATGCATATGTGGGTGTCTACAGCAATTAAATTATCTCGAGTTGCTGGCACACTTCCTAAATTATGTTATTCAGTATGAGAAAGTGTGAAGCTTCCTATTTATACATGTCAGTTCATGCCAGCTTTAAGTTACATGTAAGGTGATACAATTCTGTCCAACATAAAAAAATACACATAATACAAGAAAAGGCTGTTGGAGCGATTGCGAATGCTTCGTAGGAAAGCTATTCTGGACTACTCTTCAGAGAGTTCCATTTAGCTTCCCTTCTCAACATATACGAGCGTAAACTCATTAGCGCTTACGAAACGGAACTTAAAAAGAAAAAAAGAAAGATCTATTAATTGCAGGCTAGCGCACGTTGGATACACAAGCAAAATGCACGTTAAAGTCGATTTCACGAAATTTGCAAAGCAGCGCGTTACAGATCGCTGGAGTGATCAAATATTCGGCTTGCAGCCATCATGTCTACCAAACGAATATGTTATGTTGGGTATGCGCCATTTCTGCATTGTTCTTGTATCCTGTTTTTCACGTGTTGTGTGCTCTGAGTATGACTCTTGGTCTTTTTTTTTTCTTTTACTCTTGTCACATGCTTAGCTTAGCTAAACAGTTACTTATATTGTTCGCGCTACGGAGCACTTATTACTTCATGACTGAATTTTTGCGTATTAATTCCAAAAATATGTGCACTCACCGAGAATAAAAGAAAAAGAACATGACGTATCGGGCCTGGACGGGTCCCTTGATCACAATGAAGATATAAGCATGGGCGCGGGAGCTATTTGTGGGTGAGGTGATGTAGCGTACTGGTGTTTATCTCGGGAAGATTGCCCCGCGTCCTGTTTACCGTGCGTATGTAGTATGATTCTAAAAGCAAACGGGCAGATAAGTGTTTCTCTTTTGCGATGATGGCTGCCCGTGTCCCAGTAAATGCTGTGTCCGCTTAGTTCGCGATGTTCCGCCAGGGCGTTCGCGGCTGTGTGGCACTTGGTGACGTCATTCATTTGTTGTTTCAAGCCCCGTTTAAAATTTCCGCTCTCGCCGATGTTCGACACGTCAAACTCCTTGCATGGTATATTGTAGATCACTCCCGGGTAGACCGTGTGTGCTTCAAAAGGTCTTTTGCGCGAACCAGCTGTTGGCCAACTTTTCGGGAAGGCACGTGGGCGATTTGCACACCGTACCCCTAAAAATTCTTGCAAGGGTTTCGCTTGTTGCCACTGCGTAAGGTACTGCCGCGCGCTTCACCGTTTCCTTCGCTGTTTCATTGCGAGGCTTCGCAAATTTGCGCTTCTGTGTTCTGAGCACTTGTAGAGGGTAACCATTGTTTAACAGGTCTCTTTTCACAACTTGCAGCTCTTGCCTAGATTTCGTGGGGCTGGAGCAGACGCGGAATGCCCTGGAAAAGAGTGCTGCTGTGACGGATCGCTTTTGCCAAATCGGGTGCGCCAAGTCGAAGCTCGGGTACTCTCCCGTGTGCGTTGGCTTCCCGTACACACTAGTCCTAAAGCCGCTAGAGATCCTCTCTACGAGGACATCCAGGAAGGGAATGCGCCCGTTGGTTTTCCCTTCAGCTGTGAACTGTATACTCGGCTTGGAGGAATTGAGGTGCTCGAGGAAATGTGTTGCGTGCCGGCGAGGGATAATGCAAAAGCAGTCGTCCATGTATCTTAGAGCTTTGGTCGCGTCCCGAATGAAGGCAAAGCGGCACCCTCCAGATCCTCCAGAGCAATGTTGGCGCAAACGACGGACACAGAAGTTTTCATCGCTGTGCCGAATACCTGCTTGCAATACTCCTTGTTAGAGACCAAGAGCACACCATCAAGGCAAAATTTTAGAAGTAGGCAAACGTCATGGGTTTCGAATGGCGTGCGTTCGGGCATAGAAGAGTCAGCCTCGAGAAGTTTCCTGCAGCGCTCGACCGCATAGTCAATAGGCACACATGCAAACATTGACCTTACGTCAAAAGAGATAATGACTTCGTCGTCGTCAATGCAGGCGCTTCTATTTGCTCAATGAAATGAGCGGGGTCTTTGACGCAAGCGGGCGTGAGTCCTGCAAGCGGCCTAAGAATACGGTGCAGGTAGCCGGACAGCTCGTACAGCGGCGAGCGTGTGTAGTCCACAATTGATTGTATGCCGGAACGTCGGGCTTGTGAATTTTGGGCAGTTCGTAGAGAGCGGAAGCCGATCCGTTGTGGCAGAACAACCTGTAGTGGAGATTCTTTCTTTCGGGAGGGGGGGGGGGGAGGGGGGGAGGGGGGGGAGGGTCCAACCTAACAATTTCAGTAAGCGGCTTTTGGAGCCCCGATTCCACCATCGTCTTTGGATCCCTAGCCAGTCTGCCATAGGTCGGCGTGCACTGGAGCAGCCCATTTATCTTGGTGACGTAGTTCACACGGTCCAAAACCACAGTAGCATTTCCCTTTTTGCGTATTGTTTCTTTTTCTTTTATTTCTGTTTTTTAAACTGAGCTCATATGACATATAAACTTGAGAGTATGTACTTAGATTGTTTAACATATTCGTGTGTGTGTTGGGGGGGGGGGGGGTGATGCAATGCTAATTTTTTATTATCTTCTTCACTGTTATACCGCTGTCTGTCAAATGTGAAGGTCCGTGGGGGCTTTCAAGCCTATTTTAGGGGCTTTTTGTTCACCGCCCACAACATCAATGTCTTCTGATGTTGAGTATAATATTGAATTGAATTGAAATTCATCTTAACGAAGCCAAGCCATGGCTTCAAGCTAACGCGCATTTCTGAATACGGGGATAAAAGTCGCCGTTTTCAGTTACTAGAAGGAGGTACGTATATTTAACAGGGGAAGACACAAAAAGTAAGGGAGACGAAATTGTAAACTGTTTGTGTGGCATGTAGTTTTAGAGGTCGATATTAAGAATCAAGCGCTAAGAGATCGGTGAACTTTATCTTGCCATCTTTAAATATGCCGTTGACACCGCTCCTTCGAGACACCGACGGTTAGCGATAAAGAAAAAAAAAATAAGGAAGTGCCATAGAATGAGCCGTAAACGACGTCGCTGCAGGCGCGAATAACTCAAGCACCGAAACGCCCTCTTCATGCAATTACCATGAACTCGTGCGGATCATGTGGGGCTAACGACGTCGGAGGCCGGAGGCCAAGAAATCAAGCTTTTCTCTCGAAGATCGCATAATGCAAGGAAAAAAAAGCAACAAAAGCAACAAACAAAACAAAAAAAGTTGATGCCAGCAACTTTTGTCGCAACTGGACTTCACGCATCTAAACCTCCGCAGTTCTTGACCGCTTTCCCAGAATTGGAAACTAAAGCTGAGGATGATGATAATAATGATTACAATCATTGTTATCACGATCAAGAGCTGAGCGACTTACGCGGTCCGGCTCAGCTCCTGCCGTATATTAGGCATAAACGCGCAAAAACAGAAATAATAAAAAAAACATAAGCGAGAAGCCTATGACAGCGAACGGAAATGTATGCGCATGTTTTTCGGCAGAGCTGCTCCTTCGCCGAGCTGTTTGCCGTGTTTGTTTCCTTCTTCGCGTCGGAGTCCGCGGAATAACAACGGCACTTTTTTTGTGTGTATGTGTGTGTGTTTGTTCCTGTGTTTTCGCCTCTTCTGGCGAGTACCGTGTCATCATCGTTTTTAATACTTGGCATCGGGCGGAGTGGTCGTGCCCGGCATATTAAATGCGCTGGCATATCACTGGGCCGGAGGTCTGTCCGCAACTCAAAGTGTATACCATTTTCTCTTCTTATCCGATCTCCTCGCGTGATGGACCACTGCGCATACAAAAGTATATGCAGCTTCGGAGAGTGTGGTGAGGCGCCTCGGTCCGCTGCTATGCACGGGCGCACTTGGAAGAGAAATCGCAGCGGAAGTGTAATCGGAGAAGCGAGCATGAGAGTGACTGCACGGTACTTCCCGCGTAAATCTCTTTTTCTCAACTCGCATTCTGGCTGCCTTAAGCAAAACGCCGTTCATAAGAACGAAAAGTGACCCCGCGGAGTGCAAGCGCATTTTAAATTCAATCAAAGACCGTCTGAGGCGGGAAAAGTGTTGAGTAAGAAGAAAAGAAAAATAGAAAGAGAAAGGGGGTGGGGAGGGGGATTTGAAGAACAGCATGCGACACGAGAAAGCGCGCGGAAAGGGACGACATCTCATAGATGGCGCTCGCGCAAGCTGTGGCAACAGTCAGTGTGGGCCGTGAACGGCAGATCTTTTTTTTTTTTACTTTGCTTTCTTTCTTTTTCTTTTTTTTACTAACCAGATGGCGCAAGCGTTCGTAGCACTCTGTTCGTACCAGCAGAAGGTCCCTGGGCTGATGTACGCGGACGACATAGTGCTATTATAGGACGATGCAAGGTATTTACAGAATGAATGAATGAAGCCACGTTTATTCCACATTAGAATGCGCCGAGGGCGCTTCGGTGGAAAGTGAGGGGGCATTGTTGCAAAAGGGGAAGGGTGAGGCTGCCTCCGTTTTATTAACGAACGCCCTGGAGGCAGCTAAGTGGGGGCCGGACACGACTAACTCTTGTGGCTGTTGCGGAGCCGGACGCCGACCGGTGGTGCAGCCGGGTCCTGGAGGAACAGCAGCAGGGCTGGGATACGCGCAGGCCCAAGTCTGGAGAGAAGAAGGCCCGGGTCCCCCCTTTATGGTGGCCATGGCACGAAGCCTAGGTGGGATGTAGAGGGGGCACTCCCGACACGGAGACTTGCGAATACGCGTAGCAATGCAGCGACAAATGAGGGCCTTAAGTTTAGCACAGGGGAACCGGGAATTGCGATCTTTAATGAAGAGGCGAGTAATGACTCGGTATCAATTGAACAGGAAGTTTATGCCCATAGTCAGGCAATATAAGTACCGCGGTGTATACATAAGCTCAAGCGTCCATCAAGATATTCTAAGAAAGAAACGGAAGCGGAACGCAGCAACAATGAAACATAGAGCTCTTTAGGGCTGGAATGTATACTAGATGGTTCGAAGAATGTGCAAAAGTCTAAGGGTACCCGCTCTAACGCTCGGAAATGCAATTTTGTGTTTCAAATCGGAAGTATTGTAGGGGTTGGAGATTAAATAGAAGAGGTCGGAGGGGGACTGCCTTTGTGGGCCCACGGTAGAACCATCAATGAGGTAGTACAAAGTGGCATGGGTTTGGCTTCCTTTAAAGCCAGAAAAGCACAAAACAAATTTAGTTTTGAAGAAAGATTCAAGAACATGGATAAAATCAAATGGTCTGCTAAAGTGGACAAATATATTTGCCTAAAATTGTGGACACGGAATGGAGTAAGGGGTCAAGAAAGCTGGCGACCAAGTACAGGGTAATTGAAAGTGTAGATAGACCAGAAGTAATAAAAGAAAGTACGAAAAGCAAAGGCGGTTAATTGGGTGCAAAGGATGAAAAAATATATATACTTGAGATTTACAAAAACGCCATGAAAGAAGTCTGGAGATAAAAGCTGTAAGATAACGCAAAAGAGAGTGCCGTGCTATTTCACACCCGAGCTGGTTGCCTATAATGAAAAAACATACCGGAGCAAATATCAGCTATGAAACGGGCCTGCATGCTCATATTTAGCTCAACTATGACCTTAAGCCGCGTGGCAACTCACGCGAAAAAAAAAAAAAAAACAAAGAATGCACAACAGGATGAGGCATGCGTGTGCCGAAAAAAAAACTGCTCTGAATTATATTCGTCACAACGTAATGGAATGCCAAGATATTCACCCGTCGAGACACGTAGGGAATATCCACCTACCAGAAGCGTTGGGATTCCAAGAAGATGGAAGCAGATGTTCAGGAGCAGAGATAAATAACTAAGACGCGTTTATAGCATTGGTTGCTAAAAAGCAGGGAAGAGATCGAAAGAACCGAGTCATTGATAGCGATAGAGGTTTTAGATACGAAAGACCAAGACCACACTGGCAAAATGTTAGGTGGCGATGGATGTAGTAAAATCTGATTAAATCTAGCAAGCTAGATATATTTGTCACCCGCCTGGACCAACAACAACAACAACAACAACAACAACAACAACAACAACAACAACAACAACAACAACAACAACAACAACAACAACAACAATAATAATAATAATAATAATAATAATAATAATAATAATAATAATAATAATAATAATAATTCGCGTTGTACCTCGCTTTTCAATTTAGGTACAAATTGAAGGTCGTACAGGTCTATACCCCAACATCCAGTCATGATGACCAGGAAGTCGAAAGCTTCTATGAAGACGTGGAATCGGCGATGGGTAAAGTCAAAACAAAATACACTATACTGATGGGCGACTTCAATGCCAGGGTATGCAAGAAGCAGGCTGGAGACAAGTCAGTGGGGGAATATGGCATAGGCTCTAGGAATAGCAGGGGAGAATTATTAGTAGAGTTTGCAGAACGGAATAATATGCGGATAATGAATACCTTCTTCCGCAAGCGGGATAGTCGAAAGTGGACGTGGAGGAGCCCGAATGGCGAGACTAGAAATGAAATAGACTTCATATTCTGCGCTAACCCTGGCATCATACAATATGTCACGTGCTCGGCAAGGTGCGCTGCAGTGACCATAGGATGGTAAGAACTCGAATTATCCTAGACTTGAGGAGGGAACAGAAGAAACTGGTACATAAGAAGCCAATCAATGAGTTAGTGGTAAGAGGGTCACTAGAGGAATTCCGGTTCAAGCTGCAGAACAGGTATTCGGCTTTAAGTTAGGAAGAGGACCTTAGTGTTGAAGCAATGAACGACAATCTTATGGGCATCATTAAGGAGTGTGCAATAGAAGTTGCACACTCTCAATCTTGAAATCTTGCACAATCTTGGAAGAACGCTAACATAATCCTAATCCATAAGAAAGGGGAAGCCGAAGACTTGAAAAATTACAGACCGATCAGCTTACTGTCCGTTGCCTACAAAGTGTTTACTAAGGTAATCGCAAATAGAAGCAGGAACACCTTAGACTTCTGTTAACCAAAGGACCAGGCAGAATTCCGTAAAGGCTACTCAATAATAGACCATATTCACACTATCAATCAGGTGATAGAGAAATTTGCGGAATATAACCAACCCTTATATATATAGCTTTCATTGATTACGAAAAAGTGTTTGATTCAGTCGAAACCTCAACAGTCATGGAGGCATTACGGAATCAGGGTGTAGACGAGCCATATGTAAAAATACTGAAAGATATCCATAGTGGCTCCACAGCCACCGTAGTCCACCATAAAAAAAGCAACAAAATCCCAATAAAGAGAGGCGTCAGGCAGGGAGATACAATCTCTCCAATGCGAGAGATACGATCTCTCCATACCCCGGAACAACTAGTACCTGTTGTATCCCCATAGCGCTCTGTGCTTCATATTGGCTGCATTTTTCTTCCCCTTTACTGTTATAGTTCTTTTCTTGCGTTTCCATATATCTATTGCCTTCGTTTATCTATGTACCAAGGTATTTATATTCTTTTACCCGAGGTATATTTCCTGGCCCTGTATTGCCACTGTCCACTGTTTTCATTGAATACCATAACACCTGATTTTCTAACACTAAATTTAAAACCTAAATTCTCGCCTTCCTGTCCACAGATATTAGCCAGACGTTGCAAATCACTTTGCTTGTTAGCGAGCAACACAATGTCGTCCGCAGAAAATAAACCTGGAAGCTGCTGCTCTACTACTGTACCCGTCTCTTTGTAAGAGATACTAAACCCGATATTACTTCCTTCTAGCGAAATGGTGAAAATGGTGAAAACTTATCTTGTTCAACATTTAGTCTAACACGAGAGTGGTGAGTTGACGTTAAACGTTACGTTGCGTCCACAACTGCTAATTGTCTGCGTAGTACACAGAACACACAGGCAGAGGTGTTTTCTTGAGGCGTTGTTGTGCGCCATATTTCATAACCTCTGAGAGGGTTGAGCATTGTCATTGCCTGACATCGCACATCGCATCGTGGCAGAAGCATTAAAATTGAATTCGATTATAAGGCTGTACATGTCAAAACCACACTCGGATTATGAGGCACGCCGCACTGGTGGACTCCGGATTAATTTTGACACCGTGATGTTCTCTAACGTGTCCCAAAGTCTAAGTGCGCGTGCGTTTTTCATTTCACCCCGCCGAAATGTGGCTGCCGCGGTCGGGATCAAATCCGGGACCTCTAGCAATCCCATAGCTGCAAAGGCGGGCACAGAGGGGTTGATTTGACGGTCGACCGCTTCCGTAGTGTCTTCTGGACCTGCGGTGCGCTTTAAATAATGCACCTCTGCTTCTGCACACCCTGCGTAAGTTTCCCGCTTGACATATTTGCACGGCATTCATTTATCAGAAATAGCAGCAACGCACTGCACCGTACCTTGAACATAAAGCTTATACAGTTTCCCCGCAACCGCTCTCGTATATAGCAGTCGGGTTTCCTTGCCTTCTCACATCACCTTGTATGGGAACTGCCTCTTCTCCTACCTCCTCTCTACAGTTCTATCTGGACTCGCACGTTAGTAGAAAGGGAAGCGCTGCAGTCACTGCACTGCTTTTAAAGGCGTCACGGATAATTATAGGTGTCGAGAGGCTATCTGGCATCGCCCAGGGAGCTCCGGAGTGCATTGTGCACATTCGACGCGGTGAGGTCCGAACGAGTTGAGTTTCTCGCGCCGCCTTTTTTTTTTTTTTTTTGCTGACTCGCCCGTGTCGTGTATACACACACTCTGAACCACCCCCCGACGCGGTGTGCCAAACAGCAGCATCAGTGGGAAAGTCGAAGTATGAGGCAAAGAGAGCTTCGCATTAAAAGGAGACAGACGGCGCTCGGAATAGCTGCCAACGTGCGTCCATTCTCCCCCTTTCCTGGCGTCTACCTCGCTTTCCTCCCGCTTTAATTTTCTTGCGTCCTCATTCTCTGCGCTCGTCCTGTGAGCACCTCCCCTCTTCGCACCCGTGACTTTCCCCGACACCGCTCACGGAGACATCGATCATGCTTAGCGGCTGGGGCGCCACTGCGCCAAACGCCGGCGCGGCCGAGATGAATAGGAGCAGCGCAGTGACAGTGTTGCGCGAAACTGAGACAGCGACGGAGGGATAGGGAACTGAGAGAACGGAGCAGCAGACAGAAAGAAAGAAAGCAAGATGTAAAGGAGAAAGATATGCCAGACTACGCCAGTGGGCAAGAGTGGATGCTTCAGCAGAAAGGACGGTCAGCGTGGCCGAGAAATGCACACACGTGCAGACACTCTCATGCACGCGCACACGCAAACGGAGCAACTTGAGACGAAGGTAGCAGATCAGCGAAGAAAGTAGGACAGAAGGAAAGAGATTAACTGAGATATAAAAAAAAAGTCACAGTGGTCGAGGCTTTGCTTCTTGGCAGCTGTGAAATAATTTTTAACAAAAGTCACCGCTATCGGCTACATCAAGAACAGCAGTAGAAGACAAACAGTACGTGAAGAAAGAGTTTGTGAGCAAGCCGAAAAGCATGGTAGGGAGAAGGAAGAGAAATGTTGTGGAAAGAAATTGGGGGCTCGTGATCGTTGCGAAAAGGCAGAAAGGAAGCGGAGGAAAAAGTTGAGGGGAGGGTTAGGACGAGGTATGTAGGAAAGTTGCCTAGGGGCTTATGAAAATGCGAGGAGGAGGCCGTTAGAGAGGCGTAAGAGAAGTGTAGCAATGGAAAGAGGGCGAAGGAAAAAAATAGATGCGGTGGAGGATCAGGTCAATGAGGTGGATAAAAAAATGAAGCGAGAAAAGAAAAAAAAAGGCACCGTGCTACAAACAGGAGTCCTGGCCGCTTTAAATATAGGATGAGATCAGACGAAAGAATGAATTAAAACTGCGGCAAAAACAAAATGATGCAAGCAACGTTCACTTGCTTCTGCGTAGCCAGCTAGTATCTATATACGGGTCTGGAAAATTGGTGAGCGGAAGAATAAAAAAGAAATCAGGAAAAGGATTCCAAGTATGAGCTCAAAGAAACGACCGAAAGGAATAACGGCAGCGGGTAACGATGCGCCGATAACAAGCGAAAGGTTTCAGCCGATCGGAGCAGACTGGCGAGGGAATAGAAGAAAGAAAGAAAGAAAGAAAGAAAGAAAGAAAGAAAGAAAGAAAGAAAGAAAGAAAGAAAGAAAGAAAGAAAAAAAGAAAGAAGAAAAGAAAGAGAGAAGTTAAGGCTAGGTTGCATGACGATTTCTTTCGCGAATAGAATGACATGTGGGGCATATCTCAAGAGTCAACCACACAGGGAAAGAGATTACAGGAAAAAAAAGGATCGCTCGGTATTGTTGAGCTATTATGGGAAACTCCGGGAGGGCTGAGTTTTCACGGCTGATGCTTGTGGGAAGAGAAAAAAATGGCTGTGGCTTAGGTAAGGTTAAGCCCAGGATGCGAAGCATACTAGCCTTTATTTTAGTTGTTGAACCACTGTTTAGCCTGATGAACTGCTGTTGCTTGGCTATATTTGGTTCGGCTAGACGAAGAAACAACTCATGCATTACTGCTTCGCCTTCAAGAGTGGAACGCGACAGCGTTCCCGTCGACCCGCCAAGGGGTGTAAGACAATGGGCTACAGGGCAGCGACTACGCGCCCCGCATTGGACGCGGTGAGCGTCGAGCAAAGCAGCGTTCGGCGCGGCAACGAAATGTGCGCCTGAGCAAGAGACGCACGCCTTAGAAACAGCTCGTTTCTAAGGCAACACCGCATTCACTAGAGGCGCTTTTGTACCGCTTTGAAGCATCGTACTCGTGGCTCAGTGGTAGCGTCTCCGTCCCACACTCCGGAGACCCTGGTTCGATTCCCACCCAGCCCGTCTTGCAAGAGTTGAGCCAAAGCCACTTCTCCTCTGTCGTGACGTCATGGTGTCACGTGGTTTCATGGCGACACCGCCGCGCCTGAGGAGCTGGGTTGAGCTCTCGTAATATGCTTCGCATAAAAAAAGGAATATCCTGTAATGTATTCCGAAGTTGCTTGAACACCTATTGAGGAGCTTGACGTCGATTCGTATGTCGCCATGCGCGTTTCTAGTAACCCGGAGCTTATGCAGAAATACTGGTTTGTTGGTTCGCAACGACAAAACAGGGCGAGTTTCTAGCCGCGGATCGATTACTCATCGATTTCTCGGTATCCTATTATTTATTGAGCGTTGCCATTTTTCGTAAACCGCGGCTTCGTGTTCACTCAGCGACGCAAACTACGCAGTACCGCGGTCAGCGCTATTTCCGGCAGCTAGCGAAGTAAATTCTGCCTCTGAGGTCTCTTGCTTAGATTTTTAGGAATCCGCGACGGCGGTTTCTGGAACGTTAGCTTTAGAAGCTTGTGTTCTGGTATGAATAGGCCATCTAGTTTAACCGTTGAACTAGTCGGGGCATTGCATCAGTGCATGAAATTTACAAATAATTAAGTGGTCGATGACAATGCAAACACATAAAGACATCAGACGACCATCGACAAAAGGGGTGAATTCATAAAGTTACTATGGACGAAATGGTTCGCTTGTAAAAAAAAAGAACTGTTTACATTTGGCTGGCCGCTTTCGGTAATGTGTGTTTGGTGTGACGATATACATATAAGTCAGCACTATAAACACTACTCACTCAAGGCTCACTCACAACATATATATTTACCTTATGGCGCACTCGGACTCAAGCTCACCAAAAGGCAGGCACAGCCGGACTCGCTCAGCCTCACACTCACTGGTCTTAGTGAGTCTGAGTGAGTCGACTCATGAGTGAGTTTGCCGACCTATGCATTACGTATATATGACAGGCGTCCGTTTCGGATGCTGCTAATGTTGCCGTCCTTACAGACTGCTCACATCTTTTACTGCGAAATGTAGTTATCGGCTAGAATGATGAGAGCAATGATTGGTGTTCTGTTTTGCGGCGCAGCGGCCAGATGTGTCCGCAGAGCGCCAAGCCAGCAGTAATGAGTTTTCAATGGGGCTCAGAAGTGGGCCAATCGTGGGTTATGTAAGCTGATCTTAACAAGGAGAGGCAATGCCGCGAACTAAAAATAAAATGAGAAAATTTATATGGAAGGTTGGCGGAGAATCTTGGAAACTCGAAATTCAGGATCATTCAGTGATTGTCCGGCTAACGAATTGCGAGAAGGCGACGGTGATACCGCATTAACGTGACATATTCGTGAGGACCTGAGAGTTTTTTTTTTCCTTTCCTTTTGTTTTTACTGCGCCAGCAGTTAAAAGTTCAAAACTGGGTTTTCTGTGTCCATCTGTTGCTCCGTCCTTTGCCTTATGTTATCCTCGACATAGTGTCGCCGTCGTCATGTCGTAGTTATCATGCCTTCGTAATTTTCATCCCCAGCTTCACCGTCTCACCATTTGGTGAAATAAATAAATAAAAAAATTTATCTAGCATCACCAGTCGAATTCATGCCTTGCAGCAACGTTTAGGTTGGAGCCCGACCACCAACCGTGGAGCCGCCGCACAACTTTCTTTTCTTTCTTTATTGCAGGGAAGCAAAACCGTAGCACTTGCACTAAACACACCACAAGTCAATAATCCGGAAAAATTACACGCAGATCCAATAGGTGAAACCAGTCAAGAGATTCACTAGAACGCTCGCAGATCCTGCGTATTTGATTTATTTCATCGTAGAAGATGTTATCCGTTGCTCTGGGTGCTTCGGCATGCCTGTCTATCATTCTTGCTACCTTCGCTCTTCGCACATTTTGTGGGGTTCTGCGCGCCTCACAGACTCTGAGAGGACGTCAGGTCTGTGCTCGCATTTCGGAGGCCATGACAGAAGACGGCAGTAAACGCTCTGAGCGCCTGCTACGTTGACAATGATTGCGATATAATTCTTACCGACACTAAACTTTGTAGAGGTGCGGATATTCACGTAGGTAAGCAACCCTATGTACTGATACAGTTAGCGGAGGCGTAGATGTCTCTTACTTTTCGCCAGGTGTGGACGTAACATCACCATTAGTAAAACTGCCGGTGGCAATACAGATAGATAGCTTGCACGTGACGTCACAGACGTAGCTTCTTACAGTGATGCTTCTCCAGTATAGTGCCCATGATGACCGTCAGTGTATCATATACTCAACTTCGATAGAGAAACGAGAGCCTCGGAGAGGCCCCAGTGGGCTGTGTTGGAGCCGCGCGAGATGCCATGGGACTCAGCTGCTCATCGTGCTGGTTCACCAACATGACGCCTAGGATGGCGTCAGCGAAAGCCATCTATAGGCAACTTTAGCGTCACATGTAGGGATTTACATGTCATAGCGTGACGCCTTATGCTATGTTCAGACTACGTTCGTAAGGCGCCGATTTTTCGTAACATACGTAAGCGGAAGCGCAACAAGCGTATGCGTCTAGTTCAGACTGCGAACGTAAAGGCACCATCGTGTGCAATTCACGCAAAAATCGTGGTTGAGAGTGTTAAAGGGTCGGCAACATTTACGACTGTAATATTACGACCGTTGCGACGCAGCCAATGACCGATAAGCTTTCAGTTTTCAACAACCGGTGACGACACTTCCGTCCTCCCGTCTGCAGACAGCTCCGGGCGCGGGAAGTGCCATTCCGCCATTCCGTACGCACGATTAGGGTGGCTGTGTTCGTGAAAATTTGTGCAGTGCGCCTTGCGAGACTGTTTTCAGTTCATCTGGTTTATCCGCCGAGGAAATCGGTGGCCGCAGATGCGTCCTCCGAACTTCGATGGTTGGTCTCACTAGGTTTTCAAGGAAGCGGCACTGCTAGGGCGACATGCGCATGAAGTTATGAAACATCACAGCGTCACCAACTCGGAGCTTGGCGAAAAGGTTGTGAAAATCGCCGCCCACGGCGCTGTCGAGAAATACTTGCCGCTCCCAAACCCTTCTGCGTCGCCTTCGTCGTCTTTGTGCGATTGAATACATGACTATAAGTTTTTTTTTCTTCTTTTTAACGTGAATTTCTTCGATCTCGGCCAGCGGTCACATGTTGACAGGAGCCATATTGGGCCGCTGGTGACGTCGATTCTGCAGCTCCAAATTTGATTGGCCTGCTGTAAAAGCAGTAATTTACGCAGCAGTAAATGTGAACAAAGGTGCCGGCTTAACTGCCGTAACTTTTTTTACAGCCGTTACGTTCGATACCCCGAAAGAGCTGTTACGCGCGTTACGACCGTAGTGTGAACATGGCTTTACGCTGCGATTTCACGTAATTCATTCGTGAAAATTTCATAGTGACTGAAGTTAATGTTATTCCTGGTGATAATTGCCGCGCACATACGAAGTCACGCTGCTGTTACTATTACTTCAGGGTACAATGGCTCTGGCTGCCTACGAACGCAAGATGTCTCTGCAGAGCTATAACGTTTCTGTAAGTTTCAGTGCCCGGGTTTTGGGCGTCAGGCAAAGCACGTTCGTAACATTGAGTCCAAGGTCCTGCGTTCGGCAGGAGGACGTCATGGAGCTATTGCGGCACCATGAGCGATCAGTAAATATTTATTGGAAGCGCGAGCGCAGCAAATATATTTCCTTCGAGTGCTTTAAACACTACTCTTTCTTTTTTCGCTAGAACTGTATCGGCACGCTGCCATGGGTGCGTTATTTGTTCCCGCCATCCACGTCGATGCTATCCCATTGATGAAGGCACGCCTGCCACGGCGTTTGAACCAATGGTTTAAGTGGTTTTGTCCGATTCCTGAGCGCCCGATATTTTTAGTGTTCGTGAGCGGGTCCGCTCAATTTTCCTAACAGGCGAGCGGGACGTTATGAAACGCGGCGGATCGCTGGCAACTTTTTTGACAGCATGTATTTGTGGGCAAAGAAGGGCCGGAATGGTTGAAATCGGGAGATACGTCTGCTTATCACTTTCCTTTTCTTTCAGGAATCTGAGATGTATCCTTCCGTCGGCCATTTCACAATTGATAGCCATCCCATTCTTGGCAATCACTTTCGAAATATTAATGGCGGTGGCGTCCCTACGGGACTTTCAAGGCTGACTGAAACTTTTTTTATTATTTCCATAAGGTAAACAGAAATTCCAACAAGCATGAAACTACGTCCGTTTTGCGAAGTACTCCCCGTCCTCCTCCAGGCAGCTCTGCCATCGTTTTCGAAGCTCCCTGATTCATTTGTTCCTGAATAAGCTTGTCTGAGGTTGAAATTTATTGGAGGACTTCTATTTGCCGTGCTTCGGCTGTGTTGAATTTCTTCCGTCCCAGGCTAGCCATGTGGTCCAGCCATGTGGTAATCACCAGGAGTAATGTCCGTGCTGTTAAGCGCATGGTGCGAAAACCCATTGCATTTCTGCCAGAGCGGCTCCCAACAGACTGGCCGTACGGGGCCAGACATTTCCACGGAAAAGAATGACTTTCTAGACGACATCTGGAGCGTTTCCTTGGGAACGCCGTTTTGTAAGACACATGTAAGCAGACTTGCCGTAATACTGGTCGTTAATTGGAACTCCGTTTTCAAAAAAAAAAAATTTCTATAAAGGACGCCTTGCATATCTCCTGTAGCGCTAGACCACAGTGTCAATGTGTCACTTACGTTTCACACAAAGTACGTACGGCTCTTGAATTCTTTATGCGTTCCTTCCACCGTCAAAGTGAAATCTGTCTGTACGTAAGGAGCCACTTTTCTTCTTCTAATTATTATTACGTCAGGTCGCCAAACGAGAAAGAAATGAAGCAGGTGAGTTTATTTATTTAGTTCATTTATTTAGTACCCACAGCGCCCATTCAGGCATTACAGGGGGGGGGGGGGGAGGCTACCGAAGAAAAACAAGCACAAAAATTGCAGGTTTGCGTAAATTCGTGTAAGTGAAAAACAGATTATACGCCGACACAAAAGCAGACAGCCACGTTGCACGCAGCCACGTCAGACACAA
This sequence comes from Dermacentor albipictus, assembly GCF_038994185.2. Classification (NCBI taxonomy): domain Eukaryota; kingdom Metazoa; phylum Arthropoda; class Arachnida; order Ixodida; family Ixodidae; genus Dermacentor; species Dermacentor albipictus. The sequence goes on from NC_091821.1 coordinate 422,790,407, forward strand.
GCACGTTTCAGATGTCGCATGTCACATGTGAAAAAAAATAAGTACATAAAGCACAATGATTACAAAAATTTAAAATGAAAAGGCAAAGAACAAAGCGAATAATAAATTGCAAAAGAAACGCGGTGATGAAGTTAGAGTGCAACAAGGACAAAAAAGAGGCACTAAAAGAAAAGAATGTCATTTGCAACTGGGGTTCTTTATAGGTCAGGGTGATTGTTAGACGTACACGGGATATATATCAAGCCTTAGTGACCAAGACGTTCTATCTTTTTTGATGCAGGAAAGAACTTGTTAGGACAACGGATTCCTACAACTAAGGAAGGAAGTCGGTTCCATTAACTAATGGCTCTTGGGGGAAAAAATAGGAGCTACTAAAGGCCGATGTATTACATTTGTATTCTCTTATCTTGTGTTCATGGTATTTCCATGCTTATGTGTAGCGAGGATGGTTTATGTACACGTCACACAGAATTCGAGCATTCGAATGATATATGCTGTGTAGAAGCTTCAGTCAAAACGACGCTCTTCGGTGCGGCAGTGATTGCCGTTTTAGCATTGCCTTAGATTTCGTTTGTCTTGATGGCCCTTTCGCACAAGCCATTCGCTGCAGGATGATATGCGGTAGTGGTCGCATGTGTGATGCCGCGATGCTTGAGGTAAGCTGCAGTAGAACGCGCCATCATTTCAGTACCATGGGCTGTAATAATCGTGGCTAGGCATTCGTGCTTTAAAAAACGATTCTGCGCTCATTGAAGTTTTGGACTATCGTAGCTTCTATATTCCTCAAGGGTTTGGCCTCAATGAGCTTTGTGAGGTAGTCAATGGCTACGACGATATATTTATATCCTCTAGAGGTCTTGAAGGGTACTACAATATCCATCACAACTGTATAGAAAGGGCTGTGCACCTCTATTTGTTGCAGTAATCCATAAGGGACCGATGTCGACATCTACAGCCTCTGACAATGGTCACAGTGGCTCACGTACCGTTTAACATCCGTATAAAGCTTTGGCCAGTAGGATTGGAACCTCAGTGCTTCGAATGTTCTTCTGATGCCCATGTGGCCAACGAACCTTCCTTCATGCATTTCACGAAGTGCCTCAGCCTGTCGCTGGGAAGGAAGGCAGATGAGAAATCGACTGCTGACCGGACCTTGATCTTTCCTGTACAACACCTCATTGTGCATCCAAAACTTCTTTCGGGTCCGTTTCTGTTGCTCCTTTGTGCCAAACGCACCATTCAGCAGATACAGCACTATAGCGCAGAATGCGTCCTGACGGTGTTCCTCACCCATGTTGCTACAGTATCGCAATGATGGACGGGACACTGTAAGGATTTGGCTTTTCTCTGGAACAATGGGCGGTATCCTTGAAAGGAAATCTAGTGCGCTACGCAGTATTCCTAATTTGTAGGTGACGTCAAAGTCGACCTCCTTTAAAACCAGCGACCAATGAAGAAGATGTTGGTTACCTTCCTTGTAGGGCGTGGTGGTCACTGACAACTTGGAATTTGAAGCCTATAAAGTATGGTCGCAACTGTTCTAATGCGCGTTTCACGACAAGAGCTTCCAGTTCCGTCGAAGAGTAATTAAGCTCTGCACCTTCAAGTGCCCTGGTCAGGTATGACATAGGGCGGTATCGTAACTCTTCATCCTCCTGCAGCAGCAGACCTCCTGAGCCAAGACGAGATCCACCTGTCTGTACTTGCACATCGAATTCTGGCTTCTTCGAGAACAGCTTAAGGACAGGCGGCTGACACGAAGAGCACTTTAATGTCTCAAATTCCACTTGCTGATCCTCTTCCCAGGAAAAAGCAGAATTCTTCTTTAGGAGGGATCGTAGAGGTGCAGCGATAACGCTGCAGTTAGGGATAAACTTCCTGACGTATGACGTAAGCCCCAGGATGAGCGCCGGTTTCAACGGGTTCGGGGGCGGCGTAAGACGCATCCAGACACAGTGAAGACCAGGAAGGGACTGCCCGGCCCTTCTTTATTCCTTGAGCCTTCCTCGCGAGCTCGGTGCCGATCTTTGTTGTTTTCTCTGCGCCTAGGAGCGATACACGTACGCACCAAGCGCCTTCGGCTATCGCTCGTGACAATATGTATGTATGTATGTATGTATGTATGTATGTATGTATGTATGTATGTATGTATGTATGTATGTATGTATGTATGTATGTATGTATGTATGTATGTATGTATGTATGTATGTATGTATGTATGTATGTATGTATGTATGTATGTATGTATGTATGTACGTATGTATGTATGTATGTATGGATGGATGGATGGATGGATGGATGGATGGATGGATGGATGGATGGATGGATGGACGGATGGACGGATGGACGGACGGACGGACGGACGGATGGATGGATGGATGGATGGATGGATGGATGGATGGATGGATGGAAGAAGAAGTAGAGCACTGGTCTTCAAACGTATTAACATTGAAAATAATTACAGCCAGTCACATGGCTGCAGAAAAGGCCACATCGTGACGCATGCCTACAAAGGAGGGTCAAAAATTGGCAAAACTTGGCATATGTCATTATCGATTCCGCAAAGCGCAAAGCCACGTGTCAAGATAATTGAGTTCCCTTCTTTTTCAACGCAATAGAAGGAAAGCTGACGCTCTTGTCAGTCTCATTTGATATACAAATGATACTGGCGCATCACGCGTTTTCATATAAAATGAGACTGGCAAGTGCGTGAGCCTCTTTATATTTTTTTTCTATGCTAATGTGAGAATACTAGCTTTTCCTGTTTAGCGTGACTTAGTACTTCCGCGCGTAGAATTAAATGACCTCTGATAACTCCGCGTTATAGCCCAGCCCAATATAGCAGCGAAAATTAGGATAAATATTGTTCATTTCATAGATAATGAATTATTTAAATACATTTTGGCAATGTGTACGCTATGTCATCGTCTTCTCCGCAACATTAACTAGTTCCGTGAATAAACGATGATGACAGGTGAACGATGGGACGCTGCCCGTAAATGATTCATTATAAAACGGAAGAGCTGCGCTTTCTTTGACATTCCTGTGCTGGGCAGCGGATGCTATATATCGTAACCCTAGCACCGCCCCGCCCCCACTTACAACGACGGTGGACGAAGTGGGGGTGTAAATAGAAGCGCTGCGCTCTTTCTTTGTTCGCCTTCAGTATGTCATATAAACTTGGCAAATCGTCTGAGCACACTGTTCCCATCGCTTCCCTCGGGCGACTACCGTAAACCACGGCAAGTCTATCTTGCTTTCTTTAGTAACGACTGCATTTTCTCCGTGCCTCGAGTCACAGTCGACAGCTGAACGATGACACGTGGGTGCCTCCTCCTTCTTTCTTGTCTTTCTTTCTTATTTATTTATGTTTCGTTTGCGAAGCTTTCATCTGTGCCTGACACACCGGGACTTGGCGAACGTCGATCGCTGTGTTTTTCTCCGAGATGTGACATTTGCGTACCGGCGCATCTGGGATATAGGCGTCATGCAAGGTGTCGGTCAGCTAAAGAAATGGCGAGATATTAACTCGGCTCTCCAAGAGCTCGATCCAGATGCTTTATATTAATTAGGCAACATACATTTCTTCCCCTTCATTACACAGGAGTAAAGCATATTAAAAAGAAAGAACACAACGCAAAATAGTTATAGCTCTTAACGTATGCACTGGAAAAATCAGGGAGCAGACTTATCATTTATTGAAACGTGGGATCTATTGCAGCGAGTGTAAGATCCTACGTGAGAATTCCATAAGCAAAGGTCTGTTCATCACACTTAAATGTCATTATAAGGACGGGGTAGACACAGTGTGTATAGATACAGCAACAAATAAAGAAAACAAGTATGTTCACCCCTAAAATAGAGGCAACGACAGACAACAGATCAAGAGATTTAAACTCAGCTTGGTCACACACGTCCCTAGGTGAACGATCATTCGGCTACACTCTATACTGTAGAACAAGCAATGGGATTGGCATTGTGGTCCTATGTGCGTGTCCTCCAAAAAAATTCGCAGTTCCATCCGAAAGGCGAAGCAATGATTGCGATAGCAAATTAGTAGATAGCTGCACGAAGTAAGGATAGTAGTTTTATCGGCCGTATAAGCTTGTAAACGTTCGCTTACTAACTAAATTAACAGCGATAGAATGCGTACGCGTAACTCAACGGGTACGCGGAAAGAAACAGACACACAGAGACAGCGCTGCCTTTGTGTGTCTGCTTCTGTCTACGTCCTTGTGCAGTCGCGCTTACACATTCTATCATGCAATCAAACCAACAAGCCCGCGAAAGTGTTTTAACCAAATTAACCAGCACGGTGTAATGCGCGCAGGTAAACATGAACACATCTCGACAGGAAAGTACCGGGCGCGGCGTTTTCAAGAAAGGAAACGCAAGGCAGATGACGATTAGTGTTGTGTGGCAGAGATATATGCCAAAGGGTGTAACTTTGCCCCCCCTAAGAGTGTACCCTTAAATAAAATTACGCCCTTTGAGTCGTATCTTGCGACACAATGTTAATCGTCATCTGTCCTGCCCGCATTTCCTTTCTTTACCGCTGCAAGCCCGGTACTTTCAAGTTACGAACGGCATGCGCGTTATCAGCATGACAGAACATTCTCGACAGGAAAGTAGCGAGCGCAGCATTTTCATGAAAGGAAACGCAAGCAAGACAAACGACGACTATTGTTGTGCGTCACGATACGAGCCAAAGGGTGCACATTTGTTCAAGAGTGTATAAGGACAGTAAGCCGGACAATTGTCATTTGCGCAACTTTCTTTCCACGCTCTCATCTATCTATCTATCTATCTATCTATCTATCTATCTATCTATCTATCTATCTATCTATCTATCTATCTATCTATCTATCTATCTATCTATCTATCTATCTATCTATCTATCTATCTATCTATCTATCTATCTATCTATCTATCTATCTATCTATCTATCTATCTATCTATCTATCTATCTATCTATCTATCTATCTATCTATCTATCTATCTATCTATCTATCTACGCTGTATATTTTCTCTATTAACAGCTATCTGTGCGTTTTTAATTTGTCGACTGATAGTTCTTCTATCTTTTTCTCTCTCTTATCTTTCTTTTCTAACATCAAGAAGTTCTCTCACGTTCTTTTCCCTATACAGCCATAGTTATGTTCTGCCACTGCCATGCGCGCACTTCCCCTCGTTCTGGGGGGTCACAGTTCAGGCTTGTTTACTTGATTGTGTGCGCGTTCTCGTTTGCCCGGAGAAGAGTTTGCAGCGTTATTTTGTTTGCTGTCCTCCGTTTCTCTGTTGACCTTCTGTTCCTCAAGTTTTCTTTCCTTTATACTTTCTTCCTTTTTTCCCTCGCCGTGTGCCTTTTTTTGTACGTGCTCATTTTTCGACTTAACGCTTTATAACTTCAGCCGTCTACGTACGCTTGCTCCTGCTTCTCTCTCTTCTTGTGTACCTTGCCCGGCAGCATTATTTGCCACGTGCGACCGTCTATGTGCCGGACGCCACCTAACTTTTCTATTTTATTTCTTAAGTTATAAACTTCGCCCGCTGTTTATTCTCCAAAGGACATCCTTTTCTTGCAGTTGTTTTTCTCGTTTCCTTTTCTTCGCCCGAAATATGTACAAAAAGCGACAACAATACAACAACAAAAATAAAGAAATGGCTGTGGAGACTTCGCACATTTCCGTCAACTTCCCCGTGTTTGCTATACCCAACACTCCCTACATTCCCAATGTCTTCCTATTCTTCATCAAAGGGAAAAAGAAAGAACGAGAAAAAAAGAACTGTGGTTGCATTGTCTCTATAGACTGCTGTTTTAAGCACTTGAAGGTACCGGCACTGGCATCATCTCTCTCTCTCCTCCAATAACTTGCCTCCTCCTTCCTCGTGTTCGTGTATCTCTCTCGCTATCTCTTCCTTGCCCTCGTTTCGGCCTGCATCTCTTCGCGCTCTCCCTCCTCTCTTCCATTGCCGCTTGTTCCCTTCCCCTTCTTTTTTCTTCTTTCGTCGAGCTCTGCCATCTTGTCGAGTGGCGGGAGAAGGGGGAGAGGAGAACGGAGGAACGTGGAGAGAGAGGACTAAGACCAATAAACACTTTCTTGCGCACTGTTTACACGGCGCTTAATGGGCCATTAGCTTCCTGCACGAGGAGAACGCGCGCCGGGGACGAGCAGACGCTCCGCGGCTGGCGAACCCAACCCGTAACCCCCCACCCCACACCCCATGCCACAATCCCCTCCTCCCTCCTTTCTTTCCCTCGCATCAACCACACCCGCCGACTCCTAACTCCATCTCTTGCACTTCGTGCGCAGCGTGTTGCGCAGGGAAGTTTCCTTTTCTTTTTTACCACGTGCTTCGTCACTGGCCCGTGGGTCTGTACCATCTTGACGCGAGGGAGGGAGAGGGGGAGCTTGGCGGAAACGCAACGCTGACCGCGCTCCGAGTGCGAGTGTGGCGGGACGCCTTGGGTCTCTCTGCCGCTTCTCCAGCAGTACACACGGGACAGTGCGTGGGAACATGCCGCTGGCGGCTAACGCGTATACGCGTCGTCGTAGAAGAGCTTCGGTCCCCGGATGGTCGCCATCTTGGAGCTGCTCCGTGGGAAGTTGGAACGTGCCTTCCTACTTTCTATCGCGGCGATGTGAAGTTATAACGGGGATAGTGAAAAGCCCAATGCGAGTGCGCGACAAGACCACCGTTGCACGTCTACAGGCCGTACCAACGCTGCGGCGGCACTGCGTCTGCAAATATGCACGGCGCCGTGACACCTGACAATCGCAAACGCGATAGCGAAATTAACGTTTGGCAAAAAGGGCAATGTTGTGTGTTTTACTGCGCTGGCATGTTAAATAAGCTCTAAATTGGGTTTTGTCGTGTCCGCCTGTCATTTCCGTTACGCTGAGTCGTCAGGCCTGACGCCACCTTCGCCCTTGCGATAGGTGCGAAATAAAAAAAAAACTAAAAAAACAACACATTTTCCCACAGCCGCCATTGCATGCTAGCGCTACAGATAACACATGTCCACCATATCAGCTTATATAGCACGGCCTTTTGAGTCACAAGGTAGAGCCACTGAGGGTACCTCTTTTTCTTAATGAAATAATAAATAAACGCATATTATATTGTCGACTCACAGGTGTCTCTAAAGCACACATATCTGCTAATAGAAGAGTGCATGACATTCAACGGTTTCATCACTTGAGCACAATAAGCGTTACATACGAACGTTGGCAAAGACAGCAGAGGATAGCCAAATAAGCACCTGCGCGTTTACAACAAAGTTTTGTCTATATAACTCCTCCACTGGGAATAGGATTCACGACCCAGGGTCAGTTTCATGGTTGGAAACTTGTGCAAGGTTTTCCGCTGCACACACACCATGAGAGCGGTGGCGACCATGCAAGTATTTCAAACGCCACGACAAGGCGGAAAAATATAAGGGACGAAGTTGTGCGCGTCGCAAAGGAGTTCAGATGATGACGGTGTGAGCCACGGGAGCCTGCCGCAACGCTGCTGTTGCAGTAGATAAGTTCAGTTCCCGAGGAATCGGTGAATTCATGCGGCTTTTTTTCTCCTTTTTTTGTTTCCATACCCACAATGGAGAGAGAGAAAGAAAGTTCGACACCAGGTTCGACAGCCTCCACTCTACGTTGCCGTCTCGCATCGTCGCGTTGCCGCTTTCGCAGTTCGGCTTCTTCGGCTCGTTTTCGATGCTTAGCTGCAGTTTCGAGCGCTCGTATAGCGGGGTCAGACTCGCGCCAACGACCTTTCTCTTCGACCTTACGTTGCATCCTCTCAGCAGGGGAAAGCAGCACTCGCGGTCGAACGCCTTGCTCCCGCGGCTTCGCACGTCGCACCTCATTTCTCGCTTGTCGAGCATCCTCGGCCGTAGCGCACTTCAGAGGGGGGTATGCAATGCTTTACTGATGGTTCGGATGCTTGTCTTGAGCTTGTTCTTTACTGAAACGTATGCTTCTCTTCTGTGTGTTGTATGGGTAGTTTCAATGAATCTGTGCACTGTTCGCTATACTTTGCTGATCGCTTGTAGACGCTGCTTTAAGGGGGTATGAACCACTGCTTACTAGGGTATGAGCCATTGCATCTTTGTTTTCTTACGGGGGTATGAGCCATTGCTGATGACATTTTTTTGCCCCACTCGACTAGACGCCGCGTTTTCTTATGTATGAGCCATTAGAAGGAGCCACTCAAGGCTTTCGCGTTACTAAAACGTGTGTTTAATACACATATATTGACATGTGATGGGATACCGTGCTGTTGTTCCTAGGATATGGAAGCAGACGAGATTGGATAGCTATTACCGTAGTGCAAGAACTCTGCAAAAGCTCTTTTCTTTTCTCTCTATTTCTCTTGTCGTGCTTGAAGTAACTATCTGTGAAGTGTCTCCAAATGCTAGAACACGGTTTCCTACAGTCCACACGTCAGATTGTAGAGAATGTGATACATATGTATATTGACGATTTATTGCTATTTTTTTGCATTGCAACTTACTGCCCCGAGTCTGGCTGTGAACTGGTATATACATGTAGCTGACCAATCACCCCTTCACCAATCATCGTTCTTCATCCACTTAACAATTTACAGTTGTGGAGAAGTCGGCGACGTGCTGTGCTTGTTGCTAACATTTCTAATCCGAAATAAACGAATTCATCAGTAGGTGATATCGGGAAAGAATATACGAAATGTAGGCTGGTATTTTGGCTGTGTTTCTCCAGCTTAGTATGAAGTCGACGAAGGTCCGAAGGGTTATCTAACAATGGCCCGGCAATTTTTTCTCAATATGAAGGACTGGCCGAGAGTTAGGCGAATAGATCAGCAACGTCATGAAACAAAAAGCAACTTCTCAATATTCTCTTCGCGAGCGCTCTCGCTCATTCTTCTCTGAAGCCACGACACACATTTAAAACGTGGTGTTTACATTTCAGAACAATGGTAATTATACCTGGGCTGAGAAAAATTTTTGTGCGCGTCAAAAGTGTTCGAAGAACTGCTTTGTAAGAGGTGGCGCTCCGGTTTTTGCTGGCAAGGCCAGTCTGTGGCCATGTACAGGCTTGAATTATTTCGTTATCTTGGGCAGCAATTATCTTTATTGACACGTGTATTTCTTTATCTTTCTCCGGTGAGTGCTCTTTTCACCTGCTACCAATTGTTAAATGTTATAGCTCGGCGTAGAACGTGCCTGGATTGATAGGAAGTTTCTCGAATGTTGTCGATTGTTCTATCCGTCGTCTGACGTCACCGCACCTTGTGTAATTCGATGGCACGCGCGACGCGACTTGTGCAGCACTTTCTGGCAGGCACCAGCGATTACGCTGGAAACTTCGACGAGTCATGTATAGAAGCCGACGCGTGTGCGCAGATCAAATTTCGACGCTCGCCGTTTATGCTCGCCCCTATCGTTGTGCTTTGAATGTGACTCGCTTTTGTGGGCACAGGTTCGCCCAGTAAAAAGTTAGCTTCGCGATTCACAGTTATTTGCTACGGTGTGTTTTTTTTACCCCTCATTGCAACGTGACAATATCAGCCACACTTCCTAAATGGTAAGCGTAGTTTTGAACATACGCTGCACGTGAAGCACTTCATCTCACTTCTTCCGCTTAAATACGTGGTTTTCTGAGTTCAGGCGTGGAGCACGATTTGTGGATAGAATGCAACATTTTTTTTTATTCGTAGCCTGCTCAGTGGATGCGTGTTTCTAGTGATGCTGTAAGTGTAAAAATATGTGGTGAAGGCAAGGTAAAAGCACCCCAGTCAGCTTTAAGCTGTAAGCTTACAGCTTAAGCTTTAAGCTTTAAGCTTTAAGCTGTAACTGGCGTTGGAAAGGGTTGATACCGCGTGCCGGTGATTGCCGTTAGACAACGCCTGCGTCAACAGAGTACGTGCTTTAGAGGCACTTCAGCGCTTTCTTGACGACGAAAGACGCCAATGAAAACTGACTGCATCAACACTGTTTGGCGCAAGACTTGGTTCCTCCGAGGAAAATGAGTGACATGAGCGAGGAAATGAGCGGCCGCTGCTGATTGGCTGCGGCCACTCGTCTCCTGCTCGCTCGTACAGCTTCATCCAATCAGCAGCAGCCAAAATGGACAGTCCACTAGGTGCACTCTTACACAATATCCCGCTGTAGTGACGCCGCAAGTATGGAGGCTGGTAGCATCGTGGTCAACGTGTGCCCCGAAAAATGTGCCACTCCGTGCCACCCCGAGTTGCCGCTTCTCACCTCTCGCTTAACGTGCCGACCGTGCCTTGTACGCTGTCAACATGCCGTTGCGGCGTGCGATAGAGCATTTGATAAGTTGCCAGAACTCCCCTTTCGTTGTCCGGTGGCCCCGGAAACAGACTCACAACATGGACTAAACAAGCCCAAAAAGAAGGCTAAGGAAGGAGGAAAAGGGAGATACTTTGCGCGGAAGCTAAGAAAAGCACGTTGCCAACGGGCGAATATGACCGAAAGGCGCCTCGATTCTCTCGCTTGCGCCTAGCTGGCTGCAGCCGCGAGGCAATTTCCAATATGTCTCGAGAGTTGACGGGGTTGCGGAGTGACGGCGGCCACCGCTCCAGGGGATGTCAGAGGTGCGAGAGAGAGGTGAAAGAATGAGAGAGGGAGAGAACTAGAATGGGGGTGGGGGCGCACGGCCGCGTGCTGCGAACAACGCAACGCCGCCGCCGCCGCCCCAACGCTTGTCTCCCCACGCGGTGGCTTTGATGGACGAAGATCTATCGGTTCAATCGGCGCTGTCATCGATTCGGAGTGGGGGAGAGTGGAGAGGGGTCCCGGTGGAACTCTCCTGCTGATGCAGCCGCCATCCCCGCCTTTCACCTCCGCGCTCTCTCCTCTCTGGGCATCTCGATCCAGTCCCAAATTGTTTTCCTTTCCTTTATCGGGCCGAGGAAACTTCTTCTGACTACAGCGGATGCGTCGGCCGACGGAAGCGCGGGCAACGCGCTAAGGTCGCGGGAAGGCAGAGACTGCCTCTCCGAGACAAGGGGAGTTCGCGGGACAAACGGAACGGCAAGCGGACGGTGGCTTACGGCCACTCGCCGGCACTTACTGTGTAGTATTATACTACACTGTCGCGACAGTTCCGCACAGCGATACGGCTGCTGAAATTGTTGGCCGAGCAGCGCCTGAGCCATCACTTTGCTATTCCTGCTGTCCGGCATGACATTCGTCATACTCACTCGGGACAATATTGTATGTTAGCTATAACCGGAGGATACTTTACTCTCTAGTTACGCTTGGTGATGGGCGTCAGTCTCAGTCGAGAAATTCCGCTGGTGCGGGCATTTTGAGGAACGTTGCACGCAACTAACTTGCAGCCGAACGCGCGCGACGGCCTTCTTTTGTGCTCGCTGCACGCTTCGTTTTCCAAGCCAGAAGTTCTGCAGCGATTGTTTTCGCCGGCGCCTCCTTCGTCAACCTACTTGCCGCATAACGTCCAGACTTCGCGTCCCCTGCTACCACATGGCTCCTGCTGCATATGCTATGTGTTCTTCATTGCGCCAATCTTTCCACTGTTGCTTTCGTGACATTGTGTGTCGCCGGAACCCTTTAGTGTATAATATGGTGTTGTCTTCGTTTGTGATGAAGCGGAAGTTTGTGAGTTTGTAATCACGCGGCATGGAAATAGGAACTTGCTGGGCGCAGCAAGTTCCTCTTTCCATGCCGCGTCAATAAACCTTTGGGCAACCCTGCTACCCCCACATCCCTTTCTTAAAGTGGCAGTTCGTGTCTGTTATTTCGGTTCTCAATATTCGCGTATAATTGGCATCTGAAAAATATTGCCATCACCATGTGTTCATGGCCCTAAGCAGTTGCCAGAAAAAAAATGAGAGAAAGAAAATTAGTTTTATTCCCACCATGATTCTATCCCAGGCTCGCGGCACATGAACGCACGCAGCCGTCGTCGTGTCCTTATCGTGCGAGCGGCCGCTCTCGTGGGCACGTTAAGGTTTACCTTCGTACGGCTGCCGGCGATTTAGTAGGCTATCGGCGCTCGCCGCTGGCAATTGACAGGTCCTTCTAGCTTGCATCGAAGCCTTGCGCGTGGCTACGTTCAGTGTTCCTCGTCGATATTGTTGGACTCGTGCAGATGAAAAGTACAGTCACTGGATACCAGTGAGCCTTTGTTAAATAAAAAATAAAACAGAACATAAAATAACACTGAAAAGACGAGAAGAATTCACCTACAAGGCGTGCGTTGAAAAAGAAACCGGGTACCTTAAACAATCAAAGTCAAGAATGACGCGAGGCTGAATCGAAGATGCGTTCTTTTTCTGTACGCAATGTTTGGCGGAGAAACGCGGTTGAGGAACGAAGGGATGGGAGGGGCACTATTTGAGAGCTGCAAGATGTGTTGTCCTCCCTACATTTCAACGTGACGGCGTTCACCGACTACTATTTCCGCCACGAGGTTGCAGAACATGATTTTCTTTTTTTTTTCTCTCGCTCTTTCTCTTGTGCGTGTTTTTTCTCTCTGGCATGCCAAGGTTATCGCGAGTCACATGAACCGCGTATGTGCGGCACAGAACGTTTGAGTCGAAACGGAAAACCGCGCGCGGAAGAGAGAGAGAGAGAGAGAGAGAGAGAGAGAGAGAGAGAGAGAGAGAGAGAGAAAAGAAACAATCGAGCGATTGACTAAATACGAAAAAGAAAACAGTAAAGGAAAAGAAAATCTATATGGTCGCGTATATGGGGGGGTAGAAATGAGAGCGAAGGCACAAAGTCTGAGCTGTTCGATTGCCAGGTGAGCAGCAAGGGAGCGCAGTATCAAAAGGAAGATGAGCTGTTCGCACGCAGGCATATGATGGTGGGAAGAACAGAAAAGAGTAGCGATATGGAAAGAAGTGTGAAACAAAAGCTAGAGTGAACAAAGGAGGAAGAAATAAGGAACATTCCCCACGCACACGACGATAAATTGAAGTCCGCCGCGATAAAGATAGGGTTCAGAGCACGTCTCCCTCCGACCACGGCCGCCTTTCGTAAACGCCAAACCTTAGTGCAGGAAAATAAAAGAACCGTACGGGTAATATATTGTCAGGTCTTTCGTCTGCGTGTCGAAAGCCGTTGCAGGAAGAGCGTAGCAGAGATCGCAGTTGTGGCGACGGGAAAAAAAGATGGTGGCTGCAAGAAGGTTGGAAACGAGAGTAACGTGATTCGATTGTTTTATTCTTTTCTCTTTCTTCTCTGACTCCTTCGATGTGTCCTTTCCCGCACTGAACAATCGGCGACAGCGGAGAGACAAGACAATACGCATCTTGAAGGCCTTCTTCTCCTCTAAAACATGCCGGACGTCCCTTTCTCTCACCATGCAGCCTGATCCGCTCCTCCGTCGTGATTCCTCATCAAAAGACGCGTACAAAGAAATACGCCCGCTCTCTCGAGTACGAATCATAAAAATACTGTCATAGGCGAAAGAAAGCAGAGAAGAAAAAAAATCACATTGAAAGCATCTTTTTCTCCAGGTCCGCCTGCTCCTACTCAATTTCGTGCTTTCTGATCCTACGCCGAAGATGGATTTTCTTTGTTTTTTTCAACTGAGCCATATCAGCCTGCGTGTCTGAAAAGATGCCGTTCGGATGTCTGTACGGCTTATAATCAAATTTCTTCCCGCAAAGCACAAGCTTACGCTACCGACCACCCAACCTTTGTATCGCCCTCCCCCCCCCTTCCCCTTTCTTGTGTACCTGTGACTAATTTCTTTCTTTCTCTTTTTTTTCCTGCGAATCGGCCCCTATTCGAAGATCTTGGAGCACTCCTCGATCGGGCTCCCTCAGCTCACAATCCAGGCGCATGCATGTAGTCCTGAACGCCGACGCGTTCGGTTCTAAGGCAAAGCAGTGGGTGGCGGTGGGTAGGAGGAGGCACTATACAACTTTAGACCCTGTGCCGCGTTCTCCGGTCTGACCGCGCTCCGCCGATCGGAACAGACACGCCGCGGCTGACGAGAGCCGACTGCGCTCTACATCTGTTTGTTTGCTTTAAAGATGAAAGGATCGTCCCTGCGAGTCCCAGGAGGGAACCGACCGCCAGACTTTCTTGACTCTATTTGCAACGTTTCCTCTCCGTTTCTCTCACCGCCGTCTACCAATCGAAGACAATTTTCGACCTATTGTGCCGAGTGACTTGGACAAAGAAAAAAAAAAGAACAAAACGACTATGAAAGATTTTTGGGGGCAACGCTTACCCAACCAAACGTCACGAAACGTTGCAGAAAAAAAGAACGCGATCGAATTTAATGCGCAACAAATGCGCCGAAACATGAAGTGTTACTGCAAAACTAAAATACTGCGTGCTACGAAATTTTTCTCGAGATTGCGCATAAAAAATCCTTTGTCTATGTATCCTTCTGATTCTCATTTCTTTCACTCATTCTTTCATCTACTTTACATCCGTAAACCATATTTTATTTTCCTGTCCTCAACCCTTCTCTCAAGCATGGTTTATACTGCCCTCACTGAGTGAGAAGGTTACAGTGCCTTCACAATCACAAATTCACGTCTTTCTCTGCTGCTTCTCTTTTTCCAAGCTTATTGCCATCTATAGTCTTTCCAGGCTATGCTCCATTCATCGTCTCAAAACAATGTTTATTATTCTCTTCCTTTTTTTTTGTTGAATTCGTTCCATCCTTCCTTTCACCCGTAGTTTCTCTGTATCTCTTTTTCTATTTAGGTTAACCTTACTACATCTATCTATCTATCTATCTATCTATCTATCTATCTATCTATCTATCTATCTATCTATCTATCTATCTATCTATCTATCTATCTATCTATCTATCTATCTATCTATCTATCTATCTATCTATCTATCTATCTATCTATCTATCTATCTATCTATCTATCTATCTATCTATCTATCTATCTATCTATCTATCTATCTATCTATCTAATTAACTAACTAACACTAACTATGCACTCACAGCGGTTGCTCAATCGCTCTGGCGGTATATTCATAGACACGGCAGATCGACTTAAGGCCACTGCGACCGCATTCTGATGGCAGTCGATAAAAAAAACAGGCACAGGGAACGTTTATGGCGCCGCTTGTGCCACTTCAGAATGACTTAATAATTATCTAAATCAATTTTGCAGAAATTTGAGTCAATTCTGCGTTTCGAATGGCTTTTGTCTTTATGAATCAACACGTAACTACGTAGTTCATGTTAAACAATGAATATTCTGGGAAGTCTCCAGCTTGCGGGAGGCACAAACGCCCGATGTGCAGTAACGTTTGCGGAAGTGAATTTTAGCATGAAGGGGACTTCAAATTTGTTTCAAGTTTTGTTTATGTGAAGAGAGGCTCTTCTCCAGGCTCCTCATTAAACTTTAATTGCGTTTCGGCGTTATTCCACGTGCTTCCGCAATCACACCGTGACAAGGTAAACAGCATGAAGACGGCATGGTCAGTGCACTTTGGTTTGGCTATGGCTCATTGTTCGACGTACTGACAAGTCAGTTGTAGCTGGGTCGAGAAAACGTACGAACTGCATGTGGCTGTGCGCTCTAGGAGGGGCGCACAACCACACTCTTACGGCGCTTCGGAAAGCTAACTGCGCCTTTGCCTTCGCTTGATTGATCAAAATCTCCATTCGTCAGCAAACGCGCCAAGCTGACCAATCACGGAAGAGCAGGCGAACGCATTGCTGTAGGACCCGCTCTAAGATCGCACCGCCAGGTGCCGCTGGCCCTCTTCTAGCAGTGTTTTGCTTTGCCGCCTGCCTCTCGAGTTCTTCTGAAGGTGACGGCACACCACACCCGACAAAGTGAACAGCCAATTCGGGATCACAGGGCAAGCATTTCGTTACAATTCCTAGTCCGGAGAGGCCGAAGCGGGGCCAAACACCGTCCCGCACGTAAGCCTTGGAGTAGCGGGACAACGGCGGTAACAGCGGGATGTGTCCCGCCTATATCGGAACGTCTGGCCACTTTGGGCATGTGCCACTGGATAAGGGACAGAATAGGCAACTTGGGCCACTGGACATGTGACGCTAGGTGTGTGAACATTCTTGACCAATCCTCCAGCATGGGTATTCGCCATTGGGTAGGTGGCAGGATGTACATGTACGAGTAGAACAAGAGGCAACAAGTGAAGAACGCGGCAACAGAAAATTGAACGAGTCTGCATCGAAAGCAGCAGCTGAATGTGGAAAAAGAAGTGAACAGAATGTGACTAGAGAGTGCACTGAGCGAGCAGTGTTGAGCTACAGAGAAATATTTTGCAGTAAGATACATTGTCCATACACTACTTCAAAGCTAATCGCGATTACGTCGACATTCATCATGAAATTGGTTCTTCCAGATTGTTCTGTTCTTTTTTTTGCTTCTCTCTTTCATCTCTTTCGCTCTCTCTCCCTCTTAGTGATCCTGTTGCTTTTTGGTCAACTAAAGGAAATTCGAATAAAACAAAACAAATTCTAAGGCAATGACAACGTACTGGGGAATGTTCCTTTATTTCGTATTCTTTCATAAAGAAACGTTAATGTTCTTTCGTCATAAATATAAACGATTACCTTAAAAAAAATTGCCCGCTAAATGACAATCAAACGGACTTGAACATGAGCTCTTGGTGCCTTACCGGCGGCGTTTAGAGCCGCGTTTGATTCTGTTGCGACTAAAATAAATAAAGGCCAGAGACTGCAGCGTTCTGCTATTCAATACCTCGTTTGCTATCTTTCTTTCTTTCTTTCTCGTTCGTTCGTTCGTTCGTTCGCTCGCTCGCTCGCTCGCTCGTTCGTTCGTTCGTTCGTTCGTTCGTTCGTTCGTTCGTTCGTTCGTTCGTTCGTTCGTTCGTTCGTTCGTTCGTTCGTTCGTTCGTTCGTTCGTTCGTTCGTTGAAAACCTGCAGGTTCCCTTACGTCATATGGATGTTATGGAATATGCAGATGATGGAGCATATGGTTTTTTTAGTAGGGTTATTAAGAATTTTAGAACGCACACGTGCCATGGCGTTTGTCAACCGCATTGAGCAGAGTGGCAGGGCGGCAGCGGCTGTTCTACACATGGCCGCGGGCGTCACGTGTAAGTCGCGTTGTTCCGCCTCCTACCACAAGAAATACAAGATTACTGCAAGGAAAAGGTGACACACCACCGCTTCAAAAATGGCATTACCTGTCCATTGTCTATGCACAAAGATAACGAACGGCAGTGTGTGCTTGAAGCAACCTTCAAACAAGTGATCGGCAAAGGCCCTCCGGCAGGACGAAAAAAAGTTCCGCGATGCGGCATGAAAAAGCAGTGGCAAATACAAGCCACCTGTGGGCAATGAAATTGCCCGCTGTGGCGGAGGCGAAGATAAAGCAAGACAGCTAGGCCCCAACAGTCTAGTACGTGGAAAAACAAAAAAATGTAGAGAGGTCCCACGCTACGCCGAAGGGAAGTCAGGAGACAAATAGACGCACAATGCCGCATATACGTCTACGGTTGCTCGAAATGGCACCGACATATGAAACCGACCACAAGGTGACGCCGGCTAGTGGTCTGTTGACGTCATTTCGCTATATACAGACGGCGGCCTCGCTCAGATACCGCCTAATGTTCATGGTGGATAGCGCAAACAAACCAGACGGACGAGAAAGGGAGAGCGTGCAAGCGTTCTCCGACATTTTTTTTATTATTATTATTTTTTTGTTCTGCTCTGTGGTGTGTACTCTGTGGTTTGCCTGCTCTGCCTTGAACACGTACTAACGGGCCTAGTTTTCTGCCCTGCTTCCGCCTAATCTCTCTCACAGTGGCACGGCGCGTTTCACATTTCCCACTTCCGGTGAGGCAACACGACGAGAAAGAAGGGAGAATTCGGGAGACGGGAGCTCAACTGTTTGAAAGTGAGGGAAATATATATATATATATACGTCGGTTTTCTGTGCTTGCTGTATACTGTTACTACACATTTGCTGTCGATATCAAAAGAACAAATCGAGAAGAGGGTACAGCTGAGTATTGTATGTTTCGCGCTCTTCTCTGAGCCGTGCTCCCGGAAGTGTTGCAGAAATTAGCGCCTTTCCCTCTCCACAATCTCTCATTTTTTTTTTGTCTTCAAAAGCCACGTCGTAACACTGCTGACATACCGATAATGCACCCTGAATCGGCCAGAGGACGCTGCGCGCTTTCATTTATCCTACCAGTGTCGTCTACGCCGGCCGCTAGAGGTGCAAAAAAAGAAAGAATGAAACGAAGTTTCAAGCACCAAGAGACACGCCTGTCTGACCGTACATTCGAATGGTTCCTACCGCGTTTGGAATCGGTTTGCAGTGACATGGAGCCCTCTGAACATTGGAGCCAGGTAAAGCCTGCCCCAACCGAGCGTTCAGCTGCTCCCAGAACGATCGGAGGAGCCACATAATCGGGCGTCGCGCTCCCGACTATAAAGCGAGAGCGCCTCCGAGCAGGGTGCCTCGGTGTCAGAGCTGGCTCTGGCCGTTCTGGATGTTGGCACCCCTTACCACGGGTCCGCGCTCCACCTCAGCCGTATTGTGTCGGAGCTGCCTGATGTGGCTGTGCATTACTACGTGCATTGGTCAGTGCGGCGTGGTCACATTGCCTCATGTGTTTAATTTTCGCGCTGCTTCGCACGTGTTCGCTAAGTTGACTTTTCGGGCTCGCGACGGGAGACAAATGGTGCGTGACAGTTTTATCCCTAAACATACTGTGTCATACCCGTTTGTCGACGGAGTATTGCCCTGTAGTTAGTTGCCTTGAAGCACATTTCAATTTTTTCCAGGCCTCTTCCTCTGCTTTTACTCAATTGACGGCTATCTATTTTGGAAATTAAAGTAAGTTTCCCCCCACCGAAATTGCAAGTTGGCCCACCCCTAAATTTCAGTTGACCCCGCCCCCAAATTTCAAGTAGGCCTACTTCCTAATTTTAGTTGGCCCACCTCCAAATTTATATTTGGCCCATGCCCAAATTTCAAGTTGGCCCACCTCCTAATTTCAATTTGTCCCGACCCCAAATTCCAGTTGAGCCGCCTCTGTTATGTAAGCATCTCCGTGCATACCTGTGGATCTCTACGTGTATTCTCTCTTTATTTAATTTTTTTGCTCTAAGTTGTTACTTATCGATTAAAAAAGCTACACATCATCTACATTTACACTATCACAACGATTAAATGCCTTAACTTTGTAAATTACGCATTTTTGTGCAGATACAAGCTGAGTGAGCTCCCTGCCCTGTGTGACAGGGCAGGGAGCTCACTCGGGAAAGCTTACGCTTTCAAAATTTAAAAAAAAATTAAATTTAACATATTCGGACCAAAATGGCTGCTCGTCAAATTTGGTGGTAAATAACGGTTAAAATTTTGGCGTCGTCATTACCATAAAATAGTGTGTGCTTGTATAGGCTCTCTACAATGGAGGGCTTCAGCGCAAGGTGCCTGACGTAAACAAACAGATGGCAGCTGTTGACAGGCAGCTGAGTATATGCTCTGCAAATGTTATTTTGTCGGAGTGCTGGCAATCTCAAAAAAGCCGAAACAGAAGAAGGAAGATTGTTATACGGAAAGACAAGGGACGCTGTAAAGGGGACACGTACAAATTATAGGTAATTTTTTGATCAGGCTGCGAACAAGACGACTCGTTGCGTGTCTGCTTTAACGCGAAAGCGTTAAGAGCCCAGTGTCGCAGAAAATCCGGCGTCCGCGTCCTGCGTCGACTGTCGTTTCCCCAAAAATAATCCCGACACACCTAAAGAAAGTGCGCATACCCAACCACACAGACCCTCCGTCTAGGTCAAAAAAGTTACTGAACTAATTGAATTTATCAACGTAAAATACATCAGAAATATTGTAAAGTACGACTTACACACCACCTACAGACATGATAGAGTCGGGCTGTAATTTGAATGTACGAGAAAACAAAATTTTGTTACGCGGAAACACAAACACCAAGCTCTTTTTCCCGCGTTTCTACCATTCATAGACCGGCCACGGCGCCCGAGATCCGGCGCACGCAAATCATAGAGGCCACGGAGCGGTGCTTCCGGTTCTTTGCAACGCCTCGAGATGGCGCTCGCCTCCGCCACATCGCGGCCCACGCAAGAGGCCGCGTTTCTACCGGAAAGCTCGCCTTCGTGCATAGCGTTCGCTGCCAGCGTTTCCCGGTAAACTACGTTTGCATAAGCTGCAGTTGCCGGGAAGCGTGAGGAGTAGTCAGGGATCTATGAATGCTATCACGTTCCACTCTTAAAGGTGAAGCTTAAGCGTCCTCCAAATTTTGGAAGCCGTTTGACTCGTCAGTGTTCCCCACGCTCGTGAGCTCGTCTTAAACAAAGATATGAAATTCTGGTCAACACACAGTGCTCCTGAAAAATTAGACGAAAAATATGAGCAGTTCTTTATTTCCTGAAATATATTGGGATTGGCTTTCACATAACAAGGGCAAGAACTAACAATAAAGAGAAAGAAGAACAAGAAATTAACGCGATATCTTCATAGCCTACTCTGTACATTACAAAACACAAACATAAAAGCCTCTTCTTGTTTCTTTCTTTTTTTGCTTTTACTTGTGGGTTGATGTCTTATTTGCTCATTTTGTGTGTTAATTCAAACAATTCTTATAGTCAGTAAATGCAATGTGGTGGTAACTGTTTCGTGTATTTCATTAGTGAAAACAATCAGGAGAGCCGAAGAGCTTGATTTTGAGCGACTGTACATGAAACAATCGGCCTTGTCTGTTGGCTTCAGTGTTCGTTACCATCATGTGATTGCTGTGTTTGCTGATCTGCTATCCTTTCTTCTGCTTCCCTTCTGTCCTACCAACATTTGAGGCATGCATCCCTCATGTAACGTCTGCGTGGCTTAAAAGGTAGAGTAAGTGAACTACGAAAAGAAGGTCTACCCAGCAGCACGGTAGAGATAGCAATAAGTCTTTTTCTTTTTTCATTTTCCAAATGCGGGTGATTCTTCCATTCAGCTGATGTACAGCGGCGCCGTGAGGTGCGGGTCTCGCAACGGTTGTCTATTGACGGCAGTCAAAGTCAGCGTTCTGCGACGTGGTCATTGTCAGATGTCCATCAAAGCACAGCCAGCAACGTGGCCGGCATGGGAGCCGCACGCAAGTATCAAGAGTTATAAAATAAAAGTTACCATGCGCGTACTGCAGTCGTGGTATACTTAAGGCAGTTATGCGTAATATTTTGTCTCGTACGTCGCGTTTCACAGGCTCCATGTTGGAGGTCAGCTTGTTAGAAGGGAGCCCCAAAGTTGGCTGACATTTCACTACCTCAAAAATTAACAAGCTCAGTCTTCGTTGCTGCACAGCAGCCCCCTTGTACGAGAAGGACCGTTGGCCCGAATCAAAACCTCCCACCCAGTCAATCCGGCTAGACAAGGAGCGCTGGAGTCAATGTACAGAATGGTGCTTGGTTGTTGAGTACATGAAAGCTCTGGGACGCGGTACCTGTTGGTTCCAAGTCCTCTCCCCACCTGACAACGGCGCTGAGATCAACGTTTGCATTGGTGATTTGCGTTGCATCTAGCCATTGTATAAGTTATACCGATGCAAGTTGGAAAAGAATAGTACATATAACCGCCTGTGGCGCTTACGTTCTCAGACCGTCTACGCGTGTTGATTGAATAAGCTTCACTTCATTTAGTACCTGTTCTCACGAGTATGTTAGTGCCGTACCGTTTCTTCATTCATGATTTTAAAGGGAAAAAAACATAGATCTCTGTGCAAAACTAGAATGTACTGAAGTATATGAAAGGGCTCGGATATGACGAAATAATTGTGCCGAATATAATGAAACGTTTGCAAATTATTGGCTAGATTTATTGCTGTGGTGGACAGACCTACAAGACTTCCGAAGGGTATGATAACATACCTCTTTGATTTATGAGTTGCTTGAATCAGCATCAACCTGTGAAGCTTTTTTTTTCATTTTTTGGGGGTAGGGGGGCATTACTAGAAGTCGATATTGCTTCTCTGTCAAGTTATCATTCCACTGCCATCGGTTGCGCTCCTATGGTAGCGTAATTGAAAATCGGACAATAATGCGATCGGGCAAGTTAAAGAAACCCAGTGCAGCAGTGTTACCATCCTATAGCAGAAGAGCAATGCAGTAATCGATTTAATACTGAGACTGACCGGTTCGTGGATACGTCGCCCGAGACTGCTGGAGCACGCCTCCACAAATGATGACGTGTAAGAAAAAGACACTCTTCACTGGACGCCGGAAATGTTTCCCTGGCGATACACCTAGCAGGCAACTCCAAAACTCCAAATAGCAAGAATGGTACATGATATCTCCCGTTAATACACCGTGTGTTTCAGCCAATGTTAGCCAATTTGTTGAAGGAAAACAAATACTTAATAAACATGGCGCAATATGCAACTATAACACCTACGGTCTTCGGTCGTCAGAGATCCGATCATCGAACACATTTTAGTATTGACATTCTATCTTGCACCGTGTTTTTTAAATGTTTATTTTTCGTTTAACAGCTTGTCTAACGTTAGCTGAGACACCCCACATATAGAATTGCCACAAACAATGTAGAGTAGCATACAAACAAAAATAACTACAATGTTACCTTAACGTACGCCTCGAAGAAGTAAACTACATTTAAGGAAAGTAGAAAACCACCAGATAAGATAGGTGGTAGCTTATGTCCATCCATAGGACAAAACGAACTGAAACTATCTCTTCTGCTTATCTGGCTGCTCTTGTGGACGAATACGGTAGAGTAGCTCACTATGCTCAGCAGAGCGACACGAAACCACGCGGAGACAAGAAGCGTATTCGTACAAAAACTAAAAATGTGGCAGGACTCCGCGTTGACGTAACGATTCACATGCTCCAATGTCGCGCTTCTCTTAACACAAATGCATCATCTTTCGCATGGAGTCATCAGTTTACCGATGCCGCTATACACGACAGGCCGGACGGTTGCGACCGAGAAGTGCTGTATCGAATGAGCGGGGGTTCACCTGCGGACATAACACGCACGAAGCACATTTCAAACCCACTGTTCACGCTTCTGATGGTGACTTCAGGTTCTCGATACGATCGCGAGTGCCACAACATCAACGCGACACCGTCTCAAACTAGCATCGGACTGTATGAAACGTTAAACCGCTATGCGTTTCGGTAGATGCTTTGCAGGTCCCGCTGCCACTGTTGTCCGTAGTTTCATTCACGTCCTTGTGCCTGTTGCACGTGCCTTTCGATACCGCAGGCGTCGCACGTACTCACACAACGAACGCACGACAATCCAAAAACAGGAACCGGGCCAGAGCTGGCAATGCTATCACCACGTTGTCACCGAGGCGATTGTATCAGCTTTTCCGTCCCGACATTGCTTGTGCGCTGCTCACTGCCACATACGAGTAGTTCACGGGGCCGTCGCGCACCCGCGTGCTCCCGCTTCGGTCTGCAACACTGCTTCTGGCTGCCCCTCCGAGGCGCGGTAGGCGCGATGAGTCGCAGTGCTGCAGCCACAACAAAGCGACGCTGACGGCAGCTATTGCGCCGTCGCGGCGGCCGCGGCGTCCGTCTTTCCTGCGCCCTTTCCCTCTACATCTATCGCTCTCTCGCTCTATTCCCCCTTACGCTGCCTCCACAGTCCCTTTTCAGTGCGCCGCTGGGAGAAAGTTGAAATGCGAGGCTGGAGCTGTTCAAAACAGATTGACGAATGAAAGAAGGAAAGATGCGAAAGACGTGAAAGGGAACTCGACCACTTCCTGCAGTATAAAACCGTGATGCTAAGCGAAAAAAAAGAAAGAAACCGACATGTGAACAGTTCCAGACATAATCGAGCGAGGGGAAAGGGTTACGGTCGAACAGGAGTTTATTGCACTGTTACGCTTGCAACAGTGGATTCAGTTACAACGCAAAGAGAGAGGGAAGACGAGAAACGCATGGGAGCCCAAGAAATATGATGCCATGAAACAAAGAGGAGAGTGAAAGAGAAAGAGAGAGAGAGGAGGCACCTTGGCCATGAGGCGTAACAGCGGGTAGAAAGGGAAAACTGTAGCCGAAAGAGACGAGACTGGGAAGAAGGAGCAACGGGAACCCAGCGCGGTCCCCGTTCGTCCGTCCCTTCGAGGCAGTAGCGGCAGCAAACGTCGACGACGGAGCGGGCCCACGGTGCCACTGCCGCCGTTGCCATTCACTATGGCACACCCCCTTTCCAGCGGGATCCAGGGCTCTCTTCCCTATCGACCCGGGGGCTCCGGAGAGTCCGTGCCACGGCCCGTCGTCGCCGCCGCTGCAGCCAGTGCTGCGCCTGCGCCGCCCGATCCCTCGGCTGCGCTCCGCCGTCGTCTTCCCAGCCTGTTGGCGTGCTTTATGTTCCCTCTGTGTTTGTTTTTCCCGTCGCCGTCGCCAGCATTGTTACACGAGCGGTCCGCCCGGCCTCGGCAAAGAAGAGGGGGAGAACAGAGGACGAGGGGGTTGGCACGGGAGAGGTCGCTGTCGGCGGTGGTGGCGCCGCCTTTCCTCGGTGGGAGGACGCCACGTCACCGCCTCCTCTCCGCACGGCCGCGCGCGCGCTCCGGACGACGAGTAGTGACATCGCGCTGCCTGGCCATCGCTCTCTGCCTCGCTCTCCTCGGAAACCGTTCGTTTAAACTAATCTAATTCAGGCCATGGGGAGCCGCTACTCTCTTCTCGGCCACGCGGGGCCGCCGACGATCGTCCCTCGCCCCTCCCTCCACGGTCGGCCCTGCCGGCCGCTGTCTCACAGCTGCTGCTGGTGCTGCCCGCTGCAGCCGGCGCAGAAACCGAGCCGCCTGGAGCTCGCAAATCGAGCCGCGGCAAACGGGGCCATCGATGAAGCGTCCCCGCCGCTGTCCGTTGGGTCGCTCCCGTGCCGTTCTCTCTCTCTCTCTCTCCCTCGAATGTGAGAGCTTTGAACTGGCCACTGTGCCATTACTACGATGGGGTCCCCGCTCTACTCTCCCACTGTAACTCTCGCGCGGCGCGAACGTATGCATTCCGACGGGTGTGCCGGCAGTACGAGCGTTTGTAAATGCGATATAATTTATTTTGCTAGAACGGAGGCAGGTGCGCCATGGTACTGGGACTTTGTTAACAAAGTTGCACTAATGGTTATCAAATCTCTCTTGCTGTTGCAAATCAACTCGGACCGCCGTAGCTGCTTAGTGGATAGGGTGTTGGGCTGCCAAACGAGGTCGCTGGTTCAAATCCCGGCCACGGCGGCCGCATTTCGATGGGGGCGAAATGCGAAATCAACGGTGTACTTAGATTTAGGTGCATGTCAAAGTACTACAGGTGATCCAAATTATTCCGGAGTCCCTCGCTGCGGCGTTCCTCATAATTAGATTGTGGTTATGGCACCTTAAAGGTAAAACCGCACAATTTTTTTTATTTAATCAACTCGCATACCTTCTGTCTCCAATGGTGCATTGAAAAGTGAATAGTATATGAAAACACTGCTTCATCGTGAGGGCGATAAGTTTATGTACAAGTCTTCAAACATGAAAAGAAAGTATGTTTTTTATTTACATATGGTACTTACTAATATATTTTTGTCTAAGGCAATTTCGTGTGGTGGATGCAGAAAAGTATACAGAAGATTCAGAAGAGATTGTGTGGTACAACTCAGTGCTACAATGTAATTGTTATGCTTATGCGAATTATAGTCTTATTTGACAGCAGTACGTACTTTTGTGGAGCCTGTCAGCTTTCTGTGTGCCCGCACGGCTATTATTTGAATTCGATTCATTGAAAACAATATTCTATGAAAATTAACAACAAAAATATGCAGTGGAAAAAAGAAAAAAAAAAGAAATGTGAGCCATAGCCTACGCCGCAACACTGACTACCTTCCACAACTTCCGCAGTGGATTCAGCAATCTGTGCTGAGGTTGCGTAAAGCTTCTTCAACAGTTGCGATTGTCTGAAAGCAATAACGTTACCAACGAGAATTCTAGCGCAAGCCTATTTCTTTCGACTTAACATCGCTTTTGCCGGGAAACAGCGCTCAAAGTTCGATATCGCGAACGGCATAGTGATCCTAAAGGGTGGATCTCTAGTAAATGGAACACAAAATCTATTTAACGCACGCGAAGATACTTGTCCTTCGTCTAAACGAATCAATTATACCGCAGCAAATTACATGCACAGATTTACTGTACGTACGACAGCCAGTTCGAGAAAATGAAATTATTATCCCTGGCCATCGAGGCAATACCTCCGTGTCACCATTACTAGGTACACAATTAGTGGTGTTTAGTAGCATAGCTTGAAGCTACGCGTAAGGTAATATAAAGAAACGTAGTCAGATTGACAAGACTTAATAGCCATTCATAAAAACGAGTTGCTGCAAAAGACGAGCGGAGAGCCGTTACGACAGTCAACAGTGGCACCGAGGGGTTGTATGCCTCTGCGGCCTTTATATTTTTCTTTATAAGTATGACCTAAGAAAGGAACGAACTACATATGATTGGAGTGCGCATGCCAGCGAAGATATCTGTGAATTAAGCTTATTTATTATTTATTCCTTGAGGCATGTGTTAAGATTTTACTTCCACCTACTTCCATTAATACTTACTCTCTCCTGTAGAGCGTGCACTTCTGTAAGACAGCACTGTGAAAGGGGAAAGACCAATGTCTGTTCGGGTGATAATGTAGTTACGAGGGCAGCTGAATGATAAGGTGCAGATGAACGATATAATTAAGTAAACAATTTGATCGGTATTTGTAGAGTTAAAATGCCAAATGACTACTCACAAAATAAAGTTAGAACATATGCTTTAGAGCAGGACACATCTATCAGGGGTGATATTGGACTGTAAGGAAAAAATGTAAAGAAAGAAAGAAAGAGAACAGCGTCAAATTTTAAGGTACTCTCGCAGAGTCTGTATGCTCGTGAGGGGAGCAGGGGCGTAGCCAGGGGGGGGGGGGCTTATGGGGCTTCAGCCCCCCCCCCCCCGAAATTTTTTCGTGCTGTCCATGCACCACCGACCAAAGCGACCCCCGGCGCCGGAAATCACTCTGGATGTCGTCTAGAACATCATTTTGACTCTCGAAAAGACATTTAACCGTGAAGATTGCGAACTCGGGCTGGATTTCGTGGCAACGCCCATACACCGGCAGTCATATAACGCCAAGCAGTCCCATCCGAGCACAAAGTTTCAAGGGCGCTTGATGGTGAGCGGGCTCGCCGCGGCGTCTCACTGAGGCCACGGAATCTATGGAGCGCATGGATATCAATTGCGAAACTTTATGGGTATAAATCTCATAAGCTCTTGATGTGAAACGTGCATTGACATTTCCAAAGTTGTGCTTTAAATTTTCAATTGCGGAACTTTGTGGGTTTAATGTTGTTATAAATATTTGACTCCAAAGGTCCACTGACTTTTCTAAAGTCTTACATCGGAACATACAACGAGGCAAGCCAAATCAACACACTAGCAGACCAGTTGACAAAGCACGCAGCGAGGTCCAATGAGACGATGCGTTGGGGTGGTTCATTTGTGCCGTCATGTCACATAAAAAAATTCAACATTTTTTTTAACCTACGCCAGAACATCCATGTCAAGACACTAAAGCCAGCCAAAGTATCTACGTTCTTAATTATTTTTTCTACTTTGACTTTTATTCGCCGAGGACACATTGAGCCTCTTCAATTTTTTTTTTTGTTCTCGCTACCCTACCTGCGGGCTGCCAGAGCGAGCCAGAGCGCATATGTTTTTCTCGTATGGCCCCGACTGCCGCGCGGTACACTTCAGTAGGCGTTCGGTTTGCTCTGGCAGAGTGGATTTCCACCTGACAGAGTTTTGGAAGATTTCTGACTAGCAGACGAGAAAAAAAAACAATGGTCGCTCGCCGCCATCACTGCGGGGACTCGAAGGATTGCACCGCGTTCCTTGAGCGGAACCTTTCCGGAAAGTCTTGTTTCGCCGGTGTAGGATACTGAGAAGTATGCGTATGGTTCTCAGTGGGCCAATCGTCTCATGTTTTCTTCGGTATTAATTCCGTAGCCCCATTAGGTGCCCGATGTAGGCATTCAATTCTGGCCAACATACTTTCCTATGATTTCTTTTTTTCATTTCGGTGCCTCCGCCCCACAGAAAAAAATACATTGTTGCGGCGCAGCGAATTGTCGCATGGTGAAAGTTCGATTTTGATACTTCTTTTGCGGAAAGTAATGGGCGACGGGACGCTTCAGTTGCCGGATACGTTTATTATATTATTGCGAAAGCAATTATATGGACACTCCAGGCGCATTCCTGCCGTCGCCCTCATGTTTCGTATAAAGTCCAAGGGTGATAAAATCGTGACCACGCGCTGCATGCTGTATGTGCGAGTGAAAGCGTAGGAGGGGAGGTGGAATGGGTGAGCCGACGATGGTGGCTCAGTCTTGTGTGCGCAAAGGAGAAAAGCGGGGAGCAAACGCGCCGCATTCCGTCGCGCGCAATACATCGGGGGGAGTGGATGGAATGGGGGCGAAATCTAGGATTCTGTGAATCTATGATGTGCAACATGTTTATTTGCCTTGTTTGACGCATTACATACAGTTGCTTTTTCTTACATACATAGACTCATTGGAGACTTATACGTATACTTAAATATCTTGTTGCGAGGTTTTGTGTATACATGCAGTGAACTTTGTTTCCAGTGACACTTTTTGTCTTTTATCAAGCCGTATTTTCGAATTTGCTAAAATAAATTTGTATATCCCATTGTATCTTTGCATTTTTAATGTACGAGGGCGAGTCAAATGAAAGTGCGCCTACCCTAACCGCGCAATAATAGTTCGGTTCATTATCTGCGAGGCATGCGCGTAGGAGAACGGCATGTCTCATTTACAAAAGTGACACGCAGGTGTGAAGATAACTGTTCTTTAATGCTTTCATACACTGGGTTGAATATGGTTGCGTCGTATAATGGACACTTCAAAAGTTGAACAGCTCGGTGTCGCGAAGTTTTTGACAGCTAAAGGTGTTTCCAAAACAGAAATTAATCGCCGTATGGCTGCCGTTTACGTTGAACACGGCATTTCATTGACCACTGTGAAGCGTTGGAGCAAACGGTTTAAAGGACGTTGTAAAGACATTCCAAGACCGGGACAAAACCATCGTGCAATCACCCCCCACACAATTTCAAAGGCTAATCGGTGGGCTATATTCTGATTCCAAGGCAGCCTTACAATGTCTTCTGGCATCTCTTCGTCGCGGGTCATGTGAACAACTCGTGTCGGAGATACGAGAAATGCACCATCTCATGATCGCGAAAGGACACGACGTCGTGTTTCAGTGGCTGCCTGGTCATTGCGGTATCTCCGGCAACGACCTCGCTGACGAAGCTGCTAGAAAAGCACACGAAGGAGCAACCCTTGTTTCAATACCTTTATCGCGGACCGACGCAGCCCAACACTTAGGCAAGCTAGCGCACTCTTTGACATTGGAGAAGTGGCACACATCTGAATTCACTCACCATCGCTTGCATTCCCTCGATCCCTCTATGCAACTGCGGCTGTTACCAGGTCTCCCGCGAAATGAGGAAACAGTGCTGTGCCGCTTACGTTTGGAAGTCGCATTCACAAATGCTTATGCATTTCTGATTGGAATGGCTGATAGCGCCGAGTGCAATGCCTGCGGTGTCGAGGAAACCATAGAACACCTACTGTGCTACTGCCCATCTTATGAAAACGAAAGGCAAGACCTCTGCACAGCTCTCAATCAGCTGGATGGGAAGCCGTTCACCTTGAAGAAGATCTTGGGACCTTGGCCTCGCATATCGCAGCTACAAAAGGCCACAAAAGCGCTGCTGCGGTATTTGAAAGCGACCGGATTGAGTGAGCGCCTGTGATTCGGACTGAGTGACCGACTGATATCTCCAGTGGACTTTCTCTTCTTTTCATCTTTCCGTCCCCCTTTCCCTTTCCCCAGTGTAGGGTAGCCAACCGGGCTCAGTCCTGGTTAACCTCCCTACCTTCCTTTTATCATTTTCTCTCTCTCTATGAGCTGATGAAACAAGAAGGGAGCATAAGCATCGATGTCCTGGCAGACCGTCTGAACATCAGTCACGGTTCGGTTCACGCCATAATTCATGAGTTTCTCGGTTATCGGCTCTTTGGTGCGCAATGGATCCCCAAGATTTTGATCCATCGCGAGAAGACGGAGAAGTTTCGCGCTGCCTTGACTCATCTGATCGGGTATCACAATGAGGATGACGACTTCTTGTTTGCATTTGTGATCGGGGACGAACCTTGATGCCACTACTACGAGCCTGAAACATGACGGCAAAGCTTACAGTGGAAACATTCGAATTTACCACGCCCAAAGAACGCAAAGGCCATGATTTCCGCTGGGAAGGTGTTGTTGACTTTTTTTTCGGTCGTCAGGGTCCATTACTGATATAATTTGCTAAATCTTGAGAGGCTATCAATATTTTTCCGACATTGTGAAACGCCAGAACGGCAGTGTGTCGCAATCCAGAACGAACAACGTGGAAAATTGACGAATGGGGTCATCTTGCTCCACGACAATGCCTGTCCCCACGTCGCTTATGTGGTTAATACAAAACTGGCAAAATTCAAGTGGGAAACGCTGCAGCATGCGCCATACAGGTCAGACCTGTGACCTTGCGACTTCTACATTTTGGGGCAACCGAAAAAACAGCTCAAGGGAACCAGATACAGACTTTTTGAAGCCGCAACCCAAGGAGTTTTATAAGACGGGAATCACGCGACTCGTTAGTCAATGGGACAAATGTCTAAATTCTCATGAAGACTACTTTAAAAAAAGTACCCCGTTGTTGGCTCACATTCATTCGACTTGCCCTCGTATATGTTGCAGAATTCTTGCTTTTTATACGTGCCCTCTGTTGCGACTATGATTTCGGTGCAATTACTCACGATACACTACCGGTGGCAGCTGCTCCTGCGTAATACATTAAAACAAATTACAGCGTCATTGAGATTTTTCACTGGCCATTGCATATATACAAGAATGTAAGCACGGTTCTTGAATGACAAAGTTTCGTTAACATATTTGTCCTCAACTTGTTCAGTTCATTGCCTTTTAATTTTTCATATCAGTGGCATGCACTGCTTTCCTGGTTTCGAACTGATATAGTTCTAAAGTTCGTGTGATATTTTCTTTACTTAAATAGACAAAAATATGGAAGCATTGATACCAGTTATTTTGGGCAAAATTTTTGGCACATACGAGTATATTCTTTTATGAAAAAATACATAATTTCTTGTTTTGACTGTGCGTAGCGTTCAAGAATTCGTTTGCAGCATCTTTGGCAATGACAATGCAGTTATTATTCATGGATTTGATCCCTTGACAAATTGTTTAAAAGGAAGCTTTAGCTCGGGCCCAATCCGACGCGGCCTATTCAAATACTTGTAAAATGCAGAAACGCTTTTCTTAGATAATCCTGCTAATCGCTTTTGTTGAAATTCGTTGTATTTGAGAGAGAAAGTTAAATCCTAGTTCTGTTGGAAACACAACTTCGATTTAGGGCCTGAATTTTGTTTAAAATATTTTGAAAAATTCGGAAGTTTGAAAAAATAGAAGCACAACGTTTACAAACTAATAGCTATGCATGAAGAACATACATTGTGGTTCTGTAAACGGCATCTATTATAACAGTCAAAGCGGACAAGTTTGCTATGTCAGTTTGTAGCTTACGTGAATTGGTTACGTTGTGTACAAGGGTTCTGCACAAGCCGTATTTCCACAATACTAAATTTTTTTTAGACTCATATGTAACATATCCATTTTGTCCACTGTAGATTTACTATTAGATGCAATTCACACAATTGTGATATCATTTTTCATTGTTGAGTCACGGAGTTTTAAACTTTATAGTTTCGTTTTCTGAAAATTTTCGATTTGGCCAATTTTTAATATATAATTGACCACCTAAATGAAAAATTCGAAACCAGTAGTCACTAGAATTAAACTTTTTCTTTTAAATGCAACAAACCTCCTCAAATTCGGTGACGTGGTTGCAGAGAAACACGAATTCCCCTTCTACATGTATTTAAATAGGAGCAACCGAGCTAAAGCTTCCCCGAACAAAATTTCTGGCTACGCCACTGGCCCCGTATATATATATATATATATATATATATATATATATATATATATATATATATATATATATATATATATATATATATATATATATATATATATATACACACATATATATATATATATATATATATATATATATATATATATATATATATATATATATATATAAACGAGAAGAAAGCGGGTTAACCCTGTGTCAGTGTTTGTTGGCTTCTCATTATATGACTAATAATTATCGGGTCCCTCGGTTAACCCCCTTTCTTCTCGTTTATCACATAACGAGGGTCTCGAATCCGGCAACATTGATGCCTTCAGGTAGCATATGTGGGTTTATTGACCAGTTGCCTTCACCCGAAAAGATCACGTTCTCGTGACGCCTGCGGCAAAAAAGACGTTCCACGTCCGCCGCCGAGGTCTGTGAGCGGGGCGCTGGCTAACACTCCCAGGGTTCTACTAGTACACATAAATACCCAAGAAAGTGGATGGGGAAACGCCGCCGCGGTAGCTCAATTGGTAGAGCATCGCACGCGACATGCGAAGGTTGTGGGTTCGGTTCCCACCTGCGGCACGTTGTTTTTTCATCCACTTTAATTTCCATTAATTTATCATTACTTTATTTCATTTATTAAGCACATGCAATTTCCCCTATGTTGTACTTGGTGTCAGTGTTTGTTGGCTTCTCATTATATGACTAATAATTATCGGGTCCCTCGGTTAACCCCCTTTCTTCTCGTTTATCACATAACGAGGGTCTCGAATCCAGCAACATTGATGCCTTCAGGTAGCATATGTGGGTTTATTGACCAGTTGCCTTCACCCGAAAAGATCACGTTCTCGTGACGCCTGCGGCAAAAAAGACGTTCCACGTCCGCCGCCGAGGTCTTTGAGTGGGGGCGCTGGCTAACACTCCCAGGGTTCTACTAGTACACATAAATACCCAAGAAAGTGGATGGGGAAACGACGCCGCGGTAGCTCAATTGGTAGAGCATCGCACGCGACATGCGAAGGTTGTGGGTTCGGTTCCCACCTGCGGCACGTTGTTTTTTCATCCACTTTAATTTCCATTAATTTATCATTACTTTATTTCATTTATTAAGCACATGCAATTTCCCCTATGTTGTACTTGGTGTCAGTGTTTGTTGGCTTCTCATTATATGACTAATAATTATCGGGTCCCTCGGTTAACCCCCTTTCTTCTCGTTTATCACATAACGAGGGTCTCGAATCCGGCAACATTGATGCCTTCAGGTAGCATATGTGGGTTTATTGACCAGTTGCCTTCACCCGAAAAGATCACGTTCTCGTGACGCCTGCGGCAAAAAAGACGTTCCACGTCCGCCGCCGAGGTCTGTGAGTGGGGGCGCTGGCTAACACTCCCAGGGTTCTACTAGTACACATAAATACCCAAGAAAGTGGATGGGGAAACGCCGCCGCGGTAGCTCAATTGGTAGAGCATCGCACGCGACATGCGAAGGTTGTGGGTTCGGTTCCCACCTGCGGCACGTTGTTTTTTCATCCACTTTAATTTCCATTAATTTATCATTACTTTATTTCATTTATTAAGCACATGCAATTTCCCCTATGTTGTACTTGGTGTCAGTGTTTGTTGGCTTCTCATTATATGACTAATAATTATCGGGTCCCTCGGTTAACCCCCTTTCTTCTCGTTTATCACATAACGAGGGTCTCGAATCCGGCAACATTGATGCCTTCAGGTAGCATATGTGGGTTTATTGACCAGTTGCCTTCACCCGAAAAGATCACGTTCTCGTGACGCCTGCGGCAAAAAAGACGTTCCACGTCCGCCGCCGAGGTCTTTGAGTGGGGGCGCTGGCTAACACTCCCAGGGTTCTACTAGTACACATAAATACCCAAGAAAGTGGATGGGGAAACGCCGCCGCGGTAGCTCAATTGGTAGAGCATCGCACGCGACATGCGAAGGTTGTGGGTTCGGTTCCCACCTGCGGCACGTTGTTTTTTCATCCACTTTAATTTCCATTAATTTATCATTACTTTATTTCATTTATTAAGCACATGCAATTTCCCCTATGTTGTACTTGGTGTCAGTGTTTGTTGGCTTCTCATTATATGACTAATAATTATCGGGTCCCTCGGTTAACCCCCTTTCTTCTCGTTTATCACATAACGAGGGTCTCGAATCCGGCAACATTGATGCCTTCAGGTAGCATATGTGGGTTTATTGACCAGTTGCCTTCACCCGAAAAGATCACGTTCTCGTGACGCCTGCGGCAAAAAAGACGTTCCACGTCCGCCGCCGAGGTCTGTGAGTGGGGGCGCTGGCTAACACTCCCAGGGTTCTACTAGTACACATAAATACCCAAGAAAGTGGATGGGGAAACGCCGCCGCGGTAGCTCAATTGGTAGAGCATCGCACGCGACATGCGAAGGTTGTGGGTTCGGTTCCCACCTGCGGCACGTTGTTTTTTCATCCACTTTAATTTCCATTAATTTATCATTACTTTATTTCATTTATTAAGCACATGCAATTTCCCCTATGTTGTACTTGGTGTCAGTGTTTGTTGGCTTCTCATTATATGACTAATAATTATCGGGTCCCTCGGTTAACCCCCTTTCTTCTCGTTTATCACATAACGAGGGTCTCGAATCCGGCAACATTGATGCCTTCAGGTAGCATATGTGGGTTTATTGACCAGTTGCCTTCACCCGAAAAGATCACGTTCTCGTGACGCCTGCGGCAAAAAAGACGTTCCACGTCCGCCGCCGAGGTCTGTGAGTGGGGGCGCTGGCTAACACTCCCAGGGTTCTACTAGTACACATAAATACCCAAGAAAGTGGATGCGGAAACGCCGCCGCGGTAGCTCAATTGGTAGAGCATCGCACGCGACATGCGAAGGTTGTGGGTTCGGTTCCCACCTGCGGCACGTTGTTTTTTCATCCACTTTAATTTCCATTAATTTATCATTACTTTATTTCATTTATTAAGCACATGCAATTTCCCCTATGTTGTACTTGGTGTCAGTGTTTGTTGGCTTCTCATTATATGACTATATATATATATATATATATATATATATATATATATATATATATATATATATATATATATATATATATATATATATATACGTATATATATACATGGGGCCAGTGGCGTAGCCCCCCCCCGAAGAGAATTTCTGGCTACGCCACTGGAGGGGAGCGCAAATTCTCAAAACGAGATAATAAAAGTAAATACGCTAAACCGTCGGGCGCTGATACAGCAGCAAGAGAGAGAGAGGGAAATAAATAAATAACATTTATTAAAATAAAGAGGAACTGCAGGGTCCTTCGACAGCCCTAGGCGTGGATGGAGTCCTCAGTCCAGGACCCCATAAGCCGCGGCCACCCGGCACGTTCTCACGACCAGGGGAGGTATTCTGTAAAAGTGCACCTAGTGGACTTGTCCATTCTGTCTGCTGTTGAAGTTCTGATTGGCTGGGCTGGGCTGCGCGTCTGCAGCAAGCAGGCGCCACAGCCGATCAGCACTTCAGCAGCAGACGAAACGGATATTCCCACTAGGCGGACTCTTACAGAATGCGTCCCCAGATCGAGCTGGTCCCGTGAGTTGACGCTAGACAGTGAGGCTTGCCAATGTTGTGTGGTTGGGTGTGGGATTATAGGGTTGGTGCTCACGAACTGGCATGCCCAAGTGCCGTGGTAGAGCGTGGCCAGGGCATTGCAATCTGGGCATTGTTGCAGGTATTGTGCGGGGTACGTGGCGTGATATAGCGTGCGGTGCACAAAGTTCTGTAGCTGCCTCCACGTAACTGCTTCGGCGCGTGTGAGGGAGTCGTCCGGTGGGGGATATTTCCTGCGCTGTAGTCTGTAGTGCTGAAGTATGGCGTGAAATTGCTTTGGGATTGGTTCTGAACATGCATCGTCGAGATTGTCTCTCTGTGAGGCTCGGTGAGTGTGAGCTCGAGCCGAGGCGTGGGCCCTCAAGTTACCAGCGAGAGAATCGTGTCCGGATGTCTATACTATTGTCACCGTTTCGGGTAGGGCAGATGTCTTTAAGATGGAGATCGCCGCTCGGGAAATTCTACCAGTTGCGCAGTTACGATATGCTTCGTGTGAGCCCGTGATTATCGTGATGTGTGTTTTTCGGGGGTCCGAAAAACACACATCTTCAGCTCCTGTGGTGTCGATGCACTGTATCGTTGCCGCGGCCATCTCACGGAGGGCATTGTCCACGACACTGACGGCGTGGACCTCTTTTTACTTGTACCTGGCCGCGTCCGTGTACTGCGTGTCGTGACAGTTGACGCACTTCTTTTGTAATGCTTCTGCGCGAGCGCGTCGGCGGCCTCTGTTACGTTCGGGATGCATGTCCCTGGGTACCAGTGCGACGTAGACACGCTCACGAATGTTCGGGGGTATGCCTTCTTTCTGCGCCCTCTCGTTGAGTGGCACGGGGTGGCCCGGGTGCCGTAGGACAGCTCTACCCGCGGCTCTGTGAACGCTAACCGTTCCCTCTATCTCACCAGGTGCGGCTCTATCAGTTAGCGTACTGTGTTGTGCATGCCGAGCTCCTCCATACGCTTGGCCGAGGTCCTTGACGGAAGTGCCAACGCCTGTTTATAGGCTCACCTTATAGGAGTGTCTAACTTTCGCGCGTCACTGCTTGTAAGGGTAAGGTAAGGGAAGCTGAAGGTCAGTCTGCTGGTACTCAGCGCGTATATGATCTTGACTACGTCGGCTTCTTTCAGTCCGTGTTGTCTGTTTGAGATACGATGGATGAGGTGCGTGATTTGTGTTGTGGATTTTTCCAGATGTTGCAGGGCTACCGCGCTTCCCCCGTCGCTTTGCAGCTGAAGGCCTAATATGGGAATTTGTTTCACGTTTGGTACGGGTTTTCCCTCAAGCAACAAAGTTCAAGGATTAACAAAGAGTAATAGCGAACTTTCATGCGCACTAATATTTCCGGATGCTGCGATAAAAATGTACTTATCGTTTATTTAGGGACCACCGGCCGAAATAAAGCTTTCCAAGAGCAAGCTTCAAGAAAACTGGGGGAAGATTTTTGTTATAGCTTGCATCATTTTCCGGGAAATTGCGAGTGACTCGAGGAAATGAATAACTTATGTCAATGTATTGTGACAATCATCGCCAGTAGACTTGTGTGTTCATTACAAACAAGAATTTAGTGTGAAATAGTGACCGGCTATAACCTCAATAGGTATTCTCGTTCATGTCTTGCTGGTAAGCACCTTTATTTGCATTTCGTAACCAGGCTGCTGCCGCATATAGTGTGTGCGCTTTTTTTTATTGGTAACAGATTTTTAAAATTATAGTTGAAGCGTTGTAATGTTTTCTTCGCTACTCGTTATTTCAGCGTGGCGGTAACTAGATGGTTTAGTAGCCGTCGCTGTCGGTTCGTAACTAACGAATCATTGTTAATTAGGAACAGACAACGATGGCTACTCAACCATATAGTGTCCGTCATGCAGAAATAACGAGTTGCGAAGGAAGCATCATTACATCGATTAAATTCCTTTTCTTAAAAAATCAG
Source organism: Dermacentor albipictus (assembly GCF_038994185.2). Taxonomy (NCBI): domain Eukaryota; kingdom Metazoa; phylum Arthropoda; class Arachnida; order Ixodida; family Ixodidae; genus Dermacentor; species Dermacentor albipictus. Next base: position 422,827,973 of record NC_091821.1, read on the forward strand.
GTTTCATTAAAAAAGATTCACACGGTGTGTACTGAATCAGTACACTTGTGACTACCAGTAATGCTGACACCTCAGATGATATGCTCAACTAGGTTGCATGAAACGAAATAAAGCATTCATTCATTCATTCATTCATTGTGCTTGTTCCTTCCGGTGCGTCTTCGGGTTGGTTCGCCGTCTCCATCGGGACTTGCGCTATTTCGTGTAAACGTAGTTTACAGAAATGCTTTCCGTTTGTAAACTTTGCGAGCTTTTGGGCAGAATTGCATAACTAACGGCCTCATTCTTGTCGGTTCGCACCATGTGATCGACCTTGACAGAGAGCGGGGAGCTGAAATTCACAGCAGCCCACGAACCAGTCCGTGGAGGCGCGATTGCCCGAACAGAGAAAGCGCCGTTTGCAGCGGGACATTTGCATGTCGAGGAGCGACGTCGCATCTTTATGCGTCAGCAGCCGCCTCTGGCCCACATCTTTTCTTATTTGGTTCAAGTGGCACAGCCATTGTTGGGCTGTCTTCCCCACTCGGAACACGCGCAGGTTTCGCCATTCTTGCTTTGAATTTGGTCCCGCGCCTCTCGTGCTGCATTAATCCGCTTGAAAATTCTGCGCCTCCTACACGCGTTCTTGGCCCGTTTCGAACAGTACTCTCTCGTCCGTTTTGTTAGGCTGTCGCAAGTGATATTGACAATAGCTTCTCTTAGCTGTCGCACAATTCTTTTTAACTTTTTTAATTTTCTGTTCACGAAGGAAGGCAAGAAACCTAGCCGTGTTAGGTGTCACTTCTTTTTCCATTTTATATTCTGTCAATTCTTTACTTTTCCTTGTGCGAATAAAAAAAATAAACATGGCTTATTATTTCTCTCTCTCCCTTCTGCAGAAATTGATTTTTCTTTTAGGTATCTGACAAATAGCACGTTTCAGATTCCCTCTTCTCTGCTTCTCCCATCCTTCTCTCATGTGCTAGCAGTTAACGCTAGCTTTGACGCGCACCTTACTAGGATTGGAGTGGTCGTAGTCGTTGGGAAGGACCTTGGGGGGAACTTGAGGGGACAGGACTAGGCGAGCAGGGTTTATTTGCAGGATTTACATTTAAAACAAGATACATTGGCAGTCTAGCGTGACTCCCATATGGAGCCCGCAAGACTAACATACAGCAAACAGCTTACGAGCACACAGCTCACTAGTACATTTCTAGCATGACAACGAGCACTCAGCTCCCGACGACGAGCACACTCTAGCAGCCGACAATCGCTGCTTATAAGCACTTGATTCCAAGCGAACGGAAATGTTCGTCCAGTCATCGTTCGACGTGACCGAAGATGACGCGCCCTTTTGGAGGAGACGGGTTCACATACTCGTGTCGCACACACACACAGGTGCAAAGGTCCGGAGCCGACACCAGAGGGCTTCGTAGAACTCTGCTTTGACCCGGGTGGCGCGCCCGAGTACCACATTCCTGAGCTGACCGCGCGCCACGTGGCTGCAGTTCTCTGAAGTGCGCCTCATCTGGTTGGATTGGAACACGTGCAGCGGGCTGAAAGCTGGCACGTTGCCGCCCCGTACGGCCATTCCTAACAACCTTCGACGCATAAGCTATTTGGCGTTCCAAGTGGTTGCATCCTAACTTTATCGTAATTCGAGAAACGACATTGCGGAACTACTGCAAAACAGGTCCTGAGAATATGCAGCTTTAATCGACACCTCAAGCACTTGTAGACGAGCCCATACCACATTAAGTGTCTCACTGGCAGCCGAGAAACTGCAGAAAACGTCTTCAACTCCTTCTTCGATAGAGAATCCTACATGTTAGCTGGTTATAGGCACGGAATTGAATGTTGTCTCTGTAGGATAGAATAAAATGTTACAACTGACATCACTATACGGGCAAACGAGCACTATAACTGGAAAACGAGCCTCCCAGTGTATCATTACATCCAATATCCCCTGTTTTTCTATCCTTTCTTTCTTTCTATAATTTGACCACATTCCTTTAAGAATTACTTATCGGAGATAATGCTGTTCCACCTCTACATGTGGAAAACATAAAGAGGCGGACATATTTGCAAGACAATTCGCTATCATGAAGCTAATTTAGAAGTATCCTCCATTAAATTTTTTAATTGTTCGCTTTAAGAAAGTTGTTCAAATTTCACTATGGAAGCAAAGTAGCAGTGAAGTAACCGTATCTGCTCCAGAAAAACTCTGAGGGTAGCACCACTTCCGGCATATCCGAACCCTAAATCTGTCGAAAAGAAAACAGACCTGTGCGATCTTGCACAAGTTGTTTCTTTCGAGCAGTTGCGTTCGTAACTGTAACTTCGTATGAGCATCACCCGTAACGTTCCCTCTCCCTTTATTAACAAATTTGATATCAGTGTCTATCGGAGTTGTAACAGTACAGCTAGTTAAATTCTGCATCTTTCTTAAAGCACACTTTTAAATCCCTAGAGCGCTTGCATAAGTAGCTTACTGCAAATGTCGTAATCAACCCACACTCAAGATTTGAACACTGTCTATACATCCCGCGCAACATCCACCTTGTTTCCGCCAAATATAAACCGAATTCCTCGTTTCTTTCAGCTAGGACATCGTAAAACCTAATACGTGTCTCGAATTGCGCGATAAAATTGGAAGAAGAAGAGGACTGAGGAAATATTTGCAAAGCTCATAACTAAGCTGGAAACGTTGAAGTTTCGCCACACGTCTTATTTACCAAGGGCCCCATTTAAATGTGAACTCGCTGTGACGTGGAATTCTTTCGGCACACTCGGAAAACATAGCGGATAATGATCGGATAACGCTGTCGAGGACTAGCTGAATTTTTTTTTTTTCAGCAAGCCTGTAAACCAACATATAATCGTGAAAACTTAGAAAACACTGTGATCGGCGTGGGTGGTACGGATATATAGGCGCTTGTTCTGAGTGGTTCATAATATTTCGTCCCGCTTGCGGTGCAGTGTACAGTATTAGAACCATAGTGAGTTTGGAAGCTGCACTCGAAAAGTCGCCGGTTGGTGGTGGCGTCAACAAGTAGCTGTGCAAGCCAGTGCATGCTCAAGTGCTTTGTTCCGGTCCGACGAGGTGGAGAGGACAGCCGAAGGAGCGCAGTGACAGAGATGACAGAGTGACAGAAACGCGAGAGAAAGTGTGTTCACGCCTTACGTGTTTCGCTGTTAACGCCGTCCCTAAGACGCAAAGTACTTCCGGATGTAGTTTCAGTTTATTATTTATTCTTTAAGTGCAGTGAATCTGCTAGAGATAGCACACAGACGAGGGTGCCAACATAAAAGATGCAAATGGACGCTCTGTTGATTTACAATTGGTTCACGTGGCGCCAAGGCAGAGCCGTCAGATAAGGTACTGAACACAGACGAGCAGTGATTTCTCGAATCGCTCAATTGTCTGTCGCTGCAATGCTCCCAAATACGATAGAAAGCAGCACTCACCCCAGGTATGTCGAGGCTCGTTGTTGGCCTGACAAAACCAGGAAATAGAGCAAAGCAAATAGTTACGGACGTTTAGGTCTACAGGTTGGTTCACTCCACGTGCGAAACATTTCCTGCTATTAAGCTTTTATATCTGCACGCGTTTTCTCCCTAGCAATACTCATCTGCCTATCTGTCCCGTACCTCGGTCGGGGCAAAATTAGCTATCAGTACGATGTAGCTAATTGGCATTATATATCATAAAGCGGGTGTGTGGGGGTGGGAGGGAGTGTAGGGAGTATGAAGCGTGGGTGCACCAAGAAATCTCGCATACATGAAGACGTGAATTAGATCTACATAAAAACGGGACAATTTACGGCGCCGATCATTTTGCGTGATGTGTACTTCAAAAGCAAGTACCATATAAAACACAATCACCGTGTCATGAAATGTAAAATAAAGCAGTCCTTGTACGTCTAATTTAATTGAAGCTAGTGCCAGATGAATTAAGCGGAATTTCTTACAGTTCCATACGACAGACTGGAACTTCTGAAATTCGAAGCGGCCGTTTGCGGCGAAACCCTTGGCCTTGATCAAGACCATGGCATGTTCAAAAGACAAAAAAAGGTTTAAAGTACCCAAGCTGACCTCAAACGACAAAATAACCATTCAGCCAACAAAAATATAGCAGTTGCAGAAGTGGTGCTAATGTCTATAGATTGGAAGATTTGTTTTTCTTTTTCTAATAGACTAAGCCATGAAAGAATCAATGTGAGGTGCTTTACGCCCATCGTAGGGATGCGAGGTTAGATTGAGCAATGCTTGTGTGCAGATTCAGGGCGCCGAAAGCCTTTTGTCGCACTGCTCGGGTCAAGAGGCAACGAGCGAAGGCGGAATTCAGACGCGATTACAGCGCTCTCGGGCAACGCCACTTATGAGCTAGGGCCGCCACTCGTGCACCTTCCGCCTCTATTGCCCGGCATCGGAGCTGCGAAGGGCTGGGTTGGTTCTTGCAACACATGTGCGAAACCGCATGGGTGCGCAAACAAGGAAGCGTTACGATCGCACTTGGTTCCCGTACGTATGTAACAATAAAAAAAATCGAAGCTGCATTTTTTTCCCAGCTTTGGGCTCTCCCGCACTGCGACATTTGTTTACAATGTCTCTCGTTTACATTAAACAAAGACAAAAGCAAACAGAGAATCCTGCCCTGTAAAATTGCGCTAAGCCAGCCGAGTTGACTGCGTAGAGATTCCTGTATGAAGCAGCAGTTGCAGCGTAATTAGTATCTTTGTGTTCTGCGAAACGTTTCATCTCCGTTATTGCTTTATTGTTCTAGTTATTTTTAGGCACTTTCGTTTAGAACTAAAATGCTGTCCTGCTAGACACTGCATTACGGATTTCTCTGGCGTGAGACGGGTGCGCGATAAGAGATTCACAAGGCATGCAGAACTCCATTTCTGTTTGTATATGGGCGGAACGAAGGTGGCCCCTGAGGGGATTGTATAATGTGCTAATTAAATCAACATTGTTCGCTGTTGATAAACAGTGTTCCGGTACTCATGATATCCAGCATAACAGATGCCATCAACATTTGTAGACAAAGCTCCTTGTACACATCACGCACATTCGTGAGGATTCAGACGCTTTCGGTAAACAATCCGGGAGAAGGAGGGTGATTGTTAACAAATGTTACTCGAGCAACAGATTATTTGCCCTCAACACAAAGGATTGGATTATGAAACATATCAGATTGTGAAACATATCATCAGGCAGTAAGCCTTGTATGCGCACGCACTACCCCCCTCTCCTTCACACACACATACCTACATCTACTTGCACACGGTCACGCACACACTTCACATCACAATTTTACCAGTTAGAGAGTTTCTTCGGCTATATAAGGTAAGAAAAGCACTCGCTGGAGGAGTGCCTGATCGTGGTCATTCGTTGCTGCGTCTACTGCGGCCGGATCATGCCGCCGTGCACAGTACCGATAAGCATTAAAGAAAATGCGGGATGAGCAGTACTATATTACTATATTAGGAGCGAGTGAAACATTTTGCCATAAACCTGTATCTCAAGGGCTCTTTTGCGGATTTGCCACATACGAACACGGTTTTCCAGATCTCGCTGCAAGCGTTTCAAATGTACCATATTTCACTTACAATGTAGGAGTAGACATCTTTACTTTAATTACAAAGGCTTAACGCTTATTAGGCTTGCATATGAAAATTGATCTACCGGCCCATTTTCCGGCGCAGCGTCAGCAAAGGAAAAAAAAAGGAATCCGCGCGCGTTTCGTAGGTAGAAAATAAGCTGTTCTGCCTTTTTGCGTGCAAACAACTTTGAATGAAAATAACAATGAACTTCAGGCATCAGCTTAGATATGAAAAGTCACTGGCAGCAAGGGAAGGAAAGGGAACCGTAATTGGGTATGAGAATCTCTTTTCCTACAGTTCTCGCTTCCAATCTGGTTGAAATAATGTAAATAACTTACGAAAAAAATGTTAAAGCGTTACAATAGATACCGCTAAGCTTCCCTTAATTTCAATCGCTCTTGGCACTTTTCAAGCAGCTTCACGTATACTATATTTACGACTTTCCAAAAACAGCTTTAACATAAAACACCAAGAAGTGCTTAACTCAATAAAATTCGCAAAGCAGACTTCGAGTACTTGCTTGACATATTTGTTATAGCAAATGTTATAGAAGACAATGACTGATGCGCAGCTACGCGTAAATTGCTTCCGTAAATATGACGCCGACCATCGTTGCCACACATGCGAGACAAAAATAAGAAATATTGCGAAACCAGAGTGAGAGAGAGAGAGAGAGAGAGAGAGAGTTAACCTCTCTGTTATGTGAATGTCGCTTTGGAGAGGCGTCCTCATTGCAGAATGCCTTGAGCTCGGCCCGCGTCTTGGGTCCTCGTGATCAGCCATTGCTGATCCTCGAGGTCGGAGCTGGCCAAAGATCTCTCCCAAAGCTCGTTGGTGTGATAAGGGTTCGGAGGATTTAGAGGTGCCGGGGGTACTCTTCTTAGAGGTCCCCCTTAATGAGGACGCACCTTGCTTTCCTGATACACAATATTCCCCGTCTTACCGGCGGCTTCTTGAACTAAGCGTATCTGTAGAGTTTCTGATGTTGTGATAAGGATGAACATGCCTTTAAAGAAAGCAGAAAGCTGCTACAAGAAAAGAAAAGAAAGAGCGAGAGGAAGTTAGAGTTCTTGCAAGGGGACCGTATTGACCATGACCATCTTGCGAGGAACATATAGGCGCGGAAAAAAAAAAACTTTGTGAGGTCGCACCACACCCGCCAGACTAAGATTTCACCGAGAATGGTAATTGTAACGTGCAGTACATTAGAAGACGTGACGATTGGTTTGATCACAGTATGTTACGGAAAGCTTGTTACAGTGGTCAAGTCTCATACGAGTGGTTCTGTGTTGTCCGAACAGACGCCATGGTGACTCAATGGTTACGAACATTTGACGTTCGGCTGCCTACAACTAAGTCACAGCCATGGCTTCCGGCCGTGGCAGCCGGAACGATGGAGACGGAATTCACAAGTGTGCTAAACTGGGCTGGCTTATACATCATTAGGACAGGAACAAACAACGCCTAAGACGGGATGGTGAGAGCACGAGAGACACTGGTGCTACACGCAGTGCCTTGTCTGCCGGGCTCCCGCCGTCCCGTCTTAGGCGCTCTTTGTCCCTGGCCCAAAGGGGCGAAATGAAAAAAGATCGAGGTCAGTTTCCTTTTTGGTCCTTTCAAGGCATCAACAGGTCACGTTAAGCGCATTTGCAAGATTCTACGCTCGGAGTTATGGGCGCAAGTCAGATATAACTGGCACGTCTTGCATGTCCTTTGCTATGCTTCGTTCCCTACCTGTAATGCTGAGCAGCGTTTCAGGATTCTCAAGCGTCAGGCGTCCCAAGCTACCGAATTCTTGTGGTTGGATTGCACTAAAGGACTGCTTCATGTCCCGAAAGACAAGAAGGCAGTACGAAAAGAGCTGGTGTCTGAAGACCAGATCGCAATCTCGGAAAGCGTCAGCCGTGTCCTGGACAAAAAGCCGAAGTATAGCCATGAACCACGTATAGCCCATGAACGTTCGGCTTTAAATAGACGCACATCGAAGAAAGCCACAAGTGAAGACCAGGATAGATGCCTCTTGGAAGGTGTTGATGCCCTTGATAGGGCTCCCAATAAGACGGGGCCCGGCAAGTCCAGAGACCCTACAAGGACCGTCGTAACTTTTTGTCAAGGAAAATGACATCCATTTTCTTCAGTCTGACAAGGAAGGACGTTTCGTGGTTTTCTCATGAGGTGTGTTTAACGACAAGGCACAACAAAAAGAACTTTGTCCCAGTCAAAGAAAAGGCAACAAGAGTCAAGAAACAAGCTATGGCACTTTGCACAGAACTTAACCTTTCTAAATTAGTCAAGGCAATAAGTGAATGTAAAGGTGTTTGATTAAAAGCATTTTTCACAGCAAAATTGCATAAGGAAGGAATTCCGTTTCCTGCAATTGCGAGCGAGAAATGCTCTTTGCAGCAACTAGTTAGCCAGTTTCTTTTAAAGAACTTGAAATAGTTGCAAGTTCAGCGCTCGACCTACTGTTTTTTACTTGCCCTCCTAAGTATTGATTTTCCTGTTAGCGCAGCACTGTACTCATTAGGAAAAATAGAGGCTCGTGTAGGGTGCCGTGGGGGCACGTTAAACGCCAGGTCGCAAACTTCTATTAAATATTACTGGAACTTAACCCGGAACCTCCACAACGTCCTCTATTGCTGTCCGTGTGTTGCATTGACACTTCGAATCCCTTAAAAAGGCAATGGTGGTGGCGGTGGTGGTGGTGAGTTAGCCTGGCGATCAAGGCCGGCAATTGCTCCACCCGAGCGTCTCTCATAAACTCACTGTGGTGTTTCACCACTCGTCGAATGGACCAGTCTCTCTAAAAAATGCGATAAGGAGACGTGAGTTTCTTTGTGGCCTATAACTAGTCCTTCGGAGAACACAAGGAGTTGCAGGCACGTATGTAGAAGGTCCTTTTGTTGCAGATTTTCCATGAGAGCGTCCCTTTCATCTCGGAATTATGGGCACGACCGCAGAAAATGTTTAATGTCGTCTGTCTCGTCGCATGCCATACAGTTGGGAGATTTAGTGCGTCCCGTCTTAATTAAGCGTGCTGGTGTACTAGCAGATCCAGTCCTTATTCGATATAGACGTGATGCTTCCTCTCGACGAAATCTCTTGGTTACGCATGGCATACGTGGTGGAACCCAAAGTGATTTCGAATGTTGTATTTCTTAACTTAATTACTCCTTGGACCCTTGACTTTAGGAGGATGAGGGAGCACTGCGTATGCAAGAGCATCAGATTTTAAAAGGTCACTATAGAAATTATGTGGTATTTCTATTGACTTTGTGTTGCTGTCATAAGAATGATGCGATTTGATGTCATTCACTATTTCTCAAGAGAACCCGCTTATTTGCGGTTTATTGTTGTTGTCCAACCGTTTCTAGTTGCGTCAATTGCGCCGCTACGCAGCGTTGAGACTCAAACGATATCTTCCTCTGGCAGATAGTGGTGAGCTGAAAAGCGAGTGACACCCTTCATACCACGCCATTCGTTGCTAACGATATGGAAGTATGAATTATTGTACAAGGCACGCACACAACTCGATTTCGCACACGCGGTGGCGCGTGAAAGGCGCTTGAGGTTGCACGCGCTTCAAGACCTGCTACAACCCTTCGCGTTGTCTCGCGCTTTTCGGCGTGAGAGACGACGGTACAGATGAGGCGATGAGTGCCGAGCTAACGTTCAACTCCAACAGACGCCCGGCGCCTCGTTTCGTGCGTGTCACCCCGTCGCAGTAGCAGGCGTGATGCATGGCAAAGACCATGCATCACGCATTCATCACGCAACAAGCATTCTTCCGTAAATGCCTATTGCCGTTTCCGACATACGCGTTCTGCATTCTTAGAAAGAAAAAAAAACGAGATCGCGTCAGTTTGTACGGGGCGTCGAGACAGGTTCCGAAACCGGGAGCGGAAGACCTCAGACGCCGAATCACTTAGCAAGCATCGGCGCGCTGAAAGGCAGGTGCGAACACATCCGGTGGCGATAAGGAAAGCACGCGCCCGGGAGGCAGATAAGAGAATTGCCGGGAAACCCCGCGGTCGCGGCGCTACGCCCCTCTCGAGACAAGGGCGCCCGCGCCCCCAGGCGGCAGCCCCGGGCGTCATGAACCCGCACTTGGGAGCAGCAAGGCATAGAGAGAAAAGCGATACAGAAATGAGAGAAGGCGAGAAGAAGAGGGAGCAAGAGGCGCGCTTGGGCGTCGGGATCGATGGCGCGTCTTAGTCACGTGGTGCCCCATTGAGGCGCCCCTGAAGGCCCTCTCGCGCTCCCCCTGCTCCTACACGCGCCGACGAAACGTGCGCGCCGGTTTTTCGACACCGAGCAGAGCGTCCTTCGCCACGCATGCCGAGAGCGCACGCTCGGGGCCAACAGAACTCCTGCCTTCTTGTCGGCCGCACACGAGGCCAGTGCGCCGGCGTTGAACCTAGGCTGGATGAGCACTAGACACATGCGGCCCGCAGAATGATTAGTTGTTCTCTTCATGAGCAAATCTGGCATCGTTACATTAGCCTAGCCGCATGTAAAATTCTTCAGTGAGATGTACCGAGCGACCCACCGTTAAAGGAAACAGCATACAAGCTAGCGCAGAGCACGCGCGAATGTTTTGCCTCTGGCAAGAGTACAGTTCCCCCGCTTTGCAGCAGATGACTTGTTACTGGTGGCGCTGGCACCTTTCCACACACCTGCGCAGTGCATTGACGAATCATGTAAAACTCTTCAGTGACATGTCGCGTTTTTCTTTCTTCTTCTTTCTTTTTTCCCCGTGTTTTTCTTCTTTATTTCTTACTTTTCCCAGTGATAACAACTAATCCCTCACTCGAAATTGGGCGTGCCTTGTCAGTGCTTCCGCCCGACTAGCCATCTCATCACGCTAATGACGACCTCTGTCGTTGACGACATTGCGCAACAACTGTTTCTGTCGTCGTCAAGCTTCCTCATCATCCACAGCTTCGCCCAGTAACACATCTTAAAAAAAAAGAAAAAGAAACTTCTTCACGACCAATTTTACTGTGATTTGAAACAATGTCAGTGAAGCAGTCTGCGTTGAGGAATCGAGCGCGCTAACCAATCAGCTGTCGCGCAACGACAGTGCTGGGCAATTAGTGCAAAACTTTCCGCTCCACACAGACCCTCAGAGTATAGTCGGATCTGTGCATCCATTTCGTGGGGCAGAAATGGAAATACTGTAGTGGACTAGCATCACATTATGCGGGCATCGCATAGAAGTTCTTCTTGATAAGACGGGGGTGTGTTTGCGCGATCACTCGTTGTCATGCTCGTGAAAGCGGCGTCGGTGGCGCAAAGGAGGCGTACATGACGATAATGATGATAAACCTAAAGCATGGCAAATACACGCACGCTGTTTCGGAGGCCAGAACCAGCAGTATACTGTAGTGGACGAGGACGACGATGTGTTCGTAGCATAACAGTTGTTCTGGACAAAATGGCACACCCGCTGCGGTTGCTTAGTCGCTATGGCGTTGGGCTGCTGAGCACGAGGTCGCGGGATCAAATCCCGGCCATGACGGGCGCATTTAGATGGGGGCGAAATGCGATAACACCGGTGTAATCTCGTTTAGGTGCACGTTAAAGAAACCCAGGTGGCCCAAATTATTCTGGAGTCCTCCCTACCACGTGCCTCTTAATCAGATCGTGGTTCTGACACTCAAAACCCCATAATATACATTGAGAAAATAGCAGTGTGTCGACGTGCAATTATCTGCCATCATTCGCAAAAAGAAAAACGGCGTCAATCGCACAAAAGAGCTGTAGATCAAAATGATGTCGATGAGCGTCAAACTTGGCACATACCCATTATAGAGGATGCGCCAATAACTGCACGGTTGACGGAAAACAACGTCGAAATCATGCATGGCGCCACTGGCGACAACTAAGTCCGACGAGCAACAAGAAACATGTACTTTGCATATGCATTTAATTTCGCGCGGCTGTTTAGCGGCCACGTGATACGACATATCTTCACAGCAGATGTAGAGAAAGACGATTTTTTTTAACTTACACTCAATTCTAGCAGATGGAACTGTGTCATTTTGCTCGTGACATCCATTGTAGAAGTTGTGGCCTCGCTGAAAAGGAATCAGCATCAATAGTCAAACACTCGTATTCAATAATTATGTCAGGAAACTTTCTCCTTAAAGGTAATCTGAAACGCCGTGCTTCCGACACGTTAAGCAGGTGGGTGCTTGGTCGTTGCCCTACTGAATGACTGAGACAGACAATGGGACAGTTTTACACTTCACAAAACTTAACACACTGATCAGAAGGCAACCTCATCATTATAACACATGAAAGCAACGAAGATAAACGTGTTGCAAGAAAATTGTCCGAATCAAATATATTCAAATAGCAAAAAATGTTGGACTACCTAGAAAAAAAAAACACATTTTCATAAGTCTTTGGCCAAACATTTGCGAACAGAAGGTTCCTTAAAGCTGTACATTTGAACTAAACAAATTGACCTAGCTTCAGCAGGAACTTTCAGCTACAGCACCAGCAGAGAAAGCCGCAGGTTAGAGTGTTTTCTTTTAACAGTGGTCTGCATTTTACGTCGTTTAGAGTTCCACACAAAACAATACTATGCCATACAAGCAGCAATTTTTATGCATAACTAAGGAGACAGAGTCGCAACTTATTTAAGCTACACTTTTCACTCTCCAGTATAAAACAGTTTATTGTTATTGCTTAAATAATAAATTAACTATGTTATATTTCTGTCGAATTCTTACTTTCATACATTATGTTAGGAGTGCACCCACCTTAACTTACTGCTCCACAACCGCTAGATTGTCCTGCATCGCACCCGTTGTGCGTGAGCGCAACAACTTGAGCAAAAAGCAGGCAAGCGAAAATAGGATGGTCGTTTTGACTGTGGGAAAATGCTGCTGCCGCAGTAAATTGGTTCATGAGCCGAAGAAATCGTTGAAGTCTGCTGTATTTACTTCCGAAGTGTTCGAGGAGTTTGGTTATGGGATGTCATGAGCTCCTTTTATCTGTGGGTAAAAGTACTTTCTCTTTCTTCGTTCATTGATTCCTTTAGTTGACTTTTCAAGGGCGCGTCAAAATATATATTCCTTGTCGATTTTTTTTTTTCAGCTTCGTGGCACGATAGTAGTACCTTACCGTTTTTGCTCGAGTGTACGAGATATTGAGGACTAGTCAGGTGCAGACTGGCACCTTTAGTCGCTAAGAAGATACAAACCGAAAGCAGAGACAACTTCAAACGTGACCACATCCAGGTGTACCATGGTCAAAGCGAGATTTAGTTAGAACCATCAAAATGCATTAAATGCGGCATAAACTGATGATTAGGCAATTCTTTTTCTTACGCTTACTGTCTGGATTTATTTGCGAAGCCTCTTATGTATGCTATGTGGATCCAAGCTGTGTTCTAAAAAAAACACTTTCGAAAAGAAGACATTCTTTGGGTTTCGATTAGTTCGCTTTAAAAAAATAAATTATGGAGTTTTACTCGCCAATACCACTTTCTGGTTATGAGGCACGCCGTAGTGGAGGACTCCGGAAATTTTGACCACCTGGGGTTCTTCAACGTGCACCTAAATCTAAGTAGACGGGTGTTTTCGCATTTCGCCCCCATCGAAATGCGGCCGCCGTGGCCGGGATTCGATCCCGCGACCTCGTGCTCAGCAGCCCAACACCATAGCCACTGAGCAACCACGGCGGGTAGTTCGCTTAATCTCGTGTGAAGACTCCTGAGTGCCATGAGTCTATCAGCGCAGGGAGAAACACATGGTGAATTAAAAAAAAAAGATGGGCACGAAAAGACGCATAAATGAGTCACTGAAGTCAAAGAGGCGACAGCCGTCATTTCGCGAGTGCATCATCGATGATAAAAAAATAAATAAATATATACAGCACCGTAACAAAGGCAGATGCTTGGCGAAAGCGTATAACATCTGCGCCTTGCCAGCGCAAGGTCCCCAAGGTGCACTTGAAGAGGCCATTGACGAACAAGAGCACGTCAGCGTCACCACGCCCACGAGGAACGTGAACTTGCAATCGTATGGCCTTTCAGCCGCTATACGAAGCATTTCTTTAGTTTGTTTCATTATACTTTCCTGGACGTTTCGCAAGCAAGTGCCGCCTTGAACTACCGCACGTTTTTGCGTGAATGGCTTGGAATCTTTAGCCTCATTAACCTCGTCTCCAGTAATGTGGTCAGAAATGTGTCGTCGCGGTCTTTGTTGTTGTTCCCGCTGTAGCTGATGTTGTTTCAAGATAAGTTGCACAACAGGCCTCCTGCGGTGGATAGGCAAAGAATTAGGCGTAGGAGGAAGCCCGAAAAAAAAAATGTGTGTTTGCCGACAATTTCAGCAGGAGTGTTTGAAGGTATAATCTACCTCATAAATCATCGCAGCAGAGGATGACGAAGGCACTGCTACAGATTTTGAAGATAACAGACCTGCAGAAACTGCTGTAGCCTAAATTGCTTTCGCTGGGCCGCACCAGCATCATGTGCTGTGATAGCGCGCGGTGATTGTGACCCGCTGTGATCATCGCCCGTCTGTGCTCTCTGTTTCTCTGTTTACTTTCTTCCTAACTTTCTACCTCCCTCCCTCCCCCCCCCCCCCCGTCCACCAGCGTAAGGTGGCAAACCGTATTTTCTGTTCGGATCAACCTCCCTGTTTCACTCATTTCTTTCCTGTCCGTCTTGAGTAGAAAAGTGCAGCTAGCTGCCGCGAACGCTGTCCTCACGTGTCGCTCGCTTCGCCTCTTTGCAGGTGGTGTACCGCGAATGGACTTGCGCCATGCTGGTGCCCGTGTACGGTCCCGCGGCGGCCGATGCCGGTCGCCGGAAGACCGTCGCCGGCGGGTCGCCAGCACAAGCAGCAGCGGCAACTACGGCCCCGCCGCCGACGGGGACGGCAGCGGCGGCGGCGGCGGCGGCGGAAGGGAGCCTCGCCCCGCCGCCGCCGCCGCCGCCTGCACCGTCGCCGATGAAGCCGTGCCGCGAGTTCTGCCACCGCGTCGAGGAGCAGTGCCCTTACTTCCACCCGGCTGCCAAGGAGCAGTACGCGGGGGAGCCCGTATTCATATGCATCGGTCAGTGTCTTGCCCCTTTTCACTCCTTTCGTCCCGAGCACGCCGCAGCGCTCTGCGATATGAAATGCACGCTGTAAAATAATTTACACCCTTATGAGTCAGTAAGGGAGTGAAACTGTGCACATCTCACACTACTACACCATTTTATCCGGGGGTGTAAGGGTATGGTATTCCAACACATTTACACCGTTATACACTTTTGAGGGTGTAAATTATTTTACGGTGCACCCACTCGGCACGCTGTCTTTTCACGCGTAAGTCGCCTTCTTGACAGCGTAGTTGCCTGCCAACAGGGTCAGTTTTCTTCCCTTTTCGTTAAATCGATGAGCTTATAAGCATAGTAATTGCAATATGCTACAATATGCAGGTCTTCCAAAGTCGTATTTGATCTGACGGGCAGTGCCTGGCAGACAGCATCTTTCAACCGTTTGTGTTTAAGCTAGAACAACCACGAAAAGAAAAACTAACAAGCATACTTCAAGAAGCTAAACCGAGCTACCAGAATTTTGACTTATTACTTGAGAAAATAAAACACACACACAGACAAACACACACACACACACACACACACATACATACAGGGTCTTTTAGAGAACACTGTCAAAAATTTTAAAGGTTGCCTGTAGCAGATAGCTCAATTCTAGTTCATGAGGTCATCTACTCGAAGCGGCGGACACTATTTGCCAAAAAGTTGAAATGCAAAGTGGATCACTTAGCAAAAATTAACTAATTAACTTTTAAACTAATTTTCTTATGACCCATATGGCAATTTACAATTTCTAGCCGGGGAGTTCACCAGGCGGATCATCTTGGAACGAATTCTCAGGACGACACCAGCTTCAAGATATTAATCCCCAAACTTTGTGGAGAAATGCATTGGCGTTCCATTTACTTGTGTGCTTCATTGCATAAAACGACGTTTCGTTAACGAATTAGCTGACTTTTTACTCCTGTAAAGTGCGTTCTTACTGACTAACTGACTTTTGAATGAATGAATGAATGAATGAATGAATGAATGAATGAATGAATGAATGAATGAATGAATGAATGAATGAATGAATGAATGAATGAATGTAGTAATGAACAATTTGTTTGTTTATTTATTTATTATTTATTTATTTAGTGGTTGGCTGGTTGGTTGGTTGAGAGAAGGGGGAAACGGGATAGAGGTTCGGAACAAGCATTCTTTGGGGTAGTCCCTGGCTGAGATAGCCAACTTTGAACACATTCTGCCTACTGCATTTTGTACTCCTGTAAAGCATGTTTTTTTTTTCAGTAAGGCCTTGTTGTATTGTAAACGAGATAACTTGCAAGACGTGACTGGCTGCTGACTGACTGAGGAGGGAATGAAAGCATGTAATCATGAACGAAAGAATAAAACTCTACTATTTGCCTAGGTAACTAATTATTAAAAAATATTATTCGGATGAGTGAGCGAACGAAAAAATAGAGGGAACGAGCGTCCTTTATAGGCTGTACGACATTCTGCCTGTTGCTGTCTTCTGCTCCTGTAAAGCACGCTTTCTCTGTAAGGTACTGTTATACTGTAAGCGAGATAACTTGCAAGCCGTGACTGGCTGCTGACTGACTGAGGAGTGAATGAAAGCACGTAAGAATGAATGAAAGCAGAAAACTCTACTATTTGCCTAGCTAACTAAATAATAATAAATATTATTCGGATCAGTGAATAAACGAGAAAAAGAGAGGGAACGAGCGTCTTTTAGTGTACTAATAGGCTGTACGAACACATCCTGCCTGTTGCTTTTTTTTCTACTCCTGTAAAGCGTGCTTTTCTGTAAGGCACTGTTGTACTGTAAGCGAGATACCTTGCAAGACGGGACTGGCTGGTGAACGAAGGGACGGGAGAATGAACGAAAGAACGAAACTTTATTATTTGCCTAGCTAAATAATTAATAATAAATATTGTTAGGATGAGTGAGCGAATGAGAAAAAGAGAGGTAACGAGCGTCAGTTAGTGTCCTACTAGGCTGTACGAACACATCCTGCCTGTTGCTTTTTTCTATTCCTGCATGCTCTTTCTGGAACGCAACATTATACTGTAAGTGAAACAACTTACAAGACGTGACTGGCTCTTGACTGATTGATGAGCAAATGGAGGCGCGAGCGAATGAACGAAAGAACAAAACTTGAATAACTGCCTAGCTAAATAATTATTAATAAATATTATTGTTATGAGTGAGCGAACGAGGGGAAATAGGGGAGACGAGTGTCCTACTACGTCATCGACAGGGGAGCCAACTGCGAGCACACGTTACGGGATGCAGTTTCATTTTAGAGTGAAACTTTCTCCGCGTACCCTTCCCGGACTTCCCTGAACGCGGCTGCTGCGCCCTGCCACTGTCTCGCCGTATAGCACGCACGAATGAACGAGAGCACACACGTGCGCACGCCGGTTGCATTTATATCGAAGACCCAGGAATGAAACGGGCAAACTTATAGCATTATATATATATATATATATATATATATATATATATATATATATATATATATATATATATATATATATATATATATAATGTGTGTGTGTGTTTCTCTCTAAACCATGTTTTTTCTGTAATCCGAAACTATACTGCAAGCGAGACAACTCGGAAGTATTGACTGACAACCTTGTGCCGAGTAAGGCTGATGAGAGTACATTTAGACAGTGCATGTATTGTTTGGCCAAACTTACTAGGTAAACCCTGCGGGGCGTATGCGGTAGGCGAAGCCGTCTGTATAGGCCATTTCCGACCGCAGACGGACATTTTACGGAGTCCACAGCACATCTGGTACCGACTTGAATAGCGAACTGTAATTGATTGATGGCCTGTTCTCAATAACAGGCTGTTCAAAGAATGACGGTTAGACGTTTGCAGCTAATTGTAAGCTCATAGCAATATCGGATTTTGAAAGCGACCAAACGTCCTTGTTTACGGCACGCGTCGCAAAGAATTCCGCCTCACTTTGCGCTTGACATTGAAACCGAGCGCGTCAGGAGCGCGCGTGATCACGCCTTGGGGTTACGTCACGTGGTAACACTACGGCACACGTGACATCGCACTGCGCGCCATCAGGAGCAAGCAATATCGGCCGGTGATCCGCGCTTGGGTTATGCTTGTCACCCGAAAGAAGCAAACGAAAGTTCTTGGTGCTATTTGTCAGCGGATTCGCAGAGTGGTGGAATGCAATGGCCTGTTTTTTAGCCAGTGCATGATATTTTTTTTGCTTCTGCCATGTTGTATAATATTAAGGCATGGCTACGCGCCCTCCTGACGCGCTAGGCGCTTGGTTTCGGTTTAACGCGAAAAATGGGGTGGTAACCTTCATGACAGCTTTTCTTTTTTTTTTAATGTGACCTTTTCATCCATTGTAAATGTAAATTTGTGACGATCTCGTCATTTGTTACAAACGTCTAAGGGGCAATGGCAGCCTCACATAGAAAACAATTCACTTGATCAGCTAATTTTGCTTAATTTCGCCACTAAATAATCGACCTCGGAGCTTTCTTTTGTCCGCCTTTTCTTGCCACTATTGAACAGCAAACAAAAATTATTACGTCTCGAGTCATCTATGTTTAATAATTATGGATGGCTGTTTTAAAACATGGAAATAACAGTCGGTCACAAAAGTTCACGGGACACGTTTTCCACGACAAATTGGAATTTTTCTCTCTGTTCAGGCACAGCGCTCCTGATCTAATGGATAGGTATGTAGTTCACAAATGCTACTAGCACTACCACTCTGAACTTGATCCTATGTGACTAGGCTTCACGGCAATTCAGCGTTTTCGCAAATTCCGGGGCCTGTAAGGTTTTGTGGCCGGCCGTACATCTTGTCGGAACATCAGCAACATTATTCGTGAACTGATCGTGTGCAATAAGCTCTAGTCTACTGTGCATAATTTTAAAGTTTGCCGGCTTCGTTAATTGTTTATCACGATGCACACTCGTTAACCGACTTATCTAGCAAGGCGAGCGTTGTTATCTATATTTTTCATGCGATAACGAACATACTGTTCCGCTACAGTCGCGTGACGAAATAAATGTGTTCTCATATGCTCGCTGACCCAGAGCTGTTGTATTTACGAAGAAACATTAGCTTCAGCAATACTCCGATGCCGCCTATTAAAACATGTAAAACGCAGAAATTATTTCCTGTGATAACAGCCTGTGCCACCTTTATTTAAATTTGTTGCATTTGAGATAGAAAGCTAAATGCTAGTGACTGTTGGAAGCGGAAGCTTGATTTAAAGCTTGAATTTTTTTACCAAAAATTGCCGAAACTCGGTAAGTTTGAAAAAATTAATTGGGTGCACGAAGTTTAAAAATCCGCAACTCTGCACCATGAGCAGATATCGCAGTACTGTAAACGACATCTGTTAGAACATTAAAAGAGGACAAATTTGATATAATAATCTATATATTATGTGAATGTGTTACACTGTTTACAAGGGATTTACAAAAGTCATACTCACATATAAGTATATAAAGTGTAGATAAAAGCAATGTATAACACATGAGTTTTGTTCGCTTCAGATGTACCGTTAGATGCAATTTACAGAATTGCGACATAATATTTCGTTGATCAGTTACAAAATTTGTAACTTTGATCGTATCGTTTTCATAAAATTTGCCACATTTAAGTGCGTATTTAAAATATTGACAGCGTGATTAAAAAAGAATCTGCTTCCAGCGGTCTCTAGACTAACTCTTTCTTTTAAATGCAACAACCTCCATCAAATTTGGCACAGTGGTTCCTGGGGAAAAAATGATTTCTCAGTTCCCATGTGTTGATACGAGCCCACAAGCTAAGAAGCTCGTGCTTGTAACTTTAACCGCTTGCGACGATATCTTATTAAGGCACGGTCACTAGCTTGTATTTCCTTAATTAGGTGCACTAGTGTCGTCGTAAGTGGCTTTTTCTGATTCGTAGGTGTCTCCCTGCATTGCACTGTTCTTTATCGCTCAACTACTCGTTTGACAAGTTAGCGGGTTACTACCTGGCCAGTGAACCAGTTATCACGTAAGCAGCAGGAAACTTTTTGTTCATCGTGCAGCCTTTCGGAAGCACAGCGCCTCGTAATTCGTCGCAGAATCAAATGTAAATTAATTGGAGATTACGAACTTCACAGTGTGCGAAAGACCGCAGTCGCACAAAGAGAGTCAACAGAGAACTGGGATGGAACTGGCTGGCATTATGACTATGCGACTTCCGAAGAAAAAAAGAAAAGGAAGAGAGAGACATATATGGGGAGGGGGAGGGAAACGAGGTCATCATGAAAAATGAGGAAAACGGGGAACAGCCATGGGTTCAGGTTTGCAGGTATGCCTGTGGCCCTCGTTCATTTGGTGAAAGAAAAAGAATGGAAGCGTCCTCCTGCACTGCAGCGCTTCCTCTCGGGTTTATTTTTGTTTTCTTTTTCCTTAAAAACCTAACGCTAATTTCTACCCAAACTATATATATATATATATATATATATATATATATATATATATATATATATATATATATAATTACCCCTCTTCTCTAGACGGTCGTTCGCCTGACGATCGACGTGTCAGCGAGCATGATTTGTAAGTAAAGGTGTTAGTAAGAGCGGCGTAGCGCAAGTTAGGAACCAGGCAAAAGCCAAAACAAAAAAGCATTGCTATAAGTACTGTACAATCAACGACAGTTATGCAAGAAAATTTGTACAGGAGCCGATCGAGACACTCCTATTTCTCGCGTCAGCCGTAGGAGCTTGCTAGCCCCCTTTTCTTTGTCGTTCTAATTGCTTGGCTGTTTGTTTTTCTTCCCTCGATTTTTACCAGTTTCGCTTCGCTTCTGTCCTAACGGTGTCGCCGCGGTCGTCACTTGTGTTTGCACATGAAAGAGGACGCCGCACAAGAGTTTATCCGAGAACGAGCGAACGAAGGAAGAAAAAGAGCGATACATACAGAACGAGAGACAGAGACAGACATGGATGGCACGATGCAAGGACGGGGAGGGGGGTCCGACGAAACGAGATAGGAAGCGAAGAAGGAAAACTGCAACAGCAGGAGGGGGGGCACGACGAACGGAGAATGCGCGGAGAGGGAGAAAAGGAGAAAAAGGATGCACGAAAGGCGACGGCATAGATAAGAAAAAGAAAAAAAACATGGAAAGTCTAACCTTCTTTTCTCTTTCTCGCTCATCGGCTGTCCTCCAAACGTACGTATTGATTAGTCTCCGCTTGCGGCCCTCCCGTGATGCATTGTAGATATATATACTTCCTCCCCCTTCCCCCATTTCCTCTTTCTTTCATTCTCGCCACTGTCTTTCCCTCTGTCTCTTTCTGTCTGCCTTCCAGCGCTTTTCCACATCTCCTTCGACAGACATGCAAGGCCTGCCAGCTTGACCTCCTTTACGTACTTTATTTTTCTTTTTCCCTCCCTTCTCAATCACCACGTTATCCCCACCCTCTACGCTACCTCGTGCAGGCGAGAAAAATCAAATGACCCCCCAACCTCCCCTCCGCCAAACGGTATGGCAAAGCACAGCGAGACGTTAGGTTCTTATTTTTCCTTCTTCTCTATCTTTTCCTTTAGCTCGTCTTTGCGTCTCGCTTTGTTCCGACGCCCTCTCGCCTCGGTTCACGGGTTGGCAGTTGGCCTGCAGGGCTGCTTGCCTGCCCGGCCGCCCGTGCCCTCGCCGACGCGCCACCATCACCGCCGATCAACTTTGCCGATCAAGATGGCTCCGTTTGCGCGCTCATTCCCCGTGTGTGTCCCGGCATCGCCTCCTCATCTCCGTTCCGCGCCGCACGCGGTTCCCTTTGTGAACAGAAAGGAGGAGGCGAGCCGGAGCGACGAAGCGGGGAGAACGCTACGCTCGCGTTTGGTTTCCGCAGTTTCCTACACTCCGACGTTTCTTGCTTCGATTCTGCTATCGCCGCGGCTCGACCTCGATCCTCCGCCTCTCCTCGACAGGCTCTTCGATATCCGTGCCTCATAAACTGCGGCTCCCTTATTCTTTAATTTTGCTGAGTGCAGCGCCGAGCGGGCGAAGAAAAAAAAACACACACAAAACAGAGAACAGATTATTGTCAGTCGCCGCACGCTCGGCCGGGTAGATACTAACGAAACGCCGCTACCTCGGGAAATGTACTTTGCGGGAAACTAAGGAAAGATCGCTTCGCTTTCTGTGCGCTAAGCTCGTGGTTACTTTCGCATTCGAAGCAAAGGGGGAGCAGTTGGGCACGGCAATCGGAAAGCGCGCGGCGCACTGTACACGCGGTCGAAGCACGGAGCGCAAGCACGCAAACAAGTTCAACGCTCGCTCGCCCGTCGACGGAAACGCGCGCGCCTCATTCGTTCTCGGTGCTCCCTTCCTCCTTCCGTGCTTTCTTTTTTCGTGTTTGTGCGTGTTTATTTTTGAAGGAGAGGCAGTATGCAGCCAGGATAGTGCTTGCGGCAGCAACCGCCGAAATTTGCGAAGCAAACTGCGGTAGGAAAAAAGAAAGCGCAGGCCCGAATTCCCCGCCGGCGCGCTCGAACCGACAGTGGAGCGGCGGTAACCCGTGTCCTCTCCGCGCGTGACCTTCCTTCGGTGCGACGGCTCCCTTTGATAGAGCGGCGCGCCCGATTGAGTGCATTCTCCGT
Organism: Dermacentor albipictus; assembly: GCF_038994185.2. Lineage (NCBI taxonomy): Eukaryota > Metazoa > Arthropoda > Arachnida > Ixodida > Ixodidae > Dermacentor > Dermacentor albipictus. The sequence goes on from NC_091821.1 coordinate 422,850,258, forward strand.
GGCGGTGAAACGAAAAGCGCTGTGACCTCACAGGCAAGCAACCGTGGCCGCCCGGCCGCGCTAAAAGCTTCCGCACAACCGCGCGCGTCGTCGCATCAACTTTATCGTACCTCTCTGTCGATAGCAGTATAGTGTCACTCCTCGTTCGTTGTGCCTGCAAAGTTTCCCTCAATAGCAGTAGCTGTTATAAGGACTTTCCTGCTGCAGTTACGAAAACGCCGTGTCTGCTCCGTCTCAGTGATCGCCAGCGAGTCATGTCAGCGATAAAATAAAACAAGAAACTTTGGAGGACGCTTAACCTTCGCCTTTAAGAGGGGAACGCGATGACATTCAAAGATCCCTGACTGCTTCCCGTCATTTGCAGCGCATGTAACCGTAGCGTTTACAGAGAAACGCTGGTTGCGAACGCTATGCACGAAGGCGAGCTTTCTGGTAGAAACGCGGCCTCTTGCGTGGGCCGATCCCGGACGTAGTGCACAGCCGCGCCAGACCTAAAACGACAGCTGGAAAAGGGGTCCGCGTCTGAGTTTCCGCGTAACATAATTATGTTTTCTCGTATATTCAAATTACAATCCGACGCTATCATGCCCGTATGTTGTGTGTAAGTCTACGTTACGAATATTCTGACGCATTTTACTTTGATCAATTCAATTAGTTCAGTAACGCCTATGCGCCACGCGGAGGAGCTACGTGGTTTGGGATGATTTTTATCTCGAGGACAACCCCGCCGCCGAGGCCGACACCGTATTTTATTGTTATTACACAGGATGGCTCTATAGCCTAGGCATTCTATCTGCGTAGTGTGCTTTCTTTCGTGGCGAAAGTTTTGGTCTAACATCGATCCAAGCCGCGCAAGACAAGGTAGATCGCTGACTGAAAACCATTTGCATGTACCCAACACTGGCGTGGCATTCCCACAGTTACGCGAAAATGGACCTTTAAGCCTCCTTCGTCTGTCGTTCCACATCGTTAATAGCACGGCCGTATCCAAGACTTTAATGTGGCCTGCAACAGCCGATGCTTGTTGCGCGCTGAAGCGTAGATCAACAGACACGGGATAAGAGAACTGCGCTTCAAAGAACGAAGAACTGCGGCGATGGCCACGAAGCAGACAATGCACGTTAAAACAGCTGCCTAATAGGTGTCTTCGCTATCAGAGAAAGAAAACAATATGGACTCACGAAATAAAATGTAGCCTACGGCGGTTAAAATCTGATATTCAGATACTTCAGCCTTAGCAGTAACGTCATGTTGCTGTTAACGAATTCCTCTTTTCCGAGTCGGTTTCGTCTCGTAAATTCTCTCCACAACGAAAACTGCGAGCCTAAATTGGATACAGTTCTTTCTTTGTTTACTTCTCTAGTGCTCTTTGTCGCTTCAAAAGTAAATATCCGCTCATTTGCCTTTAATCATCATCATCATCAGCCCATTTTTATGTCCACTGCAGGACGAACACCACTGCCCACGATCGCCAATTACCCCTATCTTGCGCAAGCTGATTCCAACTTGCGCCTGCAAATTTTCTGATTTCCTCACCGCAGCTATTCTTCTGCCGTTCTCTACTGCGATTCCATTCCCTTGGCCCCCATTCTGTAACTCTAACGGTACATCGAGTATCTGTCGTGCGCATTACATGACCTGCCCAGCTCTTTTTTTTTTTTTTTTTTTTACTACTGAATGTCAACTTGTATACCGGCTATCGCCGTTCGCTCTCCGATCCACACCACTCTCTTGCTGCGTCTTAACGTTATGCCTAGCATTTCTCGTTCCATCGATCTTTGCGCAGTCCTTAACTTCTTCTCAAGCTTCTTTGTTAACCTCCAAGTTCCTGCCCCATATATTAGCACCAGTAGAGTGCTATAATTGCAGACTTTTCCATTCAACTATAGTGGTAAGCTCCCTGGTAGGATTTTGTGATGCCTGCTGTATGCACTCCAAATCGTTTTTATTCGTCTGTAAATTTTCTTCTGATGATCAGGATTAAGATCGTCATTGATATCCTTCTGAGACTCGAAGACAGCTCAGGGATATAATCGCTTTTCAAGTCGCTTCCTATTGCCAACTGCGATATGTATGTTACGAGCTTGAGAACCCCATTTTTGCGTAAATACTTCGGTTAGAGGCCAACAGAATACATGTCCATGCACTATCGGTGTCAAATTGAACGCGAACAGCGGAGCACGTGGCCGAAGCATAACTGAAGCTATAGTGCGCACCGCCCGGTTATCACCATTGATAGACGAGCACATCCGGTTCGACATCACTGCGCGATGATCCTCCCCCTATACTGCAACAATTTCGTTTCTGTCCTGGTTGTCCTTTATCTGAAATCGAGAGAAAAATCAAAGAAAACAGAAGCTGAAAAAGCTCAGTGACCTTCCACTCTGTGAAAAAGGATGACCTGCGAAGCTGTGTATGTGGGCCCCTTAATGGCAAACTGCACCTCTTCCGCGGGTCGGCCGGTATTGCACAATCTTCGGGATGGGCCCGCGTATGGGGAATGCTTACCGCCTGCTTCACCTCCGCCGCGGGTCGGCCCGGCATTGCACTAGCTTCAGGATCGACCCACGTATGAAAATTTTCTGTTACCGGATGCCGAAAAAACTACGGAAGGTTTGTGATATAGAGCTTTCGTTGTAATAGCGCAGTATAGGACAAGCACTATCGCACAGTGCGGCGAAATCGTAACGGCTATCGGTGCCAAATGAAACGCCAACAGCGGTGCGCTGCTGTAGTTTGCACCGTTATCATTGCTGCGCCGTCCTCTTTCTTTTCTCGCTTTCAAGTAAAGGAGAACCAAAATAGAAACAAAAATATTGCACTGTAGAGAGAGCATCATCGCGCAGTGCTGTGAAACCACATGTGCGCGCCTGTCGATGGTGATGACTGGACGGCGCCCACTATAATTTCAGTTATGCTTCGACCAGTTTTTTTGTTTTTTTAATGGCAAAAATGACTTATATTCGACGAAACACACAGATGAACATGTAACATCGTCTTGTTTTCCGCGTTGACCCTTGGTTCTGAATTTCAATGTAATTTCACGACATTCGAGACGCTTCTTACGGTTGCTTTTCGAGGCGTCTGCGTTGACACAACAGTATAAAATATATTAGTGTCAATTTTCTCGAATGTTCAAAGCAAGAATACAGTTAAATCACTTCCATACAGTTTCGTATGCACCAGTATGTCTCACTTGCGTAACCCGTACCGAGTTAACCTTAAAAAATTGCGCAGTTTAGCCCGATAGGCGAAGCATTGATTGCGATAGCAAGTTAGGAAATTGCTATATGAAGCAAGGATAGTAGTAACTAACTTAAAAAGCATGGCGTCACGCGCGCACAACAAAACACGAATACTTCTCGCTTGATGACCGCGTAAACTAGCCGTCTGAACGCTGTAGTGACGAAGCGAGGCAGCAGCAGCGAGCGAATGGACCGTCGTGCTGCGTCTCGCATGAACGAGAACTAAGCCGCGAAAACACGGCGCGCGGTGGACTCTGTCCCCATTGCAGATGGCTTTCAAGCCTGGGCGTGCGCGCGTGGCCGCCCTGAGCAGAACGCTCCCCCCCCTCCCAACCCTCTCCCCGGAGCCTTGCGCGCGACTGAAGACGGCACGCTTTCTCCCCGCATCAGTACCTTACTTGCGCCAAACTGAGACGCCATCGCCTGCTCACCCTCTCGCGCTTTTACTGGCACATACAGCATACGCTGCGCGGCGACGATTTTATCCCCTTCGGACTTATACTGAGTCTCACGGCGACGGCGACGGCAGAAATGGGCATGCAGTGTCCATATAGTTGCTATCATAATAAAAATAAAATTTAAGTCAATATGTAATATAATGTAGGACGAGTCTTAGACCTTTAATTTTATTTGCAATATAAAGCCTACTGGCGCAGCCGCTTGTACACCGACAGTCGCGGCTACACTTTCGAATAATTTCACAGACCCGGCGCACCACTGACTGGCCGTGTTGGCTCAATGTCTGCGACTTTCTGTCGCTGATCACGACGTCGCCCTTTCGGTTACCGGCCGCGGTGGCCACGTTTTCATAGAGAATAAATGCAAGAACGCTCGTTAACCGAGCTTCTCTGAATCTTTATGAGCTCATATTAGCCTCCCTCAGGGTGGCAGGACAGCATACCGCGTGCTATATTAGTTATCTTGCCTGCCCCTTTTTTCTGCTTCTCGTGTGTCACGCAAACCTTGCCCCTGAAGTAAAGCACGACAAGTACATTTCGTCAATCTAAAAGCACACGCAAAAAAAAGGGACCTCGACGCGAAGTTTTATTTCACCTGAAAAGTTTACAGGTATGCAAAAAAAGCAATCACCGAAGCAAAAGACAGAAGAAAAAAAAAAGAGAGAGATAACTAGACAGGTAATCGTGGAGATCAGAAAATAAGGCAAAGCAGCAGCGCGCACTTAAGACACATAAAATAGGGTCGTGAAAGCTGAAACGTGGGAATAACGCCGTACAATGGCGCACACTTAGCAGCAGCAGCAGCTTATTATTTCGTCCCCCTCCGCATCTCAACCACCTTTTTGGCGAGCCCGTATTTCTTTGCTCCCAGCCGAGCGTCGTTCGCCGGCTCGAACACTTATCGCTCGCTTTCCGTTTTGCGAACGGTTCTCCTTTCGTTGTTTATCTCACTCGCGCATGTTCGCGCCCAGCCCCAAGCGCTGGCGCTGCTGCGCTCGTATCATACCACCACCGTGTTCGCAGTCCGACGCCCCGCCATCGTTGAAGATAAAAGCCCAGTTAAGCGCCGAGCTTTTCCGGGCCTTCTTTCTTTCTCATTTCGTCTTCTCTTACCTCCGTTAATCCCCATTCCCGTATGCTCGGCCCGGCCCTTGGCTCGCGTCTCCTGCAGCCGTTACCTTCATCACCTAGAGTCGTCCCTCGCCCTCCTCCGTCTTCTCTTTTATTATGGCTATTAATTTTACGCGCCCTCGCCTCCGCTCTGAGCGAACATTCGGAGAAGCGATGAGAGACTCTAATATCGCCTGAAGAGGTGTTTTTCCTTGTTTTTTCTTGTTCTTGTTCTCTGGCAACGTTGCGTACTCGTTGTTTCCCGGCATCTATATTATATATCTTTTTTTCTCTCTCGCGTCCTGAGTGCTTGTTGGACGTAAATTGCTGTCCCGGCTCTCGATTCTTTGCTGCTGTTTCGCGGACAAGCGCATCCGCCGCGGATCTGCGTCTCTTAAATTTGCACCCCTAATTTGTGGTGGTCTCGAGAGTTTCTTATGTAGGCAGGCTCCTCGCCCTCAGATCACAACAGTGTGCCTTTATTGTACTCATTCGTTATCTTTTCTTCTGCTGCTACCGTTATATCTTTTTTTTTTTCTTCGATGTTTGAGCAGACCAAAGTCTTTAAACTGCCAGCATACGCCAATGTCTTACGACCTCTGTTTCTTTTCGTCGTTAAAAGGCAGCTTCCTAATGGGATTTATTTCTCGTTCTCTCTGTCATCTCGTTGGCATCTGGCCTCTGCAACCCCACACCCCACCCTCACCTCATCCGGTGAATTTGTTCATTGCTTCGTCACCCCGCGTCACTCTCTTCTATACTGCGCGTTTGGATGCCCCATGCTTGTCTGGAGTATTTGTCTCTTTCTATCTCTCTCTTTTTTTCATCCCGCCCTCTTTTAACGCGATAGCGTTAAGGAGCTCGTGTCGCAGAAAAGCCGGTGTCGTCGGCGTCGGGTGTCGGCGTCGGCGGCGTTGACCGTGAGCGATAAATCACGGCAGGCGCTTCATAAATAAAAAGCAACTTCCAAGATTGGCCCGGTGGGAATCGAACCCGGGTCTCCGGAGTGTGAGACAGAGACGCTACCACTCAGCCACGAGTTCGATGCTTCCAAGCGGTGCAAACGCGCCTCTAGTGAATGCGGTGTTGCCTTCGAAACCAGCCGTGGAAAGTTATACTGCGGTGTATATCGGTAATTATGAACATGTAACGTACAGAAGTCACAATTACACGAGTTGCGAAGTGCGTTTCCGCCGCATTTCTTTTGCGCTTTCCGCACACGCAGAGCCATCTTGCGGCAAACACAGAAGACCCCCTCCTCTCAATGTACGGCGCTGCCCCGACAGGAGGCGCGCCGCGCGCGCATTGGGACCGCTGCCAGGCGCGTCGCGGGACTCCCTCTCCCCTGACGACGCTTCGCCGTGCTTCCGGTTTAGATTACTATCTATCTCTCTGCCCGTGCCGATCACGACGTTTGGCTGGCGTAGATCGTTTCCCCTCCGAGACACCGAGTTCTTTGGTTCGTTTCGTTCGCTCAGGCGCACGTTTCGTTGTCGCGCCGAACGCTGCGTTGCTCGACGTTCACCGCGTGATAGGTGGGCGCTAAGTCCGATGCGGGGCGCATCGTAAGTGATTGCTGTGCCGTAGCGCATTGTCTTATACCCCTTGGCGGGTCGACGGGAACGCTGTCGAGTCCCACTCTTGAAGGCGAAGCTTAAGCGTCCTCCAATTTTTCATTTTTTTTTTGTCCACGTTTAACCCTACTTTTGAGATCGGGTACTGCACCGATCGTTGAATATGAGTATTCATATTTTTTTGAAGCGGTTCTCGTGGTATCCTTGGCCCTAATCGCTGTTTTATCCTTCCGGATGCACTGAACACCGGTGTATATATATGGCTGTGGTTGTAGTGGTCACCGCGGGTACCACTTGCTCGTAGCACAGGCTCGAAGGTAATAGCAGCACTCAGAATATCATCATTATCGTCGGTTGCGGTTTTACCGGCTCCACCATCTCGCCCCCCCCCCTCACCCCTCCTCCCCCGCCGTAAACCGACCTCGCCCCCTTTCCCGCCTCCTTTTCCTGCAGGTATCGCGCTTTTGAACGGCTCTTAACGCGAGCGCTGAGTGAAGCAGGTCGGCGAGTGAGTAATGGCACCATATGCACGACAATCGCCGCCCTACGCGTCGGCGATTTCTTCATTTTGTGTTATTTTGTGTTACTGTCCAAGTCCTGTTGATGTATGCTTGACTTGTGGACACCTTATCGGTAGACTTTGAACCCTTTCCAGAGCGTCACGATAATAACGGAGCCCTCTCGAAACTTTTTTTCTGTCTTTCATTTTTCCTCTCTCTCTCTGTCTCTTGCGGAGCCCCGATGTCTACGGTCGCAGCTATATTAGCGCTATCTTAATTACTAGCTATGCTTATAACTAATCCTACCAAAACAGTTTCTGCAGGTTTTAATCTGCTTTAACGCCGACCTCACACATTCTTTTCCGCAGCAAAACAATCCCTCTTGGAAATTTTGTGCTGCTCTGTTACATGCGTTAGCACTTTCAGTGTGGGTGCTCTTGCGAAGTATTGGAGTGAGGGGGATAAAGTAATACGCTGCGTATCATTCCTGAATGAAAGAAAGTTATGTCGCGAAGACGCTGTAGTCACGATTCGCGGAGACGAGCGCTTTCACTACCGCCCGTAGCTCCGCTTATTCTAACACGTCTAACCAAAACTAACATGGGAGAGGCTCGACAATTGCATGTCCTGCCATCGCAGTCCTCTTGCCAAACAAGTTCTATCTGCGTCGATGCCTTCAAGTCGTTATCTTTACCCAACACTCGCCGATAATATTTTTAGCGTGGAAAGGTTTTACTGCACGCAACCCCATGTACAGTCAACTACAAAAGTTTACGGAGCGCGGGATCTCAGAAAACGTTCTATTTCCGAGCAGCCTGTAACAGTAGTCAGCAAAACCCAGCACCACAATGTTGTTCACACATACTGATAGTAGTAGTAGTTCCGTTCCCTGCAGAGTAGCATGTAGGCGAAAATGCGCTGGCTAAATAATCTGCATTTTCAATAAAGAGCTTTCTCTCTATCTAGTAGAGGCTGTAAATGCGAATACTATAGGCTGCGTTGTGAGGCTGAGCAAATGTTCAGCTTTTTCTCAGATCTCGTGTTCCGTAACGCTTTGTGGTTGACTGTAGATACTTTAAATGTCTACAGCGGAACTAGCATGAACTATTCAGCCCCCTCCCACCTTTATTTCCGAGTTTCCATCTTCGTATTAGGCTATTCGCTGTCACGAGGGACAGCTATTTGCTCTTTTAAATTATAAAACTACTACGGTTTTTTTTTTGTTTAAGAAATATTGCCTTTCAAGAAAACAGCGCTATAGCGTCAGAAACGCACACCAATGCGTAACACAAGTTCTTCTTCATTTATGAATACATGCTGCGAACGAAGAGATATCATTGTACGTATGTTTGAAATTTCTATTTATTTGCATAATAGGTTGCAAGGAGCTATGTCGATATTACTATACCATTAGCATCTCTATCTTTATCGGCGCATACATTTCAAGGGAAATAAGGCATCTGTTTTGTTCCGTGCAGGGAAAGAATATTAACAGCCCGGTAAACTCCGCGCAGTTTTCTTACGGAAACAGCAATGCTCGGCGCGCGTAAATGTGTTGCCTTCCGAAGGCCAAGCAACTGCGAGCCTTTCTAGAAAAAAAAAACAAGCAAATGAATAGAAACAACTCGAAGTCGTGCAGAACGCGGGCGCGCACGCGGGCTTGTAATTGCGGGCAGAGAGAGAGAGAGAATGGGGGAAAGAGGGAAGGGGGGGGGCGTGCCAAAATCTACTTTTCCCACCTAACGACGGCGCCTTTCCCGCGGGCCTCTCAAACTGGCACAAAAGCGTTCGTAATTAACTCGGCCCCGGGCTCGTCGCCCGAGAGAGGGGAATCCTTTATTCTATGCCGCCTCTGCGGTCGTCGGGGGGCCACCCCGCTTTCCTCGGGGCCACCCGTTAATATCTAAGCTGCGAATGGGCGCCGCCGAAACGAACGCTCGCGCGTGCGCTCTCACGCACACACAGACGCGCGCTCGCGCGTGCAAAGTGAATGTGACACAAGTGAGCCCGGCGTTGCTGCGCGGCCGCGGTCGCGCGCAGTATAGCCAGACGCTGAGATTATGGGACGGGCCGAAAGGGTGAAAAAGAAAGAAAGAGACAGAAGAGCGTGCTTCGCCCCCTGCCTCGTTTAACGTTCGTTCGCTCTCGGCCGGCGCCACGAGTGGGAACCGTCGCTGCGAACGGTGCCGCCGCGGCTTTATGAAGCGTGACTATAGCGCATCCGCGGCCCGCTCGGCGGGCGTCGGTTTGGCGGAAACGGCGCCGCTCAAAGCCCGTCGCGCTGCGGCAACCGTGCACGTCTGACTTTACGCGCGCCGTGCGTGTATATGTGCCAGCGCCCGGTGACGCGGGCAGGAGTAAACGGGGTGCACGGTCGCTTTAATTAATTGCCGCCGCCTTCTCGCCGCATAATCGAGCGTGTACGTTTTGAAGCGGGAATCTCGCGAGCGAAAAGTCGGCGTCTGCTTGAAAGTACACCGCGAAGCTACCAAAGCTACGAAAGAAACACATCGTCATCCGTGAAACATTGGTAACGCTCCGGGAATGGAACGCAGCATTATACTGCGCTCCTGGCCAGCTGCTTTACACCGACGGGGCTAGACGGAAGGCTAGCAGTGCCGTAGGTCGAACCAATCTGCAATAATCGAGGCGGCTGGAACGTTGACTAAACAAATGATTTCTGCAGAGGTTGTTTCATCAACGTAACCATCACGTGTGAACCGACGGTGGATTAGAAGGAGCCTCGAGGGTCATCTCTCATCAAGCAGAGAGCGACGTGGTGTGAGGTAGTGGGAAGAAGAGCTGTTACCCTCGTTGTAGACGTATGCAGCGACTTCTTACGGGCGGGCGAAAGGCAAGTGAGAGGCTGTTCAGTGGTTGTAGCCCCGTGACTCAGTGCCCGCACCTTGGCTTCAGGAGGACACGTGCTGAAAGCCACGTGTCCACCGATTACCCACACGTTATCCAAATAGGCACAGGCTTTCTTCGGCCATACAGTCACATTTCTTTAAGTGTGGTTTGTCCTGTGGAAGAAGCCCCCACCGTGAAAATACCGCCAAACCCTGCGGGCACAACAAAACCTTCTAAAGGTGGCTCAGGACCGCTCCCATGACGACAAATTGTCATGTGACATCCCAAAGGACCTATTCGGTGGGGACTCCCCCGGGGTGGAGAGAGACACGTCCGTTTCCACGCGTTGAGATCCTACAATGACCGAGCGCCTGGTCGGCACTGCGCTTGTATACATATGTTTTATTGATAGGAACCCGGCGGCAGCTCTCTTCTCCCTCCCACAGCCACAGTGGATGCTTTTACCAGAACTCTGACTGGACAAGGGTTGCCAGAGACTTCAATATTTTGATAAGGCCCCATTTCGAGATGATAATTAAGCGTACAAGTAAAGCCGAGCACGCTCCCCTTCCCCCTGGATTTGCCAGTGGAGTAAACAAAAACCGCCTCGATAGCTTAGAGGCTTAATGGCATTGCGCTGCTGAGCTAGAGGTCGCGGTTTCGGTCACCGTGGTCGCATTTGCATGGGGGCGAAATGCAAAAACAGTCGTGTATTTAGATTTGGGTGCACGTTAAAGAACTCAAGATGGTCAAGAAGCAATCCGGAGCCCCCGCTATAGCGTGCCTCACAATCAGATTGTGCTTTAACACATTAAATACCGGACTTAATTTTATTTCCTAATTTCTTTCCTCCAATTTCCTCAATTTCCTCGCCTCCCAGTGAAGGGTAGCCGCCCGGGCTTTATTACTGGTAAACCTCCGTGTCTTTCATTTCCCTCTCTCTCTCTCTCGCTCTCTCTCTCTCTCTCTCTCTCTCTCTATATATATATATATATATATATATATATATATATATATATATATATATATATATATATATATATATATATATATATATATATATATATATATATTTATGTAAACGAGAAGGAAGGGGGATAACCGAGGGGCCCGATTTTTATTAGTCATATCACAAGAAGCCAACAAACACTGACACCAAGGACAACATAGGGGAAATTACTTGTGCTTAATGAATGAAATAAAGAAATGATGAATTAATGGGAATAAAGTGGATGAAAAAACAACTTTCCGCAGGTGAGGACCGAACCCACAACCTCGCATGTTGATTCATGTTGAACCCACAACCTTCGCAACATGCGAAGGTTGTGGGTTCGGTTCCCACCTGCGGCAAGTTGTTTTTTCATCCACTTTAATTTCCATTAATTCATCATTTCTTTATTTCATTCATTAAGCACAAGTAATTTCACCTATGTTGTCCTTGGTGTCAGTGTTTGTTGGCTTCTTATGATATGACTATATATATATATATATATATATATATATATATATATATATATATATATATGGGCAGAATGTTTTATAAACAAAACACATTAAATGAGAAAGCGAGGACACATGCAATCTCGGCATCATATAGAGAGTATCACAGCTTTTATGATGATTTTTATTTATTTTAATATTTTTATTTAGCTTATTTAATTAATAATTAATTTTTATTATTTTAATGTAGTTATTTAATTGTGACTCATTTCGTAATAAATTTGGTCAAAAATAACGATGCTTTATCCCGAAATGAATTGAGGTACGTTGGGTTAACCAACGCGGCACGAATCACACTTAAAGAAAGAAGAAAGAAAAACAGAAACATCGTTTTAATTTCGAAGCGTGAGATAAATGTTGAAACGTTAAGTTTACGACGGCTGTCGAATGGGCTCGAACCGTATATATTAGGAAAGTTGGAATAAATCCTCAGCGCCTTACGTAAGAGAGGGCCTTTCCTTGCATTGACATGCAACACAACAGCACGAAGTTTTAATATCTTCTATCAAATAGCAAACATCAAATGACTTGTTCAAAATTGAAGGGACATGCCCTGTATAACATTCGCATAACATTTGTATAACATTCGTATAACATTCGTGTAACATTCGCTTAACATCCGTTAAGCACAAAGCCTGTGTTCTAGTTCTGAAAAAAAAAATTGAAGGCATAAGCACACATTATGCAAATCCAACGCACATTTTGGAATGTGAAGCGGTCGGCGAAAGGCTGTAGATTTGCCCATTTCATTTCTGCGTCTTTGACGTAAAGCAAACTGACGCGCTTATGTGCTCTCGCGCGCCCATGCCATACGCAGCGTGATTTATATTGGCTTGTATGTATTCATTTCTTCTCATTTATTGTAAATGTATATACCGGCCGTTTCTTGGCCGTTCCCCCGTGGTGGGTCTGGGCAATGGCATGGAACACATGATCGTCATCAACATACGGTGATCATGTCAAAAAGCTCGTTGGCTTTGGCACGATATGAGCCGCCCGCTTCTTGGCCAGTCGTCCGTTGCTGGTATGCGTTCGGTAACCGTCATCAGACTCAATAAGCCACGATGATCTGAAAGTGCTCATTGTTGGCTTTGGTGCGATAAAAATAAACGTGCGATTGTGGCCTTGAGCGTTTAAGGTCGGTTCATTCAGAACGCTACCACCATATTGCATCTCGAGTATTTGTTCCGACAGCGCATTGTCGACGGGCCCATCGCCAAGAGACCTGCTGCTGGGCTGTTCTTCTAGAAAGCACTGCACTCGTGTCCATCTGTATTTATCTGTGTCTATACCTGTAACTGCGCTTTGGTGCAACCAACATCACCAATACATTGACCCATATGTAGGCATTCAAGCGCATGTAATTCGTCCAGAGCTTTACACAATTCTTCTCTTCAAAGGCCAATTCGGACGCTTTTCCTCTATGGCTATCATTTGAACTTCCTCTTTGAGTTATTACCACTCAGCAAAAAAAAAAAATGCATGTCACTCAGCAGAGCTCATCGCGGACGTGGCCGTTCGAACCGCATTCTTCTCCTTGAACCTTGTCAAAATCTATTTCGGAGTCATACATTAGATAGCGATGCTCCTGCTAGGAAGTTTCTGTCCCTGTTTCCTGAGGCATATCAGGATCACCGTGATTTTACAAGTGAAAATATTGATAATAACGAAGTGACCGCAAGCATGGATGCGTCTGCGAAAGGCGAGACTCTTGGCCCCAATGGCCTTACTGTCGACCTTTACCGGCGTTTCCTTCTCTCTTACCTCCATTTTGCTTCAAGTGTATACAGAGGCCATGGAGGTAGGCTGCCTACCTGCCACGATGTATCAAGGACACATTGTCCGCACATCCCAGAGCAATGATGAGGCTAAACTGCAGAGAGTGAATGTATATCAGCCTATCACTTTATGCAATGATGACTACAAATTTTTTGCAAGAGCATATTGGTTAACCGTCTGCCAGTCGTTATACGAGCGGTGGTACGTGATCACGAAACATGTGGCGTTAGAGGTCGGTCTGTTCAGACGAACGTTCATGTTGCGAGGTCTGTGCTCGAGTGTGTAGCTGTGGGCTGTGGAATGGTGCAGCTTGATTTGGCTAAGGCCCATTTGATGAGTTATGTCATCCGACCTTAGCAATATGTTAAAACACTTAGCTATTGGCTCCCGGTTTCTTCGCGATGTCATAGTCTATTACGCCAATTGTTCGACGACTCTGATGGTCAACGGTTTGCCTTCCGATCGTATTTAGCTTTCATCATCAGTGGGATGAGGACATCCGATGTCACCGCGGCTTTTAAACTTGTATGCGGAGCCGCTTTGTATTCGCATTCTCAAACAATAAAATTTTCTAGATTTCACATCGCCGTCAAATGAGATTCGCGTTCTCGCATACGCCGATGATGTGGCCTTTTTCTGCATAGAAAAAAAAAAGTGTAAAGGCGACTCTTGCAATTGCACGAAACGCTCAGATTTTTTGTTTGGGCTATGGGCCACCATGCATTCACACTGCTACTGTTCAAAGGAAGGAAAAAAACGTTTTCGCTACTTGAGAGAACTTATCTCAGTGTCGAAATAGCAATCTTCGTTGCTCGATAGAAGTTAAACAAATACAACGCAAAGCAAATTCATGGCGGGGGCGCAATCTGTCTATGTTCAGTTTTCAATGTATTCTTAGTTGCCCGTCTCATGTATGTATCGGAAGCGTTGCCTTGCTCACGACTTCGTCTGTAAGCACTGCGTCGTGTGTTTGCAACATTCATGTAGAGCTAACGCTGTCAATCGATCGGTAATCGCTTCCTCCCCCTAAACTTGGTGGCCTATAGGATTGAGCCATCACTCTGTCAGGCAAATTGTTTCTCGTCTGTTTTTCTTTTTTTTTCTTTAGAGACGTTGAACATTTTTTTGCGCAAAATGTTGCGGCTATGATAAGTTAATTACCTTCCTCATGTCATCGGCTCTCGATGATTTTCCACGGAATCCTTAGAGCTTTCTCAAGGAGCTTGCTGAAACAATCCTTTTCTTGAATACCATATTCAGTTGGAATACATTCTCACTGCGAGTCGCAAAGCGATTTCTGCTGTACTAGCGAACACACTTTTCCCTGATCACATGTATCGAGCTCCTCATTTAGTTCGGCCATATCAGGATATACTTATGCGGGTCCGCATGGGCACACTTCCTGGAGCAAAAAAAAAATTTTTTTCTATAAATTGGACTCAGGAACACTTTCTGCTAAAATTTGGGTAAATTCTAGGAGCTGCTTTAGGTCAGGATCAAGAAACTGCCGACAATGTTCGTGTGCCGAAACCTAATATCACTGTTTTGTAGACTATAGAGCTGCTGCATTTTTTTGGAAGGGACATTCTCCAACGAACGGTTAAACAGAACGTAGACATCACGGCATACCTAATTAGGTTTCTGCCGTTCAGGAATACCGGTGATCCTACATCGGATATATTGATGCTTCTTGGTTTATAGAGCCTCTGGAGACAGTGTAGACTATGTGATCTACACGCCGAAAGCTCGCGATCTGCTAGATCCTTCTTTCGAGAAACCGCATCTTATGTAAGAAGTGCATATGCTGCGCAGGAACTTCCGCAGGACTGTCTGCACTTCCTGGACATATGTGTTTGTTTACCAGAGCTTTGAGTGAGTGTGTTGATGACGTCTCTGTAGTATCGTATTCTAAGTCTTGTTTCCATGTATTAAAGAAAAGGAAAGTGCAATTGACGCCTAACGGTTAGAGCATCGTGTTGCTGTGCTAAGGGACCGAGCTTGAAATCCCGCTGCCGGTCGCGCTTCTTGCTTTAATTGCTTCTTGCTTCTTGCTTTAATTGCTTCTTGCTTCTTGCTTTTTAACCGACCGACCAATGCGAAACCACGGGATAGTAGGCAAAGAAAGCTTCGCTTTAACAATACTTGCTTTTGCCCTGTTCTTTCCTGTCCTTCTACCCAACCATATTACACCTGTTTTAAGTTAGTATTTGCACTAAATATATTTTGCCGTACCTGTGCATATGATGTTACGCCGAGTTTATGTTGTGTTTATACTGTGTGGCATATCGCAAGTATTCATCGCACCCGCCGTGGTTGCTCAGTTGCTATGGTGTTAGGCTGCTGAGCACGAGGTCGCGGGATCGAATCCTGGCCACGGCAGCCGTATTTTTATGGGGGCGAAATGCGAAAACACTCGTGTACTTAGATTTAGGTGCATGTTAAAGAACCCCAGGTGGACGAAATTTCCGGAGTCCTCCACTACGGCGTGCCTCATAATCAGAAAGTGGTTTTGGCACGTAAAACCCCATAATTAAAGTAATCATCGCTGATAAGCAAGGACCCGTCTCAATAATTATATTTGAGTCCTCGAACATACTCATGTACGCATCCAAAACAAAGAAATCAACAATGAAGATGCTCTAACATTCTAGTCTGAAATGCGAAGGAAAGCTTCAGCCTAGCCACGTGGCAGCGTGCTCTTAAACTGGGTACTCGTTGCAAGCTAGTCTTGTTACTACCCTAAGAAGTATCGAGGAAAGGAACAAATTTCCGCATATTTTAGGAAACTTTTCTTGCGCGATCGAATTTTAGTAAATTCTGTGAAATATAAACAAGTGGAAATAATTTTTAATATTTTTTATACTCTTGTGATTCTACCCCTGGCTATGACGTTCTATTGGTTAGCACGAGGTCGTTAGTTCGATACCCTGCCATGGCAGCTGCATTCCGGTGGAGGCGGAATGCAAAGGGCTTGTTTATTTAGATTAAGTTACCCAGTAAAGAACCCAAGGCGGAACCAGGTGCGACAGCGAATGTTTATCTCGTGCTTCCAAGGGTCACTACGCTGTGTGTTCTGTCGCTGCTTCGAACTGCAGGAAAGCTTCAGCGCGTAGTGCGTGCCTATACTTCAATCGTTAGCTGAGATAAATGTTTCTAAACAGCGAGTCACTGATTGACGGAAATTCTGTCGGTATTGAAATTGATTCTGGTTCCATGCGGGCGGCATGCCAAAAAGAAAGAAAAATACGTTGTGTACTTTGATTCATTCACTCTTTAAGGAACTCGAAGTGGTCAAAATAATCTGGAGCCCAACTTTTGGGGGCGATGACTTTGGACGTTAAACACAATCTGTGACGATTTTGGCGGCATGCAATTCTCGATAGTCTTCTCTCTCTCTCTCTCTCTCTCTCTCTCTCTTACTTTCTTTATTTTTGTTCCGGTGAGAGTTGTAAACGTAGCCTGTTGCACACAATAACAAGCTGAGAACGAATTGGACACAGCGCTAGCTCACGACATTTCGTTGACCATCTCTGTAGCAGACATAGGTGTTCACTGCGGATGTCGAGCAACAACCGCAAGGTTTATTCTTTGCAACAATGTCTCTCAGTCTCGTAAAGAATTACCGTTACTGAGGAGAGACACAGAGGTCGGGTAAAATGGGGCCTCCTACCATTAATCTGTCAATACACTGAGATATTTTTTGAAATCTTTCGTTGAGATAATTTGCTTTAGTTTCCCGAAATGCACAACGAACCCCTTTGCGTGACGTAAAAAGGCTCACGAGCCAGAATTAAAGTGTTCAAAGCAGTCAAGTTTGTCGGAATAAGAACATTCGAAACGATCAACGTTGCTCGAACGACAGATACCGCTGTAGCCAACGTTTCTACAGGACGACTAATAATTGTCAGTGCAACGACTTTAGACATCCATTATTCGACCGCTGTTGAAATAAATTGTTGTGAGCTAGCGCCAAGCATGTCCGATTCCTTCACTGTTTGTCTCTGTCTCCAACGCTTTACGCTTACTCCTCTAATGCAACCCCAGATGGTGCAAGAGCATATCCGTATCCCATCTGGACTATCACGAATCAAGACAGCTATTATCGGTCGATTGTTGGCGTTCTGTATATTTTACAAACACTCTTACTTGCCGCATAGGAATGGCGGACAGCGCCGCCTGTGGTGATTTCGGCAGCGAGGAAACCATCGAACACGTCCTCTGTCATTGTCTTTGCTACACCAGCCAAAGACAGTCGCTCTTACAGCGCCGGCATGCACGCCTCAATGGCAATCCTCTTTCTGAGCAGACAGTCCCGGAATGCCAGTTTGTACGCTCATCACAGCAGAGAGCGACGAAGGCGTTAGAGTTCCGATAAAATTTATCTTTTTTTGCATTCTCTCAACCTTCCCTTTCCATTCCTTCGCCCCAGTGCAGGGTATAGCAAACTGGATGTTAGTCTTCCGCTTAACCTCTCCGTCTTTGGCACCTCGTTTGTCTGTATCTCGCTCTGTACTCGCGTGCCCAACGAACGACATCGGTACCGACGATGACGACCCGCTTTCAGCTGCGTTCACTTCGTGGCCGTCGACCCGCGTCCGCCACCTCCAGGCAGCGGGTTTCGCGCAACCACTTCTGCGAGCGGATCCCGTGCATGGCGTGACGTAGGCACAATCCGGGCGGCCGCATCCCCTCTCGCGCATCCACGCGTCGCGAAAGCGTTTCCCCTCGGTGAACCACGCGCAGTCGCTGTTAGTTGTGCGCTTCCAACTTTCTGCACCGTTTGCAGCTTCTCAACCCGACAGCGCAGTTCTCGCCGGCGCCGCCGCCGCAGAGACCACAGACGCGGCGGTTTCCGAGCACGCGTTCGTTCGCGCCCGCTCGTCCCGTGGAGGCCTCTCCCTAATTGGACGAAAAGGAAAGAAAAAAGGGAGGGGATGGAACGTGCTGCGATTTCGCGCGCTGCGGTGCCTCCCCGTTCGCTGAAACGGATGCCGCGGCGCCGCTGATTTAGTTTCCTCGCCAACTTCGCTAGTGTTTGCGCGCGCGCGCGTTGGTTGAAGCTCCCCTGTCTCCAACGTGAGCGCGCCTTTTTTTTTAGTGCGAAAGCGCTACTCTGCTCACACGGCGTTTTGCTGGTGTCCGACGGTGGTGGAACATTTAATGGTAGGAAAGCTAAAATGTTAGTATGTATGGAATGGATGTAGAGTATAGAAAAAAGGTCATAATGCTTGGAAGGTGGATATCCAGGTGCAATAAACTAAGATATTTGTAAAGAAAATTCGGAATGCGTTTGCTCGTAGGTGGACTCGAGCCCAAACCACCGCAAGGAAGCTTTGCAGTGAAAGCTAGAGGGATTGTCTCTACTACATACCAGCCGATGTTATCGCGAGACGAAGGAGCGCCTGATTTGCGGCGCGAGCCTAGCTGTTCGTAACGTCACGGGAGAGGGCTCGCCACTTGTGTGTAAAGATTGGAGAGCCCGCAACACTTCCGGGTTTACTGCGAGAACGCTAAAAGGAACACATTTGGGCACTACATAGAGGACTGTATCAGGGAAAACTGTATTAGGGAAAAAAGTTAATCATTATACTTTCCAAATGCAGTCCCCTAATGTGTTCCAGGCATAACAGCAGCGATAAAAAACACACACAGAAGGAAGCAACACTGACAGACACGGACAATCGCGATTGTCCCTGTCTGTCAGTGTTCCTTTCATCTGTGTGTGTGCTTCCTTTTTTTGTGTGTGACCAACTAGCCCAAGAACTCGTTTTAGCAATGTGTTCTCTTTAGTGCTTTCGCAGTAGCCCCCGGAAGTAAGTAAGTAAGTAAGTAAGTAAGTTTATTTTCGACCATCACGTCATACATGATGATGCAGGGGGACCGAAGTAAAAGCTGTCTTTCAACAGCTTGACAGAGCAACGGCCCCCCTTATTTGGCAGTAGCATACAAAGTCATAAAAAAGAAGATACACAAAAAGAAACACTGCCCACGGCGGTCACATTACACCACATAGCAATATATAAACATATTACATAAAGGCTGCATCTGGTACATAACTTAAAAAGAATTAAGTCATGCTCACATGGCAAATAAAGAAATGAAGGCTTTTAATGGTTTACACAATGCAATGACATGGCAAAACAGGAATAACACCGAGTAACACCATACTTCTGTAAAGCGATTCGGTTTTCGTTGCATAAAGAAATAACAAGAAAAAGTTTAGGAAAGAAAGTAAGCCGAGAGTGTCCGAAATGTGGCATTTTGAAGTATTATATCCTGTCTCAATAGGTCATTAAGAAGTTGTGGAAGCCGGTGTTCTAACGTTTGCAGCCCATATGTTGTTCGAAATGTTTTAATTTCCCATATATCCTTATTTCTTGTGTTGTAGCTTTGTTCACGCCTTGTCAGGCCTGAAAGAGCTTGAATAAAAGATGTTTTGCTTAAATGTTCTTGTTTAAGTGTTCGGCTGAGGCGATAGTCGTAGATTTTTGTTACTGGAACTATTTTGTGTTCTAAAAATATTTCTCTTGTATGATGCAACGTCGGTAATTTCTTAACAATCCGCATTGCTTTTTTTTGTAATACAAGTAATTTGTTCAGGTTTGCCTGTGTTGTAGTTGCCCAGATAAGGCTACAATAGTTAAGGCGAGAATTAAATAAAGAGTAATAAACTAACATCATAACACAAGAGGGTAATATTTCACGGTTGCGATAGAGCAGACCAATTATTTGTGATAATTTGGAAGTAATGTGGGCCACATGATCGTCCCAGGACATCTGCTGGTTAAACACAACGCCCAGAGTTTTAAACTGGGGTACTATTTCTAGCGGACAAGATCTGAAGTATATTTCTTTTGTCAGAGTAACTTGTTTATTCTTGGCCCTAAAAACAACTGCTTTTGTTTTGCTCACATTAATTTGCAATGCATTATTTTGTGTCCATTTGTCTAGGTGTTTGAGCATGCAGTTTGCTGAATCTATTAGATTATTGGCATTTTCGCCGGATAAGAATATGCTCGTATCATCTGCGTATATGATAAATTTTGCGAGGGGAAATACGTTGACGATGTCATTGATATAAAGATTGAAAAGAAATGGACCGAGTATACTTCCTTGCGGAACACCGCAGCGGACAGGGAGAGTTTGTGAGATGAAGCCATTGACACTTACAGCTTGTCGGCGATATTCCAGATACGATTTGACTATGGATGCTGCGTGCCCGCGATAACCGTATCGTTCAAGCTTCCGGATAATTAATTTATGATTTATAAGGTCAAACGCTTTTGTAAAATCAATGAAAATACCCAAGACTATACTGTTATGTTCAAATTGTTTTAGTATATATTCCTTCTGTTCTAAGAGTGCGAATTCTGTTGAAAGGTGCTTTCTAAACCCATATTGTGATTTGGTGAGTATATGATGGTTGGATTCAAATTCTGTAAACTGTTTGTGAAGAGCTTTTTCTAATACCTTTGAGAATATTGGAAGTATGGATATTGGGCGGTAATTGCCTAACTGGTTCCTGTCTCCCTTCTTGAAAAGTACAGAACAGCGCGCAACTTGCATTCCATGAGGAAATACAGCATTTGCAATACAGAGATTGATGATGTGAGTGATGTAGGGCAAAATAATATCCAGAATTGATTTTATGGGCCGTATTTGTAGTCCATCTATATCACGTGAGGTACTATTTTTGAGTTCTGTGAAAATTGTCATTACTTCAACTTCAGTCACAGGTTTAAGATATATCGTTTTGTCCAACAGTGGGATGTCATTTAAGTCGTTATCCACGTCTCTGTCACAAGAAAGACCAAGGAAATATTTATTAAACTCGTCCGCTAGATTTTGGTCGGACACATGTGTCCCATTTAATTTCAATGATGTAATTGCTCTAGGATTTGTATCATTAGTTATCAGGTTGTTTAGTTTTTTCCAAACAAGATCACTACGCCATCTAGTTGATTCGAAATCATTTATGAAATATTCATTCCTAACTTTCTTAAGTATCTTGTTCAGGCGGTTACGATAGGTCTTAAAGATATGCAAGTCGCCCATTTCCTTTGTTCTAATAAACTTGATAAAGTGCTGATAAACTTGATAAAGTGCTGCGGGCTCCCCAATTATTTCGTTATCGTGGCCCTCCCTTTCCTATCACCTGCCCTCCTATTTTCTTTATTTCTTTCTTTCATTCCTTCTTTCTTATTCTTTGTTTTGAATTGAAGAAATAACAAAGCTTAAGTAAGGCACCTGAGAAATCCCGGTGGCCTGGCTAACAGCGTCGTTGTCACTACTTTAGCCGTAGTGGTAGCCTAAAGGAAATGACGTTCTCCTGCCGAGCATTACGTAGCGAGTTCGAATACCGACTTTGGCGGCCACATTTCGATCAGACGGAATTCTAAATGGCCTCGTACAGTAAGCATTCGGTGCGCGTTTAAGAAGTCAATGTGGCTGAAATTCATTCGGAGCCCTCCCGCGTCCATCTTCCGTCCTCTCCGACTACATTTTATCGTAGGCGCTGTACGTGTTCCTTGCGTACGTTAAACTTTACCAGTGAAATGCATAACATAATCAGCCGCTGCGTTTCCAAGCGAGGGACCAACGCTTTCGCAACGTAGTTTACCCGACTTCGCGATGCGTACGCCTACTTATATCGGCTCACACGCATTAGGACTTGCGCTCGAAAGCTTTCTTCTGAGGTGGGAGGCGCGCAGATGACGGGCACACAAAAGAGAGATGCACAAGGCGCCTTGTGTGCGTGTGTGTGTGTGTAACAACTCTCTTATGTGTGTCGTTGTCGACGCGTCCTTCACCTCAGAATATGCTAAACCAACACGCCCGGTTTTCCATCCCAACCTCGAAAACGTGTTTCGGTTGCAGAAGCCACGAGCGTTTTGCATAAATGTCTTTGTTTTATAGCAGTGCCCCATGGCATACGACGTTCTCTATCAAAAGGCCAACATTTTGCCGCATGCCCTGCTGGTTTCCTTACGCAGCCCAGTACGTTAAAGGAGCCGCCCGGAAACGTTTTCTGTGTGCAGAGAAAGAAAGAAAGACGCTCATACTCACAGCCCAGAGCACGGAACATGCAAGTGAGAAATAAATGAGGCAATTGTGTTTGAGTGCCACGCTGCCAGTCCTTTGGTTCTAGACTATTGGCCGATATGCCATGAGTTACTAGGGTCTTATTGCCTTTTACGCGTATCACAGTCTTTTGTGGACAGTTATAACACACACACACACACACACACACACACACACACACACACACACACACACACACACACACACACACACATATATATATATATATATATATATACGTATGCGTTTATTGCAGGCTTTTAGGCTTACTTATCAGAAGACAGCCCGTGCCTTTCCGTTCTTTGTATATCTCTCTCTTCGTCGAAAACCAAACAACCAAAGAAACAAATCCCCAGCTTTTGAGCCTATTGCAAATCGGCAGCTTCAGGCAGCGCGAGCAGTGGTGCGCGACATACCCAGCTGCTCGTCGTCCGTAGTTCCCTCCTGTCACGCGCAGGCTCGTTGTAACTTTCCAATCGTTATTAGTGGGGGCTGCAGCCTCCGAATGGGAGAAGCGGAAAATCTGACAATCACAAGAGCGTCGATCGCGCCACCGTACGGCCGCGGGGGGAAGCAAATGCGGGAGTTGTTTGGAGGAGGGAGGGGGGGGGGGAGCCCGGGGGGAGTAGGAGTACGCGGAGGAGGAGCAGAAAGGGACGTTGGGCCGTCGGTCGATTGTATCGGTAGCGAAAGGCTAGAGTCGGCGGTCGAAATCCGTTCGCACGATTCCGCTCGTTCCCCAGCTCGGGCGCGCGCCAGCACCAAGCGGCCACCCAGAAGAACACGCTCGGTTCTGCCGTTATAGAGCAAAGGCATTCTGGTCCCGCGAGTTGCGCGCAGTGTTGAGGAAACGGAGCGCGCTACGAGCTGGATTCACACGACGGTACGGACCGCCAAATGAGTCCGTAGGTGAGCGTGACGTGGGTGAGCGTCCAACCAATCGCGTCGCTAGCTGCCTGTCCGTGGCGTCCATGCGTGCGACGTCATTCGGTGGCACTGGCCCGTGTTATGCTCGCCTGCAGACTTGGATCACTAAATCGGTCGGATCGTTCGAATCAAGGTCCATGGGCATGGCGCAGAACAAGGAGCTAAAGGGCGCGTGCCGCTTAAAGTTAAGCAGCGTTGATTTACAGCACATCATTGATGATATCAAAAATGTTTCCTTCCATTATTCTTTCTATTGCCTTTTTTTTAATACGATGGATTTCTTGACCGTCACCTAAAAGAGGCAGTGCAATACCGATGTGCCAGCTTGATTGTACCGTGGAGGTAAGGAATAAGTCTAGCGACAAGTGCGGCATGCTGGATGGCTTGATAAAGTTGGATACACGATGTATAAACAGTGCACAATTAAAAGATGTAGGCCGAGAAAACACGTAACAGGTGCGTTTAGGTCAGTACCTGTTACGTATTTTCTTAGCCGACGTCTTTATTGCGTAATAAATATTTTTCCGTCACCATACAAATTGAGAGACCGGATGGCCAATTAACGTGCTTCTAATAAACAATTCGTTTTTTTTTTTAGTTTAGGGCCTATCTTCGGGCGTAGGATATTATAAGATATCAATGCCCATATCCAGTCCTGTAGGATTCTTCTAAGAGTGTTGTGTATCGAGAAATCCGCTGCTAGCAGAGAACACTTATCCAAATATCTCGTCGGCCTTTAGGTACAACAATTTGGGTGTCGAAAACTATAAGCAATAAAAGTTTTCTGGAGTATAAAGCCGTATGAGAAATTACATTATACAGCTGACAGAGCTGATCCCATGGGATTTGTTCCAGCATTCAAAATTATTTTTTGTTTCCTGTAAGAAAATGCTATACCTCGTTTTTCTTTTTGTCTTCTGTAATTACTTTTTGTGTTAGGTATTCAATATATTACGTCTACCCCCTCCTCCCTCACCTTCTCTTGTGCATGACCATTCAGTTGCGTATTTTTTATGGAAATGTCAAGTGTTTCGCTAACACGGGTTATGCATTAAATAAGATATTGTAGTAATAGTACTTACGAGTTATCTAGCAAAAGTGCCCCCTAGTGCGGCCTGCTCTTTTTCTTTTTTTTTCGCAAATAGTACTGGTACTTTTTTAATGTATTCTGTTTTAGGGTTTTCTGGTACATATATTATAACAAACGGGCTCACTACAATGTTGCCCTAAGGGACCTCTTCCTGTACATCGTATTTCATCTGTAGATCCTGCTGCAATGAAGCTTATATTCCACAAACACACAAAAAAAATGGCTGTGGCTTAGCTAAAGTTAAGCCCAGGATGCGAAGCATACTAGCCTTTATTTTAGTTGTTGAACCACTGTTTAGCCTGGTGAACTCCTATTGCTTGGCTATATTTGGTTCAGCTAGACGAAGAAACAACTCATGCAAGCGAGCGTACGAGCTGAGACCCGGCTATGTAGCTACGCGGCCGCAAGCGAGCGCACGAGTTGAGCCTCCGCTTTTGCAGCTGTTATGACGTCATATGGTAGCTACGCGGCCGCGCGCGGCGCAGCAAGGAAGAGCGTGGTTGTGCGGCTAGTATGCTTCGCATAAAAGAACACGTACCTCTTTTGACTCGTAACGCTCGTCACAAGCTCTTTGCGATGTTGCATGGTACATCAAATAACAAATTCATTATCAGTCGCTCATTCTTCGTATTTTGTCGTCATTACGTGACTCTTCATGTCTTTCAACGGCGATAGTTGGTATCTGTAATGGACATCTCTGGACTCACTAGGCGGAACGTAAAGCGCATGTGTCCGGGATGGTATAGTGTAGAGCACGCATGCCGGAGAACCTCGACCTTTAAAGTGACGCTAAGGAGAAAAATTTGAAGGATACTTAAGCTTCGCCTTTAAGAGTGGAACGCGATAGAGTTCAAAGACCCCTTACTGCTTTTCATGCTTCCCGGCAACTGCAGCTTATGTAACCGTAACATTTGTCGGGAAACGCTGGCTGCGAACGCTATACACGAAGGTGAGCTTTCTGGTAGAAACGCGGCCTCTTGCTTGGTCGATCTTCTGTTACTGTTTTGCACTTTTGATATTTCAGACTGAAAAGAGCTAACATAAAGGACACGCGCTGTCAGTGTTTGTTTCCTCTACATTCGTTTGTGAGCAGCCGTTCTCAAACTTCAGGGGCATAACTTTGTAAAGAGGGAAAAACAAGGTATGAGCAACTTTGGTGGTAGAGAAGTGGTTGGGTATGCGTGGTTCGGAATTTGGTTCGCAATTCTATTTGTCGAGGCGACATCTGGCGCCGGACGTTGGATTTTCTGCGACACGGGCTTTTTAACGCTGTGGCGTTAAAACCCGTTTCACTATATTAGTAATTTACTCTTCTAAAATAACTAAAAAAAAGGAAAGCATCTGTTGTCCTCGGAGGCTTCGTAAGCGAGGAGAAGAGGGAAAAAGAAGAGATGAATGGCGACGCCGCCTCAAAGTTCGCGCTCCGTGCAGATCGCTGTGACGTCATGGATTTTGACGGCGTCTACTCGAAGCTAGGTAACTGCTTATCGGCCAATGTGGGCTACATCGTATTCTAGTGGCACACGTTCCGCTGGTCGCTTTAGGGCGCTCTGGCGGCACCCATCGCATTCGGATGATCGATGTCGAGCGCTCGGAACGCATTCGGCTTGTTCTTTCGTAGCGCCGCGTTCCAGGTCAGAGTGTTCAGAGGCGCTCTCGGTCCACTTCGTCCTGAGAGTGCGGCCGAGATCTGGCGGAGTTCCTGAAAGCTTCCGTTGTTCGCGTGGCGTCTGCCACGGCGGTGTCTCTGAGTATACGCGCCTTGATTGTTTACGGTAGAAGAAGACGTGCTGACGTGTTTCCTGTTCCGGCCTCCGATTGATCTATAGCCAACGACTGCACATTCGGCTTGGTCACGCTTTCTCTGGTTCCCATCAAGAGCGGGCTCGGCATCATTGAAATCCGAGTCAGTGCGCAGTAGGTACCAGCCGAATGTACGAGAATACAGCCAAAGTGTGAACTTAGCAATTTCCAAGAGCATGCACGAATCCACGACAGAAGAAAAAAAAACTTTTGAAAGACATGACGTCACAGTGACGTACTGCAACTGAGGCTTCAGCGCGAAATTTAACAAAAACATGAAATTTTGAACTTCGCGTTTTCTTCTAATAACCAACATATCACCGTGAAATTGACGCAAATAGAGTACACTTCGTGCCGTTTGTTTATTATGCGCCTCTCTGAAAGGCCACAATTCTATTCAGCACAGCACCCCTCTCTTGCGCATGTACCAGACTGAACTCAATATCAACGCCCACGAGACCTTCGGCTAACGCTGTCCGCAATATATCCGAGGCCAGTAGCCGAGATATTATACCGCGATGGCAATTATGCACACACCCGAGGCTCCTTCGCGCCGTTAGGGCAGCGCCGTCGGCGCCGCCTCCGTCGTGCGGTCTCGGCATCAACGGCGCATGCGCGACCCGAACGTGCAGGGCAAGGTATCTAGAGACGCGTTGTGTACGTGGCTCGCCTTCAGCGCACTCCCAACGTCCCTCGTGCTGTTGACACACCATCCGATGAGCTTGAGTGCTACGTGTTACACTTTGCTATCGTTTTCATTGATGCTTCGCCCATTGGACGGAACTGCCTCTGTTTGTTTCTTTTTTTGTTTTCTTGCTTTCACAGTATCACGTGCTCAGTTTTTTCCGGTGGATTGAAGAGGAAGAATTTTCAAAAATGTAAGATCAAGGGAGCAGTACGTTTTACCGAATCTCTTGTGGATACGCATTAAATACAAGGTGCGGGCAGTGCTTCTGAGTGGCCTTGTGAAGCTGGGCGAGACGGTGTAGTGTCCACGAAGACCTAACTTTACATAATCCGTAATGGCGGCATCAAGAACAGTAGATGTAACTCAGTTCGATATTTAGCACCGTTCGCCATCAATTAGCTATTTCTTCTTTTAGCTAATTTCATACCTTAGCTGGATCCAGAGATTCGCGTTCACGATTTCGTGAGTAAAGTGTCAGCTTAGATTCAAGTAAATACGATATTAGACCTATTAATGGCTTATTGATCAGTTTTTTTTTTCTTTTCTGATGCGACCGTTTGTAAAGTCTCGAGACAGCGCGGATACAAAAAAAAATTGCTTATGGCAGACATTAGGCATCGCTGCCAGTCATTCCCGAATGGAGATTCTACTGTACATACTTGCGCTTTTATCCACCGTCAAATTCATCTTTTTTTTCTTTTATTACATGTCTGGGTTTCGCACGTTAGGCGGAACCAAAACAAGAGGAATAGATTTTTTTAGAAGAAAACAACATATATACGTTTTTTTCATATCTAATCCACTTAAGCCTGTAGTGTACGACTTGTATGCGTGACAAGCCATACGGCTACATAGCAAAGATATGGCGAAGGACGAGTTGAGCTGATCTGAGAGCTATAATATGGCTAAGGACGCAAAGATTGCAAAGCACGAGTAAGACACGTTTGATGACTACAAGTTGGCAGAGGACAAGCAAAACATGTCTGAGAACTGAAAGATTGCAAAGGTCAAGTGGAACGCGTTTGATAGCTGAAATATTGCAAAGGACGAGTCAAGCACGTTTGAGAGTTAAAATATAGTCAAGGATGAGTCAAGCTCATTTCAGAGCTAAAACATGTGGCAAAGGAGAAGTCAAGAACGTTTGAAAGCTGAAATACGGCAAAGGACGAGTGAAACACCTTTGAGAGCTAAAAAGATGGAAAAGTACAAGTCAAGTACGTTTGAGAACTCAAATATATCGCAAATAATGCGTCAAGCACGTTTGAGGGCTGAACGATGGCCAAGAAAGAGTGAAGCACGTTTGAGAGCTAAAGGGCGGCAAAGGGCAAAGAAAACTCACACAGACGAAAGGGGTGGGGCACAACAGTTCGTTTGTAACCGAGCTTTCTTCCCCTCGCTCCCTTTTTCTTTTCCCCATAATTGGTTATGTTCCAGCATCAACTTTCACTGCATTGCACGTAAGTACCGGGGTGGAGTAAAACGTGCGGCCGCTTAACGCTCCGCTGCTGTAGCGTGTAATGGCTCGCATGAATCTCGTCGCGCGGAAGGCAAGTGAAGAGCGAGTGCAGCACAAATTACAAAAAAAATAAAGTGAAAGAACGCGCGCGCGCACGCACCAGCGCGGCGGTGGGAATACGGAAGGACGTCGCTGCGCACGCACCGACCGAAAGGGGCTCTTTCTTCCCGCTCTGCTCTCCTGCTTTTTTGCATTTGGCTTTCAGTGGGCCTTCTTTTGTTTTAACGCGTCCCGACACGGATGGCGGAGTCTGCTCCCGCCGCGTGCGCCCGTACAACGGTGGAGCGACGCGCGAAGGGCTCGCGGAAGCGAAGGTTTCGGGAAACTTTGCTCTCGGTTCTGGCGCGCGCACGCGCGCTAGCGAGAATCTGAGAGCGAGAGGGGCGTGAGAGGAAGGTTGGGAGTCTCAGAAAGGCGGTCGCAACAAGCGCGTCTTCCGCGTACTTCGTTTTAAAGTGCGCTGATTCCTGAGCGCTTCTTCTCTTTAGTTTTGGCAAGAACTCGCAGCCGCCGGCAGTTTTCGAGAATGTTACTGCGACTAGCGGCCACATTCGGGAGAGGGGTTTAGGCGGCTTGTTTTATTTGAAGATGCAGAACGGACGGAGGCTGGGCCGAGTGAACGGACAGAGCGACAGGGCACGGGTGAGATAACACTTCGGAGAAAAGAGGGAAAGGGCAACGCGACATTTTCGACATACGCCGCGTTGACTCAGTACAGCCACGGCATTGTGCTGTTCAGCATGAAGTACCGAGTTCGATTCTCGACTGCGGCAGCCACGTTCTGACGGTGTGGAAATGCTCTAACCCAGCCGCCGCTGCCAGCACGCCTGACAGTCGCACAGCGCAGCTTTCCAAGGCAGACCGACGTTTAGCGCGCCCTCGACCATCGTCCGCTGTGCTATCACTGCGAAGCATCGGGCCACATCTACCGCCGGTGCCAATACCTCGAAATGGAACTGCGAACGTTCGCCGTCAACGCGCCGCGTCCACAGCAAGGGGAATGCACTCGCGATATCGCCGACTACCTTCCTGCTAGTCAGTGGAGCCCATGACGTCCATCCTGTTCTCCGTCACCAGGCCGTTACCTGTCGCCGCAGCGCTGACCATACACTGGGCCAGCCCGGGGCCTGTCCGTCAGCCCATATTCGGAAAACTAAAAGCAGAAACCCATGGAGATGTGGTTGCATTTCGTCGAAGTGACGAAGATCCTCAGGCGCCGACGAAGACGCAGAAGGAGCTATCTCGGCGACATAACGACACGCCGCCATCCCGACGAAGCCTGGAAGCGAATACTTCATCGACCAAAGACGTGACGACGTGGCGTACCAGCCACACGTCAACACGATGCAACCGTGATCCCGCCTCGCTCCAGCATTCTCATTTCCGTCGGCAGCGAAACACTCGCAGACGTAGAAAGTCTCATCGAAGGCGACCAACGTCTACTGTACGACTGTGAAATTTGCGTCGCAAGCAGGATCGCTCGACTACATGGAGGCAAAGCGAAAGTGATGCTGACAAACTTCAGCCAGGAGTTCAAGCAAATCAACAAGGGCACGACGATCGCATACATCGAGGCAATTGTGGAAGCCATCAGTAGTCCCCATGAGTAACTAGCAACAGCTCAGAAGTCTTCTCCGACGATACAAAGGCTGCTTTTCGACGTCACCGAGGATTCGACGCACACCCGTTGCAAAGCATCGCATAATAACTGAATAGTGCGCTCGACCACTCCGTCGGAGCATTTACCGAGTTTCATCGTGAGAACGTGAAGCTATCAGGCGACAAGTCGACGAGATGCTGCGCGACGACATCATGCAGTCGTCGAAAAGCCCCTGGGTATCTCCTGTAGTCTTGGTGATGAAGAAAGACGGTACCCTACGCTTGTACGCCGATTATCGTCGACTGAACAAGGTCATGAAGAAGGTCGTATACGCCCACTCACGGATAGACGACGCACTGGATCGGCTCTTCAAAGCTAAATACTACTCGCCGATGGATCTCAAGACTGGCTACTGGAAATAGAAGTCGACGAGATAGATCGCGAAAAGACCGTCTTCATCACGCCAGACGGCCTCTGTGAGTTTCTAAGGTCATGCTATTCCGACTGTGCTCGGCGCCTGCAACGTTCTAGCGCGTGATGGACACGATATTAGCATTGAAGTGGCAGACCTATCTCTTCGCGGGAAATTTCGAAGATCACCTTAGGCGGATTGCAACAGTACTATAGAGGCCATCAAGTCATAAGGGCTCACTCTGTAGCCGCTTCGCTTACGACGAGCTTCCATCCCTGGGCCACGTCATCAGCAAATCTGGAGTCCGCCCTGACCCGCAGAAGATAGCTGCCATCGCAAAGTTCCAGCAGCCCAACGACAAGAAGGAAATGCGTATATTCCTCGGCATGTGTGCGTACTACATGCAGGCGCTTTGACAAGGAATTTTCACGCATCACTGAGCTGCTGACACAGCTAACTAAATATGATGTCGAGTTCAAGTGGGAAACGCCGCAGCTCGACGCATTTCAAGAATTCACACGGTGCATGCAGTCGACTCCGGTACTTGCGCACTTCGACGAGGACGCCGATACAGAAGTCCCCACTGACGCCAGTAGCCTAGACCTCGGTGCCGTCCTAGTCCAAAGGAAAGACAGATGCGATCGGTTTATAGCTTACGCTACCTGTTGCTGTCAATTATTAGGCAATTATTAGGCATTTATGCAATTATTAGGCAATAAGGCAACTATTCTACGACCGGAAAGAAATGCCTCGCCATCATTTGGGCTACAGCAAAATTACGCCCTTACCTACATGGCAGGCTGTTCAATGTCATCAGCGACCATCATGCGTTTTGTAGGATAGCTAATTTAAACGATCCTTCAGGAGGCTTGGTGCGGTGGAACTTCAGACTGCAAGAATATGACGACTTTTTAATCTACCAGTCCGGACGAAAGCACTGATGCCGACTGCCTGTCCCGTGCTCCCGTGGACCCGCCATCAAGAACCAGCAGGGGAACGACAGCCGGCACTACAATCTTGGATGACGCTACGTGGGATACCAGCCCTGTGACTGTTTGGGTTTGGACCTCGATACGCCAACGAGGACTCAGTGAGAAACTATTGCGACGCTGTTTCGGACTCGACAAAATTATTCGACGCATTGGCGCACTAAACCATGGATTGTGCCAGACGGTATTTCACAATCACAGCGGCGCTCGCGACCTGAAATTGTACATGTGCGCCTGAAGCCATTGTACCAGCGCTAATGAACTTTGAGACTTTGTTTCTTCGTTGTTTTGTTACTTTTTTTATAACGTACTGTGCTTTTGTTTCTCGCTCTCCTGTTTGCAGCATCGGGACGATGCTTTTTAAGAAAGAGGCATTGGCACGTGTACTTGCTTATACTTCACCTGCCGTGGTTGCTCAGTAGCTATGGTGTTGGGCTGCTGAGCGTGAGGTCGCGGGATCGAATCCCGGCCACGGCGGCCGCATTTCGAGGGGGGCGAAAACACCCGTGTACTTAGATTTAGGTGCACGTTAAAGAACCCCAGGTGGTCGAAATTTCCGGAGTCCTCCACTACGGCGTGCCTCATAATCAGAAAGTTGTTTTGGCACGTAAAACAACGTAATTTTTTTTTGCTTATACTTGTTGGGTGTTATCGCTCAGCGCACGACGCGCCTGCATATATTGGAAGTTTCTTGAACGTTATCGAGGGTTCTATCCGCTGTCTGTTGTCACTGAACCTTTGTAATCTGATTGCTTGTATGTGTGACGCGAATTGTGTAGAGCTTTCTGGAAGACACGCGGCCACCAGCGGCTTTTCTGGAACCTTCAATGACTCATGTATAAAAGCCGACGCGCTTGCCCCACAGATTAGATTTCGACGATCGACGACCGCGTTCGCCGCTATCGCTGTGCTTTGAGTGCAACTTGGTTTTGTATTATTAGTAGTGACGCTGTATCATTCACCGTCACTACTACGGGACAATATAATACGTGGCGAATCGACGGCAACGCCGGGTCTGTTTATCAGTACACACGCGAGCCAACGCGATTCCATTACGGACGAGAACTTGTATGTGAAAAAACAAATGCTGTCATTTTTCGAGGATTACGAAGCGGAAAAAACGGAGCAGGGTGGAGAAAATGAATAACGGAACACTTTTCAATGCACTCATTGTGGAAAAGAAAGTCTCAGATGATCATTAGGTGAGATGGGCGAGCAAATAGAGGGAACAGCGTAAAGTAGGGCGATGTGTAGGGTGCCTCGAAGACTTTACCGTGAAGTGGCTTTTGCGATGCCAGCAAGCAGCCCGAAAGCAAAAAAGAAAAATGCAAGAAATAAGAAGAAACACCGACCGTCTACGACCGTCTATTTCACGCACTGCCATCAAGTGCCTGTCGTCTTCCGCGCCGAGCTGAGCTCGTGAATTCTGGCCCGTCGCTTCGAATTCGGCTGCGCGTCCGCGTCGCCGAAAGACGGCCGTCCGCGCCTGCTGCAATCTCCGCGCCCGCCCCTCCCCCCTACTTTCTTCCTCCCGAGCCTGCGCCGCCCTCGCTCCGGGCGTGAAACGCGGCTTCTCCTTCACGTTTCTCGCCGCCATCGCGTTTTCGGCAGCATGCAAGCATAAGAGCCTCGCGTCCTTTTTTTTTCTGTGTCTCTACATTATCTTTTCTTCTTCTCCTTCCTTCAAAATTATGGCACGTACTGACTTGGGGGGCGGGGGGAAGTTGGCCATGGTTCTCAATGGAAACGTAATACGTATTTCTTGCTTCCTGTTAACTTATTGATCTGTGTTATCTCTCCTGCCGCCTCCTCGTGCGCACGATTTACTCGTCGTAGTCGTCGTCTTTCCCGCCCCCGTTTCCACGCTCTTCGCGCGCGCTCAGTCGCGCTCAATACGCGCGCGAAGCCTCCACCGCGGCGCGCTCTGTCTCATCGTCGTCGCCGATGTCGACAAAAGCAAAAAAACCGAGTCCGGTTTGACAAACAAACAAACAAACAAACGACCGCAAGCGCGCGCGCGTTGTCGTCAAAACGCGGAAGGGATTGAGGATTCGGTCGGTGTCTATGTGAATGCAAAACGGCGCGAGCTCGTACAGGCATATGAGAAAGGGGGATGGGGGGGGGGGTAGTGCAAAGCGACCGCTAGCCGCTCGCACCCTCGCCGCCATTCGAAGCAACAGCGCGAGCGATAGGCACTACAAAGAAAAGAAAAAGACGGGACTGGACAGAAAAAAAAATAGAAAAGTAACAGCCGAGAATGGCGCTCACGCGCGCGAACCGGACGTCGACGGCGCGCGTTTTTCGGAGAAACTGCGGAGAAAGAAGAACGCTGGCCCGAGCTCAAGCGGCAGCCCGACGGAGGAATAAGAAACAACGCCGCGCACGCGTGCCCTCCGCATTCTCTTCGTAGTTCGGTGCAGCGTTGCTCGAGCGAAGCCAGAAGGGAACAGGTGACAGCGCTGACAGGTGCCAAGTAAGGATGCTCGGTCCTTCACCCCAACAGACGCGGGGAACCTGCTTTAACAATTGGCACGTGACTTATTAGAGCGCATAGCAACAGTTCACGAGAAAAAAGAAAAAAAAAAGAAAATGGACCGAGAGTGTCTAATTGAGCTAATCCGAAGTTCTCTCAGCGATGTTAAACTCGAATGGAAAGCAACTCAATGCAAACAGATATGAGCAAGTATTTTTCACTCAGATGTAATCGAATTTCACCTGTGATTGGGACCAATGCACTCCGGCTTTGGCTTTACT
Source organism: Dermacentor albipictus (assembly GCF_038994185.2). Taxonomy (NCBI): domain Eukaryota; kingdom Metazoa; phylum Arthropoda; class Arachnida; order Ixodida; family Ixodidae; genus Dermacentor; species Dermacentor albipictus. Next base: position 422,884,134 of record NC_091821.1, read on the forward strand.
GTGCGCAACTATTTCGATAGTGCGCGTCAGATGTGAGACGGCGTGTTATTGTGAGAGCCGGAATGAAAGAGCGAACTGCGAGGGCATTCTAGCTTACCTTATCACCTTGAAAAAAAAAAATAAAAAGGAGAGCAGATAAAAGAATGCACAAAGGCGCGCGTAAACAAACGGACAGATCTGTAAGATACAAGTATATGCGAACGTCCTGCGTCCACACGACAACGTCCTTGTCGTTTCTCGCCGTTCGCTTCCGCGGAAGAACGCAAAAGGAGAGCACGACGTCGACGGGAGAACATGAAGAACGGGGTTGATATAAAATACGACGACGCACCGAGGTCCACGCAGGAAGCTGGGGGAGGGGCGGTACGAAAGGAGTGAAAGAGAGCAGTTGAAGGAAAACTGAGCAGGGAGTAAGGTTGGGGGAGGGGGGGGGGGTAAAACATCTCGGGAGTAACAGAAGAAATGAAACACCGGCCGGGAACATCGCCGCCGTCGAATACAGGGCCTGGTGGGAGGATTGAAAAGCGCAAAAACATTTGTTTCTTCGCGCAAGACCGATGGCTCGTTCCTTGCTGTTTTTTTTTTCTTCTCGAGCCAACCCCGCTTTCTCCTAACGTCTGTCCGTTCCTCCGTTCCTCCGTTCCACAAACGTTTCCTCCTGTTCCTCCACTGCCTCGCTTTATCTTTGTTTCAACTCCATCTCGCTCTCCCCCTCTAAGATGGCGTTCCCGCCTCAAGCTAGTTGTCCTCCTCTTTCTTCCTTTTTTTTTCTCTCTCTCTCGCCTTCCTGGTTCCCGAAGTCATTTTCATGCCGGGCGGGCCGGCGAAGCGGTAGCCGCCACCGTCACCGCCGTTGACGTCCTCCGCTCCGCCGTGTCACCTCAGCCCACCTCTCCTCCCTTTCACGTTCCTGTTGTCTCGATCACCACCGCCGCGTTTCTGCTCCTTTTGTTCCTTCGGCATCGTTTTCCGTGCTGTCTGGACCGTCGTGATCTCCTGCTTCAAGCGGGTCCCGTTCTTCTTTGTGCGCTGACTTCTGCGTTTTCTATCCATTCTTTCTTTTTTTTTATCCTATCACACGTTCGCTTTATCCTTGTTGTCGTTGGTCGCCGACTCTTCGCGCTCGTCTCATTTTGTTAGCCGACTGCTACGGCCGCGCAGACATTTCGGACATGTTGTTAAAGGACCCAGATGGTCTCTCATCTGGCACACGCGAGAGAGCAGAAAAGGGATCGTTTGTGCCCAGCACGGAGTTCTTCCTTCGCGCTGTGTCACCGAGAGATCGGAGCACTCGGAAAACGAAAGGAAACGAGACGAGTGTGCAGCTGCCCATAGTGATGTTTTATTTCGCTTATTTTTTTTTCTATCTCTCTCGTGAATAGCTTGATGCGATTATTGGCTTTTCGCTCGTTGTGGTAGCATTCGATGAGCACAGACTGTGAAATGTCCAGTGCTTGCTTTCTTTTTTTTTCTGCAGCGTTATCCCGCGAGCCGTGACTCAGTGTGTGACTCGCCACAGATAATTAAGCACTATCAAAAACTGATGGCGCTTTACAGCCTCGTGATCGGCAGAGTTAGCAATGAGGAATGCGTGAAATGGTACATAATGACTTCGGCCACTTATGGTTGTTGGCTGTGGACACCTTAACTACGTAGTCTACCCATTTCCTCCTCTGTTGTGTGCATGCGTGAGTGCGTGCTCAGCTCCAGATGGCCAATATCCACTGATCCACCGCGGTGGGTGACAACTAGGCAGAAGGAACTGCAGCGTACGCAATTTACAAGATGGTTTCGATTTCTCGTGCTCGAGAACCTCCGGCATACGGAAACAGCGTGGCGGTTAAAGCGAAGCCGTGAGCGTTTCTTTAAGTGCGGAGAAGCTGCTGACGGACGTGTCGTGGACACTAAAACCCTTCCAAGTATAGATTGGGAGAGAAGGTTAGACAAACTATGAATAAAGGCAGGGAAAATAACGAGGAGTAATTCTCGTTTTCCAACCTACACGAGGGGTAAAGGCAATTAGATAAAAAGAGAAAGAGAGAGGAGCACAAACGGTATAAATTGCATACACGACAAGTGTTAGCAGCAGTAGCAAGCAATGCTCTCAGTTATGTAGGCCTGTGGGCCTCATGGACTTCAGCACCGCAGACATAGACTTTTGCGTGGATTTCCTTTGAGAGTACTGGCCTAACTCTTATTGTTTTGATAGTGCACAATTGTCCAGCTTATCAAGAAGTGACCATGTCACTTGCCTCTCGGCACTATAGAGGGGTAGACACAAAGAATGTGTACGAGTGTCTTGTCACAGATGCATGTGCCGTATGTAGGACTGCGTGTGTCACCTATAGATTGGGGGAGTTTTTAGACAACCTATATAAACATGAGAAAAAATACGAAGGCTTCTTGTTGCTGACAAAGTGAAAGGTTAATTGACGTTTCGGCTCCCAGAGGGGTTGCCTTGCTTACAGATGCAGTAGACGCAAGGTAGGCATCAAGTAAACTGCGCAACACGTTACGTAACGGTCGAGAACAAACTTCGGGCTCGGTGCCGTCCGCTCGGTTTATGACCCTGACCATGTAATGGGCCTTATTGTAGTCCGAATCTTGGTACATTGCTGTTCCTGTGTTCCGTGGCCACATTGATGTTATCGTTGTTAATTCTGTTACTGCTGTGGTCCAGACCTTGGTTCACTCGAAGAAAGAAAAAAACCTTAGATCAAGAACAACAAAACAGAAATAACAAGAGGGAGACCTGGCGTGGATATACGCCCAATAGACACAGGGACGAGGGCTCCAGTTCTAATGTGCATTCACATCATATTTCTATGAATATTTCGAACTATGAATATTTCTATGAATATAAACTATGAATATTTCGAAGCAATCGCACTACGTTACACTTCCGTGGCTGGTAGCCATGCATTCGACTTATGAGAAAGAACGCAGGTAAACGTCAAAGATGCTAAGAAAGCAGCCGCTGTAAATTTAATAGCCTTGTACTAAGCCCACGTTCTTATTGTTCGGTTCTCTTATTTGCGTCTTCATTTTTTTCTTCAATTTCATTTTGTTCACTCCAACGTAACACGCGCAGGCTTTCGATGTGGCACGAACGATAGGGAGTCTACATGCGAGACTACAGCGCTGGCATGTACGCTCCCTAGACAACGACGACACGCACCGCCACCTGGCTTCCAGGCGCGAAAACAGAGAGACACGCCCATCGTCTCGCGAGTACATATAAGAGCGCGCTCCCTTCCTCACAAGTGCCGGAAGCAACGGCTAGGCGCGCGGCACAAAAGGCGAGACACGGTGGCGTATACGATGGCGTCGCTGACGTTCCCCCTCCCCCGCCCCACCCAACCCTCCTTGTACCCCCTTGCACGCGCAGCCGCAGCGGCAAACCAAGCAGCAGCAGCAACACATCACGCCACGCGAGGCCAACGTCGTCGCCCTCGCCTCCTGCACCAACCGCGAGTGCGAACGCCGAAACGGGCGCCACCACCGGCCGCTCGAGCACGCAACCTGCCATTGTTCCGCGCACGCCGTGCCTCGTTCGCCGTAGGCGCCCATGCTGGCCCAGCGAACGCGATACGGCTTCCCGGAACGACAGATAGCCGCGCAGAAGTTTCTCTGGCGAGCCCAAATGGCCACGCGCGTCGTGATTCCGAGCAAAAAGTACACACAGCGCGGGAGTATAATGGCAATCCAGCTTCCTTGCACGCCTGGCGATACTAGTGTATCTTTTTGTTGTTCTTCTTCTACTTCTTCGTTATTTCATCGCGGTTTTCCAAGCGGCGTGTAATAGAATGAACACATCAGAGCACGCTTAATGCGCAAAATTGTTCCTCCTGTGTCCCATTCAACTTCTAAGGTCATTAAACAGTCGTGTTCAAATGCTGTCATGATCTCTGAAGCGTTCAATACATATTTTAAATCTGTTTTTGTTGAAGATAACGGCATTACCCCTACGTTTCACTGTGGTAGTGCTTCAGCATGTCTTCGAAAACTTCAGATAACGATCAGCGGAGTTCACGGCCTCTTGTTAAGTATTGATACTAGTAAACGTGCAGGACCAGATAACATTCCAAACACATTTTTAAAGAGATACTCAGAATACTGTGCGCGGTATCTGACTATCATCTTTCGAAAAATATGTTGAATGGCAAACTGTTCCCAGTGTCTGGAAGGTTGCTCAAGTTGTACCAATACACAAATCTGCCATTAGGCAAACAATTTCCAATTGTATACCAATCTCGTTATATCTACTTGTTGTAAACTACTAGAACACATAATTCATAAGCATATTATAGAGTACCTGGACGATAACAACATTCTTTCACATCATCAGCATGGTTTTAGATCGGGTTCCTCCACGATTACGCAACTAACTGAATTCACTCACGACGTTGCTACTACACTTAACAATTGTGGCCAGATTGACGCCATTTTTGTTGACTACTCCAGAGCCTTTGACAAGGTATGTCATGCTAAGTTACTTATGAAGCTTGACACTGCCTAGGCGAGAGCCTGAAACAGTGCTCGCTTGACTTTCAGTTGGATTATCAACAACTACAGCACTAGCTAAACTGCGATGTGCCCCGTATCATCGGCACTGATTGAAAGCTCAAACGGACAAAAGGAATATTTTGCAATTACGTACGATCAAGCCGGATAGACACTCCCCAATATTTCGCAATGGTTTGCTTTAGTTGATCAGTGACCCTTCTGTCAAGATGTCTTCAACATATTTTGAATAGATTTTGATATGTTTCATTAGAATTATTTGCTTTGTTGCTGCTTTTCTAAGTGCAATCTTTAAACATGGATCTTCAATGCTCACTTTGAAAATTTGATGGAATAGTTTAAAAAGAAAGTGACAGTATCCAAGAGCAAAATAAACGCAATCTTGGAAAAGCAATTCGGTGCGTGCAGAAAAGGCTTACATGAAAAGAAAACGTGAAGTGAAAAGAACAAAGAGCTAGCGAAGTGAAACAATCTGACAAAACAATGAGTGAAACAATCTAATAAAACAAGGTATTATACGACAATAACTAACTCTAAGTTAACTGTATTGAACAAGCACTAACGTTTAAATAAAAGGAATTAAGGAGGAACAAAGTGGCAATCTGGTGAAAATGGTTTGCACCGTTCGAACTCCTTTAGATGAACCTGCAGCGCTTGTAGATGTTGAGGTACGCCGTAAAGTAAAAGGTTCAAAGTATTAGTAGGGCTAGGACACAGCAATAAATTTCAAAAGCCAAGCCAATTAACACTTTCTTCTGAAGACAAGAAATAAAGAGGGCTGTTGATATCAGATCTTGGTAGCTTCACTACCACAATCAGTTACAATATAATTAAACCTTTCGTCCACCGGTAAGGTAATAACTGGTAATAAATGGTAAGTAATGATTGTGTTTTGCACTAACGTGAACACAGCACGTATGGATGTTCAACCTGAGCGTACAAATAACTTGTATATTGCTGGAAAAAGTATAGATGTCAAAGTGTTCTCATGCGAATGTTATCATCTGCTTGCACAAAAGAGAACTGAACTGAATGTCTTTTGTGATACTTTTGCTTTTTTACTTTCGGCTTGATTATGCTGACAGAGAGGGGATATATATATATATATATATATATATATATATATATATATATATATATATATATATATATATATATATATATATATATATATATATATATATATATATATATATATATATATATATATATATATATATATATATATATATATATATATATATAGGATGTTGGGGAATGTCCTATTATACACTTGCAGTTTATCGTTCGTGTGACGGAAGTGTAAAAACGTTTATCTAGCTAGAATGTGTATTGTATGTGGCTTACTGCATTTAAAATAGTATTACTTCAATGCTGGGTGAAAGCGTAAACACAGGCATACACATCGGCTCCACCTGCAAACGCAAGTTTGATACAGTCGTGTTCTTAGAGGATTTCAAAAATCAGGAGTCGAATTCGCAAAGCTTCTTGTTCGTACGCGATTTTCGCCGTTGGCCTGCCGCTCTCATTAATAATATGACCAGGATCAGGATCGGCTGGCGTTTGTTCTTTATGGGCAGTTCATGCTAACATTTCTTTCTTTTTTTGCGAATACGTGATCTAGTCTGTGACGCCACGCGAGTAATATAACGCAAATACACTCGATGAGATGTTCATGACACCACAAAGTGAGGCTTCCGTGGAAAGTGGTTTGCTACTGAGTCTACCGGAAGCTCGTTTTCTTTATTTATTTTTCAGTTCAGCCTTTCGGTCTACGAGCTCTCGAAACAAAAATGTGCGCTATAAGTCACGCCTATTTGAACCTCATGGACTAATTATTATTATTATTATTATTATTATTATTATTATTATTATTATTATTATTATTATTATTATTATTATTATTATTATTATTATTATTATTATTATTATTATTATTATTATTATTATTATTATTATTATTATTATTATTATTATTATTATTATTATTATGTCCACTGCAGGACGAAAGCCTCTCCCTGCGATCTCCAATGACCCCTCATGGTCTATGGTTATCATAGCTCAATGAGTCTGTGTGTGTTTTTTGTTGCAGGTATCTAGGGGAGATAGGGTAAAAAAAATCCTACATATTTTATGAGTATTTGTTTGCTGGTAATTATACCGTTATGGTCTTATGTTGTTTCGTCAGAAGAAACAATCAAGCGCGACATTTATGCAAGAAAAATTGTCACCTGACCACGTTTTTCACCGCAAGGTAACTAGGATTTATTTAAGGTACTTTATACCTTCAATATGTGAAATATGAAATCACATGAACCTCTGAAGCTACAGCTATGACTTGTCGCCTGTTGATGAGAAATTTTCGTCCCGTAAAAACAGTTCACCGTGAATTTTGAAGTTAGCTTTGTTGCAGTACAATCCTGTCTAACAGACAAAACACGCTTTACAGGAAGACAGACAGATAACAGTTCAGTTTGCTGACCTAAACATGGGGAGGAGAGTGAAACAGAGAGAGGGAGCGGGAGAAGAGTGAAGTTCTGATCAATCGCGCGCAGCAAATGAGGCAAAATGACTCTGTAGCTGGGCGCTGAAGTCTGTCACCTTCACGTAGTGTAAAAGAGCTCGTGTGGCTTTCTGGGCGGATCATCTGTGAGGCCAGGTTCCCAGGACCTCTGATTCGGTAAACGTACAATCGTCCACTCTTCTCATGGCACACTGAATAATCGGGCGTTGTTCGTCGAAGTGCGGACAGTGGCAATAGCCTCTTTACATCTGCATTGAGTGCACATGAAAGAGTTGCCCATTTTAAAAATTAAATTATGGGGTTCTACATGCCAAAACCACTTTTTGGTCATGAGGCACGCCGTATTGGAGGACTCTGGAAATTTCGATCACCTGGGGTCCTTTAACGTGCACCTAAATCTAAGCGCACGGGGTGTTTTCGCATTTCGCCCCCATCGAAATGCGGCCGCCGTGGCCGGGATTCGATCCCGTGACCTTGTGCTCAGCAGCCCAACACCATAGCCACTGAGCAACCACGCGGGTGTTGCCCATTTTATTGCAATAGTTGTATGCATTAGTGGAGGCTACTACGAGAAACTGGCATAGAATGGCAGCGTTGCAATGAGAAACCGATGCTGTCGAAGGAATTAGAGCCGTTGCACGGCAGATTTACAGGATGCTAACGTCACGTTTTTGCACGAACAGTCTGTGACTGTAGACGTCCATCCCTAATGTTCGTCACTGCAATGGCGTCAAAACTTTGCGTCTCATTTACAGTGGTTAAAACTATGGAATTTGCATTACTCTTTAACGTTCATACCATATGCGATTCCAATTAGAAAATTTCACATTTTTTACGGCAGTACGATGGGCGATAACGCCTCATATCAACATTGCAATGATAAAAGCAGAGACTTCAGTAAACAGTAATCGCTGAGTAGGTAAATATTCTGATTACCAAATAATGCATTGTAAAGCAACTTATTGTACATGTTGCATTTGCGGTACTGAAGATGGTTCCTTCCAACCTTGTGGAGAAATGCATTGTCTTTTGAGTTTATACTTTCTTAGGTAATCTCCTTGGCATAATGCGGGATAAAACATAGTGCAACACCAGAGAACGTTGAGAAAAAAGAATTTGGTGAAGCTCATCTCGAAACTGATGCTAGTCTCGGGAAACCTACTAAACATACATTCCCCGTGCGTTTACAGGCCGCGATTCCGCAGTCTAAACGTGAGCCATATTGCAATTAATGACCAAGAAGTTAACTATAGTAATCCTTAGAAAATAATTAGTTTATCAGTAATTATCGCGTGTTTACTGACGTCTGTCACGGCTATCAATACCTTCTTTAAAAAAGAAGTGGTTATTGTGTAGATTCCACTGTCCTGAAACGTTTTTTTTTTTCTTATATACTTCAAACATTTGAAACGCTGCCTGCTACCTACCGTGATGACTCTTAGCCCTTCTTCAAACGTTTCTCTTCTTGTACTGGTACCTTTTCACGTTTCCATCTTTTTTTCCGTTTTCGCCAGCTTTACCTGCACGCTTCCGTGGTTTCAATTGCTTCAATGAACGAAATCAAAATGCGTACCAATATAAAGAGCGTTGCGTTTCTAATTTTGCGCACTTCCCTTATGCAATTTCTTGAGTTATCTTCGCAGCTCAAGGCGAAGAAAGAAAAAGAGCAATAAACGTTTCACTTGCTAATGGCCGCTGAGCACCTAATGCTTATGCGTTGCATTAGCGCGTCGCTTAGTTGTTATGGTGCCCCCACGGCCGGGTTTCATTGCAACATTTAACGCACATAGCGTACGTGCACCTGCAAAATGAAACTCGACTCTCTCTCTCACTTTTTTCTGTTTTCATCTCTTTATCGAAAGTGAAAATGGAACGTGTTGGAACAGTTGGCCGTACTATTTAAAATTCTATTTAAAATTATAATTTTACATTGCTTAGCGAGGCACTAAACGTTGTGTGTGTGTGTGTGCGTGTGTGTGTGTGTGTGTGTGTGTGTGTGTGTGTGTGTGTGTGTGTGTGTGTGTGTGTGTGTGTGTGTGGGTGTGTGTGTTTGTGTGTGTGTGCGTGTGTGGTTTCCTTGTTGTTCTTCTTTTTATTTCTTAAATTAGTTGGCTGCATTTTACTTATATAATGTACGACCTTTTCCTTCATTATCAATATTTGACGGTGGTGTGCTTCACCGGCGACCTCTAGCGACGTGCGTGCGCTTTTCGCTATCAACGCTTGAAAAAAAAAAGAAATGTGCATCAGATAAGAAGGAGGGCATTCCGTGGTATACGAGGTACATTGTAGCGGAGAGGTCAAAAGGAAAGGAGAGAGGGTTAACTACAGTGCGGACACAATAGTAGTATTGGATACTAACATTTCTACTATAGAAAGTGTAGCACTGGCAGTGATTCAACAGCCGTAGAAATCATGTGTAGAACGTGAAAGCGCTACGATGCAACGAGTAAGCGTTGAAAAAGGCGCACTGCTGGGATTTTCCAGAAATTTCTACACGCTATCACAAATCATCTTGGTCTGAAAATTTTCTCCCGTAACTCAGCATATTCAGACGCCCTGATATTGATCAGAACAGTAAGGCACTGCCCTTTTCTGAATTATCGTAAAACATTTCAATTGTGATTTCACTTTCTGTTGATCTAAATGGTTCCATAGCATACTTCCTTTCGATGGCGTCTATTCAGAATACCGCTTCTGCATCTTTGACTTTACGTTGGGCTCCCTTTTCTCTGGCGCTTACCAATAAGCTAGCGCAATGATTACTAATCAGTTCCTTGTTATTTTTACTCAACTGCGAGCCAACATTGTTTCGAAAGAAGTACCTGATAACTTCGCAGCCCACCTATTTTCGTTCGTTACGTCAGTCATTTTTCCAAGCAGACTTTGCGCTGAAAGAGACCGCCTTCAATAAATATTAGTACGAAGCTCTGTGGTCCAGCTAAGTCATTAAAAAAAAATGAAAAGAAAGAAATATTCCAATAAATGCCCGAGCGGTGTTGAAGTCAGCAAGGCCACACAATTAAGCAACGTCACCAGGTGAGTTTTCTTCTTAGCGCACACAAAATGGCTCAGAAGTTCAGGACACAATGAACAGCACAAAAAAAGGAAAAAGAAGACAGAACTCCATAACGCCCTGCGACGCGACGGCTGCTTCTGCACGAGAAAGTGCTTCAGCGTAGTGTCCCACCGTTCTCCCTCTCTCTCTTTTTTCCCACTTTGTTTCATTTGTGTATATTTTTTTCGCGAACATGTCCGACCCTGCTGTCACTGCCAACACCCTCGATCAGTCCTTTGTTTTCTCGATAGCCTCGATCAAACACACACACCTCGGAGCGTCCTTCCGGCGATCTCCATTTCCTGTGCTATTACCCTGGGTCCCACCTTGTTTTCGCTTCCCTCCCATTTCCACGATTCCCTTTCGCCCTGTCTGCTCGGTGCGGTCTCGACGTCGCCTGGGCGGCGACGCGAAAGATTGTCGGGATCGCCGGACGAGGCTCTCTTGTTTGCTTTGGCGTTGTTCGTCGCTGCTGCGCGGCCGCCGACCTGGTGACGATTGCCCATGCCGGCCTTCCTCCAAATTCTCTGGCAAGTGTGTGTGTGTGTGTGTGTGTGTGTGTGTGTGTGTGTGTGTGTGTGTGTGTGTGTGTGTGTGTGTGTGTGTGTGTGTGTGTGTGTGTGTGTGTGTGTTTGTGTGTATGTGCGCGTGCGCGCAGGCGTGTGTGTCCAAGTGTCGTCGCAATCAGAAGACCTCGGGAAGCCTCGACGCTTTTAGGTCTCGAGTCCTGTGCCGCAGTGATGCGGCCGGTGATTTGCTCAGCGGTGAAAACCGGTAATTTCGCCCGACTGACCGAACTTGAACTAGACCACTTAACACTCTGAGCGAAGTGGCTTGCGCATGACCGGTCACTCTTGTAGTGTGTTTGATCCTGTATGTAAGATAGTATTTTGTCTAGCACCTTACAAACGCCAAGGAGGATGAGATGAACGGCACGCGCAGACTGCCCGAGCATGGAGTACCATCAGTTTCAATCTATTGCTGCGTTTCACTTCTTCGTGTTACTTCGCAATATGACAGCGTCACGAGCGCGTCGTTAATCCGTCTGTCCGGTCTTCAGTGTTTGTTCACGGGTGGCTTTCAGGGACTTCGCACAGGCAGTAAGATTGGGGCAGCCGGTTTAAAGTTTGTATATTGAGAGTACATCGTTGCAGAGGCTTGTGAGTCTTTTTTTAGTGTATCTGTTAAGATCCATATGTCTGCAATTAGATAAAGTTGCAAGAAACTCTGGAGGTTACAAGCAACCTCTAAAGCGTAGAGGAGGGTGCACTAGGGCACGCGAACTATCGTAAAATTAGGTAACATCTATAAAGATCAACCCCGGAAGGTATTTTCGTATATTTGTTTTCAAGAAATTGTCGCCGGCAGGGGAGTAGAAACATCGCAGCGAATTTTTGGATATATGCATATATGTGGAGTTAGATCCAGGGTAGCTGCCAGTGGAACCGTTGAAGACTGTGTAGTAAAATTCGAAAGGGGGGGGGGGGCGCTCTCTTCAGTCTGTCAGCGTTCTTTGCGTAGCCCTCTCCTTAAGAGTTTGCTTAGACCTAGAATTCTAAAGCGGAGGCTCCTCCGCCTGCTTTTTTTTTTATGGTCGGTTGTTGACGGTGGTCGGACTTTCGCCATCGATGCAAGGGTCGCCTGTTCTCGCGCACTCAAGTTGGGGCGCGCTTTCACTGTTATTTCTCTCCAAGACGCACGCGCGGTTTCGGAGAGCTGTGGAGGGCATCTGACCGCTTACGTGACGAGTTCGAGCGCCCGGGATAGACAGCGCTCCTATATACTTCCACCGCCCTCTCCCACTGCGGCGGCTGCGGGAGAGAAGGATGACAGCCGCCTTCCACGCCGGCCCTGGCGCTTCTGGAGACAACATTCATGAGACAAATTGGCTTATTTGTACGGGCACCTCTGCTTCCGCATCTGACGCGCCGGTTAACGCCACGTTTTCTGATGGTTCGGTCTTCTACAAATATACGCCTGGAAACTTTCTGTAAGCGTTCGGCTATTCGTTTACGATGACAATCATCGTCGATGGTTTTCTACGCAGTTATTTTCGTGCGATGCTGCAACGTAATCGGCGACGCTGTGACACATAGACAGAATGACTTCGGACATTTCCCGTTACGTTGATTCATGTTCGCCATACGTCGTCACTGTTAGGAGATAAATCAGTTGGATAGGATATTTTTGAATCACAGTTAACGAATTCTTTAGTTTGCCAGCCTACGAAGAATCAAAGTGGCCAGCCTACGAAACATTCGCAGTATCTCTGGGTTTCTGTGCAACTTTTCTTCAATCGTTCTTCTGCCTTTCGCAACAGCATCGAGTTAAAAAGCTACGAAGAAGCTTCTCATTTTGAAAGTATACATGTGCTCATTTTTTAAAATTCAATTAGACAACAAAATCACATAAAACTAGCTCCGCTCCTGCATTCTTTTTGCTTCTTAGGCTTTAAACGCGACTTCAAAGCGGCACTGTCGCACACAGACGACGCCGATGTGGCGGAAGCCAATCGATGCTAACCTAGAGGCCGTTCTACTAATGCGAGAGCTCGCGTCAGCATTGTCAATGTTTACTCTACCAGAGGAGTCACTTAAAGTCTCACCGATAACCAAAGTTCAGTTTGGTTGTATGCAGTGTTGACAACAGCAAACGACTAAGCGTCCAGCGCTGAAGTATATTACGTAGCTGGTGTGCCAGCTGCTTCAAGCAATGTAAGGTATAAAACTACTGAAGTGAGCATGGTGGCCCGAACGCGAAGCCGAAGACCATGGGAGTCGAAGTCATAGCATCCACAGAAGCAACTCACACGAAGCGTTAATTGCAAAATTTGCAAGGTAGACATGAATTCTCGCTGGGCTTTGCCTTTGTGACGTAAGTTTCACATTGACAGCAAAGCATGCAGACAGACATTGCTGCGGCAGCATCAAATAGCAGAGGAATGCGTCTATACAAGTGTAACATATGTAACGTCACTGTTGACATATGTAACGTCACTGTAACACTGTCACTTGATCAGCAGCAATGCACTATAAGTTAAAATTATTGTTCATTCTTGCGCGACAAGCGTTAGAACACTGCGATCGCAGCGCGCAAACGTCTGGTCAAGCGGGTCTTTTTTATTCTTTGCGGTCTTTCTTTTTAACGCGGGAAAAGGCTATTGCGCAATAGAGCGGAAGTAACTAGCTACTGACTCAGGACGCTTGCCAGAGCGTTTCACAACCTTCCGGTTGGATTTATTTCCTTAGCTTCGGGACTTGCGAAATTAATTGAATAATCTCGACTAATTGTGCAATTAAACATATTGCAAGAAAAATTGCCTGCTTCGAGCCGCGAACAACATAGCCGGATCCCCTTATAATGGACGTTTCGCGTAATTCGTATCAAACTTCATAACTAAATTGATGCACAGTTAAACGAATGGGACCAACGACATATTTTCGTAGTCTTCTTTAGTTACTCAGACTATTTTTGCAGTGTGATTAGCAAGCTAATTACTTAGGTTTATTAGGCAAAATTTTTAAATATTCGTTTGAGGGCATAAGTAACATTTGAAAAGCTTCAGAGCATGCTCATAAATAACCAATAAAGTCGATTCCGCGACGGGAAATTTTGCGTGGTTCTTGCTCCTTGTTCTAAAGAATAAAAAGACCGCAAAATAAAAAAAAAAACAAATTAAGTCACTGCGTGCTTGCGCGTCTGGATTGCCGTGCTCTCAATCGTATTTAGAAAGAACGAAGCCTGCATGCCGATTGCAAAAGAAAAAAAGCCATCAGCCACGGCGTCCCGCGCACAATGTCGTCGTGAAGATCAGAATCAGCTGCAGTTCTGAATGACAGGTGATAGGCGACCGCCGAACATGGATGAAAACACGCTGGTCGGCTTCCAACCGGTATGTGGGCTTCGTTCTTTTGATACACGATTGAGAGTACTGCTATCCATACGCGCAGGCGTGTAGTGACGTCTTTGCCTTTTTTTCCCACATTTCGCGCGCTTTCTTCACAGCTCGTGATCGACCGATTGATTGATTGATTGATTGATTGATTAATTGATTGATTGATTGATTGATTTATTTATTGATTGATTGATTGATTGATTGATTGATTGATTGATTGATTGATTGATTGATTGATTGATTGATTGATTGATTGATTGATTGATTGATTGATTGATTGATTGATTGATTGATTGATTGGTACATGCAGCGTGTTTCCACAAAGGAAAACAATGCCCGAATCTAATACTAGTCAAGTGTGCCCGTGTCTTCGTAAACATGTTCGAGTGAGTTCAATGCTCTTCGTTGTGCTATTTTCGATGATCATGGGCCCACCAATTTTGTGAGAAAGGTCGGCGAGGATCAATGGAGTGTAGCTCTTGCTCTAGCTGTCGCCTCTGTGTCGCGCATGTGGTGCATTCGAGGGGTAGATGGCGAACATACTCATCGTCGTTGCCACAGTCGCAAGCCGGTGAAGAAGCCCGTTTTATGCGATATAGAAAATGTTTGGTGTATGCTGTCCCAAGGCGCAGTCGATAAATGAGTGTTTCGGCACTTTTCAACGTTTCTGCATCCGGTTTGTATTTGAGTTGAGGGTCCACTTCGTAAAGAATCAAACCTTTTGTTTCCAGTTTCGCCTGAATGTACGACAGGGGCTGAATACAGGCTCTAAAATGTACGTTTCTGAATGCGCCATGCTTCGAAACCAGCTATTGGGCGTTCGCTCGTCGCAGTCCGATGTAGGTACTCATAGCAAGCAATCTTATCAGCTTTTTTCTTCCTATTCAAATCGTGTCTGTACATCAGGAATGAAAAGTCTATGGCTCTGAGGAAGGCCACAATTGCTTCGTCCGAAGGGAAAGTCGATTGTGCATGGTGCATTTCTTTTTCTTTCTTCTTTTAAGCTTTAAGCATTCACATGCTAGAAAACTCTCCATTTTACAAGTGGTAATGATTTTCGTGCAAGCATTTCTGGTGCAGAAACTGGAATCGCGTCAAAATAAGCAATCGAGAGCTGAAAAAAAAAAAACGAATTCCTTCGGAAAAGCGCGGTGGTGGAACCGATGCTTGAAGCCCCGTAACCGTGCTCCTCATCGAAACACCCCACACAGCCGCTGGGCGACCGTACCGATCTAATCAGGCCACCGCCAACACTCTCCTCGCGCACGTTCTTACTATACGTCCGCGTACGAATGCATGAAACAAACACACACAAAAAAGTAAGGAGAGAACGAAAGCGCGGGCGAAGGAGAGAGTCATATGAGAGAGCCCAGTAAACGCACACAGAAGCCCGCGGAAAATAAAGGAGAGAGTCAGGCGTAGTCTCTGCATGCGCGCGCGCACACACACACACACAGACGCACACGCGGCCAGACGAAGGCGAAGCGAAAGAACGACACGATACCCCCCTCAGCTCTGCTCTCGTCGGAGGTGCAGCGCTGTTCCTCGACGTGGCATTGGTTTGCCGTCGCGGCCGGCGGCGATCCCTTTGGTGCGGTAAGCGACGGAAGGAGAAAGGCACGAGTAAAGGTGGGGAAGACGAGGAGGAGGAGACTCGTTGATCCGCTAGGTTGTTTCGACAACCTCTGTGCTTTATACCTCTTTCCCCCCTGACCGCCGCCCGGCTCGTCCGCGGCACCAATACCACCACCACCACTGCAGAGCGATCTCTTCTTCGTCTGGCATCTTCTCTTTATCCTTCCTTTTCTCTTTGTATTTTTTGCTTCTTCTTAGCTTTCTCGTCGCTGCCCGCCGTGCCTGCTTCTACTTTTTTGTTTGTGTGTGGGTGGGCGGTTGCTCTTGCTTTCTTCCCTACGTGTGTCCGTGCGTGTGTTCTCGGAGAGGGCGCGCGCGCGCGTACTGTGTATATAGATCGCTCCTCTTCTGCCGGTGCAGAGGCGATATAAATACACCGTGTATATAGAAGGGGGGGGGGGGGGGTGGAAGCAGCGACTGGCGCGCGTGCGCGCGCGATAGAGCTAGTGGAGCGAGGCAACCTCTTCGCCGTCGTCTTCTTTTCTTTCCGGCCGCTCGCCCTCCGCAGAGCCGCGGACCCTCCTTCTCCTCATCTTCTTTTGCTGCGTCCCGTCTCTCCATTAATCACAGCTCGGGCAAAGGTAAAGACTGCAGGGTACACAGGACGAGGCGGCCGGCTGCAACGCTATATAACAGCGAGCCCCGGTCCTCGATCTCTCCTGATCAAGTCTCGAGTCACTGGAAAAAAAGGGTTTTCATGCACGGCTCCTCCGCGTTCAGCTCGCGCGATGTGCCTTCTATTCAGTGTCTTTGGAGGCTAGCGTTGAAGACGGTGGTTATATCAGGCTCGGAGCTTCCCCCCTGGCTCGTTATATTTAACGCGTCTGACTTCGCCCCGTTAAAGCGGTTAGCTTGAATAAACTAAAACGGGCTCGCGTTTTCGGAAACCGCCACAGTTTACTGCGCGTCTGTGCTCGTACATGAACCGGAGCGTATAAAGTAACTGACAGCGGTAATAACTTCGCGAGCACGCCGTGGAACTTTAGGAACAGTTTCTAATGGACTAATTGTGTCCCCTTACGTAGCTGTGCTATAGGCACATTGTAATTTATGACGAGCCAGTCCTGTCGCCACTTGCAACTTCTGAACATGTCCTTACGCTTTCCGCCCACGCTCCGTGTGCCTGTGTGCAGAATCTACGCTGGCGTTTTCTTTTGCGCGGGCTTCCGTGCGCCTTTACGACACCCTCGTATGACTCTCTCTTGATGACGGTTTTTTCGGAGCCGCGCTTCACACATCGTGTGCGCATCACACGCACAAGTGTGCAGAAACGCATAAGTGCAGCACACACAAACGTGCATCTGTGGACGACCGACCATCCCCCTCAGTACAAGTTGGCGACTACAGATTGGACTTCTCGGCACTGTCGGCAATCACAGTGAGCTGCTTCGCGTCACGACAGCTTCAAGCATCACGTAGGCGGCATGTGTGACGCTCTCTTGGGCGCAAGTTTCGGAATCGGAGCGCAGAAGTGTGGCAGACGGTCAGCTATCTCCGCAGCGGCTTGCTCTTTTAAAGCCGCTTCAATCGTGGGCCTCATGTCAGGCACACATCCTGTAGTCTCTGTCTCCTCTTGAAATTTAATCATTCGAAAGTAAAACTTATTGACACTTCAGCAATTGTGATCACTACACCATTCGCAGGATAACCGACCACTGCGAGTTCGGACTTCCGTTTGGCCACGTAAGCTATCGCCGCGTGAGTGTTGGCGCGCCGCAGGAAACACTGTATAGTGTCCAATTTGACGAAAAAGAAGCTGAATTGCACCCAAACTTCCCACGACAAACGACACTGCGCAGGCGCATTTACCGCGTGGCACGTGATGATCCACGCACCAAAGGCGCATGCATATAAATTAGGAACCGCCGCCAGCACGTCGCTGCAGGGCTGAGGTGCTCCGGCGTAAGCCATCGCAAATGAATGCTCCCCTTGGCCATGCTGCGTACACTCGCAGTGGCCGAAGGGCCGGGTCGCGAGAACATAGAGCAATATCCGTTAGCGTGAGGCTTCAATGAGTGGTGTGGGAGGATCACTGCGTTATGACCGCATTACGAGCACTAGGCACCGCTTTTCAGCTTAGTGATCGGGAAGGAGCGAAGTGAGACACGCCCTCACCGTAGGTGGAAAACACCGTAGACAGAGTCCGAGCTATTACCAAAAGGAGCCGTCAGACGAGAGGTGGGTCCGAAGAGGTATCCTCTATGTACGCTCTCTCTCGTGGCCGCACCGTGCTGGAAATGAGAAGCGAGAGCTCAATTCCCCCCAACAGAGGTTCGATAAAAACTGACCTCTGGCCCTTCCGCGGTGTAGCGATAGCTAAGTGACCGCCTGTTCCACTGCCGCTGGAAAGGGAAGAGGAGCGGAATAAGGAGCGAACACCCGCGTGCAGTCCGCAGGGCCGTGCCATAATACCGACATCATCGAACCTTCCATCTCAGGCAACAGCTTCTAACAGAGGTCAATAAAAAAAATGCATTCTGTGGGCTCGATTTCAACAGGCACTATTCGAAGATATCCTACAGGAAAGGAACGCCTAGTGTAGACATCCTATAGAATTTTATAATGATCCAGATATTAGCACCCGCAGAAATTCGGTTAATGGGACCATCTGAAGTGCTGGTTTTCATATTGTCAGTTGATTTTATTCTATGTGCTGCTGGTTTTGATGCTGATGAGCATGATGATAATGATGATTAAAATGATACGAATCATGCCCTGTCATTTAGTGCAATGACGCTGTCTGGCGCGGGACGTTTTTGATAAATGCTCCCCCCTTTTTCCTCCCTGCGCAGACCCCAACATCCCGGACCTACCGTCAATCAGCAACTCGTCGTACGGGCCGCCGGGGGACTGCTACGAGCCGTGCCACGTGAACGTGTCGTTCATGGACGACCGGCCGTGCAGCCCGGACGGTTACGGCGACCATTTCGCCACAGCCTTGGACTCTTCTTCGGTCTCGACCACGACGGTGGCCGCCGGCCCCACGGGGTCGGTAGCCGCCGCCGACGGTGTTGGTGGTGTTGGTGGGGCCAGTGGTGGGGGGCGGACGCAGCGACCGAGCTGTGCGCTCTCGGTGACCGCGGTGGTGACGGTGGTGACAGTGTGGTGGGCGGCGGGCCGGACCCGCGGCCGGCACAGAACACTCTGCTCATAGCACCGGCTGCCGCCTTCCTCCTCTTCCTCCTCCGTGCCAGCAGACGACGACTGCCAGAGCGGCGACGACGCCACCGCCGCCGCCGCCATCCGACCGCCGCAGCCGCCGACCCTCCTCGCGTAGGACGCCGGCCGCCGTGCCGGTGAGATGCGCGCCGCCACCAACACAGACGGAGACGTCGGCGGCTGCCACCGCTGCTACAAGGGAGGGCCCTCTCCGGAACACGAGGTGCGTCTGCGGGTGCCTGTGTCTATGGTCCTCGTGGTGTTTGTCCTTCGTCAAGCTACTGGCCGACTGAGCTTCGTGTGATGACAATACGGCCATGATAACTTACTTGAGCCAAATGATAGCCACGGTTCCGCATCGGATCGGAAAACATTTATTGGGCTCTAGAAAAGAGATCTTCGTGGCTTCAGACGGCCTCTTTCATCTTCTGATGGATTCTTCTGTCCGCAATCACAGGGTTGGTGCCCTAGTCCAAGGCTCCACTGAGTATGGCCAACCCGCGAGCTCGCTCTACTAGGCGCTTTTGGCCGTCCAAGCTTACGCTGAAAAGCATACTCTCCCACTGTTCCGCACTCGGGTTTTTAATTTTATAGATAGTTGGGGACTCACTATTTGTATAGGCCCATGATATGTGGTACAGATCTGGTTTCTCTCCGCACCATGGGCACTTAGCATCTATGGACAGCTAAAGGGGCGAGTTGAGAAATGAAGTTTTTTTAACCAATTCTCGTAGCAGGCTTCTCTTAAGACGAACCCGGTTAAACCGAATGTTCGCATATGCCGAACAATGTGCAAGTGCTTGGTTGTTTTCCCGCCGAAACCATCAAAAAAGAAAAGGAAGAGGCTTGACATGAACCGTCCGTTTAGTCAAGTCAGCGTCCTTCAGATTGAGCCGAACTTCCACAGCCTTGAATAAGCATAAGATTGCTCGTATCAGAAAGAAGCACGGAGCGACATCTTGATTTGGCCAGAGTCCTTCAATGCTCTGCTTTGGCGAAAGCGAAGGGTGTGAACGTAAATTACGCCAGTATCGGCAAGTATGTGACAGCATACAGGGCTGACATCATGGAAGCATCAACTCGGGAGGTTCACCAAGTGTCCTTGTAGTGTTTTACAGTTTTCGTCTAGTAATATTGTCGTCATTAGGTCAGTAATGAACATTTTCCAGCTTTTAATGTATCACGTACATTGGCCGAAAAAGTTATTCTGGAACCGTCGTATGCCTTACGATGACATTATGGGACACTTTTACTAGATGGCCCGACCTTCAACACCGTGTATCATGCTAAATTTTATTGCAACACCAGAGTCTAACTTGGTCTATGCCCTACAGAAGACTTGAGGAGTTTCAACGTCTCTCTCCGTAAACACAATGTAGCTGGACCGGCCTATGTAATAGCAGAAGCACGGGAGATTGATTCTGCGGCAAGGACGGATTAGGGTAGTGCGTGACCTCGCGCCGACAATTTACAACGGCGTGCCTACCCTATAGCTGAATAGAGCGAAGGCCCAATTATTCCATTCTAATGCGACAAATGCGATACGCTAGACTACAGGACCCTCACGGCGCTTAAGTTTATCACGCGCACCATAATAATTTCTGAAAGTACCCTTCGCATATTGCCGAATGTAGACTAGTGCTGCAGTTTGCATTTTGTCTGGCGAGGGCACTATAGGAGTAATATTCAACTTAACGCCTGTCACTTCTAGCTCCATTTATAGTTTTAGATTTTACGCAGGACCATGCAAGGCAGGTATTCTGGAGAATTCTTGAAAAACATATCACTCCAGAGAAGTATATCTGACTCATCAATTATATGTATAGTCGCTTAGGGTGCACTTAGGGGACGCATCTTACTACAGTTTAATTTGGTACAACTTACGCTTTTTTTTCTACATTACCTAGCAAAAAGGAATAGCTATTAGATATGAACCGTTGCGCAGATATCTATTCGGGGAAACGCTAGCATAGAGGCATCTAATGCAAATTTACGCTGCTACTAGCGCTTGAATACTACTGCTTTGTCTGCCTCAAGAGTGAGCGATCCAGTGCGAAGAGTCAAGGGGGAATATTCGCAACCTTCTTCGTTTAAATTCAGCTACCAAGTGACTTTGCCGAACCTCAGTGCAGCCTGAGGTTCGGCAAAGTATATATGAGATGTATGGAAACGCTGTTCACGTGCTTTCCCAAAAATGTGCCTCCTTAGACTCTTAGTGGAGAGTGCGAGTATAGAGCACTAACATTCCTCTACACACCGTGTTTTCCTCGGCGCCTCATTCATAACGGTGAACTACACACCAAAACACCCAAATTTGAGCTGTTCCTCCTGTTTTCTCCTTCAAGTATCGCATTTTTTAACGCGGTTCACTATTATGTAGACAGCTCGTGTCACGCCTACACGAATGCAGCTGGGAAGATCATACTACAGAGAAACTTATTATATGTTAATCCGGCTGCTGAAACCAGAAGGCGCACATTTTCGTCGGCGGAACGATAGAATTCATACACGCCGGGTTCCTGCCTCCTTACCAAGCAACAGTCCACGCCGCGCTTATTGGCGAAGCGCAGTCGACGAGCCTACGAGTGTGAGCGTAAGACGCCTGCATCTGACGCGCTTTAATTGTAACGCACGAAACAAACTGTCATAATACGACCCCGCCCTCAGCAAAACAAGTGTCTGCAAGGCGCTTTATACAAAGTAGGTGCGTTCGAATAGTAAATTTTGAGACCGAATCGAGTACGAATCGATTAGAGCCGGAAGCGAATAGAATAGGGGATCGGTTCTCGAATAGTGAGTGGCTTTTTCGTCCATAATGTAAAACAATGTTTGCATTCTAGTATGGGCAACATTAGCAAGTTTTTGTGCATAATTGCATCGCACATTATCAGGCATGCTTAATCAAAAGCACAAAGTCATGCATTATCAGAATAAAGTCTTAAAAGGTGGCGCTGTGAGCCAGCTAGAATCAGTGTATACTTTCTAGATTAAATCGGAAGTTCGCCTCGACTGCAAAGATGGCAGAGCTAAAAAAACTTCACCGACGACTACGATACTCCCTAACGCGAAATTTGAGCGCAGCCCTATACGTGTTTCATTTCGCGATATATTAGAGAGCTTTAGTTTAGGGGACGCAAGCCGCTTGCGTCTCCTAAACTAAAATTCTCTACTGGCTGGCGCGGACAATCTGTCTCCTTGCGGCACATCGCAAACGCGTGGCGAAGTGTGGCGCGACTACCTCGCTATAACCGGGAGATCGCGAGAGGCAGCGCGTGGATGACGCGTGAATGCAATGTGAATAACTTCCACATACACCCGAGACTGCAGTATACAGATGGTTTTCATTGATGTGTGTACAAGTTCGGTCTAGTAAGGTACGGAGCAGTATCAGCTAAGGATCTCGACACCTGACGTGTCGCCACCAAGATGCATACATTGCATTTTGAATAGCAATGGCCGCAAATCGGCGAGACGCAAAGGCACAGAGTGAGACAGGACGAACGTTCAGCGTTAGTTCAGCGTTGAGTCCCGTGTGCTTCTCTCCAAGCGTGTCCTAGCTTCGCGCAGTTGTAATTACATAGTGCAATTACACAAGCTAGCCAGGATTTGCTATGTATCCTTAAGCTCACGCCGTGTCTTGAAAAAAAAGATGTGACCTGTGCGCGAGTTTGTGCAGCATACATGAGGATCACAAAGCTGAATAAAATGCAGTCGTCCTGTGTTGTTTAGCTGACTTTCACTGTTTCGAAGTTTTCGGCCATGAAACCTTCACGCTTTCTTGCGAGAGAAGGAGACGATACACAACACGCGTCTTGGAACGGTGTGGCGCGCTGACAGTCAAAACGAATGTGCCGTATTCTATACACTCTCAAAGTCTGGCACATACTGTCAAATTTCTTCGTCTGTGTCACCAGATTTGGTCCACTCAAAACGCAAAACGTGGCGAAATTCAACAAGGCGACATTGTATGCGTCATTCTGAATCACCGCACTCCGGGAAGTCGTGCTCAAGATTGACCTGGAACGGCGCAACCTGGCCTCTGCTGCAATGTTGCTCTTTACTTCCTCTCTGTCTGCAAGTCACGCCTGGAATTACGTGCGCGATAACGCCGCCAAATGGGTTGATTTCGCCACGTTCAGAGCACTTGTGCAGTGGCCTATTGTCGGCGCCATGATGACAGCACATACAGTTATCGGAGCTTCCCCGTTGTACTTGGGTTCGAGGCAACATTGAGCAGAAAACCGAGGATAATGCCACGGTGAATTTGCCATAATCTTAATCCATAAGAAAGGGGACGCCAAAGAGTTGAAAAATTATAGACAGATCAGCTTACTCTCCGTTGCCTACAAACTATTTACTAAGGTAACCACAAATAGAATCAGGGACACCTTAGACTTCTGTCAACCAAAGGACCAGGCAAGATTTCGTAAAGGCTACTCAGTAATAGACCATATTCACACTGTCAATCAGGTGACAGAGAAATGTGCGGAATATAACCAACCGTTATATCTAGCTTTCATTGATTACGAGAAAGCGTTTGATTCAGTCGAAACCTCAGCAGTCATGCAGGCATTACGGAATCAGGGTGTAGACGAGCCATATGTTAAAATAGTGAAAGATATCTATAGCGGCTCCACAGCCACCGTAGTCCTCCATAAAGAAACCAATAAAATCCCAATAAAGAAGGGCGTCAGGCTGGGAGATACGATCTCTCCAATGTTATTTACAGCATGTTTGCAGGAGGTATTCAGAGACCTGGATTGGGAAGAATTGGGGATAAGTGTTAATAGAGAATACCTTAATAACTTGCGATTCGCTGATGACATCGCCTTGCTCAGTAACTCAGGGGACCAATTGCAATGCATGCTCACTGACCTGGACAGGCAAAGCAGTAGGGTGGGTCTAAAAATTAATCTGCAGAAAGCTACAGTAATGTTTAGCAGTCTCGGAAGAGAACAGCAGTTTACGATAGGTAGCGAGGTACTGGGAGTCGTAAGGGAATACATCTACTTAGGGCAGGTAGTGACTGCGGATCCGGATCATGAGACGGAAATAATCAGAAGAATAAGAATGGGCTGGGGTGCGTTTGGCAGGCATTCTCAGATCATGAACAGCAGGTTGCCGTTATCCCTCAAGAGAAAAGTGTATAATACCTGTGCCTTACCAGTACTCACCTACGGGGCAGAAACTTGGAGGCTTACGAAAAGGGTTCTACTCAAATTGAGGACGACGCAACGAGCTATGTAAAGAAGAATGATAGGTGTAACGTTAAGAAAAGAGCAGATTGGGTGAGAGAACAAACGCGAGATAATGACATCTTAGTCGAAATCAAGAAAAAGAAATGGGCATGGGCAGCACATGTAATGAGGAAGGAAGATAACCGATGGTCATTAAGGGTTACGGACTGGATTCCAAGGGAAAGGAAGCGTAGCAGAGGGCGGCAGAAAGTTAGGGTGGGCGGATGAGATTAAGAAGTTTGCAGGGACAACATGGCCACAAGTAGTACATGACCGGGGTAGTTGGAGAAGGATGGGAGAGGCCTTTGCCCTGCTGTGGGCGTAGACATGATGATGATGATGATGATGATGATGATGATGATGATGATGATCTCGAGGGCTAAGCCGTCTTGCCTTGGGGTAAACACCTTCAGCCCAGGGTAAGGCCTACTACGACTAGCAGAATTTGCGCCAGGGCTGAAGCGCTATTTGGCGTGAAATTAGCCTATCGCTAACGAAATTCTGAATACGAGCTTGTTGGTAAGATTTTCTTTGAACAAAACATACACACACAAACACAGCGCTCTATGCGTGTGTATTTGCCGCTCGCTTGCCTCGTCTTTAGCACTGTTCCCTTCAAAGCTGTTACAAATGCTTTTCTTCTTCCCCGTCTCTCGGTGCAGGGTCTTCGCGCGCAAAGCACAAGAAAGACCGGCGCAGCGCAGCCCAGCCCCAGCGCCGCCTCCGGATTCCCTCGAGGGCAGCCGCGGCAGCGGCGGTGGAAAGTGGTGGCTCGCCCACGGTGGACTACGTCCCCATTCACCGAGCAACAGCAACAACGAGTCCGCCACCACGGCACACCGCCATCCCCCCACCACGGAAGCGGTGCGCGGCAGCCTCTCCGGGTTTCCGGCACGCAATCTCAAGCGCAACACGCACAAACACACACACACACACACACTCGCGCGCGCACACTCGCACACTCACCGACACGCGTATGCGAGGGAGAAAAAGAAAAGAACTCCAGAAGCCAGACGCAATGAGAACCTCGTTCCCTCTCTGAGTGTTCTACAGCGAGACAGTGTTAGACAATCGGCCCTCTGGCGCGATGGGGACACGTGTTAGCAACTCACGCTCGTCCGAGACGAGAAGGCGAGCTCCGGTTGTCGAATCTGCTGCCTCACGACCGTGTGCCCTGATACTTTGGTGCTCTGATTGCCTCTTCCAGAGAGTTGGCGAAAAAGCCGTATTCGCGTGATAACGAAACTTCACTTTGTAATTCTCTTCTTTTCCCAACTTCAACCGGAGCTATCTCGGCTGCAGATGGGCAAATGTGGGGTAATCCGGCCCGATAGCGGAATCTCCCTGGCCGTCTAATAAATGCAAACGCAGTCAAATGTTCAGTGCACCCCTACAGACTACTCGTAAGTGGCTATGCATTAGTTGCCACGAACTTTCGCTGCTCCGAGGCATACCAGACATTCAGTGATAACTGTCGTTCTTGTTGCAATTCGTGTCCCTAAAGCTAGAGAAACGCATATGACATCCGTTCGGATCGCTTGTTTCTACATCTAAATAAAGCAGTTGACAAGTATACAAGCGTGCCAAAACTTGCTTGCGGCTATCGCTGAAGAATTCACCTGTTGTTGTTGCACCAGGCAATGGTATCGCAAAGCGAACTCCAAAGTGAGCAACGAAAGAAGAGTCGTTGAAAGTAATTGGCAAGTACTACCCTATATTTCTAAGCAAAATTTCGCGAGGCAAGCGAAATGTTTCCGCCTGATAGGTTACTCAAGTTAAGCTTGCTGTCCCATCTGAGTATTACAAGTGCCCAAAAGAGCTTCGTGCTTTCAAGCGGTATCATGCGGATGAAAATAAGAGAAATGAAGAAAAAGAAAAGAATGCACCCAAGCGGGTCCACCTATAGATACTGTTGACTCCTCGACAGGGTTCTCTGGCGTCTGGCGCTAAGGCGCAGCATAGAAATAAAACAGGATATATTTACGGCAAGAGGCCGGATAATCCAGCCTTTCGAGGGCACAACACTCCCACACACAGACAAACGGAGGCATTTAACACCACACACACAAAACCAAGAACACGTCGATGTAACAGCACACACCAAGCAGGGAAGAGAAAGAAAAAAAAGCTACTAAAACAAAAATGAGAAGAAGAAGAAGTTGAAGAAGAAGAAGAAGAAGGCTTCTGCTACAACGACGGAGGATACCACCCCCTTCGTGGAACATTTCGTTTCTTCGACTAGTTCTTCGTCGTCTAGGTATCGAGGTGGGCCAATCCCAGTGCTTCCTTCGCGACGACGCCAACAACATAAAAGCGCGCCGCACAACCACACCGCCGTGAAAAAAAAAAGAAAATGGGAGAAAGAGAGAGAGAGGGAGAGAAAGAAAATGTTGTGCCGGAGACCCGCGGGGAGAAGTAGCAGTGCCGACGCTGCCGCCGCATCAAAACAGAAGACGACGAAGACAACCCGTGTGCCTCCACTCAGCCACCGTACGACGACAACAAAGAGAGAGCAACATCGCCAAAAAAAAGGACACACAGTGCGGCAAGGAGACGCTGATCGTAGTGTACAGAGACAGAGAGCCCGCCACTACTACACAGCCGAAAGAGGAAGAAGAAAAAAAAAAGAAACACTTTGCACGAGCGCGAGATGGCAGCGCCGCCTCCGCTTAAGGGCTCAAGACTCTTGTGTTTCCCATCCCCCCACCGACCTCCTGGTTATCGGGAGAGTGAGAGAGACAGCTTATACGATATATATATATATATGTACATGTATATGGTGTATATGTATACATACGTGTGTGCAAAGACGGGAGCAGGCTATAGCAGCAGAAAACACCGACGAATTCCAAAGCTAGGTCAACTCTTGCCATTGTTGCTTCGTTTTTCCTTTTTTCGTTTTCGCATTGCGCTGCACAGCCGACACACACATACGTGACGGCGCAGTTGGGCACACATACGCACGCGCGCACACACAAAGCGAAGCCTCGGCCAGCTGCTAGCGCGACGCCGCCTTGTGGCACACTCCCTCACTCCTAGCTGATTCTCTGCTCTACGCACACAACGGTACTTGTGCGGCCACGCATGGCCGCAAGGTACGTTTTCTTTGTCCCTAAAGTGATCACAATGTCCATTCGCAGCGTAAGGTACGCGACGAGTGTAGGTCGTCAAAGGATATATAGCCGTGCCATCGTAACCTAGATTCGAATTCAAAAGGCCGTTCGTGTGCAAAATCGCTGTGTAAAAGCTGATTGAAGCCAATCTTGATAGCGGGAAAGACAAGTACGAACGCGCTCGGCCATTGCCAAGCAGTTATGAACAGGACGGTGAAGCTGTAAACACTGGCCGTCTCCCAACAGGTGTCCTGGTAAGGACTATTTGAACTTCGGGTACTCTGGCACCGAGGCGTCTCACCTAACCAAACCGCTGCAGAAGAAGGTGCAGTCAAACTTCCGCATAGTAGCATTGCGTACAGTGAATATCCGTTTATAGTGCAGTAAATGTAACCCTTGGTTCTCATAGTGTTTCTACGCTATATATGATGAGAGAAATGGATGCAGTGAGGTTCCGATTCCAGCGAGCCAGTAACAACCAACACTAGCGACCTTAACAGCGTTATAACACGTTAGAAACGCAATCAATGTTTTTGGCCATTGTGTTACTATCCGAGCCAACCGAACCTAAAGACCATTATTGGTTAGGAGTGCGGTGCGCGGAAAAGACACTTCAGTCTGATATTGGTCTACATTTATAGTTTGCGCGCTTACTCGTATTTTCAACGCTTCGAAGCGGGGCTGTTGAGTGAGATACTCCGGCTTAACTCCGCTTGTTAAGAAACAATGCGGCACATATTTATGTTATTCATTACTGGTTTACGATGTCGATGTTTTGCCCCACTTCGAATTTCAATATAGCTCGTACGCGCAGAGCCGAGTGAGCAAGATTTCCCGTATGCCTTCATGCGAACGGCGCAGCCAACCCCCAGGAACACGTGCATGGCACGCCTGTTTTACGACATAGAAAACGTACAGGCCATTCTCGCTACGGCACTACGTCCGGATTTAGATTGATAGCTGCCCACGGTCAGCTTTCAGTATCACGTTAATTATTGCCAAACGCGCAATGGACTGGACAGTGACGCAACGTGGAGAAGCAAACTTTACAAAGACGGAAAGGGCTGGAACGTAAACCTGCGGCGCTCAAGCGTCTGGATCTCAGCTTGAAGCGCTAACCCCCGAGGATTACATTACGCGAAATGCTAGGCTTTAGGAGCGCTCACTTTGATGCTTTGACAGAGACCATTGGAAAGGGTCTGCTTGCGCTATGCGTTTCTGGGTGATGCATAAGCAAGGCTGACTTCCGTAACAGGAATAGCTGAATCCTGCCAAAACCACGATTTGATTATGAGGCAAAATTAATTTTGACCACCAGAGGATATTTAACGTGACCCAATGCACAGAACAAGGGCGTTTTTGAACTTTGCCCCCACCGAAATGCGGCCGAGATTTGACCCCGCGACACCGTGCTTAACAGCGCAGCACCATAGCCGCTAAGCCACCGTGGCGGGTACAGCAATGACTGGCAAGGAGACGGTTTCGCTTCTTCAAGACGCACGGCCGACAAATCTACCTCAAGCCTCGTATCATGACGCAGATAAATGAAAGCACGGTGTAACGACACGCTAGCACATGAATTCGGCAGCCTCGAATGAAGTAAGCAAAAAAAATAAAGAAATGGTGGACAACTTGGAAAGGTGCGTTAGTAAAACGAGTCCGCGCAGAGCAGCGTAAGAGTCGCGCAACTTCAGCAAAATTAACATAACGGCGTACTAAACATCTCCAGCGCGGTCTGCGAATTCGGTACCAATATTTCCTACAATGTACGAGAGTCAGGCATGAAGTGGTATCGTCATGCAACGCAGCCATGAATAGAAGAGCAGGGGGAATAATAAACCGGACAAGGTTTTAGAGATTCATGTTTTAATCGTAGCGCGAGAACTTACACAGGACAAAAAAAAATAACAGAACGACCGGACAGCACTTTGTTCATTCAGTGTCTTTCTTTCGTCCTGTGCAGATAGATCTTCGCGCCATCCTTCAAACACGAATGCAAGGTGATGCCCTTGCAGGAACCAAAACGCGACAGACAGACAGACAGACAGACAGACAGTGGCGCGTCTCTTAGCAGCCGCAGGTGCGAGACACGGGAGCGAGAGGAGACCCCTCCCCTCCTCGCTACACACACACACACGGAGACAAATAAACCGCCAAGATTTAGAGCACTGCGCGCAACCAGGCGGGGGCTGCCAGAGGGGCAAGCGTTTTCTCGGACGTGTCACAATAACTGTCACTGCACCGCGGCGCAAACGAAAGAAAGTGACCATGCATGGAAGCGGTAACGGGTGGGCGAGTGCGGGCCGAAAACGAAGCTTCTTCCGACGAACGGACTTCTCGCCCATTGCCGGTCCCGTTTTTTTTTTTTTCTTCCCCTTCTGCCGCGCGACTGCGTCGGCTCCGACTGACTGACCGCGCTGCTGGCCGCTCCACGAGCGCTGGGGGTGCCGGCCATTTGTCACTGTCCGTCGCTATTGGTCACCGTGGCGTTAACGTCAGCGCGCTCGCCGTGGTGGCCCCGGCCAAAGGCAGCGCCTCCCTGCTCCCACAAACCTCTTTTCCCCGAGGCGGCAAAGGCGCCTGTCTGCTCTACAGAGAACGGAGGGAACTAGCTTGCTAGGCCTCAGCGTTGCGTTGCCACTGGAAAAAAAAAGAAGAGCCGGCGGACGCTAAGGGGAGGAAGCGGGTGGTGGGGGGGAGGTGGGCAATGCCGGCTGAGCGAGACGAAATCAAGGGAAGGAGGGGGGGGGGGGGGAGGGTTGCGATTGTGCGGCGCCGCATAGGCCCGAGACGGCGCGCACAAAGGGAGGCAGGCGAATTGGAGCAGAAAGAAAAAAAAGAACGGGAAAATGAGGAACAATAAAATCGAGAGAGGGAATGACTCGATCGCATAGTAGGCGAACGGCCACGTGCTTACTCGTGGAGCGGGTAAAGCAAAAAAAAAAGAAGTGGGGAGAAGTAGGGAGATAAGGGGGAGAGCGAAGGAGGTAAAGGAAGGCAAGTGGATGCCTCTATTATCAGGCAAATCCCGCTCCACGACAGTAAACCCAGTTCGGCGCGCAGGAAGCGACTGCGACCCCCCCTTCCTATAAACGGGGCCGCCCGACGTTTGGGCTGCGAAGCGCCTTCACAAAAGCGAGCGCAGAGGGAACGATTGTGCGAGCGCGCCTCCCCGGCAGCGCCGAGCAGCAGCAGCAGCAGCGGCAGTCCGCATCGCGCTCGAGACTTGCTCGGTATGGGCCCGAAGAGCGCCACTGCGAAGGAAAGCAAAGGAACGAAGCTCGCGCAGTTGCCGCACCGCGCGCGTTTTGCGCTGTATGCGCCGGAGTTCGGGTGGTCGAAGGGAGTCCTTTCTACGTTGTTGTGAACGAGCTGTGCCCACCGGCTTCCCTTCCAGCCACGATTGAGCATTTATCTCCTTTTGACGCCGGTGACTTGCGGTCGCTTTCCAGTGCAGCTTGCTGTGGCCTCGAGCCTAAAAAAGAACCGCAAAATTGTATCGTTTTACGGCGTATCTGTCAAATCGTCTTGGCGAAATTAGCGATTATAGCCTTAGTTCTCGTTACTGGTTTATCAATTCGTTTATCGTTTTATTCTGTCCAGAATTACGTACCTCCGTGTGTATCCCTCCTTCCCTCCCCCCCCCCCTTCATTCGCTCTCGTAAAGAAACGACAGTGAAATATGTGGCACACACTCATTTAGAATATCCGACTGCTGAGGAAGAGCCGTAAAGGTCAATCAAGAGAAAGAGTAGTGTGTTAAAAGAAAAGGTTCTTTTCTTTACTGCACTTTTTTTTTGTTTTAATCGGCAGGATCACATTCTAGACGCCGGGTGCCTATACACAAGAACACGCACAGAGAAAAAAAAGAGAGAGAGAGGGAGAAAAAGCGCCTTATTTGCAGCGTAGTGGCACGTAACTAATATACTACAGTACGTGTGGGCAAAGACAAGAGTTTGAACAGTTGGACTGAAAGAAGATAAAAACTAAAGAGGAAGGAGAAAAGGCTAGGAAATCGCTGTTTGTCTGTCTAAATGTGTCCTTCGTTTCTTTTTTGCAGTTCACCTGTTCAAATTCGTCTTAGCTATGAACCAACTAGCTCAGTTGAATATTCTGACATGTGGGCACGTTCCCAGTCAGGCACAGTAAATTTAGACATCCAGAAAGAGAGCCTTGATACGCGAGCTTATGCAAGGCGCAATTAATGCCAGTTAGGGTTTCATCATCGGACTATAGTGCCTTCGCCAGCCGCTGCAAGAATTTCTACGTGGACCTTCGCGACCATGCCTGTATTGATGTCATCGTAAACCTTAACCCCGGTCACCTTTGCTGGCGCAATTCCTGTCAGACCTTTCGAGGAATGAATTAGTACTAACATAACGTTTCCTACATTTCCCTCTTTTCGTTCTTTGTTTTGCGTTATGCAGACTCGTGCTTTTGACAACGCGGGAAAAAAATGTTACCAAGCGTCAAAGCATTCTAAATAATTTGCTATAATACTTGTTTCTGTGAAACAAGTATTTTGGTTTCAGTTTAGTTATCCAGGAGAGGAATGTGTCACGAAGTCATGATGCAAAATGGGGTGTCTAAAACGTGGCGACCAAGACGTATTTCGAGCTCCGCAATCTCTTCCGGCGCATGTGGTGTGCAAAAAGCACATCCTTCGAGATTCGTTGCTGTCACTCAGAGCCAACCGCACAGCTGGCGCGTGGATTTGGGCTCCACATAAATATATATATATATATATATATATATATATATATATATATATATATATATATATATATATATATATATATATATATATATATATATATATATATATATATATTGCTGTCACGCGTGAGCGCGCAGCACTCTCGCTTATTTATTTATTTATTTATTTATTTATTTATTTATTTATTTATTTATTTATGAGCAAGCTCATCGTACTTAGCCCTAAAATTGAACGGTATCAGTAAATTTCTGTCTTTGTCATGACGAAACGATATAAAGTCGATTACGCCAGGTCCAGCCATTTCGAGATTATTAAAATAAAATTTATTGTGTTTCCCAACCCTCAAACAATTGCTCAGTCGAGAGAGAAGTGGTGTGGTAGATCCTCAGCAATTTCTGAAATATGCGTCAGTCATCCTTTAAGGTTTGCGTTGTACGTGCGTCCTGTCTTTGCCATGCGCATGCGTAGTAGTTGTGCAACCGTGATTCTCGAACGCCGTGGAGATGAAGCCTTTGTGAGCATTTGGGCTCAAATGTACCGGGGCACGCGCGCATATTATTTTGCGTGTGTGTCCCATGGTCATTGTTCGCATAAGGCATACCACGAACGCCGAGGTGTCAAGCGAGAACGACCAATGATTGCCCGAAAGGGTATATATATATATATATATATATGCACTGTTCGCTACAAACCGCTTCGCCACATACTACTATTTCTAGACCACGCGTACATTTTAATTTTGCGATGAAACGCGTCATTAATAGACGAGATGGCAAAAATTTTAGGGCAATAATGAGAATCACTTAGCTCTCTCGCTTTCTCTGCTCAAAGAAGCAGGGGCTGATAAAAATAAAACTAAGTGCTTGTTCCCGTTCTAAATTGAGGAGGAGGAGAGGAGAAATAGACGGAAAGAGAGGGCGGCTAGACGCTCTGTCTTAACGCAAGCAGCTTAAAATTAGCGTACTCCCTTCTTAATCAGAGAACCCCTGATTCAGCCAGTCGCTCTCGACAGATGAACAAATAACGCCCGACTATTCGTAAATGCAAACTCTCGTGTCCAACTGCGAGGAATTAAAGAAGTGTCGTACAAAAGCGTGAATGATCTCTGAGGAAGCGAGACGCGTCGAATCTAGTGTGGTTGACACGTCCTGAGGATTGGAGGATGGTGAGAGGGCTTAAGTTTAGCGTGCGTCGATTGCACCATCAAGAATAACACGCTGCATTCCATTCGAACCCGGCGTCCTTCCCTAGAGCACTCGCGTGTCGCAAGACAAAAATGCTTGTCACTCTATCATCCAGTACTGCCGAAATTGTGGCATTAACCAGCCAGCGAACCGTCGGGCACTCGTCAAGCGGAAAAGAACAATTAAGGCTAGCGTTCATTATTGTTATTATCAGATGTAGTATTATTATGGTCATGATTTTGAGGTCACAGCAAACTTGGGCATAGCCTTCGCATACATTTCCCCTACACAGCTCGTCCCCGCTAAAGGCTGAAGCCAAAACAAACGCGAAATCAAGTCGGGAAGAAGAAAGATGCGGTCGCTGTGGGTACTCCGGTCACAGACGCCTTTGAGAAAAAAAAAGTATATCTAATAAAGGGAGAGGACGTCGAGTTATCATCACAACGCGAGTGAGTGTGCCGCGCGCGGCGTCGACACATTGTGAAATGAAATTTGCCAGGGCGTGTCCACGGTCTCGCTTGAAACCCCCCGGCTACGTCGAAAATGACGAGCAAGAGAAAAAAAAGAAAAGAAAATAAACAAATATAGTGAAAATATTAATAATAAAGAAGTGTGATCGCTCGTCGTCACGCATGCGACTGCTCTAAGCGCGTCAACGTCGCGTCGTCATCGGCGACGTCCCCCAAAGCAGCAGCGACAGCGAGGGACGCAAGTGCCACCGCTGGCGACGTCCGGAAACAAGACACGACAGTGGAGAGAGACAACGCAGCTACACCGTCAAGACCCGAGGCTGTGTGTGGGTGGCGCGCGTTTGTGCGCGTGCGTGTGTGTGCGCGAGTGCGCATGTTTGTGCGCCACGACGAGAACAAACACACAGACACATAACAAGAATGGACAACCGGGCCGGTGGACGGATTAACGCCATTTTCGCGTACCGGTGTTCATTGTAGTGATGTTTACGACGATACGGTTCTTTTTCCTTCTTCTTCTTTCTTTTCTCTTTCCTTTCTGTTCTCTCTCTATTTCCTGGAGTAGATGAAGAGGACGACCCACGGCTTATCGCTTTTCGTGTTGTCGTGTGTGCGCGTGCGCGCTCGACTGTCTTCTCTCACCGCTTCTACCTGCTTTTTTTTTTTTCCTGGGTGGAAAAAAAAAGCGGGAAAAAAAATCCAGTGACACAGCTACAGAGCGAGAGAGGAGAGGAGGACACAAAAATTTTCATCATCTGCTTGTGAGATTTGTTAGCCATACGTCCATTTATGAGTACCTGATTTCCCTGTGGTGGTGGTGGTGGTGATGCATGGTGGTGGTGGTGGTGGTGGTGGTGGTAGTGGTGTGTGTGGCAAACAAATTTTCGCCGTGTCCGCGTGTGCGTGTGTGTTCGCGGCCCCCGCGTGTGGGAACGAAACCACACACACACAAAAAAAATGAAGGCAACGTGTACTACAGTACTACTTGCCTTCGCCCTCTACCTTCTCGGTGGTCGTCTCCCTCTCCATCTCTCTCTGTGCTCCAAGTGGGAGGGAGCGGCACGGGGGAGTGAAGCGAGGTTTCAGATGATGATGTCGAAACACAATCCCGCTCACTTGCGAGGAGTGACTTTTCAGTCGTAGGGTCTGGCGCGAAAGAAGAAAAAGAAAGAATGATGTGAACACACACGCACACACTCGTACACATAAACAAATGCAGGTGACATGGACTGGTAATAACTCTATACCGCAAGAAAAAAAAAGAAAAAAAAAACAGGAAACCAAGTGGGCACACGCAGCCTGTTTTCCATGTTTTTAGGTTTTCGAAGAAAGAGTTCTTGTATAGTATACTATGTATAGTTTTTGCTGTTTCCGTTTGTTCATTGAAGTATTGTTGTTTCTTCGAGGGTGCGTTATTATCTGTATAGAGGCGTAATGAGCGTGCTTCGGCGCGCTTCGTTTGGCAGCAGCGCCTGCCGCCGTGCTCTCGACGCTGCGGACGCGTTTGCGCGGTCACGCCCGGTTTGCGTAGGGAGCGCTGCGTTCGGAACCCCGGCCCGACCAGAGCTTCCACAAGCATCCTCTAGCTCGTTTCGTTGCAGCCTTCTTCGAGCGAGTGAAATGAAAGAAACCTTTGCTTTATGGGCTGACATGTCCGTTTTAAAAAGCAGATTTTAAAATTAAAAGAAAGCGCCTCCTGGCGTTACCTGTACGCAGGCCACCAATTCAAAGTCAGCAACCCCTGGGCTGTGTCGTACCGGTTTATACCAGATTACCAGAGAGTTAGCGACTTCGTTGCAGTACTGCAGCGCACGTCGAGTTTCAGTACACGCGTTCTCTACCTCATGACGCCACGCATGAACATGAAGATGCCGCTAATTTGCATGCCTATGCGTCACGCATCCTTGTGAAAACAAGGTGGCACCAATGCTTTACCTTTAATTCAAAACAGCGTGCCGGCTAGGGCTAACGCAGCCTTCTTCTTTGTGAGGAACGCTAGTAGTAGCGCGAACTAGGACAACGGCGTAGTAGACAGAACTGACACCTCTGAATGAACTAAGCCAGCAACAAGCCTCTCTTTTATTTAAATCTGTGCCTCATTTTGTGCGGTTTTTCGCTACGCGTGCCTCGTTAAAGTCGTGAATTCCAAGAGAGGCGTATACACAAAACCAAGAAGGATGCAAAAAGCAGCCTGCGCAGGAGACGTACGTTTAAGTACGACTGTAGACGATACATGGAAGAAACTGCATGTGTGATGACAGCGTTCTTATTGGGCACAGTACCGAAACGGCCGATCCGACATAAGCGCTTCGCCGACTGGGCTCGCGACCGCGCAGCGCTCTCTGGCGGATGGAACGAGAGCACGCATATAGTTATATTCACCGCTATAGAGTGTTGAATCAAACTGTGAGGCTGCGTTCAATCCCTCAGACTTCGGCAAGGGCACAATGCACGAGCGAACGAACTACGGCAGAACGACAAGCGACAACGTGACCTAAAAGCCCACAGGTGGCCTGCACTGGTTCCACTATGGTCGCCATGTTGGAAAACCATTGCCAGAATGAAAACCTGTGCATGCCTACGTTTCTTTTTTTTTTCTTTTTTTCGTCCACTTATCTCCACCGGCGTTGTGGAACCTACGAGTAGCACTGCAACATGGCGTGACGTCAGAGGCGTGACGTCACGGGCAACCCACTGACGCCATCGCGGCCGCATGTTGGAGTACGAGTGGCACAATAGCAAGTTGCATTTTCTAAACCTGAGCCCGTATTCATAAAGCGGTTAGTTCGCCACAGCCGGGTTTCTTTTCCCTTGTTTTTTTTTCCTTTTTTTTTAAAGGAACTGGCGTTGCTCAACCTTGATAACGGAATCCATGTTATCGAAGACCGCCGGCCTCTGGCGAACAATCGAAAAGCTTTTCCAAGAGGGTCTCCGATTCTCTCCTTTCCAGCATCACTGCAAGGAGTGCGAGGGGGATTCCAGCACGGCGTCGGTGGCTCAGAGTGCAAGCTATCTATAGGTGCAAGCGTGTGGCTGCTTTCTTTGTGTCGGTATGCCGGGACTCTGTTCTGTTCTCGTTCTCGACCTCCGGGTAAACCGTGTCGATCACGACTGCAGCCACACAGCTATCGTTCAGCCGCATCTCGTGTATAACGCGCCCGCCGTCACTCTTAGTGACGTGGGGCGGACGCGCGGTCACGTGCTTCTGCCGCTGGCGTCTGGGCGATTGAGCGCAGTCCTGCGTTCCCTCTTTTTTCCTTTTGTTAATTGAATGTTAAGCGAGAAAGAGAGAGAGAACGCTGTGTGCACGGTGCGTTTTTTCAGAGTTACCTATTGACAGAGCTCTATAGAACCAATGTTTACAAATAGAATGGCAACTATATCGAACGAGTTTGCAACAAAACAAAATGAAGGCGAGAGAGAGAGAGAGAGAAGTTTGAAAGAAGCAAAAAAAAAAGGTCCCAGCTGCACGAGCACAGACGCAGCAGAGTACACCGCCTACGCATCGCCGCTGGTGATAAGCCGCACAGCTGTAGAGCTATAGCGCAATTTACATACACCCCTTATCCGCCTCCTAAGCGAGTGAAATGAAATCCCAGTGGAGAAAGATACCGTGTATCTTACGTTTCGGAATTTCGGAATGTTTCTGGCCCATTTATACCAGTGCATTGCTTAGCTTTAACAGGTAGCTTTTTGTTCAAACTGGGTTCTCTTTGTGGCACACATGAAATGCGCACTCCTCAACTTAGCAGCCGTGCTCTATTTTTTATTATTATTTCTAAGGGGGGCGTGCATCGTCCAATCTGCGGGCTATAGGCTAAAAAAGTTCTGCTCTGCAAAGCAGCATCTACGGCGCTTGCAAATGTACAGACCACCCTAACCACGTGAGTGATGTCACTAAAGCCGTACAGATTAAGCCAACTCGTCAGCCCGAACGCGCGTGCAAACGGCCCATTTTTACTCGTCGCGTGCTTCGGCTGCGTACGCTGTTTTAACAAATCAAAGCAACGAAATGTTAATACGAGCTGGGCTACCGAGCCAGCTGCAGTGATGTACAAAATTCACGGATCCCCCAATACGTTGAGTGCTTTGTTCCGAGGCTGCTCTCGTATCCAGCGGCCCAATCGCGCGCGTATAGTCACATTGTCATATTGATAGGGCACTGCGCATGCGCTGAACGTTAAAAGCAGAACACGCGCACTGGCTACGTCTGCTCACTGCCCGTCTGTAAGGCCGAGCATTTTGTGAGCCCGGCTAAGTTGTCCGTAGGTTGCGCTTGGCCTCTCTAGTTGAGCACATGTTATGCTGTGCTCTACTGCGAAACCGGCGCTTTCACAGGGGCTACGACGACTGCACTAAGCTTAATTCGGAGCTCAGCGGCGCCTCGAACGGTGTGAACTGGCTGCGTATGAACTCGTGCATCTTTGATCCATCCTAGGTCTTCAGCAATCATATGCAAGCGTTCATGAGAAAAAAAAATGAGGTGGAGAGAAGATGAGGAACAAGCTTGTTATGTATAATGTTCCGGGAAATGGAAGTAATAAACCGAGAGACAATGCTATAGGTGAGGACTCCTGTGTGCATTACACGCCTGCCACTCGGCAAATGCGCGCGGACTGCGTCTTCCGCGACGATGGCGTTCGTTGCAGGAAAAGCGTTTCGAAGATCCGAGCGAACCCTATCTGGATTGCCAACTGGCGACAGCGATTAGTACGTCCCGCGCACAACTGCACACAGAGCTCACCGACCAAAAGGTAATGGTTTTTCGCGCTCATGTGTCAGAAGGTCGACACGACGCCACCAAACTTGGTCTGCTTTATTGCAATAGCGGTGTACGAGAGAGTCGCTGGCCTTTGTATTTGATGTCGAGGTAAAGGTGCCTACGAGCGGGTCTCGGAAGCAGTGTCGTCAAAGACTGCGGGTATGGCCGATCCTGATACTAACTAGTGCATGACATATGTGTCCTCGTTAAGGTGCAAAGTCACAGATACACCAAATAACTGTGGCGTTTAATCACGCGCCTTGCGCGTCGAACTGCAGTTATACTACAGTCGTTGTGCTGTTGCATTGCTGATGGACTAGTGAAACTAGTACGCAATAGGTCGTGTCAAAAACGTGGCCCCCCATGACATGTTTCCGGCTCCGCAATAGCTGGTGTCCAAATCCACGCCGCAGCGACAGTGTTATAAAATGGATAACATGCATACCTCGTAATATGAATGAATATATATAAATATATGTCTTGATTATATATCTCGAAAGCGGCGGAAGTGATTGCGAGAGCCGGAAACACGTCATAGACATCAGGTTTCGGACACCACATTTCGCTTCCGAAGCACGAAGTTAGCAAACTCCTAGCCTTTGATATCTGTTTCTGTTACTCAGAAGTACCTGTCTCTGGGGCGTAGATTCGGAACAAGGAGGTTAAAGAAAAACTGCTGGAGTGGAAGTCACCTCAGCGTATGCGTTCGGGTGAAGCCGGCGGCAGTCATAATGCGCGGGGCAAGAAGCGGCCTGCCAAGAGCTTCGCGGCGCTGTTCGCCGACTTTTTAAAAATTTGCTGAACAGATTTTCATGTTCTAATGCAACACTGTGGGCTATCAGGTGAGCCATGTTGGAGTTCTCCGGATTGCAGATATCCGAGTACTGGGGCATTTTTTACATTCTATCGGCATTACTATGCAGCTGCCGCAAAGTAGAAAAAAAATTCGCAGCAATAATTAACGTTTTTTTCACCTTCTTTAACGAAGTGTAGAAATTGATCAATCATGATAGCTGTCAGAACAAAAAGCAATCAAAAACTGAAATATCATGAGAAATAGCAGCACATGCAAGAAACATAAGTATTTATTATATATCTTCATTGCCCTCAGGTGTTGGCGCTGCTTTAGCATTCTCATTGCATGCAGGTTCTTGAAGCTTTGGAGACGGCCGTTTCCATTAAGCTTAAATTTATAAACTCTTCCTTTATTCTGGAGCAAGGCAATGCTGATCTGCTACTTTATTTAAATGAAAAGGATAACGCTAACATGTCAACTGCGTGTACGTCAACTTTCCTAAAAACAACCGAGCGCGCTAGCACATTTTGGGATCCGCACAGCACTGCGCACGGCAAGATTCGACGGCCCGAAACACACAAGCTGCGGCGATTGGCGTTCTTTTTCACCCACACAGCTCCGTGTGCGCCGTGTTCTCGCCGCTTAGTTCGCGTTGAAGCGACAGGCAGCACGAAGGTCAATTGACTCGCCGCTGTGGGCCCTATCTTAAAAGCGACCCTCTTACGTGGCGGACGGACGGACGTCAATGTTACGAAACTTGATCCGACCAGTATAAAGGACAGCGCTGCGGCGACACTAACTGCTGCGGACGGCGGCGCAAGGTGAATTGATGACGCAATCAAATTACTGCAGGTGGTGGCGCCAGGTGCGCCGATGACGTCCCGATCATTATAAGCCTATATCGCTCTTTCGCGCCTTATCGATCCGCGTCAAACCATTATCAAACGACCCGCCGTGGTTGCTTAGTGGCTATGGTGTTGGGCTACTAAGCACGAGGTCGCGGGATCGAATCCCGGCCACGGCGGCCGCATTTCGATGGGGGCGAAATACAGAAACACCCGTGTACTTAGATTTAGGTGCACGTTAAAGAACCTAGGTGGTCGAAATTTCCGGAGTCCCCCACTACGGCGTGCCTCATAATCAGAAAGTGGTTTTGGCACGTAAAACCCCATAATTTAATTTTTTTAATTATCAAACGTGATCAGCCGTACTCCCGCGGCGGCTGCGTAAAGCGCGGCCATGCGGGCTCTATCTTGAGAGCGATCTGCGATGGGGACAGAGTGCGCTGAGTGCTGATAGGCTCGCTTGCGCTGTATTCCCGCCGCTTAGTTTGCCTTGAAGCGAGATACAGCACGAAGGTCAATTGGCTCGCTGCTGCGGGCCCGATTTTGAAAGCTATTCTCTTACGTGACGGACGGACGTGTTTCCTCGTTGGGTAGGCATAGAAATGCTTACGCATAAAAAAATGTAGGTATCGGAGGATGCTACTGAAGGCAAAAGCCACAAAACAAGCGGGATATTGAGTGCACGAGAATACGATCGGCGACAGTGAACTGGTTACTGTGAGACGAAGTTAACAGTTCTAGGCTGCTCTACCAGAGGGCCATGTTGGCAGCACCTGTGCGCCGACCACCCACTTTTGTGTTTGTAATGAATGTTATTTACCTATAAGCTGATCAACCTACCGCGCAACCTCTGCAAAGAAACTAAGATTTCCTTCTTTTCCCATCAAACATGTCGCGCTCATATAGCAACGGTCATGGTACTCTTACCTGCCAGTTCCCACGAGAGTCCAAGGTGATGAACAGCACTGTGTCCCTCATCCAAAACGATGGCGTTTCTTCGGCTTTCGTAATACCGTGCATAGCTACGCATTGCAATATCACAAAAGTAAACACTCCAATTATGCTTAAAGGCTGGTTTCTTGAAAGAACAACAACAAAAAAACAATTTAATTTGAAATTCGCAATGCATCGTCACAGGTGGCTGTCAGACAGCGCTTTGTACGTCGTCTCTGCTTTCGTCCTGTCCTTCGCGCTTTTCTATCCCCTTCGTCACGTGGGCTGTCATTATTTTTTCTGCCTTCACTTCTTCATCTTATTTATTTATTTATTTATTTATTTATTTATTTATTTATTTATTTATTTATTTATGTTGTGCAAAGTACGGGTAATAGAGTGTAACGGCAAGCGAGTTTTCCCACAAAACCAGCACGTAATGCGAAAGAGCTCGCTTGTGAGTTACATAGTATTGGCGGTGACAATACAGTCAAACCTCGATATAACGAACACGCATATAACGAATTATTGAATATATCGAACTCTTCCGAAATATTTTTGTCAAACACATGTATTTTTAACTTCCTATAGCGAACGCGGTTTGGCATAAAACGGATATAACGAACTTCGCGACGCCAAGCGCTACCTCACTTTATTAGCAGGCGGCAGGCTTCGTTGCACTACAAGTGTGTTGTGCAGCGCAGCAAACGTTCAGGACGTGCAGGTTTTGTTCCACCAGAGGCCCATGCATCAAGTGACGATGGTGACGATCCGGACGAAGCAGAAACAGAGCTCCGCGAGCTCGATGAGGCTTGGAACGATTTTTCGCGTTTTGTTGTTGACATGTCCGCAACAATGACTGTAGAAGACTTCGTAGGTGGCGACGACATCTCAGCGACCACGGCTGTACTGACGGACGCCGAAATCGCTGCGGAAGTCTCTGAACATCCCGCAGACGAAGCTCAGGCTGACCCTGTAGACGATGGGTACATTCCGACTTCACAAGAAGCACTTGCTGCGTTGGATTTACTGCGCCGCCACTGCAGTGCTATTGAGGGCAGTGGGTTTGCCCTTGTTGAGTGTTTGCAAACTGTGGAACAAGGCGTGATACGGAATGCGATCAATACCAAGAAGCAGGCCGCGATAACGCAGTTCTTTGTGCGTAAATAAATGAACGTGACCCAAGTAAGCATCGTTCGAGTTGCTGTGCCTTCTCTGATTGAATTTTGGTCCTCTTGCATGTATTTTTTACGAAATTTTATATTACGAATTGTGGATATAGCGAACTAATTTCCGACTTTTTAACTGTTCGTTATAACGAGGTTTCACTGTATTTCTTTTTCACCCCATTTCCTTTTGGTGTCTCATTAGAAGGTGGAACATAATCGCTGGAATATCGACGACCAGGACGGGCGATGGTGGTACTGATGCTTCGGTGATTGTGGCCAGAGAAAGCAAGCGCCTTGAAGCAGCAGTACATGGCAAAACGCTTCACTCTGAAGTATAGCAATATTGTGAATATAAGTATTTGGCAGGAACATATGTATCATATTTGGTATTAGAGGTGTGGCCTAAGGTGATAAGTCCGTTCGTTCAATCACCAGCTGTAGCGGCAATTGAAACAAGTAATTGAGTAAAACAGTTCGCGTACCGAGCCAATACCATTCCGGAGCATTACACTGCGGCGTTAAGACTGCCTATTTAAAGCAGTAAACCCCATCAATCAATTATGTCGCTCAAAGAAGGATGAAGTTACTAGACGTTTTCGGCTCGCATACCTTCAGGATGGCGCTAATATCCTTTACGCAAAGGGGAAAACACTTTCCTGGCCAGCGGAATGTCCCGCGTAAATAATTACTCCCTCATCAGCGAAGCGAAAACACATTCCTCATCTGAGAGCTTAATATGAACTACCAAGAGGACTACCACCACAATTTTCGACGTGGCGCAAGACAAACGTTGGTGTTCGCCGACCGAATTGTCACCCGAAATGTTGGTCAGTTCTGCCACTTGAATGTCAAGACGTGCGGCTGTCAATCAGAGCTCCAGCTAAAAGGTAGCAAAGTCGACCCCGCGCGCTTGGCCAAAAACTGACCTGGGCCGGTGTAATGTAGTGATCCTATCACTCGATTCTATAAGTGATGTTCCCAACATGGCGTCTATGACGTACTTCCGGCTCTGCAAATGCTTTCGGTGATTGCAGTTAGCGAAAACATGGCCTTCAAGATTCGCTACTGCTACCCAGAGAGAGCCGTTGCTGGGTCATGGGGTTTGGACACCACGTATTCCTTTCTTATCAGCCACCTCTCACGACCCGCCGATTCCGGCGATAACGTATTCGGAGCGTTGTTCGGACTGACGAATCGCAAGAAGAAAACAAGAGCTGCAATACATTACACCGGCCCTGCACATGTCAGATTCAACGTGCGCCTGGCTTGCGCAATCATGACTTTCAGAGAGAGCGCTCGCATACTTGCGTGTTATTGTGGCGGTGCCAAGTGTAAGGATGTCGCCTCGAAGGTGCACGTATACTGAGAACAGTCGCCCTGACCGCACTCAGACGCAGGGCAGCCAGACGCCTGTGCAGTGATATATTTGCTGGCTTCGGCTAACCGGTTGCGCGCGCCTGCGATATCTCCCGTATTTTCTCTGCTACCATCCCTTCCCTCCTCGGTTTTGTCCTCCTATCAGTACTGCGCGTCCAATCACTATCTCTCGACAGACGGTTATCTCAGAAAAGCGTTTCTGCGTTTTACATGTATTTGAATAGGCCGCGTCGGAGCTGGGACCGAGCTAAAGCTTCCTCTTAAGTACGACATCGTGGAGAACTGTGCAACCAAAGTCTATACAAAAATTCACCCACAGGGCATGTGCGCCAGTATTTGAACGACTGTACTGTGTCCCGTGTGAGCTGCCAGCAATGAAGTAATTTCCACAGTGGCCAATACTTGACGCACTTTCGACACATCGCGGTTCGCAGAGCACTTGTTATGGTTGGCCCATGGCAGGGTAGGCTTCACAGCGCACTACATGAAAGGTCGTTTTGGTCAGTCATATTCGCGAAATTTATTTCAGGCCACAGAGCACGCGTTGGTTCGGGTGCAATTAAGGTTTGCCGTGATGGTACTGTACAAGTTCTTCGTTAAATATTATTGATCCCAGGCCGCTTAACGTGGTCCGGAGCCATTCTAATACTTGTTTGGCATACAAGTGCACACATATTGCCGTAAAATGCCGAGTAATCACCCATTCAGAAATTGGAAATAAATATGAACAAAAAATATGAGGTGAGCAGCAGTTCGGTTCGAGAGTTTAATACAGAAGGAGTATGTGATCGTTTGGGCCCTTGTCTCGGTCCGACCGCAGAAATAAAGAATAATAGCAGTTTTCGCTCTAGACAAATACATTTTTGAAGCATAAATGTCTATCGGAATATTTCTCTCTTTAATATCAGAATTGGGAGTTGCTTTTTAAACTGTGCCGCGAACTTAGTGCGGAACAGACAGCCGCAATCTTAGTGGTCGTTGTTTTATAACACAATTCGAACTTCCTCTTAGCCCTAACAATGCCGACGTCCGTGGAGTTCGCATATTATTTCTGATTTTAAAAAAATTAAATATAAACATGTATCAACTCCCTAATGCTGAAATAAGTACACTAACTGTGCAAACAACGTCATCATTCCGGGTAATAAACTACTATATTGAGTTCAAATTGCTCTTTATGACGTCGAATTCACCACCTCGTCGAGCAAGGAC
Source organism: Dermacentor albipictus (assembly GCF_038994185.2). Classification (NCBI taxonomy): domain Eukaryota; kingdom Metazoa; phylum Arthropoda; class Arachnida; order Ixodida; family Ixodidae; genus Dermacentor; species Dermacentor albipictus. Next base: position 422,928,744 of record NC_091821.1, read on the forward strand.
ACGACATCACGTTACAGTGGATTCCAAGCCACTGTGGCATAATGGGTAACGAACATGCCGATGCAGCACGATCTGCACATGAAGAGGGCTTGCAAGACTCCATTCCAGTCTCAAGAACAGACGCAGCAATGAAAATTTGTGTGCTTGCAAATGAAGCTGTAAGATCTTTATTGAACACACCAAGCTTGAAGCGCACATAAACATATATAAACATATATGCACCTGCACTGGACTGCACCTGGACTGGACCCGTCCCTTCGACCTCGACCCCCATCTAGGCTCTCTCGACTCGAGACAACAGTAATTTGCCGAGTGTGGCTTGGAGTCGCTTTCACAAGATTTTTTGCCTTCCGAGTTGGTATGGACGAGAGCGCGGCTCAATTGCAGTCACTGCGGTGGCGAGGAGACTTCGAACACGTACCCACTGTCCCCGATACAGCGCGCACCGGCTGTAGCTAGGGGCCGTGTTGGCACGCCTTAACGACAAACCACTTTCAGAACAGACAGTCTTGGAATGCCGACATGAACTGTCGTCACACCGAAAACCGGTCGAGGCTTTGTTAACCTTTTTGCTTGGCAGATGCCACGTAAAGTCTTTCTAATAGTCCACGTGGCCTACTAGAAAGACTCTAATGATCCAGTCCTTTTATTTTTCACGCCTTTCTCTTGTTTCCGTTTTTACTTCCCCTTTCCCTTCTAGTGCAGGGTAGCAAACCGGAGGCTTTACTCTGGTTAACCTCCCTGCCGTTCTCTCATTTGTATATCTCTCTCTGTACGACGTCGACGACGACTTAAATTGCAGCTGCCCGGAACAGACTATATGGTATAAATAATCATGCTTTCATTATAGGCTTCTAAGTCAGTAATGGTAAAGTAGCTGATTTGTGATGGTTAATGCTGAGCACTTCAGACTGAGGACACACCACAAATGAAACAGTGTCCAACAACATACACTATACTTGTTTTCCCTATATATGTATACTCCACTGTAGTCGTCTCTCTGCTTACACGACAGCTGACGAGACGTTCATTGGAGGGATCGTCAGCCGTTTGTGCGCAGGCGCGAGTAAGAGCGGGCACGAGAGAGAAAATCTGGGGGCTTTTATTCTGCCTAGGCCCTACGGAGGAGGTTTCTTAGCGTGTGTTGTAGGCGTTTGTCCCTAGGCATGCCGGCATTGCGGAGTGGGGTCGAATTTGTTTAAGCTCGGACGTTGGCTGCCGGCGCGGTAAAATATGTGAAACAGTGGCCACTGACGCCCGGCTTGGCGACCGCTGTGTCGGACAGACTGTCTCGCACCTGCGGCGCTCGCGCAAAGTCAGTCGTGGCGAATCATAGCTTTATCGCGCCTTACGGCGATGTACCTCGTAAATAACATCACAGATGTTTCTTTGGGAGCAGTAGCGACCGTAGTAGAGCCCGGGCCGCGTATATTAAACATGTAGAAAGTAGAGCGCCTTAGCAACCGCGGTTGAACGTAAGTGGCTGAAAGGCCGCCGGTGACTAACTCAGCACCAGCGCCGCAGGCGCGAGAAAGTCTATCCGACGTACCTTCAGAGGCAAAGTCCTGACTGGTGTTGCACAAGTCGCGGGGTGCGGTAGTGCTGAAGTTAGCGTCACAAGTTGGCGCCTGGACGTAATTATATTGATTCACTCATGTTGTTTACTAATTGAAACAACGTGTCATTATTTCGGATTATTGGCGGCGCCTCCAGGACACCAAAGCGGCAACGGGGACATCAAAGGTAAATACTTCGTCGAACAAGAAAAGGCGATTAGACTTCTTTTTACAATATTAGATGAAACTGGTGTTAACGAAAGTTTCTACATGACGAGTTCATCCTACACAGGGTGCCCCAGCTAAATTTAGCCAGAGTTTAAAAATATGCAAATGACACTTAGCTGGACGGAACCAAGGAAATGTTGCGTGCCGTCGCTTGCAGATACTCAAATTATTTTTTTTTCATTCCGCCTAGTTAGATAATTAGACTTAATTAATTAATTAACTTCTGAAATATTTTAACTAGATGAAAAGTGTCAATGAGAAAATTGTAGAGCGGCATGAAAAACTCCTGATACAGCTTTCCGTTGCTCAATACATGCTACATAAAAGTGTTTTTCTGAGCGTGAAAGAAGCCCGCAAATGGACGCAAAATTGCCACGCGACTGGCCGCTCGCGACACTTCTCGCGGGCTTCTCTTATATATACTTTCATATATCCGTCGCCGCCGATATATCAGCTAAAAATAATATTAAGCATTCCTGTTAGCAAACAAGTTTGTTAATATTTCCCGGTAGCACACAGTTTTCCTAGCTTCTTTATAGCCATTCTACCGGCACTGAGCAGATATCTACGGGACGTTGGCATGGTCTAGGAAGTGTCACCATTCTTTATAAAGGGTCCATTTTCTTGCTGGTTTGTTGTCACCGCAACTCCGTTTTTTACATGTCCGTTTAACTTGTGGGCGTGGCGTTTAAGTTTCAGTGGTGTAAAAGCGTAGGTCAGTTGGCATAGCTTTGTCAAGAATATAATAGCGCGCAATACAAATGACAGAGAGTGCTTTGTTATATCGCCTTGCTCCCTGTGTATTGCGCTATTGTATTATTGACAGCGTTTGCATTTTAGGTGTTGGACTCGTGTAAGTTGTGGTAAAGGTTACATTAATAAACTGGGAGCCAGGAGTATTATGCGACTCCGCATTTGAAAAGTGGCCACATTTTCTTTTTTTTTTTCTTTCTGTTCTCGGCGATCGCCGGCGTGCACACTACATTTTGCAGTATTCTATTAATGAGCAATAATTATTGCCGTACGTAATACCTTGCTCCTTAAGAACCTTTTTAAGAGGTATCTTCAGGGGCGCGCACAGACATTTTAGGATGGCACACTAAGATAACCTTCTTGCCCGGTTGAACCTATTAACCTGGTTGAAGAATTACCCTTAACTGAGCCACAAATAAAAAACTCAATAGTGAGTCGACCAAATTGTCAAGCCCTGAAAAGTAAGCTTTTCATCGCAAATTTTTGAGTGGGGTTAAAAGAAAAAAAATCTGAGGCAGATGTTTACAAGAGATTTATGTGGGAATTCTCTATTTACATAATAAGCTTATTTTATAATTGGGACGCAAAATACATCGAGCATAATTAAAAGCCTTTTGGAGCGCATAGGAGCATCGGAATATTCACAGAGGACAGATGATGAATAGAAATGGTACATACGGCAATAACAAATCGCGACAGCACTGAAACAAGGCACAATGCACGAGGTCGGGTTTTGTCGCCTGAGAAAACGATGGCTCATGGCCGCTAACTTCAGTGTACAATAGATGACGTGATCATTTTAAGGTTTGCTGGAATTTTAAAAATCACCTGTTACAGATAGCATAATTCAGTTAGAACAGTTTGGGAACTGTTTGGAGCCTAATTTATGGAAATTAATTAGATTTTCTACTCTGTACTTCTAGTTCGACTCCAGTTCAATTGCTCCTAATTGAAAGGGACCTGGCAGTGCATCCACATCGCGGTTAAATGAATTTTAGAACATTTGCACTTCCTTCTTCCTGGCATCAAGATCAGAGAATCGCTCGCAAGATTGTGTGCGCAGGTCACCGAGGATTCTTGTCACAAATACGGAAGGAAATGCCGTATTAGCCTACACGCCACTCATTGATACAAACTGCAGTGGAAATGCTTCCACTTATGATTTTGCACCTGTTGCTCATAAAAATGAAGTCCTGGCCTGAAGCCTGTTATGTCCATGTGCACGAAATGAATTAGGGGCGCTATAACGTAAAACTATCGCAAACGTTTCTATTCCAATTCTGCTATCAGCCCTCCGCGATTGGTCAAAAACTTTTTTCGACCACCACCACCTCACCTATCTGTCACGCGACGTCACGAAAACCGCAATACCTCCCCATCTGATATGACGTGTACACACTGATTATGCATGCTTTGACAGAAAAAAGAAAAACAGTTATTTCTGATTCGACCCCTTTTCGCCATTAGCCCTCGGCTATTGGTAAAAAGTTTTCGGGCTGCACCCACTTCACCTGCCCGTCACGCGACGTCACAAAACCGCAGGAACTCACCGCGTCAAAGTGACGTGTACACGATAAAGATGCATTACTATGCCGAACAAAACTGAATTTCTTTCGGAATAGCCGCAGGCTGCCCCGTTCCGAAAGGAATAAAAGATGGCTGCCGCCGATCGCTGAGACGCTGGCTACTCCCACCTGCCGGAGAGCATGGGGTGTATTTGCGTATAATAAATCTTCTTGCGTGACCGTGTAACGTTTTCAAGCACTTTCGGCACGTTGACTACCTCATTCTGCCAACTCTTCTTTGCTGAGGGTCCGTTTTAGCGTCATTCTTAAGCTTCCGTTGCATGCTGCCGCGATTTTCGACCAGCCACCGCAAGCTAAGTAAGGGAAAGCCGACCAAACGCAGATGCCGGCACCACCCTCTTCATCCGGTTATCGATTTTCAGTGCACTGGCGCAGCCCTATCCCTCTCCACTTGAGCATGCTCCTCGCCTCTTGTCAGCCAATTAGATAAGACAAGCTGCTCCGTGTAGCTAATGCTATTCGTTATTAAAGCAAACAAAAGTGACCTCTTATAAACGAGGAGAGCGTTTGATTGGCGTGTTGAGCCAACCCTGCGGGTGACCGCCCGATCCTTGCGTCGGCGGTTACGCAAATTTGACACTCAGGAGAATGGAATAAAAACATATTGAAATAGTTTTACGTTATACGGCCCTAGGTGTGCCTGTCCTTGCAGTCCTTATGATCGCATGAGGCTTCCTATTTGTTGGCGCTTCCTCGGACAAAGTGGTGCCGTGGCGCGATCTTGTAACTGCAGTGAAGCCTGCGAAGCTTTCGCGTCCACTCCGCCGCTGTAGCTGGTAGTGTCGCCCGCAGTGGGACGATGCTATCAGCAAACCGCTCTCTGCAAAGAGTGGCCAGTGCAGCTTCCAAGCCCGTCGGACGCCGCAAAGAAAGCTTCGCTTGCGAATCGCATGAAAGCGGGGTGACAGGCGACGCGCCACCGTTTTTGCTGTAAATCTGTAAATGTGCGCGCGCGTCAGGTCCGAGAAAGCCACTACGCAGCTTCTGTTTCAGCCATCAGGTGCAACGCTATGGAGGCTAGAGAGACATTTTGCAGTGGCTGAGTTCGCACTGAAAAATAGTTCGATGTTTCTTGACAGCAACTGTGCGAAACTGTTCTATATATAGGCTCAGTATTGAATGAAACATGTTTTAATCCGCAGAAATAAACAACCCGTAGTATACGGCTACTATAATGCGTTGCTTTAGATCAATTTGCTTTTCGTTGTTTTTCATTGCCTGTTTTTTTTTTTTGTTTGCAGCCTGTCGCGGCAGCCTCACGTGCATGCTCACCCGAGCAAACGCCGTTGGTGAGGAGTGGAGATTTTGGGGCTCGTTGGTTCGTTGCAATAGACAAAAACGGCACCGAGAGCGGCGCTGCTGCGCCGGCGTTGAGAGCGCCGCATGCGGAGCAAAATTCTATTAGCGGTGGTACCCCTCTCCCATCTCTCGTTCGCGCCGCCTTGATTGCCTCCTGCACTGCGCGTGTTTGGGCACGTTTCGCGCCGCGCGCGGTGTGTGCGCGTGGACATTTCCTTCGGAGGGCGGTGTACAGTCTCTCTCACATTTAGGGGAAAACTCGAAGCGCAGCAGCTCGCGCAGATGCTCGAGGGGCGGGATCTTGAACGGCGTCGTCTGCTACGGCGGCGCACGCTGGCCGCATTGTCGAGAAACGTTCTACTGTCAGGTGCAGGGCGCTGATCACATCGTTACTGCGTGAAAGGAGCCGGTATTCTTTGCTAAGCGTTGCGCGACGCCCACTGATACGCCTCGAATGTAAGTTCATCGCTGCATGGCAGTCATAGACGACGTACAGATTCCATACATTCTTGACGGCCCGTTTCTGGAAGGCGACTATATATTCTAACGCGATAGGACGCCGATCCACACTGCTCGTGCTGTGCAAGAACTGCTAGAAGAGCGCGCAGTCACTCTCTTGGAGCGGCCGCCTCAATCCCCGGGCGCCAACATCATTTAAAATGTCTGGGGCTCGTTGAAAGTATCGCTGGCGCAACATCCCCTCTATCAGTCGCCCAAGGATAGGCTTCGATCCACCATCGTCAGTGACTGAGACGTGCAGCGAATGAACACATCCCTGATCAAGTCATTCTACACTTCACTGCCTTCCAGGATGAGCGCTGTCATCGCTGCCGCTGGGGACATGACGAGATACTAACTGAAGTTCCGAGCGTGACGTGTCCAATTCCCCACCGGCGGGCAGGGTCTGTCTGGTGTAGCGAATGATTATCGAGAAAAATCACTTCCAGCTCATTGCCTGAACCTAAAACGTTCATTTAATCGTGTCCGTTTGTTTCACCGTGTTCGACTCCCATTGTTGAGTGCTTTGTTTTCCTTTCGAGTCAAACAAAGACTGAGCACGTTGCGCGCACATCTTGGTGCGTTTTGTCGCTGCTCATTACGGTAGCACACACAGTGAAGAAATATACGTGCACACGCTCAGTACTCCGGCCCTTCGAAATTACAAATGAACCATGTTGTCAAAAGACGTTTGTGGAACTCCATTAGCGCCAGTGAAGGATCAGAGTGTGGAGACGCACAACGTTTAGTAAAGAACATCAGCTCAGTTCCCGCAGTACCGATGAAATCGGTGCACTGCCCCTGACAGTACCACGCTTCCCGAAAATGCGGCCAGCGCGCGCCGCCATAGCAGACGACGCAGATCACGACACCGCCCCTCAAGCGTGTGCGCCTGCTCGAGCTGCTGCCGCCGCACGACTCCATTGCTTGCCGCATCGCGATGCAATACGTTCCGAGTTTTCCCCTTAGTGTGAAACAAACTGCACACGCTATATTTGCCTTTAAGAAGATCGGTACGCTTGACGATTATTTTTATGGCTGCAATGCGGCGAAAGGGCAGCGTCTGCTTAACCATGTAAGGGACGCTGAGCAGGTAATTGGAAACGACATCGTATGTGCCGCCGGAAAAATCGTCAGCACATACGATGCGGCACATACATACGGCACCTACGAGCTAAAGTCATTTTTGCAGTTTCTCACATTATGTTTGCTACAAATCCGTGTTGTCTCTGATGGCGACAACGGACTTCTATCGACACTGTGCGGAAATAAACAAGATATATCGCTGCATAGCACAAGTACGACATGCGCACACAACTTTAACTAGTACGTCCCCTACAATATGGAATAGAGGCAGCAATGTAGACAGCTTGGTCATTTTTTAACAGTACTCAAGAGACGGAAGTTGAAAGTATTATTAATCATTCCTGCTTCAGCAATGCCGGCGCGACCAAGACGCAGGTGTGTATCGTCCAGTAACCCGATCGATCGGTGCAGTGGTGAAGCGGGAATGAACTCCGGTCATGTTCAATGCATCATGCACATATTCAATTTCTCGGCACGCGTGAACTTCGGCTACTGCTAGCGCATACAACAGACGTGGTTTCCATTCTCAGACAGCGCACACACAAACGAAACACGAGAAAGAAGACAGGACAAGCACTCGTTGAACTTAAAGTTTTTGTATGAATAAAAGGATTATGTACCGAGTAATTATTAATTTCACGTGGGTTAGATATAGAAACCGTCATACACTCAGGAGTGATCAATAAACGATCTCGCTTCGTTTGCCAGATGTTTACTTCGCTCGGCGCACCGCAGTAATCCATGTCTGTCGTCTGCTTCTTTCGTACCATTTTCTTGTGAATCGGTATAATTTCACTGGTGGCATCAACCTTTTCATGTTTACATTGCTGTCGTGACAGTTAACAACACAATAATAATTTCCGGTTATTCGAAAGGCGCCGTCGCAAACAAGAGACGTTTCGCGCGCAGCGCGAACTGAACGCGGGCGCGACCGCGAAGGGAAGCGGCGACGGAAACCTACACCTTCTCGCGTGCAGCGCGCGCTCAGCCTGGCCTCCTCTGGCTCAGCGCGAGCGAAGGGAACCGGCGGAAGCAAACCCCCGGAGGATTGGAAACCGTGCCGCCAGGGGAGAAACGAGCGCTGGCGTCTCGGGCGAAACTTGGCGTGCGCTCGTCTATAACTGACGTCATAGCACTGGATTCACACGGACAAGAAAGATGACAGGACGTGCGCTATTCTGTTGTGTATCCATGCACAGCGCACGTCCTGTCAGCTTTCTTGTCCATGCAAATCTGGCGCTATGACTTCAATGATTGCCATTGCCGAGCAGCGAAACATTGACGGAACGCACGGAGTGGTACATTTACGTGACCGAAATTCTTTCAAAACTCGAGATTACTCAACCTCTAGCAATAGGCGCACGGTAAGACGGCGCACATGTAACCACCCCTCACCCCCCCCCCCCCCCCCCCGTCTTCCCGCATCGCCATCGATTGCACGCGCCGAAGATTGATAGACAGTTTTCGTTACACGTACGAGGAGGCTTACACGTTACACGAACAAGCGATAGCGAGCCGTGCGCGTGCAGACGGCTCGCATCGAAACACGGCGACAGGATTGAATACTGCCCGATAGATGAAGCTACGCGGCATCTCTTGGCGCGCGTCGCGTACGCGTAGCTAAAAGCGTTTCAGATGGCGTGCATGTAAGGTACGTAGGCTTTTCAGTCTCTACGTACGTGTAACTGAAGCTGTCTAGTGTGCGCAGTCCACGTCGCCCTAGCTCCACAAGGAGTAGCCATAGAATAAAGAACCAGTAGCCGAGTAGCGGTGTATTGGCGGCGAGCTCCACCACTGGAAAAGCTGGCGCCACCATCGGCGTGACGTGGCATGAGGGATCACGTGGACACAGCGGCCGCGTCGGCTGCTTCGGAAGCGTCGAAGCGAGCTGAAAACGAAAGTTTAAAGTCCCACCTGCGTCGCGGTTCTGATTAAGTGGTAAGGCTTTACCGCCTTAGGTGTCAACTTGACAACATCTGAAACTACTATATTAGGTAGTGGCTGCCTTTGGAGGCTTGCAGCATGGTAGGCTACTGCTCGGTGCCGCAGTGCCGGACGTGCGCAGCGGAGCCCGGTATCAGCCTTATTCACACGTAGCCGCAGGGCAAGGAGCTGCGTGAAGCTTGGCTGGCGAAATTTAGAACTGGCAGACAACCATCGGCTACAACTCGGGTATGCAGCGAGCACACACACGAGGAAGATTTCTGCTACGGCGCCGGTACTGCGCGATGTTCGGCGAGTAGCAGAAAACGCTCACTGAGACGCTCGGCCGCGCCCGCTGCCCGGCTAATGTCAGGACGGTTTGGTCTATGAACTTGTTGATGCTAGATACTGGCAAGTTCACTGGAACGGAAAGGGAGCGGTAGGACGCACATTAAAGAAAGACATGGCATAATCATGTTTGTGTTAAGAATTAATGCGCTGGATTACAAAAAAGAAGCAGAGGCAATTCGCACGCTGAGAAGACCGATAAGCATACAGTGCGACGCAACTTGAGAAATAATATTGAAATGTCCAAGAATTTAAACGGCAAAAAAGATTGAATCGTCGCGACGGCGCATCACAGTCGCCGTAGGCGTCGATCGAAGTCTCTATAACGAAACTATTTGGGGCAGTTCTGATAGCGTCCACGCAACAATGGTTGCTATTGTACTGTCAAATGCTCATATGCTGCGGCCTAAAGCTTACGGCACGCATGCATACGCGCAGTCGGTCGCTGCGAACACGTGCGATCGCCGCATTGAGGCTTCATTCTGTTATGCCCCGTTTGTTTATACAGACAGCCTACTATAAGAACATCCCTCGTTTTGAGAGTACCTACATAAATGTCCAGGAGGGCTGCCGCGTGGTGTTTTTATTGAGCACCGTAAGCGAAACCTAGGAGGAGCGCGCCGCGTGATCCTTCATGCTACGCAAGGGATGGCGTTTCCGCCAGATGGCGACTCCGTAACTCCTCGCCCCCAATACCGTTCGTACCATGATTCGTACGCACACCTTTCCGCAAGGCGAGCACAAGCTCAACCGCCAGCGCTGGATAGCGAATTACCGGCAGTGATTACCAGGCTAGCACCGCCTACAGCGACAACGCGGTGGAATATTACGCGGGTACCGCAAGCTTTCTTTCAGTTCCTGGAATCAAGGAGTAGGCGAGCGACCGCTCGTCCAGTGGCTTCGCTAAGGGTTGGCACACCGAGTCCACTCCCCCTTCTGCAATTTCTATTTTAGTATGTCGCCTGCGTACCCTCCTCTCCCTCCCAATTCTCTCCCCTATTAAATAGATGCCCCCTCCCCCCCCCCTAAAAAAAGATGTTGACCATGCCACTGCTCGTCCACATACAACATATTGTTTTTTAATTTTTTATTTTATATTATTCACTACTGCCGCAGCCACCTTTTGGTAGCCAAGGCAGGAGTGGGTAAATGACGTTTACATGTTAATGGTCCATCAAGAAAACAACAGCAGTAACAACTGCAACAGAGAACCACATAGGCACACAGTAAAGTTACTGTGAAGCAAATCAGGAATAAACAAAACAAGATGCAAAAGCGTTACATTCAAATCTGAAAATAATTTTTTTTTAATTATAGGGTTTTACATGCCAAAACCACTTTCTGATTATGAGGCACGCCGTAGTGGAGGACCCCGGAAATTTCGACCACCTGGGGTTCTTTAACGTGCACCTAAATCTAAGTACACGGGTGTTTTTTCGCATTTCGCCCCCATCGAAATGCGGCTGCCGTGGCCGGGATTCGATCCCGCGACCTTGTGCTCAGCAGCCTAACACCATAGCCACTGAGCAACCACGGCGGGTATATCTGAAAATAAAGCATCAAAAGCATACCAGTGAAAAACAAAGCATACAAAAGTCATTGTCTAGAAGTGATTGCTGAAAAAAATGCACCAAGTGATGATTAAGTGGCCACATCGTAAGGTAACTTGTTCTAGTCGGCTATCATTCTTGGGAAGAATGCCAGTTTGTATGTATTGGTTCTGCTCCTAATGATTTTATTTCATAGCAATAACATGAACACTCCAGGCAAATTTCCACCCTCTCCTCGTTATCGGAGTTAGCGTTGCCATGATGTTTGGTTATAATGTTCCATAATATCGCTGCTGCGCGCACGCCATCCACTGTAAGTGCAAGTGAAAGCTCACAAGGGTACGCGTAGAAGATGGTGGCTTCATGCGGCGATGTTCTCTTGCACTCGCAAGGGGAGAAGGAGGGGAGGATGTGCACCGTCTACTCACGCACGCAAGGGGGGAGGAAGATGTTAGAGGGGAAGGGGCAGTTTAGTGCGCATCTCTGCTAGTCCAGCTGCGGCTGCTGTGCGCAGCTGCACGCGTCCTACCTTGGAGGCAATCTACGCTCAATTCGACGGCTAGCCGACCCAAGATAGCTGATGGCTTCGTGTGTGCTGTGTCCTCGTGCGCTTAGTTATCCGACCCGAGATAGCTGATGGCTTCGTGTGTGCTGTGTCCTTGTGCGCTTAGTTATCGTTGAAGCGAGGCAGCACAAAGGGGAATTCGCTTGCTGCTGCTGCCGCTCTTCATTACGCGAGCGTTCCAAAAGCGAGTGTCCGCAGTCATCGAGTGAGATGTGTTCGTGTTTGCCTGTGCGCGCATGACAACGCGCTTGATAATTTAGTTAGTAAGCGAATGTTTATAGAAGTTTATACAGCTGATAAAATGACTAACCTTACTTCATATAGCTGTATAATAATTTGCTATCGTCATCAATGCACTTCGCCCTTCGGGCAAAACTGACATTTTTGTCCACGCAAATATATTTTAGGTAACTATCTAGGTAGGTAGGTAGGTTCCTGTGCAGCATTGCTTTCGTAAAAAGAAAATAATATGTGACCAATAGTGGAATCTAACCTCTGCCGTCGAGCATAGCAGCCCAGATATGTGCTGTAAGTAATCAAAAAACTATTCCCATCAGTGCTGGCGACAAGAATGACGTGGTTGGAACCAATCCTGGTGGTCGGAGCAGGTCAAAAATAGATGTTTCCTGCACATGCGGCTATTGACGAATGAAGTTGTTGCATACACATGTAGTTAACGACGACAGCAGGCCCATTGCTGTTACAGCCAAACCAATCTGCTGCTGTGAAATCGAGAAAATAAAGGGTAAAATCTAACTTCAGGCTGCTGCATTCGTCGCCTTCAGCAGGTAAGCTTGCCCACATTAACATTGCAATGCCGATGAAACGGATAAATGAAAGGTATACTTAGTCAAGATCACACTTTTATAGAGCAGTCAATAGGCCGTTGTAACCCCAATCTCACAAAAAAAAAAAGAAAAAAAGGCTTCAACTGAAGTTGCAATGAGATCATGCATGGTCATGTCACATGCATGGCCTGCAGTTTGGGAGGTGCACTCACAAGCAACCCCGTGTAACCACCTGACCATCTGCGCCCACGGCAGTTTCCATATATATAAAGAGAGAGAGAGGGGGGAGAGAGAGTGATGGCCTAGTGGTAGAGCATCCACCTCACACTATAAGGTAACATGAAGTAAATTATTTACCTAGACACACCGCATTAATTTATTCTATTTTGTTTAGGTAAATTAATTTACCGCTGCGCTTGCAAACGTATACTGATTGAATGCATTTAGTGATGCTGCAGAACCCGCAGTGTTTCAAACCATTCAAGTCAGTTTTGTAATGAATAAAAAAACATGAATTTTGTGACCACAATGTGAGGTCTGCGAATGACAACTGTGCTGTGAAGAACAATTAGAACGTGACAATGTGAAAACTGCCGATTGTCATGATCAGGGTAGCTACATGGGCTTGTTTATGTGGTGTCTTCTACTTTCTTGTAGTACAGGCAGAATAAGAAGGACACGGAGAGGCACATTAGACAAACACCCAGCGCTAACTTCCAACAAGAGACTTATTTCTAGTTCTCGCAGACATACTTATGCTCCTCAAGACATCACAAAACGCATGTACATTGCTCGGCAAATATGAACAAAACAAGGAAAACCACACGCAGACACTTTCTTGTGGCCGCACTGATTATTTAGAAGTGTGTCAGTTCAACGTGAATAGAGATAATCGGGTTCTTTTATTGATAAAGAAATTGTTGGCTTACTGGCATATGCACTTGAATTGTGGTACCATAACACCAGACGGTCGTCGGATTTTTCGACCTAGGAGCCTTCTAAGGCTTTCACCTTAATGCACTGTGTTCTAGAATGCCACTTTTTAAGCAACTTTGGTAACTTCGAAGTCACTAAAATGTCGCCAATTGTTCATTCAAGTCACTTAAAGGGTCGCCGCTGACTAGATAGAAACTTCGTCACTAAAAAAACAACATCATCATGCAGCCACAAAATCGCTAAACTTTGGCATGACTGATTACAGATCGTTAAAGATGGCTCGAACAAACTAGCATCAGAAAACTTTGATTGCATAAGTACTCGTTTACCTTGATGTCAATATTTAATGTGAGCAAGATATGTAAACTTTGCTGTAATGCCAAAAAAGCACAAGCACTTTATACCAGGTGTTTCTACGAAGTTTTAAGCAATAATCTTAAAAAGCCATTTTGAAATAAATGAATGATTCATTTGGAGCTGGCAACCATAAGGTGATGGATATGAGGTAAGTCACAAATTTTTTGGAATTACCCTAATACACGCATTTGTATTCACTTTACTTTTTATCCTACATCATCAATCAAGCGACAAGGGGCAGCTGTCACCAGCAAATGGTGACAACTCCCAGTTTATTTTTATGTAAAAAAAAATCCAATAATTACCTTTTTGAACTAATTATTTAGCATCACAGTCACCCCGTTGTTCCCACTGTTCATGGTATGCCTCCAATGGAACCGGCCTTTTATTCCAAAATGACTATATTCAAATATTACTTATAGCCCTCAAAGGAACACCCAGTATGCCAATTCTACATACATGATAGGTTCAAGGTAAAAACCCATTCTTTCAGTATAACAGAGCATAGTGTAAAGTGTAACTCCATAAAATGTATCACTGTGATATCTGAATGTGCGGTAATTTCAACATTCCTTTCCTCTTACTGTATGCTTTAACTTCAGATTGATAGTGTTCCACATGATAAAGCAGAAATTAAATGGCTTTCACTAACACAAAGAGAATGTAAAAATTTTTAGAACATTTATGGTGTACGCATCCATGAACAGGGAGTTGAACTTAACAAAATGAGCTGGCAACAGAGTCAACAGATTGAAATCATCAATTAACATCATCAAGCAAAACACTAACAAAAGGTTTACCTGTAAAATGCAAGTACTTTTGTTTTATTAATACAAACCAAAAGGAGAGGGTGGCACCATTATTGGCACCAGCTGCTCCTTTTCACTGGGCAAGCAAAACAAAAGCACAAAAAAGTGATATGCACTGGCGCCTGTCGAACAGTACAAACATTTGCACAGTAAGTAAAAGTGCACTAAGATACATACACAGTTCCGTAAACAAGTGAATATGCACAAAAGAGTCAGAAAACAAGCACATATGGTCAGTTTTTACCTGCACAACAAGACAAATAACATATAACAATGCCAGACATGAGCTAAACACTTCTTTTCATGAACAAGGAAAAGCAACTTGACAACCTTTGCAGCCAACGTAAATTTGTCAGGGCAAGGCACTAATTGTTCTTGTAAGAATTTGCACACATCACTTCTAGCCCGTTTCATACCATCCTACAGCCTTTGGCTGAAATTGCATTACGATCATAATAAATGCTTCCCCTTTTTGCTTTCAATAGCTCAAAAGGTCCATCACCCCTCACCCTGGCATTACATTCAAGTGCTCGTTATAGATGCACACCACCTAATGGTGTTTAGTAAGTGGTCTATCTTCCAAGCTACATCATCATTCACATTTCGGCAGTGAACATAGCAATAAATGACGTAAAATGGCATCATGGTACACTGTCATAGTAAATGACAACTAGCAGTAATCTATTTCTAAGTAGTAGCACCAGATTGGCAAGATCCACCCCCGCTCCCCATCTAAAAACAGCAAAAAATTCATTTAGAAATTGCGTCATATTGTTAGTACTGTATCACCAGTAGCGGCTTTGTTGCAGCATAATAGACATTTGCAACATTATTAAATTCACTTTAGTTTTGTGCAACATGGAATAAACAATTCAGTGGTGCTAATGCGATTTCATATGTAAATGTTCCAGCAAACTAACAGACAGATCCATCAAAATAACAAATTATTGCTTAATGAGTGAGAAAAATAAGAGGAACCTAAAGGTTCAATATTTAGCTGCAACCATTATGAAATGAACAGCCAATGAAGCCAACAAAAGCATAGAGAAAATTGAACTCTTCTTACTTTTGTGTAGGAAATTATTCACAAGTGAGGGAAGAATTCACTACAAACCTTATATTCTTAATAAAATAAAATAAAAATAAAAGTGGAACTAAGCACAACTATCCTGCCAGAGGGAGTTGCACTCCCAACGTCTGAATAACATATCTGGGGCTCTACCTATTAAGCTACAGTATGGCCTGCTATTTGACCACTTTCTTGGGTATTAACATAGATATATTAAAATCCTAGTTTTGTTAAAATTAGCCAGCGCCACTGGCCTGCAGGCATAACAGAAAGCTGCAGGCATAACATAGCATGTCGATGGTGTTTTTTCTTCATTTAGACATTTTTCACAACTCTCACTTCACTTTATACAATGCAACGGTAATAAGAAATAAAAGAATGCTGTACAGCCTTTTTAACTTGAGCCTCGTTAATACGGACAATTCGCACACGTCCAGACCAGAAAAAAAACTATTCTGGAATCAAAGAGATGACAGCGACTTGATGATCTCCTGACCAATAGCTGCTGCGAGAGGGGGTGGCACAGCATTGCCAACCTGCATCAAGAAAAAGTGAGTATGTAAGTTTGTGCATGGGGGTGCCACATGCTTTAAAGCGAAACGAATTAGCAGTATTATAAGGGCATTAGCTCTTGTAGATCATTACCAGCATGTAGCCAAAGATAAAACAGCTTGATCAATTGTCAAATCACCATATGGGCAGATATGTGATAATTTTGTGCACATCAGTAGCAGCACTGTCTGTTGACACCTATAGCTTAAAACTGGGGGGAATAGACAAAGAGCGCTTCGCTCAAAAAAATTTCTTCTGATCCAACGCACACATCAGAATCTATGCGAAGCAGTTAATTAAGTGCTATGCAACCAAATGCAGTGCATACAATTGCTTTTATTTGCATCACATGGATGTGTAATCTGATTAATGTTTTTGTCTATGCATTGCACGGGTAACAACTTTAATGTCATGCAATGTTCATGTTTATGCACTACACCATGGGTGCTCAGAGTGAGTGCTGCAGAACCCAGGGGTTCCGCAGGCCCTTCCTCAGGGTTCTGCAAGCCACTGATAAATTTTCCCTGGTTCCACGTTCATCAAGTGGCTAAGACGGCGAACAGGAGGTGCACTGGATCCAGGGAATCTCAATTACCCATGCCCGAGTGCCAAAAAGCACATCGCAGTGCGTAACAGAAACGCACAAGCTGCGCAATAAATCTACCAGCAGCTTTTAGCCACCCAGCCTCCAAATGGGCAGTGCACCTAGGCTTTTGGACACTGAATCTCGGAGGCTGTAACTTACCAACATGCACCACCAGGGCAACGTGCTAATACTGTTTAACTTTTCTTTTTATTGTCCCTTTAAGACATTCACCAGTGGCACTGTACAGTGATGAGGAGGTAAGCATGAAGTGTCTATTCTAACAAAGTTACCATCCACACTAAAATGCCACCTTACTTTGGTGTGTCTAGCAGGCCAACTTAGTCCTCCTTTAACCATCACTGCCACCTTTCTTATTTTTTTTTTTTGCTACTTTTGAGATAGGTAGCCTTGCTTCGCACCTCTTGCCACCCAGGTCTCTCTCTGCCTTCTAACGTATACAGCTTACGACACAAGAACCAGCATTTCCTCAGATTGCTTGCTGGCTCTTGGGATCTGATTTCAAAGTGCACTGACCTCAGAGTCAAAAGGTTGCGGGCCAGATTCATAACTGGATAACACAACAGTGGCCATTCTCACTGCAGGGTTGCGGGGTTTTTGTCCATTTAGCAATAGCTCACAAATAACCATGGACAGTTTTTAGCAAGATCAGCCAGACAATGTGAGCTTGGCGAGACCGCACACGACTGCATGAAATTGTCAAGAACTGCATGAACACATTTCAAGATCACACTAATCTTCCTTGATGAGAATTTCCTGCTTAACGTGTTCACTGTGAGAGGTCTGCTTAAGCCCCAATCTTGGTGCATGGCACATATCACTTTAACAACTGCAGCTGCAGTTCAGATGGGCACAAGTGCAATTTACCTGCATGTACTTGTCACAGACAGATCCCACAAACACAAAGTCGTCAGGGAAGCCCTGGACACGCGCATGCTCTCGAACAGTCAGCAGCCTGTTCTGTGATGGGTGCAGCACTGCAAACTGAAAAGATTGTGCATTGTCACTTTCAGCACTGTTTGCTATGTATGAAACAGAGAACAAAGATGCATTGTGACTCTGTGGGAAGCGTGGGGCACATCTGCGAGCTGATAATCAGATTCAGTGTATTAGTCAGGTATTGCAGATAATGATAACAATGTTTAGGTTCTGTTATGTAAATTGTGTCATATTCGTGAGCTGTGGGGCTCTATATTGTGGAAAGGAAGACAAATTTGTACAATTTAAACTTCACTCTCCATTTTGTCTGTGCCCTGTGCTTTCTGTACATTTCATGCACAGCATTTTATTTTGTGACGACTGCTCTTGCTCGGTACTGAAATGGCATTTCAGCAGGCTTTGTTGAGCGTGGGAAATAGAGAGGCTAGCATGTAGGTTCCTTCTGCGCAAGAATGACTTATGTGCTTACTTTCTGCAACAAATGACATTATGATTTGAGAATGTGAGGAATAGCACTTATGAAAGGTGGTCTTGGCCAGGCCTGCCTACCTAAAGAATTTCTAAATGCTAGGTCGAAGCCAAGAAGAATGAAAAATTGGTGAAAATTTGTTGACTCCTCATTAAAAAATTTGCAGACTGTTCTGCAAGGGCAGCTGTTGCATAGGCAAACAAAAATGGCATGACGTTTATTCATGAAATGTTCAGGTAATGGTGGCCAAAATTTTAATGGGTGTGCAAACAAAATTTTGGGACTGAGTCGAATACGAATCTAACAGTGCAAGAAGCGAAATTATTCAAATTATTTTCAAACAATTAACAGCCGTTTTCACAATTAATATACAATGAAGTTCGCATCCTTGTATTCATAATGTTACCAAGTTTTATTTGTCATTGCATTGCCCATTATGAAGTGTTGTTTATTAAAAGCACAACTGGAGAAACAGGAACAAAGAAGCAGTTTGTTTGCATACACAGGACTCCTTAGAGAGAATGAATGATCGCTTATAGCTGGCAATGTCTGGCTCACTGAGTGGTGTAGCCTGCATCACTAAGTGAGCTCTGATGTTTTATGCCTATACCAAGCTTGCGGGGACTAAATTTATTGTATTTCTGGTCCAATTTCATGCTCAACTGCGCACAGTTGACGTTCTGAAATATTCAAAAGCTATTAAAGAAATATTTGTATTTACAAACAGTGACTATTCGATTCGAGGACCAAATCAAATAGGACAGTTAGATTTGTTGTTTAAACATTTTGTACATATTTGCACACACCCCTAAATATTTTGGATGCCTTTACACGTTGGTTCTGTGGATAGGAGGCACTGCTGCAGTAGCCCCATGCAATTTAGCTGGTCTAAAAAATCAAGTTCTGTAAAATCAGTAAGTGACTGCATTTCTACTGTCTTGAAATTACTTTTCCATAAAAATGAAAAAACTGTAAAATTAATGATGTCCTAACGACAGCTGCAAACAACCGTAAATATCACCATTTTGTAATGACAGTTTTTCCATAAACTAGAGATAAATGAAAATTACAAGATTATTTATGTGTATTATGAGAATCATAAACAAGCTGTAAGTACTGGCATTATAGTATGAAATCATGAAAGTCGGCAGGTTTTACATAATGAATAACATTTTCGTTGGCAGTCAGCATCAGTCCTGTGTCTACGTGTGCCTATTGACTTCACCTTTACCTGCTTTCTACTTTCAGTAGGAGACCATAACTCTGGCTGACACCTACAGTCTCTTGTGCATTATGGTGCTTTATGCCATGTCATAATGTGCAAATATGGTCGGTGATGAGTGAGTGCTTTGCCATTTAAAAGCACCGGAATGCAAGAGTGATTTCATTGAAAATAATTGAAAAGTAATTGAAAAATAGCATAATTAATAAAGTTCAAATGAAACTTTGACACTACTTTTGAATACTAAAAGTTTGGCCTGAGTCAAAAGAAATATTAAACATATTTGTGCACTATTTACTCCATATCTTGAATATTCCTATATCACTCTTAGTGCAAAATAGACAATTTATCACAGCAGGTAATTATGAAAATGCAATAAAATTTTTTATAATATATCTACTTGATGGTGGACTTCTCTCTATATTACTTTTTTGTTATTATTCCAGTTTACCAGTACATAATCTTCGTAAACCAAATAATGCAAGCTGCAAGTGTTACAAACGCCCAGCCTTCCTTGCAAAAAAAATATATATATATGTATAAAAAAAATAATACACAACCGGCAACTAATTACACAATTTAGAACAAGAAGATACAGCAGCAGTGCAGCGAATATACAGAACTATCAATAGACAGCAAAAGTACAACACTGCAAACATAATTTACTACACAGTTTATGGACACTTTTCTTTCTTATAGCATTTAACTGACGTTTTGCTATGATGAGTCAAGCATTACCAAGTACAAATTTGATGCGTGTGGTATTATATATATATATAATTTTCGGGAGGCCGTAAATTTTATGAGATTTGGAAACGTGACACAGTCAACTTCCGTTCGTTTGAGCCTGGTGGGACCGACTAAACTAGCTGACTTATCTAGCGGGTCTAATTAAACAAGAGACGCCATAACACACCTCTGATTCATTCAGCAGTACAATTGACTGCTGTTAACTTGACCCCCGATGGGATTAACGAAATTGGTTGAATTAAACAAGAGGCAGAAAAAGCACGAAAACACACCACCAATAACTCACCAACATTTGCCTCGATTTTAACATGTACCCCAATCTAACACACACACACACACACTTTTATAGGCTAAAAGTAGAAAACTGACCTAAAATTTGCATTAGAGCTCTTAAACAAAGGAGAAATTGAATGTGCACTTAATTTGTTAGCAAGAAATATGTAGCATGCCTCAGATTCTGGCTATGAGAAAAGGACAAGACCATCAAACTGCCTTCACAGAATGGAAATATTTTTCTTTGTGTTCATTGTTATTACTCTCAGACAGCACTTTATTGCTGTCTAGCAAGAAGCACAATATGTTGTCCTATGTATGGTCTAGAGTGCGCTTCAACATTCTGGATTTATCAGACTCTATAACAATCACAAATGGAACGGAATGGTGGCCAATGCTTAGACTAACCACTTCGCTGGTTCATTCTGTGACAGATGCGATTCTCCAGAACGCTAAGTGCCCTTGACGCGACTTGTTGCTGCTAGCTTAGCCTGCAAAATAAACTTATCATATCATGTGCTTTAATAATCGGACTGAAAGCGGCACATCGTTAGGTTACGGTTGGCATCTCGTGATTGCAATGGCTATGATGTTGTCTAGGTTGGCTCTGATGGTAGGCTGTTGTGAACGCGATTTTATTTCATATCAGTTTCCATCGTCCAAGCAATTTTCAAAGAAATTTTTTTACAAGATAAAGGCCCAAATATCAATAATACCAAATATCAATATCAATACCAAATATAGGCCCAAATATAGAATCGCCCAAATACTGTAATCATTCATTGAGTTAAGTTTTTCACTTTAAAACGTTCTTGGGACAGGCCGGTAGATGATGTGTGCTAGACACATTCACCGTACCCTAACTACTGCTAAGATGGACGCTGCAGTTTTTGGAGTCACCACTGCAGTCACCATGAGGGTCGAGTGTATGCCTGATGAGCAGCCAAGTTGAAATTATCCAGCGAAGGCTAATTCCAGGATCAAAATAACAAAAGTTTAGCCTCATAAAATTTGTATGGGCGCCAGCCAGGACCTTCAGTCAGGATCAAATTAACCAGAGTCAAATTAACAGAAGTTTACTGTATCTGTCCCAATTCTAACCTGTCCACAAATTGAACGCGCACCCACATTTTATAGGTTCAAAAAAGAAAACTAATGTAAAAAACGACATTAGGGGCCTTAAAGAAAGTAAAAATCAAACACGCCCAATTTTTAAGCAGGACTAGAAGTTGCAGTGTCACTTAAAGGGTGATGCACCAACAGCGGTAGCAAGGTTCTGAGTCATGCTTGAACTCCTCAGGCGGTGTTCTGATTATATTGACACGTGTACTTATCTTTATCGGGCAACCACGTTTCGCCGCTTAACAACTGTAATCGCACAGCGAGGGACGCGCCTGCATGTATCCGGCGTTTCTGGAAAGTTATCGATGCTTCTACCCGGCTGTCTGCTGTCGCCGAACCTTGTGTTATCTAATTTCATCGCGTAACGCGAATGGTGTAGAACTTTGTGGAAGGCACGCGGGTCCGAACGATTAGTCTGGAACATTCGACGACTGCTCTATAAAAGCCGACGCGCTTGACCCGCTGATCAGATTTACGACGATCGCCGACTGTGTTCGCCGCTCTTGTTGTGCTTTAAGTGTAGCCTGTTTTGTGGGCACAGGTTCGCCCAATAAAAGCTAGTTTTGCCTTTCACAGTATTGCTACTGTGTTCTTTGACGTCACGACCACGTGACATCTGGTGGAGGTGCTTGTGCGTTCATGTACCGAACGCCCCCGCAAAGCCGCGATCCAATTAAGCCCGAAGCCCGAGAACAAAACCAACGTCGTCCAAGACCAGCGTGCTAGCCGCCGACTGCAAGGACTGCCCCCAGAGCACGGACTTCTAGCTGAGACGAGCAGGAAGATTGCCACCAAGTTCACCCCAATGGCAGCCCCAGCATCCCCCGTCGTACTGCAGCAGCCCAGGGAGCCCCCCACGTTCCGCGGTTCAACATTCGAGGACCCGGAATCCTGGCTTGAGACGTACGAGAGAGTCGCTACCTTTAACAACTGGAACAGCGACGACAAACTGCGATATGTCTTCTTCGCTTTGGAAGACGCATCCAGGACGTGGTTCGAGAACCGAGAAGCCACCTTAACGACCTGGGAACTTTTCCGAAGCGGCTTCCTGCAGACATTCGCAAGCGTCGTACGCCAAGAACGAGCCCAAGCGCTATTAGAAACCCGGATGCAGCTACCTAATGAGACGACCGCGATCTACACAGAAGAAATGAGCCGTCTCTTCCGCCACGCCGACCCTGAAATGCCCGAGGAGAAGAAAGTCCGCCTGCTGATGCGTGGTGTGAAGGAAGAACTTTTTGCAGGAATGGTACGAAGCCCACCGAAGACCGTCGACGAGTTTCTTCGCGAAGCCACCAGCATCGAGAAGACACTCGAGATGTGAAACCGGCAATTCGACCGCCGCACGAACTCGACAAACTACGCCGGAGTTCAATCACTGGCCACCGACGACCTGCGCGAGACTATCCGAGCGGTCGTGCGGGAGGAGCTACAAAAGCTGTTCCCACCATCACAGCCTCAATTGGCTTCGATTGCCAACGCCGTGCATGAGGAGCTCCAACAACAACTTGGAGTAGCCCCTGAATCACCCCAGCCTGAGCCGCAAGCGATGACCTACGCCGCCGTCGCACGCCGTCAAGGTCCCCCTCCGCGACCGTGCCAGGGCCCTGTCACGCCGCAGTTTCGTCGTCCGCCGCCGCCACCGCCAGCACGACCACCCGTCGCCCAGCGCACCTACGCGAGGAAGACGGACATTTGGCGCGCTCCTGACCACCGCCCGCTCTGCTACCACTGCGGAGAAGCGGGTCACGTTTACCGACGATGTCCATACCAGGAGATGGGTCTGCGAGGTTTCGCCGTGAATGCTCCGCGCCCGCAGCAAGGTGAACGCCCCCGCGATATCGCCGATTACCTCACCGCTTCTCAGTGGAGCTCTCGACGACCGTCGCGTTCGCCATCACCAGGCCGCTACCTGTCACCGCAGCATCGACCATACACTGGCCCAGCCCGGGGCCGGTCAGCGAGCCCATATCCGGAAAACTAAAAGCAGCAACCGATGGAGGTGCGGTTGCTGTTCGTCGAACTGACGAAGATCCTCCGCCGCCGACGAAGACACCGAAGAAACTACCTCGACGACATAACGACACGCCGCCGTCCTGACGAAATCAGGAAGCCAAGACTACACCGATGAAAGACGACTTGACAACGCGACGTTCCAGCTTCAGTTCAACGCGACGAAGCCGTGATCCGACGCCAAGAGCCAACTGCAACGCCAGACAAAGAACCACCGACCTCGACGTACTTCTCGACGGCCACGCAGTCACTGCCTTAGTCGACACAGGGGCCGATTACTCCGTAATGAGTGGACACATCGCCGCCCAGTTGAAGAAGGTTAAGACTGCACGGGAGGGCCCCCAAATTCGGACCACTGGAGGACACCTCATTACGCCGACTGGAATCTGCACGGCAAGAATTACTGTTCATAACCGGACTTACCCTGCCACCTTCGTTGTCCTCCAACAGTGTTCACGGGACGTCATTCTCGGCATGGGCTTCCTGAATCAACATGGCGCAATCATCGACCTGAAGTCGAAATCGATAACGCTGTCACAAGATCAAGCGATACCGCTGGAGAGCTGTCTAGTCACCACGCCTTGAGTGTGCTTGAAGATCAAGTGAGCATCCCGCCGCTCTCCAGCATTATTATTTCCGTCGGCATTGAAACACCCGCTGACGTAGAAGGCGTCATCGAGGGCAACCAACATCTACTGCTCGACCGTGAAATTTGCATTGCAAGAAGGATCGCTCGACTCCAGGGAGGGCAAGTGGAAGTTATGCTAACCAACTTCAGCCAAGAGTTCAAGCACATCAACAAGGGCACGACAATAGCATACATCGAGGAAATTGTGGAAACCAGCAATGCCTTTGTCCTCTCGGATTCAGCCGCATCTACCCCGATGAGAATTGTCCCCGAACCAGACTTCAACGTGAATCCAAGTCTTCTTATAAGTAAGCAGCAACAGATCAGAAGTCTTCTCCGACGATACAAAGACTGCTTTTCGACGTCATCAAGGATTCGACAAACACCAGTTGCAAAGCATCGCATAATAACCGAAGAGAGCACTCGACCACTCCTCCAGAGCCCTTACCGAGTTTCGACACGAGAACGTGAAGCTATTAGGCAAGAAGTCGACGAAATGCTGCGCGACGACATCATCCAGCCGTCGAAAAGCCCGTGGGCCTCTCCTGTAGTCCTGGTAAAGAAAAAGGACGGAACCCTACGCTTCTGTGTCGATTATCGTCGACTGAACAAGATCACGAAGAAGGATGTGTACCCCCTTCCACGGATAGACGACGTATTGGATCGGCTCTGCAACGCTAAATACTTCTCGTCGATGGACCTCAAGTCTGGCTACTGGCAAATAGAAGTCGACGAGAGAGATTGCGAAAAGACTGCCTTCATCACGCCAGACGGCCTCTACGAGTTCAAGGTCATGCCATTCGGACTTTGCTCGGCGCCTGCAACGTTTCAGCGCGTCATGGACACGGTGTTAGCCGGACTGAAGTGGCAGACATGCCTTGTTTACCTGGATGACGTCGTTGTGTTCGCTGGAAATTTCGACGAGCACCTTAGGCGGCTTGCGACAGTGTTAGAAGCCATCAAGTCATCAGGGCTCACTCTGAAGCCGGAAAAGTGCCGTTTCGCTTACGGTGAGCTTTTGTTCCTAGGCCACGTGATCAGCAAATCAGGAGTACGCCCCGACCCAAAGAAGACAGCTGCCATCGCAAAGTTCCCGCAGCCAACCGACAAAAAGGCAGTGCGCAGATTCCTTGGCATGTGTGCCTACTATAGGCGCTTTGTCAAGGACTTTTCACGCATCGCGAAGCCGCTAACACATCTAACCAAATGTGATGTCGCGTTCAAGTGGGAAACGCCGCAGGCCAAGGCATTTCAAGAACTCAAACGACGCATGCAGTCGCCGCCGGTACTTGCACACTTCAACGAGGACGCCGATACCGAAATCCACACTGACGCCAGTAGCCTAGGCCTCGGTGCCGTCCTAGTCCAGAGGAAAGAAGGACTTCAAAGGGTGATATCGTATGCTAGCCGGTCGCTGTCAAACGCGGAAAGCAACTATTCTACGACTGAAAAGGAATGCCTCGCCATCATTTGGGCTACAGCTAAATTCCGCCCTTACCTCTATGGCAGGCCATTCAAAGTTGTCAGTGACCATCACGCATTGTGTTGGCTAGCTAACTTAAAGGACCCTTCAGGACGGCTGGCGCGATGGAGCCTCAGACTACAAGAATATGACGTCACGGTAATATACAAGTCTGGAAGAAAACACTCCGACGCCGACTGCTTATTGCGGGCCCCCATCGATCCCCCGCCGCAAGACGACGAGGACGACGACGCCTTCCTTGGGATAATAAGCGCGGAAGACTTCACTAAACAGCAACGAGCCGACCCGGAGCTAAAAGGCCTCGTCGAGTATTTGGAAGGGAACACCGATGTTGTCCCTAGGGCATTTAAGCGCGCGTTTTCTTCGTTCACGCTACAAAACAACCTGCTCGTGAAGAAGAACTTCTCACCAGTCCGCGCCAGCTACCTTCTTGTTGTACCGTCAGTGCTGTGTCCAGAAATACTGCATGCCCTACACGACGATCCAATCGCTGGGCACCTCGGATTCTCCCGGACGCTGTCGAGAATACAGGAAAGGTATTACTAGCCGCGTCTGATCGCCGACGTCGCCCGTTACGTCAAGACATGCCGAGACTGTCAGCGATGCAAGACACCACTGACAAGGCCAGCAGGATTGCTACAGCCGATCAAACCCCCTCGCCGACCATTCCAGCAGATTGGGATGGATTTGTTGGGGCCGTTTCCGATATCAACATCCGGGAATAAGTGGATCGTCGTGGCGACGGACTATCTCACCCGTTTTGCTGAAACTAAAGCTCTACCAAAGGCAGCGCAGCCGAAGTGGCGAAATTTTTCGTGGAGAACATCCTGATGCGACATGGTGCCCCAGAAGTCCTCATCACCGACAAAGGAACAGCTTTTACAGCAGAGCTCACCCAAGCCATTCTGCAGTACAGCCAGACAAGCCACAGGAGGACAACTGCCTACAATCCGCAGACGAATGGTCTCACGGAGCACCTGAACAAGACCCTCGCCGACATGCTAGCAATGTATGTCGACGTCGAACACAAGATGTGGGACGCTGTCCTGCCGTACGGAACCTTTGCGTACAACACGGCGGTGCAAGAAACAACACAGATCATGCCGTTTAAGCTGGTTTACGGCAGGAACCCGACGACGACGCTTGACGCCATGCTGCCACACGTAACTGACGAAGAGAATGTTGACGTTGCTAGCTATCTCCAGCGCGCCGAAGAAGCCCGACAGCTCGCCCGCCTGCGAATCAAGAGCCAGCAGAGGACCGACAGCCGACACTACAACCTCCGACGACGCTTCGTCGAGTACCAACCTGGCGACCGTGTTTGGGTCTGGACCCCGATACGCCGACGAGGACTCAGTGAGAAACTACTCCGACGCTATTTCGGACCCTACAAGGTCATCCGACGTATTGGCGCTCTGGACTATGAGGTCGTGCCAGACGGCATTTCGCATTCACAGCGGCGCCGCACACGATCTGAAGTGGTCCACCTGGTGCGCCTTAAACCCTTTTACAGACGCTGACGAACTTCGCCATTTTTTTAATTTTCTTTGCTACGAGTGCTTTTGTTTATTACCTTCGTTTGTTTGCAGCATCGGGTCGATGCTTTTTAAGAGGGGGGTATTGACACGTGTACTTATCTTTATCGGGCGACCACGTTTCGCCGCTTAACAACTGTAATCGCACAGCGAGGGACGCGCCTGCATGTATCCGACGTTTCTGGAAAGTTATCAACGCTTCTACCCGGCTGTCTGCTGTCGCCGAACCTTGTGTTATCTGATTTCATAGCGTAACGCGAATGGTGTAGAACTTTGTGGAAGACATGCGGGTCTGAACGATTAGTCTGGAACATTCGACGACTGCTCTATAAAAGCCGACGCGCTTGACCCGCTGATCAGATTTACGACGATCGCCGACTGTGTTCGCCGCTCTCGTTGTGCTTTAAGTGTAGCCTGTTTTGTGGGCACAGGTTCGCCCAATAAAAGCTAGTTTTGCCTTTCACAGTATTGCTACTGTGTTCTTTGACGACACGACCATGTGACAATATGTGGGTGCAACTATATACACAGGTGCAACACATGCAGGTGCGACAAAATTTCTGCCACCCTTAAAATCTTTGACATGCCACGTAGGGCCTGTAATGGCATCGTGCGGGCACCTCTGCAATGCCCATTAGGAGCGCCGTCAGTGAAATCACATCGCTTCAGATTGTGAGTGCTCATATTGTCTTGCACGTTTTAACACTGAGGAAATTTAGGATAAAAGGCATGCGTCGTGAATGAAATCGTTCCTTAATTTTGTTTGCACGCTGCAATTCTTAATAGTTTTGAGGAATAATTCAGTCTGAAACTTAAGACTTTGAGAAACTTTGGCGGTTGATATATGCATGTACATTACCTTGCATATACGGCATGGATAAACATATAGCGTACACATACATAAACATATATGGAACATCACAGCGACTGCGAAAATTTAACTGGGGTGTCCATATAGGTGATTGATTTCACAATAAAATGTAGCATGCCTCCGATTTCAGCAATAATACAAAGATGAAACTAGTGAACATTTCACAGATTTGAAATTAAGTTACTTAATCTCAGACAACACTTTATCGCTGTCTATGAAGAACCACAACATGTCCTCGCACGGTCCATATCGTGTTTAATATCCTGCATTTATCAACGGCTATGTAACAATCGCAACTGGGATGATAGTCTATGCCTAGCTAGACTAACCCCTTTGCTAGTTCATCTTGCAACACATGCAATTCTCCAGAATGCCAAACACATATGATGCAACTTCTTGCCACTAGCTTAACATGTAGAATAGCTTATCGTCTGAATGTGCTTCCGTAGCAAGTGGCCCATTGTTGTCATGCTATTCAAGAAATCGTTCTATTAGCACCATCGTTTACACCTTGTGATGGCAATGACAACGCTGGCTAGGCTGGCTCCGACGGCAGGCTGTTGCAAATACTGCGAACACAGTTTCAATTTTAATTTCATATTGGTTTGCCCCGCCCAAGCAATTGTTGAACGAATTTCCTCGGAAAAATAAAAGGGCGCTTATTAGAATCGGGTAAATTACTAACAATTTATTGTGAGTCACCATTTTTTATTTAATATCTTCCTGGGCAAGGCAGAAATAGGCGTTTTTGACAGGAGATAATGAATTCTTGCTGTATTCATTACCCCGCAAGCAACGTCATGGCAGATGCTTCAGCTATTGTAGTCACCCCTGCAGTCACCATTGGGGTCAAACGTGTGCATCATGACCAGCCAAGTTTGAATTATCCAGCAAAGGTTAATTTCATGATAGAAATAAAGGTTCCATAGCAATGTACAAGTGTCAGCCAGTTCCTTTGATTGGGATCGAGTTACTAAAGTTGAATTAACGGAAGTCTATTGTATTGTGCATGCCTTAAATAGTAAATTTAAGTGGCTGTAACTTGTTTACTTCTAAGCTACATTTTTTTCTCCGAGAAATCCCTATACACCTTTGTTGCGTGATAACAGGGAAAGACGAGATTCGTGTGAACAGACTGTTAGCAGTGACCACCAGAGAAAATTTTAAACAGGAATACTTTTCTGGCCTCCCACCTTGCAAGGGCTTGGAAGAGTGGTGACAGTCCCCATGCAGCCATCCCAGCCAAGTCGTGCGTAGGCTTTATCCAGCGAGCCCTGTGCAACTCTCTTGCCAGCCCTGTGCACCAGTGTCCAAGGAACCAATGTGTGCTTCTGTGCAGCTGGCAGTGGGTCGCACTTGCCTCCTGCCGCACATGGGCACACACCCTGGATGCCCTTTTCATATGTCTTGACAGTCCTGCACCATTATAAAGTAACAAATAGGTTCAAATCTTGCCACAGTAGCTTAGAGGCTAACACTGCACTGCTGAGCTCGAGGTTGTGGATTCAATGACGACGGTAGCAGTTGCATTTATATGCAAAAACGAAATGCAAAAGCACTGATGTGCTTAGATTTAGGTGCACCAAGTGCTCAAAATTAATCCGGAGTTCTCCACTGTGGCGTGCTTCATAATCATATCACATTTATTGCATGTAAAACCCCAAAAGTTAGAACTGCATCCAATTTGACATAAAGCAAAGACATGGACAAGCAAGAAGATTAGTGAATGATGGTGGATACTCAGCATGGTGCCAATGTTTTGATGGGTATCCTTGTCGTTATCAAGTCTGTCTGCTGACAGAAGTAGTCTTTAAAGGCAGCTAGTTTCAAATAATACAGATGCGGCCACAATGGGACCAACCATGGGTGTGTGAGAGAGAGAGAGAGAGAGAAGGCGAGGAAAGACAGGGAGGTTAGCCAGTGTAAGTACCTGCTGGGTACCCTGTGCTGAGAAAAGGGGTAAAGAGAATAAAAGGAGAAAGAAAAAAAAGGAAACAGAAAAATTCGCACAGTAATGCAATGCTACACACGACAACATTCAAAGATGATTGCACAATTCGCATGTCCTTAAAAATTTCAGCAAAGCCCTTAAAGCCTTGAGTGCCGAAGCCCGTCTGGACCAGTGTCCTAGAACTTTTTCTTCTGTGAAGGGGCAATTGTCCAGTTTTTCAAACGCGGTCACTAGCACTTTTCTTGGCACATTGTAGCTGGGACAATCACAGAGGAGGCGCTCGATCGTCTCCTCACAGCCCCATGTGTCGCAAGTAGGACTGTCGGTCATTCCAGTGCAGAAGGAACAGGAGTTCGTGAACGCTACGCCGAGCCACAGGCGGCACAAAAGTGTTGCTTCTGCTCACGGTAACCCTGGTGGAAGACGGAGTTGCAGACATGGATCCCATCTGTGGAGACGGGCGTTTGTGAATTCACTGGTGTTCCACAGATTCTGCGTAAGCTCGCGTGCGAGGGAGCAAAGACTTATGGCTGCATCTGTTCTTGACAGTGGTAAAGGTATAATATGGGCACCATCGTGGGCCGGTTGGGCAACGTCATCCGCACTGTGATTTCCTGAAATTGCGCAGTGACCTGGTATCCACTGGTAGATGATGTTGTGCCCCTTGTCAATTGCGTGATGGTGGAGTAGTTGGATGTCTGCAACTAATTGCACATTATGTCCTTGGTTGAAAGGGGACAGCAGACACTGGAGAGCTGCTTTCGAGTCAGAAAAGATGGACCATGAAAGTGGTGATTTAAAACCAATAAACTCCAGAGCAGCACAGATAGCTGCGAGTTCTGTAGCCGTCAATGATGAAACGTGAGACGTCTTGAATTTGATGGTGACAGATTAAGCGGGAATTACCACTGCTCCAGCTGAACCTTTAGAGGAGACAGAACCGTCCGTGTAAACGTGGGAGTGTTCATTGTGCTTGTCATGTAGGATTGAAAGCATGGTTTCTCTGAGGGCGAAAGATGACATCTCCATTTTCTTTTTGATGCGGGGAATGACAAGAAGAGCCTGGAGTGGATGGAGGCACCACAGCGGTAGAGATGGTCGTGCTGCACGCGTGAAGTCTGATGGTGGTGGTGGTGGTGGTGGTGGTGGTGGTGGTGATGTTGAAGCAGGCGGGGTTAGCCTGGCATACATAGCCGGCAATTGTTCCGCCTGATCCTCCTTCGAGTTGAGATCAGGGGTGTGTCACCAACTGTGTTTCAAAGCCACCTACAAGTATACACAGACGGGTCGGTGTGCGCACAAACAGATAGCTGTGAAGTCTGATGGTAAAGTTCCATGGTTGGCGGCAATAATCCTGCTAAACACTGAACGAGGTCGAGCGGCAGGAAGGGAGGTGAGATGATGCAATGGAAGCCGGGTGAAGTGCCTGATGTGCATCCTTAAAGCATCGACTTCAATATACGTATTGATGAGGTGGTCACGTGCAATGGCTATTGTTGCTGCCATGGATGCAAATCTGGGAAGGTCAAGACAAATTCGCAGAGCTTGAGCTTGCACAGACTGGAAGGAACAGAGGTTGGTCTTGCCGGTCCCACCCAGCACAGGTAAGCTATAGCATATGAGACCCAGGAATAGTGTGTTATAGAGTTGGAGCATCGCACTCACAGGTACACCCCATGACTTTTGTGCAAGAAATCTGAGCATGTGGGTTATCATGACTAGTTTCCTTTTTAGGTAGGGGATATGAGGACTCCAGGAGAGGTCTCGATCTATTATCACCCCTAGAAAGTGGTGCGTCTTCTCATAGGCAATAGGCTGTTCATTAATTCTGACAATGTACAGTTTCATTGCTTTGTGCGTGAAAGCGACCATACAGCACTTCTTGGAGGACACCTCCAGACCTCGTGCTCGAGGATAACCTGATGTTAGTGTGGCCACGTATTGAAGTCTGGCATGGACCTGGGAACGTGTCGCTCCAGATGACCAAATGCATATATTGTCTGCATAGATCAACACGTGGACAGCTTGCGGAAGGGTATGAACCAGGTCGATGAGCACGAGGTTAAATAGAATGGGGCTCAAGACTCCTGTGGTATGACATGGTAGGTGTTGTGTTGTGATGATGCACCATCCTCTGTTTGCACAAAGAATGACCTGTCCTTCAAGTAGCTGAAAATCCATCGAAAAACACGGCCACCTAGGCCGACATCGCCCAAGCCATCCAGTATGGAATGATGGGTTATGTTGTCATAAGTGCCTTTAACATCCAGGAACATCACCACTGAGTCTCCTTAGGCTTTTTTACTGCTGAACAGACGAGACAAGATCTGTGATGTCTACAAAAGAGCGTCTGCGTCAGAAGCCTGCCATAGCGTCAAGGTATAACTTGTAGTGTTCTAGATACCATTCTAGACGCGTCAGCACTATCCTTTCCATCACCTTTCCTAGACAACTGGCCAGAGCAATGGGACAATGTGAGTGAGGTGGATTCTGCTGACACACACAAAAGAGCCATTTGTAACATCCTGCACTGCTCCATTCTAACAGCCCATTCACACATATAGTGCTACAGTGCTGTCTGGACAGTTCCCAAAATGTGCAGGGGCACAGAGAAAGCACATAAGAATTGAAAATTTTTAATTGGGGGGGGGGGGTTATGTGCCAAACCTATGATATGATTATGAGGCATGCCATAGTGGGGGACTCCAGATTAATTTTGACCACCTGAGGTTAATGTGCACGCAATGTACAGTACACATACATTTTTGCATTTCACCCTCATCAAAATGTAGCTGCCATGAAGAAAGCACATCAATTCAGGTGCTGGGAGTTAATTAAAGCACGGAACTTCACATACTTCCCTTTCCACCATAGAAAGCACAAAACATCACTGCGGGTGAAGACTATGGGGAGCTTGAAGAAAAGTTGACCGTCACACTGAACTAGTGACAGTGATGAAAGATAGGGGGACACTAAAGCTGCACCTTTAAGGGTATGACATGATAGCTTAATTGTTCCCTTCAGTGGTTTCTTGACAAAGCGTTTCTCGAGCACGTTGTTTGCGGCTGCACACCGTCTTGTGTGCTGCTCCATTACAGTGGCCCTGTTCCGAGCTCGTTGTTCAGCTTCATCTTGCTGCTTCAGCCGCTTAGCATCCGTTTGCCGTTCTTGCAACGCAGGGTCTTCTTGATGCCTAAGCCACTTGACCTCCGCCTTTCGCTCTCGCAGTACAGGGTCTTCTTGACGCTTCATTCCCTTAGCATCAATTCACTATTGAGCTCCTGTTGGTTGCTATCTAAATTTGTGGTTTATGATGAGAGGCTTCGCTTCTGGCATTTCACCACAGCTTCCCATGCACGCAATTTGACGTCTGCACATCGCCTTCAACACTGGCATTCTGTGCGATCAGCATTGGTTTGCACTTTCTCCGCACCTGTCTTCTGTGGTCTCCCTGGACGCCAAGGCGGTGGTACAGATGGGCCAGCACACACTTCAGAAGATGGCCCAGCATGAGGTACCGACAACGGCGCAGCACACGACGCCAAAGATGAACCGGGCAATTAATCCATTGCATAACTGACTGCAGCACGCTGGACGCTGAAGACAGAAATCAGGAACAAAGCTTGCATGAGCTCGCGTGCCATCTGTTGGACAGTGGTGTAATTAGAGCGTGGGGGGGCAGCAGCAGCCACATGGTGGCATTCAACAGCCATCGAATACAGCTTTATGTTGGGGAACAGCAGATCGCTTCTTTTTTTTTTATGTGGCGACAACATGCCGACACTCAGAGCCAACAATCGTCAAATACTGCTCGACTTGAAAGACTGCATGGCATACATATAAACTCCCACTTATATTAGCACATTATATTCGCCTGTATGGCGATGCAGTAGTATGTCTAACTCGCAAGTCCCGCTCTCAACCTGAAGGACCCAGTTCTAATCCTAAAATGAGAAATTTTTTTTTTAAAGGGCCCCTCCCCAGGTCTGCCCATTTTGAGCTGACAAGCGCAGAGCATACAATGCACACCAACTATCGTGTTTGCAAAGAATTACATTGCTACGCACCCTGGAAAGGTCTGAAATTTCAATCCAAACGCCATTTTCCCTTCTCACGGCCGCTGCGCTCCAAGCTGAATGGCCACGTACTCGCGTCCCTGTGCCTACGTACTCAGGTCCGCAGTGTGATGTCGCTCGTGGTGACACATGACCTCAAGAATTATTCTTGGCACCATCTGTTATTTGTGCGATCTGTTGCTTGAACTGACGAATTGAAGTTTACAGAAATAATAAAACACACAAACGGAATATTTTATGTTTTACTTTGCACTGAAGAAAGAGAGATGTACTTTCGCTTTGGTCATGCAGTCACATGTGCAGGTACCAAAACTCTGTGATCATGCTCTGCGATCTGCTTGTTTCGCCTCAGTATTTGTGTAGCACTGAATTATACCGCTAGTCACGTGTCCTTGTGCACAGCACAAAATATCGTGTGCAGCGCAAAACCAGACAACCACAACAGCTCCTGCTCAGCGGCGAAAAAAAAAAAGAAAAAATAAAGAAGGAAGAAAGGAAAAAAAGAAAGCAGGGAGAAAAAAAAAATGAAGGTGGCGCCTGTGATGTATGCGTCATGTGATCCTTGAGGTCCAGCATGGGATAACACAGAGAAGGAATTTCGCTTGCGGAGGCTAGACAGGATGAGTGGAGAGAGCGTATCGCCATGCAGTGGAGCTCGCCTCCTGAAATCATGGGTTCGCGGTACTGAAATATTTCTATCTTGGCTATTAATGAGCCGATTTGAAAAAGTTGAGCGGCAGAACGCTCACTAGAAGACACGTAACAGCTTTCAGTGTATAACCAAAATTTGCTATGGGGCCTG
Source organism: Dermacentor albipictus (assembly GCF_038994185.2). Taxonomy (NCBI): domain Eukaryota; kingdom Metazoa; phylum Arthropoda; class Arachnida; order Ixodida; family Ixodidae; genus Dermacentor; species Dermacentor albipictus. The sequence continues at coordinate 422,963,385 of NC_091821.1, forward strand.
GTCAGGGGCCCTTTAAAGCCAAAATTGTTTACAGTAAATCCTCCTTATAACGAAACGGGATGTAACAAACTAATGGATATAACGAAGCAGTCACGATTCCCCTTAAAACTGCAATAGATGCCCATGTATTGAAAACCTAATTTAAACGAAGCTAAAGTTTCCTCTCAATGGGTTATAACTAATAAAGGGAAAATCAGACATCCACCCATTCGTAGCAATTGCTACAAAGGAAACCTACCTTCGACTCTGAGGCCTTTCTATTGAGAAATTCGTATGGGTTTCCTTTGTAGCAACTGCTACGAACGGGTGGATGTCTGACTTTCCCTTTATTAATTACTTCTCTCCACCTTGCGGGTTTCCGCAGAACTACTACGTCAATGGGTATAACGGACCTTTCTTTACAATGCAGCTCTTTGGAACCCGTTCCTGCATTTTGTGGCACTTTCGTGCCTCGCCATAACCAGCTCCACAGCCGGGGCCAGCGCACTGGTCTAGCTGCGCACTCTCCTAGCTCCATCCCTCGCGCACGGCGCGAGCCTTGCTCTCTTCACTCCTCCTCCAATGCCACCCTTGTGCGGCGGCAATCAGAGCGCCGGCTCAGTGGCGGCTGACCTCGATGATGTGCTGCTGCCCAAGCTGAAATGCATAGCCGGTGCCATTCTCCACTGTGTGCACCCCTTCCCCCCCTCCCCTCCTCCGTGGTGGTGACTGCGCGAGACCATTCAGTGTTCTCTCTCTCTCTCTCTCTCTAGTTGTCGAAGCGCTGGCTCGGTATCAGTGGATCACGGTGCGCACTTCCCGAGCTGAAACGCAAAGCCACCATCAGTTGACCCACTAGCAGCATCAGTCAGCCACTGCTATCTCTTTGCCCTATGCGTTCCTATGCGCCTACGCACTGCCTCCCAGAACCTCCTTTTAAGCGAGGCAGCTGCGCCAAGCTACGCTCCGGTTGTGGCGGCTCGTGCAAAATGTTCCCCACTAGACGGATTGTCTGAGGCTCACAGACGGTTTATATTATAATATAATCTGTCTGCCTATATAAGTAGTTTATTCTCAGCCAGTTCTTTCTGAGCCATGAACGAGGCAACCGGTGGAAGTCCTTCGTCTGCCGCTGCTGCTAAACGAGCTCCCTGAGCAGAGGCCCAGCGCTGTCGCCGCCAGAATCCAGAGGTGCGCTATGCTGAACCAGGCATTGGTGCAGCAAGTCTAGCATACACCCATTGATTTCTCCGACCACAAAGCTACCTTCATGATAATCAAGGACTGGGAGTAAAGTGTTTCTTGAAGAAGTGAAGAAAAATAAGTTGTAACAGTACATACATGTCTTGCTATAATTATCTGCCTCAGTATATAGAAAAGCCAAAACAGCTGAAGAGCTGCGCTCAAATTTCACATTAGGAAGTAACGTAGTCGTCGGCAATTTTTTTTTCCACAACAAGCATTTACTGACCATTTTGGTACCCGTCAGGTCAATGTCTTATTGCATGCGACGTTCGTGTCTCCCGTGCGCATCTCCCGACCTCCCTTTTTCCGTGGAACTGCTAAACCCGCCTGCCCTTGCACTGCGTGCGTGGGGCGGAGGTTTTATTGTTGCTTGTTGTTGCCTCCATGCGTACCAACGATATTAGTGTTCCTATCGGCTCATTCGTGCGAATTCCCGCCACCAGAAAGGAGATGATGATGGCAAACGGAAGCGTAAAATGATGTCAATCGAGCAGAAGGTAGCTATGCTGAATGCCGCGAGTCCAGTGTGAAGAACAAAGAAGTGGCTGAAGATTTTGGCATAGCGTTGAGCATACTGTCGATGATTTTGAGCAGCAAAGAAGCTGCCACCAGTGCTGTCGCACGTGGTGTAAAAGGTGACAGAAAGAAGCTGCAAGCCCCCGCTTTTGAAGCTGTAGAGAAGGCAGTGTTCAAGTGGTTTTTGGACACAAGAGCAAGCGGCATTTCTGTGAGTGGGCCACTGTAGCAGTGCAAAACGAGGGACCTCGCGTGCATCATGGGGCACGACGATATTGTGGCGAGTGTCGGCTGGCTGCAGCATCTTAAGGAATGCCACGACATCGTCGGCAGCACTGTCAGCGGGGAAGCGCAGTCTGTCGACCGCGAAGCTGCAGAGGTGCAGGTGGAGAGAAACATTGGACGGCTGCTATAAAAATACAGTGCCAAGGATTTATTCAATGCGGATGAGACAGCCTTGTTCTACCAGATGCTGCTGAAAAAAACCTTGGCCCTCAAAGGTGAATGCTGCCAGGGTGGTATGCATAGCAGAGCAAGGTCCACGTAACCGTCTTGCTTTGTGCCAACATGGATGGGTCGGAAAAGGTTCAGGCCCTTGTGGTCGGCAAAAGTGTGTCACCACGATGCTTCAAAGGCAAACGAAAGCTCCAAGTGAGCTATGTGTCCAACCATAAGGCTTGGATGATGAGAGAAATTTTCACACAATGGCTACAGGAGTGGGAAGAGCGGCTGGGCAAGCTGAACTGGAAGATATGCCTCGTACTGGACAACTGCACGGCCCACCACACTGCCGCTATGCTCAAAAACATCGAGCTATGCTTCTTGCCACCAAACTGCACTGCAGTTGTGCAACCCCTCGACCAAGGAGTTATCATTAACTTCAAGTTGGGCTACCGCAAGCATGTGATCGACCGGATTCTGCTCAATATGTGCATGAAGCGCGAGTCCACGATCGACTTGTATATGACGATCAAGATGCTACAGGCTGCTTGGATGGCTGTACCGACAAGCACGATCGCCAATTGCTTCCGACATGCCTCATTTGGCATCAGCAGTGGCTGTTGCAGCGAAAATCTCGGTGCTGCCGCCAATGAGGGTGCCGCGGGTGACCAAGCCCTAGCGTCATGGAACGCTCTCCTTGACGCTGGCATTGTGTCCGACTGCAACACCTTCGGCATGTACGTCAGTGTCGATGTTGACGCAGTGACAATGGAAGAGCTAGGAAATTGTGCACACAGTGACGGGGGTGCCTAATGATGACAGTGACGAATGTGGCAACAACGGCCCGGAGCCTAATATTGGTGAACCCGACATACCAACACCCGCACAAGCACTGGATACGGCTGACCTGCTGCGCCTCTTCTTTGGCACTCACGATGACGGTGAGGACAGACTCGAAATAGCGGCTGCAGCTGAAAAAGCCATCATTCGCCTCAAGAAGAAGCAGCAAAAATCTATCAAGGACTGTTTTTTCTGCGAAGTGAGCTGCCAGCTGGTGTGCTGTTGATCGATCAGTGATGAGCCGTTTGGCGTGAATAAAGTAGCAATTTCTTGCTGCCTTTCTTTCGTTTGTTTTTTTCTGTGCGACGGCCGTTGTTTTTTTTTTTTCGCATGGCGGGCTGCTGTGAGATTTGCTGGTGAGTAGATTCCCTCTTGCTTGCTAATTGTGGATAGAAATGGATAGCGGCTATAACAAACTAATGGTTGTAACGATGTAATTACGACCCCCCTTCAACTTCGTTATAACCTTTTCCACTTTCCTTTTCCTTTCCCTTTCTGGCTTTTCCGTTGAACAGAAGCCATAATGCTGTCCCATTAATATGTTGCATATTGCACACAGTAACAATAGAAGATGCAGTAAAGGCTCAAAGTTGTACAGGAACAATATACTCATCACTGCTGGGATAAAAAGCAGGTATTGGTGCATAGATGAACCACCCAGGCCTGGCCTGAGCTTGAAAAAGGGAGAGTTGGGTGTCGCAAGCCTTATGCACAGAGTGGGCCAGCTATGTGTTTACAGGTAAGCCAGAAGTTGTTGCATAAATATAGACATGCATCATCCAGTATGAGCAACTTGACTAATATTGAGCACCACGAGCAGAACACTCGTGCAGGCATTGGTCAAACAGTGCATATAAAAGCTTTTGCCAACTCTTCAGTAACCTGTATCTCATTCTCAGACATAGAAATCAGGTCACCAGAAGATGGACAGAAGCTTTTCATCAGAAGCATGTAATGGCCAACCGTGGCTACAAGGCTACTTACAGCAACACATTCCTACACGCTATCTTGCACAATTGCTGTTGCTTAAGTTTCTTCTGTGATTTTGGCCAAACTGATAAAGCATTTCTTTTTTGGTCTACACACTAAGCCTACTTTTCTTGATTGAATTGGACACTACAGGACTGATATTCTTTTTCCCCCTACTTCAGAGAGCAGAGCGTCAGGAAGTAAAAGCTTTGCTGAGCTTGACAAGGTTTCCTAGCCTCTGTACAGTTCAGCTGCAAAGTACATTTCACAGCATGGGCTCAAAAAAAAGAATGACATCATGAAGTTTCCAGGAAAACATGCTTATATGGCAATTAGGGGTGACACAAATGCATCTGGGATATAACCAACAGCCTGCTGCTGGCATAATGCATTTGTGCGCCCTGAAGGGTCCACAAGAAAACCGTTTGAGAGCTGCTGCCTTACAAGATTTTGGTGTAAGTGCCGTCAGAGAGGCGCACTCTTATATTGGGCAGGTCCCTCCAGTTGGCTCCCGGAAAAAGCGGAATGTGGTCCACTCGTGCTTGCATTAGGGGCGACAAAGTCAGCAATTCAAGGTCTCGAACAGGACCCTCGTTGCTGCCTCTGACCTGCAATGCCATTTACACATCACTGCTGGATGAGATACAGATGCACAAACAGGTATCGAGTATTACCTAAATAGGAGGGAAAGGTTGAGTTGACTGTTATGTTTGCCTGCACTACTTACCCTGTTTTGTCTACAATAAAGCTGCAGTGCATGTCATCTGCGGTGACATCGCTCAAGAATGCTGATTTCACTACAGCAGAACAGTGGTGCCATCTGTCACAACTACAATCAAAGGAACCTTTGACCATAGCAATCACAAATGGTACCACCGGTTTGTTGCAGTGAAATCTCTAGAATGCACACAAACATAGTAACTATAACTGAACCTACTGTGAAATGATACCTTCTGTGTGAAATTTGAGCACGAATGAGCCATTAGTTTCAGTGGAAGAGTCGTGTATACCTGGCACTCCTAGTCAAGCAACACTCAATAGCTAATGCAAGCTCTTGTACACCATCACGACTGTATGGAGCGCAGGAGCAGTGCACTTCCGAGACCCTTCATGCCAGTGACAGGGGCAAGCCAGGAGGACATAGTTGCTTCTGAGCGCACGCTGCCAGTTGGACAGGGCTTTGCCACTGGCGGTAATAACCATGCCCCTTGCGATGCTCAACCTTTATGATAATTTTGCTTAATGACAGGATGCATGAGCACACACTTTTTTGCTGTGTGATGAGCGGCTATGTTGTCATGCCAGGGTGCACGCCGATAAAGAATTGTTCCTACCACCTGGCATACATCCTGGCTCCCCCTGCCATGGGGCAAATTATCAGAAAAGGGGAGATGCACGAAGTACATGAACAGGACACCGAGCTGGAAAGCCCCGCCCGCCCAGCAGCACATGCTCAGAAGAAACTATGTTGTTCCGGCTTCCTCTGAAAGGCAGCGCTAGGGGTCTCGAAAAAGCTCTGCTTCCACACTCTAGAAATCCATGATGGAGGCTGTACACTATAAAAATCTGTAAACAGGGCGACATTTTCCTGCATCAAACTTAAAGTTTAATTTCCCAAGTGTGGTCTCGGATTGCAGAAGTGCGATACATTGGTCAATGTGCCTTCTCATGTGTCCAGAACACGAGTACTGCCCCTCAAATCTACAGTAGTGAAGAAAAAGATATATTTTGTGTAATAAAACTGAGGTGCTTCAGCATGACGAGGTAGCCATCCTTGTTTTTTGTCACTTCTTCCTTCTCTCCCAACCTTTCTTCTTCTTCTTCTCCCTTAGGTTTTGCATTTGAGTCCTGCGTGCTAAACTGTTCAGAATGTTGGGGCTGCGTTATGACAGACTGTTAGCCTAGGGCAATGGTCTCTTGAATACATACTGCCATCGTGCTTTGTTCACACTAGATAGTTCACCGACAGCGTACATTATTTGTACATTTTGAGATGTATCACAAGGAAACCGTAATATCAACCAGTAGTGAAAATAAGTGTGAGCTAGTGAGAAAAATATTTATTATGAGTGGGGAGGTTGGCCGAGCAAAAGGTTCAGCATGCTGCTACAGGTTTGATATATAACAATATATCATTGTACGTGAGAAAAGATAGAATGAAAACACATCTATTCACACAAAAATTCCAAACAGGGAGCAGTAAGCACCCTGAACTGAACAAAGCGCATAGTAAATAACCAAAATGTTGTCCATCTCTGTCCTTTCGGCTCCACCAGAGATGTGGCTAACATTTAGTTTATTGACAAAGTATTCAGAGTTCCCTTTGGTGCACTATGAACTAAAAAAACAGCTAGACAACAGGCAAGATAATCATTATACCGTACTTCGCAAAGAAATTAGATTTAGAAGAGTTTGCATAAAAGTAGCTTTGTCAGTAACAATCTGCAATGCATGGTGATGCATGACAAGGGCCTCTTTCTTTTTTGTTTTCTTCAAGTAAATGGCTTTACAAATAAATATCTGCCTATCAATTGCACCATTAAGTAGGTCATAAGTAGCCAGTCATGCAATGAACTCACACAAGAGCCTGCACTTAATCAATGATCTAAAGCACTGTTGTTAAATTTCAAATTTCACATTTGAGCTTCGATAATTGAAACTTTTACAAAGGGGAGCACATCCTTCTCTGGTTATAGTGTAACATTGTCAATGCCACAGATCATCACCATATGCCAATGACCAACAAGGCTCAATTTGAAAATTATGCACATACATGGCTGGCAGCAGATCATAAGATGTAGCATTCCTGCCAATGGTCAGTTGCCTAACGACCATATTTAGCAAGTCAGACCCTATACAGAAAAGTCCCCTCCTTGCAGTAATCAAAGAACCACAATGCATCCCTTCAAGAGCACCACATTTAAAACAGCATGAAGCACACAGTGAGGGCTGTGTTTTTTGTCCAGTTCTCAGTATAGCGCCCAACGAATCGGCCCCTGTCGACACCTAATATGAGAGCTTCTTACTGCAACTTGTAAATCCTCTTATCAATTGAATATAAGCAACACCTTCGATGGAATTGCTACACTGAGGAAAAATGACATGATAGCTCATTCCCACCACTGACGACGCAATATGCAGCAAAATTACTTTTTTCTTTTTAGTTGAACTTGTCGTTTCAGATTGCAAAATCATGTGTAGTTTTTGTGAAGGCTCCTCCATGTATGAAAAACTAATTGGCAAGTCCGAACATTTTGCTGTGTGTGGAGCTTTCTTTTTTTCTTCTTCCTTTTTTTTAAGAAAAGCTTGCTCTTGCAAACGTGGTCACCAGATGTGTATGTTGCTTCAAGTTATCAACTTCAGTCATGCGTTAGTTATTCTTTCTGCTCAATTGCGTGCATGGCCGAAATAGCCAAACCCTGGACGAATTGGCGCAGTGGTCGTTCCGGAGTGCTATCTGGGAGTTCTTCGGTCACGGAGCCAGTGATGTGACATGCCGCATATGCAAGACGCCCCTTAAGATGCCCACGGGCACTACAACCACCCTCGTCAATCATCTAAAGCATCACCCTGATCCATTCAAGCAGTTCGAGAAGCTCTGTGCTGCCGAACGCTCCAAAAAGCCTGCAGGCCCGAAAAAGACAACGGGCACCAACAAGGCAGACACAAGAGTTGCTAGCTGTAACTACTTCAAGCCGACGTTGAAAGGTGACAGTCAGCGTGCAAAAATGTTAACAATGAAGGTTGTGCAGTTTGTGGCCACTGGCTTGCACTCTTATTCTATCGTTGAGGAGCCAGGCTTTTTGTCTTTGATGCACACCGCAGTGCCTGAGTACAAGGTCCCATCGAGGACTACGTTTTCTCAGAGTGTCGTGCCAGGACTTTATGCCAAAGAAACAGAATGGATTAAAAGTGAGCTGTGAAATCCCTTCACCCACGGGACCCCATGCTACTCGGTGACGGCTGATGGGTGGACGTCGAGGCTCGGGGATAGCTATGTCTCATTTACATGCCACCTCGTTGATAATGAGTTCCGGCTTCATATTTATCACCTTGCATGCCGGCACATGCCCGAAGGCCATAGATCTGACAACTTGAAGCGCATCCTCCTTGACTTGGCAAAGGAGCGGGGACTGCCTCAAGGTGTTCTAGTTTTCATTGTCACTGACAATGCTAGAAACTTCCCAGGTGGTGCATCGCGAATAGGATGGACAAGTATACAATGCTTTGCGCATACATTACAATTGTGCACCTGGTGTGCGAAAAAGGACACTCAGAATTTTGAGCAACTGCGTGTCAAGGCCCGAGCAATTGTTGGGCCCTACAAGAGGAGTTCCCAGGCCAGGAATCACTTCAAAGAGGTTCATGTTAGCATGGGCTTAGAGCTCCTTGAAGTGATGCAGGATGTCGCGACATGATGGAACAGTGAATATGAAATGATGTTGCACCTTTTAAAGCTCTGTCAGCCAATTTCCTCGAACCTGTCAGAACAGGACACATTGGAAAACCTAACTTCAAGTGAATGGCATCTGATGACATCCATCACATCAGTGCTGAAATGTGTTGACGATGCAACAAGAGAATCTTGCTCCGAAAAGCACCCCTCTTTCACAAGTGGCGCCACTAGTACATTGCATGCGACTTCTGCTCACCCAGCAACAGCAGAGTTGTGGGGAGGAGTCTGTATTTGCAGGAAACCTCCTTCATAGCATGAAGTCAAGGTTTGTGGACACAAAGTTGCAGGTGACATATGCCTTGAGCACGGCATTAAACCCCCGATTTAAAGCAGTCTGTTACGACACCACAAGTGAGAAACGGCGGCTGAAAAATCTACTCCGCTCAGCTGTGGACAGGAGACTGCCTCAGGGGAGTGACAAGGAAGAGTCCAGTGCACCTGCACAAGCTGTCTCTAGTGATGTGTGGAATGTTTTTGGAACTTTGGCCTCCACCACCACTTCAAGCACTGGTTCCCAGTGACTGATGGAGGAGGTAGAGGAGTACCTCCACTCACCTGTACGGCCCCGCCTGGAGAATCCTTTTCTGTGGTGTAAAAATTTCAGCGAAGTCAGGTACCCGTCACTGTCCAAGCTAGCTCGGCTATGCCTGTCAGTGCCGGCAACCCAAGTGTCAAGTGAGAGGTTATTTTTGTCAACAGGAAATACATGTATTGTCACTACTAGAAGAGAACACCTTCTCCCCGAGCATGTTCAGCAATTAATGTTCATACATAGCAACATGCACTAGAATGAAAGGCTGGGTGAGCAGTGCACAGTGAGCTGAATAAATTGAAAAATGAAAAAGTCTCGTGCCTCATGCCTGTTACTCGTTGCCTCACATTTATAATGGTTCAAAAATATACTTGATAAAACAGCCAGCAGAGATCATTGTAACAAGATTATGTACTCCACTTTATCAATTTTTCTCTTTTGTACTAGGGGTCCCAAATATTCGCTTCGATTCGATGATATTCGCATCGCTTTGAAATTATTCGAATTGGATAACTATTCACTTCGTATTCGATTTGTATTCACTTCGAAGTGAAAAAGCACTATTTGCACATGCCTAAAATTAAGACGTGCTTGTCACCAAGCACGCAAGTCATACACACAAAAATTGTTCGAAACAGCAGCAACTTCAATGCTTTCAGCTGCCATGTCTGTGACTGTGCCTTCAAGATCCAACATGTTATACCACTAGTCCTTGCATTCACATATTATTTCAACCAAATCCTTACAATTGTGTAAAGAGGACTGTGCTATCATGTAGCTCAAAGGTGAGAAAACTTCTCTATTGCGTACACTAGCCTTGCAAACAAGCTGGTTCCTCCAAGGTCTGAACATGATTTTTACTCACTGTTAGTTTGCTTACGTACATAAGCTGCTTTCTCCATGCGTAAGGCATGTTCTCATTCAGCAGCTCAATCCTCCTGCGCCTAAGCAAATTTACAGACCATTTTATTTTCATCCCCACCTGAGCCAGAACAGTGAACTGTTGTGATGGTGTCATATTCTTCTTGTGCTTCGTCCTTGATACGGTAATTCTGGCTAGGTCAGGGCGTTTAGCTGTGGTGGTAGGATAGCTTGCAGTGCCAGCACTCAGTCATGGTCCAATCAAATGGACACCACTAAAAGCACATTAACAATTTGACACAACTTGCACTTGGATGGCATTGTTGCATTACATCAGAAGAAACCTAGATTCTTATAGTCGGGTACACATGTGTGGCCACCTTGACCTCTGTTCTTCTGTACATGACAGTGACAAAATGAACATGCATTACCTCATGGTGAATTGAGCAGCCTGCATTACTCAAAATGACTACGTCATTCACTACTGCTGCTACCTTGCTAATTCAAACAAGTTTTGCGTCATTTAGATTCAAACATTGCGATGGATCAGCATGTTTTTAATCACGAAACATGAAGAGCCAAACACAGTATGCCACCAGCCAAATCTGATTTAAAAGAGAAGCAATCAGTGCAACAAACCATTTGCTGGTAGTGTGTGACAGGTTTGCAAGTGCCAGTCATAGGCGTTCCCAGCTCCAAGCTAGCCAGATCCGAGATTGCATCATACAAGGTGATTGTCCGCAGTGGCGCATGCCTGGACCATTTTGTCGCTGGGTGAAACTGTGGGCACCAAAAAGAGTTTTGGCAAATTCAGGAAATACGGCATGCAGTTCCACATGCACAAAACACTGCTGGACCAAACATTCAGATACAGCTACAAGCAAAAATGTGCAGATAAACTTACAATTTTTAGTACACATTCAATATGTCTAGCTGCTCAAATGATATTTATTTGAGAACATAATATTGAATATCTTTGAATACTATATTACAACAGGCTCTCATTATTATATACGTGCTTTTGAGACGTAGTTAGAGTTCAAATATAGTTAAGATGAATTCCCAAATCAGCGGTTTTAGACCCCAAAGCATCAAGTGACTTTATAAAGCAAAGCTTTCTTTGTTGACTAGATTCAGAGGAATGTCTCAGCACAAACCCTTAAAAGAAATGCAAGAAAACAGCAGTGTTTCAAAGTTGGAGACAAGCAAAGTATTTCCAGATGTGGCGGAGGTGTGTGGTTGGGGGCAACGAGAGAGGCACAGCATTAGGCTGGGGCAAGGGTGTGAGGGGGAAGGGACACACAAAGGAGAGCGTTACGTGTAGTTCAGCTTACCCCCCAGTGTGTAATTCCAGACTGAGACAATGCAACAGACAAGATGATGCCTCTATTTGTCATTGGGAAACTTAAAATCTATCTTTACAAACCTGAAAGCATGTGTATCCTGAATTTCATGAAGGAGACCTACCGCCTAAAGATGAAGTCTTCTCTCAACATGCCACCAAATGAGTTTGCCACCACATCTTCCAGTAGAGGGGCAATCGACTCAGTCTTTAATGATGAGTTGGATGCCATAAATGTATACAAGTACGTCTCGTACTACTGGCCATCTTGACCTTTCTGCCGGTATCCCTGCATGCTCCTCCATTGTAGAAAGCCAAGGGGGAATCTATACAAGCGTATGTAATGGCTCAACCTCCTTTTATTGCCCTTCTCACTGTGTCTGCCTCTTTGAGCATGCACCCTCTAGAGTGACTCCCTGGAAACCCCATGTAGAGTGTACATACTATTTATGTAAGTGATTCGCTAACAAGGATGGTAAAAAGGACAAAGCTTGTCTGGAGACACCATTTGCACATTCCAAGACATCACGCTGTGAAAAAAGAAAAGTCAACTTGCAGTTTCTTCTTTTTAAGTCAAAGTCACACAGTTGTTGCGTGCAACCTTCAAAGTGACTTCACGTGACCTTTGGGAAAACTAGACCCCTAAAAATAGTGTGAAAGTTTCGCTTCATTTAGATGCCAACATTGAGTTTGGCCTGCATAATTTTTTAAATCATAGTGACTCATCCTGCATCTGCTAATTGATGCAAGTCTTGTTAACATTTTTATGCATGCAAGCTGAATACACTGCTGCAACTTGCAGTGCGATTGACATTACATTGTTTGTCAATGTGCGTGAACAATAATTTTCATAGTAAAGTCAAGAGATCTCACATGATCAATGAAAAGAAAGTATAAATAAAATGCCACTAATTTTGAAGTGCTTATTCAAGGCAAACAAACCTCTTGCTTTTGAATGATTGATGACTGTTCACGAGACTTAAATGAAGACTTTGGCTCGGGAAACCTGGGCAAGACTTGGCCTGGCGCAGCTGCCAGAATAATGACCCTGCAAGCAGAAGAATGCAAGTTGCCAAATGAGTAATTATACCAAAATATGTGTACAACTGCATAATAGCACATACAGTAAGATAACAGCACTCCTTCTGCAGAATAAACAGACTCTATGTCTGTGCAATCTTGTGCGGCCCAGCACTACCCTGGTGGTAGTCAAAGAGGTGATTGTGGTTTCAAATGGACAATGACTGTGACATTCAACAAAAAAAAGATCAATCTAGATTGTATGGCAGCTTTAAACTAGTTGTTCCAGGGCCCTATAACTGGGCTGCAAAATTTTGAAATACAAGCATGCTACTGTAATGAGGGTACATGGGCTGTAGCAGTGATTATTATGTTTCTATATAAATAGTGAAGCCAGTTTCATCTTTTAATAAAGCTTAGTTGATGCCTCACATGACCTAGGTAGCGATGCCAGAACAGCGGACCTCAAGCTCAACTGTGCACATGCATTGGCCTGGGTGCTCTGTCCGTCTCACTGGCAGCAGAAATTACGGCTATGTCGAATTAAATCACTTCAGTATGTTTCACAGAATGATTTTCAATGTAGGAGACGTCATGTCATACTAAGTAGACCAAGCCAGTCTGAAAACAAGCACCAGTAACGGCAACCGAGTGTACATGTGATACAGTAGACTTCTGTTAATTCAACCCTGATGGGACCGATGGAATTGATCGAATTGTCCAAGGGGAAGCGAATTAAACAAGATTCAGAAAAACGTCACAACACTCCGCTGATCTATTTGGCAGTATTTGCCAGATTCCAACAGGCTCCTGAATTGAGCATCAAGACGCCCCCCCCATTGCTTTATAGGTGTTCAAAGTAAAAAAACTAACAGAAATTACATGAATGCTCTAAAACAAAGTAGAAATCTAATGCACACCTCGTTTTTTAGCAAGAACAATGGGCAAGGGTGTAATATGTGTTGCACAATGGCAGCCGCTTTCTTAATGTCAGCTTCACTGCACGGTTATTAAGTCATCTTTGCTACAACGCAACCGTGTTATTTTGCATTAAGCCATACAAATGCTGCAAACATGGTTTTGGTTTCGTATCCCATTGCACCACACAGGGAATTTACGGCCCCCAATTTTCCCCCAAAATATCGTAATAAGACATTTTGAGCTACTGTTGTTACTTGAAAATTTCCACAGGAGAAGCCAAAAATAGGCATTTTAGAGACGGGAAATTATGTATGTACAACACGTTCACTGTCCCCTAAACTTTGCCAATACATGCTGCCACTAAAGGGGTCACTATTTGGGTCACCATAGGGGTCATGCACATGGATCATGTTCGAATTATCCGGTGAAGGCCAATTTTAGAATAGAAATAAGGAAAGTTCGGGCCCATAGAAATGCATGGGCCTTGGGATCGAATTAACCAGAGTCTACTGTATAAAACACAGAGCATTCACCCAAGCTAGTATGGCAGCGAAATCAACCTGCTCACAGAAGGTGCCAGTGCATACATGATACGGCGGAGCACTGAATAAAACAGTCTACAACTTTTCCATGAACCAGATAAACTGTTAGACACTAGAAGTCAATCAATTTACATAATAACTTGTCCATGAATTTAAAAAAGAAAATAACTACCTTAGCATAGCACAAGTGTAGGAACACCTTGTCGTGATGTGAAACGTTATGATCATCCAATTTGTGTAATGCCAGAAAAACTGCAAAGAATGCAAGGTAACGAATATGCAAACCTGCGCCTGCTTTGGGGCAAACCATAGTTGCCAGCCTGAAGCAAGCCAAAGGTGCACTGGTAGCCCATCCGCAACAAGCACTTCAGAGTCAGCGGCAACATCCGACCATCATGGCCATTGAGGAAGCCCTTTACGTTTTCCAAGAGGAACAGCTGTGGCCGATAGTAGTCACAGCAACTCAGGTACGATGACACCAGTGAGTTCTGCAATACAATGAGATGTCTGATAAGTTGTAGAAAGACAGTAACCCCCTTGCTTTATGTGTTGCATGTTCCCTGTACTGCCACCACTAGTGGCACTTCTGGATGGTTACCAGTGGCAAAAACTTGTTTATTTATTTTTTTAATTTCGTGAAGCTTGCCCTGCAGCATGAGTATTTATTAAAATAAAAACGTGGAGGCCCTTCTGATGCAGAAATTGCAGTACTATTATCTTAGTGAACTTATCGTCCAAAAGCCAACACCTATTACTATCTGTCTGATCCATTAGCAGCTTGGCAGCTCTTAGTATACTGTCATTCTAGTAATGGCCTCCCATATTGTAGCTATAAAAATCCACAAAAGTGCTACTGCAATTTTCGAAAGCTACCAGACTGAGTGACCATCTGTGATCCAGACTGAGTGACCGTCTGTGACACAGAGCAGAAAATTGCTACTATACGTCGGCGATATTCACAGCAGACTTTCTCTTCATCTCTTAATCTTTCCCTCCCGTTCTCCATTCCCCCAGTGTAGGGCAGCCAACCAGGCTCAGTCCTCATTAACCTCCCTGCCTTTCATTCATCCTTTTCTACCTCTCTCTCTTATTCTGGTATTCTAGAACAGAAGAAGTGACTTCTTGGCATTAACATTACAATGCATCGGCATAATATGCCTAGCGCCTCTGTGAAAATCTTGAGGTTGTACATATTTCACAAAAATTATTTATCAGCATAAAAATAACATAGAAAGGGCTGGCAATGAACCAGGGACTATGTGTTCCTGAGTCAAGCATTGCAATAACTACACTACGGCCATGCTCCTGAGAGAAAAGACAAAAACGTATGTTATCACCTGGTCATTTCAGACACTGCTTTCAGTTAGCCATGTTTAAAATCATTTCACTTTGCAATTAAAAATACAGCCACAATACATTACGTTAATTGCACAAAACAATAAGTTAGCACAGGTTCAGCATCCCTCTGCAGAATAAAGGAAAACACAAAGAACCCCAACAAGCAATGATGCAAAGAATGAAAAGTATGAATTGTAAGGATCAAACCATTGGCAACTATTGACAAAAAGCTTGTGTGCTAATTTCCGCAGGTTAATGGTACTTGTTTGAAAGGAATTGTTCATTATATGAATGTGACATGTACATGATGTAAAACTTATTTATTTGCACATACAAGTGACACCAAGTCACCCAAGTGTTTTCCAGGTGGATGCCTTCCAGCTGTTCGATGTCATGAACTCTTCTTTTGGCAATGCAAGTGCTGAAGGAAAAAGACACATTCAGCACTGCTAAAAGGCAGCAGTGAAGAGGGGACAAGCTTAAGGAGACCAGCTACAAGCCCAAACATTGCCACACATATGTTACTCTGAGCAAATTATACCCTTCATAGATGAGAAGCTGAAGGCTTTTGTGACATTTACTGAATCTCAGTGTCAGGCAAAGCTTTTCATGAGAGGTGTGTCAACATGAGTCGCCTGAACTGAGGTTTGGCCTGACAATGCCAAAATGGCTTGTACAGATGCGCTTCTACCAAGTAATTTAGGCTACCTGCCACCGTGGTGTTGGTGCCATCAACTATTATGACCACAACTGGCAACACTCAGGATTCAGTTTAATTGGCAGTACAGATGGGTTCATTACAAAAAATTTAAAAGAAACAAATCCCATCTGCATGAAACTGATAGATGAACAAGAATGACCCATTACTCTGCAGAGTGTAACATTAGTGCTATGGCCAATTCCTTTTGGAGAGATCATTCACCTCTTCTTTTTTTTTTAATGACTTCATCACAGAAACAACACAGTTCATCATCACTGTCTTTTAAGCATTAAATGCACTCGTCTGCCAGGCACACTCACAACTTCACCGGAACATGTAATACAATTCTTCATCACACAAGTCTGCTCGGTTTTCACATTTTGTGTTATTCTATGGTCCATGTATGAGCACAATGCTGCCATACTGCCACAAATGCAATTTTCACCAGGATATCAATTCCAAAAAAATATATATATATATACACCGGCCCAGTTCAGTTTTGGATTCAACATACTGCTCTTTCATTTTGATTCAGTTCTGGTTTGGACAAATGAAATATAACGATTCCTGAACCACTTTGCAACACTGAACTGGCTCATGAACCAGTTCGTTGTGGTTTGCTTTGTCTTCCACCTCAGTGAAACGTTGCACAGGGCTAATGACTCATCTGCATGTGCAAGTTGTGCCAAGAAGAGGCAGAGATAGACTTTCAGGAATATCGGATACAGTAACTTATGTTTGGAAGACAAGGCCTCCTTTGTTGACTTTACATGAGTTTGGCATAGCTGGGATTTGGTTATCTTTAACCACTTCCAGAAAAAAACAGTAGGTCAAGTGACTTGTAGATGTTGTACGAACATGAGAATGGTATCATACTCCTCCATGCCGAGAACACACCTAAGACTATAATAAAAGATGAGTATAATTACATACAAACACTTCTAGAACACATAGTATTTTACTACTATACTTGTGGACAACTTTTCTTGGCTATGAAGCGATGGCTACGGAAACTAAGCACGCCTCTTTCACCGGTGCTGGAAGTAGTACTGCAGTTTTGTTCACGTTTTCCTACAAGGGTAATAGAATTTTTTTTTTTGTTTCTACAGTCCCCAATTTGAAACAATACGTAATGTTCATTAGTCAGCTATGGTATTTTATCATGTTTTTAGCTTGCTCTTTCGAGTTATTGCACATCCGAGACCGTCGCACGTTTTGCACATTCATCAAATGCAAAATGGCACCTGTGTCTTCTGGTGAGTGTTTGTCACTTGCTGTGCCACCAATCAACTCCCCTAAGAGGCTGTTGACCAACTTCAGCAACAAAAGACTGTTGAACTTGACTGTTGAAGCACACAAAAAAAAGTGTTTGCAGCTTCTGCACGGGAACCAAATGAACCCATCTGGAAATCGTAACCTTCGGCATGTACAAATGAGTGAGCGAGCTGACTGCTGCGCCGGCTCTACCGATGCCAGTGTCAGTTGCATATCCAATTCCTCCCTGATGCCATATGGCTTCTTCAGAGCTCCGACGCAGGCTGTGATGCTTGCTGTTCAGAACTTCGTTCATATCAGATGTGAATAAACATTGATTCACGCCAATTTAATTGTGTCTGCCTACACTAAACTAAAGAGGTTGTGTGAGGATGGTGGAAACAAAACCGTTGACGATCGCACCTGAACTATATTGCGTACGAACACAGTAGCAGTACAGTAGCCCGTAGCTTTTGCTTCATAGCCAAGGAAAGTTGTCTGGAAGTTTAGCACCATCTGGCGAGTATGTTCTAACTTAATGCATGTGTGTGAGGTACTGAAGATGTTCCAGAACACTCCATGCTTTTAGTGCGCATGTTGAGTTTGTGTGTTTTTGAAGACAAGGTCTTCTTTGTTGCCTCCAAATGGCATTTGGCATATCTAGGATTCAACTATCTTGTAACCACTTTCAGAATAAGAATGTCATGTATGTACAATGCAGATCTGCATCGTACGTTGTGGGGATGCACGACTCTCATGCGTCCCCTGATGTTGTTTTCCCCCGCATGTCTCGCGTCTCCTGTGATCCGGCTTCTCCGCACAGCTTAGTGGTGGCGACAGTCGGTCAGGTTGCAGCGCAATATGAGAGATGGCGCAAGTGTTGCGATCACTCACTTGACCGTGAATTTTTATTAGGAAATTGTGAGCTTAAATAAATACCATGAGCTTATGCACACACAATAAAACATGAAATATGTCACTTCCACAACATAACAATAAAAAATAAGAAGATCAACATAAATCTAAATGAAGTCATCTGCAATCAAGATATGAAATTAAACCTGGTTGAAATTTCATACCTTGATTGCAGATGACTTCGTTCGATGTTGATGTTTTGTTCTTTTCCTGAAGGTGGCGTTCATGTTCTGCTGCATGTGTGCATACACTCCTGGTTTTTTATTTAAGCTCACAATAGACACTTTGCAAAATAGTGAGTGCCCCCTACCGTAGGCATGAGGAAGTGTTTGGGGCACTTGGTGCGAGAGTATTTGTGTCACAAACACTCCCCATTGTTGCCTTGTTGCTACCTGTGCTATCAAGTTTGATCATGTAAAATTCAGCTTGTGTTGTTTGTTTAGTCGTCTTATGTTGCGTCAAAATGCTGGAGGAACACTGCTTTCTGTTTTCTTTTTGGATACAGGATAGACTTGTGACTTTTTGCGATGCTCGATCACCAGTGACCAGGAGTGGAGCTACCTGCACTTAAAAACTGCGACCGTGTGTCAGGCCCATCGTGGTGGGGCATTTAAAGAAGAAGGTTATGTGAAGACCGTTATTCTCAATCTGAGCGCCAGTGACCCACAAGTGGGTCTTGTTGAGGCAGCTTGCACTTGCGCCATTGGATTTAACGTCTGTGGATTCAATCTTGCTTTTCTCTTCCTGCGGTGTTGTAGAAGCTGAACTATATGCATTACAATGCATATTTAGTGCTGTGCAAAGTGTTACATGTATGTATTAAACCAAAACTAAAATGAAGCCCAGGGATGAACTGGAGTGCCGTGAATAGACGCTAACACATACTATCTGTAGCATCATCAGCTGTCGAAGCAGGCTGCATTCCGTCGGCTAGCTTTGCTTCGTATCGCTTACTTATCTCGCACTTCAAGTGACAGCATAGAATGATTGCGGACTTTGCACCATGTTTCCCAACAGATTGCATTCATGTCATATTACTCGTAACATCAAGTAGCCAGTCTATGTGCTGTCGAATGCGTAGCGACGTGCAAGGTGGTATGATATTATTTTCAAGATAATCAATAGCAAATATGGCCCTTGATTTTCATTTCGTCTCGCAATAAAAATCCCTGTGTTAGCTGACGGGTGCACACGCACATGTTCGAGCCGGCGAGACGCCGGCAGAGTGAGCCCACATGCTGAGAGCTATGAGCCTACACTGAGTGCAAAAGAGCACCCTGGAACCACTAGCTGACAGTCCATGGTTTAAGCCAGCAACACGCCGGCAGTGCAAGCCCACGTTCAGATTTCGAGAGCTATGAATGTATACACCGAGCATGAGAGCGCACTCTGAAACTACTAGCTGATGCCGCCGTGCACATGCCACACCGAAATCCTACATCACTGTGATTAACGTGCTGTTACATGCCTCTTTATCCATGCAATGACCGTGCCACTGCACTGCACTTTGACTGAAAGTTTGGGTGTACGTGAAAACAGTTGGCACATAGTCAGAGCGGCTAGAAAAGTTTGAAGGCTGCCCTAAAATTGAAGAAGGGCAAATATTAATACAAAAGACTCATTACAGGTCAAAATTCATGACGTATACCTGTTATAAAGTGCTCACTGCAAATTCGAATCCCTGAGTGCGCGTTTGGTTACCATACTGAGCTGTCCACGTTCAACCGCTTTATGACATTCATCCTTGACGCTCTCTTTAGTGGATATCGCTACGTGGGCGGAAACAACTAAAAAACAAAAACAACAGTGTTCTTGCCATAATAATTTGTACATCCGTACGCAACACAGTGCGCTGGCACGCCATTCAGAAACGTAGACACGGGAGCTTGCCTGAGCGTGCCGGAATGCCCAGCCAGGTGGGGAGTTGTCTGCTAGCTTTCTAACCGCGTAGAGGGCACTTGCGAGCATGCACATCAGCTTTTTTGCAAAGTGTCCATTTTCTAATAAAAGTTGAGTTGCAAGTGTAGCGACCATCTGTGTCTCCTTCTTCTTTTTGTGCTACAGTTCAAAATGATGAACCTATACCAGATCGGCCAGTTTTCTGTATTGCAAAAGAATGAATTTTATTTTAAGGGCTATAAAGGAGTAAAAAAAGAAGAGGAAATTGCAGAAAATGTTACAGTTCACCCACTCAGCACAGAAAAAATTTTTTGCTGATGTTCTGCAGCACGCACACCAAAAGTGCCTCATAAGCAAAGCCAGGGCCGGTCTACTATATAGTGATTCCTTTTGCCCGATTCTAGGCCTCGTTTATCATCTGCTGTTCACAGCCGATGATTCCGCTGATAATGCGGATGAAGTGATGCTCGGATTTCTATAAAGCATGATGAGAAATAGCACTCAAATAGAATTGTTACATTATCCCAGCCTAGATGCTGCCTAAATATTAGGGAAAAAAGAAAAAAATAAGCCTCCATAGTATGGTGCACCTTTTTAAAAAATGCCCATATGAGCCCAGCAAAAAGTTGAGGGCATGTCATTGTTCTGGAGATAGCAGTGGCCAATGAGCATTTCAAAGCTCTGGTTGCTTCGAAAAAGCAACAGGAGTGCCACTCATGATATGCAATGTCATAAGCATAAATGTGTGGTGGTGGTTATGTTGCTACAGGCAGGATTAATGTGGCAGACTTGCGAGCAATTGTTTCACCTATAGATCTCTTTCCATGCCCGTCACAACTGCACTGTTCTAGCACGGATGTTTACTGTTGTGCTGAACATCAGCATTAAGGGCATCCGTATGACAGCTACCCTCGGTCCAAAAGTGCCCTGCCACGGTTGTTGTAATTACCGAAGTATAACAATGGTAAAGGCTCGGGTATAGTTGCAATTACCAGCATATACCCAGCATCGGTCCCCATCTTGCTAGCAGGGCATGCCAACTGAACAAATAAATTTACTTCAGAGTACTGTGAATTTGTTGGAAACCCGTGTTGCTGCATATGCTTAAACTGTTTTATTTTATTTTGTTTTACTTTACTTTTCAGCTTGAGTTCAGGGACATATTATATATATATGAGTTCATTTTCACTTCCAGTCGAAAGTCCTATTCAGGTACGAATTGCAGGTCAGGTTCAGTTCGACACCCTGAATTTTACAAGTGACAAATCAGATTTAAGTGAACCTGCGCTAACTGTGTTATCCCGTGTTCTACTAAGTGAAGTTAGGCAAGACATACCTTGAGTAAAGACCTCTCCGTATGCCGGAAACGGTTGAGCCCACTGAAGCCCTGACATGGGGGCCCTCCACAGAGCAGTTGCACATCTCCCTTCTGCGGCAGTTGTTGCCCATTTGAATTGGTCATCTTGCCCTGCACGAGAATAATACCGATCTACTACAAAACAAACATTTTCTAATACAGTCAGGCACCCTTATAACAATATTCAAATGCCACGAAAATTCCATTGTTATAACCGATAATTGTTAAAACCAGGTTGCATGAAACAATCAAAATAGGGGGATGGCAGAGCTGATCTTAGCAAATTATAATGGCGGGGAGGCCAGTGCCCCTCCCCACCACCTTCCTCCATCCGGCTGCTGATTGTGCTCACTCGTTTAACTGCTTCCTGGGCGCTCCAATCACGTGTAAGAAGCTGCGGCTATCGGCATTAAAGAATGCCACTGCTATAACTGCAAAGAAGGGAAACGGGTGGCAAGCGATATGCAAGCACCGCTGAGGCAGCGCTTTCGTGGGCCCAAAAGGGGCCTTTTAAAAAATGCGAGGAGGTTGCCATGGTAGCTTGTCAGCTTGAGATATCCACAAGAAATGCTGAGGTAAGATCACCACAAGCGTCTCGCCACGTATGTCGCACTGCATTGCATGAGAAAACCCTATGTCCGTAAGCCTTGCTGACATCCTTCTCCAAAGTATCCAAGTGCTCCACGTAGTGCAGTGGAAGGTTCCTCGCAAGTATGAAGCCCCGGAGGGACTTAATCATCTGCCGGACCTCCCGTGAGGACAACGTTGAGGCAGCCTGCCCTACCAAGTCATCACTGCCATCGTCGCCGTTGCTATTCGATGCAAGCATGTTCGCGATGAACGCCTCATCAGTTAGAAGCACTTAGTTTCCAAATCTATAACTGTGAACTTTCTTTTCACTGGCAACATCATGCATTGCCGATTATCAGCGAGCGGGTCAGTCATCTTCCGTTTTGGCGGTGAGTCAAAATAGGCTCAGAAACCACGTGGCCAGGAACAATTTCGATGCAACCAACAAAAACAAACATGGGCGACGATTATGCTGTTTGCAGAACTGCGCTGAATGAAGAACCAGCCAGCCAATGAGCAAGATTTGAGCAGCGCAATTGCCATGGTCCATTCGTGTTTCAGAGGGTGACGCAGTGTAACAATAGGGGCCCAGGCCATTCATGTTCGGAGGGGTGGAAGGACGATGGGAAAGAGGCATGTGGAGAAGGCTGGAAAATGAGCGCGTGGCGGCCGTTTGAGCAGCGGGCCATCGTGCAGTCGCTCGAATTTCTTGTTTTCTTTTTTTCTTTTCAAGGATTTTGCATTTCACTACCTTTCGGCTCGGACACTAAGCAGCAAGACTTCATCGTTATAACCGGTAATGTGGCATTGCGACATTGTAGTAAGCAGGTTATTTCACCATGCAAAACATTCAAAATTTGATGGTGCAGCAGTTTCTCATTGTTATAACCGATATATTTTTAAAACCGGTATCGTTATATGTGGGTTCAACTGTATTTCACAACTTTGTCACTACAGTGACTGGCACCCCTTTGGCTTTTCCTTGTTCCGACTTTTGTTCCTTCCAACTACAGTAGAATCTTGATAAACGGAACTGCTTCTTAAATGGAACACCATCCTCATGGTTGGTTAGTTTTGTATTCATGCAATTGTATCAGCTTTGTCTCTCAATAAATGAAACTCCTGATCAATGAAAGCAGTTTCCCTGGTCCCTTGAGGTTCCATTTAAAGGGAGTCCACTGTAGTTTTGAAATTCCTCCACCAGCAGGACAGTGCAGAAGTAAATGAACCAGGCATTTCGTGATAAAGCTGACTTTCTTCTCCGCCTGTGAATGTAACTTGAAATTGAGGACTGCAGTTTGAACTTGGCATTGAGAACATTCCAGTGCACTTGTCAATTTCAGTTTGTGCTTCTGAATTAAAAGTAAATTCAATACACCCAAGGTGTTTTATTTTTATAGAAGACTGCTCCAGAGTTAGAAAATATAGTTGCATTTTTGAACCACCAGGACATGCATTTTCTACTCAGGAAACAGCAACAAACACTGCTCTGCTGATGCTTTGACTAACAATCTTATAAGAACACCTTCCTTCATGTCTTAGGGAGTAGTCAGGCATTGACTCAGCCAAGTTCAAGCCACACTCGGCCACTGGCATGCTTCAGAACACATCCATGAGAGTGTAAGCACAAAAAAGGTACGCCTAATTTGCTTCCCATATTGGCACAACAGATGACGCAGTGAGTTCGATATTCTGCTCAATGGTTGGTGTTTTGCACTACTCACCAACATTTTCGCGTGACAGGATTCTTGCGAAAGACCAATTCAATGTCAGGTGATGCTTCCTTTTATTTCATTTCATTTTATTTGCCACAAAAGCTACAACTACTCCCCTGCATAAATGTATCTGAACCAAGGATTTTACGATAAAACTGATTTTCTTTTCTGCTTATGAATGTAACTTGAAATTAAAGTCTGCTGTCCAAACTTGCCACTGTGAACATTCCAATGCACTTGCCAATTTCAGTTTATGTGCTTGAATTATGAATAAATTGAGCTTTTTCAGCAAGTTAATGGTCCATATACTTTCTTTCTCACTGGTGTACATGCATGTCATAAGAAGGCAACAAACACTGACACCAAGGACAACATAGGAGAAATTACTTGTGCTTAATAAATGAAATAAAGAAATGATAAATTAATGGAAATGAAAGTGGATGGAAAAACAACTTGCCGCAGGGTGGGGAGCGAACCCACAACCTTCGCATTTCGTGTGCGATGCTCTACCAATTGAGCTACCACGGCGCCATTTCCCCATCCACTTTCTTCGGTATTTATGTTTCCTAGTAGAACCCTGGGAGTGTTAGCCAGTGCCACCACTCACAGACCTTGGCGGCAGACGTGGAACGTCCTTTTCTGCCACAGGCGTCATGAAGCGTGTACATGTCATGCAGGCGTGTACATGCATGTAATGTGCGCAGACTTCATTAGAATCAAACTGTGGAACAAAACTACCTCACTAGATCACAGGAAACATATGTAGTGTTACGTGGAACTAACATCATGAAATGAAAAGAGAGTCTAGTTATATCGCAGATCTCATTGAACTGCAGATTGTCACTGTATATATCTGAGTTTGTCACTACTCTGCATGCTCTGTATAACTACAGCCACAGTGCAATACAGGTAAGTAATTTAGATGCCAACTATGCCTCAATGAAGCTTTAATGAATACAAGAAGCTGAACAGTTCTAAAACAGGCACTCCTCAAACTCCTTAAAAAGGAATAAATCACTACACTGACTGCATGTAAAACTACTGTCTTTATTACTATGACTCACGTTTGGACGTGAAGATGCGAGCATTTTCACCACTGCATCAAATGCTTAATAAGAACTTTCAACGCACACTGAAGGTTTTTCTAGCCATGTTTTTATGTATTGCACACAGGTATTTTATGTTTAGAGCCGCAATCAGTTTTATTAGACAAGAAATCAGGTTTTCTTACATTTTGAAAGCATGAAGTACTTTCCAGTAAATCCCATCAATTCAAATGACACCGCTCTTCCAAAGAACAAATGGAGCAGTAAAATGTGCAGCTGATACTTAGTTTGTAACAACTACAACTCACTTGTGTAGCTAGTATCTATAGCATCCTTTCAATGCTGCAAAATGAGTTAAATACCTCTAGCACATCGTTGAGAAAAGAGTTGAAGTCTTGGGTGAAGACTGTTGACTCAGGAAAATTGCGCTGGAAAGCCCTTGATGCCACCTCACTGTTCTCCACCGCCCAGCATGATTTGATGGCGCCCACTGCCTTCAGGCCACAGGAGAAACCTGTAGAATAAGAATTCCAGCAGAGCCCACCTCATGATGGCTGTCGACGTTAAGGTGTGGGGATCCCGACAACCATCTTGGAAATAGTTCAGATTCCACCACCAGGCGATGCCACTCAGTCATTAACGAGGAAAAAAAAAAGAAAGAAACTGGTTTTTGCTTATTTAGCACAGGTGTGGTGGCCTGGGATCTGCTTCAATTGAGAAAAGTGTCCTCCCCACCCAAGCCCTTATAGTTTGTGAGTGATGAGTGCTGCCTTGGCGTGCCATTGTCGTTTTGTTGCTGCATGCAGTGTCAACAGAAGTACAGCTGTACAATGGCATGACTCACTGTGAAGCACACTGCTCGTCGCCTGCACCGATTAATGTCAATTGTGTATTAAAAGTAGCAGGAGGGAAAAACATAAAAAAAAAACCTTTTTTGTCCACCAACCTAGATTGTGTCCACGACAATCAGAATTTTCCAGAGCAGACCACTGTGTCTCCTCTTATACCCATGTTTAGGATCGCGCTCGAGACAATCACAACACAATTGCCACTCACAAAGGACGAGCAAACTATTGTATTTGTGGTTGTGAGAACAATAAGAAGGGGGTTCTGCTGTCCCAACCGTAACTGCCTTGTGGACAGTAAACAGCTGAACATCGGCCAAGAGGGGGACAGTGTAAACAGCTATGTACAGCCTAGGAACAAGTAGACGGAGGCAGAGTGAGAGAGAACGACAAGGAGAAGAAAAAAGGAGCTATTTACAGTGTTTGTATTATTTATAAATGGTTCGGGAAGTTCCGTGCCAGCAGCATTGCCCCTCAAATTTTCAGCACATACGCAGGTGCCAGCTAGGTATCAAGCTCTGACTGCTCTAGAAAATTGCACAGGCTCTAATGAGCTTTGCGGCCACAGTATAGATGGTTCAACACTATGAGCAGGTGGCCTGTGCACATGGAGGTAGCAGTTGCTCAGCATACTATCATGTTGCATGGCCAGACCTGTCTTGTTCTCTGAGATGTACAGGGACAGGCATATTGCACTTAAAACGTTTGAAGAAAGATTTGTACTTCCTGCTGCACTGTTCTTACTTAAATTTAACAGAAAAATCCCATTTTGGAGTCTGCATCTTTCAGTGTAGTACTTGGCACAGATAATTGCCTGTTCTTTAAAAGAAAAGTATGAGAAACCATTTTCGTTCATGAAGATACAAGCTGCTGCCGAAATGGCACCAGCATAATCTTGCGCCATTTCGTGCTGGCAGCTGCAAAAAGCAGCCATTCAGGAAGGGTTGCCATGTGTTGCAGAGGAGCAAGCAACATGCAGCAGCATCCCTGGACGGCTACTTTCTGTAGCTGCAGGCAGGTGGCAACACAAGTTTATGCTAGTGCTGTCTTTGTAGCAGCCATTTTTCTCATAGACGAAAGTAGTTTCTCGTTCTTTTCTTTAAAATGCAAAACATTTTTTCAAACATTTTAAGCAAGATGTGCACGTCCCTTTACAGTCTCGTTGTCTACGCAGGCCGTGGACACAAGCTCGCATGTGTATTTTGCCTTGTGGCCACGAGCTAAGCTAGTGTTCTAGTACATGAGGAAAAAAGAAAAGATCGGATCTAAAAGCAGTATATCTACTCTACGCTAGCATATAAAGTAAGTCTACAAGTGCATCCTTGTAGTGCTCCCTGTGCAAATGGCAAAAGTGTGCGTCAGCCTTCAACAGCCTACAGAAGCATATTGGAATGAAAAAAAAAAAAAAATCTGCTAAACTGCATAAAATCTGCGAGAATGTGCATGATATACAAAAGGCAGTAAAGATTATTATTAGCATTATGAGTGCCTACCATACATGTGTATAGATAGCTGTTGCGAGCTTTTATGACTTTTTGCAGATAAGTGCATGTATTCCACTAGAAAGAAAAGAAAAGAAAAAGGTCAGTTCAACGCTATCTCAAAACAAATTGCAGGCTTTGTGCAATCGCCGCTCCACCAGTAGACTGAATATGTTATACTGCAACGCCGAATATGTTACACTGCAACGCTGCCAGTGCAGATGTCTGGATTTGGCCCATGATCATTTGGGCAGTGTAAAGGAAGAACAAAGTGAATGTGTGGATTAAAAATGCACCTCATTGCATCTAGGCAAGACCCCCATACCTAAAGGACAGCATATATAAAAGACGTAGTGAAATCTTTCAGACAGAATTTTTCGTTTTGTTCTCTCAGGAAACTGGACACTGAGGTTAGCTTTTTGAGTCCGTGTACCCAAATGATGAAAAACCAAACTGATGTCCAGCAAGAAATCGACAGTGCACAGCACATATATATTGTTACAGGAAGTATTTACTCTAACAGTAAATGGCTAGCACTTGGCTAGTCAAGACTGCACAGAGCACACAGGCTTTAGCAGCTCTTGCAGTCTGACAGGAGAGAGACTGACCCAGCCCCACTACGTCTTTGTCTTAGCCACTACAACGTCTCTGTCTTTGCCACTGTTCGTAAAATTATCCTCGGCTGGTAAAGCACCATCCCAGTGTTGGTTGTGTTCAAAATGGGTGGTCACAGTTGTAACGCTTGAGGCGGGAAACATGTACGATGTCACTTTGTGGTGGGGGCGTCGATAAAGTGGATGCCATGGGAGTTATCTCATAGGTGACAGAGTCACCTGGCGCAGCACGCAGTAGGGCCTGACATACCGCGACATTAACTTTTCACAGAGGCCGACACAACGAGATGGGAGCCAGAGAAGGACGAGAGAGCCCGGTGGAAAAGCAGTATCCTGGTGTCAACGATCACAAATGGACTTTTGTGCGGTCTGCGATGATGAGAGCCGAGCGCGGGCTACTGTGCATGCGACGAGCACACACGTGATGGCATCTTGCGCATAGGAAGTCATGGAGATGGATGTTGGATTAGAAGAAAGCAAGGCGTTAAAGGGTAATAAGGGATGGCGGCCAAAGAGAAGATAGAAAGATAAGTAGTTGGCAGTGTTATGACACTATGAGTTGTATGCAAATGTGACAAACAGAAGGGCAACATCCCAATCATGGTGATCATCAGAAATGTACATGGAAAGCATGTCGGTCAGTGTATGGTTAAGGCTTTCAGTGAGTCCATTGGTTTGAGGGTGATATGAGGTGGTGAAGTAGACTGTCGACCACACAAGACAGGAAGTACCGACCACGATCTGTGAGTAGGTGAGCACTATGTTGGAGGATGACGTTGCACAGTAGAAAGTCAGCTACGTCAGTGGCGCAGCTGGTTGGCAACGCTCGGGTAAGTGCATATCGCGTGGTATAATCTGTAGTGACTGCAATCCATTTGTTTCCTTTCATGGAAATTGGAAAGGGGCAGAGCAAGTCCAGGTGCACTCAATAAAATCGCTCAGTTGGAATGTCAATTGGCTGAAGGAGACCAGCAAGATGAGTCACAGGTTTCTTGCGGCATTCACACAGGTACAGGTTTCTTGCGGCGTTCACACAGGTTACAAGATGTTACGTAGCATCGAACGGAACAATAAAGGCCCTTCCAGAAGAAACGTCGTCATATCCAATCACAAGTTCTGGAGACACCTAAGTGCCCGAAAGTTGTGGCGTCATGAAACTGGACGAGGACATCTCTACGTAGATGCGGGACAACTAGCAGGAGTTCTGCGCCATCGGGGTGCACATTGCGCCACTAAAAAATGTGATCCTGAAGCAAGAACATGTTGAGTGAGGAGTGGAGGGTGCCGAATTGCAGACGGTCAATAAGAGAGAGCAACGATGGATCTCTATGTTGTTTGTCGGCCAAATGGGTGAAGTCTGTGATTGCTAAGACGTAGGTGTCGAGGTCTGTTTCAGTGGAGTCGGATGGTTTAATGGGGTGACGGAATAGGCAGTCGGTGTCAGTGTGTAACTTGCCAGCTTTGTACACAACCGAGAACGCGTACTCCTCTAATTGTAATGCCCAACAGCCGAGCCTCCCTGTGGGGTCTTCAAGTGTTGAGAGTCGGCAGAGAACATGATGGTCTGTTATGACCACGAATGGCTGTCCACATAGGTACGGACAGAATTTCACGACAGCCCAGACGAGAGCTAGGCACTCCCGTTCAGTAATAGTGTAATTCTTTTCCAACTGTGACAGGAGGCGACTAGCATATGCTATAACACGGTTAGCGCCGTTCTGTGTTTGGGCGAGGATAGCACCGTGGTCGCTTGTGTCGGTGCGAAGCTCTGTTCTAGCAGCTGGGTCCAAATGAGCCAGCACAGGTGGTTATGTGAGGGCAGAAATCAGCGATGCAAAGGAAGTCACTTGGTCCGCACCCCAAGAAAAGGTCGCATTCTTTTTGAGGAGGTCCATGAGAGGTTGAGCAATGTCTATGAAGTTGAGAACAAAGTGGCGAAAGTAAGAGCAGAGCCCAAGAAAGCTGCATACTTCATGCATAGACTGCGGAACTGAGAACTCACAGATGGCACAGACTTTGTCAGGGTCTGGTTGGACACCCGTAGCATCAACTACGTGTCCAAGTAATTTGATCTGGTGGCACCCAAAGGTGCACTTAGAGGAACTGAGCTGGAGGCCAGACTGGTGAAATATATCGAGAATGGCCGACAGACGAGGGAGATGGCTTTCAAAGCTGGGCGAGAAAACGATGACGTCACCTAGATAACAAAGACAGGTCGACCACTTAAGACCGCATAGAAGAGTGTCCATCATGCATTTGAAAGTTGCAGGTGCGTTACACAGCCCAAAAGGCATGACCTTAAATTGGTAGAAGCCATTGGGTGTGATGAAAGCGGTCTTCTCGCGGTCACAGTCATCGACGGCAATTTGCCAGTATCCCGAGCGCAGATCTATCGATGAGAAATATCTGGCACCATGGAGGCAGTCGAGCGCATCATCAATTCGAGGGAGAGGATACACATCCTTCTTCATTACTTGATTGAGATGGCGATAATTGATGCAAAGCCACCAGCTGTTCTTCTTTTTCACAAGCACCACAGGGGATGCCCAAGAGCTAGAGGAAGGCCCTATAACATCTTTGTCATGCATTTTCTCTACCTCCTTTAGGATGACTTGGCACTCAGAGTGAGGCACTAAGTAAGGGTGCTTGTGAAGGGGGCTGGCATCTCCGTATCGATGCGATGGGCCACGACATGTGTACAGCCTAGTGGAGTGTTCTCAACATCAAAAACGTCATGGTACGAAAATAGGACAACACGGAGTGCTTGACTTTGGGAAGGCAAGAGGTCGGGGGATATCATTTTATTCAGAACAGCCTTGGTTGGTGACAGTATGACAGGTTGGGGCACGGTGTCATCGTCAGCAGCGAATGCAGAAATTGTACATTCTTCTAGTGGTGACAGTTTGGCTAGTGAAATTCCTTGTGGAAGAATATGGGTTGAAGTAGAAAAGTTGAGGACTGGAAGCATTGTTCTATTGTTGGCAACAACCACTAAGTGTGTGGAAGTGCGATGCTGCGCGAGAGGATCAGATCTGTGAGGGGAGTGAGCACATAGTCGCCATCAGGGACTGGGGGAAACGGTGACAAAGGGATGTAGGTAGCAGCCTGAGCAGGTAGTCATAGAAACTCCACAGAACGTAGGCAAGTGTTACGTGATGCAGCATCATCAGGACACAATGGCAGTTCGAGTCACAAAATGCAGGAAGAGTGGCTGTCAAGAAGTCAATACCAAGAATGACATCATGTGGGCAAGTGTCGAGAACAGCGAACAGAACTGAAGTGTGGTGGCCGGCGACAGTAACGTGGGCGGTGCACATACCAAGAACATGTGTTTGGGTGCTGTCAGCTACTCGCACAGTAGGAGAGACGGCAGGTGTCAGCACTTTTCACAGGCGGCGTCGGAGCGTAGAACTCATAACAGATATGTGGGCGCCTGTGTCAATGAGAGCAGTAACGGTCACACTGTTAACAAGAACACCGAGTAAATTGCGTCTTGTAATGGAAGTCAATAGACGTTTTTCGGTCCTGATCATCAATGCAGCCTCACCTCTCGGAGCTGCACTGGCTAGTTTCCCCAGTGGTGGCCAGAGTAAGCGGGGGAAGGGAGAGCGACTGCGCTGAGGGGAGCGCGACTGGCGACTCTGAGGTGACGGCGATCGGCTAGACCAGTGTCCTGGAGCGGCAATATCAGTGTAAGTTGGAGCAGAATGCAAAGATACACAGTTAGGTTCACGGGCCAGAAGGTGGTCGTTGAGAATAGGTGTGCTAGAAGACGGGCCACGATACTGGCGGTGGTCATCGGGGAAGCTTGGTCGATAACACATATGATTGAGGCAGTGGTCTGAAATGTGGCCGACTCGAGAGCAAGAAAAACATATTGGTCGATTGTCTGGCATCCTCCGCTCAGATGGGTTTCTGTAGTGGAGTGTGAATCTGGGAGTGGAAGTGGCAGCAGCAACAATTGGGGCGGTGTAGTATTCAGTCTGAGGACTGGAAGCGCGCATGGGCTGAGGTGCGTGACAGGTGGCTTGTGGAATGCCCATATTCCCAAACTCTTGATGGATGACAACTTGAATGAGGGATATTGTTGCCAAATAGTTGTGAGCAGGTGGCTGATAAGCAGCTGGAGCCATAGCTTCGAACTCCTGGCGAACAATCCTGGTTAGGTTGGGAGGTGACGAGATCGGAGGGGGCGTCACGGAATCTTTGCATGAGGATGTCACAGCCGTGTTCGGGAGTCTGGTAAAGCGCTGAGTAACGTGCTGGCTTTTCGCTTGTTCGAACTGATGGCATTCTGTTATGATGGAGTTGACCGTGTTGCAGTGCTTACACATGAGTATGTTGAAGGCATCGTCAGCTATGCTTTTCAAAATGTGGCCAACCTTGTCCACCTTTGGCATTGTCTTTGTCAATGGTGTAGCACAAGGCTAGCTAGTCTTGGATATATGTGACGTATGATTCCGTTTATGTCTGAGCTCGTGCTGGGCTGCCATTTGTCGTACGAACGATTGGCCAAACAATTCGTGCATCTTCTCCTCGCATACGTCCCAACTCGTAAGTTCCTCTTCGTGCGTGTTAAACCACACTTGAGCTGTGCCCCGTACGTAGAAAATGATGTTGGCGAGCATTAGCGTCTTATCCCACCTGTGGTGCTTGCTGACATGCTTGTACAATAGGAGCCAATTGTCGATGTCATTGTTGCCCGTACTGCAAAATGTGCCGGGATCGAGAGGATGCGAAACGACCACGGTTGCCGGACCCGCGAGCGTGGGCTGCGGCGGCGGCGTACTGTCTTCGGCCATGGAGGCGGGAGAAGCGTAGCTGCCGCTTTGACAATCTAAGGCCGGAAGGAATAGAGCCCACAACCTCCGCCAAAAAGATGTTATGGGGAGTATTCACTCAACAGTAAACGGCTAACACTTGGCTTGTCAAGACAGCACAGGGCACACAGGTTTTAGCTGCTTTTGCAGTCCGACAGGAGAGACTTTGACCCAGCCCTACTACGTCTTTTTCTTCGTCACTGTTCATGACAATATTATAGCAAAAAATCATATTTTATTTTAGAATGGGTCCCTTGCACTGTTTTTGCTCCATTTTCTCTAGGCAGACATGAAGCAAGCCATTACCTCTACAAATGAGTCATTAGCCAAAAGTATTCCATGTGCGTTACATGAGACTGCATGTATTTCATTTGCAGTGTTGCCTGGGGTCTCAAATAATCTTTGCACAATTATTTTCGTATATTGCCTCCATCAAAATGCAGCTGCCATGGCATGATATCACACTCATGACACTGAGATTAACGGCACAAGTTTCCCTCATTTGAATATGTTGTTATTCATGTTACATGTGCAAAGTGCCAGACGAGGGGTTAAATAAAGTTTCATAGAAAACAACAATAATAAGGAAATCCTGTGGGACTAATGTGTAACGATCGCACACATATATGTGCCTTGCGTGGTGCGTTGACCTCTGTTTGAAGGAATGGTGCCTCAATTCGAGAATGCTGTTCCCAGCCCCACTGTAACTGTAAATGTTCTAACGCGTTTATTTTTTTCGTCTTGTGCCCAAGCTCATTAGAGAAAAAAGAAAGCACTGTTGACAGCTGCTGTGGGTGTGACGAAAAGGTGCTATCGAAAAACAGGATGAGGGGAAGACAACACATAAACCACAAGAAATGTGCTCTGTTTTTGCACAACAAATTATATCCCATCATGCTACAGTGCTGTGGAAGCTATAGGTTGAGTCGCCAACCAGAAGAAAGTTCTAGAAAATGAGTTCGTCACTGTGTGCCTCTAATCGCCCTGACAGTAAGACTGTCTAACTGGCTGAATGTAGGTTTCAGGCAAATATTAGCGATCCAATAGGAGATCACTCCACACTTCGTGTAACATGCATCCGGTTCTCCTCACTGCTTGGCTGCCGTGTGCCCTAGTTTTGTCTACACTGCACAAACCTAGACCAGCAACAAGTAGGCAACAGCAGCACACAAGACGAATGGAATGCATTATGGGTGTTACTAGGGAGCCCACATTGGAGAGGTCTCAAACATTCACAACTGAGGTAAAATGCCACATTGAGAAGGGATACTGAACTTCTCCATTCAACATTTTTGTTCCGTCTGTGTAGGTAGTGCTAGGTGAAATTTTTCTCAGTACTGATGAACATTTTTCCTGCAGCTCTTTGCTGCAATTCATGTGTATAAAGATACAGAGGGACTACACCTGCTCATTTTGAGTGACACGCGTTAAAATTTTGGCACAGTTTGAAGATTATGGTGACTTTATTAACAGTCACAGTGAAAAAGAAAATCTGCTGCGATGTGGCTACTTGCTTTAATGGAAATGTATACACTGATAATTTTTTTTTTTTTTTTTTTTTTTTTTACGTGCCAAAACCACTTTCTGATTATGAGGCACGCCGTAGTGGAGGACTCCGGAAATTTTGACCACCTGGGGTTCTTTAACGTGCACCTAAATCTAAGCACACGGGTGTTTTCGCATTTCGCCCCCATCGAAATGCGGCCGCCGTGGCCGGGATTCGATCCCGCGACCTCGTGCTCAGCAGCCCAACACCATAGCCACTGATATTTTGAATTGAGGCTTCTAGTTTCTAATCCGGAACCTCAGGGTCATGGCTTTAGAAGTGTCCCACAAAAGTGGTCACAAGTGCAACCCAATATTCTGAATATTGCCTAATCGTGGTCGCATTATTAAGAAAAGTATAAAACACACATTAATCAAAATTTGCATTCCAAGTGAACATTCTACAAGTTATATTGTCTCAAAAATTCAGCTTCCATTAATAAATAGTTGCCGGGCGGTTTACAATGCAAGTTACTATATATGGCTATTTTCAAATGCAAAATAGCATGAAAGTAGAAATAGAAGATTCTTGAACTAGGTCTAGGAAATAGATAAATGTGTGCGTAAGTTACATTGAAAGTCAGAATGCTGTAACTGCATTAGGTTTTCCAAAATATGGTCACAACCAAGACCCAAGTTGGGAAGAAACCGTGTATCTTAGGCTTATTCTCAGGCATTTATTGTTTAAGCTTACATATCCTCTTATATTTAGAATCTACAAGAAATAAGCTTTTCAATGGTATATACGACAACCTTAAACAAGTAGAAGAGCTGTTGCGTGTGCTCAAAATGTACTGAAAATGGATTGTTCACGCTGATGGAGTAAGACCACCATCTCAATGCAATTATCATTCAAGCAATGTAGCAACAAACTGTATTGCTGAGCACACCTTTGTCCAAAAATTGTACTGATCATTTTCAGTTTTCCGTTACTTCAGGTAATTCTGACATATACTGTCTCTGGATTTGGCCCAATTTTGTGACAATCACATGGCAGGGTTGGCCACGACTATAATGGCATAACAACTATGTGACGATGATGCAGTGATGATGGTGAAATGATGAAGAAGGAACAGCATCAATAAAACAACAAAGGCGGTATGACGATGACAGCATGTTGACAACTTGATAAGAATTCCGCACTGATGTGAAAACGACAACAGCATGAGGACAAAAGAATGACAATGAACATGTAATAACAATGGCGTAACAACGATGGTATGAGGAGAATTGAATGACGAAGCTGAAATGACGATGATGGAACGCCTATGACGGCACCATGAAGGCGGTATGACGACGACTGTATGACGACAGAATAACGACCATGCCATTAATATCGCATAAGGACAATGTGACAACAACGAGCGTATAAAAACAGTGGCATGATTGTGACAGTATGACAACAATGAGATGACAAGGCTGAATGACGATGACAAAGCAACTACAAAAGCATCACAAAGGCAGTATGACAACACAGACAAAGCAGTGACAATAACAATTTACTATGGCATGAAGAAAACATGATGAAGACGTGTGTATGAAGAGAATCCCATGATGATGATGGCATGACAATGACGGTATGGTGATAATCAGATGAAGCTGGAATAACAAGGACTGCATCAGAACAATGAATGCATGGCAATGACTGTGTGACGAAAGCGCAATGACGACAATCACCCAACAATGACAACATAATCATGGTTGAATGAAGATAGCATTATTACAATGGAATGAAGAAGGAATCACATTGATGGAATGATGAAGGTGGTATGACGACAGCATGAAAACTATGGGATTGGTGTTTCAGAAACAATGACAATGGCACAACAGTGTGACAATGACACTGTGACGTGATCACGACAACAGCATAATGAAAGTCAGTTGAGAGAGTTAAGATGATGACGGTACAAAGACCCCAATGGCATCATGGCCACGAGGACATGTAGAAAATAACTTGGGCTGATGATGATTTAGGATTTTTATGGCGCATCAGCGTAAGAGGTGACGATGTGGCAACTATGACATACTAGACAGTTTTAGTTTAGCGTACGTAACTATAGCGTACGCTATACGCTATGATATAGCGTACGCTAAGCAGCGCACGTTTTTTACAGTTTTAGTTGGCTGGTGATATCTTCGGATCTCAGAGGCCATATGCCGTCGTTGCGGCTATTTCGCGCCTGTAGCGATAGGTGGCGCTGACATCTCGAACGTTTCTTTCGTTAGGCTTCGACTCGTTCGAAACGAGAAGCGATCTGGAAAACACCACGAGGTTATCCATAATACGCTGTCGTTGAAGCGGCCTGAGACTAAGCGAAAGCCGTTTACACAGCCATTTGCTATGAACGAAGTGCATTTTACAAAAGCAACGCCAAATTCAATTCGAAGCGGGCAGCCGGGACCGCCGCCTTGTTTCCCGCAAACTCCGCAAACCCCGCAACGCTAACTCGTTTGCGTTGCGTACGCCCGCTATACCCACTATTTCGTTTAGCGTTCAGCGCATGCGCAGTGACGACACGCTATTTTTTAGCATACGCAATGGTATAGCGTACACTATACTAAAACTGTCTACTATGACAACTATGACAACTATGTCGGCACCGTTGCAGCCATCCTGGATACCGACACCTTCAAAACCAGCATTCATGAAACGCCACATTGAATCTGTCTTTGTATATTGCACAAATGTTTTGTTATGTTCACCCACTCCTTTCTGTAATGCCTTCGGGCCCTGAAAGTATCTTAAATAAATAAATAAATAAATAAATAAATAAGAGGTGATGGTGCGATGACGATAGCATGACAAGAGAGAGGTTATAGAGCTGAGATCACAATAATGTAAAGACCATGTGGGCGGTACAACCACGCGGACATAGTACCTAGTACCTAGGCGCAAGCTGGTAGACAGCGTGGGCTACTGGTTTGACTTGAGAGGCTAACTAGATCAATAGACAGGCTTCAAAATGCTTGAAATAAGCAAAGAATACTAATTACTTGAGTACATGAGAGGTTAGTTCGATGTGAGACCTCCTGCCCATTTTGATAACTGAGGTAGTACGAATCAGTCGTCAAGGTAACACACCTTCTAAGCAGCATTATTTCTTTATATATATTGAAAGGGAGTTTATTGCAGCTCGTACAAGGGATCGCAAGTAGCTCTTGATCGCGAGTCCTAGCCCTTCACATCAGCAGCCCGAGCTCGGGTCTCGCGCCGCAGCGGTGGCAGTCCGCACAGCGCCACATGCATATTACACCACTACAATATATACCGTATTTACTCGCATAATGATCGCACTTTTTTTGTCAGAAAAAGTGACGCAAATTCAGGGGTGCGATCATTACGCGGGTTAAATTTTCCGCGAAAAAAAATTTTTTTTTTTCGTCCCGCGTTTGCTGCGGGATGCAAGATAGCGGGTGCGGTACACCAAAACAAAAATGGCGGCTGGCGAAGCAAGCCGAACGCGCCAAACGCGATTTTTTTTTCTTCTCGTGAGTACATTACGTGCATTGAAACAGTTTCTTCCGTATCAGTGATGAATATTACCGTTAATATCGGCAAGTTTGCGGCAATAACGTAGCCATGTCCACTTTGAGGGGACAGAAACAGGTGGGCGCGCTTAGCTGCCAGTGACAAAGAAACACATGACGGGCATGCTGCGGAAACTGCGGCATCTGTCTTCACTACTATCCTAATACGGCACGTTTCCGCTAAGGGTGGGCGAATATCTTAGCTGTGTTACAAGCGTCGGCGTATGAATAGGGTACACTTTTAACGTATCAGAGTAAACGTGGCTACTGTCATTGCCGCGCGCGATTTGTTGCGTGCTCACGAGTGCAAAAGCAGATGAAAAGAATCGAAACGCGCCTTTATTGTTTTTGTTGTCATCAGCCATTATAAAGGCAACCCATAATAAAGGCAAGTTTGGTTGTACCTCATTTTGTCATGGAAGTGCGGAAAGTGATGAAAGTAATGAAATGAGGCATCTACTTAAGAATGTTTAGTGCGTGCAGGCCGCCTGGCTTGTCTTAAAGAGTCGTTTGCGTAGCATTCGACAGGTGGTAAGCGCGATCATTATTCGCTAGACTTAGCACACGACGTATCGTTGCGGCAAGTTCGGGGTGCGATCATTACGCGGGAAATAAAAAAAAATCGAATTTTGACGACAAAATTTAGGGGTGCGATCATTACGCGAGTGCGATCATTATGCGAGTAAATACGGTATATATATATATATAAATATATATATACACACACACACACACATACATACATATATATACATACATATATATCCACTGCAGGCAGTGTTTGTTAATGTCCATTTGTTTCTCTAAAATAAAATAGTAAAATCTATCAAGTGCTTTACTAGAAGGTTACAGCAAGGAGAACATTTTCTGTCTGTTCCATGCATCACAGTGAGTGCAGTGAGTTTAATAAAAAGTTAATAGTTGAGCTCGCATGAAGGAGCAGGAGGCATATGGAATGTATGAGCATTCACTACCGGTCATTGCCTCTATCCTACCTCCCTTCTGTCCGACTAACTCCAACTCACTCCTTAATTCAGCTGATCCTTTATTGTGACATTTTTTATACGGATGCTCGAGGCACACGTGTGCTTTCGCTGTTGGAGTTTTCGTGAGGTCACAGCATCGACGTGTATGCGTGGCCTTTCAACCTGTAGAGGGTTAAATGGTCTGCAGAGACACAGTGCACATGATTTTAAAAGCAATCAAGCCAAGCCAGGCATGAATTTTACTTTTGTTCCCTCTTTCTAGTCTTGAAAATCCCCCACCAGCAAGACTGATGCATCCAACTACCCCCTTGGTGTAGTTATATGAAATTGAAAACAGGAAACACTGCTGAGGTAAAGCTCTATGTAGAACTTAGGACTTCAACAAAACATCAAATCAGCACTGTCATTTCTGGCATAAGAGACCACTTTCTTTTCCTTGATTGCATACTATAAATGGCATATAAAGCATAAGCAACACAACCAGTGCAGTTTGAAATACAATAAATAAACAGTTGTGGCCCCGTCACATACCATATAACATGCATGCTTTTTCAACTAAAAAAAAAAGATATACTATACATAAATGCACTTGCACTCAACGTATCTAAAGAACCTGCGAGCAGGTCAAAGATTAAGAACATGCTAGAGCCATAGCAACAAAAAGCGTGTCGTATTTCACAGTGGAAGGGTTATGTTACAGGTGCATTTTATGCCACTCAAAGTCAATAGTCAATAAGAATGGTGATGCTGCAAACCATAAATGATGGTGCTGATTTCATATTTTACTGAAGACAGCCGAAGCCTAAAGTCCAGTTGAATATCATCTCTTCCTTCCTATCTTAATTCTAATATAAATTCACATAGGAAGTGCAC
Organism: Dermacentor albipictus; assembly: GCF_038994185.2. Classification (NCBI taxonomy): domain Eukaryota; kingdom Metazoa; phylum Arthropoda; class Arachnida; order Ixodida; family Ixodidae; genus Dermacentor; species Dermacentor albipictus. The sequence continues at coordinate 423,002,535 of NC_091821.1, forward strand.
CCACACATGAAATGTTGCTACAACTGCCTTACCAGATGTGTTGCTCTTTCTACAGATCACGCTTGCGTATGGTGCACCTCTAAAGCAGTCCCATGGACCCCTTGAAATGTCTCAAGGAAACACAAAGATCTACAGACCGTGGTTCAAGAAGTACTGATCTATGGAAAGCACATCCCTGACTGCATGCTTAGGTGCCTTAAGCACCAGTTTTTAAATAGGTACAAGCTAGAACTGGTCTGAATCTGTGCATATGACCAGTGATGCCCTCTAGGCAGCATTTAAAGCTTCAAAAAAAAAAAGGGAAGTTATGTACATACACAACTAAACATTCTTCTTGTTCCAATAACTTCATATATTTGCTGTGTCTTCATAGAAATGATGCGAAATCGATAAAGACCAGATAAATAACTCAGATAAATGCAGCATGAACTATGTGAAAAACATGAAGTTATTGGGCCATATGCATAGCCATTTTCATTACATAGTTCACTTAAATAGCATACAAATATTTTATACTTCCCACACCACACTAATCACCCATCACATCATGCTCAGATGCACACACACATGGTTAGTCAAGCCAAGCTGTCACAAAAGCGAGCTCAATTCAAACGTACCACCACAGCCAGAGAAGGCTTCAAGGGTCCTCAGCCTGGGTCTTGGCATCGTTTCACTAATCTTCTGGGAGGAAAAAGTTTTTGGCCACAAGACCCAAGAGGTATGCAGATAAGGTTAAGTGGAAGTCACCAGCTCTGCCATCAATGTTATACAGATTTTAAATGATATGTTCCATATTCTGTGCATGTGACAAAAAATCTAGGATCCATGAAAATTCCTGAGACTTTCACCATTGTGCTTTTATGCATACTGTGTAGAAGCTAAGCCAAAAAAGGTTACAAAGCACATGCTTTCCAAAAACAAAAAGGAATACACATCAAAGTTCAAGCCCTTCTTTCCTTCTTTTTTGTTTCACATTCACGGCAACCAAGCAGAGGAAGGAGTGACCTTCCACATGAAGCAAATTTAAATGTTACATACTGTATGATGGAAATTTTTTCTTATTTAGAGTGCTAAATAATTGAAATGTAAATATTAAAACATCGATAGGAATTGGAATACACTGATAACTAGACCACCCTGTCATTACTATTATTGTTACTACCACTACTACTACTACTACTACTACTACTACTACTACTACTACTACTACTACCACTACTACTACTGCTACTACTACTACTACTACTACTACTACTACTACTACTACTACTACTACATAGGACCGCAGCATGGCACCCAATAAGAAAGCATGTTCGCTCTGTTTGTGCCCTTTTATCAGAAAGCGGCAGTTGTTTTGTAGTGAAAGTTGTGAAAAACATGTACATGCAAAGTGTGTAACCTGGCTGGAGAACAAACTGGACCATTTAAAGTTCCGATCGTGCTATTTTTGCAACAATTTATGTGACTTATACAGCAGGGTGTTAAGCCTAGTGACAACAACCTGGCAGCGTGCTCCCTGCGGTTTTCTAGTTCCCAAATTAGTTCCCCGTTCTCCTCTCGTGCCTTACTGGTGACCTTCCCAGCAACATGGCCAGTCTGCATCACCTTATTTTTGATGTGCTTGCGAGAATCTCATTCCTGAGCAAAAAAAAAGTTTCCCAACTGCACGAGGAAAGACAACACCTTCACAAGGACCATTCTCGTGGCATGGAGCAACAGACACAAGTCATCGCTTCCCTTTGAGCAGAGGTTCATTGCCTGAGCTACAAGCTGACGCGACATGCAATGCCACGCCTGGGAGGACACCTGTCAACTTCGCAAGGACCTCTAGTTCTCTTACCTCTGCCTCAACTTGATATGATGTACTCCAACACACAACTGAATGATGGGCTGCCATTTTCCCACCTGCTTTTGCTTCCTCCGCTGAAGAATCCCTCAAGACTAAACAAAAAAGCAAGAGTCCTGCCTCGGTTAAAGTGCCACAAACCTCGACGTTATTGGTAGCTCAACAGTTGCGACGACCTAAGGCTATTATTGCTACTGAGTTGAGCCCAGAAACAGCCGCTTACAACCTGACAAAGCACTTAAAGGCCTTGAATACCTCTACCATCTCCTGCCAGTGACATTGAACAAAATATGAGTTGTACATTCTTTTTGTGTAGCCATCGATGATGAAGCCCTTAAATGCCTAAATGACCAGTCAATGTGGCCAATGAGATGCCTGTTCAGCCCGTTCTGTGGGCTGCTACATGACGACATGTTTCATGCTACCAAGATAACCCTCAAGAATAAAATTGGTGAGTAAGTTCGACAAGTTTTGCCAAAAGCTAGTGAACTTTGCATCAAATCACGTGAATTTTTCCAAGTCATTTCGTATTGTTTTCCTATCTTTTTTATTGTCAAAACTTGGCTCTGCAGTGAAATTTCCTCTTCGGACTTTCTTCCACCGTACCGTGTCTTCAGCAGTGACCAGCGCTACTGTGGATCTAAACAAAAAGGTGGTGGTGTACTGAATGCTGTTGACAGTTCACTGAGATGTGTTCGGCGCAACAACATAGAAAGTGTACAGAAGTCAATTTGGCTAGAACTCAGCCTTGTGCACAGTGAAAAACTGTTAAATGGATCTTTCTACGTACTGCCGAATATTTTCCCTGTCTTGTTTCATGAGGTCATCTCTTCTGTTGAAAGTGCAGGATCTTCCCATAGCAAGCACAGAGCAATTATTCTTGGTGATCTTAATACACCTGAAATTTATTGAAACATGCTTAGATATTCATATTACAATCATTACATAGAGTAGAAATGCAGGGTGTTGTTGTTGTTCTGCTACCCTCAGTAGTATAACTCGATTTGTGGTAAGGTCTAAGACCTTTGCTTGTCAAATGCTCAAGTTAAAGATGTCTCTCATTCGGACATTTCTCTTGTGCATCCTGGGAAGTTTCATCCGTCACTAAAGATAGCTGTCTCTTCAGCCCTGAGGCACAGCTCCTCCAGTGGCATAAATAAATCGTCTTTGCTTTGTTTCAAGCTTGGCGATTATGTTGGTTTATATATGATTTCTTGTCTACCACCTTGTGGCCGCTGGTAACAGACAAAAGCAACATTGATGACCAAGTAGATCAGTTGACCGAGCTTGTCTTGAGCAGTATGTGCAAATACATTCCCCAGTACAGGCCTAAACAATCTAAATAACCCCAGTGGTTCTCATCTGAAAGTATAACTGTGCCAAAACATAAAGATTACGAGCACCGAAAATCTAGAAGTCCTGTGCCTATTGAGTAGAGAGAAGAATTCCCTCTTTTTCTGGGTTTCTGTAAACGCCTCTGTGCGCGAGATCATGACACACATACTGCACTCTTGGAAAAAAGTGCTTCTGACCGGCTGGCGGAATTATGGAAGTACAGTAGAACCTCGTTCATACATTTAGGAAAAAATACGGGAGAAAAAAACATACTAACTGGGAAAAGTAAAATCCGAAGTAACTAAAAAAAATCGACAGACTGAACTATTGTTGACATCTACATAATGTATGTGTTCCCTACATAATGCGAAGTGTTGCATGGACCATAGCGGCACGAGATGCTGATGCGCGTCAAGCTGGTGGTGCTCCGGCGGCCCGAGACGTGTTTTGTTGTTTTCCTATTGCGTGCTGTTTTAAGAGGGCAATGGGAAACCGAAAAGAAATCGAGCTGGTGGGCGATGCCAGATGCCGCCGAAGTGAAATGTCATGCCCACAGTGTGCACAGTGTGCCGCCTGCAGCAGGGAACAGCGGCGCATTCGGATTATCGCCTCCTAAAAGCGTGCAGTATGCTACTAATGGCACTATGCACCACGTACTTTAAAGCAGATAGGTGAGGATGCTTATTGCAATAGGTTTGGCGGAAATAGCTGTGAATGTGGCATGCAACAACCCAGGCGGAGACTTACTGGTACAGGAATAAAGAACTATGCGTGCCGTTGTTTTCACGTGAGACGGCCAGGTATATATTGTTCTCGATTGCGCATGCCTCGCGCCTTTTCTTGTTCAAGTGGAATATAGCGGCCAGAAAACATATATAATCACAGTCTGCAGCAGGGAACGGTGGCGCCTTTCCATTATTGTCTATTAAAAGAGTGCATTACGCTTCTGATGTCACCATGCGCTGTGAAATAGATAGGCGAAGACACTTATTGCAATAGAATTGGGGGTAATAGCTGTGAATGCCACAGGCGACGACCCCGTAGAAGCTTTGCTGGTACCGAAATAAGAAAGTGAGTGTGCACCAGCGTTTTTATGTGAGACAGGTGGGCAAGTATTGTGGTGAAGCTGCCGCAACGGGCAGCTATATGCTGTTCTCGATCGCGTGCGCCTCGTGCATTTTCTTGTTTACATGGGATCTAACAGCTGGAAAACGCATCAGATGATCACGGTTTGGTGACGTACTGAATGCTGGTGCCGAAAAATTGTGTTTTCTGGGAATGCATGAACCGGCAAAAAATGAGCACAACTCCATTGGGTCATTTTTTGTGTTCTCGATTGCGAACGTTGGCGTGGGGAAACTGTATGTAACGGGAACATATCAACGAGGTTTTACTGTACATCTGCCAGCACTCACATCAATGTGAAGAATGTTTTTGCCTGCTCGACTCTAGCGGAGTAGAAGTAAAAGCATCCACAGGAAACTTTGCTGCCCATTTTTCATCCTTATATAAAGCTACAGGTTTCAATGCTGGAGTCAGTCAGCAGCACACGACAGTTCCTACATGATGCATTGTGTTATTTGATGAGAAGCTCGCCAGCGAATGCTTGAAGCCTTCCCTATCCTGCGGCCCTGATGGCATCCCCTCCACAATTCTAAAAGCTTGCGGCAGTATATTTGCTCCAGTATTGACCTCTATATTTATTAAATCTTTGAATGCTTCCACTTGCCTTCCCATGTGAAAAACTGCTTGTGTTTTTCATGTATTTAATTAAGCGTGGCTGTAAAACGGATATCTTTAATTATCACCAGATTTCTCTTCTCTGTGCCACGTCAAGCATTCTTGAGCTGGCGCTTCACAACATATTGTCTTTAACTGTAAAGAACTCAGTGATTCTGAATCAGCACAGATTTCGCACCAGCTGCTTCACTATCACAAATCTTGCAAGTTTCATGTTGCAGATCTCCGTGCTGGTACTTTAGAGGGGGCAAGTGGACACCATTTACTGTGATCACAGCAAAGCTTTTGATGTAGTCAGCCACCCACTGCTTCTGGTCAAGCTTATGCACTTCGGTATTGGCTTGTCGAGTGTCAATCTCTTGCAAAGTTATCTTCTTGATCTATCATGTTATGCTAACGCCAAGAGCCAACACCTTTTTACATGGCCTCTAGCGGCATCCTTCAAGAATAAGTATATTAGGACTGCTCCTTTTTTTCATTTTTATCAATGAGGTTTCTTCTGCTATTCAGAATTCTTCTTCCCTTCTACATGCTGATGATGTCAAGATTTTAAAGAAAATGCATACAGTCGATAACTATCGTTTCCTGCAGTCTGACCTATTTTCTTTTTCTAAATGGTGTAAAGATAATGACCTTACCGTTAATGCTGCTAAGACCAAAGTCATGTCTTTAACATGCAAAACAGCAAGCATTTTTTTCTTGTTTTGTAGATTCCGCACCATTGTGTAAGGGCTGTGAGATCAATGATCTCGGTGTACTTTTTCAAATGACCTTACACTTTTATGCTCACATTAAATGCGTTGCAAAGCAGGGTATGCGCTCTTAGCTCTGTTTGCAGACTATTGAGAGAATTCGATTCGCCTGCACTGTTCCGCAAGTTGAACGCAGAAATCTGTCTTCCTGAACTCGAATATGCATCTGTAGTCTGGAATGACATCTGTAGATCCAATAGTGACATTAGAGTACGGGCCTAGAAAAAAGTTTCTGAGCATATATCATCACCACTTTGATAAAATGGAGACTGGACCTTGTCCTAGCACTGTTGGATTATTGTCATTGGCCTTCGCAGCCGAGGTAATCATGCTGACCTTCTGTTTCTTTTCAAACTCCTTCATGGTATCCTAACCTGCCCCAACTCCTCAGTTGTATCATGTGTTGCATTTCGTGCAAGATCGCCAGAGAATATAGACCTTTTTATGTTCCTGCCAGTCATCACCAACACTCAACCGCCTACAGAATACTGAGTTGTTATAACACTTATATTCATGATCTCGATTATTTTTCATAACTCGCTGTCACTGCTCTTTTCTAAGCTTTTTGTTATTGTTTCATAGTTTTACACATTGCTCAACAGCCTTTCTTCTCCTTTTTCTTTCGTATTTACTTTGCACTTAGTTTTGTGTAACCTCTTCCTTTCATAACTGTTTTATGTACACTCTTATTTTCATGATTGTTCTTTTTATTTATTGTGTACACTCTTCTTTATGGGCACTCATTTTATGAACAACTCTTATTTATCTACTTCTTTTTTCTTCATTGCTTTTTTTTTCTTTTTCACTTCTATTGCACTGTAGTTTTTTTTTTATGTTTGTGTGCACCAGTGCTCGGACCTTAGGGTTGTTTCTGGGCATGGTAAACGAATAAATAGCTGATTATTGATTGACTGATTGATTATTGTAACTGTTGTTATTTTTATTATTTATTCAGACACCTAACCCTGCTCTCAATGACTTGGAGAAAACGGAATGCTGCTGATGCCAACATAACTGCTGCTTCTACGGATAAGGTGATGCTTCAAAAAAGGTCATACGCCATCTCACGAAATATTGTGCCCTGTCACATTCAAAGCACTCTGTGACAAAGCACACCTTAAAAAGCTTAATTTTGCAGTTGTTTGAAGAAACAAGCATAAATTTCTCAAATTTTTTTAAAACGGAAAGCAGAGTGCAAGATGGCAGAGCTCCTACAGTTCAAGAAGTGTAAACTTTCACACAATCTCACCTCTCGTCCGAGGAGCTGATCTTGAGGTGGGACGTCAAAGAACTTCCTAGTGCTGCTGTCATACATCTGATATGAAATAAAAAAACATAAAATTTCAGGATCTGTCCTACAGATTGAATGACACAAGCCCCATCAAGTAACACAGTACTATAGCACCTTAACAAGGTACATCTGCTAAATCGCTTAGGTATGATACATTGCACAACATATTTTGTTTTTCACGGTCCATGCATCACAGCAAATGCTTTGGCCCCATTTACACTACATGCTGCACTAGAAACGTCAAAACAATTTTAACCCTACAGATAGCATTGTAAGAAATACATGGCATTCATTGATGTCAGCATATGCAATGATGCTTGGTATTAAGTAGTGCTGTCTCTGCTCCTTCCTTTAGAAAAAAATAAACAGTCCTTGACCATGTATACCAAGTAAACATGCTGCATATGTATTTTGGTGCAATACTATGCATACATTTTAATTTGTATACAGTTGCTGTGTCACTCTGTTGTTACCAATACTAAATCTTGCTTTGGAAAGAGGGCATGGCTTCGACTAAGCTAGTTAGTGTTTTTTTGCTGTGCCCCCCACACAATGTGAAACATTGAAATGAGGACTTGATTTCATACGAAATCAGAAAATTTGTCTGATTTTCTTTTATTTATATTATTACATAAACCTCATCCTCCCCCCCCACTCCCCAAAAAGAAATGGCTGAACCCGTGTGCAGTCATGTGCACCCATTCACCGAAAAAGTAGAGGCCAAGTGGCCTTTACTCATTCTTCTGCAAATGGGTGCGCAATTGTACAGGCGAACATGTGTACATGTGCAAACACTTAAGTCAGTAACGGTCACTTTGCAACTCCAATTTCATATGCGCACAACCTCACTTTGCAGATTTTATCTAAAATTTAATATTATCATTCAGATGCCGGGTTTGTTTCTCAATATATACTATTATAGCAGCAAACAAGAAAGTGAACCCGCAAAGTTTAAGAAAATGAGCATATGTCACGAGGGATGGCAGTGGTAGTGGAAAAAAATGGAATGCACATTCATTAGAAAGGCCCTTTACATACAAACACCTTTTCTCTCTCTCTCTCTTTTGCACAAAGAGCTCAGAGAGGAGGCACTACCTTTGGTAGTAGAGATGATAATGGCTCGTCAAAAGCGAACACCTGAATATAATGGCACAAGCTACAACACCACCTCAAGAAGAAATGTTTGTTCTACCAGTTCCAACTGTATGCACTGACTTTTGGGTCTTAACAAATCTTCTCTCCCATGCAGCCAGCACGGTGTTTTGCAAAACTTCTCATTGCATCTAGAAGAGAGGTTGAATAAAAATACGTATCGATGGCTGACTTTTACTTGCAATAAAAAGCTGTATCCAAATGTTTTGGTTTGTCAAGCCTCTTGTCTAAAGTCTCATATTCCCATAAAATTTTACTTGTAAGCGATACTTACAGCTTACACTGGTTCACATCATTTTGTCTGAAGCTGTATAGGGTGCAAGAGACATGGTCCTAATGACTTAATGGTGGCACCCTCCAAATGTACACATATTGCGCAGTGAAAATAAAGTCGGGGGACCACGCTCTAAATAACACCCCTTTATGGTGTCAGAATGTCGTACACCGAGTGGTCCGCAACATAGTCGGTAATTGCTAGCATAACTCTCCACCACCCTTCACATTCAATGACCCAAGTCAGTGGCCAGCATGGCTACTCCAAGGTGAGGACTATGTGTTTGTGTCGGGCCTTACCACCGCTTTCAAGGAGACCAAGGTTTGCACACTCTTGTACTGCATAGGTACTCAAGCACAAGCCATTCTTGCTTTGCTCGGGAAGGATGCTGAGGCCTACCGCTCCTTCAAAGCCATCACAGAGGCAAGCATGGGCCACTTCATGCATTCGGTCGACAAAGTATACGAAACTAGCCATTCCTATCGACGTACACAGATGCCTGGCAACACGGTGGACTCCTATACAAAGCTCCGGGACATGACAAAAAGGTGGAAAGGCTCCTCAGAAGCAGTCAAAAGAACACCTCAGACACAATCAGTTCATCGTGGGCCTGCTCAAGCACTTGCTTGTCAGACCAGCTTTCTCAAGACCCAAAAGTGAGGCTCCAGAACGTGCTCATTCAAGCTAGACAGCACGAAGACATTGAAAACGAGAAAAAGAAACTGCAGGATGGGAACTCACAACCGGGTTCCCTCCATGTTGACACCATGTGTTGCGAAAGCAAAGCAAGGGGACGGCCGCATTACTGTTTCGGGAAACTTCCAGAAGCAGAGAGAACCAAGAGCACTGCGACCAGTCCTGAAGCAAGCCGAAAGGTTTGTGCAGTTACTGTGGTAACAAATAGCATTCACACTCCATCTGTCCTACTTGAAGAGTGTGGGGTCTTCAGGTCTCACAGGAGTATCGACCATTATGGGTTTGAGCTAAGTGAGCCACAGGGCCACGTCAGCCATCAGCCTCTAGCGCCGCTGCAGCGAGCTCAGGCCACAAGGGGCTACCGAGCGATGCACGCAAGAACACAGTACTTCCCTGAGTTGATGGAAATTGTTTCGCCCGCTCCCGGGGTGGCGGAGAACCAAAGGGGTCCCGCACCAACGGCGAAAAATACAGTCAGGGGCACCTATAGCACGTCGCTGCGAGAGCACAGGCTCAAGCTGGGCACACCGTAGGAAAAGTCCCGGCGGCTATGCTACTTGCTCTCGCGATAACCAATGGGTCAACTCGCAAGAGCTCGGGCAATCTCGTCCGACAAGTGCGGCTTGGTGGGGTACGACCTCGCGTGAGCACTAGGCACCAATTCTTCGGCTCAGCGTCCAGACAGGATCAACATGAGGTACGCGCTCCCCGCACAAGCAAAGGCACCGTGCGTGAGTTCAGTCCTAGTCACAAAGGTGTTGGCGGAAGAGAGGAAGCATGTACATACCCGGCGCTATCCCAAGAGAGTGTAGCACGCTAACGCCACGAGAGTAGCCACCAGGGGCCGCTTCGTGACGTCGCTGCTTGGCGCTCACCACGCACCATCGTGAGTGGAGCGCCACCGCTGACAACTGGTTCGGACCAAGGAGGGAGTGAGGCATAGGGATCGTAGAAACAGGTGAAATGCGCCCGCACAGCGGCACATCGAATTCCCCAAATCCCCACAAGAGCAACCTGCAACTTTTGTGGAAAACGGCGACATTTCGCATCAATGTGTCACTTTGGGACGAGGTGCCTCAGTTACATCCAGCTGCTATCCATCAAGTTGTTACAAGAACAAGGCCAGCCCGAGTTAGTACAGGTTAATGGTTACCCTCTTCACATCAAAACAGACTCAGGTATTCCCGTTGTGTTCCGCTTGTTTTCAGGATGTCTTAACTCGCTCGACCAAGCCACCAGAGAACAGCTTATTGATCTGGGCCACTGTTAGCTGGACTAGCTTGGTACGTTCTTTGCTACCCTGTCTTGGCAAGGTCGCTCTTTCAAACAAGAATTGTACTTCGTCAACGGTGCTGACACACCCCTCTTAGGCTATGGTACGATAGTCATGCTTGGGATAGCCCACTTTGATGACTCTGTAGCAGATGCCCGTGCTGCCCCTTCCAGCTGCAATACTGCTGTTCACAGGACTACATATGATGCCAAAAGAGTACCACATGCACACTCGGCCTGGAACCGTGCCCTTTTCCCTAATGATCACAAGGTGAATACCCATTCCACTCAGGGGGCTCATGAAAGACAAATTGGAGACGCTGGAGAAGGAAGGTGTCATCTGTCGATTTTAAAAGCCCACACCATGGTGCGAAGGCATCACAGTGGTTCCAAAAGCAGCAGGAGGATACTGCCTATGTGTCAACCTGACCAAGCTCAACCAGGTGGTTACCTAGAATGCCTTGAAGCGCTACTTCAGCATCTCATTGTTCAAGTTCCTCGGCGTCATCGTCACCTCCAGTGGCATCGCACCTGACCCAGACAAGGTAACTGCTATCCCAAGCAAGCAGCCTCCAACAGACTCGGCAAGTGTGGGGAATTATTAGGAATGCTCAATCTTGCTGGACTCTTTTTAGCAAATTTGTTCATTGCCACGCGCCTCCCAGACTGCTACTGAACAAAGATACTGCCTGGACATGGGATACTGCTAAACCTTTGACTCCCTGAAAAAAATTATTGCCTCAAATTCATGCGTGGCTCGGTACAGCACAGGATTCCTAACATCAATGTCTGCAGATGCCAGCTCCTATGGACTAGGCTATGTCTTTCTGCAGGATCAACGAACTGGAGACAAATGAGGCATCTCGGTGCTCATGCATGTGATGGTGCATGTAGGTGTGTAAATTAAGGAATGTGTGCTATGTCCCGTAACAGTGGCACCTCCCCCCTGCTTTATATGCTTCACCACATAACATGACTGTCTGGCGGCAAAGCTAACTTTAAGGCAAATACTGCCAAATGAATTGACAGTGTGTTTTGGCGCTTTTACTGCCTGATGTTTAATTCAATCTGCCAGAAAATTCGACCAGTTTTGTTGGTCCCTTCAGGATCTAATGAACAAAAGTCAACTATACTGTCATTCACCAAGTGCACACTAGCTTGTAGGGCATGCTCAACTATCACGTATCATGATGTTTGTTTTTCCCGCAAGACTGTTGTGTATCGACAGTGGAAGTTGATGTCATAGTTGCGCAGCTACAGTGAATGCTCAGAATGGCGTCAATAACATTGTAGTGAGAGCAACAGACCCCTCCTCTTGGGCTGTGGGAAGTCAGAGGCCATAAATTGACTGCGTGCTTGTCGGGACTGTTCCCTGTTAGCTTTGGTGCAAGGCACTGGCATAGGTGAACACAATCAATTGATGCACTTCCATTTGAGGAATTGTATCCAGAAATGTCTGGCATGGACAAACATCTGCAGGGTATCTCGATGTGGTGAGTGGAACTTCGTCATTTCCTCAATGTGTCTCATCAAGAAAACTATTCCTCGTACATATATTGGCTAACTGGCCTCCTGGCTTTGCGCTCCCCTGTGTGTTCTGTCCTTTGTTGTCAAGCACTTTTCAAACCCACAGGTTTCATGAAAGTATATAGTATCTGCTCAAATTCGACACTATGCAACTCAGCAGAGGCAGTGTTTCATGAGAAAAAGTATGCATGGTTGTGCAAGAGAGATCACATAAGACAGTGCGCAAGGGGGAGCTCAACTTGCTATTACAAGTCGTTTGACTCACAGTTTTATGTGAAGAGCCTTTTGTTTTCAGTGCCCTGTTGCATCCAGCCAATATACTACATGAGTCAATATATTCAGCTTATGAGAACTGAATACAGATGAATATTTTTACCACTTGGTGACATATTACAGACTGTACATGCATCAGCACACTCTACAACTGAAAACTACAATCTATGGTGCAATTTCAAAGTAACTCCTTACTGTTGTGTGGAGCACCATGTTAACATGAAATTCAGCATCCCACACTTATAGGCTATCCTAATTAAATGATTTTATTCTAAGTACCCGCCTCTAGTATGATATTTTGAAATTTGGAGAAAAAGGAGTGCCTATATTCTAGTCAATATAGCCAAGGTGAAGCAAGTATTTTGCATGTTCAGACCTTTGAAAAAACGAAGACATCACCGACAGACCAAATTCCTGGGCAGTCATGCTGCTGGTATTTTGAAAAGACAACCTGGACCTTGCCACAGACATCATGCAAGTATACATCTGCTTCTGCAAAACAACACAAAACAGAGTACAATGCACAAGCAAATAGACTTGCTGTATAAACTGCTTTCAGAGGTTATACTGACGCTGTCCCTAGTGCACAAAAATAATGTCCTGATCCCATGCCAAGCTTGAAATTTTTGCTTATCCTAACTGGCTAGGCATGAAAACAAATTTCTACAATTAACAAACTGCAAAGCCAGATGAGCTGACTCAGATACATAAACTCTACTTTTAGATCAAATAAAACAAGAAAATTGAGGACAACAAATGCAACACCAGAAAACATATCAGAGACACCGTTTAGGTGGTTTGTCCAACCTAAAATCAGAACTGCTTGTTGATATTTGCCATATTACCTAGCAGAACAACTCTGTTTATGGGAATTATTCCAATTGGTCCCAGAATGTACAATGAAGTAGTGAAGAGCTGATTGACTACAGAACTTAATACAATAAAACATGAAGAGCTCCCAGCATAACCTTAAAGGGCATGTTAGACACTGGAGTATCATTTCAATGTATGTGATCCATTAAACCTGAACCACAAGGAACAAATTTCCAACTGTTTTTCTGCACAAGCATTGGCCAACATCGATTTCTCAGCAAATTTCACTGACGCTTCTCAACCACAAGATATTCTAGGCTTTAGCATAATTCGAATGACATTGCATAGCCAGATCCTCTCACCTTAAATGTTTCAAATGTAGCGAGCATATTTTACATCAATTTTAGCCAAAACACCTGCTTGTAGTGGTTCTTTTGTCATGGCTGCCACAGTTCTGTGATCCCTTATTTCTTATTGCTATGTGAAGTGTGCACCAAACCAGGCCCACAGCAAATTCTTTAAAACTAAAAGCTCGGTCCTGGCCCATGAAAGTCCTCTAAGCTCACTTGGTCTGTTACCTGGCATATTGTGCCAGGTAACAAGTTCTACTAAGTCTTATTATTGAACCCATTACCATGTGAAACAGTGTCTGTAAAGCACAGGCGTGCTTTGAAAGTGAAAAAAAAATTGTTTTAGAACTGCCAAATCTGTTCTGATGTGTGCTCAAACAATAATAATTCTCCCTTGATTAAGGATTAATAAAACCTTAGAGCTTATTTTAGTTTTTACTAAAGATAATATATAGCCATGTAGCAGGACATATACTATACTTCCAGAACTCCAATGCTCTGGTAGCTAGGTGAGGATAACTGTTAATTCGCACTCTGAAGCTTAACAGCTCTGGTGGCCCAACTGAATACTTGCTACACAACTTGGCATCAGCCCTCAGCATTAGCTGAGTGGGCTCTGGGCTACTCAAATGAACTATGCAGTTCTAACAAAAAGAGAGAGAGAAAGCAGCCCAACACACACACACAATATTTTCTTTAGCTGCAAAAAATAGTTTATATTAAGGTAATAGAAATCTTCAAAGCTTTATATTTACTAAGGGTGTGCAAATACATTAATATTCAACTTGGAATTAAATAGTGAACGTGCAAACAATTCTATCTTTCGGACACTGGTACCTTCAGTGAATGACCTGGCCATGGTCGGTGCCTTAACGTTTGCTGCGTTCTCATAGCGCAATCTTTATGGGTACAAGGTTCGACCAGGTGAACTGGTCTTATCGAAATGATTAACGCTACGTGAACAGAGAAAACAAAAGCAACGTGCGTGGAAAGCATGGAAGCATGTGCCAAGACCAGGCTAATTAGCTGCCGGAAGGCAGGCTGATTGGATCAAATATGCGAGTTCAGAGTAAATATGTGAGCTCCGCGTAAAGCGTGTAATTTATTATAAGTTCTGAAAATGTACATCGCTGCCGATCGCAGCACACTGCTTGGCGGAATTTTCAGCCGCCCCAATCCATATGACGTAAATCACCCAATTGACATCATGTGGGCAAGCTATCCGATTGGCTGCCCAGGGCACGTCATCTATAATTTTTCCACCTTTACGGTGAACAAATGATGTTCATAATAGTTGGAATGTTGGTTAATTTGTTTTTATAAAAAGAAAGTAACATAAAGAGAATGCACAAGAAAAATTTTTCAGTACACTTACGCACTTCCGGCACACAAGTGTCTGCTTGTGTTACAACGTGCTCCGTCTTTGACAAGAGCTCTGCCATCAGTGTCAGTATGTCATTTCGCGAGCACTATGATTCGACTTTGTTGCGTCGTGGACTGCAAACGTAGCATCTGGCAATATGTCAAGCTGCAACATCGTGTCCCTTTGCAAGCCAGTAGACGAGCCAACTGGCTGCAGTGCATCGGACTGCCGTTATCTAATCGGCGCGAGGATTTGCGTGATTGCAGCCATCACTTTACACTGGAAGATTACTAATGCAATAGCGTTTCGCAAGTCCGGTATTAGGGTAAGCGCAAGGAAACAGGACCTGGCCATGTCCCCTTGCATGTCGTTTCAGAGCATGAACAGAAGTGCAAATGTGAATGGTCTGCACGGTGAAGCCACCTGGTGGTATAGAGCTCAACCACACACAGTAGCAGTAACAAAATGTATTCTTTGTTGCTGGCGTAAGATTTTCGCAAGAGTGTAATCATTAACACATTGTTTTTGTAAATGTTTAAAATGTTTTGCACTTGGTTAGAGCAATACTAGCTCTTTCCTTGGCTGGTTAAGCTCTGCGCCAGCGGGTGGCTGGACCGTGGAGACCGATCAGGCAGCTCATGTTCGTCTATGCTAAAGTTTCTTCATCAGCTTGGGTTTATGCCTCCACTGTTCCGTCGAAACATTCAGCTAATGTGTTAGTGTGTGATTACCACAATACCAGCCACATTCGGCGCTACGACAGAATGATCGCAACGCACGCTGCTTCGATAGCTCTCGCTTGGGGTCGACGGCCAAGCGGCTAGCAGAGAGGTTTCGCGAAGATGGGTGCAGGCTTCAAAATAACCAGAAGTGGATGATGTGACGTCACAACGTTACGCAGAACCAGTGAAGGCGGAGCTTAGACCCAATCGCTCGGTGAATAAGTTGAGGGGGAAAAGCATGGCTAGTGACGAGGGTAACTTGTAATCGCTTGTAGCTCCATTAATATGTAACGCTTCACTTAAATTGTGGTGCGAATGTTCTACTTAAGCTGTACCCTACGTGTCTACAAAATTTGTCCAGATCATTTCAGGGGCCCTTTAGATTTTCTGATGTCTGATTCAATATTCAGCTCTTTTTTTTCCTTGATTCGGTTGGATATTCGATTCGAAATCTACTATTCGGTATTCGCATACCCCTAATCTTTACCATTCAAGTATCCAGATGGGCAGCCTATAATAAGGAGTAATTTACACAATTACCAAAGTTACATGAATTAACTTTTTACTATTAATTTTAGGTGGTCAATGCAATTCAGCAGTTTAAAGTCCATCTTCAACACCTATCTAGCTGAGCAATACAAATTTCAATATAAGATCCTGCAAGACCTATGTGAACATGGGAAGACCTATGAGAAGGCAACCACCACTCCTTGCTTTCCTCTGGTGCTGTCCAAACTCAGTTGTGTGTAATTTTCCCTTCTATACTGTTTTCACTGCCTTTTTAGGTAAAAGTATGAGTGGGACCTGCAAGCAAGTTGGGGAACAGGGATTATACATGCACTCTTTAGCATGCTCTTGCTATGCATCCGTAGCTCCAATAAATAGCTACATCTTAAGCAAAGCATTATTTATTGGAACATGATGTAATATGCGGCTATATTAGAAAAATGTCAAAGCTGAAATGAACTTGAAAACAATGCTCGTTTTCAGTGGTATGTTCCCAGTTTTTTAACAGGGGAAAAAAATAACGAATTCACGCAGTCAGTACGAGTTATTTCTGATGACAAGTGCCCGCCAACACAACGAACTATGGTAGCTGCAGAAATTTTCAGTGCTTTTTATTACGTAATGTGAATATGGCACACCACAATATGACCTCCTGATTACAATTCTGTGAAAAATTGTTTCTTCAGGTCTAACTCCCTGAACAAACAACATTTAGAATTCTTATTTGAGATAGTCATGACTGAGCAACACTAGGAAAGACCATGATAATCCCAAGGCAC
This sequence comes from Dermacentor albipictus, assembly GCF_038994185.2. Lineage (NCBI taxonomy): Eukaryota > Metazoa > Arthropoda > Arachnida > Ixodida > Ixodidae > Dermacentor > Dermacentor albipictus. The sequence goes on from NC_091821.1 coordinate 423,019,227, forward strand.
ATGGTAACAGCTGCAAATTGTTTTTGACAGATTCAAGTTTTCCAAATTTTTCTGCGCACAAGAAAAAGCTGATACGAAGTACAGACACATGAAAAAATATGTTGTACCTTGTTTAGTGTAGTACAGTACGTTCAAGCCCTCCTTCCGACAAGTATCCTTGTCAAGGTGTGTGTCCTCAGGTCTGTAGAAAAGAGTAAAAAGCAATCAGTTATGTGGCATGATAGTAAGCAACAAGACAAGCATGCAAAAGTAGCTCCTCCTACAAAAGTACATTGTGCTTGCACTTCATCCTTCTGTCCACAAAAAGTTTGTTTCCATTTCCTCTCACACACATGCACAAAGAAAACATTTTTGCATACTTCAGCAGCAAGCAACACAATTAAGTAAGACACACACAGATAAGAGGGGCTTTAACGAACAGCACTGGCACTAAATACAATCACTGATAGAAAAGATGTGAGGCATGATAGGTAAGAAATATGGCAGGTCGCTTCTGTGGAAGCCTGCAATATAAAGGAAGTTAAATGAAAGAAAAAGCATTGTCATTCACCTGAGTGTAGCACAAAGCTACAAAGGAAACCCATACGAATTTACCAAAAAGAAACCTTCAAAATTTGTCCTCATATGGAAATAAAACCTGGAACAAATGCCTTTCCGAGATGGCCGTTCTACTATCTGAACTAACCAGGAGGCCAGCAGATTGCAGAGCAAGGTCGAAGACAACTCTGTTCATTGTTCAAATTGTACTGCAGCATGATCCACAAGCTCCTGCAGTATTCTTTATGTACTGGTTACAAGAAGTCCCAAATAAGCCTTGAGCTAATTGGGACCTCTTTCTGTATGTTTCCATTCAACGTACTCATTTCCAATATCACCAAATAAATGAAATCAAATCAAGAAAGCTTGGAACAATACGGCCACTGAATAATGCAAATCAGTTATGTGGAAGCCCACAAGGTGGGGGAAGGTTCATGACACACACACACACAAAGGCAATCCCCTGGAATGTAGCACAATGTTACAAAGGTGCATGGGTTTCTGTTGTAGGTTTAAGCCACAGACTAGGTGGATGCTAATTTTTTTTTTTCTTCCATGGATGAGTAATGCTTACCAAAGAGAACATGACAGGAAGCATGCTGCTACACTTGCTGCTGCTATCTGACAGACAGCATCAGATAGTGGTGCTATCATTTCAAGACAACTAATTGTGCATCTACTTGGTTGATTCCAAAAGATTTAGTGGCACTGTGCTCCCTTAAAAGCACGCTGTTGTTATCAGTATAAAATTACCTTGTCGCCAACAGTTTAGGGCTCCCCCAAGCTGAACAGTTATGCTATATACTGCAGACTTCTGTTGGTGAATGTGCTTGTAGCAGGGTTGATTTTCTCTCAAGAAATTTCCTTATCACGTTTACGTCAAACTAGATGACTAACGTCATGTCAGAGCAGGACACTCGCATTATGTGAATGCAATACAAGGTGACATGTAAACAACATGAATACATCTATGCAACCACGATAATGATCCTGTAGGCAGACATGGCTTAGTCCCTACACAGAGTTACAATGGTGACTTCCGAACACTTAGTTATTCAAAAGTGGCATTTGTGACCTCACACATGATACAACAGCAAGCAGGAGAAAAGTTTGAAGTGCCTTTTAATGGTGATTGCAGTGCACAGAGAACAGAAAAAATAAAGAACAGGCAGAAAGAAAAGTTGCAGAGTAAGCTTTTTTCTTCTTCTTTTTTTTCAGGAAAGCTTACCTGCAAAACTTTCTAATTCTGAAGGTGGCCACATTTTGCCCATTTCCGGTCTTCGTAGCCGAAATGGACAGGATGCACGCCACTTGAAATGGCTCACATCTCTTCACATTTGACAAATCCATGAATTTCGATGATGCCTACAAAATAGATGTGGCATACTTGAACCATTCTGTTCTGAAAACTAAACACATTTTCACACTTTTACCCATCTGAAAGCAATCCAATAAATAAAACCATGCAAGGAAAACTGAATTTTTTTTTTTCTTGACACACCGTAGTTACTTAGAGGCTATGGCGTTGCACTGCCAAGCACAAGGTGACAGGTTCAATTCCCTGCCACAGCAACTGCACTTCGATGCAGCAGAATGCAAAAACACTTGTGTGCTTAGATTTAGGTGTACATTAATGAACCCCAGGTGATCAAGATATACTATACTGCAGATTGCTGTTGATGAATGTGCTAGTAGCAGGGTTGATTTTCTCTCAAGAAATTTTCTTATCAGGTTTATGTCAAACTAGATGATAAATAAATGTGCCCATGTCCCCAATTACATGCTTATGATCAGATCGTGGTTTTTGTGCATAAATAAAGCATTGCTGAAACTATTCAAATGAGGGCCATAGATAACTTGCAGGTGTTTCCATTTGTCAACAATCTGTCAAAATTGCTGCTAAAGGATCTGGCCTTTGTTATGACAATTGGTTACAGGAACCACAATGGAGGAAGAAAAAAGACAGATGAAGGGCCCTGATGTCAGTTTTTGTAAAGCCTCCTTGGTCAACTGCCATAGACTTATGGGGCAACTCCTCCTTTATCCTGCCCTTGATCCAGCTAGGTCCACCTCCATGCCTTGAGCCACGCTGACAACGGTCATGTTGGACAAAATGTGAGCAGCAAAGCCTGAAATTACACATGCCCTTCCACCAGACTTTTTGCAATGCATCTAGGATTGCAGGGGCCTCTCCTCAGTTTTTTTTCCTTCCTCCATGGCAGCCACATTCTGGATTATTCACTTTCAAAAATAGTTAATTGTGACATAATGAAGACATAACAAATAGTTATAGCATATTAAATGTAAATGTATCAAGACCAACATACAAATTTTGTGCAAATACTATTCATATATGCAGACCAACTGCACAGCACGAGAGATAGTGCTTGTCTGAACTACCATAGAGGAGTCGTTTGTGATACCCACCACCGCATCGAAATCTAAAGACAGAAGATGCCGCTGCCTGACGTAGGCTCCAGACAGGCACTTACACGAACCTACACATATTACATCGCGTACACCTCACAGCCTACAGGGATGAATGCCCGTGGTGCAGAGAGAGAGAAAGGCAAAGGAAAGACAGGGAGGTTAACCGGGCCACACCAACCCTATACCACGTTGCGTGGGAGTGCACACTACACAACATAGAACACCCCGACACGAACACCACGAGGAAGCAATGGGAGGCACTGCTGTCCAGCTGCTAGGCCTTTGACGACCAGCTCAAGCTGATACAGAGAGCTGAGAAGATGGCAAGAGCCAGCGGAGCCCTGGACTAGGGGCCCCGATCACTAGCGATTCTTCTGGTTATTCTTTTAATAAAGTCCGTCCGTTTGTCCATCTGGCACCACATGGTCAGGGAGACAACTGGCGGAGTGTGCCAAATCCTCACAAGTTCATCCACAAGGCGGAACACGAAATACTATCTCGTGTTGCCACAAAGCTTGTGACTAATCTTTTAACACAGCCCAGTCTTCCAAGCGGATGTTCAAAGAACAACTTCTAAGCAGGTGTTGCTACGTTAAAGAGTAGGACAGAAATTAACATGGTTTTCAGCTGCCAGTGGAGTAACAAGTGAATGCTGATGTAATGTTTATGATGTTCCTGTGAATCCACAAGAACATTAACTTTTGCAATGGCATCATGCAAATTTGGGGCATTAGAAAGTATGTAATCATATGCAAAAGACTAAATATTATTACAAGAAATTGGCTTCTAAAATGGTTTTCAGAGGCAACAAGGAATTAAATAAAATGGTGAAATTTCATTCTGCAAATAGTTGAGCCCAACTAATCACTATGGCCACAAGACAATCCTAATGCGCTGATGGACACTGTCAGCTTTCACCTTCCCATGGCCAATTACGCCAGAGATAATGCATGCATGCTTGCCTGGCAACAAATGCTCAGGCAAACAAGCAATCCCAGATGGACCACTGAGCACAATCTACAATTTAGGGCACTATTCTGCACAGCCCAAACGACTTCCATCTAAGAGTCACAATAAGTAGCACCGCTAGTACCTACCTGCCAATAGACAAAGCACAGGTTTCAGACTTCTTTAGCAGGCTCAAAGTTGAAGTAAACCATTTCGTTTCATTTTTATTTGAACACAAAAAAAATTCTCTTTCATGTTTTAATGCATGCAATCTTGTCTCTAATAATGATACAACAACCATGCCTGCCAACCTGTGAACTCAAACATTTGTAAAGATCCTGCAAACACAATAAAGGAAGAGAACAAGAGGTGAATAGCACAAATTTTTAATAGTCTGCCTTGACGACAGATTCTTTGTGAGACACATATGCACCCTATGAACGATTATTTAGCTAACAGCACACAACCAGCAGCAAACTTGGAATGGCACAAACTGAAAAGCAACTCGATGTTTTTAGATCACAGTGGGTTGTTCTGCAACTTTGTTGTTGATGATTTTGCATGCTTCAGGAAATTGTCAGAATTAACTTGCTCCAAGCAGGTAACCCTCTGGTGTACTTTAACATCACAAGCTGTCAGCTTGTGATGTACTTCCTTTCTTCTATCACCATCCTGCCAAGAAATTGGTGGTACTACTGGTGGTGACATCACGCATACACAGACTCATCTAATTTTTGTAACAAACTTATTCTTCAAGTGGTGCTACTATTAGCAGAGAGAATATAGAAAGTGTGTACTCTCCTGCCAAAATCACATAATGTCAATTGCACAAAACCACAATGTCAGGAAATAAACAACAACTGAAATAAAAGCTATGCCACATTGCAGTTCAATGCTATTTTCCAAGATATCATCACTAGGGCTGTAGGACTTGGCTAGACAATGCGGTAGTGGTATTATTTTCAACTCATGTAAATTTAACTATTGTGAATTCCATAATTTTATATGGATCATTCAAAATTCAAATTCATCTGAGGCTGAACAAAGTATGCTCCAAAACAAAATCATGATTTCTTAAAATTATGATGCATACATGAAACAAAGTACTACTACTATGAGAATGATTGAGTAGCCACCTCTGGGACCCAAAGCAGAGAGTAGAAAGTTCCCACACGCTCACATCTGTGATATCAAAGCCACAAACAGTAGAATCACTGTTCTCTACTCAATATGTTCCCTGTTAACATACACAAAACATAGGTACTTTTTCAATATTAAGGCTTTATGTCTGCTCATCGCCCACCGTAGTTGCTTAGTGACTGTGGCATAGCGCTGGTAAGCATAAGGTCACGTGATCAAATCTCAGCCACCGCAGCTGCATTTCAATCGAGGCAAAATGCAATAACGCCCGTGTGCCATGCATTTGGTGCACGTTAAAACCCCTGGTGGTAAAAATTGATGTGGAGTTTCCCACTACAATGTGCCTTGTATTAGATCATGGTTTTGGCCCATAAAACCCCAGAATTTTTTTTTAGTGTCTGCTCATCGGCAATTTTTGGCCATGTTGCACTGCCCTGGGAAGCAAGAAATTCTGAATTAGTTATCACCTTTGTTTGAGTTAAAGGAGTACTGACACAAATTTTGGAGGGCTCTGTTCTTTAGATCGATCGATCGATCGATCGATCAATCAATCAATCAATCAATCAATCAATCAATCAATCAATCAATCAATCAATCAATCAATCAATCAATCAATCAATCAATCAATCAATCACAAATGTTATTTTCACTGTCAGTAGCTATTGACCCAGTAATCATGGCAAAGAAATTTGTTTGCTTTAGCGTGCCAAAATTGTTTAGTTATAAGCTCATATGCTACGAGTGGTTGCGGTTTCAATTTTGAAGAGCACTTAGTGCTCCATAATGCAAGAGGAATGCTTGTAAACAATGACAATCATGTGAGCATGCAGACCTGTGATGCATGCTGGTGCCCCATATAGCATACCACCTGTGCTTCTGTTTTGTCTGCTGATCTGGTGGGAAACCTGTGCATTGCTACCTCATTGCAATGCTTCGTTGGGCAGAAATCCACTATGCATTATGATCCGGGAATTAGAGAGTTTAGCATGTTTTCAAACTTCTTACGGTCCACTGGGTAGGCAAAGGGGTGCAGGGCAGGAACAACGCTGGTAGCAACAGCCAGTGACGCAGTGTCTAACCAGACAGCATGCAAACAAATACTGCAACTACTTAACTGCTGGCATAAAGTGTCATGATAGCGACATAATTGTTAACAGGCAGTACTTTTATGATAATTCCTTTCATCGACAACAGTGATCCAACAAAAATAGATTTTAAATGCACTGTAGTTGGACTAATTCTCATTGGACAGCTGGCCATAGCACAGGCAACCTGGTAAACCGCAAGTGGTGCAAAGTTTGCATGGACACTTCACGCGCACTTATGTGTGCGGTCAGAGCAAGACAACCAATGCAAACAGTGCTAAAATGCCTTCTGAACGGCGAGACAAACCAATGACGTCACACATCACTGAAATCAATCGTCAAAACTCATGACGTAACACTGTTTACAAATAAGACCTACGCTGATGACTACATCGATAGGTGCTGTACTTCATAATTTTTCTGTTTGCACAAACTTCAAAATTAAATTAAAATGTGCTCTAAGCTGCATATGCTATTGATAGTCTACCAATTATACCTATGAGGTTGCAGCCATAAAACCTACCAATTATTTCAAGTAGGAATTTTTGTGTCAGTACATCTTTAACATTCAGAAGTCACTGAAAATACAGACAGTCAAGCAAACATTTCTATTCAGCCAGAATATTGGATAATCCAATATGAATGCTCACAAGTTGACCAGATGTTTAAGTTGCACCCTATCATCATAGCACATTTCTGTGAACCATGCCCTACCTTTGTATTGCTGGGATGACGGTCAAGAACTCCTGGCTTCAAAAAGATGCAGTTGCCGACAGAATAGGTCTCCTTCTGCCACTTGACTGAACTGTAGTAAACTTTGCCATTCTTCTCTCCAAACAGCACCTCCCCAAATCGACAGCTTTCAGCCTGGGCACAGCAGTTACAAGCAAGTTAGAATGTGTAAAGAAAAGTATGGTTGCTGAACAAAGGACACCTTGAAATTATTCATTATGCAAAATAGAAGTGAGGCATGCAGACAGGACACAAGAATAGAGAAGTAGACAACACGAACGCCACTTCTCTACTCTTGTGTCCTGTCTGCATGCCTCACTTCTATTTTGCATAATGAATCTTTACCAACTAGCTCAGCTTTCTGTCGTTCTAAGCTGAAATTATTGCACTAAAGGCACAGTTACTTTTTTCCCCATTTGTCACCAGTCAATGTCATTTGACGCATACACCGAACAAAGCAACAAAACAAATGAAACAATACCCAACTGAAAGCACTCACTCCTCACAAGAGCTCTATAAATCTTATTCTCTCATTGAAATCATCAAAATGTGAATTTCATCAAAGGCAGAACACTTGTTTAGTGCACAACGGCTGCATCAAAAGCTGTACAGGATGCACAATCAAAGACTAAAAGCTCACCAAAGCATTCTCTGGGCTTTGTGATGAGTTGACAGGTTTGCTTGTAAGTCTAGAAGGCCACACAAATAAGTTTGCTCCCAACATGTACAAGCTAAGCATTCACTGAGCTGCTGCTGCACCAAAGAGAGACACAACATGAGCAGCCACACATAGAGAAACTGCTTTTTGACACTTACTCCTGGTATATGTAATTATTCACCTGCACATTTCTTTTCTTAAAAAGAAAAAACACTCAAGACAGGTTTCACTTCGCAGACTGAAGATGTAGTGAGCCAACTATAATCTGCAGCCTCCCAGAAATCAGAGAACTTGAAGGTACGTGCAAAAGGCTGCTCAGGAGATGCACCATTAACAAGCATCATGAGAAAAATGATTGACACATCCGTCCAGGTATTTCTATTGACATATTTGTACCATTGCCATCAAAGCAAAAGTAAGCAACAGGCGTGACTGTGACTGAGGACTGTAACTTCAATCACCTTCAGTTGAATATGACATCAGCATGCAACACGGTATTCTTCAGGAGTCATAACTATGAACAATGCATAGCACCATTAAAACCTATTCCTAGCTACAAAATATAGAGACTTTACTAGTTGCTGTGGCTGTAGCTCGTGGTATGTCTTTCTGTATACTGTTACATAGAAAAAAAAGAAAAAACAACAACAGATTTGAGGGTGTTTTCAAATGACCTGCGAGTATGTATTCATGACAGCGATAACTTTCAGAACCACAGCACTATAACAACAATTGATGACATTACTTTCATATTATAAATGCTGAAATATAAACGCCCTACAGTAGAACCCCGTTTATACATTTAGAAAAAACTGCAAGAAAAAATGTACTAACCGGGAAAACGTACGATCCGAAGTAACTAAAAAAAAATGACATACTGAACTATTGTTGACATCTACATAATGCGAAGCGTCGCGAGAATCGTTGCAGCACGAGACGATGACGCGCGTCGAGTTGGTGGTGCTCCAGCGACTCGAGACATGTTTCGTTGTTTTCCTATTGCGTGGTGTTTTAAGAGGGTGATGGGAAAGCAAAACGAAATCGAATTGGTGGGTGACGCCAGATGCCGACAAAGTGAAACGTGATGCCCACATGGCGCCGCCTGCAGCAGGGAACTGCTGCGTGCTTTGACTGTTGCCTACTAAAAGCGTGAAGTACGCTACTAATGGCACTAGGCACCACGCAGTGTAAAGCAGACAGCTGACGATGCTTATCGCAATAGGTTTGGTGGCGATAAAGAAAGAGAGAGAGGAATACAAGGAAGACAGGGATGTTAACCAGTCAAGAGTTTGGTTGGCTGCCCTGCGCTTGGGGAAGGGAGGAGGGGAAGAGAGAGAAGGGAGAGAGAAGGTATAAAGACGTGCACGGACAGTACATGAGTTAAAGCTGCTTGCGCAAACTAGACGTTCTGAGAAAGCACAAAAGTGCCTTCACTGCCTTCTGAGCCAATGATCGGTGGGGACAGTGCTCTAATATTGTCTGTTCACTCAGAGAAGGCTCATCTAATTTCCTCGATGTGTTGGACAATGTGTTGGTGGCAATAGCTGCGAATGTGATGTGCGACAACTTCGGTGGAGATTTGCTGGTACCGAAATAAGAAACTGTGCACGCCGTCATTTTCATGGTGGGAAGGAAGGCTATATTCTGTCCTTGATCGCGTGCACCTCGCGTCTTTTCTTGTTCACATGGGATCTAGCGGTTGGAAAACATATAAAATTGCAGTCTGCAGTAGGAAACGGTGGCGCGTTTTGATTATTGCCTATTAAAAGCATGCACTACACTTCCAACGGCACCATGCTCTGCGAAACAGATAGGCAAAGATGGTTATCACAATAGCATTGGCGGTGATAGCCGTGAATGCCGCGAGCAACCACCTCGGAGAAGATTTGCTGGACCCGAAATGTGAAACTGAGTGCGTGCCGGCGTATTCACATGAAACGGGCGGGCGAGTATTGCAGTGAAGCTGCCGTGGCAGGCAGCTGTATTGACACATGTGACTGTGCTTCACCATCTAAGAAATGTTATCGCTCAGCGCAGGACGTGCCTGCATGTATGGGTTGTTTCTAGAATATTATCTATGGTTTTATTCGTTGTCTGTTGTCACTGAACCTTGTGTAATCTGATTGTTTGTACGCACGATACGAAAGGTGCAGAACTTCCTGGAAGACAGGCGGGCACCAGCGATATCTCTGGAATCTTTGATGACTCATGTATAAAAGCTGATGTGCTTGACCCGCTGATCAGATTTTGAAGATCCCCGACTGTGTTCCCCGCTATCGCTGTGTTTTGAGTGTAACTTGCTTTTGTGGGCACAAGTTTGCCCAATAAAAGTTAGTTTTGTCATTCAGAGATTTGTCGCTGTATTATTCCCCGTCACTACCATGTGACATCTGGTGGAGGTGCTAGTGCGTTCATGTACCGAACGCCCCCACAAAGCCATGAACCAAGCCCTAGCCACGCAGACAACACCAACGTCGCCAAGGACCAGCGAGCTAGCCGCACGCTGCAAGGTCTGCCCCCTGAGTATGGACTTTTGCCTGAGAACACCAGAAAGTGCAAGGCCATGACAGCAGCTACAATGACAGCCCCAGTGTCGCCAACACAGATAGTGCTGTTGCAGGCCAGGGAGCCACCAACGTTCTGCAGTTCAACATTTGAGGACCCGAAAAGCTGACTGGAGATGTATGAGAGGGTCACTACATTTGACATCTGGAACAGTGATGACAGGCTGCACCATGTCTTTTTTCGCACTGGAAGATGCCGCCAGGACTATTTCGAGAATTGAGAAGCCACCTTAACGATGTGCGACCTGTTCCAAAGTGGCTTCCTGCAGACATTCACAAGCATCATGCGCAAAGAGTGAGCCCAAGCTTGACTAGAAACCGAGTGCAGCTGCCCATTGAGATCATCGTGATCTTCATGGAGGGGATGGCACATCTTTTACGGCACGCCAACCTGGAACTGTTGGAGGAGAAAGAAGTCCGCTTCCTGATGAGGGCTGTCAAGCAAGGACTTTTTTGCTGGACAGATCCACAACCTGCCAAAGACCATAGCTGAGTTTTCAACAGAGTCATCAATGATTGAGAAAACTCTGGCAATGCGCATCAGATGATATAACGATCAAGAGCTTATGTCGCAGTGCACCATCCAAGCACTTGGTTCCAACGACCTCCAAGAGACCATCAGGGTCATTGTGCACGAAGAACTTACAGGATGTTACCTTAGTTGGAACTCCAGGTGGCTTCAGTCCCAGACATGGTCAAGGAGAAACTACAGTGATCACTTTAGAGTACCTCAGGTGCAGCCCATATCACCGCAACCCCAGCTGTCCCCCACCGCCATCGACAGTTCTATCTGCTGTCTGTTGTTACTGAACCTTGTGTAATCTGATTGCTTGTATATGCAACGCAAATTGTGTAGAACTTTCTAGAAGACATGCGGGCACCAGTGATTTCTCTAGAACCTTCGATGACTCATGTACAAAAGTCGACGTGCTTGACCTGCTGATCAGATTTCGCCGATCGCCGACCGTGTTCGCCGCTATCGCTGTGCTTTTGAGTTTAAATTGCTTTTGTGGACACAAGTTTGCCCTATAAAATTCACAGATCTGCCGCTGTATTATTAACCGCCACTACTATGTGACAATATACTGTTCTCAATCGCACACACCTCGTGCATTTTCTTGTTTACATGGGATCTAGCGGCCGGAACACATATGATACGATCACACTTTGGTGATGTACTGAACTTTTGCGCTGAAAAGTTTTGTTTTCCGGGGATGTATGAACTGGTAAAAAATTAGCGTTAACTCTATTGGGCCATATATATGTGTTTTCGGTTGTGAACGTTGGCACCGAGAAATGCATGTAATGGGAATGTATCAAAGAGGTTCTACAGTATATAATTAAACATCAATATAACGAGCTTCAGCACAACAAAATTCTCGATATAACCAAGTATTTCCCTTTCTATAACTTCTTGCTGTAGAACACCATATATATAGAACCTCAATATAATGAAGTGTGTTTATACACAACTTCAATACAGTAACAAAATTTCACTGCTGCCGCAATGAAATACCAGGACAATAAATGAAAACTTTCACGAATGCAGAGGATCAAGTGGCTTAGTTTCAGGCATCTGCTTGCCTCTCCGACCTCTCAAGTTGAAGCAGCAACCAAAAGTGGCGACCAAATTGGAGCAGCATCGTGTCCTGTACAAAGTGCAATAAGATCTTATGTGCTGTATGCTTTGGGTGCCAGTGAAAGCGTGCGAGGGTTAGCCAAGAAGGATGGTGGCTTGACGAACGCTGTTGTTTGCACCTTCTTGCGTGAGCAAGGGGAAGAGGTGAGCAAGCTCTCGGTAACATGAGGAAGGGGATGGGGGAGGAAGTCGGGTACAGGTTAGAGCACGTCTCCTTTTTTAGTGTGGCCATGGCTGCGCACGGCTCTCGGTGCAGCCGATCGCATACACAGCCCACGCTGCCCTGTTTATGAAGTAATCTGCCGTGTGTGCAAGGAGTGGGCATGCAGAGATTGGGTGGCATCATGTGTGCTGTCTTCTCGCATGTTTAGTACCGGAGATCACGTAATCTCAAGTGTCAAAGACACACTGAAGCAATAGGCAGAAGAAGCATTTGCTCCCCGCTGCCTGTGCATTTCATGATGGCATTGTCCCCCTGTGGGAGACACCATCAGCTGTGGAGATGGAGGGAATGCAAAAGCATGGCTGGCTTCACTTTGCACCGCTGATGTTTTAAAGATATCGTCGACACGGCAAGAAACCGTACCTCTCGCTGCCAACTCTCAAATTCAACAAAACGATTTTTTTTTCTCATTCAAATTTCCTTTTTCAGATTGCCATTATTCCAAAAATTTTTCACCCCTTCTGTGTAAGAAAAATCCACCAGCGACGTACTTATTTGCATAAAAGGTCAAATTTAAATATAACAAAATTTCCTTATAACAAAACAAATTTTCGATTTTACTGGCTTTAATATATTGAGGTTTAACTGCATATAGCTAGCATAAAAGGCTAGTTTGTAAATGTTATCTTCATTCCAGCATTTCATGCTATGTTTTTTTTTTTTTTTTTTTTTAGAGCTGAACAAAATCCTGGATGGGTGCAAGGAAGAGTTTCCAGGCATCATCTTCTTTGGCCAAAGAAACATGACGACGATGATCATGATCATCATCATGGCAATGACAGCTGCAATAGATGCCACAAAAGCTGGAGAATTTACTTATAGCATCTGCAAAAACACTGTATAACAAGACTGGCAGTGACCTCCATGCAGACTTAGGCCCAACAACAATACACACTACACACCTTTTTCCTTTTTTCCTTCTTAATGCAGCTGTAGCAGTCATACTCCCACGTATCCTCTGACCTTATCATCTCTGGAACATCTTCGAAACGGCCCAGTGCTGGGAAGTACCTTAACAAGTAAAGACAACAGCAAGCACATTAGCAGCTAAGTAAATAAACACCACAAAGCAGGAGTACGTAACCCTTTAATGTGGTGGGCTGACTTGCTAAAAAAATCTTTCACATGTATGTTTTAATCTGACAACTGATACACCAAAGATAGCGAAGTTGTATAAGCGAGTTCTACCACCCTTCAAAAGTACTAAAGGCTTGTTTACTGGCTCATGGTCCTGCTCGAACGCAGCAGCAGTTATGTCTGGCTGTTCTTAGCGACAGCACTTAGACAGGCTTTGTTGCGGCACCAAAACATCAGCTTTCACCACTGCAGCTGTACAATTGCCAGTCTGACCTCTAATGTGGAGCCTGTATAATGCGATGTAAAACAATTTATAGATTACTGGTTAACAAAACTGCACATATAAGTTATTGTCTATTTGAACGAAATATACACAAGGTAACTTTTGCTTCATAATCATTGATTGTTACATTTAAATGCAACTTCAGGGCTTCGACACATGTTGCTTGGCATTTACGTTTGATATCGACCACGCTGTTGCATGCTGGCCTCCACCGTTGCATTAAAACCATTGTGGAACTCCTCTAAACAGCGCTGCAAAAGCAGCCAAAAGACAGGCCAATCCACATTAAAAATGAAGAGGAGCAAATTAGAGAAGGGCAAAATTCTGATGCAGCAAATTTGTACGCACATGTAAACAGTATGTTTACTTTCTTATATATGAGAGACACAGGTAAACATTTAAAATCTATTAGGTCATGTGCGTTTGATAAAATGAGGATGGAGGATCATTCTACGGCATGCTACGAGCCACATGGCATTGCCTCCAGCTCATGAGCAGCCAGCAACCAACCCCATGCCCTGATACACAAGCAAAATGGCAAAAACTCAGGATTGACTTGCATGATACTCTCTTTAGAGATTATCAAAGACTCCCTGCATTACTCTGCCAAAATGAGAATTTATCACCCGAGAAAATTACAAATTAAGGGCAAACTTCCCTTTCTAAACCTTAATCATACAAAGACTGCACTAAAACAGTACCCCTGTGCCAATGTCAATAGCAAAGAAAGTGTACAATGTGATGGTGCAGAAGTGTCATGCAAGCATGTCGCAATCTGCACCATCACAGAAACCTCTTGAAGACTTGAAGGTGGCAGTGGCATCCTACTCACAACATCTATGCTGTTTTCTGGCATACAAAACTACAAACTTCTGTTAAAGTAATTTTCTATTTAATAAAAATAATCTCCCAATCAAGCTTCATATTTTCACATTGTGTTTCTTTAAAATGACATCTAAAGTACAGGCCTAGTTTAGATAGTCACACTAACAGATGAGCAAGTGTCCTGTATGATAATATGGAGGGAAAATCAGCAGAATTCGTCGGTTTTCCATTCTGAACTCCTTCACTGCTACTGCAGTTACACATCCGACTCCTTCAATGTCATAACTGCGGTGTAGTGGATCTCTGATTCACGGTGTTGCAGATCTCTCAGTCAATGTTTTGAGCTTTAGAGGATGGTGAGGTGCATGCTTAGTGTAATGTCACAACCATGTAGTGTGACATCATGGAGCTATAGGTACTATATACAGATTGAGTGTTTCTTGAAATCAGTTGCTGCCCAACTCTTAGCCTGGTCTGGCATCATTTACATGCGCTCCGTGCGAGTGCGTTCCCTTGTTTGCCGGACAACGCCTATGCCGCCGCTGTTTGCGACACGACAGTAACTTTGTGTGATGATCCAATCTTGTCCAAACTCATCCAACTGTATACAATGATGACAGCACGCTGACAATAGCAATGAGAGTATTCTACCACTGGAGCCACCGACACAATAGCCATGAGAGCACTTTGACACACACTATGGCATAATGGAAAGACAGCCTGATGCAGCAAATCTCTATTCGAACTACTTCTGCAGTAAAACAGTGTGTATAATAGCCATACTACATACTGTCAAGAATGGCGAGCCGCTAAGCAAGATTGCCACCTTGCCACCCGATTACGACAAGGGGTGCAAGACGCGCACCTCTCCCTCTCCGTCGCTGCAGCTGGGAGGCGTTCAAAGAAGCGGCCTTTGTGCTGAAAACCCGCTTCCTTCCTCCAGCCCCATCGACATTGTGACGGGACGAGTTCGGTGTGTGGACAATGATTCCAGAGTTCCCCAACGCGGAGCTGATTTGACACGCCTGGACAAGCTGCCGCGGGAACGACGTATTTTTGTGCTTCTCACGGTTCGGAGTGGCACGGAACAACGAGCGACCCTCGATCAGCAACGATAGTTCCCGGAACGGCACCCGCCAACGCCGTCGTCGGGCATCAGAGCGCGGTTGCCTTTGTGTACGTAAACTGTTCTGCAGAGCAGCGGCGCGTTGGTGATGAGAAAACGAACAGTCGCCGCGTCGTAGGACCGGCAGATCGAGTGTATAAAAACTGTGGTTGTGCGCATGCTGGACACACTTCTCTTGAGCAGTCATGTTAGACTGAGACACTTCTCTTGAGCAGTCATGTTAGACTGAGTCACTTCTCTCATGCAGTCATGTTGGACTGTTATTTTTTTTCTCAAGCAGTCATGTTAGACTGATTTAATTTCTGTAAATAAACCCTTTTCCTCGTTCTCGATGAGAAGCAGTTCTTCACTTCATCAACGATCTCAGCGTAAATAAGTTGGACGACGGCATGGGCCAGCTACCTTCGAATTCATGCCGTACTCCAATCTTGGCAAAGGACCACGGACGATGGGATTGAGCCCCCAATCCTGACAATACTAATAAAATGGAGCAGGAATTGGGGCACAACAATACAGCCACAACATAATGCAATGAACTGACAGGCAGACAGATGGACGAATGGAGCAAACTTTGTCTCAAGATCTTAAGTGCTGTCACGGTAGAAAAAAGAATACCACGAGCTGGTTTCTCAAGTCAATTGCCTGGTGATTTTAAACAACAAATAAAGCGACCCTTCATGAAAGGTCCCTTATGGCATATCTATAACGACTTCTGCTAAACTGCGCTGACAACGGGATCAAGTCACATGCAGCATGGTCTACATCATCAGACCCAGACTTAAAGGTACGCCACATCGTTCGGCTTCCTTCAGTGGGCATGGCAGCTGGCCAGTGGTCAACATGGAATTTAATCCATTCCTATTCTTTACGTGGGTCAGTGATACCGCGGGTTCTTGTAAATCTAGTAAGTGCTGTTTTGTCCAGCTGACGTGCCCAGAGTGTATTATTGCTGTAGCCATGTTTGTGCAGGATTTTGCATGTGCTTTGCTGATTCTTTGCGGCGACATTGAGTCAAACCCTGACCCCACCACCGATGAGTTATTGCCGATATTCTAGCAGGACAATAAGTAATACAAAAAGGGCTTGATGAGATAGAACAGAGGTTTAAGAGTGTTGAAGCATCAGCTTCTCAGATTAAAGAGGTCTGGTCAGTCGCTCGCATTCTGGACAAAAAAATAAAAGACATGGGAAAAAAGATTGTCGACCCTGAGGATCGCGGGAGAAGAAGCAAGCTTCTGGTATTTGGCATTCCAGAGAAACTGAGCTAAACATAGGCGGACCTTGAACGTAGTGTTGTACAAGGCATTTTTGAAAAGACGCTAGGAATAAAAGTAACGTCTACTGAAAGAGTCCATGGGATTGGCAGTGGAAATACTCGTGGACCTCGGCCAGTGATATCGAAGCTAATGGATTACCACAAGAAGACCAATGTATTGAAGAACGGCTACAAGTTAAAGGGGCAGCAAATTTTTATCACAGAGGATTACTTGGCAATCACCAGACAGAGAAGAAAGAAGTTTTGGGAGAGCACAGTGAACATCAGAAAGTCAGGCAAAACAGTTAGGCTGATACACGATAAAATTAAAATTGAAAATGGCTTTTCTGAATGAGACGACACTCAAAAAATGAGAGTTCTTGTCCAGTCCACAAACCCTCTTCACCAACAACGACCCGTTAACATCAAAGGCAAGCCAATCATTTGTCTCCAGTTCAGTTCAATGCTCGCGGTAATGCAAATAAAAGTAATTAATTAGAAATTATTGTTCTTTCGCATAAACCTCAAATAGTTAAAGTAACTGAGACTTGGCTACACAGCGAAATATCCGACACTGAAATAGTACCATCCGGATACAGTATCCTTTGTAAAGACAGAAATTCCCAGGGTGGAG
Organism: Dermacentor albipictus; assembly: GCF_038994185.2. Taxonomy (NCBI): domain Eukaryota; kingdom Metazoa; phylum Arthropoda; class Arachnida; order Ixodida; family Ixodidae; genus Dermacentor; species Dermacentor albipictus. The sequence goes on from NC_091821.1 coordinate 423,036,383, forward strand.
GGGCTGCCATTCTGCACAAAAAACATGACATTTGATCAAACTACCTGATCTACCCGGTTTAGAATGTGTTATCGGTAAAATTTGCCTCAAGGAATGCCCTTTGGTAATAGGTGGGTTTTACCGCCCACCAAATGATAAAAGCAATTTCTTCTAAGTGCTAAATGAGTTTCTGTGTGACCATGGCGCCCTCACCAGTAACCTTTTGATTGCCGGTGATTTCAATGTGCCATCCATTTATTAGAGCAGTGATATTCCAGAGCCTCTTACTGCTATTGCTTTACAGTTACCTGGTTTAGTTACCTTCCATGACCTCTCCCAATTAGTTAAGAACTGACTTGTGTTCACAAAAACGCTAAATCTATTCTTGATCTTTTTCTTGTTGGGAGAGGTATACTCGGGAAAGATCCGTAGTTCACATTCTCAAGGATAGATCAGACCACAAGCTAATAACTCGAATGCTTAATCTGCGCCATATACCGAAAAAAAAAAAGAAGTGCAAATTGTTCTGATTTTAACATGTGCGAATGATGCAGGCATTCTGGATGCACTGGATGGCTCGTTTTCTGGTTTTCTTTCATTATATCAAGCGAGTGATTGCAGTGTCGATGAGCTCTGGAACTTCTTCAAAAGTCTCGTGCTCAAGTACATCAAAGTTTTCATGCCTCACAGAACAAAAGGAATTAAAATACAAAACCGTGGCTTAATAAGAAGGTTGTTCGCCTTGAACGCAAGGTGAAAAGGATAAGAAAAACATGCCGGCAATGCCCTTCCCAAACTAACGTATTTAAACTTTGCGACATACGCCTGGCTCTTAAAGACAGTATTTCAACAGCAAAACGTCACTACTTCAATGTAACTAAGACAAATTTTCTTTGTTCAGCTCCGGGTAAGTTCTGGCAGCATTTTTCTTCTGGGCGAAAGTCACAGTACAGTCTTTGTATTAATGGTGAAAATGAGGCTGACTAAACACAGCTTGCATTGGCTTTTAATCGATTCTTCTGCTCAGTCTTTACTCAAGACAATGGCAGCCAACTGCACTTTATTCCTATAATTGATGTTCCACCTATTAGTGACATTTCCGTATCTGAGCAAAGGTGTGCTAATCACTATTGCTAAACTTGGACTCAAAGAAAACCCCAGGAGTTGACGGCATACCCAACACTTTTCTTATTAGGTAGGTTGAGTGGTGTTCGAAGTACTTATGTATGATATTGAAAAAGTCATTATTGCAAGCTCAATTACCAGTCGAGTGGAAATACAGTAAGATAATTCCTATACCTAAAGGTGGCGACTCACGTCAAATAACCTCGTACAGGCTGATTTCATTGCTGTTCTCATGTTCAACAATTCTAGAGCATATAATATTCAAGCATATGTTGAAATTCCTTGAAAAGAACAATGTACTGACAATAGGCAGCATGGTTTATGCCAAAGGAAATTGACAGTGACAGCACTCCTTGACACTGTTCACGATTTCACGGCTGCTATTGATGCTCTATCTCAAATAGATGTCATTTTTTAGACTTTCAAAAAGCGTTTGTGTTTTGCATTCAAAACTTTTATTGAAGGTTAAGGCTATACTAAAAAATGATATGTTAGTGTCATGCATAGAAGACTACTTATACTCCCGGCAATAGTGTGTATCAATAGATGTCTGCTCGGCCCCCGTAGCTGTAGGGTCGGGCGCTCCACAAGGATTGCTCCTGTGACTGCTATTTTTCTTGGTATTTATAAATTACATTGTTAATCAAGTATCCATCAAAATTAAGCTATTTGCAGATGACTGCATAATTTACCACAAGATTGATAACCCTCACAAACAGGTCCAATGCAACGAAGCTCTTTATCACATAGAAAAATGGTGCTAGACCTGGCCAATGAGAACTAACCCCGGAAGGAAAGTTCTCATAAGAATCACTAGAAAGCACTTACCATTACAACTTAACTACTTTATAAATGGAAGTTTATTATCTGAAGTAAAACATTATAAGTATTTAGGCATCATAGTATTTACTTGGGATCTTCAGTGGAACAAGCATGTTTCTTACATCAAGAAAAAAGCAGTAAGCAAACTTGGGTACCTAAGACGAACACTGCGACAGGCGCCACAAGATATTAAACTGATGACGTATAAGATGTTTATCCGACCAATCATAGAATATGTGTCAATAGTGTGGGACCTGTGCACAAAAGAAAATACTGTCCAGTTAGAAAGTATTTAAAGAAAATCGGTCAGATTTGTTTACGATACCTACAGCTGGTGTGCATATGCTAGTGCCTTGGTGAAAAAAGCTGAATTGAATTCATTACAGTCCCAGTGCCAAGCTGATCGATTACAGTATCTGTATCTACACTATCACAATAAAATCCAGTCTGTCACCAAATGAAGAACACGCTCTCATCACTCCAACAAACTGTGACAATTTCATTTTCAAACCAATATTTCTTAAAATTCATTCTTTCCAAGAATGGTGCAAGAATGGAACATGCGTCCAGCCGATGTTGTGGAATGCTCATCTTTAGCTACTTTCGTTTCAGCCCTGATGGCTCACCTGTTGACAATTTAATTAGTGAGAGGACACTAGTTGTTTTGTTTTCTTTTTTCAAGATGTAAAGATTTCTTTTGTTGCCTTGTATGCGTATGTTTTACCCTGTATGTTTTCCGACGTGACTTAAACCCTGTATTTGCACACGAAACTAGTCCTGGTATACTTCTTTTTTTATGCGCAAGTGATGTTAGGCAAAATACTTATTGTGTGTATTATGTATTTATGCATCTTGTACCCCACTCCTACTCACAGCCTTTCCAGGCTAGCAGTACTGCTGAAATAAAATAAAGAATAAAAATAATGCAGGGCAGCACGAAAGCATCATTTTACGCCTAGTACTGGAAAGTTATTACAGTCGAACCTTGAGAATTCAAACTCAGAGTGGCCCAGAAATTTGTTCAAATTAAATGGAGCTCGAATTAAAGGAAGCTCATTGAATGTAGGACTTGCGTGCAGCACTACGTTAGGTGGCACATGTGTACTGAGCTAACATGAGTGACGAGTCCTCAAAGTATGGCCTAACGGCAATGCTGCATGCGCTGTCTTGAAGCCACACTTCTAGGCAAAATTTTTCCTGCTGTGAAACTGCACCTTGAGGCAAAATTCATATATTACCCACACCCAAAATTCTTTAAATAATGGTGCAGGTTATATGTGCCAAAATATGGCACTTGCAGTGAGAGTAGCAACTGGCGCGTGTCAGCAGTGCCTGGTCTGAAGCATAATTCGTGCGCTGTGTCTCTCCTAGAGAAGAAATAAACATACAATGTGTGTCTGCTAGAAACATCTAATTTTGATATCTATTACAACTTTCTAATTGACATGCTGACAATTACAATTAAAGTTTAGCTGATTACTTTCATAATTAACTAATTGGATGCCAGGGACTAAATATATTACTGGCGGTATTTTAACAAGACTCTAAACAACAAGCATTTGGTCTTATTTGTACAGAATAAGTAGTTTCATCGCTATTTTCAAGGCTTCATGCACAATAGCAGCAACACCCTGCATATGTACCAACTAAACCCTGTAAACTAAACACATGATTGGTTCATATCTACGTACAAGTGCACCAACCATAAAGCTTGAGAAGGCTCCCATAAACTTAATTGCAATAGCAATTAACAACCACTGAAACACAAACGTGGCATCTGTATAAACTGGGCATATTCTTGATATATTCTGGACGAACTTTCAAATGTGCTAAACTTCAATATAAAAGAAACTCACATTTTTGAGTAGGTGAAGCCATCCTTGGGGCAAGAGGCTGACATGCTGGAAGTATAAGGCTTGCCACCTTCTTCATACCACTCCCTGTAGAAGAATTTGCGTTTGACCTATGTACGAGAAAGAAGAGAAAGTCCTTTAAGTACCTTCCCTGGTTCCAACCACTGACCGTGAGACTGAAACTGTTTTAACAATTTGTAAATCTACAGTGTTTCTTCACATGAAGCTTTTTCTATACATACCGAGGCCTACAGAAGCCATTCATCCAAAAAGTAAGCATGTTCAGGTTGAACGAAAAAAGAAATTGTCATCAAACCCACGAGTAGCATGAAACTTTAAAGGAAAGTCATAAGGGTTTCTCAGAAAGCAAGTTTTGCAGTTGAAGAAAAATTTGTCCTAGTTCAAGAATTGAACACAGAACTGACGCCTTTAAGGAACGGTCTTGCTAGCATCCTAATCTGAGATAAGCAGGAGGATAGTAGATACCAGAGCAAGGTTGAATTATTTAACAACCTGGAATATGCCATGTTCAGGTTAAATGTTCCACCTGTATCTCTACACTCAAGCCGATCATCTAACAGTAAAAAACTTAATCTAAGATTCTTTGAAAATTTCTAAAATACTGCTGCAATGACAACTCAACCTAAAAATCATCTGCTCATTTTACTGACCAGACAGAACTTGACTAGTCTTTGATTTGATTGAATCATTGATTGAATTGACTGAAGTGATTGAATTTGACAGCATAAGTATTCCAGCGTTGATCAACACCGATGTGCAACTATCTTTTATGAGTGCCTAATTGCGTCGCCACCTGAACAAAATTCTCACACCTGCTGCAACACGAACTCTCCACATTTCCAATGGAGGAATGCCCATCGTGCTGAAAAATGTGCACTGCTCATGTCAGCATCGCAGAGCACATTGCCAATGTTTTGTTTATGGTTTTGGAACAGTGCCTTTACAACATTATACTAGGATTAGACTTCGCATTCTATTCCACCCTTTTTGACTGCACGTCCAGTGTAATTCAACTTCAACTGCCCCAGAACTGCAATATTCCACATGACACACAGCCCATGATTGCGAACTATCCGTGCCAGACGCGGAAGTTCCACCATCATCTGCAGGTAAGTTCAATCAGTTCAATCCCACACTAGGCAAACCTGAATGGCACCTGACCTTCTTCCCACACAGGCTGCTGACATCGGCCGTGTCTTGGAGGCTCATCACAACACTTTTATTTTGATGGTTGTCCCTTAGGGTAGATGTCAGTGGTCACTCATTGTATATATACCAGTGATGTCAATCCCATAAGCCGACATCCGTACGACATAAACACAAGCTGAACGCCAAGTTGTACAGCATGAGGTGGATAAAATTATGACTAAAAGCATCATCGAACATTCTTCTAATCCATGGGCGTCACCAGCTGCCCTTGTTAAGAAGAAGGATGGCAGCTGGCATTTTCGCTTCGATTACCAACATCTGAATAAGGTCACACGCAAGGACGTGTGTACCCACTGCCAAGTACTGATGACGCCTTGGACTGCCTGGATGTAGCCAAGTACTTCACGTCCATAGATATTCGCTCTGGGTATTGTCAGAGCTCTGTAGATGACGTGGACCATGAAAAGACCGCTTTCGTTAACACCGGGCACGCTTTACCAATCCAAGGTTATGCTGTTCAGCTTTTGTAATACCCTAGCAACCTTCCAGCGAATGATGGACTGTCTTTTTTATGGCCATAGATAGTCCACTTGTCTATGTTATCTAGACGATGTGACAGGTTTTTTTTTTGCCCACATTTTTACGAGTCACCTTATGTGCTATAGCTATACATGGTCGTTCTTTCATCTTTGATATCATCTTAACTTTCCATTACACATGTCTCGTTGCCATCTCATTTGACTAGAAATCAGTACATATGCGCATGCGTATGGTTTTGTGTGTTACCTATATATATGTGTACCGCTTCGTGGAATAAAACAACTGTTGGAAGTTTGCGCTGTGTCCGCGTCTTGCCGCTGTCTTTCGTCCCTTTTCGTGCGCTAAAGAACCTCAGTTATGGAATACCAACACGCCCTAACTCTTTCACCTCATGTGTCTGTCGGCCATTCTTGCTGTCTTCCAACATGCTGGCCTGCAACTCAACTCAACCAAGTGCCTTTTTGAACCTCACAAGATTACTGTTCTCTTTATCTACGCACTATCTCTTTCCTTTCCAATGCAACTACTGCCACTCAAATCACTTCAACACTGCACGATGAGAGCATTCCTGTATTTGAACAGGGAAAGTAGAGTAAATGAATAAAAAAGTTGAAACCTGTGTCAATTTCCTTACACATGCATTTCTGCAACATAAAGTACACTCACATTGCACGCTGAAATAATGTCGCTCACAGCGATGTCCTCACACTCACACACAAAGTAGATTTCTGATGGATCTGCAACTTCACCCAGAATTGTCTCACAAGAACACCTGTATGGAAAAAATAACAATGAAAAAAGCTAATTGTAACTGGTATTGGCATCATTCATTTGCAAGTTCAACTAATAATCTTCTCCCACATCAACCTCATGCTGGGTGAACAGAGCACGTCTTCATTTGAAATGAAAGATCAGCATGTTTGATGCTAAATTTTGCCGCCCTTGCTTCAAGAGAAAGGCACACTACATTAAGCTTAAAAGAGGTAAGAAAACTAGAGGTGGGCGACTATCAACTCTCTTGAGTACAAATAGAATATGAATAGCAAGTATCAGATATTGAATAATCAAGCGTAGACACATATATGTACAGCAGGAATATTCATATCAGTATAGTTAGATATTACGCCTCTACTAACTAGTGCAAAAATGACTATTAACTATAAGCTACAAAGGATCAGTTTTAAACACAAGATAACCAAGTGACATAAAAACAAACTGCACAAATAGCCTCTCAACATTTTGAGAGCCTGATGGCAAACACAGCTGCTGCATAACTAGCTTTCTAGAAACACTAATCAAATCATTGCCAAAAAAAGAAAGATATAAAATTGTGCAAGAAAAAGCTGCTGAAGGACTTGTGTGTTCTAGACATATCTAAAAGGGTTCATTGCAAGAAAGGCATCACTGGTTGTAGCATAACAGATGTACGGCTACAAGACTAGATGGTCAGAAACAATAAATGATGGACGACAAGCAAAAATACAGTTAAACCTCAATACAATGAAGTCAGTAAAATAAGCAATTTACTTCGTGATATCAAAATTTCGTTGTATTGGAATTCGACCTTTTATACAAATAAGTACAGTTGCCGATAGATTTTTCTTACAAGGAGAGGAGCCACAGAGTTTTCAAAATTATCAGGCAATCGAAAAAAGCAAACTTGAATGAGAAAACTACTCATTTTGATGAATTTGGGAGTCGGCGACGAACGATATGGTTTCATGCCACATCGACGATATCTTCGCACCAGTGGTACAAATTAAGTGAAGCTAACCCCGCTTTCACATGCACTCAGTCCCCACAGCTGCTAGTGTCGCCCCCACTGCGTCGACACTATCATGAAAAGAGCCAGCATTGAGGAGCGAATGCTCCGTCTGCATCTTGCTCTAACGGATCACTAAAACTCGAGACTACCCAATCTCCAATACTAAATGCACGGGAAAACAGCCTACATGATGCCACGGCATCTCGGCATGCCCATTCTTTGCACACGCGGTAGACTACCTGCGGAACGCTGCTAGCGCACAACAGCGTAAGATGTGTGGCATATCGGCTCCGTCGATTTGCGGCTGGAGTCATGGCTCAGTCCTCAGCACCTTAACAGACTGATGTCAATCGACGCAGCAAACCGTCTGGACCACGTGGATACTAATGTTCACCAGGTGGGACCACTTTTGAAGATTTTACGACCGAATTACACCCGCCTACGTGGGCAACACCATTAGGCCACATGGCGACACCGACGCCAGGTGGTGTGGAACCGGCCTCCCGTGGTAAAATGGCAGCTCCCGCATCATTCCTGAGAGGTTACAATCCCAACGCCATGGCCTGGACGACAGTTTCAACATCAGAAGACCAAACTCCGCTCTTATTCTGAAATTTTGGCACCAATCTCTCAATGAAGCAGTCGCATGTCACTCACTCGTTCAAGCCAAGACGGCGGCGTCCTCCGGCACATCGGCCAGCAAGACGCAGCCTCCTGCCTCGCGCACTGCGGGAAGGAAAGGCAAGGCCCTTACCAACTGGAAGCCTTGCCCTTTTCCAAAACCGAGCCCTGACGACTTCGTGGTCATGCTCAAGCCATGCGAACATGTGTCACTGCACCAAGCCTTTTCGGAGAACCACTACCGTGCTGCCATTACGGCCTACCTCGGGCCTGAGGTGGCAAGGTCTGTTACAGTTCTGCCGTCCCGTGAACAAAACCTGATATTGATCCACACCCCGAACCCAGCGGCGGCAGATCGGCTCCTCGGGGACTTCTCAATCAACGCCGAGCGTGGGGCGATTCCACTCCATGGATACCTTAGACAAGACGGAAGTGATGTCTGTCACGGCGTCATCGGCGTCAGCAACTCTGACACCACTGAATCGCTTCAGCAGCACGTGCAATGGAGAGCAGGCACCATCCTCGAAGTGAGGAAATTCAGCTCCTCTAACAAAGCTCGGGTAACCTTTGCCGGGAGGCAGAAAACACGTTTTGTGCACTATGAGAACATGCTCATCCCAGTGCAAACCTACTACCGGACAATCCCGGCCTGCGGCCTGTGTGGGGCAGTTGGCCAATGAGCGGATGCTTGTCCCAACACGCAGCAGAACATGTGCGGACTCTGCGGACAACAAGCCCCACTTGTGGAGGGGGTACGGCCCCTCACGAGTGTGTTCCACGGTGCTCTGTTTGTGGTGGTGGTCACGCCGCAAACTCACAGGAATGTGCGGCAAAATTTCGCACACACAAAATGGCCGCCCTGAAAGGCAGGACAAAGAGGAAAATGGCGGCCAAGAAGAAAAGCCGCCATCTTGGCCTCCCAGTGAGTCACCGACCCGGGACGACAGCAACACCAGCAACACTGAGAAGCTGGCACCACCTACCGGAGAAACCGGCAAGCGACCGCCGATGCAGCTGCCACCACATGCACGGCGGCACTGGAAAGCTGTCGACGTCGCCACCATGCGGCGAGGCCAGGGCCTGGGCCAACACCGTGAAACATGGAACGTAGGTGAGCGGTACGGGAAGGGCTGCCTCCTCCTCCGCTACCTCCTCGCCCCCTGTGGCACACAGTGCCGAGCAAGCCAAGATAGCAGCTCTCGAGGGCCAAATTGAGATGCTGCTCAAGAAAATCGCACTCCTGGAATCGCAGTCACAGCAGCCTACCACTCCCCCCTCTACACCTGCAACCGAGGCTATGGAGAGTGAGCCCGCGGCACCGAAGGTAGCACTGAGCACGGAAGCTGCCCTTGAGGCCCGTCTAGAGGCCCACATGGACGCCCGTTTCTATACCCTAGAAAGTCAAATTTCCGCGGCAATCAGCTCCGCCATCGCGAAAATAATTTAAAACATACCGACAATCGGCGCACAGCACATCGCGCAATCCTCACGTGACGTCCAACGAACCAGCGGTCTTATCAAAGACGTGTCTGGCTGCTGTCCTAAAGTGTCGCGTCGCACCAGTGAAACTGAAGTAGAAGACAATGACAGCTGCTCGCTCTCCGGAATAGAAGATGCTCCCCTGCCCGCGAGTGCTGGCTCTGGAGCAGTGTCCCTGCAATCGGTCTTTCCCTTGACCATGGCAGACAGCCCTCCAATTAGGCGCTCTCCCCGAACCAATTCCCCCCCCCTCCCCCCCCCCCCATCCAAATTGCCCAATGGAACTACCAGGGATTCTGCTCCCGCGCCAAGCGGGCAGACCTCCGGCTTTCCCTGTCAACATTCGCTTCACTCCCCGCGGTGGTCGCCCTCCAGGAGCCAGGGAGCGGCGCCACCCTTACCAATTGTACCACGTTCCAGCAGGACCCTTCTTCCTGTATCTGCGTGCACAAAAATTATACAGCCAACCAGGTTGACTTGGAACTCGATACTGATTATTCCTATGTGATGGTCACCCTTCTTCCGCTTAAGGAACAAAATGCACCATTCCATATACTCAACATCTATTGTTCTCCCAAGCTGAATATATAACTTTTGCAGCCCTCTTCAGTCGTGCCCTGAAGGCTGCGGGCAGGGACCCCCTGGTGATCGTGGGCGACTTCAACGCTCACAGCACATTCTGGGGGTATGTGCGTGAAGAGAAGCGCAGGTGCAAGCTAGCAGAACTTGCATCCACGCTGGGCCTGACTCTTCACACTGACCCTGCAGATCCAACGCGGGTGGGTAACTCTGTGACTTGGGACATGTGTCCGGACCTTGCCTTCACCAAAAACATTACACATGCAGAATGGGCCAAAACCGAGGAAACTCTCGGCAGTGACCACTGCATACTCAACACAACCGTCAGAAGCAAACCATTGGCAAGATCCCACGCCCAAGCCCGCCTACCCGACTGGACCAAGTTCCGGCAAAACTATACTAATTTGGCCCCTATCCCCGAACAAGGTTACCACGTGTGGTCACAATTGGTTACGCACCTTCGTTCGACGGAAATTCAAGTTAAATTATTGGAGGCCCCGCTGGAGGTGGACAACCACCTCCTGCACCTATGGCAGGCGCGGCACAGCCTTGTCCATTGGTGGTGCCGCCAAAAACACAATCGGAAGCTCAAAATTCGCATCGCTCAGCTCACCCAATGAGCGGCAGAGATCGCGGCGCAGCTCGCCGACTTGAATTGGGTGGAGCGATGCAATACGGCCGCTAGACAAATGTCTAGCCGGAGCACCTGGCGTCTCTTTTGCGCCTTGATCGATCCGACTCAAACCAGAGCCGATACAACTCCAACGGGCTATCCATAGCTTTGACGGAGACATCTCAAAATCAGCATGCAAACTACGCGATCAATACCTCTGTATACAACAGCACCTCCGACGACCAGCGCACTCATATGCAAGTTTCGAGAACGCGGAGCTGGACCAACCGTTCTGGCTCCACGACCCGAAAGCGGCCCTCACTAAAATGAAGCTAGGAACAGCGTCGAGAAGAGACAAAACAACAGTGAAATTACTTGCCAACCTTCCCTACCCGGCCTACGAGGCGCTCCTCGCATACATAAACTCAATCTGGCTCGGTGAGGCACCCCTCCCAATCGAATGGAAGACTGCCCTGGTCACTTTCATTTCGAAAGCCGGCAAAGCCATAACCCCGGACAACCTCCGCCCGATCTCCCTCACGTCTTGTGCGGGAAAGCTGATGGAGACTATAGCGCAAGATAGGCTGTCCGAGTTTCTGGAAAACCAAAACATTTTCGCAGACACCATGTTCGGGTTCCGCCCGCATCGATTCTGTCCTGCTTCAACTAGACCATGAAATTCTAAATCCCGTCGAATACCCCCTCAATGACAAGGCAGTACTCGCCCTCGATTTGAAGGGGGCTTTCGACCATGTCACACACGACATAATTCTGATGCACTTCTCCCAAACTAACTGTGGACACAACATGTTTCAATACGTTAAGCAATTTCTCTCCGACCAGCAATCGTACATCCGCATACAAGATGAAGAACACGGCCCCTACCAATTAGGCACCTGAGGAATCCCGCAGCGCGTAGTGCTCTCACCCCTACTATTCAATTTGGCAATGCTGAAACTCCCGGCTCAGCTGGGGAATGTAGGAGGCATACAGCACGCGCTGTATGCCGACAACATCACTATCCGGGCTAAACACGAATCTGTAGGAGACATTGAAGCCAACCTGCAGCAAGCGGCGGAAATCATGGATGCCTACACCCACCGCTGCGACCTTCAATGCTCACCGGCCAAATCGAAATTTGTGCACATTCACCCCTCGCCGAAGTGCACTACCAAAATTGAACTGTCCCTACCAAATGGACCCATCACAGAACACGATGAGATCAGAGTACTGGGTCTCTTTATTCAGAAACCCCGCCGAGTCGACACAACACTGGCCAAACTGCCAAGGTGGGGGACCAGGTGGGCTGCATTGTTCGCTGGGTTTCCAATAAACGCGGGGGGTTACGGTGCAAAGACTCTTTGCAGCTGGCGCACGCGTTCATAACCAGTCGAGTGTTGTACTCGACCCCTTACCTCCACCTTCGCAGGTTTGACGAGAACGCCCTCGAGGCGATTCTCCATAAAATTTACAAGCGTGCTCTCGATCTCCCAATCAACACATCCAACAAGCACCTCCTCAGCCTGGGAATGGTCAACACCTTTGCGGAACTCCGAGAAGCACACTTGACAAACCACTACACAAGACTCTCAAAGACGCCGTTGGGTCACTGCCTTCTTGCCCGACTACACATACACCATCCAACACTGACGGAAGAGTGCGTGCGCATCCTGAAAATCTGGAGATACGCCCTGCACGTGCGCCCTCTTCCAGCCAACATGACACGAGAAGACCATAGTGGCTGAGAATGGACCATGACTGCCAAATCAAGTAGCCAGCAGTGAGCCAAAGGACCAGGAAGAGCTGTGAGAGCTTGGAGGTTGCAAGCCACACCTTGACCACCCCTGACCAACTAGAAATTTCAATTAGCCTCTCTGTTTTTTTCCTTTTAGTTGTGCTTTCAAAGAACATTAGTTGCTAATGCCCAAAAATACTGCAGTCTACATATTTGCTCCCATATAACAGTCTTTTTATGCATGTAAACTTGCAGAGCACTTACATGAACCACTGTATGTGTGCCATCTTCTTTCTAGCCTGGCTTTCAAAAAGACGCATGATGCAGCCAACCCTGGGACAGCAATGGCCGTGCCGGGAAGCAGTGACAAAACTGCCATAAGTGACCTTTTTATTTTTTGAAGGAGGGGGGGTGGGTGAAATTAAGACAAAAAGAAATTACAATTACTCGTAGCAGCAATGTTGCAGTGCACTACTATTTAATGGCAACAACTACGACTTGGTCCTATGGCACTTTTGTAATTCTTGAGTGCTGAGGACAGAGCTAACAGGAAGAAAACAAACTAATTTGAAACCGCAATTATGACTTTAAATGCACAGGCGGGTGCAGAAAAGGAAAGCAGGCAAGGGTGCAGAGAAGAAAGAAATGAACAAGGTGTGGAAGACAGAAGGAAACAAGATAGCATTAACAAGAATTCTAATGAACATGCAGTGTGTCCTACAACTTGTATTCTAGTTGTCTAATGTAACTAAACAGCATAATGCTGTTGGAGATTATCGTGCAGTAATGATAATTAAAATATAATTTTACAAAGTCAACCATAACTATGGAGCCACACAATGTGATTAGAGATAAAGTTGTCTCCCATATATTTGACCCCAGTTAACTAATCTTCTCGCTTAGTTCCAACACACTGGAAAGTGCCGGACAGAAACCATACATTGGCTATAAAAGGAAAACATGTTTAGTTTGAACAAGAAAAATTCTTCCTTGGTTACTCTGACCTTTACCAACCCCCACCGGCACCCCTCCATGTGTGCAGTAGTTGCTAAATGCTTGAAAACATTGTGTAATTCGTGACAATTGCCAACAGACGTTAAAAATGTGGCTTTGCCCTCCAAATACATGTTGCGTCCACATCAGGCGGCATCTATGACAATGGTTACGGCAGCGACCTGTACTGCAATGATGACTTGCATGTGCCCTGGGCAATGTCTCTGTTGAAGATTTTATCAGCGCTAATGACAGCATTGAGGTTTGTGGGCCACTCACTGATAATGACATCGTTAGCAACGTGACTGGCTTTGCAGACTGCAGTGACAAGAGTGACAATGACAATGTTGCTGACACTGCCCCACAGCAGCAACTGTGTACAGCTGATGTTGAGGCTGGGTTCAACATTTCCTCAATGTTAAACTTTTCAATTTAATGTTGAGGTAGCATATAAACATGTATGCACTCCTTGCCACAAGCTAGTTGAGTCGTGTTTCAAGATCCAGAAGCAAAAAGACATTATGGACTATTTCAAGCAATCAAAAAGATATGAATTTGTTCATTTTGTTATTCATTCATTCGACCTTTTTGGATAACTAACCAAATCTTGCGGTCTCACAAGGCTCAAATTAATGGGAGTAAACATATGTGTAATGACAAAAGGATAGAAAACAATACTATGCCACGCACAGCACTGTACAGTTGACGACAGATTTTTTGAACATTCAAGATAAATGCAGATGCCTTTGCAGAAAAGAACCAGTGTGTAAGGATGGTGGAAATTTTGGACACTGAAACTCTTCACCATCAAGTTTTTCAAAATTTTTGCCATGACCACAGGTCCAAAATGACATTAATCAAAGCCACCACGGCCGCCATATTGACTATGTTGTAGCCACGAACTGGCACTCTCGCACACTGATCTGCTGCCAGCTGTAGCCACTTCGGTCACTGCAGTCATTTGTGTTTGTCCGCATGGTGCTTGGTGCATGATCTTTTTTGTGTTGTCGTGCACTCTGCTATGCTAGGCCTAGCTGCTTCGGCTATCGCTATTGAAGCTTAGTGCTGTACAGTGCCGTGTTTTTCATGAAAAGGATTTGCCACAGCCAGACACACCCTCAACTTCGCCTTCATCATACTCACCGGATGTCTTCAAAGCGCATAAAGCATGGCAACGGTTTAAGAAACATTGCATAATATCGGCACCCAAAATTCAGCTTTTCCGCAATACAACTGTTACGCGGTCAAGCATATGCACTGTATCGCGGTGAAGTATACCAAGAGTGGTAAGAGACCACTGTCAAGGAACATAGTACTATGTGTTCCTTCTCCTGTCACAGTACGAGCACGGAGACACCTAATAAGTGTACTGGCAGGCATTCAGAGCTATTTTAGATGTGGCTGTGACCATCTGAGCCCTTGAGGGCAGTAAAAGGCATGCATTCGTTTTTTTCTGACATTTTTGCGCTCCCTAGAGAGTCTGAAAAATCGGCCGTTGAATTTACTGGCAGTATTTGTCTTTACAACATAATACACTACTCCTCCGATGCTTCTTGTCAATGCTTCAGGAGCATTTTAGTGTTTTAGGGCCATTTATTTACAGGCTTTTCTTTTTCTTCAAAATTTGGGAGCCAAAATTTGGGAGCCAAAGCTTCGCCTCTAAGAGTGGAACACGATAACACTGAAAGACCCCTCACTGCTTTTCATGCTTCTCAGCGAGTGCAGCTTATGCAACCATAATGTTTACCAGGAAACGCTGGTGGCGAACGCTATGCACGAAGGCAAGCTTTCTGGTAGAAACGCGGCCTCTTGCGTGGGTCAGCCTCCTGCTATTGTTTCACACTTTTAATAGTTCAGTCTGAGAAGAGCTACCATAAAGATATGTGCTGTTCAAGCCTTTCTTTCATTACATTTGTCTGTGGGCACCGTTCTCAAAATACCGAGGAATAACTTTGTAAAGATTGAAATGAAAGACAAGGTAAGAGCAGCTTTGGTGGTAGAAGAGTGGTTGGTCATGCGTGGTTCGGAATTCAGTCCGAATTGTTTTTTGTCGAAGCGACGTTCGATGCTGGACGCCAGATGCCAACGGCATATTTTCTGCGACATGGGGCCCTTAACGCGTGTTAATATTTTGGGACTACATTACTTACGCATACTGCCAATATTAGAGGATTATAGTAGGAGAGGCATACACATGAAAGGATGTTTTTGGAAATGAAGGCGAGTCACTGCAGCTTTAATTGCATATCATAACTTACTCTAACACACATGTCAAGCTTGTGTGAATTTTTCTGGAAGAAAATTGCACATTAGAATTGAGTAAATACATTATAGTACTCACTCATACCTTTGCAGACTTTGCAATTTTCTTTTTGTTCATTCTGTGATGATTTTCACCCCCACATAGTCGACTTTTACAAGAGGTTGGTGATAAATTGAACAACTCAAGCTCAGGTGGGCTTTCTGAAATGGGTGCAATGTGCCTGCTGATTTTCGTAACTTATGCTGAGTTTCCTTTTTGGTAGTGGCACTCCTCATCTTTCAATTACCTCAATTCAGAAACATCACTTTAGAAAAATGTTAGATGTCACAGCATGCTTCAATAACGCGGCAGAACAGGCATTTAGTATGATAACTTTCATCCATTTATTTTCATCCATTTAAAGCTTGTCAATAATTTCCCAATTTGGCATTTAATGTTGATAAAGCAATCAATTTGTGACAGTGAAAACGTAACAAGTCTTATCTGCATGTTTATGAGAAGAGAAAAGCTAACCCTGATTAAAGGCCTCAATGTGGATTCCAATGCTTTTTTAATGTATTAGTACCGCTCTAGGTGACAATTGTTTTCTAGCAGCTGCCTTTTCAGAGAGGAACCAGGTTCGTATGCATTTTTATAAAACTGACTGAATGAGAAAGTCAGCATCCAATCGGGTTTGACCTGAAATGAAGTGCCTGATGTACAAGGCATTTTTTTCCTCTGAATGCTTAAAAAGAACTGTTACATATATCTAGCCTCCTATCATATTTGTGGCTAGACAGACTGTTAGCACACCGAAGAAATTCAGCAATAATGTGACTAATTAATTAACTACAATATGCCAATTATAGTTTAATACGTAGTTCACTTAAGACATATGTTGCAATTGCAACAAATTGCAAATCCTGAACTAGCACCACTTTCGAGACATCTATCCTTAAAACATGTTATGAAGTGCATTGGCATTCCAGTTAATAGTTTACGAAAGCATCCCTGGAGCTGTTATGCAAGATCCTGACTAAAAATCTGACACACTTTTTAGCAAATTTTGAGGACAGTTATATTAAAAGTGGTGCTAGTCATCAGGTTTAAGAATGGCAGACATCACTTCACTATTGCTCGTCTTCAATTTCACAATTGCACCACGTTGCCTAAACCGCATCAGTGAGCTTTTTTAGCGCATTTTAGGTAACTGGTAAAATGAGTGACAATTTTCTTGCTGCTAACACTTGCCCAGCCATGTAGCCAAGCGAGAAAATTGCACATGCTCTGTGTCAGAAGTCAATTTCATATACTATTTACGCAATGCCCCCTGGTTGCTAGGTTTTGAAGTGTGCACTATGCATGTGTACATGCAAACATCCACATCTGACAACACAATAACACTTCACGTGTCTATCCTGCCACTCGCTTTCCTTTAATGGCAACAGCTGATACAGGTGGGCCTCCCACACTGAATTAATAAAAAGAGGTGCAGTGAGGCCATGAAATTGCAAGTAAAACTGGAATGTGGAATGGCATCTTTTGGCATCCTTGCCATTTCACAGCCAGCCTAATCACAACCTGCTTATATACCAGGTGCTAAGCAGAACTCATGGTGCGTGAATATTTTTTCCGTGGTCCCACGAAAAGCGCGTATCAACGAGGTTATGTTGTAATTATTCCATTGTTGTCCCACAAGTATAACCTAGACTGTGTAAAATTTCCCCATGAATGCAGTGGTTACCTTTTCATCTCCAATCATGACTGCAGAGTAAACAAGAACTGTTCCTGTATCTTCAGGACTGCCACACCAAGCTAATGCCTTCTTCCAGGCTGAGGTGCCCTGCAAACAATGTGCAGTCAGAAAAAAACCCACAATGAAGCATTTAAATGCCGATAGTTCAGGCTACTCTCCACGCATCAAAGCAACGAATGTCATATTCCAAGGATGTTGACAGATGTGTACCTGTCAACCTGTGAGCATTAAAATTTGTAAAAAAAAAATCCTACGTACACTAAAATGGAAGAGGAGAAGTAGCATGCTACAGTCGATACATATTTTTTAACACTGCCCCCAGCACAGCACGCACCTTAGGTCGGTTACATAGCACTTTATTAACAATGACTACCTCTTCACACAGCACATTAGCAGCAGCAAACTTGGTACAGGACATATTGAGAAGCAACACAGTTTTCAGTGACTTTGTTGTTGATAATTTTGCCTGCTTCAGGAACTAGTTTGAACAAGCTCGCTCAAAGCAGTTGCCCCGCTGGTGTCCTTCCATCATCAGCAGACTTTCATGGGATTGACTGGATACTGATGGGCAAACCTTTTTTGGCAAACAGAATTAATTTTTTCACAAAACTTGACTAAACCTGAGCAAAATCGCAGAATGAGCCTGAACTTGTATACTACAGTTTGGGAGAATTGGCAGGTATGGAGGACAGGTATACATACTGTCTGCAGCCAACCCCTGCATGAAGGGCAGATGCGGCGACCTTGTCTTCTGGTCCCGTCAAAACTGCTTTCTCCGACGTCGGACATCTGGGATGTAAATGCCTCGCGGAACACGTCTTGTACTAGTGGCGTGCACGTGGCCAGGGTGTCAGTGGGCCGAGAGAAACGCCTCAGAGGGGTGTCCTTACCGACACTGAAACAAGAGGAAGACCTTAAAAACTGTACAGATGTTGTTAAACTTCTACACTTTAAATCTGCTGGCAAAGCTGCTCAAACAAGTGGCTTGCAAAATTTTCAGCCCTTTCCTATGAGCTTACTTCCAAAGCAATAAGCTTTTCGGTGATCTGCAGCACATTAACTCTCCACCTCACTGTTAAGTTTTGCTTCCTCTGACTATTTTCTATCTCCTGGGGATAAAATAATCAAACTGAAGGAAACAAATTTTAGAATGTAATTAAATTCTGGAGTTTTTACATGACAAAACCACAATCTGATTATGAGGCAGACTGTAGTGGGGACTCCGGATTAACATTGATCACATGAAATTTTTTAATGCCCACCCAAATCTAAGTACGTGGGAATTTTTACATTAGAGCCCCATTGACACGTGCTTCAGAAGAACTTCACTTTGGCCTAGTTGGTGTTTACTGCATATCATATTGAACACATACTGCCCGTGCTGTTTATGTGTTCTCTCCCTCTGTCCCCGTCTTTATTTGCGGTCAATATGATATGCATTGATACGTGGCCACTGTGGCTGAGAATCGAATCTGCGCCCTGGTGCTCAGCAGCAGGATGCCATTGCCGCTGAACTACTACGGCGGGCGAATAGGTTAGTGCCAAGGTACCTTTGTGAATATGCAGGTCACTGTCCCAAACCTGTATTTCTTGTATTTCTTTATTGTGAGAGCATAGTTGAGAGTGCAGTTGTGAGAGCCATTAACGTTGACCATGTACCGGGTCTTAAGGCGGGTGCTTTTCTAACTGCTTTTAAGAGGTTTTGTGCTAGATGGAGAACACCACAAATTGTGTACTCCAATAACACCCACCGCAATATAACACCGACCACAAACAGCCTACATCTAAAAGTCACTCGACAGTTTTAGTGGCAAGTTTAGCAACCTTGCAGCAGAATTTAGTAAAAATTTGGTGACTTCTTTGCATCAGTGCAGCAACACACTAAAAAAAAGTTGGCAACATCGCATGCAAAGCTGCTGCAGCAGACTATCCATGTTCTCAGGTGAAAATGCATCATCGGTTTGAAGAAATGTGTACATTTATTGCACTTTGCTTTTATTTTTACGAGTACAGAAGCTACTATATAAACAAATACTATTTAAAAAATATGCACATCCCACACCTTGTGGGAATAAGTTTGGCGAAGCTTTCATTGGTTGTTGCAAAGAGAGAGGTAAATAATACACATAAAGTGAGGAGGTTAACCAAAGTTTAGAAAGAATGAAAGCCACTGATAAATTATATGCTTGATGCGGAGCACTTAAATTTGGCCCTTGATGATCACAAGGACCTACAACCTATCAACTCGATGCACTTGTACACACCTGTCAAAACTGCTTCAAGGTTTTTTGCATAAGCATTCTTAGGCAACTCACCAAGAAAATCTGTCCGTCGGTCTGTTTGTAACACATGACACAATGCGCTCCATAAAGAAAAACAGAAAAAACTTGAAAGGAAAAATTTGAAAAAAAAAATGTTGCTGGTAATGAGTTTCAAATCTATGACCCTGCGCTCAGAATCCAAGTGTCTTACCCACAGGGCTAAGTCCTCACACTAGCAGAACGTGAATATATCGGAACCATATAAATGTGCTGTACTGCGTTGTTTGTGTTGTCGCGCAACACAGACAGATAAGCAGTCAATGAGTTGATAAGGATGATAAGGAGTGATGAGGGGTTAGCATATCTGCATGATTCAAACATGCACCTTTCTTTTAATAAAAGGTGCACTCAAATTTGCATGCGGGTTACAATCCTAATTAATTCTGCTTAAAATAAAAAATGAAACCAATTCTTACTAAAAAAAAATAGCTCAATGCAAGGTAGCTAACGATACTGCCACCGAACGGGTCGCCTGAGGAAAGTGACCCTCAGACACATCGCAAGGTGGGTCAGTTGCACGAGCTTCCAGAAGTGTTGCATTTCTAATGCATTATATGGAACTGAAGATGACTTTCCGTGGCAGGTAGCCAGAGAAAAGGAGACGTTGCCGGACTTCAGTAGCGACTAGCCACTAAGATTCAGCTGTGAGTATGTCTGTGTGCCTTTGTATGTTCCATAATATTGTTTCAACATGGTACGCGTCGACTCAGGTGTCATTACTTGATGTGTGCATTAGAAGTGGCACCAAGTTATTTTTTAAATATTTGGGTGGTAATATAACTGTGCGTTGCAATCGGTGGTGTGGTAGAATTATGCAAATACGGTATATCAGTGTGATCGCAGTTGGTATTCGTTTGACATGGATGGGCGAGATGCTAAAGAGCAATAAGGGCTTATAATGGTCAGAGCAATTCTCATAAGGTTGATAAGGACCAAGAAGGGTTGGATCATGTCCAATAACCCAAGCAACCAGCAGGCGTTCGGCAGACGACACCGGGCCAGCATCATGACTGCCAATTAAATCATCGTGACCGCGTTCGGCCGACATACGGGCCAGCGACTTCCCCACGACGGCAACAGCATGGTTTGTCTGCGGCCAACGTTCTTTTTCATTTTTCATTTTTAGGTTTTCTTTTTCTTTATATACTGGGTGCTTTTTTCTTATTTCATTTTTTTAAGGCCTTATGTCGTAGATACCAGCGTGTTTCGCTTCTTCAACAGGGTTACCCTAGAGGTCAACACTACATTCTGGATAAGTCGCAAGTGTAGTAGCATGTAATTGAAAAGAAATCGTGCTAACTACATTTTTATTTAATTACTTTAGGGCACATGTTGTAACGGTGGAATTAGAGGCCATAAACATGCAGGACCTATTTAATCAGAAGCAATTTTGTAACTAGCATCAATTTTAATATATACGAAGCCAAAGACAGCAAAATGAGTTGGTGTCCCAATTACTTCTCTTGCGCATTGCATATATTCGTAGTGTAGCAAGAAAATAGCTATGACCCCAAGGCATTCTTCCTGTATACTTTGACATATACCTTGAAAATGGCTGGTTCCAATTGAATAGGCCCTGCATGTTAACGGACTAATTTCCACCATTGCAACATGTGCAGTATAAAGTTATTAATTAAAAAGATAATTGGCACAATTTTGTCAATTAGTAACTTGTGCAGTACAACTCATTTAGAAAGTAATGTCCCCCTGTAAAATGTAACCCAGACGAAGAAGCAGAATGCTAGTATTTGCAACAGGAATGAAAAAAACTTGTTTGGCATAAGAAAAGACATCCTGTACAATTTACTATTTAATTCATGCACATGTTTGTCTTAAAGTGCGCTAGAGAAGGCAAGTGCTTTGTAGACAAATTATCAGTACAGCTCATTTTTGTCAAATTTTATTGAACTATTTAGATACAAACACAACATAAATTAGAATACATCGCTGTGAAATGCTATAATAGTAGGTTAGTGGTTGTGCTAAACATAAAACGTCAACCAATCAATGTACTTGAACATGTGCTTCCTTGAATTGCATAAGTCCATTCACTAGAGACCTGTGCAGCCACGTCACAGTTGACTGATATTGCTATGGTTCTGCTCTGGTATCTGAAATACAGACATGTACTATGTAAGTTTCAGAAATGGGACATGTATAACTATTGTTTGGGTGCTGAATATTGGAACAGATGCCTTGTGGACTCTCATCGGAAAAGATTCACTGTTAGCCCCCTACCCAAAAACATGGACCCAAACCTCCACACGGCGCGAAGGGACGCAAAGGCGAAATACGTCGAAAAGTACCTGGCCACAAAAAACACAACAGTATACACAGATGCTGCAGTATACGCCAAGCAAAGAGGCACAAACATAGTAAAGACTGCTGCGACAGTAGTAAGCCAGGACTACAAAGAGATCAGCAGCGCGTCAATGAAGGACTGCTCGGTAACGGAAGCTGAGGAAATAGCCGTAGCTCTAGCGGCAGTAGAGGGCTACCAATCCAAAAGGTCTTTAACAATACTCACCGACTCGCAAACTACATGTCGGAATTACATGAACGGCAGAATAGGACGCAGAGCGCTTCACATCCTCCGCTCCTGCAGGGCTAACAACAAAGTCAGGCATACAATTTTCTGGGTACCGGGACACGCTGGAATAGAAGGGAACCTAAGGGCGGACAAGGCAGCTCGAGAGCACACAAACCGAGCGGCCACAAGCACCGACCCTGAGGAACCCATACCAGTCAACCCAAGCTACTCAGACATATTGAATTACTATAAGGGGGTCCGAATCAAATACCCTCCACCCCACAACAGCCTAAATCAGCATGAAGCAACCTCTTGGAGGAGGGTGCAAACAGGAACATATCCAAACCTAAACACACTAAGCAAGATGTTTCCCACCCAGTATAGAGACATTTGCCCCTGGTGCGGCGCCAAGCCCACCTTATATCACGTTACATGGGAATGCGTTCAGAATCAGCAATTCTTTCAAATAAAAGACCCGAGTGCGGAGCAGTGGGAGAGGGTGCTCTCCAGCAGCGACCCGAAAGTCCAGCATGGACTAGTAAGGCATGCTCGCCGAGTAGCCGCCCTCAGTGGTGCCCTGGAATAGGGGCGTCGACCCTGCGCAGATGGGGAAGAAGATCGTGAAGATGGCCAACCACGTCTGCCACCGCTAATTTCTACACCATTAGAGCAAATAAAGTTTTTCCTCCTCCTCCTCCTCAATTTGAAATTCTGAGCATTGTACTTATGAACGGGTTCTGACAAATACAAGTTTTTTCATGACAAACACTAACTACGCATCCTACATGCAAAGGCAATCTCACGTTATTTAACCTCAAAATAAGCGTTGCAAAAATCTTACACCAGTGGGTCGAAATAAGCCTTTCTTTAAATTATCTTACGCAGGTCACCACAACCACAACGTTTTGTGAGCATGGCATATACAGGATGTCCCAGCTAACTTTAGCCACAGTTTAAAAATATGCTGATACACCCTAAAACGACACGATTAAATGCATCTAGCCGACTATTGTAAGTAGTAAGTCACACTATCTTTTGTATTCTGCTTAACTGCATAATTAGTCAAGATTGATTAACCAACTTTTGAAGCAACGAAGTTAGGCAAAAAATTCCAATTAGAAAGTTGTAGAGCGCTTTTCAAAATGTCAGATTAAAATGTTTGTAACTTTCTATCTAGTATTAGGTATTAGTGTTTTTCCACTTATTTCAGATGCCCGCAAAATAAAAAAATTATGTCCCATGCCCGCTTGCGTGTCATGATTGCAGCGCTCTCAAACATTTCTTGTACAAATGAACACTGCATCTGGCAGGGTGTGCTCCTGCTTAAAAGGCGACAGGGCAGTGGCGAAGGCATTGGCTGTGCGATTTGTGTGACTAATGTGCTTCCCTTGTAGCGGTTGATGACAGCAATACGCAGGCGCAGCGGCAGCACAACAGGCATAAATGCTATGTTCGTTTGTATGCAGAGCATTTGGCAGCGCTGTAATCACGGTGCGCAAGCGGACATGTCACATGGTATTTTTTGTAATTCGCAGGCATCTGCAGTAAGCGGAAAAACACTAATGCCTAATAGATAGAAAGTTAGAAACATTTTAATTGGATGTTTTGCTAAGTGCTCCAACACCTTATCATTGGAATTTTTTGCCTAACTTTGTTGCTTTCGAAGTTGGTTGATTAATCTTGACTAATTATGCAATTAAGGAGAATACAAAAAATAGCGTGACATACTCCACACAATAGTCAGCAAAATGCATTTGGTTGCGTCGTCTCAGAGTGCATCAGCATATTTTTAAACTCTGGCTAAAGTTAGCTGGGCCACCCTGTATAGTATGCTACAAGCATTGCATGCACACGTCCGTGCGCCATGCATATCATGACGCACCCACAGTCTCTTAATTCGCTTGCACGACAAGCTTTGGCATGCAAACTCCTGCATATAAAGTGCAGCTACGAAGACCACAAGGCATCGAATTTAGGACGCGCTATTAACGTGTCGATTTTGACAGGTCGAAAAGTGCAGATGAGCTCTCGAAACAAAGAAACGCAGCCTTACGTACTCTCCTTCCAAAATAACGTCACAAAAGATAGGCTCTAATAGCAGAAATAATATGTGTGACTTACGTGTAAATGTGGAAGCCCGTAGGAGTTCCAAATCCGCAGTCTGGAAATGTCCGTTTCTCGCAAACAAGAAGCGCAGTGCCACAGAAACTGTGCAAAGCTGCGCCAATTAAGCAGCCACTGAACGATTCTTCCCGCCAAAAGTTTCCCCGAACAGCCACCACCTACACGCCCGTCACCATATGCACTATTTCATGGTCAGGTTCGCCGTGATCTGCCATCTGTCAAAGATTCCAAATCTGCAGGGTCACAGCAAGTTTGCGAGATGCCCTCTCCCCCCTTTCCCCTTGTCGTATGTAACCAAGTCATAACACCTCCGTGTCCGCCTCACAAATCCAAAGCTACATATATAGTCTTGTGACGAGTTGCTTGAAGCTACAAAAAGAAAGATGATAATAACAATGTGTGTATGCAAATGGCTTCAGTAACAATAGACCGCCGTTACATGAATCACAAAGATGGTGGCTGTGAACAACATTGTTGCCATCTCGAGCACTCGCTTTCGTTTGTGAAGAGGTTTGTCAGCTTTCCGAGTGTTGTGCGGTTGCAGCTAATAGATCTGCATCCATTAGGCACCAAACCATAATGTTATAGTCGATGACGCTCAATGAAGAAGCACTGATCAGGCCGAATGCCAAGGCAGCATGGCTGTGATGAAAATTCGCCGTTACCTGATGTGTTAATAGGCTGCAAGCTTTCGTGGAATGCTTGCCACTAGTATGTTTATATGGTTGGCGCATTATGTGATTGGTCCTGAAGTCATGTGTGTGGGTTAGATTGACAGTTGTTGAAGCAGTATGAAACTTGTTGTCATGATCAACACGATCTGCATGCCTGTCAGCGTTGGCCAGATCTTCGCATGTTACGAAACACGCACTGCTTTTGTTGCCGTTCCTTCTCTCCACGTCGCATTTATCATTTCAATGGGTTCTGTCAACCTGGACAAACCTTGTATAGACAGAGGCAGTCATGGGCAATGCGGTACCATTCTCTGAAATGTGCCGTGTGGGCGCTGTGTGTGTGATCACCATATTGGCCCGACGTCAGGGAATGCCCACAGTGCCAAAGTTCGCTACTGCGTCAGCAAGGGCAGCCTGTCCGCAGCACAGTTGGCTTCCCTTTTGCACCGAAAACGAAGTGAAAAGCTCGCTTGGCCAGCATCGAGCATGAGGGGCTCAGTGGCACATGCAACATGTAGTACTGACAGGTCTCAACACCGAATATTAAAAAAATCAAATAGTATATATTCGACTCGTGAGTCAAATTCAAATGTTCTCTATTCAATTCAATGATATTCGATATTTGCACACCCATACCAATAAGGTTTGAACAGGTCAGATCGAGTCTGATACCCCTGACACATGGGCAAGACTAAAGTCCTTTGCAGTAAACTCCCTTTGTTACTTTAAAGGACCCTTTGTGGAAAGAATTTACACTGATGACACACGGCACTGCACTGACTTCCTTAGGTGGTTCCTCAGATGAATGCCGCAAGAAAAAAGCGCTGGTTGTTAAAGCAGCAAGGGAGAAAACATTTTTAAAAAGCTGTGTATTCCGATTGCATTTCGCTACTGTAGAACCAAAAACTTTTTTTTTTCCTTGTTGATGGCTTATAATGCGCATATCAGTTTCTTTTATTTGCGTTTTTGTGCTCTTAGCAGCAACTATATACAGTCGGTGTTTTGCTATGCTACAGTGTACTAGAATAGCTGTGCATGCCATTTATTCTGGTGCTGGCCACGTTTCTGTTGTTTTTCACGTCTTTGTTGTCCCTTCCTTCGTGCGTGCAGGCTTAACGAATTTTATTCAATGTGTCATTAGCACAATTGTGATCGTGTGACAAAACTGCGCATTTGCATCATGGCACAGCGAAACACTAGCGATAGATCTAGAGTTGAGGTCGCCCTGACGCTTGTCGCTATCGGATCTCTTGAAGATCAGATAAACGCAGCCAAAGCGAAAGTGGAAAACATGAAACATTCATTCGTCATAAGCATGCTTCATGTTGACTGCTTCGGTACTGTCTCCTCGAACTGCCAGCCGCGGAAGGTGGGCCTACATGCGCAATGGACGATGGTTTCACGATGCTAACACACCAAAGACGACGCAGGAAATGACACTGCCGGAATTCAACATGGCGGCACTAGCGACATGATGCAAGCGTTTGAAAATATACTAGAGTAAATCTTCACTGTTTGACAAATCACATTACCGCAAAAAATGCAAACATTTTCGCAAGGTAATAAAATACTTATGGGGCACCGTAGTTGTGTGGCAGGTTTCCTTCTATTGACGAGTTGCGCACACTGTGTGCGAGAGTAACTCCTTTTCCACTCGAAAAGTAGATACGCGATCTCCTTTCCCGCAAAGTAACTTTGCCTTAAGGGAGATATTCCTTTATTGTGTGTCACTGCACTTGAGCGCTTTTCCGGTAGATGTCCTCTTACCTAAAGGACTTTAGAGTACCCATGTGTCAGGGGTATGATAAGGTTGATAATGGCCAATAAAGGCTGATAAGAGTTGATAAAGGTCAGATCGAGTCCGATAAAGTTGATAACGACCGATAAGGGTTGATAAGGATCAAATCATGTCTGATAAGGGTTATAAAGACAGATAAGGGTTGACAAAGATTCAGAGTCATTCTGATAAGGTTGATAACGAATGATAACCCCCTTGCACAGAACACCACAGCCACATGGCATCATGAGTCAACTGGCATGGTAGCTAAGCTCAAGCTGGACAACATGTGTTCTGCAAAAGCCTTACCTGAGTATCCTGATGCGGCACAAATCGATCAGCCGCTGAAGACATGGGGCCCTGAGTGCGGTGGGTTCATATTCTGAATCACGAGCCTCATCGTAGCTGCAAGCATGTTTAGCGACGAATTCTCCGTGTTTTAGCAGCTCTTCTTCAGAGAAGCATTTCTCGTCCCCCAGTTCCGGCACGCTTGCATCCTGAGCACAGACAACACACAACCACTGCTTACCTGCCAACCTTACATTTATGAAATACTACAGTCGAAGTAAAAAAAACACTGCAATTAGGCAAAATATACTAAATTTACAGGCCTTAAATATTCACAGGCCTTATTTTGTAGGGACGCTGTGAACAGGCACTCTGCTTATTTATTCCCAGCAAGAATTATCTACTAGTATTTGCGCAACAGACAAATTGAAATGTCTATGAAGTTTGTTCACAAAATGTTTACCTAACAGAGGTCGATATTTCGGTTGCCATTATACAGAAGTACTGACAGCTGGGCAATTTGATACTGAATCATATTAACTGCACAACAATACAGGGACTAAGAAAGAACACAAGAAAAATGTCCGGAAAAATGTAGAAGCTCCCGGCATGCATAGTGATGATGGTTGCCAGGTCAAACACAAAGATTGCTACAGGTCGTGCAAGACTGGCACAGTTACCAAGTGCCGTTAAGCTGTGGCAAGTCATACATTGGCCAAAGTGGTTGCTGCAACAACATTAGACTTAGGGAGCATGAGCTGGCCCTCTGCAACTCATCCCGCACCCATTTAGTTGACACTTGTAGTTTTTGCAGCTGTAATACTTTGCTAACAAACACATGCATCCTTCCGTCTGAAAAGCAAAAAACTAACAGGGAAGTTATAGAGGCATTTCATATCAGAAACATGGGCGACGCATGTGTCAGTCAGCTTTCCATCACATCGTCAGGTAAATAATTTGCATTTTTGCCCAGCACATGTCGCAATGCACATTGAATTCCCTTAACAATTGCGTAACTTTGGCCTTTTCAAGGGTTGAAAGAAATTCTTTTCTGTTTAGTACTTCCCTGTGGTGTTCAATTCTACCACCTGGGTGGTCATGCAACGATGAAGTACATAAGTGTCAAATTTTCCTGAAATAAACCAGTTGAGAGATTGCACTTGCACCGTCTTTTCTCTCTTCGTCACTATGTTGTTGTAGAGTTAATATGAATGTGCCATTACACAGTTAAACCTCGATATAATGAAGTTGTTATATTTGGCGATTTGCTTCATTATATCTAAATTTCATTATATTAGAATTCAACCTTTTATGCAAATAAATACAGTTGCCGATTGATTCCTCTTACACAAAAAGGGGCCACAGAATTTACCAAATTATCGGGCAATTGAAAAAAGCAAAGTTCAAAGAAATCATTTTGTTGAAGCAACGAATTCATTTTATTCAATTTTGGAGTCTGTGACGAATGACACAGTTTCATGCCATGTCAACGATATCTTCATATCGGCAGTATAAATTATTTGAAGCCAGTCACACTGTTGCTTCCACTCCACTCCTGCGTCTGATAACGTCACCCACACTGGGTCAAACCCTATCGTGAAAAGCACTGGCAGCAAGAGCGAATGCTTCATCTGCCTCTCGCTTCCATAGGTCTCCAAAACTTGACATTACGCAACCTCCTATACTAAACGCATGGGAAGACAGCTTACACGATGCCACATTGTCTCGGTGCACCCACTATTTGCACATGTGGCAGATTACACCTAAAACAGGGTGAACGGCTGCGTATGCGCTCAGCCGCACTTACAGCCATGTGCCGCCTCAACCGAGATGCACACCAACTTACCCTTCTCCCCCGCCTTCTCATGTGCGCTTGATTGCGTTACTGTTAGTTCGCTCCCTTTACCCTCTTTTCCTTTGCTTGAGCGGGGGGGAGGCGGCGCTCATGAAACCATCTTTCTTATCTCACCCTCGCACCCTTTCACTCGCACCTAAACCGCACAGTGCGCGGGGTGTGAGAGGATCTTGTCACACTTGGTCTTTATACGGTACACGACACCGCTCCACTTTGGCAGTCGCATGATTATTTGAGAGGTACATTCGTTCACGAGAAGTCGCTTGTAATTCAATCATTTGACCATCTGCATCCACAGAAGTTTCCATTTATTTCCTCAGTATTCTATTTTTGGTGGCAGTGAAATCTTGTTATATTGAAATTGCGTATAAAAGCATTTCGTTATATTGAGGTTCTAAATACCTAGTGTTCTATGGACAAGAGGTTATGAAAAGTTAAATAGTTTGCTACATCAAGAATTTCATTATATTGAAGTTTGTTATACTGAGGTTCAATTATATATCAGTTCTATAAAAATCAAGAGGAAATGCAAGCATGAAATGGCTACTGGCAAAGCTGATTGGTTGGAGATGATGCAGTCAAAACTAGCTATGTCGAACTCGCAAAAAAAAATTCCTACCAATTCGATATAGAGCATAATTCGATGTAAGCCTGCTAAAAAGTGGATGTCATAAAAACACATGCCATTTATAAAAAATACTTTATTGGTGACACTAGCTTAGTTTCGCATCAAATATTTCCTTCTGCTTGAGCGATTTCGCTGCCTGCGATGCACGCACATCTAAGGAGTCAAAGTAGCTGAGGCCACAACCTTCCACATTCACACAGAAGCACCGAACTAGTGCGAGCGCACCAATCACCTCGGAGGATGTGGGCAAAGGACCCTCGTTGCTTTCATCATTGTGCCCACTTTCACTTGTGCTCGGTACAATGTTGACAATGTAGTCTTTGTTTTCGGGCTCGACTGTAGTCGTGACACCATCATCTGTACTTGCGAACTTGTCGACCACCGATTCGTCAACGGCTTCTGGACAGCTCGCTTCAAACTTCGGCAACACCGGCAACGACTTTGTTGCACTCATCAGAATTTAGTCATCACCGGGCACGCGGAAGCCGGTACATCTGAAGCAATTTCGGATGAACCACTGGTACACGGCCGTGTGTACGCATCTGGCGCCACGGCCACCTGGTCGCGAGTTTGTCTGCTTTAGCCCTAATCTACTAAGCTGACATTTGCAAATTCCTTGAGTTTTCCGGATTTTCTCTGAGTGCAATGCAAAATTTGCTGAGTGACACAGAACTCTGTACTGTGTCAAAACGGGCTGACACCATGTTGCCCGATGCTGTCACTCTATAGTAAGCGTGTTAAAAAATAAAAAAAAGACTTAATCCAGTCTCAATAGTGAAGAGTAGTGTTTATTTTACTGAAAAAGAAAACAAAAAGCAAAAAACAAAAGTAAAATGCAGAGCAAATAAAACATATTTTAAAAAGTGGCAAAGCCCATTTCAAATACAAAAAAGAAAACAAAAAGCAGAGAACAAAATTAAAATACAGAGCAAATAAAACATATTTAAAAAAGTGGCAAAGCCCATTTCAAATACAAAAAAGATGGTAAAGCCCATTGCAAATCAAGTTTAACATTTTCAAATAGAAATAAAAAGAGATGCATACATAAACAAATATTTTCGAATATAAGCCACTTCTATCAACTGACAGCAATCTCATTGGTATGAAGACTGATCTTTGTCACCAGTGCGATTCTCTCTCTACAGCTGGAAAGTCAACCTCAACTGTCCTGTCATACTCTGAGCCTGTGCACAATGCCTGTGTTGCATTTTACTGCTTTAAAGAGCTTATTTTGGTTTGGACACTTTGTTTTTTGAGCTCAAGCTCCTTCAAATAAGTGGTGGCACACTTCCTTTCCCATCATTCCTAAATGTGTTGGTCCTTTCTGTCATCCTCCTCCCGCCGCGCGTTCGCCCTATGGAACATTTGAAGCATTCTCTCGGTCAGTTGTACAGTCAACGTCCAAAAAAATCGGGCAGTCCGAAAAAAATGAATGCATGTCTCTTACTGCCTTTACAGGCGCCTCCAAAAAAGCTCTGAAAATGACAGGAGACGCCAGGTGTACGCATGTATAATTAATTAATACATACTGTGTTCCGTGACAACTGGCCCTTCCCATGCTTGTTGAGCTTCACAGCAAATTTCTTGTATGCTTCAGCGCTTAACATTCTTGTGTTAAGGCGGAGCTGACTTTTGGAAACCAGCATAATGCAATGCGCCGGAGTCGGTGCCATTGCTGACAGTGGCGAATTCTCTCAATGAAAAACACGGCACAGAACGGCTAGAAGCTTAATAGCGAACGTTGAAGCAGCTCGGCCTAGCGTTGCCGCGGTAGTGGCTACGGATGCCAGCGGATCTGCATGCGAGAGCGCCGGTTTGAGGCGGTGAGATAATCAAAATGGCGGCAGTGGTGGTTTTGATTAATGCCATTTTGGACCTGCAGTCACGGCAAAAAGTCCAGAAAATTGGACGGTGAAGGGTTCTGGTGTTCGAAATTTCAGATGTTCTTATACATTGACTCTATGGAGTACATGGTGGTGCCATGAAAACGTCTTAATTATCGGGCATGTCCCAAAAGTCGGGTGTCCGGAAAATCAGTGGTACACTGGCAACTCCTCCAGCTAACGACACGGTGTCAAAGACGATTCGTTATGATTCCTCTGCTACTCGAGCCAGCATTCGTGCAACTTTCATTCCCTTTCAATAATATTACACTAGTTTTCCCAGATATAAGCACAAAGTCCCAGTTTTCCCTGAGTATTTCCACACTATGCAAAATTCCTGAGAATTCCTGGTTTTACCGGTTGGTAGACACCCTGATTTTCTGTGTGTCCAAAGTATAAAACTAATGTAGAAATTATATTAAAGCTCCTGAACAAAATAAATATCTATTGCGCACCATAAAGTCAGCTTCACCGCAATACATCCCTGTTATGCGGCAAAGCATACAAACGCCACAAAGCAGGCTTCAGTATTGTGTCCGATTCCACTGCGTGGGCGATTGTCGGCCCAATTTTCTTGAAAAAAAAGAGGCGCATGTTAGGATCGGGTAACACCGTAATCAGACATTGTGAGCTACAGTTATTGCTTGAAAATCCCTAGGGCACACCAAAAATTCAGTCGAACACACTTATAACAATACCACCTTTAAAGATATAACAATGAGCAGCCAATGCAATGCCAACTTTTGTATGTGTTCTATGGTAAAATAAATGGCTTACTACAATGGTCCCATACCATGTCATTTGTTATAAAAATTAAGTCTAGCTACTCAGTGTGTGCACCAAAGAAACCTGAAATGCAAAATCCTCTAAAAAAATAACGCCAGCCACTTTCCCACACTTGGATTTGTGTCGCGCACCCTACATAGAACGCCTTCAGTGCATCGCATCAGCTCCTTGTGCACCCCTCTCCCGTCTTTCTTCTAGCCTTTCGCCAATGTTGGAGGGGTGGAAGGCAGATGGGAGAAGGGCGACAAAGGTGTGTTATGTGCAGTGCGTGGCAGAAAGACGTGTGCGGCGAAGCGGTTCACATTCTTTTATTTTTTCCTGGATATGGCATTTCTTCGCTCTTTGGCGCAGATACCCAAAAGGCAGATTTAATTGTTATAGGCAAGAATACAGCATGGGAAAGTTGTAGTAAGTGGTTTATTTTACCACAGAACACACAAAAAAGTTCACAGTGCAGCAGTTGCTCATTGTTACATCCGGGTATTGTTAAAACCAGTACTGCTATAAGCGGGTTTGTCTACATCTTTCTGTCTCAGTAAAATGTTGGTCCCCTATGTTTTCTTCATGCAACCCAGCTGTAACAATTATCAGTTACAACAATGGGATTTTCTTCGCAGTTGATTATTGCTATAGGCAGGTTCGTCTATAGGCATTTTCGACGGAAGGTGACATATGTTCAACGCATTCACTGTCCCCTAAGCTCTGCCGTGACAGACACTGCCACTAAAAGGGTCACTACTGGGGTAACTATAGGGCTCAGGTGCATGTGTACTGACTAGTCAAATTCAAATTGTGCAGTGAAGACCAATTTCAGGATCAAAATAACAAAAGCCAGGCCACATAGAATTGCTATGGCACTGCCAGGACCTTCAGCCTGAATCAAATGAACAGGAGTCAAGTTAACAGAAGTCTACTGTATTTTACAATGAAGTTCACGCTAAACTACATGCAAATAAAAATTCATACAGTTATTGATGTCAATATGATAATCACGTACAAGCTCTAAAAATCAGCTATTTTACAATAAGATCATAAAAGTTTGTGGGTATGCCACTGTCAGAGTGTAAGTCAACATGTGAACACAACAGGTTGCTACTTTTGCAATGGGACGTTAAGAACAAATGGAAGTACAGTCCAACCTTGTTATTATGAAGTCACATTCGACACAAAAATGGCTTCATTATATTTGATATTCACTACAAGTACACATACTGATAACAATGAAAAAACATTACAGTCAGATTTATGCAAAAGAAACACAACCTAGCTTGTTATGTTGGCACTGTAAGCATTCCTTTTGCAGCTGCAATGATGTCTTTTTTCTTTCGTATATTTTTTTCCTAGAACTAAGCTCTTGATAAGACAGTCGAAACACTTGTTTGTTAGGAATACTCACCTGAATAACTTTCACAAGATTTTCATAGCTGCAGTCGGGGTCCTCATTGACAGCGTCAACCACCAACTTTGTGAGATACATCTTGCGACGCAGTGGCTTCACAAAATCAGCATAGACCTTGTGCTCATTGGAGATGTAGTAGTCGGCAGAATCTGTCAAGATACGAAGTCCTGCATACTTCAAGTGGCCTTTTAATAATTCACAAGCATTTTTATCACCAGATCAATGGTGAGATGTTGCCAAAATGCACAATGCTACCTGCCTTATAGGTGGGATACAGTGAAATAAGTAAACTTGATTTGCAGTTAAATGGTGTGTCAAAAGCAGTTTCTCATCTGCATACAATTTTTTTCCTGCCACTGAAGCTGTACGTCTTTAACAAATAGAGAGAAAGAAAAAGAAGTCCTGTTTATTTGAGACTTAGATTATCGATCACATCATGCCTTCTGTACTTGCATATTCTTTTAACCTGTAGACATTTTAGCAGCTAGGCCTTCTGTAAACTTGCTGGCACTGTCAAAATGTGCAAAGGAGCATCCCTACTGGCACTTCTTTGAATGACTGATCCCTTATAGTACATGTCTCGTTTAATATTGTCACGTAGTAGTGACAGTTAATAATACAGCGGCAGATCTGTGAATAATGAAACTAACTTTTATTGGCCAAATCGTGCTCACAAAAGCAGGTTACATTCAAAGCACACCGATAGCGGCAAACATGGTCTGTCATCATCGAAATCTGATCAGTGGGTCAAGCGCTTCAACTTTTATACATTATTCATTGAAGGTTCCAGAGAAATCGCAGGTGCCTGCATGTCTTCCAGAAAATACCCCACAATTTCTGTCATGCATACATGCAATCAGCTTACACATGTTCGGTGACAACAGACAGCGGATAGACCCATCTATAACATTCGAGAAACTTCTGATACATAAAGGCATGCCCTGCGCTGAGCGATAATATTTGTTCGGCTTTGAAACGTAGTTGCCTGATAAAGATGAACATGTACACATGTCAATATATGTATACAAATAAATATAAAAGCTCATTTACATTATCTGTTTTGCAAGCATAATTTTTTTTTCTGTATGTTGATGTAGAAATGAAAAATGAGGAGTCCAGATGAAACCCAGTTGTCTTAGTCGAACAAGCCTTCAGGGCCAAAAAACCTAATCTATTATTTAATACTTGTAATTTAAACTAGATGAGAGAATGTGAATCTCAAAGACAGCATGTTCAGCATGATATGAACACTGGTAGAGCAAAGGAAGAGCCCGCCCCACTGTGCACAAATCAACGTTGCTGGTACCTCAATTTGGTCAATGGCATTTTGGTCAAAATAAGCACAACAAGAAACCATCGGTATTTGCCAGTGCTCCATGTAAGCACTATATCTTCAATTGTGGAAACCTGCCGTGCCACAGTGCTTAGAATGCTTGGCTTGAAAATGCATGAAAGTTTATCTGATGCCAAGTACTATGTACTTTTCAGTCCCAAATTATTGTTCAATGTTTTTAAAGTGTCCAGATTTATACATTTTCCAGAAACATAAAACAATCCCTGGAAAAATAAAAAACTTGGGCCTGTAACATTTATATTTATATTATATTAAAATTTATTGATTACGCATATTGATTTGTTATAGATGATGCACCATTAATATATATATTACAAAAAGAACCGAATTATTTGTTACCTGTTGATGCGCTGATTATCATTCAGTAAAGGGCCTTAAATGATTGAATTCTGGAGCTTTAGGTGCCAAAATCGCCCTCAGATTAGAGAGGCACACTGCAGTAGGGGACTCCAGAACAATATCGACTACTTTTTATGAGCACCTAAATTTAAGTATGCGGGCACCTTCATTTGGTGAAGGTAAACTCTGCAAGTTTCATCTTATTTTTGATTGCAAGAATCAAAGGCATGCTGCTTTTTTTTTTTTTTCAACAAATTCAGGTGTGCGTTAGACTTGAGTGCACATATACTATGAACCTGTAAAAGCTATGTGTGCACTAGATTCAGGGGTGCGCTAGAATCGTGTACATACAGCCAAATAGTACTCGACAGACAATTCAATTAACTTTGTCAGTCCCGTCATGGTCGGATCAACATAAGTTGACTGACCCAGTAGGATATCTTTCTTTTACTTTGAATTTCCGCCATGACTGAACGAAAGTGCATAAAATGAAGAAACACAATTCGCTCGTTTCCTAGCACATAACTAACATGTCCATGCAACCTTTAGTAGGCACATATTAAAGACAGCATCAGCTGTTAAGCAGAGCACTTTCCTGATATTCACTATTTTCTACAATCTCCCTCAACTCCGAGAAAAACCCAATACTACACGAACGCCAGAAGTTGGCCTCTTGCTTTTTAGGTGTAAGCTTTTGCATAACAGTCATAGTAAACAAAGAGAGCACTTCGAGAACACTCCTAAGTTTACATCTGACCATGAC
The DNA here is from genome assembly GCF_038994185.2 of Dermacentor albipictus. Taxonomy (NCBI): domain Eukaryota; kingdom Metazoa; phylum Arthropoda; class Arachnida; order Ixodida; family Ixodidae; genus Dermacentor; species Dermacentor albipictus. Next base: position 423,072,376 of record NC_091821.1, read on the forward strand.
ATCATGCATCATGCCACGACTAGTGAGGTACTCTCACATGCTTGCATTAGATCAGATTCGCTGTGTCTTCTCGACAATGCTTCTAACTCCAATGCATTACTTTGGTCAGCTCAAACGTATGCCACATATTTCCCGATTGCCCTAGCACCATGTTGAAGCCGCCATGGGCATCTGGAGGGGTTACACCATAACACTTAAAGGTTTCATGCCACTAAGCTGTTACCATTTTTCTCAAAGGAATTGTTTTAAGACTTTGAAAGAACACTGGAGCTTTGGAAGCACTTTTACTATTTCTTAACCATTAGCAACTCCTCATAACTTTCACATTTAACCAGGCAGCTTTTACAACTCCCAACAGTAGCTATGCTTACTTTTCGGTAACTCCAGCAATTTTATCCAAATATATCTTGCTTGGTTCTTTTGTAGTAGTTGTTCAAATGCTGCACATCTCTACTTAACACTTGTCATGTACAGATGGACGAAAGACAGGAGTAAAACCTGAACAGCTAAAGCTGTAAAAGGCCCATTTTATTACTAAAACTTGCAACAAAACTAAGTGCTACCGAACTATATAAAAATGCCACATAAGCCCTAGCGTGGAGGTGTGCAAACCTTTCTAGTCCTGTGATTCCAGTTGGAATGAATGTTTCACAGGAAATATCCAACATCGAGAAAACCAACCAAACCAATTTATGAAATGCGAGTGTCAAAATGGCAATGGCACAGTTTGTTGACATTGTGCCGCAGATAAATATGGCTCCCTTTGAAATTTCACGAAAGTCCATGCATTACACTAAGGTTAGGCCTTAGCATTGAATTTTTGGAGCCTGCTTCCTAATGCTCTGAGTTGCACATAATTGGTCTTCAAATAATCCGTGGCACTATTTCACACCACTATGACTGTGAACTGAAAAATGTGAAGAGTGGCATGCTGCTTACAGCAAACTGAGTTATTGCAAGTTCAGGAGAAAAACCATCATTCATTGTCAAAAACTCTAGCGGGAATTTTTTTCCCTCTGACTTTTGTCATTCAGAAGCACATAATATAAAACCTTCATAAGATTTTAAAAATTCGGTCCAGAAATGGTTAAAGCATATATGGCTAAGTAGGGCCATTTCATATGAACAAATACAACATGCACATCACATGGCATTAATTATCTTTGCTAAATAGTGTTGCACTGAGTGTAGCAGGCATTATAGAAGAGCAGCATCCCCAAAGCCCCTAGATGACGCAAACGACACAAAAATGCACTGCACAGCAAAACACAAAGAACAAAGTGATTTATCAGCACAGCTTTTTTTCTCATGGCAAGTGATTGACATTGCCATCATGTGTTACAAGATCTGTCAAAATATATACAGAGAAACATGCAGTGCAGACAAAGCCAATAATCATTATGTCAAATGTACGGAGAAGGAGCAGATTTTCAAAAATAAATATTCTTGCACCAAAGTGGAAAGAGCAAAAAACAAAAAGACAAATAGAATTCAGATTTAAAAGTTTGCTTTTCCACACTGTCCTTTTGTCCCCCACACCTTTATAACACATGGCAAGCCTCTTTGAATGACTACTTTCTGCAGCTGCTGGCAGGCGACAACAAAAGTTAATGCTTGCACCATCGCGGCTTGCATCCCCATAGATGAAGGCAGGTTCGAATTTTTTTCTTAATAGCCAGACAAGTTGTTAAGCTCAATGACGTAGACTCTAAAATGCGATATTTCTGAAAGAATTGAGCAAGAAAAGCGATAAGAGCAAGATATTTTTTCGAGTAATCCAAGTAAAACATGCATGTTGCTGCGCATAGGTTGAGCAGGGAAAGTGGTGGTGCTGCAGGAGTGTTAGAATAATCAAGCACATCCAGGAAGTTGGTCAATGACAGTAAACAAATTCTCCCTCTTTGGCTTGCCTTTAGTATGAGCAGCTTTAATGGCAATGAGACTTGCTCACCAAAACTGATACTTTCGAGTGCACATTCACAACTTCACACTTGTTCACACCTGTTCACACCTGTTCATTTCGAATACTTTGAAAATTCCAAAGAATAAAATTTGAAGAGAAGTGAACATTTAATAGCATAATATATTATTGAATATTCACACAAGCCTAGTCTACACATGCCTATCATGCCCTGTAAGAGAGAATGACAATGACAAGAAAGAATATAAAGAATATTAAAGACAAAAGGGAAACCGTACCGGTGCTGATGCCAATCACAGGTTTCTCACCACTGCCATACCCGGTTAACCACCAACATCTTATTGGCCCAATACCCTTGCATTCAATGCCTGGAAAGCGAAAAGCACATTGAGTTTATGGTTTTAAGTAATAACTACAAAACTGCATGACTATATTATTCAGTTACCAGAAATCTATCAGAATTTTTAGACACAGTGCATTCAGGGCTTTGTTTCCAAGCTAACAGACACGATTTGGAAATTGCCTTCGTTTTTATTTGTTTTACAAAGACACAGTGCTGGCTTTCTGTAAGATGGTCAGGGCAGCAAACATTCTGACAATACGGTCAGAATGTTTGCAAAGAACACCTGTTCAATGAAATTACCTCTATAATTACCTCTAAGGACATAAGGATTTCTTATGTCCTGGCTGAATGCCTACCTTTAATGTGTATTGTGTGTACCTCTACAGTGAAAACCGCAACAATGAATTTACTTTTATTATTTATATTCATTCATTCATTCATTCTGCAGGCCAAGTTTGGCCCAATCAGGAATGGATTACAATGTTCACAAACAATAACAGCAAGTCATTCTATACAGTGAGAGATGCTTGCACATAATAATGAATTCAATAAAACAAATACGGAACACAAAATGAAAGGGCCCCTCAGCAGGTCTGGCCATTTTGAGATGACAAGCACTGTGCATAGAATGCACACTAACGATCACGTTTGCTGAGTACTATTATATTGCTACGCGCCGCGGAAAGAGCTGAAATTTCAAACTGAGCACCATTTGCCCTTCTCGCGAGCGCTGCACTCCAAATGAGAGGGATGACGCTTATGTGAAAGTGCTCCCACGTACAGGTGTCTGTGCTGTGGCGTCACTTGTAGCAACACGTGACTTCGAGAATTATTCAAGGCAACGTCTTTTATTTGTGTAATCTGTTGCTTCAAGAGATGAATTAATGTTTAGAGAAATAATAAGACACACAAACAGAATGTCTGTGTGTTTGTGTTTTGCTTTGCACCATAGTAAGAGAGATGTAATGTTTCTTCTTCTCATTCCCACGTCATCCAGTCACGCACGTAGGCCCCAAAACTACTTATGTAATTTTCTACAGTGTTCCAGCGTGATCATGATGTGTGATCCGGTCGTGTCTGCCTCAGTGTTCATGTAGCACTGACTTATACCTCTAGTCAGGTGTTCGCGTGCACAGCACACAAAATCGTGTGCTGCGCGAAATGAGACAAATGCAACAGCTCGCACGCGACACCGTCAGTGGAAATGTACCATGCAGAAAAAAAGGGGAGGGAAAAAAAATGAAGGTGGAGGCCATGACGTATGCGTCATGGTCCCCACCGTATGATGCATTATATATATCTATATATGTTATGTAAAATACGACAACCAGCAAACTGCAAAATAGAACATAACTCTTTAGTGCTGAAAAGTTCTTCAAGAGACTGAAGTATGTCATTTGTATTGTGCATGTCATAATGCAATCATTTCCAGTGGGATAATTTTTCCAAGATGAGTCTTTGAAGTAATTGGTATGTGCGAAAATGAGAGTTAATTTACAATGATGATGAGGTTTTGTAGGTCGCAGGTAATCTCTAATGTAATTTGAAATAATATGTTCTAAAGGTTTGCATGACATGCAGGTGAGAGAAATTGGCCTGTAGTTTGTTAGACAGGTACGATCATCTTTTTTTTAGAATCTTGTACGAATTTGCCTCTACAGCGAAGAAATTTAGGTGTCCCCAACAGCTGCTTTGTCACTTTACAATGAATCCATGTTATGGTGCAATCACTGTGCTCCATAGTCGCCACTAAGCTGTGGTGTGCACAGGGAGCATCGGTCGGCACCATGACAAAGACCGTGTAGGAGGGTTGAGACTCTGCAGTGGCTTGGTACCCCGACCCCCCCACCTTCTCTGTTGACATGATGACCTACTCAGAAGTGAGGAGCAGAACCTCACTGGTCAAAAACAAAGTAGCATCTACGCAGGTTATCATTACCTGCGTAGACGTCGGTTATGCCATGAGGAATTTAGGCTTCATATCATACTTACTAAATTGTTCCAGCATCCCGAATGTTTCAGAACACTGTTCTGTACACCAGCCTTACCACAATTAGAATTTGCTTCTACTGTGTGTAATTCTATTAGTAACCGTTAAAGTAACTTAATAGAAGCTGTCCAGCATCGATTGATTCACACTTACTATGACAGATATGTAGTATTGATTGAGGCTGATACTATGACTACTCAAGCCTGTTAATTGACTTAAGTATGCTTTCTTTGTGTGACGGGAGGCTTGTGCGTGACAAAGTTCTTGCAACAAGTGGTGTGTGGGCTGATTGATTGTCGTATGTTAGAAGGATTGTTGCAGTTTTGGGTTCCGTCACTGAGAACCAGCAGGTGTTCTGGTGTGTTTTACCTTAATCTTCCCCTAACTTCATATCATATTGACCGCAAATAAAGACGGGGACAGAGGGAGAGAACACATAAACAGCACGGGCGGTAACTTTCAACTCATTTATTCACAGCAGCCCGTGGGCATATATATGCAGAAAGAACATGCGCAGATCACAGCAAACAAGAATACACATCAGCTTAGTGTGGCAACCAATTATCAAAAAAATCTATTTCCGATTGAAACAACCTAATGGAGGTATCGCTAACACAGTCTTCGCCTTTCTTTTTTATGTGATAAGCCTCCATCAGTTAACGTGCAGTCTGGTCATGGCTTTTCCCCAGAATCTTTATCTCCTCAAAAAGAGGTGCACAATGACAGGCATTGCAGTGCGCAGGTAAGTGCGCCAATTCATCTTTCGTTAACTTTTGTTCATGTTCCCTGGCTCGATCATTTAGGCACCGTCCAGTCTGCCCTATGTAGGACTTGCCACACGCCAGGGGGATTTCGTACACAACTCCTACATTGCATTTTGCATACGGCTTGGTGTGGTTCTTACCACAACCTTGCCTTCCTTTAGGATCACGAGAGGCGCAGGGGCAGAGCCGCGCCAGCTTAAAAGGGGCTGAAAAGACAAGGGGGACTCCAAACCTGCCTGCCACCTTCCTTAGGTTGTGAGCGACCCTATGAATATATGGCACTACTTCAGGTCTTATGGCCAAAGTAGTCGTCCTCACCCATGCTTTGCCCCTAGATCCTTTTACCTTCTGCAGGAGGGTTTCCACCACTGGCGTTACCATCGAGTCAGGGAACCCTGCCGTCTTAAGACGGGAAATGTGATTGTCAAAGGCAAGCTGCATCTTGTGCACACACGATGTGCGGAGAGCCGATTCTAAGCAGAGCATCGCTACTCCTCGTTTAACAATCTTTGACTGGGAGGAATCATATGGCACCAAGCCCTTCTGTGCCCGAGGGAAGTACCGCCAGCACGCGTGGCCTTTAGCAAAGGAAATGCGTAGGTCTCAAAAACGCAGGGAATTGTCGAGTGGAAGTTCGTGAGTAAAAGAAAGCCCTCTCCCAAGTTCTTTAAAAACGGCTAAAATGCTGTCACAAGAAGTTAAACTTCCTTGCCCGCAGTTGGTATTTCGGTGGAAGATTTTTTAACTCTTTTAGAAACCTATCTTAACAGCACTTTTATTAGTTATGACGAACAGTTCTATTTGCAGAAACGTGAAATCTGCATCAGCTCGTGCATTGCGCCACTTTTGTGTAACATTTTTTTAGCTACCATTGACAGAGCGCTTGATCAGGCATTTGGGGGGGCGTTTTTAAACATTTTAAATGTTTTTAGGTATATGGATGATTGACTTTTTAATTGTTTTTAACGGGCAAGGAAGTTTAACTTCTTGTGACACCATTTTAGCCGTTATAGCCGTTTTTGCATTTTTTAGACCTACGCATTTCCTTTGCTAAAGGCCACACGTGCTAGCAGTACTTCCCTCGGGCACAGAAGGGCTTGGTGCCATATGATTCCTCCCAGTCAAAGATTGTTAAACGACGAGTAGCGATGCTCTGCTTAGAATCGGCTCTCCGCACATCGTGTGTGCACAAGATGCAGCTTGCCTTTGACAATCACATTTCCCGTCTTAAGACGGCAGGGTTGCCTGACTCGATGGTAACGCCAGTGGTGGAAACCCTCCTGCAGAAGGTAAAAGGATCTAGGGGCAAAGCATGGGTGAGGACGACTACTTTGGCCATAAGACCTGAAGTAGTGCCATATATTCATAGGGTCGCTCACAACCTAAGGAAGGTGGCAGGCAGGTTTGGAGTCCCCCTTGTCTTTTCAGCCCCTTTTAAGCTGGCGCGGCTCTGCCCCCGCACCTCTCGTGATGCTAAAGGAAGGCAAGATTGTGGTAAGAACCACACCAAGCCGTATGCAAAATGCAATGTAGGAGCTGTGTACAAAATCCCCCTGGCGTGTGGCAAGTCCTACATAGGGCAGACTGGACGGTGCCTAAATGATCGAGCCAGGGAACATGAACAAAAGTTAACGAAAGATGAATTGGCGCACTTACCTGCACACTGCAATGCCTGTCGCTGTGCACCTCTTTTTGAGGAGATAAAAGATTCTGGGGAAAAGCCATGACCAGACTGCACGTTAACTGATGGAGGCTTATCACATAAAAAAGAAAGGCGAAGACTGTGTTAGCGATACCTCCATTAGGTTGTTTCAATCGGAAATAGATTTTTTTGATAATTGGTTGCCACGCTAAGCTGATGTGTATTCTTGTTTGCTGCGATCTGCGCATGTTCTTTTTGCCTATATATGCCCACGGGCTGCTGTGAATAAAACAGTTGAAAGTTACCGCCCATGCTGTTTATGTGTTCTCTCCCTCTGTCCCCGTCTTTATTTGCGCTCAATATGATATGCAGTAAATACCAACTAGGCCAAAGCGAAGTTCTTCTTTCCTCTAACTTGCCCCATTACATGGCTGCAGCAGGCGTACAATTCCAGTTCATCTGACATGGATATCTTCAATTGAGTGTCTGTGTAAAGTTGGCACACAGGATGCTTGATGCAAATGAGTTTGACAAGCACATTTTTTTTTCTTAAGTTCTTTATACAAACTCATGACATGTATATTTACTTTAGCATGCGATATTGGTGCGAATGCTGTTCTGTCTTCTTATTTTATTATGTCATGCTCTTGTATGTGCTAGTGACCTGTCGCGAAGACTTTACAGCTGTTGGCAGGCACTGAAATAAACAATAAGCAATAAACAGTGATAACTGCACCCACCTTTCCTTTCTTCCTCCCACACTGGTGAAATTTGTGCTGACAAGAAAAGATTCACAGAGTCAAGCCTCTTGGGTAGATCAAGGGCAACAAGGTGCTCACTCTGGTCATAAACCCTGGGACAGTGAAAAAACAAAGGATACATGCTGCATAATCTACATAAGGTGTTGGCTATCATATAAGAGACTGTGGCATGCTTCTTAACATGCATACCAATGAATTGGCAAAACAAATTGTGTGAGATGTTTCAGTTGTCTCACTACAGCTTGTGCCACAATGCTGACAGCCAAGGCACTTCTAGTAATTCACTCAGGAGAGGCAGCAATGTTGCAAATTGAAGTTCCCAATGGAACCATTCACACTGGTTTGTGTCAATTAGTGTATTGTGCACATGCTACCACATTGTGCAGATTTCCTTTATTATCACACATAAAAATGCAGTGAAACAAAATAATTTTCCAGTTGTTTATTCTGCTTTTCATTTGCTCTTCATGCCTTAGTACTGCATGCACTGACTGTCTTTGTTTCCATGTGGAGGTCCGAAGTGGTTTCCAGACAAACACCTGCCCATTGCACCAAGTGTAACTTGAGCATTGGCACAGTTCTGAATCACTCTCCCATAGGTGCCGACTACGGTAGGGCTTCGGGACTCGACACCCCTTCGAACCTTTAGGGGGGTTCACTGACTAAGCCGCCACCCCCCCTCCCCCCGGCAGTGCCAAAACCTTCCCCTCCTCCCTCTCCCTAAGTGTCATTACCAGAATTCTGTTACCCACATCATCTGAGGTCTCTTTTGAGTTGCCTTTACCATTCACTTAACATTTTCTTGTGGCTAAAAGCTTAGTGCATTATTGTCACTGTGGATGTGCACATCTTCTAATTCATACTTTCAGTTTATTTCTGCAAATCCTGACAGCAAGAGGACAAGTGCATTAGAAGCACCAGTGACGGCAGCTACCTCATCCATATCTTCTCACTACTTCAACATTTCTTTTTCTTTCAAATTTATCACTGTGAACACCATGCACAAACACAATATATTTAAATATATATACATGACAAAGCTTATTATACTTTTTCAAGAGATGGAGGTAGCCAACTAACAATTATTTCGAATGGTATGAATAATATGTTGAATAATAATATGAGCATGAATTAATATGTTGCTGTATGTTCACAGCACTTCAAATTGCTTTGTGTGCTTTTTTGAGCCTGAAAAAAACCTTCAGACTTCAGTGACCGTTTCTACAGAGTCTTTTATCAATGGCGCGTGAAACGCATGTGAATTATTTATGTCTCAGTATTGCTTCTCTGTCCAGTAGGCAATGCTAATGACTCATAAAAAGAGAGAGGAACTCCTCTAACAATTTACAACATTTATTCGGGATGGAAACATCACCACTTGCATGCAGAGGCCATAAATATGTATATAATTCACTCAGTAACCGAAATGAGGCCAAGCTGGATCCACTCGAAATCAAAATCAAGTGCAGTCATGTGCAGGAGCATTTATAGACTCACAGTTTAATAAAAGTTTTTAAAAGTGCAGCTCCAGTTTCGCTGGGAAGGCGAAGCAGTATTAAGTGATAGCGAAGTATAGAACAATCACACAAAGGAAAATTCTTACCTTATAAATCCGTGTAAGGGCTGCACCCATGTAAGAGCAGCGCTCACAACTTGACAGCCAATATTAAAAAGACATCCAACCATGAAGCAATCACGTTTGGTGCACTGATTGCAATCATGCTCAAGAGAGAATTTTCGCATGTGTCTACTAGATGGCGAGAGGAGGCGATTGCAGAAGCTTACGGTGGATTTCATACACATAGTCGGAAAAAATAGGTGAAATGGCACGGTCACATGTGAGGCTCGTCAAAATCATGACAAGAAAATGCGAATGAGTCTATACGTTAGTTATATCAGCCATATAAATTGTAGTAAACAATCCCTTACTAATTAAAATAACAAGCATAGTGTAATGCACAGACCATGTAAACCTGTAAATATCTCACTGGATGACCAGGAGCACTCACTGCTGCAATGCTAGCATTATGAAGAATGCTGGCAGTGGGGGTGAACGGTTTGTACAGCTGTGCGATTCACCGCGACTCTGCAAATTAGATTCATCATCATCTGCCTATTTTTATGTTCACTACAGGATGGCTTCTGTCAGCGATCTCCAATTACCACTTTCTCCTAGCTTAGACTACGCAATATGCAGCCCTAGGAGCACACAAAGACAGCCTGGGAAGGAAGACAGCATGGGTGAAGTTAGCAGCCATCCATACTCGCCTTTTATCATTGCACCCACCAATGAATACCAATAATTAGATACGGCCCACGGGCCGTGCAAGCATCAGCCACACACAGTCATTTCCAGCTACGGCAGGGACAAGGAGGAGACACGTTCTCTCCTTCCCAAGTGCATGTTTGATCACGACTTCCAACTAACCCGAATACTGAGCACATGGGAATATAATGCCAATCAAGCCGCCATCCTCTTTGGCATGCTTCTTCTCGCACCCATGATGCATGGGTCGCTCATTCATATGGCTTTTGGACTTTATACAGAACATCACAGCGTCGATGAGAAATAAAACGAGAAATAGAAAACATGCGTCGAGCTCACTTCTATCGCGGCTGCGGATGTTGCAATGTGCACCTGCTACAAACACAACGTGAGCACTAAAGACAAAGCTAACAGTGGGAACATTGCTTATCACTACTTTGCCAGAACCTGTCCAACTCTGAGAAAAAAACATATTTTTTACTGTATAAGCACCAGCGGAAACATAACACTAGGTGCGTGGGGAGACAGCGCATGCTGAGGGACCAGCCATCTCAGATTGCAAACTTGAACCTGGCCCAGATTACTCTAAAATAAAGTGCGCGGTCAGCGTATGTAGTACTCCTCAGACCTGCAGACAGCCAAGTGCAGTCACTACAAACTAGGAGAAAAGGTGCACTAAACTGATAAATTTGGTGTAACTGGCAGAATCTGAATCAGCATAAATGACTGATTCGGCGTAAGTGAATGATTCAGAAAGTTGTTCGCTCTCATTCTAACGGAGGGGTGCGTCTTCATGAACGTTGTGTGGCAATAAGTCTTGATAAAAGAAAGAAGTTGGGAGCTATTGCATAGCTCAGACCCTTTCTGTACTAGGGCGCCAGTTTTACAGAGAGTGCTGCTTCTACAGTAAGGTGTACATTAGGAATTCAGTTGGCAAAAGTTACCAGGTGCTAAACAAGTCATGGAGGCAGTGGGAGAAGCTTCAGGGCAGTGAGGAAGCTCCAGGGAAGTGAGGCAAGCTGCTTCAAGCAAACCATCTGTCTTAGAAAACACTGCAAGAAGTTATACAAAGGAACGAAAGTGAGGTACACAACAGCGCAGGCAGGGTGAGACCTCTTCGGTATGCAAAAATGTTTTGTTGCGCTATTTATAAAACTCCCTAGTCTATGCTGCACATTTTCCTTATTATTTTTATCCATCATATGCTTTATCAGATGTGCAATAATGTAATCCATGCTGTTCCTCTTCGCTCTCTTGTCTTTTCGCACTTTACTGCGATAGCGATTACATGGAAACTCCAGGTGCATTTCTGCCATCGCTTTGAGGTTTCGTATAAAGTCCAAGGGCAGCAAAACCATCGCCGTGCACCGTATGCTGTATGTGCGAGCGAAAGCGTGTAAGGGTGAGCTGACAAACATGGTTCAATCTCGCCTGCACGAGCAAGGAACTTGGGTTGGAAGCATGCCCTCTTCTGTCGAGCTCGAGGCAAGGGGGATCAGGCAAGGGAGGAGGGGTGCTCTTCTCCAGCGGCTGCTAGGGTGTCTCGATTTCCTCCTTGCCCACCGCACCGTACAGAGTGGAGACAACTGCGGCGTCTACTATGACGTTGAGCATGCATTTGACAGACGCCGTAGTAAACGCCTTTGGCAGACATCGTGGGAACGCGTTGCCGGCGTTCGTGAGTATTGAAAGCGATCCACAATGTGGCCAAAGTGCATGTCCACGCGGGCCTCATCTTCAAAGCAATCTGCGATGTTTGCAGAGTGCGCGTAGTACTGATAGCTTCGTATGCACTGTGCTCTCAATGTTTCGCTTGCATTGAAACAATAGATATACGAAGGTCAATTTGCTTGCTGCTGCTACGATTTCTCACTCCAGCATTTTTAAAGCAAGTTTCCGCGCTCACTGAGTGAGATGTGTTCATGTTTACCTGTGTGCGCGTGACACGGTGCTTCTCAATTTAGTTAAAACATGTTGGCTAGCTAGTTGGTTTGAATCTACAATATAATGTGTAAGCGCAACCGAACAAGGACGTAGAGAGAAGCAGACACACAAAGACAGCGCTGTCTTTGTGTGCCTCTTCCTTCCTACGTCCTCGTTCAGTCATGCTTACACATTCTATCATTCCTAATTTAGTTAGTAAGCAAATGTTTACAAGTTTATACGCCAGCTAAAGCTACTATCCTTACTTCGCATAGCTATCCACTAATTTGCTGTCACAATCAGTGCTTTGCCTTCCGGGCGAAACTGCGACTTTTTTATTAATATAGTTGCCTATTTGTGCACTTGATAATTTATTACCCTATAATCCTTTATTCCACCGCCAGTAAATAAATGAAACCAATGGTGTAAGGCATGCTTTGACAAGGAATTAAACTATTGCATTATGGAGTCACATTGGTTTATGCTAATAATTTTAATTGGAAGTTGTGTTCAAAAGTTGTATTTATTATGTCTATATATATATATATATATATATATATATATATATATATATATATATATATATATATATTATGTTTTATTTTCTCAAATGACCTTTCATCAGGAAAAAAAATCCTTGATTATATCTATGAGTATTAAGTCTTTCAAAAGGCATTACATGGCTATTATCATTAATGAATATCTGGGCTACCTAACACACACAAGAACACACATATCTTCCTGATGTGTTTAACTGAATCTGCTTGTTGTACGGCTCATCCGAGAGACACCAGTCTCTTGGTGGTGGGAGGGTAGTCAGGCTGTGAAATTGAACTGCCTCCTACCATGAGGTTTTGTAACTACTCATATTAGGCTGTCACTTCAGTGAACAATTATTCAAAGTCACAAGAAGTTTCTTCAAGTCCAACTGTAATTAAAGATATATATATATATATATATATATATATATATATATATATATATATATATATATATATATATATATATATATATATATATATATATATATATATATATATATATATTGTGGGGATGCGCGACTCTCATGCGTCCCCTGATATGTTGTTTTCCCGCTTAGCTCCCGTCTCCTGTAATCCGGCTTTGCCACGTGGCTTAGTGCCTGCGGCAGTCGGTGTGGTTGAAGCGCATTGCGAGAGATAGTGCGAGTGTGGCTCTGCTAACGTCACCTAACAGCGGGGTTACTTGGGCGCGGAAAGGAGGAGACTCTTCCTCTTTGGCTAGGGATCGGCAAGCAGCGCGGACGTTCTGCGCGTGCGCCGATCCATGCTTCTGCGAGACCGTCTCGCGAAGCCTTCGCCGGAATGAACGAACACGATCGTTCGAACGTGCCACCGTTCGCGTGACCAGGCATGAATGACCAGGCGTTGGTGTTCAGCATGGGGCGAACATATTCGCTCGTTACCCGGTCGCAGTGAATCAGACTTCCGCGATTTGTCGCGCGCCCATTGGCATATTTTGTATATAGGAACTCGGCTAGCAGGCATTAGTCTATGAAAGGTCCAATAAATGCCCTTGTGATTGTTCGCACTACTCTGTTGTCATTCCTTTGTCCCAAAAGCACGGGTGAGAACCATACAGTGTGTGTGTGCGTGTGTGTGCGTGCGTGTGTGCGTGTGGTTTGGAAAGCTGGTTTCCCCCCCTGGGAAAAATGAAAGCTTACTGCTTATGTACCGTCCCCTTGTTGCATCCTATGTCCTTTATGTTGTCTCACCACACATAGTTTCTGCATTTAGCTAAGTCAAATCGGACGTTAAAAGCCTGACTTCTCTATTTTACATGCCAGTGCAAGTGGGCAAAACATAGATAACACAAAACAGCATGCTCAAAAGCATCAATGCAAAAGACAACCGAGGAAATTTTTGGTATGGCACTGTGTTGCACGGTAAGGTTGCCTGGACTATCGCCTGCATTAGTTAGCATTCCCAACCGCAAGCACAGCCTCTACGCAGACGACATCACCCTGTGGGTCACCGGAGGCAGCGACAGGAACATCCAAGACACGCTGCAGCAAGCCATCAATGAGGTTGTTGCATACATAGAACCACATGGCCTGGAGTGCTCCCCAAAGAAATCGGACCTTCTTCTATACAAGCCTAATTGGGGAGGTCGACGTCCAGACCCTCATACCCAAGATACAACTCCACATACATCAGCAAGGCATGTCTACTTTACCAAGCATCCATATCCTTGGCTTACGCATCCAGCAAAACAGCAGAAACACGGAGACACTCAAGCAATTAAATACTCATGCACACTAAACCACTCGCCTCATTGCATGCATTGCAAATCGACATCACGGCATGAAAGAAAACAAGCTGATACGCCTGGTAACCACCTACCCTCTGAGCAGGATTCACTATGTTGCCCCGTACCTTAGCCTCAGTGCAACTGACAAGCTTACGCTCAATACCATGATCAAGAGGGCCTATAAATGAGCCCTACATCTTCCCATTTCCACGTATAACAGAAAACTGGACACCCTCGGCATTCACAACACCACAGACAAGCTTATTGAAGCACAGTGTATTTGCCAATATGAACAACTTACCAATTCCACTACAGGCAGGCACATTCTAAGCACCCTAGGGATAACGTACACCACCCAATTCGAACCAAAAATACCCGTCCCTCCGAACATTCCCGCTTAGCTAGTTATCCCACCCATACCTCGCAATATGCACCCTGAACACAATCAGGAGCAACGTGCAGAGACAGCTAAACGATTACAAAAGCGCTATGACAAGCCGCAGAAGTAGCCTACATGGACACAGCGGAATACCCCAACCAGAACGCCATGGCAGTTGTCGTAGTCGCTGGCTCGTAGTACCACCTCACCGTGACCGCGTTTATACTTACCACTCAACCCGAAGAAGGAGAAGAAACGGCCATTGCTTTGGCCTACGCCTCTACCAATGCACACTGCATCATCAGCGATTCAAAAATGGCCATTCACAACTACACTAGAGGACTGATACCATTCCAAGCGCAGTAGATACTCTTCAGCATTCTTCCCCCAAGGCAACGCCACATCCAGATCATCTGGGCCCCTGGTCACTCGGGTCTGGCTAGAAACGAAGCCGCCCACGATGCTGCCCAAGCTCTGGCATACCAGGCGCATCATCCTTCTCCTGCCTCTCCCGATCCTTACCAGCCCTCTGTTCTGCATCACGGTCACGTGCAGGACCAAATGGTCACGGTAGTGTAAGCGCAGAGTGTAAGCGCACACTACCCCCTAGCACACAAAACACTCAATAAATCTCAATCCGCCAGTTGGAGACTACTTCAGATGCAAACTTTCCCAAACCCCATGCTATACAACTGCATTTATCCCGATGCATACTCCCCACTGTACAAAGCGTGCGAGGCCCATGCTGACCTCGATCACATTATCTGGCAATGCCCCAAAACCTCACCCACCAACACCCACCCCACTAACACTACACACATCATAACTGTGACTGAGCAGTGGGAGACTTTGCTGCTCAGCTTGGACCCAGAAGAGCAGCTCTGGGACGTTCGGATGGCCGAAGACGATGCCAGAAAGCAAGGACTGGCTGCCATCTGAGGAAGGGGGGGGACTGAGGGTTAGTGTCCCAACCCTCACCACCCCTGGAACCCATGAAGGACACAATAAAGTTTTATCTCTTGCCAAAGTTGTGCATACTTAAACAGAGTGCAAAATAAACTTACTGAACATTGGACACCTTACATGCTGGCTTCTCTCCAGTTCCAGACAAAAACTCCGGTCTTCGTAATAATTGTTCCTCTGTGACCTAAGTGGCATTCAAAAAGAAACTGACGACAATGGTCCAAACTTGCACTCAATGATTTAATGAAAATTCAGCCATCAAGTTGACCTGTTTAAAGTGAAGCTTTCTAAATCTACTAGGGGACACAAGGTACCACTGGTCATCCACCAACGGCAGCAGAGTCACTGACGCAGAAGGCATTAAACAAGCTAATCACCTCAGAGCCACTAAAATTTCTCATCCTTAAAAGGCTCCTCACCAAGTTTTGTCATTGCAAACAGACAAGCATGGTATGTATATCAAGCACTGATGATCGTGTCTGAAAAGTATCAAAGCAATGCTGGGTGCAAAAACTTCAAATGTTGAATGCAAGTCCATGTGCCTTTTCTCTCAGCAAAGCCTTGCTTCCTGCTAGAGAATCAAGGTCACATGCATAAACACCTTTATGAAAGATGCACTGCCTGCAGCATTACTAATTATGGCAGGTGACTTTGCTAAGTCCTCCAATGTAGAATGTGCAAAATGACCACTGGAAGCGCGTCGCACTGTGAAAGCCAACGAGAAGAAAAAAAAAATGACGGCAGGGATCACAATGTGACCGTGATGTGGCCCCTTGGCTCCAGTATGATAGAAGGCAGAGAAGGAATGCTGCTTACAGGTGCTAGTAGAGGTAAAGAAGATTCTCTATAATGGTAGTGAAGATTGCCTCCTGCCAGCCCCTCATGGAAATGAAACAATTCAATTTGTCCTCTAATAATGAGCCAATTTGAAAATCTTTTGCAGTAAAATGTTCCCTACACAGCACTTTACAAGTTGCAGTGCGCAGCCAAAGTTTTCAATAACGCCTGATGAGGAGCCCTTTAAGGTTTTTTAATATCTGCACTATGACTAGCACTTTGTTGTTAACTCTGCCTGTGTTCTTAGTTTATGGACTGCCATATTTTTGCCCTCAATTTAACAGAGCAGCACACACTGTAGTGCACCCCACTTATTATATATCATGGAGGAGCCAGTTCTGAGTGATTTCTTGGCTCTTTTGCACTCTTTAGGTTGGAAGCGCAGGTCATGCTACTGTCACACAACCTTTCTGTAGCATATAACATGGCGCTGCCCATCTTGACTATTGGCACGTGGACGGTGTGGGGTTTCTGGCTCGAGCAGCGTTTTTCGGGCTCTCGCGATGGTTGTGTGGAGGCCATTGCGTTGTGTTGCCAGGGGCTCCGTGTCCCTCTCCTCCTTGCCTGGACGGGGTGGCAGCGGGTCATAAAACACTGTCGCTCTGCTGTCATCCCGCCCACGCGAAGGTCAGCAGGCTTTCCCCATTGGCCGAAATTTTGGCGGGATTCGGGCCCTGCTTGCGTGCACTCCGGGTAAGGGCGCGCAAGATGGGGCCCAGGGAGACCACATCGAGGCGTCGGAAGGTGCGTACATGTTCCTCTCTGCTGGCGGCGGCCTCCTTTGTCCGCCGCCGGCCGATGGTTACTTCGGCTCGTCGGGGTCCCGGCCTCGCCGGGCGCGCGCGCACTCTTCCGTCGTCTCGATGTCCTGAGGCAGCGTCTGCCGATCGTGCCCCCGTCTGCTCGTCTGTCGTTTCTCTCTATTTCCCTTTTCTCTGCTGTGGGGCGCACGAAGGCAGGCGCTGACCGAAGGATAGGCAAATTCTTACTGCTGGGGGTTCTTTGTTCTTTGTTCTCTCTCTGTCGCGGTGCGCCATTCTAGCGGCCACCGGCGACCATTCGGCCATGTTTTGTCTAATCAGATTCATATTCGGGCGTGATGTTAAAACGTGTGTTTGTATTGACTCCCAGTTTAATAAATGTACTTTCTGTCTTCTCGAGAGCTTTGCCTAGGGTCTCCCTTGCTGCGCGCGCGCAGTCTCGCCTTCCCCTAAGCTGTGGGGCCGGCGGGGCGCGTACGCGCGCAGCTGCGCGTCGGCACACGGAGCGGGCTGGAGTAGGCGCGGACGCGCGGTGCACTGCGCGCGCGGCGGCTCGGAGTGCTCGAACCCGCGGTGGTGGTCGTCCGGCGCGCCGTGAGTGTCGCGGGCGAACACCACAACGGGCATGTCTGTCTGCCACTTCTTATGCCAGTCAAGCTGGCAGACAGACAAGGAGACAAGTTGAGAGCCTATATACAGTTGTTGTGACATAATGACAAATGGGCTAAATTCCTAAACCTTCTGGTGAACAAACTGCATCTATGAACACTAGTTCATCCCCACTGTGCAGTACTACTGCAGTAAGGATTGCAGTGACAAAGAAAAGAAGATTAACTGCATATTCCTGTGTACACATCCCTTTGCTATGACAAAGCTTGCCTGATGCTACACTTTTTTTTAGTTTGACTTGTGCAAGCTGCGAGGCGGATAGATGTTATTTTGCACTCACACAGTGCGAGTTCATGCAGTGCTGTCAAGAACTGGTGCAGAAGGTACAGCCAAGTAAGAGGTACGTTTACCAGGCCCAACTTACTGCAGTGTTGAGTACATTCTGTTGCCTACATCAGTGAAACAATTAAAATGGCACAGCTCACCCAGACATCTAAATAGTTTCGTGCTATGCTTTTCTAGCACTGTAGTATAGGACATCGAGATTAACCCCACCAAACACACATGCCATTCCACATCAATGAAAATGAAATCAGCTTGTACATCTTTTTGTGAACATGAAGAGTATGCTCACAAAAAAAAGCTATATGTTGAATAAGTTCTTTAGTATACTAATGAATAAATTAGCAATTGGTTTGCTGAACTATTCGCAAGTGGAAAACTTGCTTCGGCTCGTGAAAAATGCTACTATGGGCTTTGCATCAAGTTTACGTCAGATTTTTTAGGTGTCAAACTTAGCATATCAAAAATTAATGTTGGCCTCAGCGGAGTAAAGCAACACAACACTAATAAAAAAGCCATAGTTGTCATGATGCTTGCTGTTGGTTTCCAAATGCACACTCAGCTATTGTAAAGAGTAATGCAAGACACTTAGCACCTACATATACTGAAACAGAAAGCTTAACAAAATAAAAGTGCACTCACTGAACATCTTGAAAATGCTGCCACTGAGACTTTGTCCAAGTGCTGGCCACAGTACTTGCAGCGCGCCATGCTAGAGACAGAAAGTGATGATCAAGGCAAGGGAATGTCATACTACACTTTCGAATAGTGCTGCCATTACTGCGTAATGAGCAGCAAAAAATCGATAACTGCATCCCATATTACACTCACAAAAATCGGCCAAGGACATCTGATGTGCAAATGCAGGCCAAGTAGCAGTAGAAGATGAATTCTTCCTTGAAAGCATCGTAACATACCAGAGTAATATGCAGTGGCCTAGTTGGTTCACAATAAGACTACAGCACAAACAGAACAAATACAAAGGCACAGAGGAAACATTTATCGACACTGTAAAATGCAAACTCGCCCATTCATCAATACTTGTGAACCAGTGCGAGGCATGCGAAATGTCACAAATAGGGCATGACTGTCTCTGTGCACCTTTGGTAAACTTGTCAAGCAAAGAATATTAGCCTTTAGGTGAAGAGTATGCGTGGCTCAGTGCCATGGTTATGCTCTTAGAACAAAAACAGCACTAGTGCGGTTGGACCTGTTGCCTGATAGCTGCTATGTGGGATTTGTGCAAGGTATCTTGGTAGCGTAGAGGTTTTGAGAGGTCTTGCAGAGGTATTGAAGAGGCCTTGAAGAGGTTCTTTAGACGTCTTGAAGAGGTCTTCTTTTCATTTTGGTTTCTGTCTCGGGTTTTGTTGCCTGTCGTTTTCTACTTGTGGGCTCCAGTATAGGCATGCAGTTACGAAACCAAGTTTAATAAAGCCAGTGATTTCTATGTCCAGTTTTTGTTGGTGCCCATTTTGTTCCTGCCTTGAAATCTTATTCGTTGCATAGCCTGTACTACAAGCATGTCCTGTCATGTTCCAAGCTGTTTTGTGGTGTACTGTAGATGCACAGCTAAATCACAATTTTCTTGTGCGGAAGCTCTTGTAATGATTATTTTCCTGTGATGTTATTCATTTCTGATCACCAATCCCACTAAGTGGCCAATCCTGGCGATACTGGGGGTGTGGCTTGTACAAGCCAATAATGAAGGGCAAGAATAATGGAGAAAAGAGAAAAATACAGGTTAAGACAACAGTGGTTGACCTCAAAGAAAAACAAGGCCCTCCGGAGTGGATCAGTGTACCATGTGGTTTGTTATTCCATGTTTTTTATTCGGGAGAAAGGAGAGGGTCCCCCAGGAAACCTTGCCTATCTTTCTTCGATGTCAACTGCTGCTGAGTAAACTTAAACACACTTACACCACCTTACCCTGCTTTAGTACCACCTTACTTTTACATAAAGCCCTTTACTCAACCTTTACTTTCTTTTTACAGTGCACACCTTCAGGATTGGCCCCCATTTTTAGACTGCACTAACTTCAGGATCAGTGCACTTTTTCATTAAGTCACACTCTTGGTTCTGGTTTTAGGCAAGTGCAGTTGCAAACAAGCATATCTGAGTTTCATTACGGCCCGTTTTTGCTAATTATGCATTATAACTGCTCTGTGCATAGCTCTATGTTAACTTGGTGCATCATTTTCATTTCAAGTTTCATTTCTATGCCTTTTTCGTAGTCCTATGTGCACTGGAAGGCCTCAAATCATCCCATTTATGAGGTGAAAGTGGTTAGATACCCAGATCCCACGAAACCCAAATCAATCTGAACTCGCCAAAGAAGACCTTGTCTTCAAAATGAAAAGAACCTTACGGAAAATACAGCTCTTGCATTACACTCTAATGCAGTATTCTCTGACTGGGCACAAACAGTCCCATTTTCTCGGCTGACTGTAAGTGATGAGGAGGTGCAGCTTTTCCAGTTACAAAAGCAACGAGTATAAAAGAATGCACTAGCACATGGAAAGCAAGAGGCTTGGCAGTAATCACAGTGGCTCTGTATAACTAATCCTGCTCAGACCTGCTACAAGATTATCTTTGCCCTTGAGACTTGTACGCCTAATAAAATTAATGATAAGATGCAATTGTTTGAGTACACTATTGCAAAAACAAGCACCAACTTCAATCTAGTTTATGCTATACATGTCTGCAACAAGAATAGATTGCCAACTAGCCCAATGTGCCACCTTTCTAAGCTACAGTTCCTGTTTTTCAAGCTCATCATCATCATCCTCCTCATCCTGGTTATGCCCATTGCAGGGCAAAGGCCTCTCCTATACTTCTCCAACTACCCCGATCATGTTCTCCCTGCAAACTCCTTAATCTCATCTGCCCACCTAACTTTCTGCCGCCTCCCGCTACGCTTCCCTTCCCTTGGAATCCAGTCCGTAACCCTTAATGACCATCAGCTATCTTCCCTGCTCATTACATGCCCTGCCCATGCCAATTTATTTTTCTTCACTTCAACTAAGATGTCATTAACTCACGTATGTTCCCTCACCAAATTTGCTCTTTTCTTATCCCTTAACGTTACACCTATCATTCTTCTTTCCATAGCTTGTTGCATCCTCAATTTAAGTAGAACCCTTTTCGTAAGCCTCCAGGTTTCTGCACCATAGGTGAGTACTGGTCCTTTTAAGCTCAGAAAAAAAATAAAAAATAAAAAAATTGGCAGAGACACATAAGACTGCTTACGTGTGGGAATGCGAAAGCATTATAGTCCCCTTGGTGAAATGCGCGTTCTTTGTGCATGCAAGCTCTTGCTTGCATTCTAACTGTGCCTCAGTAAGACCAAATGAAAACACGCCAAGCATCTCAACGCGATCACTTGGCCATGAGGGGTTTAACCCCAAGGAACGCTCAATGGCGTTTATTTGGATATTAATACTTTTTTATTTTAGATACTCATTTAAACATTTCCCATTGATTGTGCCATCATGTCCCCAATGATTCATACACTAGGGCACACTTCTCGACACGATGTGTGCAATGACGCATGCACTAGGCACAGCTTTGGTCAACCAGAAGTGCAGAGCCACCATGGAATCAGGGAACCATGCTCCTTCCTCTCACACCCCAGAGGCCCGGATTCAATTCCCACCTAGACCGAAATTTACCACAGTTTCCTTTCAAAGCCGTTGATTTACTTTGTTTACAGGAACCTCCACGAGAAATTTGATGTCCATCCGAGCACCTTTGACATGTTTTTACTGTTTGTGCCGTCATTCATTTTTGATACCATTGCTCGGTGGCAATGCCAACAAAGTCAGATTTTCACATAATGGGGCATATATAATGCTTTTGCATTTAAAAAAAATTGGCCTCAGCTGTAAGTGAGTGCTTTTGTTTGTGTTTCCTTCTCCTGTTTCTTGCTTCTCAGTATACATCTCTGTAACAGGATTGTATTTTCAGCTAGCTCAATCTGCCATTCTTCTATCTCTAAGTAGTATTATCTCTATGTCCCATGCTCCTTGAATGCTGACATCATGCCAGTCGCTTCAGCAAGGCATCATGCTGCTTATTCTACTGACCTCTACACACTTCAATCATTTTGATCATGTGAGAGTGACTAATGGATAATATGTCCCTGTCTGTAGATAGGCTGGTTGATAGCACCTCAAATCTAAACATGAACTAGAGGCACTGTAATGGTGGACTTTGGATGTATTTTGAGCACTTGAACATATTTTATGTGCACCAAATTTATCACTCTAGCATTTCTGTATTTTGCCCAGCTGTTACAGCCACTATCAAATTTTTACTCAGTAGCCAAACATTATAACCATTCTACTTAAAAAGTGTATACAGTCATGTGCAATACTAGCTGCAACACAGTGCTCGAGTAAGCGGCAAAGACATACGAAAAATTGGTTTCATAAATACTAGTAATCAGAATGTTATTTATTTCTCCAAGTAGATCATCATGCCAACAACAATATATGTGCTGCACATAAATGCAAAGCTCAAAGTGCTTGCCTCAAGCAAAATATTTAGTAGCATTGGCGACCTTTGCTTGCATCAGGAGTAACTGTACACCTTGTTGAAAAAGAGCTAAGGCCAGCTACCCACTGCCAACAACTGCTGACTGACCGTTACTTTTTCGCAATAGGCCATACCTGCACAAGTGTTCATATATTAAACTAGTATTTATGACAAAAACCTTAACTGGACATAAACAATAAATCTCCAACTGAAATGGCAGAACATAAAATTAATGCTTTTCATTTTCACCTCTGCGAAATGACATAGTAAAACAACTGCCGACGTCCAAAATGTCCCACTTGCATCATTAGCTATGGGGAATGTGGCAGTGGAAGGTTCTGGACTAATCATTTGATCATTTTATTTCTTCGGTGCACGTTTAAACTTAACCATAGAAATGTTATTGCATTTCCCTACTATCACAACATCCTATGTGCCAGTATAAAAGAAACCATCCAACTGCTGCTGCAGCAATCATTGCAGCAGCTGCGAGAGTTCAAACTTCATATGCCAATATTTTTCAAGTGGCTCTTGTGTGAATGTCAATGTGAAATTACACTTTTTGACCTGAATGCAAAAACAAGGACTGTAGACTGTCTTGAATGTATGTACTTTCATATCTGCACCCAAGACACCATACATGCTTATTTCCACCGCTTACTTGATAATGAAAGGTTGTTTTGTTTTATGCTGCACCAGCAGCACAGCCAAAGCACATTAAAGAAAGCAAGAGGCACTGATTCGTATGACAGAAAATATTAAGGGCCAAAAGATGGGAAACAAAAGATGAATTGTAGGGCAGTAACGATTGCATCAACAAGGCCAACAGGGTAAATATACATCTGAAGCAACCAACCAACTAGCAACTTAACCAGTGTCCAATTTCTCTGAAGTAATTCTAAGAATAGTAATTTTGCATAACATGTTTCATCTCTGGTTTAGGGTCCAAGTCATGTTGGCGATACTGAGATCGTAACACATACTTTCAAAGTTCTCCATGAAGAGAAAACATGACCTGAAGATGGCAGGTAGTGTTCTGGCACATAGAGAGCCTGGTCTCTCAACAATGTATCTACAGTACATATCGTATAGTTAACCCTCAATACAGTTAATCACAAGAAAAGCCAGAAAATATACAGAAACAGTTAAATGCTGCACTTCCAGAAATATGCATACATTTTAATAAGAACACTATATTGTGCAACATTGCATACAGTGGAATCTCGTTAATTTGACCTTTATTGGGCTGCAAGATTTGGTCAAATTACCCAAAAGGGTTGAACACATGGCGCAAAATGAACAAATTCAAATCTTTTTTATTGCTTGGAGTAGTCTTTAATGTCTTTTTGTTTCCTGCCCCTGAAGTGTGATGCCACCAGCATGAGGCAAAGAGTGCGGACATGTTTAAGCACTGCTTCAGTGACACTACACAAAAGCAGAAATGGAACCGTTCACAGGCATTAAAAATAAAAGTAAACAAAGAAATTATGCAGATCCCACATATATTTTGGAATCTATGTGAAGCAAAGCTTTCGTGAAGCAGTTAATGAAATGTTATGAATTGCCATTTCATTCCTGCATCTTCACCTTAAAGGAAGCTGCTGTGCACGCACGTGCTCTTGGACACCTGTGCTATGCAATGCGATGACTCTTGTATCTGCTTGTATTTCTTCGTTTATCCGTATTTTAAATCTACCCTCTGCTTCTTGGCCGACTCAGCACTGTGGATATGTGCTATATTAAGGAAACCATAATCATCATGAGCATGCAGCAATCGTATGAAAGAGCTACTGGTTGGCGTGGACATGATACATACCACCCACTTCTTGGCCAGTCCCTCATTGTGGCATGCGCCATAGTGTAAAAATCATCAGGGTGTCTACCAATTGACATTTCCAAATTCCCCGAGTGTCTTTGCAACTTTCTCTGAGTGACGCAGAACTATGTTTTATGTCAAGACGGGTAACCATGTCGCCCAATGCTGTCACTCTCTAGCAAGCATGTGAAAAAATTATAAAAAATGAGTTAATCCAATTTGAATACTAAGGAGTAGTGTTTATTTTATTCAAAAAGAGAATAGAAGGGAGGGGCTAGTAAAATGCACAGCAAATAAAATGTCTTCGAAAAAGAATTGTAAATCAAGTTGGACATTCTCAAACACGGATAAAAAGAAGTATTTTCGAATATGAGCTATTTCTATCAACTGATAGCAAGCTCAGTGGTATGAGGCCCAAACTTTGTTATAATTGAGGTTCTTTCACAACAGCTCGTAAGTCAACCTCAATTGACCTGACATACTCTCAGCCCGCATACGACGCCTCAGTGTTGTGCTTCACTGCTATAAAGAGTTTATTTTGGTTTGTATGAGGGACACCTGCATCTCGGCGTCAGCCGAAACATTGTTTTTTGAGCTCAAGCTCCTTCAAAGCGGCCGCAGCCCGCTTCCTTTCCCGTTCATTCCTCAATGCATAGGTGCTTTCTGTTCTTATCGTTCTTCCACCACTTGTTCGCCCCACGGACCATTTGAAGCATCTTCTTGGTCCCTAGGGGCCGCGAAAACGTCAGAAAAATCTGCCAGTTGGAAAAGTGAATGCATATCTTTTACTGCCCGTAAGGGCTCAAACCGCCACAGGCACATTTGAAAAAGCTCTGTAGACCTCTCAGTACACTTATTAGGCGTATTGGTGCTCATACTGTGACAGGAGATACTGGGTGCACGTGTGTATAATTAAGGAATACAGACTGTGTCCCCTGGCAATTGCCCCTTCCCATGCTTGTTATGCTTCACAGCAATACTTTTGCGTATGCCTCACCAAGTACCATTTCTGTACCGCGGCGAAACTGACTTTCGGGAACCGGGGTTATGCAACGCACAGTGCTTTGCAACGCACATGGCGTGCAATGGTAAGAAGCTTAATAGCAAACAGCTAAGCAGTTAGACCTAGCGTTGCCGTAGTGGTGGCTATGGCTTCCAGCAGATCTGTGGGTGCGAACGCCGGTTCCAGGTGGTGAGGTAATCAAAACGGCAGCGGTAGTGGCTTTGATTGATTGATTTGATTGATCTGCGGTCACAGCAAAAGGTCTAGAAAATTGGACGGCGAAGGGTTCTTGCATGCAAAATTTCAGACGTTCTGATACCGTGATTCTATAGGGTACGTGGTGGTGGCGCAAAGCCGTCCGAATTATCGGGCATCTGGAAAGTCAGTCGTTGACTGTACACTGGCAACTCCTCTAGCCGACAACAGGGCGTCAAAGACAATCCATTAAGATTCCTGTCTATTACTCGAGCCAGGATTACCACGACTTTCGACCCTTTCAACAAAATTACCGCTAATTTTCCTCGATAGAAGCACAAATTCCCCGAGTTTTCCCCGAGTTTCTCCAGACTACTCAAAATCCCTGAGAATTCCTGGTATTCCCGGTTGGTAGACACCCTGATCATTCTTGTAATCAACATATGGGAATGATCTGAAAGAGTTAGTTGGCATTGGCATGATGGAAGTATACATGTGATTGTGGCCTAATCGGGCTGGAGGGCTGAGGTTAAAATCCTGCCACCAGAATGAAGCAATTTACTCGGCGAGAATTTGACTCGCGACCAACCGAGCCAGGTGAAACCACAGGACAGTAGGCAATGAAAGCTTTGTGTTAAAACAGCTTCACACCTAGGAAAGCAGTAGCACCAAATGCTGAATTTCTTGTGCTTTCAAGGTTTTAGTAACCGCTGCGTGCAGGAGACGACACCAGTGGGAGCCGGTGGGGGGTCGAATTAACCAAAGGGGCATGCTTTGGAGTTCAAACTAAATGAGTTTTCGCTCTAATGCAAGGCACGGTTTTTTATCACAGCTTTCCAATGTATTTGAATTAAGCAAGAACTTGAAATAACCAATGTCAAATTAATGAGAGTCGACTGTAATTGCAAATTAGTGCTCGGTAAACAAAGCGGTGCATAACTGTAGGAGCTAATATAGTGTCAAAATATATGGTACAGGCCATTTAACAAAGGCAGTAAGCAAACTGCCCCTTTTAGTGCCTCTAACCTGCACAGTGCCCTGTAGAAATGAAGCTACATAATGATGAAGCAAGAAACCACAGTTGCTGCAGTTTTGAGCTCATAGGGCTACAGTGTGTGTCGAAGAAGCACACAACACTGGAGTGCGCTCAATTCCTCTTTATTTGAAACTGCACAATATACAAAAGCAAGATATGCAGCACACAGGCCTGCAGCGAAACCTAGCAATCTGACCCACTTGGGAGCAGCTAACCAAAACAGGGGAGCCTTTTTGGCTGCACTAAATCTTGAGACTTTGATGGGCTAGCTTGGCCCTTCCCTCGTGATACCTTTTTTCATTTTTATTTCTCTCCTCTTTTCTAATCGGGTGCAACTAATAACTGCCCATATACACTAAAGGTACCCTATCACGAACACTCAATGTGCTTTTTCACATCTAGCAAGACATACAAAGATGGAGCATAACATGCCGCAACCATCTCTGCAGCAACC
This sequence comes from Dermacentor albipictus, assembly GCF_038994185.2. Lineage (NCBI taxonomy): Eukaryota > Metazoa > Arthropoda > Arachnida > Ixodida > Ixodidae > Dermacentor > Dermacentor albipictus. The sequence continues at coordinate 423,099,203 of NC_091821.1, forward strand.
TAATGAATGATAATACATTCACGATGCTGCCAGTTTAAAAAAAAAAAGTATTGTGTCATTTTTACATGTGCCATATAGACATAAATGCACATATTTGCACTTTACAACCTGACCACAAAATTGCTTCCAACATAATAATGAATTAGGCACACTGATGATGCTGCACTGCCTGTATACTCACTGCTCTACTATGTCACTGTACACTGCAATAATTTCCAGCCCCACCAACACCCATCAAACTCTCAGTGTATTCTCTTTCTCCTTGTTTGTCAGATGGCAGTGATGAATTTCAGTTTACACACACAGGTGTGCGATGCCTTGCCTTAACTTTGCTCTTGTTTACAATGCCAGAGAGAGTCTAAAGAAAACATTGAAGAATAATGTTTGCAATCAAACTTGTGCGTGCTTCTTTTTGTGTGTGTGTCAGGTTGTGGAGGTTTAGATTAAGCTCCACAACCTGACAAGTTGACGAAACAGATGTACAATGTTCACAATGATGTTGCACCAACAAAGTAGATGTAGCCAGTCAGTCCTTTCAGTACACCTCTCGCCCAATGTTAAGAATGACATAGGAAAGTTGACCAATTGTTCACGAACCTTAGAGGATTGCACAGACTTATCAGGGAAGTGATAACGAAAATGATGTGCTTTCAAACATTATATTAAATACAATATGAAGTTAATTGATGCTTCTGCTTGGCAATGTAAGAAAGGAAGTTGGGCGACCCGCAATAAGTGCCTTTCCGAACCTGCTTCCGTTTTTGATAGCACTTGACAAGAAAAGCATCTGTACAGTAGCAAGTGTGTGCAACAACTGAAAAATCAATTCGCAGTGCATTATTTTCAGCCTTATTAAAAAGCTTCAAACCTATGTCTAGAAGAAGCACTGCACTGTACAGTACAAGAGAGGTTTAGTATGTATAGTATTCTATTTACTATTTTAGTACTTTACTATTTTACTATTTTAATATTTATCAACTGCTCTAGTCTGTATAGCAGAAACTAAACTCATTCTGTGTCCATTTATCAACAAAAGAATTTACAGAAACAGCCACGTCTTTGCACCACTCTACGTGCAAGAGACATGAAAACCAAGAAGATGTTCTGGTGCTCTGTCAGAAACCACGAAACCTACAAGAGCCTCAGCAGATTACTTGGTTGTAAACAGTTCACAGCTGGTGAAGTTATACCACTCCAAGCTATAGAACCACTACAAAGCTTCACCAGTTTGCCGATTCAGCATTCTCGGCATGGGAAATTGAACAGGTACGCCAGCTTTAATGTGAAGACTACACCAACTTTATTTAATAAAGAGAACAAAGTGGATCGCTGGTACGCAAAATTTATTAGACTCAAATCCTTGGAATGCTCTTGTTAACACGCGCTACATTCAACCTGAATAAGCATACAAATGAACAATAGTGTAAACATGGTTTTTCACGTCTTAAACCTGTGTGGGTGTTACAACAGCCTATCTATACAGAAACATGTATAGTTGATGTCAAAATGGTCAGGAACCAAACAGCAGCTGGTAAACCGTACACTGTGCAAGACAATGAAAGCCGGAAAACATGAGAGCACCCCTTTTCTTGTGCTCCCCCCAAAAAACCATAATGCACCTTATGCAGTACTCTTCTGCCGCACCATGTGCTCTAAATGATACAAACATTGTGCTAAACTTTAACTACGCAAAGGCAACTTGCCTGCAGAAGAAAATATTTTTACACGGTTTACCTTATCTGGCAGGATTATTATAAAGCCAATAAGCAATTGAAATCATGAAGCTCCTTCTAGGAGTCTGCATTCTTAAAGGTCAACTGCAACAACGTTTTGGAGTGCACAAAGAGCCTGGTATTAGATAATGCAGGGCAACCCCAATGTAAAATTTAACATTTATGAAGTATGAGTAGATGAGTAATGGAAAGTTAGCACAGGTGATTTTGACACTTAAAGTGGGAAAAAAAGGATGCTACTATTGCCACTCGCAGGAAATGACACATGACCAAGAACATTGAGAACCCTCAATGTGACCTCCAAGGTCAGGCAGTGCTTGCGGTGCGTTGAAAATTTCTGATGCGACGCTCTGGGATTCGTGTCACATCCGCTAACCACAGGGCGCTAGTGTAGTCTGCTTAAGCACTATTTAAAGGCTGCTAATAAAGAAATTAGAGAACAGCCAGCACTATAGCTTTGCTGAGGTTGTTTCAAAAGTATACAGTACTATTAATTCGGATCAATATTGACAAAGTAAAATTTGGTTGCAGTTGGCCTTTAACAGCGAAGGTGCACAGTTTAAATTACTCAAGTCTGCAGACTAGGCTGTGCTGCTATGGCACTCGGGCAATACTGATCATATTTTTGCTGACACCTGCTTTCAGCCTACATAAGTGCATTGACATCAAGGACAAGCGAGTGGACACACACAAGTGCTAATTTTAACAAAGGCTTTATTTAAAACAGGTGCACTTATTTACAGGCATGCAACTCATGCTCATGGACAAGTAAAAAAGCCATGCACACGCTAAATCACATTCAGAAAAGCCCGAAATAGCAAGCTTATGTGACAAGTGTGTGCGAGCGCCTACACTTGCTTTGTGAAGAGCAGTATTTCTACAATGTGATTTAGTGCACACATGACATTCTTGCATGCCTACAAATATGTTCATCTGGTCTCATAAAGTCTTAGCTGAACTTAGCGTTTGTGTGTGTCCACTCACTTCTCCTTGTCATAAACTTAAAGAATCTTAAGTTACATATGTACTGTTATAAATTAAACACATAACATAAAGAGTGGTCAAAATGACATTCTGCACACGAAGTTAAAAATAAGCACTGACCAGCCTTCCCCCGAGACAAATGACATTAACCTTATTAGTGGCAGCTTCAGCCACCTTCTCATGTGCCCATGCTTTCTGCTTCCGGCATACACGGTCACATTTGTTTCGTTCACACCAGAACAAGCATTTGCTGTGATTTGCATACCTGTAAGCTCCAGACATAACAAATAATCGAACTGAGCGGAATGGTGGAGGAGCTACACCAAACCAGGCAAAACATTGAAGCAAAAAAAAAAAGAAAGTATGTCAAACAGCTGAGCTCCTAACTAAAATTTTGGGAACAGTGTTTTCCTTTCGCTTATACAATTTGTATGCTATGCATCATTACCAGATAGCTCAATTGTGGATCCTGTCAAATTACTCTGAAATGAACCCAGGCCAACGACCTCCCAAGAATCACATGCAGCTGTCCTAAATGCTATAAAAGTATGACTGCCAAACAGAAGACTGCATTTGCGCTTTTTTTTTTTTTCAGGCAGCAAAGCTTCAGCATATGTCATTGGCAGTTGGCTGTTTGTGACTTGAATAACTAATGACTATGTCTTTTCCTGGTGTCTACTTGAAATATCAGGCAGCCACAGTAAGGGTCTTCTTTCCCCAGGCTTGTTTTGACTCATCTTCGTGTGACAGGGTTAATATTGTTACGTGACAATATTACTCTCAATGTTAGACATAACTTATAATCACTGTTCAAATTATATGAGGTTTATGTCGTTTACATAGGAAGAATCTAACAAGAACCGCAATAAATTACAGCAAATAAGGCAGTGCAACAAATTAGGGCAAACACGAAGGATGACCTATCAAAAAAGCTGTTATAAGCAAAGGAAACTTTGTTGCCACCTTTCTAGAAAATTACTTGTGAGACAATGTGATTGAAGAAACAAGACAATGTGAACACTTCCCACCATATGTCACCTGTCTGATAATTCTTGGGAAAAATGAAGTCCAAGACGAGGAACATTATGTCTGAAGACAGGCTTCAACTAGAACATGTCCACAAAGTCACAGGGGCACCGAGACGGATACAAGTTCTTGAAAGCAAAGCACTGTTGAAGCACATGGCCGTCTAATGCGTGGCACACCCAATGGCTTCTGTAGCAGCAGAAAGCACATCAATGCATAAGCTTACGTACAATCCTAAGCTTTTTGTTGTTCAAATTATAGAAGTGAGCAACCATCACAAAAGTAATGATAAACTTACAGAGTCACTCGATACAGTTGACTCCCGTTAATTTGACCTTGATTAATTAGACTTTTCATTTAATTCAAATGCGGTGCAAAGGCCAAGCGAGAAACCATACATTGCTATGGGAATGCAAAAGCACACCTCTTCGACACCGACCCCCGTCAGATTCCCCTCATGCATTGAGTGATTACTAAAAGCTTGAAAACGCAAAGAATTCAGCAGGCAGCGTTACTGCTTCTCCAGGCATGAAACTGTTTTATATTTATCTTTTCATGGACATTGCTTCTCCCGCCCATGAAGCCATTTATTCCGGCTTGTTTTGTGTCGTGTCACTCTCCTGAATTCAGGAGTCTGCTTGACCGTTCAGCATGACACCGCATGGCAATTAACGTTTTCTATCAAGGTCATGAAAGATTCTTCAGGATATTTTGAAAGATGTCCTCAGCAGGACACCGATCGGCAAGATATAAGGCTTGAAAAACATGTTTGCAAGGGTAGCACCGAATGAATGTATTTTTTCATTTTGCCGCCGTTTGTTCATTTGACCTTTCATAATTAGACCAAATCTTGCGATTTTGCAAGGGTCGGATTAATAGGAGTTGACTGTACACCCTCCGATACCTGTAAAAGCAAACCAAGTGGACTGGGAATTCGGCAGTCCTCTCATAGTTTACTTAAATTATGTAAGCCGCTTTATTCAAACAACTGTGCTTGACTCTCTTAGACAAAGAAAGGCAGCTATTCAGCAATACCTTTATGCAGTTAAAGAGCCCCTAAACCACCTCTAATAATACAAAAAACTATCACAAGCATCTCTCCGTTCTTTCCTAGTCTTTTTTCTTCACACATTGTGATGTCATGCATGCAACATTACCAGGGTAAAAGCGGTCGATTGGTCTATCTATGAAGGACATCAATTCTATCAGGTGCAACTGCTAGCACCCCTTTGCCATGCAGTTTGTGGGGGCGCGCGACTCTTGCGCCTCTTTGTTGTTTTCCCCGCATGGCTCTTGCATCTCCTGTAATCTAGCTTCCCCCACTTAGCAAAGCGCTGCCGGCAGTCGGTGTAGTTTCAGAATAGTACGAAAGATGGTGCAAGTTTTCAGCTGCTAATGCCAGCTAACAGCAGGGCTACTTGGGCGCAAAAGTGCGCAGGCATTTCATGCGCACTCTGGCATACTTCACAGGACTGTCCTGCCAGAGGCTTGGGAGTGCGGCACCGGGATGAACGAACACAATCGTTCTGACAGGTCACTGTTAGCATGACTGTACATAAGAAGGATTAGGTATTAGCGTCTGCCATGGAACAAACATATTCGCTCGATATCCTGTCACGGTGAGTCAGACTTCCTTAATTCGCCGGTGCCTATCAGCACGTTTTATAGATAGTAAACAGCTGGCAAGATTGATGTATAAAAGGAAAATGCCCTTTTTATTATTTTCACTACTGTGTTGCCGTTCCTTTGTCCTCAGAACATGTTTCAGACCCTGCAACCTGCACCCCGTCGTTTCACTTGCTTGGCATGCATAACCAACTGATTTCACCTTGCAAAGCATGTCTTAAAAGAGTGTGTAACCAAAAAGCATGGAGTCCCCGATAAGTGGAAGTTGCATGTTTTCAAACAAGAGTGCCAATACAATGTTCGGTACTGACGTAGTATCCATGTGTCTTCTAGAAAGGTAAATGGCAAGGAGAACAGAGAACCCATGGGGAGGTTAGCAAAGGTTATAGAGTGCTCACTTGCCTTCAAGCTGAGAATGGTTTAGGAGCTCTTTATAGAATCCCAACCTTTGACATAGTGGCATACCAAATAATGCACCTTGCCCACCCGCTGCTTAGAAGTTTCTTTAAAAGTATGACAGAGCAGATGCCAGCAGTGAGGTAATCAGTCAAGTCTCGTTCATCTGCAAAGCTACATTAATCTTGTGCAATCAAAGTATCAAATGAGCATGAAAAGGTCAGTTAACACAATGACAATTAGATAAGCAGTGATAAGTGGTGCCATGTGCACTCAAAAATTATGTACACACTGTGATCACAAATGGTGTCTTTGGTGCCAGCGAACAGTGAGCATATAGAAAAATATGCCACTATTGAGGGAGTAAGAACATCAGTTTTAAACAAATCATGTGGCTCAGACAAAAAGCTCTTGCACAGTTTTAGATATTTTTTTTTCTTGAAAACTGCAGACATCTTGCCTTGTAACGAACATTTTATTATGAGAAGGAACTACCAAGCGACCCTGTCACTGCACCAAATTATGACATGCTGGTAGATAAACTAATGAGTTCCTTCATCAACAATGTTAGACAGCATGTCCTTCAGATTTACCTGAGTAACCACTCTGACTACATGCCCCCCTCCCCCCCCCCCTCATCATACTGTTATTCGTAACACTGAGCGCACTTTACTATTGTGGGTGTACACTGGTCACTATGTGATACCTATGGCAAAAGGGCAGGCGAGTAACAAGAGATACTGTGCAACAGCATGTGCAATGACTGATGGGAGTCATTATCCAACAGTTACCACAATGGCAACATACATAACACGAATCTAGGGAGGCCCAACAAGTCTTCAACCTTGAATTTGCCCGTTCTGCTTAATATATCTTCCAAACAGCAGTCGAAGGATCAGCCACGAAGTAAGTGGGCAGAAATGCACATTAGGACCTTGTTTCATGGGCACTAATTTGGAGAGAAACTAACGCCAGAGGCGTAATGAAGACACTGACCAGTTGTCGTCTGAGGATTCTGTCTCCTGGTACCCGACAGCAGCTATCTTGCGGGGGCTTTTGCTGGTCTTCTTTCTGCGGCTTGGTTTTGAAAACTTGGGAAGATCAGACTCAGGTTCGGAGTCTTCAGAGCTTGGTTCCTCATTGCCACGCGGTTGGCAATCAGCGGTCACAGTGTCTTGAGAGGGCATGTCACAATGTTTGTACACTGTCACATTCTGGAGACGCTCAAGTTCAACGATCGGAATGCCTCTGCTCCGGACACCGAGGAGCACAGACAGGCTGAAAAACAGATATACGGCTTCATTATTCTATGGCTTTCACGAGATTTTGCTGGGCTAGTCATTGGAATGAAAGAAGCACAAACAAGCTAGAAATGTAGGGGAGACAGACTTGTTGGCTTCTTTATAAGACTCAGTTAAACACTAGGCACAATAGTGCAGCAACACTCGTGCCTGTATTATTTCTTTCCTCAAGTACTTTGTTTTTAGGTGAACAGTGCAGCTGCTCTACTATAAGTACTTTGAATGTTCTCTTCTTTCAATAACAACTTCCAAATCGAGCACTGCATAATTGAAGCTAATGAAAATTCTGTTCATTTTTTTAAACATCCAGCTATTTAGACCGAAATGTGCAATGAAGGCATGGATGGCCAAAGTTATTCCTAGCTGCTCAAGTTATGAGAATGCTATATACATCAATTATTATGAAAACCTTAAGCAAACAGAGGAAATTACAGTTGAGAGCAAACAGTACAGTGATCCTGCATATCGCAGCCCTGAAGAAATACAATGACAATAACAGTCCACCAATGTTCTGTGCTAAAAATTAAAACTGATGCAAAAATAGCCCCGCTAGAGTCAGTAAGCGTGGCTGGTTTTGTTGCTTTTAGAACAGCTGAAGCTGCAGCATAAGTGAATGTAGGAGACCATACGGTTTTTGACCAGATTGCAGACTGACAAACAAGGTAATAGCATTAGAAGTGAACCAGCACTCTGTCCTATCCCCTTCTTTTCTGCTAAGAAATGTTTCCCGCAAGAAACTGTAGCAGTAAAAGCAACAGCGCCACTTAGCCCAACTCCTTTCTTTAGTTAAACTGAGTTTTCTTCTTACTTGGCACTTTTAACAGACGAGATGGCAGACTGGACTGATGACTCAGCTTGGTCTTCCCATAGAGACTTGCACGAGTAGTACTGGCTAGTGCCGCTGAAGGAAGAGAAAAGTTACAGTAACTAAGTACAGTGGAATCTCGATGATACGATCACGGCTGATACGAATTTCTGGATGATACGAATTTTTCTGTGGTCCCGGCCGAGCCCCATTACTTTGCAACGTGTTAGAGAATGGTTGTTACGAATCAATTTTCGACCCGCGTCGGTTCATACGAAAATTGCCTAAGACATTGGAAATTTGAAAGTGTGCTTGGCGAAAGCCAGACGCTGCTGCCGTCTGCGCCCCAATTCATTCGCTTTGGTGTTCGGCGATATCGCCTGTCGCTGCTGCCGCTTTCGTTCTGCTTCCCTGCCTTTGGTACCCGGCGATCTAATCAGTCGCTGTTGGCGTTTCTTTTCTGCCTCCCTTGCTTTCGCATCTGGTGATATGTTCATTCGTGGCATGCGCATTCGCTCCTTATTCTTCTGGCATTCGGTGTTGGGGGAATCCGGCGTCCGCTGGCGCTTCCCCGAACCGCATGGCGCGCAACACGGGCCTCTCACTCGACTGCAACGAAACGGCTGGCGAAGGAGCGGCGGTGCCACCGCCGACGCGCGCGCGCCCGTTCTACCGCTACTGTGTGACGTCACGGTTGCTATACGCAGCTGCGCCCCTGACCGGCGCGCCGGTTGCTAAGGAGGGGAGGAGGTTGCGCCGCTGCGCTGAGGAGAGACCACAGTTGGCACCACGTTGGCACGATTCCAGCGCACGGATGGACGCGACCGCGAGCACGAGTTCCACCGATGGCAGTGAAAGAGAACAGCGCGCAGTTACGCGATTTCTCCCTCTCTCTTTTGGTGCGGAGGCGCGGACGCGGCGCCGGACAGCGCGGGGGCCGCGACTGGGCGCGAAGAGTTTGAAGCGGTGGCACTTGTGTTCTTTTGTGCTTTTCTTCATTTTCCGCGTGCCATTGGACGGAGTGGCTGCTGTGCTTCGGGCCGCGTTCTTTGTGTTAGACGTGGGCGACGGCGAAGGACCCATCACCGGCGGCTGAAACGCTGCATGCGCGCTAAGTTCTGAGGCGTGCGCGAACGAAATCAGCAACGACACGTGCACGCGTTTTTATGGATTTGAACAAAGTCTGCTAATTGACCTGACAAAGAAAAGGAGGCAGAGGACATTAGAGAATTTTCTACAAGAAATAAATCCCGTTTACGTACTTGTGTCTGAGTGAGTTCACCTCTGACTCTTTGATTTAGCTAGTTTTAATTGTTTCGATGATACGAATTTCGGCTAATACGAATATTTTTCGTGACCCCGTGAGATTCGTATCATCGAGATTCCACTGTATACACAATTCCTAAAAAATAAAAAAGGGCTTCAAGAGACTTCATATAGAAATGTACCAGCTTATGGTGTCAGAAGATGATACATTAATAAAATGTGAAGAAATATAACCTTTGCAACTATGACATGTACACTGTGTCCAGAAAGTCTATGCCTGCTTTAGGCTTTTTGTAGCTTCAAATATTATGTATATGCTAGTGTAAAACATCACTATGGATAGAAGCATCCAAGTACTGTGCTATGCTGATGACAGAGGACAACTGACCCAAGGCAGCAATATTATTTCAGGCAGAGAGAATACACCTGAAATAGTGCAACAGTTTGCTGCATAAGAAGAGACAGGGGCTGGCTTCCGTGTACAAATTGCTGATGTGTGGCACCATGCCATTTTGAAAGAACAACTTGTTGGACAATCTGGTTGAAGCTGGGGGCAGTCATTGTAGTGCAAATAAGATGGACACGAAGAACAGAAGACGAGATAACATATGTGCTACCTGTCCACAGCACCTGCAATGTCCAGTACCCTATTCTCTGTCCTATTTGCACTACTATATACCATGTCACTTTCTCTTGTGAGGCTGGAATAACGAATAAGTTATGTCAAAATGGGCAGCAGACTATCAAATCAAGGCTATTTGACACAGATGTTGTGGGGACAATTTGCATACAAGTGCTCAAGCACCAAACACTGGGCTTTAGAATAAGGTTTCAATCACTTCAACTGCAACCTAGAAATATAGTAAGGTCCCAAGCGGTGTCCTCAAACATCCAAGGCAGATCAGCTTCGCGCTTACATTTCAGTCTCTTAACTCTTTCTTTACTGTGTCCAGTGGGCATCATTAGCCCACTATCAATGGTTTGAAACGCTGCTTTCGAGACCTTCCGTGCTGCTCACGGACACTCTGCACCATCGGACGTGAAAGAGAACTATATTTTTGTTTTCTAAGCAGTTAGCTTTTTCTCACCAGGTGGAAATTCTTAAACGTGCTCCGAAGTTTCGCGATCGCCTTAGTAGAAAGCAAAAATGGCTGCCTCGAAAAGCAGCATGCGTGCTTCAAGACCGCAGATCTTGCGATTCTGCAGTGTCTGCAACCAATTTTATCGATGGATCGAGCAGCAGCGAGTCCGAGGATGCTGCCTTTTCATTGGACTTTTGACTGACAGCAACAACGGCATAAACCAGCCCGGAACATCGGCAACCGCGGCCCGGCACTGCCAACTATAGCGATTGCAGTTACATTTTTGTAATGGAACACCTGTCCAACGAAAAATTTATTTTTTTGGAAATAGTGTGTACTAGACAGCAATACATTTTCTTAAATTTCATAATTCTTGTTATATTTTTTCTTAGTACATACAAGCATGTCTTTACAAGCTTTGTTAAATCTTATCCCACAATCTTGATTCTGGCAATCTATATCTTTTTTTTACAACTTAAGTTAAGCTAATAAAACGTTTATGCATGAAAAGTGCATTCATTCTGCTTTTTCTTTAAGTGTGCGGGCAAATCAGAAAGCCTTTGCACCTGTTTAATTTTTTTGCCACATTACGGCTGTATATGGCAAAGTCAACATATCCATTCTCAGCAGTGGACCGTTCTTGGACCAGCCTGGTCTTATCTGCCAGTAGCTCTGCGGCACGGCCCTGTTGTCAGTTGTTGAAGGTGGTGGTTGTGGTTCACACGTCCATGGTGTACAAGTGCGATTCGTTTTATATGGAGCAAGGGACGGACGCCCATCGAAATCTACAGGGAAATGCAGCCCATGTATGGGGAAAGGTGTCTCACTTTGAGAAGTGTGAGGTGGTCGTGTTGAGAGTCCGCAAAAGGCTGTGAAGACTTGCGTGACAATGATCGTTTGGGGAGGCCGTATACATTGCTCAATTCTATCACAGGGGCATCTGAAATTTAGTGCCTGAACCGGTGTAGGGACTACATGGAAAAAATAGTGTTATGTACATAGAATAGTACATATATTTGTAATTACCTGTATCTACCTTGTTTTGGCTAATAAAAAATAGGGGCAAAGACTTTCTATTTTACTCTCACATTACATAACATACTCGCATTACATAACATAAAAGAAACCTGGCGTAACCTACAAAAAACAACCCTATTCCCCACAACAGGGAAAGAGTTAAGACCAGGGATGGCTAGTGTACTTAGCATAGTTAGAAGTGGCATTGAGGCCTAATGCAGAATCTCCCGAAAAGGGCTTCGCAGGGAAAGGTTTCACCAAGCCAGAAAAGCAGGGTGAACAGCACTTGGGAGGCCAGGAGACATATTTGTAGAGACTTCACCTTGGACATGACTTTCTTGCTTGAGGCTGCCTATGAAACACCTAAAGACAAACGGAGACTTTTCCTATGCATAAGATTGAGACATTCATACTGGGTCTCTGATGGGCACCTCAGTGGCTATTGGTAAATTATCCAGCTGATAATTAAAGCTGTGTGTAGTTTGAGGATCATGTCTCCAATGCATAGTCCACAGTTTCACGCCATAAAAGGCTGCTGTCCAGGATGACACCCAGGAAGCAAACAATGGAAGTATACCAGTTTGGACAACCTCCCAAATTCAGTTGCAGCCTTCTAACCTTCTGCCCAGAAAAAAGCCCAAAAGACAACTTCTCTGCTGTATTTCATAGACCAAGTGCAGACACATAGATATAGATTGGAGAAACTGTTTTTAGGGCAAAACACGCCAGCTTGTTAACCATTGTTAAGCTTTATGCAATTTAAAGAAATAGCCTGTTGCAGATACCATAATTCTAGTCCTTGAGCTGGATTGTTCAGAGAGTTACTTGCACGAAAAATTGAAACACTTATTCAACTAATTAAGAAAAGTTCACTAGTTAAATTTCTCATATATTACTTCATGGTACACATTGCAATTTACAAATTGTAGCCAGTGAGATTGTCAGGTGCATAAATTTACAACAAATTTCCAGAATGACACCAGTTTGGAGATATGGGCCTTCAAACTTGCCGTAATAATGCACTGTTGGTCCACGTATTTAACAAAATGCTCTTTTATGCACTGACACACAAAAGTAACTAAAATGCCCATGTATCTCATCTCACACTTTGGAAAATAATGTCTCGAGCTGGTGTAATCCTGGAAATTCATTTCAAGTAGATGTGTCTTGCGAACTCACAGGCAACAATTCAAAAAGCAAGATGTTCAATACTCAATAAGCAATTTTTGCTAATTAGGCAACAATTCATAAAACAAGATGTTCAATACTCAATAAGCAATTCTTGCTAATTAGTCAAATATATGTTTCAATTTCGCATGTTAGTAATGTCTGCCTCTTCGAGTGATCCAAATACAACAAGAATTATGCTATCTGCCACAGTCGATCTTTAAAATTTCCATAAAACTTAGAAATGGTCACCCTGTATACTGAAGCCCTGCCCGCTTAGTTACGCTATACATATTACCTTATCAGTCAATAAGTAGCTTATCGGTCACTAGGTTAAAACAAAAACAGTTACAAGTAATTAAAATGTACAGAAAGTGCCTTGCTGCTCTGTGCTTCAATGAAACTGCAGTCGGACAAGGATATTTCATCATGCTTCACATGCTCTGAACAAGATTTACAGTGAAATGACATTCTTAATTCCCACACTGACCACCACATAGTAGGGGAAGATTTCTTCACACTATCATGGAAATGTTCTCGTTTTTATCATCATGAATCCACGCACAGTCCACAGCAATTACCATGTTTACTCGATTCTAACGTGCCCTCGATTGTAAGGCCCACCCGTTTTCTGCAACCAAAGAAAGGGGAAAAAAAAACCGCTCCCGATTGTAATGCGCACCTGTTTGCCGTGACCTAAAAAAAGAAAAGTCCTTTACAGTACCGCACACCTCATTCTTTAATACAGAAATACAACTTTCTCTAGTTTGGAAAAAACAGATTTTACTCCCAATGCACTAAAGTTGTGATAAATAAAAACTTGCAGTTTCGCCTAAAAGGTGCTCTATGAAAAGTAAGGATAGTAGTTTTGTTGGCCGTATAAACTTTTAAACATTCGCTTACTAGCTAAATTAACAAGCATGGTGTCATGCGCACTCAAGCAAACATAACATGTCTCACTCAATGACAGCGGAAACTCTATCAAAATGCTGGAGCAAGGAAGTGCGGCAGCAGGAGTGAGGGAATTGACTTTTGTGTGGCCTCCCGCTTCGATGTGAACTAAGTGATGAGAACACAGTGTGGTGCACCTAGATGCGTAGACTCTTGTCTTTGTCGCACACTGCTTTCAAGATAGGAGCAGCGCAGCCACGCCGTACATAGCAGCTGCCAGCGTAGAACGTCTCTTCTGTTTGCGCCAGTCTCGCACGCAAGTTTTGGGAACTCCGAATGCCCATGATGTGGCCAGATTTCCATCCATCTCCGCACACGCGATCGGTTTCTCTTTAATTGCGTCATCATGATGAACTCTCCATGTCTTTGCAGTCTACACTTCCGCACTGACAGAGGAAATGCAGGAAATTGGAAGACGGTCGGTGCACTAACCTAAGCCAAACGAAGCATTGCAAAAGTACACGTGCTGCAGCACATGGAGGAAGCTATGGCAGCTAGGCTCAAAGTGCATACAAGGTGGCCATATTAATATGACAATGGCGCTACGATAACGTAGATTTAGGGTCTTACTCGATTCTAACGCACACACAAATTTTGGACCTGTTTTGTCTGGAAAAAAGTGCGCGTCAGATTAGAGTAAATACGGTATGTGTTTGTACGAGTAGTGCTAATATAATGCCCATTACCAGAGACAAAACCTTCGTTAAGAAGTATGGCAGGGCAGTGACACCAAAGTGAACGAAGGACACTCAAAAGTTCCTAGCTCAATCGCATTCGTTATTGCTCATAATGCCTTCATATCAATGTCTAAAATTTTTTTTAAAGCTGAAAAGCTAACCTTTGAAAATACTCTTATTTATGATTGATAACCATTTATTTGCTAAAGGCTACACAGCTTTCTTAATCTAGCTACATAGCTTTTCTTACTAATCTAGATCCAGAATGATCACGCGTATTGTAAAGATCATAGTACCTTGCTGGTGAAGCAGCGCACAGACACGGACACAGTGAAGACAAACAGGAATAGCACAGACACGGACACACTGTGTCCGTGTCTGTGCGCTGCTTCACCAGCAAGGTACTATGATCACTCACCAACTAGCCCAACTTTCCACGTTGCATTGTAAAGATGTATAGTTGGACCTCAAGAGTTCCCAAAAACCATATGTACGGTCCAGCATTGTCGGTTTGGAGAGAGAGAAAAGAAAAAAAAAAGAAATAGAACGCAATGCCAAATTTTTTTTTCTTAAGTTAAATTTAACAGAAAAGAGTCGGTGAAAGTGAATCTACCAGAGAGCTAAGACATCAATCGACACACAGCTGCAAGCATATACATACGCTTCGATGAAAGGAGCCTAGCAAGGTCATAATCACGCTGGAGCTTGCAGCCTGAGCAATCATCCCCCCCCTTTTTTTTCTTATTTGGGTCCATTTTGCCTAGTACTGCAAATGAAATTCATGGGAAGTGAAAATCGGGAGGGAGTGAAAGTACACAAGAAGTCGTGCACTTTCACGAGGAGCCCCAGCCAAGGTCCTTGCTATCTTGACACTGCAGCCACTGTAGCAGATGAACTGGGCGAGTTCACTAATGGTAATGCTGAGTTGTATGCATCTCATCATTATTTTCTGTACTATTAATTGGAGCTTGGTATATCCACATGAAATTACAAATAAAAGTAAACATTTTTTCTCAAACATCAAAGGCATTCTCTTAATGCTTGACAGTGCTTTAAAGAAGCCTATTCTTTATCAAAGCTATTGAAAAGGTTCCTCATGATAAGTTAACACTGAAGCTTAGAAAAATAAGAATTTCTGAACTATTACTATTTAGATTGCAACATAACTGGGCTAATTCCGAACACTTTATGGTCACATCTTGTGTTCCATATAGAACCATATAGCTCTTCACTCTTTTTAATATATGTTAATGATAATGTTAATATAATCAAAACATTTGTTCAAGTAAGGTTGTTTACCAATGATTGGTCCTTGTTCCATCAGATAACTTGTTCTAGTGACCAGCATGACCCCAATAAAAGTCTAAGATTTTTCACTTTGGCAAAGAATAGGCAATGATCATTAATGTGAAAAATAGTTTATGCCTCACTATTATCCGAGAAAAAGGGTGCACTTTCATACACTTAAAGAAATTGCACTGCACCTTGAATTTCTCGTGCAATTCATTAACAAAAAACTACCCCTCAACTCTTCATACGCAACATCTCCATCAGCATATAGTTCCGTATTTACGCAAAACTGACATTCAAATCGCACTCTTCTATGCTATGCACCACAAAGGGTTGGAATCACTTAGACTATGCATTATAGCATGTCAATGTGGTTCAGTTTCACTTCTTACAGGTTACTGATCACTTTCTGTTAATGTGCTTTTTATTGCTATAGCTATTATATGGACACTCCAGGCGCATTTCTGGCATCGCTGTGATGTTCCGTATAAAGTCTAAGGGCGATAACACTGTCACCACATGCCCTATATTGTATGTGCAAGTGAAAGCATGCGAGGGAAGCCGAAAATCGCAGCTCAATCTTGCCCACATGAAAGGGAGGAAAGCAGAGAGGAAGCACGCCATCTTCTGTCACGCACGAGGTGCCCAATATTGCAGGGCACCGGGGGGAGGGGGAGGGGAAGGGGGGAAAGTGTTCTACTCCGGCTGCAACTGCGTATGTGGCAGCTGCATGTGGCCACGCAGCCGTATCTTGAGAGCAATCTGTGTTGGGGGCAGAGTCTAGGTGCGTCGACGGCTTGTAGTTTTGTGTGTGCTGAGTGTTCTCGGCGCTCACTTTGCATTGAAGTGATAGACAGCACAAAGATCACTTTACTCGCTGCTGCTGCTGCGTTTCCTCATGCCAGCGTGTTGGCAGCAAGTGTTCGTGGTCACCGAGTGTGGCGATTTCATGTTTGCTGTGCAAGCATACACCATGCTCGTTAATTTAGTTAGCAAGCGAATGTTTTCAACTTGACATGGCCAATAAAAGTACTATCCTTACTTTGTATGACTGTCTGCTAATTATTGCAACTGATCGCCTTTCAGGTGAAACTCCAACTTTTTTTATTCTGATGACTTCCCCACTTACACCTGGAGTCTGCCGTATGCAACAAATGAAAATAAAAAACGAGTTCTGTACAGTTGCATTGCGATGTGGCATTGTGCACTTCCTATTGAATGCTTCTCGAGAACTATTCATCTGTGCATTGGATGCAACTACAGTGTTGAACAGTGTGATGCACAGTCATGCAGTATATTTCAGCTTCAACAATATTAGTGAACCACATTGAAAATGTGGTGCACTAATTTCACCCAGAAAAATATAATCGTAGGAAAAAAAAAAGATTTTTCAGGTGGAAATGGAAATAAAGAAAAGTATGCATAGTTTTGGGAAAACAAGAAATAAGTGTGCTGAACCCCAGCCATGTGGTATCAGTTTCAATTGACTTTCCAGGATGTGGATAATTTTTATGCATTTAATAAAAGTAAACAAGAAGTAGACAAAATCGTGCTCTGTATATACGAGCGCTACTGACATGATGTGGAAAGTGCCTGTGAACAGCTACATAGAGCTTGACTGGCGTAATTTTGGCACTCAACGTTAGTGCCTTATGCAGAGCTTTACACTGATATATTGCCAGCACAAATAGTGTCCTTCTTTATCAAAGAGATACAGTCAAAAAATCAGTTCCCTGGTATAGCATAAGCACCAGGGAGCGAAATGTCATAGGCCCTTTCATGTCGATTTGTTAAGGGGCGTGAAAATTATGCTATAACCACGGAGTAAGATAGACAGGAGCACTGACTCCGCCACCCCTCAATGCATTCGCTTGGGAAAAACCGTGTAAAGCAGATGCCAGGCATCTAGTTCACCTCACTGCTCTCCCTTTGCTCTGCTTCCTTCTCTCCCTCCAAGCTCGGCCAACTAATCCCCTTGTATAGCGCCGACTGCTGAGGCGTGTGGAAATCATTCAACAGCTTGCATCCATATGGGCACACACTATAGTGGCAAAGACCAGCGGTGCAGAGTTGGCTGGGTGGCGCACATAGAATGTGTCGTCTGCTGGAAACTTGAGCCCTTGGCGTCTCGATTTGACAGAAATGAAACAAAACTATATGTGCTCAAATGAAAAAAAAAGCACAAATGAACACGTGCCCATTTTTTCTGCATGTATGCAAACATCTGTGCATGTCTCTAGGGCAAGCAGACAAAAAAATTAAACTGAATGGAAACACAACAGAAGTACGTGTATTTCTCGTTCGAATGTCTGTGCGGATGTCAAGGTTACGTGCTATGTACTTTTCATGTTTGATGCCTCGCTTACTATGCATGCAGTATGTTTAATGATGCCTGGCAGAACAAGGCGTTGGTATTCTTCGTAAAGAGGCAGAACAACAGAAAAGCAATCGATGAAGTGTTTTTACCTGGCTTTAAATCTAGGTATGGCAATGGATGGAAGAAGTTTTCTCTTCTCGCAGCACCATTTGATCTAAAGCTGCTGCAACAATGGCAACAGAAAATTCCTGGAAGTAAGCGACCATTTAGAGCAAAAGAGAAACTATGTGAGAGACATTTCGAGAAGCACCTGATTTTTAATAAGTACTGCGGCAAATGTAAAGGGAATGTCCAGCTAGATGAAAAGGAAGTCCCTAAAATCAGAGAAAGTCGTTCCTAAGATTTTTTTTTAGGGAAGCCAGGCGTAACTCACTGATGCTGAATGCCAGAAACAACCACAGGACGCCGATGCAGAAAGGCGAAAGGACAACAATTGTCTACAACTGCACACACTGCAGGTGGGGATTTCCTTTATCCAGGCATGTGGTGTAATGGGAATTCTCAGCCTTGCTTTCAAGAAGATGATTTCCACGAATTACAGCCTGGTGGCTACAGATTTCTGTTCAGCAAAGAGATTGGTTAGAATATTTCTTGCAACGACACAGCACGAAATGAAAACAGCAGAAACTCTACGAGCACAAGTCAAAGTCCCCTTTTGCAGAAGAGATTTCTGTATCCAGATTTCTGCCTTCATAGGGCCAAGCACAATGTATGGAGAAGACTGGGCGACACGAAAAGCGTCGTGAGAAAAGAAGCAAGCAAAGCATCTGTCTACTTGGATGACGCTCACATAAACAGTAATAAAAGGCACCCTCACATTAAAATCTAGTTTTCACTGTCTTCTGACAAAGCTTGACTGCATGGACTGTCGTTGCATTCCTCCTCCACAATATTCTAGGTTAAGTTAGGTAACAGTCTTTGTATTTGGTTTATTTTCTGTGTGTTCTTCGTTCTATTATGTGGCATAACTTCATGTAACCTCCCTTAATGAAGGGCCTGCATGGGGCCTGTAAGTTATATTATGAGTAAATGAATTAAAATGAAATTACATGTTTTGTCTGCTAATGCCTCTCCACAAGAATGCAAGACTTATACGCACGCTTCTGACATCAGGGCATGCACCGATGAGACGAAAAAACGATTGTGCAAGCAGGCTTGGGAACATGGCCAAGCATGGCTAGCATGGCTGAGCACGGCCATGCGGGTGGCCCGTGCTCCCCCCCCCCCTATTTTTTTTTTTTCCACATGCGCTGTGAACCCGCAAACGGTGCTTCAGGATATGTCCCTTCCAGACAAGCAGAGTCAATGTTCCTGTCTATCGTACCCTGTGGCTATAACAGAAAAAGAAGTGCTGGTGCTAGTTAAATATAAAATTAAATTAGGGGGTTTTACATGCCAAAATCATGATTTGATTATTTGGACCACCTGGAGTTCTTTAATGTGCACCTTGATCTAAGTACACAGGTGTTCTCGCATTTCGCCCCCATCGAAATGCGGCTGCCGTGGCCTGTATTTGATCCCGCAACCCTTATGTTTAGCAGCCCAACGCCACAGCCACTAAGCAACCACAGCGGGTGCTGGTGAGAGTGATGCACTCAAAGAGAAAGGGGGAAAGCAGGGAGGTTAACCACAAAGCAGTCCGGTTTGCTACCCTGAATGGAGAAGGGGAAATGAGGATGTAAAGGGAGAGGAAGAGAGATAAAGAGGAACATAAGTCACACATGCAAATCATACGCAGCACACATCACACTATCTTGCGGGCCTGTCAAGCACAGAAACCAGCTAGCACACCTACAGCCTTTGGTACAGAAATCTACTTCACTATCTTAACGTCTTTTCTGCAGACACATTATTAAAACAAAAAAAATGGAAGATGTTAGAACCTAGGTGAAGCAAAGCTCTAGTGAAACAATTCTACCGCAACCACATGTGCTGTCATGCATACATGCTACACAATGTGACACACAAGCCAAACATCTCAAAGAGCTAATCGGTTGCCACAAGAAACATACTAAATAGGTATGCAATTGTGGGCTAATAGTTCAAGCACCTAGCTGTTATGCTGGAAGACCAGTGTTCGATCCCACCGTTGCATGTGAAATTTTTTTTATTATCTGTGCGTGTAGGCAAGACATCAGCAACACCCAAGATGTGCAAAATACAGGAGGATTCACTTTAAAAAAAGAAAAAAACTTCAAGCAATATGCCATATGCTTCACATACAGTGTGAAGCTATTATCTTGCCACATGGCTGGTTCTAAGACTGAAATAATGATCATGTACAATTTTAGCATATTTAGTGCACCACAAGCTATCTTGGACTTTCTGAAGTATAGACGAAAATAACTGACAACAGGTATTACTTAGAAAAAAGATTTGACACTCGAATGGCTTTAAAGAAGGTCAAATTGATCAATGTCGAATTAACAGAAACCTTGTCAGAAACAACATAATCACAACTGAGCAGAACAGATCATCTAGTACTTGGAAGTTCTCGCACCCTTGTCACATATAGCTCAAAGAACAAAACAGTAAAGGCCCGAGGTCTCCAATATTGTTTACTGCAGCTTAAACAGTGCTTTATCTATCAGATGACTCCTCATACAGACTATTAAGAACATGAAGACCATATTACTTATGCACATCAAACACATATGCTGGACCGCATCTGAAGCGAAGCTTTCGTGATATACAATACGCAGATCCAAGGCAATGTTGGAATCTAGGTAAATAATGTAAAGCTTGTTTTAGTCCGTGAGCTAGTAGGAGTCACGGATGGCACAAGCACAGCCTTGTCACCTGCAGCTGATACAATATGAAGCTTGTTGAGGAAAGAATGTTGTTAAGAGGTTAATGTATAGAGAAATAGTATGATGTGCATCTAATACCATTAAAGGCTTCATACCTCTTGTGGCAGAGTTAAACATCCCTTGTAGGGGAACAGGCCAAGAATGGGCACATATAGGTGGCACATATACCCGGCTGCACATACCCACTACCAAAGTCTGTCTGGGTACATACCCAGCGGCACATGTTGTCTACTCAGCAAGGCAGCAGCCAGCATATAGCCAGTGGCTAAGCTGTCTACGTACAGTCGAACCCACTCATAACATACTCGATATTTTTGTGCAGAGCGGTTGTATCAGTAGTTCATCATATGTGAAGTCACCCTTCAAAACACAAAAAAATTAACACTGAAGTTGGTTCTGTCAGTTACAATTCGACACCACTTTGGACTGAAAATCTGATTTTCAGTACCTCCATTTTTGTTCTCAGTAGCGTCCTGCATATAGTTGCAAATTTTCGTTAAAAACACCATCTAAAGAATGAAAATGCAGTGTTATAACTCTTTCAAAACGGCACCCAGCCGGTATGATCACCTGCCATTTTGAAACTATGAGTGCATCTGCGACCATTTTTCCTTCGAAAGCTTGCAATATATTTTATCAGCAGGGCACGATATGCGCATAGGTAGTTGGCTGAAAGCATAAGCTACTGTGGCATGCCGGCATTTGGCAAAGGTCTTGCCGTTGTGGCTATAGCATCGGCCACACGTGTGTCACACATTGCAAAGTTACGTTTTCTATGTAGCCTCAGTTCGAAAGGTAGAACGCTATCGTGAACCATTATCAGCAACAACATAAACGAAATGTCAACAAACTGCAACACCAACTCTTTGCAACTTTACCTGACAGCAGCGTGTCGCGACACATTCTTGACGTTCACACCAACTCAGGTTAATATCAATGGCAATGCTTGAGCTGCCATTGATCCAGATCTACCAAACAGCAGCATACATAGTGTAATGCACGTAGTGCCACATGAAAAACTGCACAACAACAAGTACCACCATCGTAGCATTTATTTAAGATTGCATGCGGTGCCACCAAGGCCACCAAGCTGCGGATGGAAAATTGCAGCCCTTGTCACAATCAGCCAGCGAGGATAGTGATCTTCTAGCCTCTCCTGCCCCACTGTGATGAATTGCTTCGTGAAGCTAACAATTTGACCCCTTCGGACAAACCAGCGGTGCCAGCAAGGCGAGACATTTGGCGGATTGAGCACTGTCTGTTGGTTATGGTCGTCTTCATGGACCAATGGGAGCAAGGAACTCCTGGAAAAGGGTGTTCTAGGGTGTTTCCTCCCGGACTCCAATAACCGCCGTGGTCGTTTGACAGACACTCCAGCTAACTGCTAGGTCATCCCAGGAACCAAGACATGCCAGCTTGAGTCAAGCGTGTCAATACCTGTCTACGAAGCTCCCCTCCTTACTGTGTGTTCAGTGAGCAAAGGTGCAGGAGTGGTTGTGCAAACTCTCACCTTGAACGCGGGTCTTTCGACAACTTCAGACGCTCCGAATGGATGAAGATGGGGCGGCAGTTTTTCCTGGCATAGGGATCTAGGGAGGGCGAACTTTTTTGGCTCCTCAGCGTGCTTCAATTCAGTCATGTTAGACTGATGAGCCATAACATTCTCCACTGTTCATGTAGATATTGCAGATAAACCCAGTACTCCTCATTCTTGATGAGAACATGTTCCTCCCTTCAACAATGTCCTTCGCGTGGATGAATCAGATGATGGCATGAGCCAGCTACCACTATTGACATGCCCGAACCCAACTCTTACACACTCGAAATCTGAACCCACGGCCACCATACGCTGTATGCTGTACTAACTTGACCTGACGCACACTAGAGACATGCCTTGAAAGCATGATTACCCCAGCATGCTGTTGTGTGCCCAGTTTGGTTGCACTCCCATGCTTCAGATCTTTGCATGTGCCCTTCATTTACCGCAAACGAGCTTTAAGTGCTCGTTGTAACAGTACAGCAATTTTGAAAATTTTCATTATACCTAGATGCAGTTCCATTATACAGGGTCAGAAAATCGTAAATGCTGTGAAATGTAGTCATTATAAATGACAAATTGTTACATCTGGTATTGTTAGAAGTGGGTTCAACTATATATCCACAAATGTATCCGGCAAGAAAAAGACAACGAATGCCAAACCCAGAGAAGAGATAAAGAAAGCTTCGCTTTAAAACAAACAAGTCTCAGTGTGCTTTGAAAATGGTTGTAACTCACTTTTCCTTAGCCGATTTCTGTCTTCCATTGCTCTTAGGCCCTGTCCACAACCTCATGTGTGGGTATTTCCGAGAGCCTTGATTGCTGAAACAGGCACGTTTGCTCGGTGTGTCAGGGCAGGGTCGCCTAAAAGATCATTGTAAAACAGCAAGTTGATGATGGAAAAATCCCTAACCAGAAATGAAATTGTGCAGTTATAGAGTATGAAAAATGCCAGCATCAGCATGACCAGAGGCTTGGCAAGTAAGAAATGATGCAAAACTGTAAATGATTCCATACTGAAATTTCAATGAGAGCTTCCTATGATATAATGTATTTTGACAGTATTTATCTGTGACTGGCTGAATGTTTTCCAGAAAAGAAATATTAGACTTCCATAACTTGATTGCATAACCAGCTTGATTGCGGCGCCAGAACACAGTAGAAGATGAGATAGTTTTGGTCTGCACAACGTGGGAACAAGCAGACGAAACGGAAGTACATCTCTCTTGCTACAGTAAGAATAAAAAAAGAAAAGAAAAATGTAGGCGTTCGATTTGCACATTTTGTTATTTCTCTAAACATTAATTCGTCTGCTGATGCAACAGATTAAATAAATAACTGATGTTGTATTGAAGCCATTGTAGTGCAAAGAAACACGGACAAAGAAGAGGTCATGACACCAAGAGTGAGAATAATTCTCGAAGTCACGTGCCACTAATGGTGACGTCACAGCACTGCCATGTAAATAGGTGCTCTTGCACAATATACGTAGACTCTCCAGCTGGGAGTGCGGCACCCGCGCGAAGGGCTAATGGCGTTTCATTAGAAATTTAAGCGCCTTGTACGGCGTGTAACGAGGTAATACTTAGCAGAAGCGATCGTGAGCACGCATTGTATGCACTGCACTAGTCTGCTCAAGATGGCCAGACCTGGTGAGGAGCTTTTAAGACAAACTAGTGGGCTCTAATGAGCTTGAATACAAATGCACGATGCCTTTTCTACCAATTAGGAAAATTTACAGGTACTCTGCAAGGTTATTGTACTTCTGCAGTAGGAGAAAAAGATTTTAAAGAAGCTCACAAAGAGACATTGTGGCACAGCGATTATCGGCACTATTTTAGAATGAAATCAGAAGTGGTAGAGTGCGATGTCCGAGAGCCCAGTGGGACTTGTTGCTTTCCGCATTTCTACTAAGCCCGTCTAGTGTTTGCAGAGCATCTTATGCCAGCAGAGCTATGAGCTCCGGGCGCAGTCTTCCTTCCTATTTTTGTCATCTTTGTGTCCCTCCTCCTTCCCCACACTGCTGATGAATCACGCACTAGACAGTTACGGTGCAGTCAGCAGGCTTTAATTTTCTCTATCAAACAATCTCTCCCTATCATGTTTGGGACGTTTGAAGTAAAACGACTCTATAGAGAGCCTACACTTTAATGAAAACACTCCTTTCCTTCAATTGTGAAATTTTTGCTGTTTTTGTTGCACAGTTGTAAACAAGATGACCATTGGCATGATTCAGGGCTCTCCCTAGAATATTCTGAGGGGTGAGCATCTTGTTACCATTCAAGAGGGAATGCAGGTCAAGAATAGATACACACACAAAAGCTTCTTTCCCCCTTAATTTTCTTTATATAACCACTCAGCTATATTAAAAGATATATCCAACAATTCTGCATTTTCGACATAATCTAAAGAAGTGCAAGCTAGCGACACACCGTACCGTGATCAGCAAACATTGCCGGGATAAAGAAATGTGCAGCTCACCACAGTCAAAATGTACGAAATGCTTGCCAGCAATTCAAACCTGCAAGCCAACACAAGCGTATCCTGCGTGGACATGGCAGCAGTAGCGAATCACGACTCTAGTTTTTTGTCTTTTCTCTTGCTTCTATTTTTGCCTAGTGAAATACGGCACTGTAGCTATCTAAAGATCCTATCTTTCATCTTTACAATGGTTCAAAGATGGCATCACTGCCTCAGCAAAAAGGCATGCCACAGTGGCTAGTAGCTGCACAATCCAAGGTTTGATGGTACCTCTCAAAGTCAGATCTAAAAAAATTTTTGTTGAGAGCAGACTAGAAAGTAAAACTTTCATAAAGAAAAAAACAGCGCTAAGAAGACTAGGACTAAAAGAAGAACATGTACTATGGACAAGCATCCCAGTCCTTGTCTTTCTAGCAGTTTTTTCTTGAAGTATGTTATGCCAACTCACCTACATCAAGCTCTTGCTGTTTCATTAAACTTTTTTTAACTTCTACTTCTCATGCCTTTTTAATATTTGTCTATGTGATAAAGGAACATCTGGGGATAACAGGAAAAGAAAGAAAAGAATAGGAGAATTTGACCGAATTGGCCGTTCTAACGAAGGGTCTCTCCTCAAAGTGCTAGGCAGTCAACCAGAGCTGTGGGCCACCCACTATGAGACGAACCATGGCAGGATTTCTCTAGATGTCATGTATAAATATTGCCTCTGGCATATTGAAAACATATCCATGAGCACGTAGGTACCTTGAAGGACCTGGTGACACCTTTCTTTTAAGGACTTTTCTTCCAGACTGCCCACTTGGGCTTTCCCCACTCTGTTGCAGTCCATGTGTAACAGCAACAGGCAGCTTTTCGACAAGGACTATTGGCCTCCTGCATAAAAAACAAAAAAACAATAAAATGCCACAAGAATAAAACCTTGTTTCCGGGAAACTGCACAGATCATCCAGCAACATTATGGAGATAGCAAACAGCCGAATGAAAAATATTGCAGCAACAATGTTATGCTTATCAATTTAAAACATACTCTTAACAGCTGGGCTTAGGCTGTCTAGCCACCCGCAGCCAAAGGTAAATCCACACTTTTATTTATAAATTTTTTTTTGTAATGATCACTTACACAACAACGGTCAACTGGAATTTTCAGACAAACAATGGGAGTTTCAAAAAAATTACAGCAATACTCATCTTATGATGAATGTCGACAGTAATGCCGAGAGCAATCAATCAATGTAGCGACAGACCGTATTTCTGAAGTCACCTTTATATAACATGTGTAGTGGTAATTCTGAGACTTTTGTTGCTTTGGCTATATGCAACATACTCCGATATGATCCCGCTTTGCTATGGCACTCGCTTGCCTAGGTCGGTCAGAAACACGAAGGCATGCCGACTGTATGACGCCGACGCAGTGATGATGGAATGATGAAGGAGGAATGATATCTATCAAACTACAAAGGTGTATAACGACAATGGCATGATGACGATTTAACGACAACTGGCTGAAGAAGCAGAAAACAATGACGATGGCACGACCGAGAGGACACGACAACAAAAGTATGATGATGGATGTACGATAGCATCCATGTGACGACAACACAATGACGCATTGTGTAACCCCACAAACAACAACGGACGAAGAATGAAACACACAGGACTTCTTCGTTTGTTGTCATTTGTGCGGTTACATAATGCATTCCAATATCGACTACCAGCTAGCTCGCCTCTCGCTGCTAAACACAATGACAACAATAACATGACAACAGCGGCATAATCCCGATTGACTGATGACAGAATGATTATGATAGAATGACAACTAAGAAATGACATCGCTGGGTCGACGAAGGCTTACGACAATGGGATGACGATGGTATTACGACAATGGGATGACAATATTGAAGTGATGACGATGGTGACATGACAGTGTGACAACACTGCTGTGACAACACTGCTGTGACAACAACGGTATGAGTTGGATGTCGAAGTTACAATGACGACGAGACAACAATAGTATAGCAACGACATGATGACAATGGTATGACGATGAATTTATCACAAAACCTGCATGATAACAATGGCATGATGAGAGTTGGATTAAGGTTGACTGACAACGATGGCATGATTGACAGCATGACGACGACAGTCTGACAATGGAGGCGTGGTAGGGACTGTTTGACGGTGATGGAATGACAAGGACAGCACAATCACGATTGAATGATGACAGTACGATTACAATACAATTATAAACAAAGACTGACATTGATGGAACGATGAAGGCTATATGACAAAGATGGAATGACGACTATTGAAGTTATGACAATGATAAAGCAACCGCATTATGATGATCACATGACGACTATGTGGCGCCGCTGGCATGATGATGACGGCATGATGAGAGTCAGATGGCAAAGCTGTAATAATTATGATGCAATGACCCCGATGGCATCATGACTTCAATCTCGTATATAGTGGCCCAAGCTGTGAGACAACTTGGACTTCTGGGTTGGAGTAGAAGGTGCAATGGTGACAGTATGAGGAGAGTCAGATCAGGAAGCTGGAATCACGACAATTGAACAACCACAACGGCATCACTATGGTGGTGTGACAACCAATGCAAAACTGTGTGACGATGATGGCATGACGACGTCATGATAAGCATCACAAGACAAAGCACGAAGCTGACATAACAGCGATGCAATGAACCCAACAGCATCACAACCACAACCCCACACCTAGTGGCGTAAGCTATTAGAAAACTTGGGCCAGTGGGTCAAGGTAGAAAGCATGATGACAACAACATGACAGGAGTGAGATATCACGAAGCTGGAATGACGACAATGGAACAACCATGATGGCATCCTGGCCAAGAGCACATACCTAGTGGCCCAAGCAGGTAGGTGACTTTGGCGACTGGGTCGGCGTCACAGGCTAGATCATGGGGTTCTCAAAGTGGTTTCGGCAGAACCCGGAGGTTCTGCAGGCCCCTCCACAGGGTCACGTGAGTCACTGATAAATTTTCTCTGGTTCTGCGATCACCGAGTTGCTAAGATGGCGAACATGAGGTGCACTTGATCCAGGGAACCTCTCTTGCCCACGCATGAGTGTCAAAAGGCTCATCACAGTGCATAACAAACACTTGAGCTGCGCAATAAATTTGCCAGTAACTTGGAGCCACCTAGCCTGTAAACGGCCAGCACAACACAGCTGGTTCTAGAATGGTAGCTCAGTGTGCGCAGACTGCCGCAAATGTCTGACGTGTAAGAGCAAAGACAGTGCTGATGTCATCATGACTAGGGGTCGATGCAGAGGCAGGAGGAGGAGGAGGAAATAACTTTAATGTGTCCTGAGGAACCCCTCCCCACCCACTCTTGGTTTAGTGGGCGGCAGGGGTCGCGGGCCGCACCCACGTTGGGACGGGAAGCCCGTGAGCCTCCGCCCTTTCGTGAGCCCTCTGGACGGCCCGGAGCTGGGTCTGGTGGTCGTCGCTTTGCAGGGCGCCCACCCAGTCTTCTTCTTTAGTGAACACGGTGCCGCTTAACGCGGAGCATTGCCAAAGCATGTGCGCTAGCGAGCAGCAAGATTCGCCACAATCCGGACATTGCGGCTCTACTTCTGGTGAATAACGGCTCAGTCTGCCTCTCGAGCGGAACGACCCTGTCTGAAGCATTCTGAATATCGATGACTGTGGTCTAGTGAGTTTAGCGTGGGGGAGTGGGAAGGTCCTCCTCGACAGCTGATAGTGTGTTGTGATTTCGTTGAAGGTGAGCAGCGGGTCTCGGTGCTCCCCTCCCTCCCCGCCACCTCGCTCGCCACGATCGCCGCGGTGCGTGCAGAGGCAGTTTTCTTTTTTTCCCATTTTTTACCCTCTCATTTCGTTGAAGGTGAGCAGCGGGTCTCGGTGCTCCCCTCCCTCCCCACCACCTCGCTCGCCACGATCGCCGCGGTGCGTGCAGAGGCAGTTTTCTTTTTTTCCCATTTTTTACCCTCTCATTTTTCTTTGTGCTGCTGCTTGCAGTGTGCATTTTTCCCAGCCGTTGCTCGTTGCCAAGGTCATGGTCTTTGTGCCTCTGGGTGCAAAAATAAAGTAGTAGCATTCTTTCCGTTATTGGCACTCTAATGTGCAAGCGTGTCTTGAACATTTCTTGTTGTTCTTCATGTTTGTGTTGTCTGTGCGTACAACACACAATCTACCAAGTGATGCAGCATCGTGACAGTGACGCTTGCTCTCTCTGTATGCATGTTAGCATTCGCCGTCTTGCTCAAAAGGGTGACACCGCGACAAGAGGTGTGTTCATGTCTGTTTTCGGGCTTCACTGTCTCTCACACAGGCACTAGTATGTACGTGTTGCACTACCATGCCGGCACCTAGTTTGAGCAGTCTCCACTGTGTCTTTTCTCACTTCACGAAGCTGTGCACAACTTATTGCAGCAGAACTGTAATACGCTAGGTTCTGGCGGTTTGTAAGCGTGGGCAAAAATAATGGCGGCCACGCCAGAGCTAAAAGAGCTAAAGCATACAGCAAAAGCGCATTGCCAGGTATGCCCTAGCTGTGTTTATTCACAAGAAGTGCCAAACATATTGTGATAAAAAAAAAGTAAAACCGGAACTGACAGTGCAGGCTCGTCAAGCCGCCTACTGAGAGCTTTTTTTCCCACTGTCCTCCATTTGTAATGTACATGGTAGAAACAAACATTTGATTTGATTGGTAAGAATTGCGGTATGACATCACGGGCTACATATTCAAACCACATAACCTTATCTCAGTTCCCTTTCACCCGTGCAATGAGTAGGCCGATGCAATGAGGGCTGCGGAAGAACAGCGTGCCTATAAAGAACACCGTCGTGAACAGAAGCAGGAACGTGCGTGGCAACGGCGGGTGGCACGTAATACGGACGAAGATCATGCCACAAATGCCACGAGTGCGCACCTTTGGTTGGATCACCCTTACCAACTCCACTCCCATTGTAATTGTGGGCGATTTCAACATAGATGTGTCTCGGCCAGACAGAAAGCACTTCATGGTATTTCTGTAGGAAAGGTTGCATTCAATGTTACACAAACATCACTGTGTCCATGACGTGTCATCGGTCATGTATAGACCTCAGATTGGCCAAGAACCTTTAAAGTGTCGCCACAGAGCCCCTGGCCATATATCATAGTCGTCATGAACGACAGTCACTTTCGTGACCAAATAATAAAACCAAGAAAGCAAACAAAAGAAGGTTAAAAATCAAAAAAGCATTGAGTGTGCAATTTCATAAAACAACAAAAATCATGAAAAAATGAAAGTCATTGTGGTATGTATCTTATTTTCAATCAACACATTTATTATCCACATATTTATCACCATATATACAGCTTTGCTGGTTATCCACCTTCACAGAAGTGGAATGGCTCTGAATTTTTTGCCTTTCCAGCAAACTAACTTATGAGTCGACTTACTCACACCAACAAATGAGTATGAGTAAGCCTGGCAGAGTAGAAGTTTGGTGAATCTGAATGAGCCCAGCTGAGTAGAAATTTGGTGAGTTTGAGCCCGAGTGAGTCCTAAGCAAGAAATATAGTTGGCGAGCGAGCCTGAGTGAGCTTCATTTATATTGCCAACCTATGGCTTTACCTAATGTTCTATTGTAAGCAGGAAAGTCTGGCTATTAAACATACATTATCCCCTCATTGCATCAGAAAATATGTATTAAGCAGGTCGTGAGCAATATGCCAACAAAAAAGCAGCCTCTCAGAGTGCATAGCTGAGCACGGTGAAGCACTGAGAGGACTTGCACAACATGGTCCCTACTTTTCTGACCTCACAAGTGCATGCTACTGTGATGGCATGAAAATGGGCCACATATATTATGTAGAAATGAGGCATTAAGTGCCTGTCTTAGGTGCCTATAACACATTCTTTAATGCTTAAATATCTGGTGTTTAGCTGTTGCCTGAGGGAGAGCACAATCTGACCGAGCAGTACTTCTACTTGGGCAAGTTGGTGCCATGTACTAAAAGTTAAATAGCACGAAAAACCAAAAACAGTGGAAGTTCTTACACCCAGGACCAGTGCTGGCCTTGTGTGTATGTGTACTTACTCTCTGTCTTTGTCAATAGGCAGCAAAATGTAGTTTTAGTTACCTATAAGGTTCAATATAAAGCGGGGTAAATGTGGCTAAGAAGGAAAGTAGGACTAGTTGGAGCCATTGCCTTAGGCAATATATTCTACCTAACACAGAAAACTAATGGAGAAAACTGAGATGAACATCATAGGGTATCTGTATGTTGTCTATATCACTATTTTCATTTGTTTTCTGTGCTAGGTAGAACATTTCACTATGTGAGCCTCAAGTTCATTAAAGTCCACAACTTGCTGAAGCATCGTGATCATTAGGCTACCACCGCAAATCAGAAATGGAGCCAGTAAAAAGTCTCATCTAGATGCTGAACCTATTCAAACAGGTACTAACAAGTGAGCCATTTTGCCATAATGTGTGTGATCCACCAAATGATTTGCTTGCATAAAATCAGCACACTAATGACTTTGAATACATCAGACCATCAATAATGCCCCTTAAAGCAAGGCTGTGGAGCCCAGTTCTCACCGCACACGTCACATTGATTGTTTACCACAGGTGTTAAATCACAGTATATTTAAGTACAAGAAGCTCCTGTAATGAAGTGCAGAGGCTACAATTCCTCAATGTAGGTACATGAAGACTAATAATTCATTTCTGTTGCGAACACCATCAATGCACGCAAAGCATATTGAAAGCATAGGCAAGAAATGCGTTTTTACAGCGAATCAGGTAGTTCTGTTCGTGCATTAATCTACTGCATGACAGCGCGACGTGTAAATCATTCTCTTGCGTACACCACATATGACTGAATACTTGACTTCAGGCTACATGCAAGTAAGTTACAACAGTACCTTTTGGCGATGGGAATTCGCTGAAGTCCATGCTCGAACACCGGCTGTGAATCAACTTTGATTCTTTCCAAGGGAACATAGGGTGTCTTATCCATGCTACAAAACAAATTAGAAAGGAATTGGTATTACAAATCTGCTGTTAACGTGTTGCTTATTGCATGAAAATGCGAGACAGCAGGGGGGCCTGTCTTTTATGGAGAATGAAGGCTCAGAGTGAATGTACCGAGCAAAGACAGCAACAACTGGTGTCCTGCCAGCGAGACAGTTTGCTTTTACAAAATGCTCAGCACCTCAATCTTCACCGAACTGGGCCAGAGCGGGAGCGCGCAGCAAACTTTATAACTTCTTGGCCTAGAACCGAAGCTCAACTGTTCGAAGTCACGACAAAACTTTACGTCTATGTTAGGAAACTATGAACAATGAGCAACAGAACGGACGCGAAGCGGCCACCTCGACGCCGGCGGAACCCTATAAATAGTTTGCGCTGCCTCGAATACAAATGTCTGCTCAAATACCGTTGAACAGGCTTTTCAATTCAATTGCAACGAACAAGTCAACGATTCTAAACTCACAGCTTACGTAAAGTGAGATGCAATGACACTATCCCGATTACAGCTGCCCAGACAGTGCCATGGAACAGACGGCTACTGATTGTTCGATGCTGCGTCTGCCGCGCCGCTGCTTCGCCGGCTGGCTGGCTGGGCTGGCCAATGTTTGGGTTGTCTGCTTAGGCTGGCTGTACGGCACGACAGAAAACGTGATTCGTGACGACAAAAGGCGACTCAAAGGCGCGCGTTTCAAATCTTGTCGCTAGCCCGTACGCAGATGCCAATGCACGTCCTGCTGATCATATATAGGCTCGCTGGGCGTCAGTAAGTTGACTCCGATATTTATGCTCACCCGCCAAAGTAGTCCGAGCTACCATATGGCGCTACTATTACTTCCGTTTCAGTACAGATTTCACCATGGATTTCACCAACTCCTCGAGTTTCTGACCTCTCCTACTCTCCACTGCTCATCTCTCCAATCTCTCCTCACTCCCTCCTCTCTCACCACACCAGGACTCCCTTGGGCTCCCTCTTGGGAGTCCTGCTGGGGTCCCCGAGTGCCTTTCGAGGCGCCAATGGGTACAAACCTACGGTTTGGAACTCTTGAGTCTGCGGGAAACACCACAGCGTCTAGCTAGTCTCACGCAGGCGCGCAGGCGCACAGGCGCCGACTACGGGGGGGTTCCGGGGCCCGAGCCCCTACCAGAGTTTACTGAAAGGGGGGGGGGGGGCGCTGCCCCCCCCCGGCGTTGCCGAAGCCTATCCCCCCCACACACACATCTAAGGTGTCATTACTAGAGCTTTTTCACCCACATCATTTGAGGTTTATTTTGACTTGCCTAGACCTTTTCAGTTAAAATTTCATTATGGCTAGTAGCTTACTACTTCATTTCTGCAAACTCTGACAATAGGAGGATAGGCGCATTAGAAGCACTAGCGGCGGCTACCTCATCCGCGCGCACATTTTCTCACTTCAACATTGTGTCAGATTTGCCCTATAAACACCATGCACATATACAATACATTTAAATATACACACAGCACAAAGTTCATTATATTTTTTGAAAGAGAAGGAGATAGCCAATGAACAATTATTTCTAAAGGTATGGATAGCCTATGCCTAGAGAATGAATATGTTGCCATATGTTCATCTCGCTTCGAATTGCTTTGCGTGCTTTTTGAACCTGAAAAAAAAAAAAACATGAATAGGCTTCAGTGACCCCTTCGGCAGAATCTTTTATCAACGGCGTGGGAAATGCACCTGAATGATATGAGTCTCAGTATTTCTTCTCTTTTCAGTAAACAGTGCTAATGAGTCATGAAAAAAATTCTAATAATTCATAACGTTTACTATGGTTGGAAACATCGTCATTTGCATGCTGATGTCATAAATATATACAGGGTGTCCCACTGAACTATCATTCACCAGATTTAAAGAAAGACCAGTGCGTTACTCGACACATACAATGAAATTACTCAGCACTTTTATCTCGGCAGGAGAGACTTTCCCCTTCCACAAAAAAAGTTAAATAGAGCACAGGCATTGACCCTCAGATTATTGCAAACAGGCTCGTATCCCAGCCCGGCTTTATTCCACAAGCTTTATCCCGACACCTATAACACTAGTTCTTGCAGGCACTGCAATGACTTAGCTAGCCAAGACCATATGCTCTGGCGTTGCCCCTCGTTACGAGGCACAGAGCAAATCAATATGGACAAGTGGATCTCTGCTATCAACAGCCCCGATGCCGGGACGCCACTATGGGCCGTCCAGAGGGCCCACGATGCGGCGGTCGGGTATAGCCTGACTGTCCCAACGTGACAGCGGCCCGCAGCGCGCTGAGTCGCGTACCTCAGGACCTTCATTAAAGTTTTGCATCCGTCCATCCAATGCGTTACACGAAGAAAATCTAGTGCATATTGTTTCCGGTACAATGCAGTAGCTGTCCGTAATTTTTTCGCTACTGAGATTTCATTACGTCATTGTATTTAATTATCTAACTCGATACATACTATCCTAATTATCAACGTGTCAATGAGGCAGCTGTAGGCACAGCCAAGAGACATCTAACTGTGGTATGTTCAGCGACTTACCAGGCACGTACTCAGGATTTTTTTTTTTTCGGGGGGGGGGGGGGGGGAACACAAGGTAACTTTTTTTATACAAATAAGGGGGGGGGGGCGGTGTTTCTTTACTAGTACAAATGTGAATAATGCCTACCGTTCGCCATAAAGACGCGTAAACCCGCAAAAGAGAAATGAAATAAGGTGTTTCTCACAGGTACGCCTGTGAGATACACCTCTCTTTTACTTGGCAAACAAGGAACCACATCACATGGACTCGCGCAGGAAAGAAGGGCAAAAAGAACTCTGTCAAGAACAAGTAACCAAGCGAAATTGTAAAATAATGATTTCTAGCTGCGTTTTTCTGAATTAGCTCTGAAAGAATTGTAGAGAAATACATATTTGCGGAACAATCACAGTTCTTTTGGAGCCTTCGTTTACTGCTCTACCAAGTGCCAAAACCAACTCGTATTGTTGTTTGGGAAGTTGCGTAACGATGCGTGGTCGCCAACCGCGTAGAGCGCAGGACGCTGCGGTTCTAGACGTACTGCGTCCACTGCGGAAGGTTAAAGAAACACGTACATAAGCACAACAGATAAGTGCCTTCATCAGGCGGATCGACTGATAACTGTACAAGCGTCATTCAAAACACACGGACTCATTCTGCAGTTCTGGCAGCGTTTTCTAAACTTCCTTTTTAAATAAGAAGATGTTGATCCATAAATATTTTCACAAACAACGGTTATATTTGTTAACTTTCGCTTTTCCTTCCTGTTTGGCTGTTGCCTCGGCTCTCTCCCTTAGTAGGTCGCTTAATTTCTCAACTCCTTGCGACTCTTGTTTGCAGGTGCCACTTTTGCACACAAAGTGCTGTACAATTAGGGAGAAACCAGACGAGGTAACCGGTGACATTCATATTTCTTGTGGGTTTAACAGTATTTTCAGGGTTTGCGGGTGGACGCCGTTTCGCATGATTTTAATTTGCACCTTATCTAACCCATACCACGGGTATATGGTTCCGAGGATCTGCCAGCGTCGCGATGGTCCGCCACTCGAGGAAATAATGAAGCGAAAGGAAAAGTTAAATGTAACTGGCGTTTTCTCCGGCCGCAACTCTTTCCATGCACGAGCATACAGACCAGCTGACTACGAACTGAATCTCTTTCCTAGTCCCTGGATCAGTCTAAACAAAGACGGCTGAACTAACGAAGCAAGAGCGATGCGCGTGACCGTTGCACCCCAGGAGATTCCGTTACTATACCGCCATCGAAAAGGCGTGAAAAAGGCAGCAAAATGTTCACCGCCGAATAGTTGTAGTCTGAAGATTAATTTGTAGGCGCTTTAGGAATGTGTGTGGTGGCATGGGCGAGGGGGTATGCCGCCTAATTTCGAGGGGGGGGGGGGGGGGGCTGCGACTTACCAATTGCATACAGTTTTTTTTTTACGACTGACAAATAAACACTGTGAACTATTGAGAATGCCATGTGACTGCGCTCCCACCCACATCATAAAGCAGCGCCATCGAACATGCTCCCCCTGAGTTAGCCAGGACGAAAAAAGGAAATAAAGAAAAACATAGTGATCGAGCCTCGCTTATCTGCCTCGCCCCGGCCGAATTAACAGATCACGTTTGGTGTTACTTGAAAGCAAGCTGTGATAACTGCTTATCTTAGCGTAGACAAAGTTCACGGATGGTTTTTTTTTTTTTTTTCACAAGACCCATCACCACAAAATTGAACTGACCGAACTGACAACATCAGTACAAATGTTTAAAGGTGTGTTTTTTTTTTTCCCCTCTCAGTCGCCATGTCTTTTTGAGCAGAAGGAAAACATGATCCTTGCCTTCGGAGCTGCAAATGGCAACAAGAGGAAGGCCGCAAATATGTATCAATCATAAAAGTGTGGTGGTAGACCAAACGCATTGACTATCATCGTAAATTATGAAAACCTGAGACAAACCGGCAGCTTCAAGAAACAGCAGCGGAGGATTCCATCTTTGAGTCCTAGCCAACGCATGAATGTTCTACCATTTATGGTCTCAAACCCTCATGCTAGCGTGCATGCTAACGTCGCCGACCAGGTACCAATTTGCAAGTCATCAATTTGGAGGATGTAAATGATGGCCCCATACCACCTTTACCAGCACGAATGCTTGGAAGATAAGGACCTGCAGAATCGCACAGATTTCTCGAATTGGGCCCTCGAAAAAGCAGAGGAGTCACCCGACTTTTTGATCAACATCATGTGCACAGATGAAGCCAATTTTCGCAGAAACGCCCAGGTAAACTTGCATAATGCACACTATTGAAGTGACTCCAAGCCGCACTAAGTAAAGCGCAATTGGCACCAGTACAAGTGGTCGTTGAATGAGTAGTGCGGAATTTACGCCGCACTACTTATTGCATGCTACATCTTCGATCACACACACTGACTGGACAGCGTTACGTGGACTAATTCCTTGAAGGAGTGGTGGATGAGTTTCTCAGCGAAGACCCGCTGTCACGTCTTCCACTTCGGTGGCATCAGCAATATGGGGCAGCCGCACACAGCAGCAGCCGAGCACGATACTGCTTGGATACGACTTTTCATGCGCAATAGACTGGAAGGCACGGGCCGGTAAATTGGCCAGCTAGGTCACCTGACCTCTCTCCGCTCGATTTCTTTCTTTGGGGTTATGTGAAAGATCGTGCCTAAATATCAAGACGAACGTCAGATTAGCCCAAGGCAAGGATAACGGATGACTGCCGTATAATTCTAGCGTCGGTCATCAAAAGAGCCGCTGAAGATGTCATAAAGCAGACTCAGTACTGCGTAGCTGCAGAAGGAGACCTATTCGAACACGTCCTCTAGGCAGTAGCTGGTGTTCAACCGGGCTTACGAATTCATAGGCAATAAGGGCAGGCTGAAATGTGATGTTTTTTTAGTTATCCTTTTTTTTCGCAGGAATCCCGATTGCCAATTAGGCTCATCTAGAAGTGGTATATTTTCTTTCTTGAGCGCATCGCTTTTGCCTTTTCTCTACACGTGGGTCGCTTCGCGGTCTATTTGTTTCACTTTTATTTTTTGCCACGAACCTGTTTTTGCAGCACGTATACACTTTCATGAAAAATAAAACCCTCACTTTAATTTGGCTTTGGTCCGAAGCAAGTTTCTGGCGCGAAATATAGCTGCGCGCGCACTCTTTCGATAAAGCTGCAAGCAGAGCCGGGATTTTAAAACATTCCATGGCCATTTCATTGATTTTCGCATTTCGTGCGTGGTCAGAAAGGCGCTTCGGTCGCGTTATCAAGGGGCTCTTGTTATCAGTGTGATCAGTCGGCCTCGAGAGACGGATAATAGAGAGTTTTAGCCCAGCGGGTTTACGGCCAGCGGAGCGGAGCGGGCGAGCGGAGACGCGACTGCGCATGCGCACCACGCTGAGACGGCCAGCGGTTTTACGGAGCAGCGTTTACGCCCGCTGGAAAGCACTCCCCAGCGGAGGGTATACGCAGCGCGCGAGCGTGCGTAAGGGCGCGCGGGCGTGTATGGGAAATGCAAGACGGCAGCCGCGAACATGAACGCCGGCAGTTCTGCATCGAAGACTGCGACTGCCGCGCTGACCCGTACATTAGTACTCAGTACATTATTAACAAATAATGCACTGAGAACATGTAATGTATTTTTATTCAATATTTCTTGCATAATAAAAGCAAAAGTAATAAAAGCAAAAGGAAGGAATAGCTGCGAAACACGAAACCTGCTGTTGGTGCTCCTTCCGTACCGTTATCAAGGTCCTGCGCTGTCTCTTCTGGTTTGCGACAGGCATGCAGTTGCTTTCAATCGGTTTATTTGAGGGCACTGCTAGCTTTATGGATGTGGGGGAGCGCAGCCACGTGCTATTTTTCATATTTCGTGAGGTTTCTTTGACAGTCGGAAAACAATTGTACGCAATCAGTACGTCGCCGAAAACACCGCAGTTAGATGTCATCTGGGAGTTTCAACAAATGTCCCATTGACACTGATAATTAGGACAGTACTTCTTGAGTTGGATAACCGAAATGAGGCCAAGCCAGATTCACTCGAAATCAGAATCAACAGCAGCCATTCGCAGCTGCGCTTATACTCGGACACAAAGAAAAAGAAAAAAAGAGAGAGAGAGGCTGCAGTTTCGTCGGAAAGGCGAAGCAGTATTACTGATAGCCAAGTATAAAACAAGCACACAAAGGAAGATTAGGTCACCGAGAGGTTCCAGATTCTTGGTGGTGATAGAGGATTCGGGCTTTGAAACTGAACTGTCTCCTACTATAAAGGCTTGTAAATTCTCATATTTTCATATTCTCCGGCAGATGACATATATATCTAAGTTGGGTTTGGAAAGCTGGTCGCCCCCCCCCCCCCCCTCCCCAGAAAATTGAAAACTTTCCGCCTATGCGCAGGCGTCTAGCCGCGGGGTTCTAAAGCACGAAGTCGCAGGATCAACTCCCGGCCACAGTGGCCGCATTTCGTTGGGGCGAGATGCGAAAGCACCTGTGTACTTAGATTTAGGTGCACGTTAAAAGAATCCCAGGTGGTTGAAATTTTTCCGGAGAGTCCCACTACGGCGTGCCTCGTAATGAGATCGTGGTCTTGGCAAGTAAAACCCTATAATTATTTTTAAGGAAGGGGGGGGGGGGGGCTTTGCGACCAGAGCGTGGGTGGTATATATATATATATTGTCAGGCGCTAAGGCAAGAATAAGCAGCAGGATTAGCAGCCAGACACGAAAATGTCAGACACAAGGAGGACGGTTCACCAGCCGGCGCAAGATCCTTGACTTCGTCGTCTTCAATCACCGTTTTTGCTGGGCACGCAGCGCTGGCTCAAAACACCAGGTGGCATTATTCCCCCTCCCAACGGAGCATCGACTCGATGCTCAAACACAAAACGTACATGGAAACTACACAAATTAGGTAAGACAAAAAAAAAATGCGGGGGGGGGGGGGGGAACGCGCTAGCACACATACGGAAATCCACACGGAAAAATGTGTTCTGCGGTTGGGAACAAAAAAAAAAAACGCTTCACAGTTCTTTGGAGGAAGACGCAACGACAGCGAAAAAAAAAAAGGTTGTTTCACTAGTACACTTCACCGTGTAAAATACGGCTTGAGGCGGACCACATGTACAGTCTCTGCGCGTGGTAAACAGCGCTTGGACGATGGCAGGTCTCCATCTGGGATCACTTCATAGTTCACGGCGCTTGCACGCCTTAGTACTGTGTATGGTCCGAAGTACTTGCTGAGGAGTTTCTCGCTGAGGCCTCGCCGTCTAATGGGTGTCCAAACCCAAACTTGGTCACCAGGCTCATAGGTCACTTGTCTATGGTGGAGATTGTACCTTATTGCATCGGTACACTGCTGCTGTCTTATGTGCACGCGGGCCAGTTGACGCGCTTCCTCGGCGCGCTGAATGTACTCCTCGACGTCAGGAGCTAACTGGTCGAGCTGGTCGGTATCTTCATATGGCATCATGGCGTCTAGCATAGTTTGGACATCTCGACCATAAACGAGGCGGAATGGCGGGAAGCGCGTAGTTTCCTGCGTGGCAGTGTTGTACGCAAACGTTACGTACGGTAGGATTTCGTCCCACGTCTTGTGCTGCACATCCACGTACATAGCGAGCATGTCGGCCAGTGTTTTGTTGAGTCTTTCTGTCAAGCCATTAGTCTGAGGGTGGTATGCAGTGGCCTTTCGATGACTCGTGTAGCTCAGCTTGAAGATGTCATCCAGAAGCTTCGCCGTAAATGCCGTCCCTCGGTCAGTGATGATGAATGACGGTGCGCCGTGCCGAAGCACAATGTGATGCATAAAAAACTGGGCAACTTCAGATGCTGTCCCGCGTGGTAGTGCCTTCGTCTCAGCGTAACGCGTCAAGTAGTCAGTTGCGGCAATGATCCACTTATTGCCGGAGGAAGACAAGGGAAATGGTCCAAGAAGGTCCATTCCAACTTGATCAAACGGCGTACGCGGAGGGTCGATGGGTTGTAGAAGGCCTGCAGGCTTGCAGGGTGGTGACTTGCGGCGCTGGCATTCACGGCATCCTTTCACGTAGCGTTTGACGCAAGCAGTCAGTCTAGGCCAGTAGTACAGTTGCCGTACCCTGTCCAGAGTCCTTGAGTAGCCCAAGTGGCCAGACGTCGGCTCGTCGTGGCAGGCTAATAGGATGTCGTCGCGAAGGGCTTGAGGTACTACTAGCAGATGTGGTTTGTCGCCGGCACCTGTGTTTCTTTTGTATAAGATGCCCCCTCGTAGGCAAAATGACGACAACCGTCGCGAAAGTGGGCGAGGAATGGACGCGATGCCGCCTTCTAAGTGATCGATGACGGGTCTTAACTCAGCGTCCGATCGCTGTTTAGCGAGCAGATCCGGCCCGCTGAGGGCTCCCAGAAAGGCGCTGTCGTCTTCCTCGTCAGGATTCGGAGATTTAATAGGTGCCCGTGATAACGTGTCAGCATCTTCATGTTTCCTGCCTGACTTGTACACGATGGTGATGTTGAATTCCTGGAGTCGCAGACTCCAACGTGCCAATCGTCCAGAAGGGTCTCGGAGGTTGGTCAACCAGCACAAAGCGTGATGGTCGGTCACAACTTTAAATGGCCGCCCGTAGAGATACGGCCTAAACTTTGTGGTAGCCCAAATAACCGCGAGGCACTCCTTCTCTGTGGTGGAATAATTGGACTCTGCGCGTGACAGAGTGCGGCTCGCGTAGGCTATGACTCGTTCAGTGCCGTCTTGTCGTTGCACCAGGATAGCTCCGAGACCGATATTGCTGGCGTCAGTGCGTACTTCTGTGTCGGCATCCTCATCAAAATGACCGAGCACGGGAGGAGAAGACAAGCGACGTTGTAGCTCCGCAAAGGCGGTCTGTTGTGCATCTGTCCAGAGGAATGGCGTGTCGTCACGCGTAAGGCGAAATAGCGGATCGGCAATCTTCGAAAAATTTTCAATGAAGCGGCGATAATATGCACACAAGCCCAAAAATCGTCTCACACTTTTCTTATCGGTTGGAGCGGGAAAAGCTGCTACGGCAGCAGTCTTCTCAGGATCAGGCCGAACACCTGCCGCGCTTACGACGTGACCAAGGAACTTCAGTTCCTCGTAGCCGAAATGGCATTTCTCTGGCTTGAGTGTAAGGTCAGCCGATCGAATGGCTTCGAGTACATTCCGAAGGCGCCGAAGGTGCTCGTCAAAAGTTTCCGAAAAGACAACGACATCATCGAGATAGACGAGGCAGCTTTTCCATTTGAGGTCAGCGAGAACGGTATCCATCATTCGCTGAAATGTGGCTGGAGCGGAACAGAGCCCGAAAGGGAGTACTCTAAATTCGTAAAGGCCGTCCGGAGTTACGAAAGCAGTTTTCTCGCGGTCACGCTCATCGACTTCAATTTGCCAGTAGCCGCTTTTCAGATCGATAGAGGAGAAATACTTCGCGTGCCTCAGCCTGTCCAGAGAATCGTCGACACGAGGCAACGGGTACACGTCTTTCTTTGTGACGTTGTTTAGCTTCCGGTAGTCTACACAAAATCGAAGCGTGCCATCTTTCTTTTTAACAAGAACGACTGGCGATGACCAGGGACTGCATGAAGGCTGGATTACGCCGTCTTGAAGCATTTCCTTCACCTGCGTTTGAATAGTATGTCGTTCCGTCGGGGAAACACGATAAGGCTGTTGCCGTATGGGGGGCACGTCGTCATAGGTGATGATACGGTGTTTCGTAATCGATGTTTGACGTACCTTCGACGACCGTGCAAAGCAAGAGTGGAACTCAAGCAACAGCTCGCGTAGGGGTTGTCTGTTCTCTTCAGGAAGCGTTGGACTAATGTCGACGTTGCGTAGAGGTGCGTCAGCAGTGCCGATTGCCTCGGAAACAAAACACTCAGTGACATCGGCGATCGGGTCGGCGTAGGCGATGACAGTACCGGGGAAAAGGTGCCGGTGTTCGTAGCTGAAGTTGGTGACAAGAACCTCACAGTGGCCATCGTGGAGATCGACAAGGCTTCTTGCTACGCAAACACCATGAGAAAGCAGGAGAGACCGATTGCTTTCTACGACTGCTTCACCGTGTATGAGCTTGTCACATGCCACTTGAACCACGACACTTGCACGCGGTGGTAACGTGACAGCGTCATCGATAACACGAAGAGATGCTCGAGGGTGGATGGTGTTGGTCGTCGCTGTGGCACTTTTCGTCGAGAAAGTGACGAGGCGTTGTCGAATGTTGATTATAGCGCCGTGCTCCCTGAGAAAGTCCATGCCGATGATTAGGTCTCGAGAACACTGAGGGAGAACGCTCAAACTGGCAACAAACGTAGAGCCGCGAATCTGTATTCGTGCCGTGCACATGCCGAGTGGTGTAACGATGTGCCCGCCAGCTGTACGAACTGGCGTTTTATTCCAAGGCGTGGTCACTTTCTTCAGAAGGGTGGCCAGTTTTTCGCTGATTATAGAATAATCCGCTCCAGTGTCCACTAAAGCACTCAATTCTCGACCGTCAAGCAGTACAGGAATGTCCAAGGAAATTCTTTTTCTGTAATCAGCAGGTACTGTCGTCGTCGATGTATCGTCGGTCCGCGTACGCGTCAGTGGGGGTCCTTGAGCACGTCCAGACTGAGCGGCCTCGCCCCCAAAGGTCGCTGTGGTTAGTTTTCCCGTCGTGGGCTGGGCGACCGACCCTGCACCACGCTTGCATACGTACGGCGAGTCGGAGAAAACCGCCGCGGCGAAGGGGAGCGTGACTGGTGTCGAGCTGATGGAGATCCGCGCTGCTGGGCAACGTATTCTTCGATTTCAGGAGGACGCTGGACGAACCTAGGTCGCGGCGAGTTCGCTGAGAATCCGCGAAGTCCGAGCTCTCGATAGGAGCACTGTCGGTAGACATGCCCAGCTTCGCCACAGTGAAAGCAAAGGGGACGGCGATCAGGTGCCCGCCACACGTCTGATTTCCTCGGGGCCTGTCGGTGGTCCTGGTAATACGAGGCAGCTTGGACGGCCTCGAGCATGGCCGGGCGCGCGGCGCGAAGCTCGGGGAGGGAGGTGGGGCAGGTTGCCTCAAAGCTTGCGAATATGACATATGTGGGCTGTCATGTCTTAGCGGTCGAACTTCTGTATTGAAGGGTGGTTCTTTGAGCGCATGCTGAACTTCGTCACGGAGAACGCTGGACAAGGAGCTGAGCGTCGGCTGTGAAGGTACCGACAGTTTCTGGAGTTCTTCGCGGATCACGGAACGAATGAGCTCTCGAAAGAAATCGACGTGACCCCCGAGAGCTCCGAAGAAGTCCGTAGGTGAGGCAGTGTTCACTTGACGGTCGTATGATGGTGTCCGCTGGCGAAGAGTCTGCTCCATGGTGATGGCCTCGGAAAGAAACTCTGACACAGTCTTGGGAGGACTGCGCACGAGACCGCCGAACAGCTGCTCTTTCACTCCGCGCATCAGGTACCGCACCTTCTTTTCTTCCGACATGCTGGGGTCGGCTCGTCGAAAGAGACGCGTCATGTCCTCGACGTAAAGTCGACCAAAAAAGTTTACGGACCAAGAGACCTGACAAAAAGCGGAATATCTCCGCAGCCTCCAAATGCAGCCTGATATTCCCATTTCCAGCCTTTACTGGTATATACGAACAACATTGTGATGTACGGTTTTACTCGCTGCTTTTAAAGGCAGCTCGTATATTTAGCATTTTCTGAGACCCCGTGGTCCGTAAACTTTTTTGGTCGACTGTACATTGCGACACTCTCGTTCGGCATTTGGATACGGGACTGGAGATCACGCTCAGCTCGCTCTCGGCGATCAGGGCTCGCATATGTCT
This sequence comes from Dermacentor albipictus, assembly GCF_038994185.2. Classification (NCBI taxonomy): domain Eukaryota; kingdom Metazoa; phylum Arthropoda; class Arachnida; order Ixodida; family Ixodidae; genus Dermacentor; species Dermacentor albipictus. The sequence continues at coordinate 423,143,079 of NC_091821.1, forward strand.
CAAGAATCCGCCTTTTGAATTCTGCCCATGAACTTAAGGCATCTGCACGGTTCTCGTACCATACACGTGCGCCATCGTTAAGGCTGAAATAGACATTTTTCAGCTTGTCTGCGTCATCCCACTTGTTGAACGCGGCAACACGTTCATAGTGCAACAGCCAATCTTCAACGTCCTCATGTATGGCGCCGTGGAAGGGATTCGGCGTTCGCGGATTGAGTAGCATACAATGAATCGGCGTTGTGCCTTCCATACCGGTTGGGGTGGTCGGAGCTGCCATTTTCTCTGGGAGGAGTCCAAACTCAGGGGCTTGTCCACGGATCCTTCTGCTGGCGCGGTGTACAGGCGTAACCACCGGTACGGGGCTGGAGCTCCTGCTGCCCGGAGGGGTTTGGTGCATAGATTAGATTACCCCGCACCTCCACCAGTTTGTCACGCGCTAAGGCAAGAATAAGCAGCAGGATTAGCAGCCAGACACGAAAATGTCAGACACAAGGAGGACGGTTCACCAGCCGGCGCAAGATCCTTGACTCTTGACTTCGTCGTCTTCAATCACCGTTTTAGCTGGGCACGCAGCGCTGGCTCAAAACACCAGGTGGCAATATATATATATATATATATATATATATATATATATATATATATATATATATATATATATGTGTGTGTGTGTGTGTGTGTGTGTGTGTGTGTGTGTGTGTGTGTGTGTGTGTGTGTGTGTGTGTGTGTGTCATTGTTTGTTGGCTTCTTATGATATGACTATATATATACATATATAAACTGGGAGAAGTGGAACAGAGGGGCTCGATTTTTGTAAACCCAGCCATGTAAAGCCAGCTTTTGTCACGTTGTAATGCCACTGCGTGTCTGTGTGCCACTGGGCACGTACCCCAGGATTTCAGTTTATCTTGCCATTAGAAACATTCTATCCTGCTTATTATCAATATAGACGCCTACATCACACAATCTCTACATAACCGTTTGCTACACAACAGTTGCATTTTTTTTCGGTCCTCATGTCTGTTCCCGCCTTCCCGGCATGTCACTATACCTCCTACACAGGAGAGAAAAAAGAGAAAAAGAGTGGGGTGTCCGGCTCCTCCCATAGGGGAGAGGCAAGGGGGGAGGCTGTTTGGGGGGGGGGGGGGGTTTGTGTGATCTCACGCCACTGTTCTTCACCCTCTTCCGATCTTAACCACAAGGTGTCCTGCTACTTTGCTCGGCGACTCATCCACGCACAGCTCACGTACGTTGTCATCGCGTGTTCGCGCATTTCACTGTGCCTTGAGGTGTTATCCTCAGTTGCCGTGCGCGCCTCAACAGTGCCAGAATTGTAACACCTTCTTTCTTTTCTTGTGCATTGTGCTCGAAATAAGGCTTTTTTTTCCTCTGGTAAAGAATGCTTTGCCAAGGCTTGCGCTAGTTGGCGAAGCATTCTTTAATCGAGAGAAAAAAAAAGCCTTATTTCGCGCACAATGCACAAGAAAAGAAAGAAGGTGGCAGGACATAGCGTACAACAACCACACCGTTTTTTAAAGATGCACTTAAGATAACCACCAAGTCAACCTTGACTGATGAAGCATTCTTCCGAAGATGTATTTTTGTTAATTTCGCGGCAACGATAAAAAAGTTGATTATTAGAAGTGAAAGTGAAAGTCAAGGGGCCATATTTCTCATTTCACACTGAAACACTATAAGGTGGGTGCGTCAGTGTGACGGCACAAATTTGAAAGCTTTTTTTTGTTGTATTTGGGCCATTGTGGCTCAATAAAGGTTCTTGATGCTTGCTAACTTCAGTCTCTGGCTCCTTTAGAGTACAGTGCAGTCGAACTTTTGCGATAAAAAATTAACTAAGCCCGAGCAGACGACATCGAAATTCGTGACGTCATGGTGAGTTGGTGTGGGAGCTTCAAGGTGGTGTCGCCTCCCGCATTTCGGTTTCGATTTTCAAGCGAAGCTTGTATTGGCTTACAAGTTTTGGTGGCGTTGTGGCTATGCAAAAAAAAAACAGTTGCTCCTTGAGCAGAGCAGCTGCGGGAAAGGGCGGTTTGACGAGTTGACAACTGCGCCGGCGCCGGAGCGTGAAGATTCTAGCTGCATAGGCGCGCGCTCAGGCTACGCGCGCAGCCACTCAAAGTCGTTTCGCTTCTGCCGGGGTGGGAAGGGGCAGGAGAGGTACAGTGTACAGTGGAATGTAGTGCTCTTAGCGTAAGGGGGAAGCTTAATGATAAGCAAGAAAAAAAATACCCACCCTTCCCCTACCGGAAAATGGGGGTAAGCGAAGCTTGCCCTGCGTGCACCTGACTTTCGTCATGGTTAAGTAACCCACAGGTAACAGTGCCGCATTGCTTCTGCCTCCCGTTCCGTGATCCGGTCGTGATCTTCTTCTTGTTGCTGTCGGATTGCCTGGGCTCGGGCGGCTCTAACGGCTGGATGGGCGCGCCGACGGCGAGCCCTTTCACGGGTGAGTTCTCGCCGATGCTCGTCTAGGCTGCCTGTTTCTCCGGGGAACGCACAACTTGTGGGCGTCCCAGCCGTTTTTCGAAATTGAACTGAACGGAGCGCTTTTATCCCTATTTGAGTCATCGAAAGACAAAAAAAAAAAACTCTCGGCTCAGTGGTAGCGTCTCTGTCTCACACTCCGGAGACCCTGGTTCGATTCCCACACAGCCCTTCTTGCAAGTTGCTTTTTATTTGTGAAGTGCCTTCCGGGATTTATCACTCACGGCCAGCGCCACCGACGCCGACGACACCAGATTTTCTGCGACACGAGCTCCTTAACGCTATCGCGTTAAAAACGTGGGAAACCAGCATCGTGAAAGCTCATCATCCGAGAGCACTCTTCCGACGACCGCCAAGAAACCTAATGGCAAGAGGGGACGAAAACCACCTCCTCCACTACCGAGAAGCCACTTCAAGATTGTTTTGAGACCCATGCAGCGTCTCTCGATCAAATACTTATCACCAACGCACCTCGCTGACGCGATTTCAGCAGCGAGCAAGGTGAGCCACAAGAACTTTCTTGTACGACCCAAGATAGCCTCCAACATTTGCGTTGTTTCTACGGCTGAAGAGCACGATGCTCTGGCAGTCGGATCGATCAAGCACTTAACAATCAAGGGCAAGTAACACGCGGTGAGCGCGTATTTGCCCCCAGGATAAGATATCCTTAAAGGAGTCATTCCCGGAGTGAATCCTCACACCGAACGGGAAGTGCTCCTAGGCGAACTACATATCCGGTCCATTGATGTGGACATTGTTAGAGCCAGAATGCTAGGCACTAGCTCCTCCGCAGTCATCATCATCGACGGCCCGTATGTACCAAGCAGAGTGTACCACAGAGGAGGGGAACGACTCTGCCACCCCTTCAAAAGCATGGTACAATTCTGCGACAAATGCAAGAAGTCCCGACATCGTACCGACGTTTACCCCCACCAATGCTTCAGAGTCTGTGACACGTGTGGCGCAAAAGAACCTCCACCAGACCATCAGTGCAAGCCCGTGTGCAGCACTTGCAAGAGTGAGCGCCTAGCCAGTTCCAAGGACTGTCCCAAAAGACTAAGGGAAGCGAGGATGGCAAGGAGGACACTACGGAACCAGAAACCAAAGAGATGGCTGAGCACGGAAACTGACTCGGGCAACATCGCCAACAACGCGCCTAAGACAACTCCAGACCAGGAAGCGCCTCCACACAAGGCGTACCCACGACAGCGTCGAGATAAAGATTCAGTACCAGGAGCGGCGCCAGGGAACGAGACAGGAGCAGATCCCGGAGCCGGGCAGACAACACGAGAGATCAAGAACGTAACAAGATGAGCTGGGTGAGTGTTGTATCCCCCACCGCTCCTGGCAAAACACCACAAATCGTCTCTAGTAGAGAAAAGAGGCTAATTGACGAGAATAAGAAACTGACCTAAATGTTCAAAAGTCTTACCGACACTGTTAGCGGGCTCCAATGCGCATCAGAGAAGTCGGAAGTGATGCGCACCCACAATCAACGATACAAAAGTAGCGATCCCATCAATATCCAAGTAGACGGACACACAGTCAAGGAAGTGGATCTGATACGCTTCCTGGGTTTCTGAATCCCAAGCAACGGATGCACCAGACACTCTAGACACGCTAAACACAATCACGAAACAGGTTGCCTATAGCCTTCCATACCAAACATAAGCAAGGCGGAAGAGGAGAACACCGAAGTCATTATCAGGAATGCCTACAAAGCTGCTCTTGGTCTTCCCAAACATACGGCCACGGACAAACTTCTGTCTCTAGGGGTATACAATACCCATGCTGAGCTAAAAGCTGCAGTACCGCTATATCAACGCGAACGCCTCAGTGGGACGAAGGGCGATCCTCATGAGAGCGGGCTACCCTCAACACCCAGCACATGTTAACAAGGATACAGAGGAGCTACCTCACCTAATCAGAGAACATATATCTGTCGCACCCATTACAAAGAACGTGCATCACACCAGACAACTGGATAGAAGAGAGGCCAGAGTCAAGGCGCTCACCAACATGTACAAGGATAATCCCGACGTCATTCATATATGTAGACGCAGCACAATTATCCACGAAGAGAGGATTAATCTTAACAGTGGTTGATCACAACTTATACCTCATCCACAGCAATCAATTCGTCACCACTTCTACGGCCGAAACGGAAGCGGCACCTATTGCCAACGTCATTAGACTGCAAGAAGCTGACAATAGATCCTTGATCTTGTAATACCCATAGGATACCTCTAAACTCTTCATGAAAGGCGTGGTCCCCAAAACAAATAAGGAACCTGCTCCCTATTAACCTCAAACATCACCGGTAAGTCATATGGCGCCTCGGCCACGTCGGCTATCCGGGCAACGCCCGGATAGCCGACGTGGCCACGCCCTAGCTCGAGAAATTACTAACCGAGCGGGGCAGGTGATCGCACTTTCACACACTCCTATCCCCACTTCTAGCAGAGACATCCTCACGTATCAGAGACTCAACCGACAGACATTTGGACCATCTCACAAATCTTCAGCAGTACGGAAGCCAACGATCTCCGTAAAATACAAACGAACTTATTCCCTAATCTTGTCGAACAAAAATTTTCCCGAAACATGAAAGACCGAGTGCCCTTGGTGCGATGGAAAGCCAACTCTGTTTAATATCTCATGGGATTGTCCCATCAAATCCGTTGAGGTAGGCAAACACCTACACATCTACACCCTTAATGAGGAGCAGTGGGAGGTACTACTCGCCAGCTCGGATCCAGGAGAGCGACTAGCTCTCATCCAACTGGTCCGGCGGGCAGCAAAGACCAGCGGAGCCCTGGACTGAGGACCCCGACCCCATCGACTCCAACTTCTTTCTGCAAATAAAGTTTAATGAATGAATGAAACTGGCTAGGTGACTACGTCACCGCCGCGTTTCAAGGGGGGGGGGGGGTGCCGTTAAATCAGCATCATCATCATCAGCAGCAGCAGCAGCATTCATTCATGCCACTTGCTTTGCAATGTGAGATTCGTGCAACACAGCGTCTATACGTGCACCCTTTGTATTGCAGTTGCATATTATTACACCAGGTGGTACGCCATGTAGCTTCTGCATAGCTAGTGGTGCAAGGTAGCTAGAGAAGTCTTGAGGAAAGAGGAGAAGATTATGGAGATGAATAAATATTGATGTAATGAAAAACATGTTTGACATACCTTATTAATTCAAGCAGGCTAGTGATTGTTCTTCACCGTCCCGTTTCAAAAGGAACGCCATGAGATCACCATCATCATTACCATCGTATTGTGCCACTAAAGCCCCTCAATCTCCCAAAGTAGCGCCATTCGCTTCCCTCCTCCTCCGCTCGGCGCGGCCTCGACAGTGGCGCCGCCGGTGGTGGGCCTGCCGTAGCAGACGACGGCTAATACGCTACGGGAGGAAATCCGCGGAAAGTTCGTTCGAGTCCTGCGGAGCAGTTTTTTCAATCTAGATCTTGCTTTGTCAGTCGGTAACTGGCCTTAAGAATGTCGTGTCGGATTTGCGGAAGAAATAGAGAAAAGCACCATTATTCAAGGCGTATTTAAGGCGTAAAGCGCGCGCACGTTGAAAGTTCGTGTTGCTGAAACACGACACAAGCACGCGGTGTGCTCAGACACGCGAGTAATTACCAGAGTTTCAGGTTTTGACAGCGTGAAAGTATGTGCACGTGGTTTCGTAGGTTAATTTACGTACCTGCAGGATGCTTTTGTTCGGCCGGCGCGTGAGAGATTCCGTCTGTCTGCGGTCAGCAATGCCTGGCAGCAGGGCCGTTTCTGTTCCGCGCCTTTTTCAGATGTACGTAGCTCATGCACAGGTTGTGGTGGCCACGAGCAACGTTTCCACACATAGGCGGTATAGATAATTTGAAAAACGTACCAGCATATGAAATCGTTATTTATTTATTACAGTGCAAACGATTAGAATTTGATAGAAAAAAAAAGAAGGAACTTGATGGGACAACTGGAAAGAGGTTCAGAAAATAATTATCCCCCTCCCCTCATTGGCACCAGCAACACTTTTGTTGAAGTGCTAATTTTATCTCTGTATACTACGTGCGTCTGTATTCTTTTGCGTTGTAAGTTTTCACAAGGAAGCAGTGTTGCGTTAACTGGAACAGTCAAGGCACACACGACAGAAAAAAAGTTGATTCTTGGGTTTTACATCCCAACACCACGATCTCATAAGGCACGCCATAATGGGGGCTCCGGATTAATTTTTTTTCCAGCTGGGGTTCTTTAACGCGTCCCCAATGCACTGGACACGGGCCCGTTTTGACACGGGCGTCAAAAGAAGAGGTTGGAGGAGCCGTGGCACTTCACAAAGCCGCGCGTTCTTTGCCACTTGCTCGAAGTCAGCCCGCCCGATCTTGTGAATCCACACTTTTCTTCGTTTTGCGTTGCGCCCGGCGAATGGTAAAGCAAAAAGCTTTATGCCGTCACTGGGTCTGTTGTGGCAACCGTAGGCGCAGCAGCACGGCATCGCAATTAAGCACTCGGCCCAACACATTGTATAAAACTACCGCGCTCCTTCAAACCGCCTGCCGTACTTTCGAAGCGCAGGCCCAAGAATGGGGGTCGCAGCGCGCTGGAAAGAAAAGATATACAAAAGCGCGGCGCCTGTTCTGCGCCGGAAAGAAAAAAATATACAAAAGCGCGGGGCCTGCTTTCACCTGACACAGATTGGCCAATGGGGGAGCGGAGGAAGCTGGGGCGACAGGAGGAATGGAGGAGGAAGCGCCTGGGTGAGCGGGGTGGCGGAAAGATCTAAGAATGGCGCTACTTTTGGAAAATTGAGGGGTTTTATGTGCCACTTGACGTGCGCGCAGCGTAGCGTCGATACCTACAAGCTTTGCCTTGCAGTTCCGTTATATTCCACAAGGTGTCCTGACATGTAGAAGTTTCATATAGCAGTTTCATGCTGCATGTAGCTGATCCTGGATGCAGCAGGCCAGGTGACTATTTGTCACCCTCTCGTTTCGAAGGGGACGTCATCATTATCATCACCATCATCAACAGCAACGTACCGTGCCACGGGTCAAGTCTGGATACCTGCGTTTACTCTTCGGTACACGTTATGGAGCTTCCTCGCAAGCGACGAACCTTAAGGAGCGATTCTATATAGAGCTACGCGCGCAGCTACAGCCAGGCAACATCGGGCTCAGTAGACCGCCGTGCAGAGAGCAGGACAAGTCGCACCTCGCCTTCGACGCCGGGGGGACAGTTCAGATCGTTCTCGTGAAAACGACGCGAAGATACTTCGCCGCGAAGACCTGTATAGTGCGTGGTGCCGAAAATGGAGCTCCTATGTAGCCGCTCCTCCAGCTTACGCTGTGACTGTGCTGCGTGCGCCGAGCAGGCCTGTGACTTTTTCTAACTTCGAAGTTACGACAAAAGGCGTACACACAGGGCTCTTTAACTGGACCGCTTATATTTTTTACTTGCGTTAACGATATCACTAACTTTCTTTGTAACTCCATACCATTTCTCTACGCAGATATGACACGAAAATAGTAGCAATAGACTAATCAGTTAATTCTTAACTACAAAGCTTATTAATCACCTGAAGAATTGAACAAAATGGTGCGAACTCAACTTTCTCCAAGTTAATCCGTCTACATTTGCGATCTACATTTGTGTAGATTTGTGTATATCTACATTTGTGTGGAAGCTACACTTGTGTTCTTTACCTCTAAAACTTCAACCTCCTATCCAGGAATTACGTTTCATTCACTGAAATCGTACGCTGTTAAGCGACGCTTCTTCCTATAGGTCTTATTTTAGACTCCAACCGAAAGTATTGTAGACCCAGTTTGCACCTAAAGCAATAAATTGACCTGTGGAATAAAAATCTTAATAAAAGCGCGACGATACTTTTGCCATAAGAATAGATGTTATTGAAAAGAGGTTTATTGGACGTGGGCCGTGCATCCAGAAAGTTCCGCAGAGAAGAGCACTGGTTAAAATCTCGTAGTGCCTCGCACACTGTGTTGGCGATCCTGCTTATGCCTGTATTGTCCTCTTCTACATTACGCTATGTTTAAACTACGCCTTCATCCACAGCCATTTTACTTGTATATCATAACATGATACACATAACATGTATATCACGTTAACATAACATGATATAACATGTAACCCACACATTTACTCCCATTACGCAGTCATTTATAGAACCAAGCCATCCGATTTATCATATTCAATACTTTCCGCGCCAACGTCCTTACACTCCTTCGAGAATATAAAATCCTTCCAGTAACGCTTATGGTTAACTACCCCCTAGTCATCGCGCTGTTCAAGACTGTAAACAAGCTCATTTATATTAATTTATTTTACAAGGTATGTCCTCCTTTATAATTGTAATAACACCAGGTTTGTCTTGAATGACAGCTTTTTGGTACCAGAAGCATGCAATAACTAAGGAAAACAGATGGCCTAATTTACAGCTGTAGCATTATGGAATAATTTTCTAACGATTTAAAACGAAGCATGTTCTTGTTCCAATTAAGAAAAAAAGTTTCTGTTTCTAATAAAACGTTGATACTCCCCATATTTACTATTATACCATTTTGTTGTATGTGAATACCTTTTCATCGTCGTGCTTTCTAGTTGCTGTTAATGTACACTCGCCTGTTGCTCATTCCCTTCTGTTCACGTACTTCAAAACAGGAGGTCCCCTCGCAGCCTTGAGCTATGGGGCCTCCTTCTGTATATTCAATCCACCTTTGTAAATAACAAGCATTCTTTTGATTGACTGATTGATTCATTTGCATTATGCTTGCTGAAGTATGATTGTATTGCTGCGACGACATTTCCTTTGTTTCATATTTGCGTCTTCCATTTTGTACGCCCTTATTACTGTGGTCTATAGCCAGAAAAAAAAAAAAGTCAGTCAGTCGCGAAACAACGCTTATGCAGCCTCCAGAAACGACAAAGTCCGGACACGCGCGAGCCCAGTTTGGAATTCCTTTTTTCCCTTTCTTTCTTTCTGAACGCCGCACCAACAGTGAACTTTCTTTTGCCAGCGGCTGCGTTTGCTCTTCTACAGCTGTGATTCGCGCTTCGAGCATCAAGTGTCTCGGTGGCTGCGTCACGTGGGCTCAGATACGCTTCCCGGTGTCACTCTCTGTGCGCGTGTTTTACTCGCGGAGATTTTACGCGCCCATTCCAAACTCGTACTGCTTATCAGCGCAGGGAGGGAAGCGCTTCCCGTAGACGGAGCACGCGTTTGTTTTACGCCTTCCATATAAGCCTCCCCCCTTCTCCGCCGTGACAGTCGTAGACGCGCCGCTACTAAGGTCAGTCGCCGCGCCGCGGAAGCGAGATGTAGCAGCCGGCAGTGCATTTCGCCCAAGCGTCGCCGTAGCGAGATTCCCCCGTACACACAAGGCCACCACTTGAACACGCGGGAGAGACGTTGGACAGCGCAGGATCATGGCCATTGGATCAGGGTAAGAAGCCTCGAGCACCGGCCGGAGGGCTGCTGATCGACACTCGATTGAGATTTGTGCGTGCTTAATATAAACGATCGCCGTACAATGTGATAGCAATAGACGAAAAAGGAAACAACCAGTTTGTCCGTTGATATAATCAGAAGCGCCATAAACTTCTGATGCGACGCCCTTAGATGCGTATGCAGTCAAACGCGACTATGACGAAGCACTTGAGGCCTCGAAAATGCTTTGTTATAAACCGGTCACTTGTAAAGATCGGCACCGTACCGCTCGCGCGTTAGAACAGGCTGAGGACGGTTCAGGGAAAGAGAGAGAATAAACTTTAATAAAAACTGGTCAAGCAGTTTCCCTTCGGGGTCGTTTCTTCAACACTGAGAACACACTATAGGAAGAGTATGTGATGCCTTTCAATTAATATATTCGCGTAGAAATTTTGAAAGAGAACCTAATAATAACGGGAATATTAGGGGTTATAGTTAAACTGTCGTTCTCAAAACATGGTTTGTTATTTGATGTCCGTATTAAGCACGAGAAATAGAGCACACACACACACACACACACACACACACACACACACACACACACACATATATATATATATATATATATATATATATATATATATATATATATATATATATATGTATGTATATATACTCTCGAAGAAGTGAAATGAGATTCTGGAATTATTCTTACAGTTTTCTAGGGAAGATTTTGAAAATCAAAAGGGTTGACATGAATTCGAGAGACACTTGGCGACAGAAGTCGCTGATTTTATTGTGCGAACTTCGTCCAGCGGAACATAGCTGAACTAATGACATTGAAGTTCGCGCCATGCTGCTTGGCGGAACACGGAAGAGACGCACGGTACAGCTGAAGAGCGTCCAATACCCCTATGCCACATACAGGGTTGTCAAGAGAGAGAGAAGAAAGGGGAAAAACAGAGAGTTTAAATAAAAGGGAAAGTCCGGTTTGCTACCCCACGCTTGGAAGAGAGGGGAAGGGGAGGCAAAGGGACAAGAAAAAAGAGATAGAGAATGAAAGCGAGTACAGATACACATTCGGTAGCTGTCACTGCATACAATCATCGCACAGCACAGTAGCACTTGTAGCACTGTAAACATCAGTTCAGGCTACAGCCACTTGTCCAGTTCTGTTGTCTTTAAGAACTGCAACAGATCCTTCGTCACCCTCAACTGCGATGGCTTGTGGTGTCGGCATTCTAAAATAGTTTCCCCTTTTAATGGTATTTGGTCCAAGCGTGCCAGCGCGAATACGAGCGGTCGTCTCTGTAAATTGTAGCGAGGACAGTCACAGAGAAGGTGTTGAAGAGTCCCCTCGCCAGCACAGTCATCACACGAGGCGTCGTTGGCCCATCCGATTCGGAAAGCAAAAGACTTCGTAGAGGCCACTCCTAGCCATATTCGGCAAAGCAGGGTAGCTTCGCGTCGGCAGAGTCCAGCTGGAATGCGAAAGCGAAGAGGAGAGTCTAGGTGATGCAGCCGGTTGCTTCGAAAACTTCATGTGTTTCGTATGGAGAACGTGATATCCTGGGTGAGCATTCGAAGTTTTCTAGCGGCATCTGTCCTTGATAACGATGCTGACTCCTTTTTGTCACATTGAAGAGCCGACCGAGCACGCATTATCGGCGTGCTCGTTGCCTATGACGCTGCACTGACTTGGAAGCCACTGAAATGTCACGCTGTGTCCTTTCTCAGCCAAGGTGTGTATTAGTTCTCTGATCTCGAATACCAGTTGTTCGCGTGGTCCGCGCCGCAGGGATGATAGTAAAGGCTGCAGTGCTGCCTTCGAGTCAGTGAATATGGACCATCTTCGAGGTTGTTCTTGGGAGACGAGTGCCGCGCGAAGAGCTGCGAGTTCCGCAGCCGTCCATGTCATCGTTTGACACGTCTTGAAACTTATAGTAGTGATACTCGCTTGGAAAACCACTGCTGCAGAGGAACACTGGTGAGTTGCTGATCCATCTGCATAAACATGTACGTGGTCGGCGTACCGTTCGTGTGAAAGGGGCAGAAGTAGTTGTTGAAGAGTAGGTGATGATAGCTCAGATTTTTTTTCCGATTCCTGGTACGGTGAGGAGCACTGCAGGTCGAGCCAAACACCATGCAGGAATCGATGGCTTAGGTGCGGGGTGAAGCCTGATGGAAGCGGGTATAATAATCCGAAATTGTAATACAAAATGATGCCTGGGTCGCCAAAGTTAAAATATGAATATACCGCCCCGAAAAAATTGATATCAACGCAAATAATTGCTTGCACAGGTGGCTTGTGCGCCTTGGCGGACACAATTTTCGCGAATAAGCAGAGTCGGCAAACACAGGATTAACCGAAACTTGTTGACTTCCTAAATTCAGTGGTTACGGTTTAATAAGGACACACACACACACACACACACACACACACACACACACACACACACACACACACACACACACACACACATATATATATATATATATATATATATATATATATATATATATATATCGTATCTATGATGGATTCTCTCCACGCTCTCAAGGGCGCAGCCTTCGCCAGTTGGTCACGCTACATATAATAGCTCTGCGGCTGAATCGCACGTGCCCACATTTTGCGCACATTCCCACAAGTCATTTGTTTTTTTTCTGACTCTCGCTCTTCATTGCTTGTGCCGAGAGAGCTATAACGAACAGGTGGCGCTGTTTACAACCGGGACGCGAGTCAACAGCGTTATCCATCGCGCGCACCTGTGCAAGCGAGCGCTGGTTTGTAGTAGGCTTGGCAGGCGGTAAAAAAACAAACCTATGAGATGCACTGGGAGAACCTATTTCGATCGGACGGCTCGAACGGGATGCCAAGAACGTGAGTGGATAAATGCATATATAAAAGCCTAAAGCGTACGCATAAAGCCTATGCACTGTAGTTTTTTTTTTTTTTTGTTCAGTCCGTGTTCTGTTGCTGCCGGTTTTTATGTACGGGGGTGCGCCCCTCTGTCAAGCCAGTCATAGGGTTTTTGGGTGCACCCCTAACATCCCTGATGTTTAAATAAAGGTAGTTGTATACTTCTTGCCCTGTATGGAGGAAGCGGGGATATACACGCAGCGCGTTTTGCAGGAAGGAGGCACTCATACGGTCGCGTGTCATGAGGACTTGCCATTCAGTTTGCCGACTAAGTTTGTCTTCAGTTCTCGCAGTGCATCACTGTGCATGCACGTGACTCTGGTGTTGGACGCATCGTAGTATAATATATATGGTCCTGATGAAGATAAAGATGAATTAAATGAAATTATCGGATTAAACGTGTCAGAACCACGGTCGGATTATGAGGAACGCCGTATAGTGGGAGACTCCGGATCAATTTCGATCACCTGGAGTTCTTTAACGTGCTCCCGATGCACGGTACACGGGCACTTGTACTTCGCCCCCGTCGAAACGCAGCAGCTAGGGATTTGATCTCGGGACCTGCTGCTTAGCAGCGCAACGCCATAGCAGGTAAGCCGCCACGGCGGCTAAGTTGTGTTTTCTTGTCGAAGCGTTGTGTCAGGGCTGAGTCCTTGGTTCGCTCGTTGTTCTGGTCAGTTCGAGTATATACCCATCTCCCTGTGTCGCCCTGGCCTTTTTTCGCACAGTGGTAAATAAGTCCCGTTCATAATTTGTTGTAACCTGTTTACTCTAGAAGTCCGCTATTTATGCTTGGCCTTGCTTGAAATGTCGAAATTATTCTGTAAATGAGCTCCGACACTATAGTGTGTATGTATTGGAGTGGGATTAAACGTTCGCGTCAATTATCGGAATTCGCTCGACATTGTCGCGACTAGGGATAGTGTTGAGGCCAGGAATCCTCCAGGCACGGGAATGAGTGCGTCCGGCAGTAGGGCCGAAAGAAAAGGGTTGATTTTACATCATTTACCGTGACTCCAGGTGCGGAAGCCCACTCCCTGAGGATCACTTTAAACGTCTGAGCTCACTACATGTCTCGGTACACATCGGAACACGTCAGGACACGTCACTGCACGAAAGGTGTCCGCTTTTAAGGCAGTTCATTTCCCTAGGTGTCTAGACTAAGCAATCTGATGACTGTCTCGGCCAATCGCAATCGTCGAATCGTTCGAAAAATCCCACCCATGACGTCGCACCGTTCCGCCGGACTCAGCCTCCAATAGAGAGGTTTAGCGTGCCCGGTATTCAGGTAAACGCAGGTGGATTCAGGAAACGCAGGTGGTAAATATGGGCGGAGGCGCAAACGGGAGCGTCCTGCATGGTGCAGCAACCTGCGTCGCAGAGCTGAAACAGACAAAAACAGGTAATATTGCAGTAACCAAGTGTATTTTGCTTTGCTGCGGGTGTAAATTTTTGGCAACAACACGATTACGCCAGTGCCGAAAATTTGCGTTGCGTTGGCAAGCACACAAATTCCGCCTGCGTTTATCTGAACACCAAACAAGCTAAACCACTCTAATGTTTTGCAATCGCGCGCGCATACGAGGCAACCACGTGGCAATCTGGGAAACCGAAGTCGACGCATATGTTCCCATAAAAATCCTCGACGTTGGCCCCTTGCATCAATTAGTGGGCTCTCCCGTTAATTGTCACGGTGAAGGCTGTCGGGGTCAGGAGACTGGCCTTCGCGGTAGCTACCGCATCCACGGAGGGCGGCGGCTGTTATCGCCTCGAAGTGAGCTCCTTTGTTTGCGCATCGCAGTCTATGTCGGGCCCCGTCGATTGCCGTCTGGGCGGGTGCTGATGAAGGAGCTGCCTTGTGGCAAGTAACTAAGGAATGTCCGTTGCCGTTCTGAGACACGATGAGGAAAGTGGAGGAGGAGGGTATGGTGAAAGCGCGAGAAGGAAAGCGTAGAGCGGCGACGATGGCTATGAGATGGCGCCAGAGTAGCGCGCGTCGTCTAGGAGGTCTTTTGCGTGGGCTGCTGACTCGCGCCCAGGCATCACCCACGCGCTGCCCCTAGCGATCTCCAGATTAGCGAGGCAGTCGTGCCACACTTTGCTCCATTTGCAACGTACCGCACGAGGCAGATTGTCCGAGCCAGCCAATGTATCGCGAAATGAAAACACTTATAGAGGTGCGCTCAAATTTCGCATTAGGGAGTATCGTAATCGTTGGTAGTAGTAGTAGTAAACGACTTTATTGGGGTCCTGAGGAGCTAGGCAGGGGGCCTGCTAAGAGCGTCCCTACCCAGCCGTTGGCTAGTCTGATGTCGGTAATCATCGGTGATTTTTTTTAACCAAGGTACTGCAAAAGATGGTATAAAAAAAATGGCTGTGGCTTAGCTAAGGTTAAGCCCAGGATGCGAAGCATACTAGCCTTTATTTTAACGCGACAGCGTTAAGGAGTTCGTGTCGCAGAAAAGCCGGTGTCGTCGGCGTCGGCGTCGGCTCAGGTGTGCGGCGCTTGCTCAGGCGCACATTTCGTTGTCGCGCCGAACGCTGCGTTGCTCGACGCTCACCGCGTCCGATGCGGGGGCGACGCCGCGAGCGACGGCGTGAGTTGGAGCGCCGTTTCTCCGCTGTCGTGACGTCACGGTGTCACGTGGTATTGAAGGCGACACCGCCGCGCCTGAGGAGCTGGGTTGAGCCCTCGTAATATGCTTCGCATAAAAAGGAAAAGTGCTATGAACGAAATAGGCCGCGTGCGCCATCTTTTCGCATTTTGGCGCTGATATGTTGACAGGCTCGGAGATCGTCGCCATGCAGCTATTCATACTGCGAAAGTTCAACAATCGCCTTCATCTTCCATCGATTAACGAACGGCAAACTTCAACGCGGTGTCACGAGTAAACGAGGTCATGCGAACAACTTGTTGCGTCCTTATGGGGCTGACAGCATGGAGTTAAACCGGAGTACCCGCACTACGGCGTGCCTAATTATCGTATCATGATTTTGCCATATGAAAGCACATTATTTATTTATTTATTGGACGCTGTTGCTGTACAGATTTGACAGACCGGCAGTCACAGTACGTAGTGGGTTGTACATAGAAAGTAATGTTTAAACATCCGTTGTCACATTACATCTTGTTGCAAACAAATGAACGATAACAAACGGAGCTATTGCTGCTGCATTGTTCTTTTTACGTAAGCAACATTACAGCGCCCGCTAAGCTTGGGCAGATACCAGAGTTGCGGAGCGGAGCCCTCCATTTCATTCCCATTGAATTCCAGAGAGCGGAAATCCTCGTGATTCCACTCCTTTTAACTCCCGGAATGGTGAGAGTTGGACAATTCTCACTCCTGGAGTGTCCGAGTTGGTTCACTCCATTCCTCAAATTCCAGTAAATTGAACATTTCCTCCGGAATTGCTATATATATATAGCGAGAAAAAAAAGTTTTTTGAAGTCTTAACAACGTAATAATTAATGCTACGTACTATCATTTTACACAAGAATAAATACGCTTTATGGTTTCTAATTTATTCAAGGCGTTGCTACCTGTAATCTCTCTAATTATTAATCATTCGAGTAAAACAAAGTGCAAAGGAAGCTTATACCGAGACCCTCGCAATAGACAAACGCTACTATTTGACAAACAAACAAGCAAGCAAGGTTAAGATGGCGGTGTTCAAAAATGCTGCTGTCGCATTGAACGAGTTTAGAACCGTGGGAATCGATGAAAGCCAGCGGCATGTTCTTGTGTCACACTTACTGGAATGCTATCGGGCGCCATCTTTCAGCACACCTTGCCGACCGCCTGTCATCGCGCGTTCTGGATACTAGGCACTGTGCGTAAAGACAGAGCGCGTTTTTGAAATCACCGTAGACTCGCGCAAGGTGCAACCGTGTGTGACGTGGCTGTCTTTGGCCAGCATACATTTGTGGTAGGTCAAGCATGCTCTTGCTGAATGGAGCAATAATGTTAAGAAGTTCACGGAAACTAAGGAATTACCTATGTAAGCAACATATGTAACTCCTCAACTAAGAGTTCGAGTTTGGTGTAACTAAGAGTTGCTGTCTTTAAATACACTTCAACGTTAACAAGTAAAGGTTTCCAGGTCATCAGAAATGTACAATGTGTTGAATGCCGTGCTGTTTATAATTACCGCGGCAGAGGAAGTCAGCCTTAGGCGGATACCGAAAGAGCAGCATTGAGTAAAAAGCTAGAAATAAAAAAAAAGGATGGGCCAAGTCTACTTAAAGTCTAATCGGCAAATTTGCCAATTTTGTAATCTCGTTTAAAATAAACACTTAGCGCCCCGGGACTATATGCCTATTCTATTCCAATTCCATTCTGGAATCTCGGGCTTTCATTCCATTCCCATTCCATCTGTTCGACTGGCGCCATGATTTCATTCCCATTCCATTCCAGGTGTTTGAAAATAAGGAATGATTCCGGAATCATTCCAACTCCAGAGTTGCCACTCCGCAGCTCTGCTGCAGACGCTCAATCGCACTTTTTACCGATGTCCATGTTTGCGAATGTGCTTTTGAAGCGAAGGTATGTATGTTTGCCGGCGGTCTAGGCGTCAACAGGTATCAGAACCGGTCAAGCTCAGCCACGGTACTAACGCCAGCAGTTGGATGATTCTTACGTTACTTCGATTATTTCACTGTTAAGGGGTCAGGATTCGGAGTTGATGCGCGTTTAAGCGAATACACACGCATCGCAACAGCCTGCCGTTGCAGCTTGACACCGCGTGACTTGAGCGGTACACGTATTCGAAAGCAGCAGCGCAGCGAAACTGCGCCTGCGACTTGTCGTGCGGCGCAGCTAGTGTTGGCATTCGGCACAGCTGTTTGTCTTTTTTGGCGATAGAAGGTATGCTACGAAGCCTCCCATGCACGAAATTATCCGACATTTCCGCCACAGCGAAGCTCAGGCGAGCAGATACACCGCTGCGGGCTCCGTGGCTTGTACTACCCGAAACCGATCAGCGCGGCACAGAGGGCGCTGTCGGCCGGCGCTTTCGCAGCGCCGCCTGCAGGGTAGCCCGTCACGCCCATAAGCGTTTACGTTGCCTTGCAACTGAAACCAACGCTTAGCAACCTTTCGCAGTGATGCAGGCTTCTGACTTGAGCTATGTGTGTTTTGAAAAAAAAAATGTTAATTCGTCAAGCTTTTAAAAAAACAACGAAAGCTTGCGCTACTATGTCTCAACTTCGTTGCGCCTTCAGGAAGGCGCGCCATAGATGTCTGCCGGAATTGAAGGTCTGGCACTACACAGTGTTCGCATCAAAACTGTTAATAAGGTTTCGTGCACGAAAATAATGAGCACTATAGAGCTGCCTCGTTTGTGTTGGGTTTTCGATTCGAGTGTGTGAACTGAAACTGCGCACCGGCATGGTATACGTGCTGCGAAGACAAGGTGCGAAACAAAGGTGATCGGCAAGCTGGTGGTCAGTATTCGATTCCGAGCGTCACTTTATTTATTCTCTCACCGCGCTGACAGAAGGTGTCAAGCGCATGCACGACGGGTCGCAAAACTATGCTCTGCTTTCTCGCCACGCAAATGCGCAATGCGGCACCTGCGCGCTGAGCGTGTTTTCACTCCCTCGCGTTTCCTTTGCATTGTGCTGCGAGCGTGCTTCCGTGGTAAGTACGGATGGCTTCATTGTTTCAGGAGGCTCTGGCTGGAAAGCACTGCATAGCGACTGTATGGGCGACTTCTAAAAGCGTTGCGTGTGAATACCACAGCCGACGTGTAAATAAAAGCCAAAGTGCGGGAGAGGGACGCACGTGCGATTCAAGGTTAACGCTGTGAAACGGCGACAGCTTATTGGCGAGAGGGCGCGCGGAACCAGCCGTATTTAGCTATACTGCCAATGCGCTGACGCGAGTGTGTGCAGAACACTCTTAGAAAAAAAAAACTGCGTCATATGAGGCTTAGCTTGTTTCCAAACCATCGTGGCATAACGTCCCCGAGAGAAAAGTAGCGAGCGGAGAGCGTTAGAGAAAGTAAACTCAAACAAGTGGAGTGGCGATTATTCTTTGACACGAAAAAAGCCCCAAAGCGTGTGATTTTTTTTTCTTTGAGTATATCATATAGGAATGTAGACCAGCGGTCGTATATGACCGCTCTTCCTTTCTTTTGCTTTTTATTTCGCTTGATAATATCTGCTGTAAGGATGGATTTTCCCGAGCCCTCTAATACTTTAAGTGAATAAGTGGCAATAAAAAATAAGAAAAGCTATAGAACGCATTTTGTGTTTCAGAGTGAATCAAAGTATAACTTTTGTTAACACTGATCTTGCCTTTCGGGTGTTTTCTGTATTTTTATATTTTTATTCAGACTGAAAAAAAATATGTAGGCTCAAATATGTGGCGCGGAAACCTGTGACGTGTTTTCTTTGTTTCTTTTTTTTTGTTCCACTCACAAAACATATTCCTTTTAGCGCGAGAATGGGAAGCTTTCGTGCTTTTAAGTCATGAAGAAAGGAAAAAGACAAAAGCTGGAAACTGCGTAGTTACAACAGAGCAGTACCTCAACATTATATATATTTATATCGTTGCACACACACACACGCGTGCGCGTGGTCGTATAATAATATGACTTTTATCAAAAGATTTTTCGTACGGAAGAGCTCAAATTAAAACGAAGCTCACGTAATGGAAGATAATCCAACAAGAATATTTCAGAGGACTATTATACATGTCACTGTTAGCAACAGTACTCGAGGGTACGAGATCCGAAATTAAATGTTACTTTTACGTGATAAGAATAGCACCCAGTACGTTAGACCGACTACTATTTCGCACGTGGGTTTGGTTTTTATTTCTTCATTCTGTTGTGCCAATCGCTTAGAGAGCGAGCGAGAAATAACCTTTATTTAGGTAGCCGGCAGATTGGTGGCGGGCCAACCCCGCCTAGATGGCGGCGAGAAGCCCTTGGGCTCTGGCGGCATCCTCGGCCTGCTGGAGGGCCAAAAGTTGGCCTTCGGGGGCCGAGCTGAGCAGCACGGTCTCCCGCTGCTTCCCATCCTTAATTTTTCGGCCCTGTCGGGGCGCCCGAGGGCAGGCCCAGATAATGTGATCCAGGTCCGCCCTTTCGTGACAAAATTTGCATCTGGCCGAATATTGTTCTGGATTATAGTGATTATAAGTCACCGGATCTGGATGCGTATTGGTTTGAAGGAGGCGCCATTGCTAAAAAAAAAGTTGTCCCAACTTGTTGCCAACGTTACAATGGATCCTTAGCTTTGCTTATGGCCCCGCATAGCAATGGTGGAACGTGAGTGAAAAAACGAGAATGTACCAGCTGTGTGTGTAGGTATGCTGTCCAGTCAGCACTGTCGCTTTGCCGGGTCATAGACAAGATGGTGGATGGCACTTTGCTGCAACGTCGACAGATATATCGTTTCACATTATGGATACCCAGGGACATTTTGTGTAGCATCTTTAGACAGGAATGCTTGCGGGAAATGCACAGAGTTTTTAAAGAAGATACACCATATAACAATTCAGTTACGCTAAGTTGCGATGGCCTATAGCCAATGACATGACAGTAGATATCTGGAAGGGCCAGCGCCAGGATTAGCCATTTGTCACCACTCCTCTTCGTGATATACGTGATAAGCATAGAATTTACGCTAGAGGAAAATGGGGTTGCTTATAATATGCTGAAGCAAGGTGTCGAGGTGGGCAAGTTCGTTTGGAATAGCAACACACGCTAAATTGGCCATAATATTCCGTATAAATGAGATGCTAGCTGTGTGGTGTATCGGCGTATTGCGGGTTTAATGAGCGTGGATGACATTGTTTTGTTTGTAGATATATAGTCAGCCTCTTGGAAATACATGTGGAAAGCACGGCAAATCTCTGGGATTCAACTTTAACGTAAGGAAATCGAGCCTGCGTAGAAAGAAATGTTGACTCATATTGGAGGACAAAAAATAAACAACACCAACGATAACACTGAGCCACTAAATATTACACTTGCTGTGGACAGCGGCAGAGAAAAGCGTGCTAAATGTCAGGTATACGTAGACAGTGTCTACCGGATAGGAGAAATGCAGATGAAGCTAGATATTACACAATATGGACCAGCAGTAAAATAAATCGGAAAGAAAAATGTCTTGATAACTCAAAGCGCAGTCTGCTACTTTTCGAAGCCTGATCATAATTTCTGAGAAAGCACGACCAACTGAAAGGTTTTTTTTTAATGACTCGTGATTTGATTTGAATTGAATTCTGGGCCTTTGCGTGCCAGAACCACGAGGCCTATAGGCAAACCCTTACCGCCTGGGCTTGGGCACTTTGGAGTGTACGGATGTTAGTTCTGCAGGTATTGGTCAGCACTGCCAAGCTGTACCTAAGAAATTTGAGAAACAGTGTCCGGTACAGTTGGGCGTTATCACGTGTACTAGAGTACCCAGGTTTTTCCTCCAAGAAACTTGAAAAGAGTAAAGATGGCTGTCAGGCGCTTCTTTAGGTAGGCCGCATGTGAACTCCAACAGAGGTCATGGTCGATGATTACCCCTAAAACCCTATACGTCGTTGCAAAAGAGACATTTTGTCCATCGATGGATATGGCGTACGAAGTCATTGGCTTCCTGCTACATATGCACATTCTTCTGGAGAAATCCTGAGGTCTTGTTCCCTAAGGTGTTGATATGAACGTCGCAGATTTCTGCAGCCTTGCACGTTCTTGAGGACGCGTCACACCAGATGCCCTGACGCAGTTGTTAATTAGGGTGAAGTTGTCAATCTATGCCCATGGGCATAGATTGACAACTTCACCCTAATTAACACCAAAGGTCGTGGGCTCGAGCGCCTTAATTAACTCTATCTTAATTGACCATATCATAATTAACTTGGCCACAATTAACACAAAGGTGAAGAGTTAGACTCCCAGCAAAGGACGTGGGTATGAGTGCCTTGATTAACTCTATCTTAAATGAACTGCGCCTTAATTCACATTGCCGCAATTAACACCAAATGTGGTAGGTTTGACTCCCAGCAAAGGTCGTGGATTCGACCCCCAATTTCGGCGATATTGAATTTTGCTGCAATAACGCCGGACGGTCAATTTTTCGATAACGCCGGACAAGAAATTTCTCGACCCATGAGCCACTTGAGGCTTCTGCCTTAATAACAGTTCGCTTCAATTGGGAAATGCAATTCAATTGCAAATGCGTGTTGGTGAAGGTTATAGTAGCATGGGCAAGAGTATTCATGATTACATGTACAGTACTTACTCGCGCAGTTCATCTTTCCTGGTGAAATACGAGGAAATTAGGCACGCTGCGTGTCCCGAGTTCGTTCTCAAAGGTATTAAGATCACTAACACAGGTACACATGACGAATAAAGCCTCCGCCCCCACCCTCCCACTCACCCCTTCCCTTATTAATAAGACATCCAACACACTGCGCTCATCGCGGTAAGGTTCAAGCAATCGCCATACATGAAAGTATTTTAAGGTTATTTGTACTCATGACGGTGCACATACTAATGACGAGCAAAAGAAAGTGCCTGGCCTATGGTAGAGCACAACTATCAGCCTAAAAGAGAAAGAAAGACAGAGAGAGAAAAAGAAATGTTAACGATATGAAAGGCAGGGAAGTCTTCCTAAAGTGCATCCTCTGGTCAGCTACTCTGCGCTGGGGAATAGGGAAAGAAAGAGGAACACGATGGGTGACGATGACGACAGAGACAAGAGGCAAACATATAATGGGCAAGTCTACAACTCTTCCAGCCTCGCTCTTGAGGCCTTCTTTATCAAAAAGAATAGAGATAGGTGTATAAGTGAGTCTTATATCTCAATACTAGATGCCGAATTTGACTTGCGCAACCGCCTTTGATGTGCATGTGCCTGTCCTCTTCTGCTGGGTATGCGCATGCATGACAAGAGGATATATATGTACTGTCCTTCCTTCCATTAAACAGTTGTGAGTAGCGCTTGTCCTTGTCTACCTTTTTTGTTCCGTGTATTTATCGCGCTGAGTTATTACTTCAATTACAACTTAAGAGTTCAATCCCGTACTTTTCAAAAAAATTAATTAGGTCCTGGATGGCCTGATAACTAGACGTGCAGTCACGCCAAGGGCGCAATATAATTTCCTCTGACAGCGGGTGGCTGTCGAGGCGGGCAAGCTCGTGAATCAGCATCTGTCGCACTTACACGTACTGAGGGCAGTCACATGGCGAACGCTTTATAGACTCATGCACATGGCACAGCTCAGTCTGGTGACTCACCGTGTCTCATCAAGTGCACGTGACCACGCGTACTCACCGCTTGCAGCCCAAGTCTATGCAAAAGACTGGCACAGCTGGGCCAAATTTTTGATGGTATCCTAAATGTTTTGTTAGGGTGGTAGTCTCTGGAGGCAATTGTGACTATGTTCCGGATGGTTCGTGTGATTTTCTTTCACATATAATGTAAGACTTCAGAGAAGACAGTCGGAGTTCGCTCTTGCAAATGGAATTGTAAGCATTGACGGAGTCTTCGGGAGCTTTGTTCGCTTCGGTATCGGGCAGTTCCTTGCCACGTGGACGACAGTGACCAACAATTCTTTGCTTTGCGTTTTCTTCCGCTAGAGTGTGCCGCTTGGCAGTGCGAATAGCCGACACTCTGTAGGGGGCTTCCTTTATTACATCTCTAAGTAGAATTGTTCTCTCTCTCTCTGGCTTTTTTATATTCCCCATTTTCCCTTCTCCCACTGTAGGGTAGTCAACCAGACGCCTTTTCGGTTAGCAACCCTGCTTTCTTTCCTTTTGTCCCTCTCTTTCTTTCTCTCTTTCTCTTTCTTCTATGTAGCTGCAGATACGATTTCGCATTTCGCAGCCTCAAAGGAACACAGAACAACTGCATACGCTTTTTGCGCCGCACTGAGCGGCGATCCTGCGCGAGCAAGGAGTGGCTTTACCGCGTTCCTTTGAAGCACAAGATGGCGGACGTTGGCGCAAATCTGTCGCCCTGAAGAACCACATACAAAAGCACTAGTTGCGCCTCAGCTGACAAGGCAAAATGGAAGTACGAGGCCGTAAACATTTCGCGCCCCAACACCGGATACGGCGGTCTAAATTGCGGAAGCAGCGCAGGTGCGCTTTTGCTGCCATTGTTTTCGTTCAGAAGACGCTGTGACATGCCACATGGCTCACGTCGTTGCTTCCTTTTGCACGTGAACAGCACACTTTCCTGATAGGTGGCGCCGGTCTGATCTGCATCCATCCGCCTTTTTTTCTTTCCCTTTTCTTTCCCTGACGTTGAGATAACGCGCTACTGCCGTCGCACGCGCAAGAAGAGAAAAGAGACAAAAAGAAAGCTTTTTAGACCGCGAGACGCCTTCGCTGATCCAGGCGAAGATGACAGAAATACCATTCGCGATGAGACAGCCAAGTGACGACGTTCCAAATCTAGCTGACAATACACCTAGAATATTTTTCCGTTGGCTTTGTATTCGCATGTTGAGCCATCAGGTGAACTTCACAAAGTTGCACGTCTGTATAATATGTGGCGCGGGAGGCCCGAGGCGTTGGTAGTGCTTATAGCGAGTGGGAAAATGGGCTGTACAAGCCCAAATGTGCGCCAATCATTTGGCAAATAGGTGAGAGGGAAGACAGAGAGAGCTAGCAGGCAGCCAACGCCTCGAACCAATGTCTTTTGATATAATTTAGAAAACAAATGTGGCTCTTTGCACGAATGGGAGGTGGAAATGGTGACGATGTATTATCACGTTAGTGCATTTAGCCCGCACACACCTTCATTTTACGTAAAGAAATACGCACTTTGGGAACTGACGACAGGCGAGGAAGTCGAGGTACCACGCATTTCAATAGGTGGACGCCAATGACGTTTAGCGCTGCAGTGTCCCTTATTTTTTTAATTCTATATTTTTTTTCGTGTTAGTTTTTGTTGTTGTTGTTAGCATGGTTTTCAGTGGGGGCGTCTTCCTTCCTAAGTGACTTGAAAGCGCGTTAGTTTGGGCATGCTGGTATTCCGTAACCTTTGCGTTTTTAGAGCACGAAAAGGGACGAGAGGCAGAAGAAGGACGCGGACACAGCGCTAACTTCCAACAATTTTTTTTTTATTCTACGAAGCGATACACATATATATAGGGAACAGAGAGCAGCGCACGCATGCGCATATGTACTGGTTTTGAACAAATAAGACAGCACCGAGACATGTGTAATGGAAGTTAAGATGATATCGAAGATGAAAAAGGCGACCATGTATAGCCCAAAAACTTTTTTTTATAACTGCAAGATTAAAATGCTATCTCCATCGCTGAGTCCGTGTCGTTCTTCTGTCTCTCGTCCCTTTTCGTGCGCTAAAAATGTTAAAGTCATAAGTGACGTCACAATAAGAGCGGGTAAGCCTGGTATCTGTATAGGTACGTGGTATTCAGTAATAAAGGGAAAATGAGACATCGCCCCAATCGTAACAATTGCTACAAAGAAACGCATATGGGTTCCTCGAAAGACAAAGCTTCGCAGTTGAAGAAAAATTCGTCCTTGTCCGGGACTACCGCTTTTCCGGGGCGGCCGCTCTACCATCTGAGCTAACCAGGCGGCTGGCCGATGATAGGACGAAGTCGAACTCATCAACAACTCTGAAGCAAAGGCAAGAGATTGACGTAATAGTTCTGCGGAAACCCACAAGATGGAGGGAAGTAAGTTGTGGATGTGTTCGGCTTCGCCCTATTGTCTTCTAGCCGCCTGGTTAGCTCAGATGGTAGAGCGGCTGCCTCGGGAAAGCGGCAGTCCCGCGTTCGAGCCCCGGACCAGGACGAATTTTTCTTCAACTTCGAAGCTTTTTCTTTCGAGGAACCCGTATGGTTTTCCTTTGTAGAAATTACTATGATTGGATGGATGTCTCATTTTCCCTTTATTTCTTACTTCCCTCCACCTGGCGGGTTTCCGTAGAACTATTACGTCAAGGGGTATTCATTTGGAGGCGAGTCACGCAGACCTGTTTTGCGCAATACTAATAACTTGACTTTGCAACATCGCCTGCAAGAATGAATAAAGAGTGGTACAGCTGACCAGAGTTCTTCCAACATGGTGGCTCCCGTCGATTGAAAACAAAGTGGTCAGTACACCTACTTAGCTTTATATATTCGCATTATTGGACCAGTGAATCCGGTTCATTGTCCTACAAACATGCCTACGTGACTTCTTGATGTTTATACGTAGTATTCTCGATAAGACCGTGCGAGAACTGCAGTAAGATTGTGTGTTAACGGATCAAAAGACAGACGAAAAAAAGTGAAAGTCAAGGAAGCTAACCAAGGCGGGAAAGTTCGCTAGTTAGTCTACACTGTGAAACGGGAGAGATGAAGGCATAAAGGTAAGGAGAGCGAGAGACCGAGAGCACTCACATTTGATTACAGCCCGTCGCGATGACTGCACACTAACATTGTACAGGATCACGTGCCACACGAATTAGAATGAATCCGTTTTCTTTCTTTATGTTTATACACACCGCTGCCAAAAGACTCGGTTAAGCCATCTATAACAACGCAAACTACATTAGTCTGCATGCATATCGAGCTCTTCTGTAGAGCTAGAATGTTTGACAAATAAAATATACTGCTAGATATAACAAGAAAGCTACATACATGAGCTGGACGCAAGAGGCATAGACCTTATACTTCACCCCATCAAGAACATGAATCTACAGTAAGCTGTCGCTGTAAAATAATTTACATCCTTAGATGTTAAAAAGAGTGTAATTGTGTCTATAACTCACACCCTTAGGGATCAGTTATATAAATAACTCCCTAAGGGCGTGAGTTATAGGCACATTTACACCCTTATTTTACGATACAGATATGGGACAAAGTGCTTAGTTTTCACTGGCTAACTTGACAGGCAAAAGTGCATGACCGGAAGAAGTTTTCTGCGGTACACGAAAACACTGCTGCCACAGTGCGGATAAAAGGGTTTATATGTTTGTCGTCCCGTGGTCCTTAAAAAACTGTAAGAGTGCCTTCGTCGCCCTCCGCTTCGATGTCTTGTAACGGACCATGATGCCGGCGCATTGTCTACATGCCGCACGTCATACCGTCTTTCAGTGCCGTCCCACTGGGTGCCCCTGTATTACGGTCAAAGCTATTCCTTTATTTCCTTCAGAAGTACTGTAGACTCTGCGCAATAGCAACACAGATTGGAGTCAGTGACGCCACGGCAGGCCACTGACGCTGTCGCCACCGCCGTCGTGCTAAAGGGCCCGAACTGAGGGGAAAAGACGTCTCTATCTAATCCGCTTAGCGCCAGCGGCTTCGCGGCGACTGCGACGTCACGTGATAGTAATACTGAGGGGGAGACGGAGAGAACACGTGGAGATTTGTCAACGCGTGCAGGCGTCTCGCTCATTGTTGCGTCGGGCGACGTGCAGGAAGCTGGTCGCCTCACTGACGGGCAAAGTGGCACCGCGCTCGTCCCAGCGTCGGTCGGGCCACGTGACCAGTGCCGACGAGGGTGGCCTACATCGCAGCGGCAACGGAGACGGCGACGAGGGTTGCACTGAGCACAGGACGAGCACGTACCGCAAGCGCCTCATGACGTTCGACATTGACGACCCGCTACACAGGAGCTTCCTGAAGGCTGTCCAGGACCGTGGGCCCGCCGTCGTTGTCGGTGAGTGATCTCTGCGGGTTGCGTATAACGTAGGCCAGTGGGTTCTCAAGTGCCACGGAACGGGATGCCAGTAACCTCGGTCGCAGATCGCTGTTTCTGTAGATAGGCATCAGTTGAATTTTGTCTTCATGTACCTACTCTATGATTCAATGCTGCGCCGTGTCGGTGGAAAAGGCGCAGTAACCGACCCTCATTTACCGAGCTCGTGAGCACTTCGTGCAGCCCGCAACAAAGCAGCCTCTCCTGTCCTGATGAATCTATAAAGCACTGCCCTCTAAGCAACGCAATATGGCGGAATGATATATGTGGTTCTGTGCCAGTCCTTCTCCCTCCCTCATTTCG
The DNA here is from genome assembly GCF_038994185.2 of Dermacentor albipictus. Classification (NCBI taxonomy): domain Eukaryota; kingdom Metazoa; phylum Arthropoda; class Arachnida; order Ixodida; family Ixodidae; genus Dermacentor; species Dermacentor albipictus. The sequence continues at coordinate 423,170,912 of NC_091821.1, forward strand.
CCTAAGACTGAAAACCGTGTTGGCCCGAGGCAGCGGCCGCCGAATCAGATAGCACTGTGGGTTATGGTTCGAGCGAACATTCATTGCGACCGCCACTGGCCAGCCAAATGTTGGGACAGCTTGTATACTGCGACGAGTGTGTATTGCATACCATAAGTACTAATAGCGTCAGTGTCAAACAGCTCTCTTCTGTACCTAAGGGCAGCGTGCGTCGCAACGCTGAAGACAGTGACAATTTCGTACGTAAGGGCGCTTTCGATTACAGAAATCTATGAAACACAGCTTTTACAACAGATTTGAGACCTCGCTAACAAGACACCGCGCTGTAGGTCGCCTCGGTTTCTGCATGCATCAGCACCATTTTATGTCTTTCGCCTTTCTCAGTAAGACTGCTTTTCCTTTTTTTTTTTGGGTCTTCGCGGAAACAATAATATACAATGGCCAGCGATTGAAACGCAATACTCGGACAACATGGCGGCCGGTACTTTCTTGCGTCGCCGGTGGACGCTGGTGACACTGAGATGATGCATTTTTGTGTCACATGAAAGCGAGAATCTGATGCATCACAAATGCACTCAGCTTCCTCAGCGATCACCGGTAGCGCAAAAAGCGTCGGCCGCCATGAGTATCGTCTTTCAATCGCTGAGCACTGTACATGGTGCGGGACCGGGCTAGTTGAAGAAATAATGTTCAGTCGGAACTCGACACTTGTATTCTTGTTTATGTTCTTGCTGTCGGTCCGTGTTTAGTTTCTGCGCTGCAAATTTGCAGCAACTTACTATCGCGCTCAATATGAGCTACACAACGCGCGAGCGCTTTGCCACGCGCTTTCTAGTAGTATCCACCTTCCTTCTGGAGCACACGACGCCGTCTTTGGAGTAGAGTGACAAAATTTCCTGTGATGCATGAACCTACCGCGATATTGGCAGGAGTAAGGTAAATATTCCTCGTCGCTTTCAGAAGAGCACGTAGCGCATGAGCTCAGGCTGAACCTGCTCTGTACGCACGTGCAGGGCTACGCGAATTCATTTGGTGTTGCTTTTGATAACCGCGAGGTTTAGATGAACGTACTTGGGCTTAATTAGCCCCTGCCGCGATGACCAAATAATTATGGCGTTCTGCTGTGGCGGGTTCGAATCCAACTTGGGGCACCCGCATTCGAATTATGGAGGCGTAATGTGAAGGCGCTCGTCTCACACGCTTTGGGTGTACGTTGAAGAGCCCCGAATGGGACAGTGCAAGACCCCCACCACGGTGCATCTAGCAGTGGCTGTGTTGCTTACGGAGGTTAAACGTCATAATTCAATCGAAGCTTCTTATTTAGCAAACTATTTGTCTGATAGTATATAGATTCACCAGCAAAGTATAGATGAACTCCCTATAAAACCCCACATCGAGAGCAGGCCAAAGAGGTCCTGAATACGGAAGCCTTCAGTAATGAAAGTGTAGGAAGCTTTGCAATTTTGGCCCCAGCGTTTCGATAGGAACGCTCGTCCTTATTCGTACAACAGCGGTCGTAATTAGCTGGTTGTTATGCGCGTCTTTCTTTTTTTCTCCCGACGGCAAGGACCCAGACACTGTTACAGCGTTTTACATCGTTCTGCTGGGGAGGCGAAGGCATGACGTATCGCGTGAGCGGCAATATTCTACAGATTCCATCCTTCCTAGGAAAAGTGCCGCCGCTGTTGTCTAGACGAGGAATAACTTTTCTCACCCGAATGCTGTCACAGGACCGTGCGGGCTCTTTGCGCTCTTCTTTAGTTTTTACGAAACTGCACACGGAAAGAAACATTCGGCGCATTTATTATCAGCAGACAGAAGCTTCAAGAATCGCTGAAGTCTACACTTCCTTCCAAACCGAGCAATGTAACGTTCTAGAAATGTGAAGCATGCACGGCTGATGTGGACATTGCCCGCCTGTGCGCGGGCTTTCTATCAGTTGTTGGCATGGGAAGCCCAGATAAGTCGCCGTCAGAGAGCGAGCAAGCGACCTGCGCTATCTGAGACTCAGCCGACGGCTATACACACATACACGCGTATATTTAATTTCGTCACTCTGTGTCTGAGCCAGGTAATCTGTGGACTGGCCCACGATGACGCATACGACATGCGCGAATCGACAAAGTTTCGCAAGTGTATATGTGCTCTTATAAAAAGAGGCAGTACAAGTCTTCTTCTGGCATATAATTATACGCACGACGCTGTCTTTAGTGCATGCTATAAAACAGTAAGCAACGTGTTGCACCCCGTGTGGCACCTTGGAAAGCAATTAAAGAAGTCGTAATTCGACAACTGCCCCACGCACCCAACCGCGTGGCTGCCTCGTGCACAAAGGTCGTCTCTCAAACAAAGCAGCTACGTTAATGTATCGCTTCCTTTTCTTCTGAGCACGTCGTATCGGGTGATCTTGATGGAAGGTGCAGACATCTTGTATGCCTTCATTATTACACACTTTAAAATTAAAGGGCATAGCCTGCAGTGATGTTTATGTGCCTTTGTCGAGTCTTAAACAAGAAAAGGCTTTGGTGGCTGAACAAGACGCATTGAGACGGTGGGGCGCGCGGGCAGGCAATCCTGACAGGCCGCACTGACTGCCGGCGGGCACGAGGATGCGACCTCGCCCTCAACGCGTTGTTGTTGCGCCGAGGAGCTCGCTGTGCAAGTTCATCCATGGCACCGAGGAGTGTCACAAAATGATGTCGATGTGCAAGAGGAAAAAGGACAATAGGAGCATTGCCGAAACGGTGGGAGACAAAGCCGCCGCAAGGACGTTGAGAATGCTGAGGCCGGAAACAGGAAAACGGATGTTGTACATACATATATCACGAATGCACGGCGTTTTCGCATGTCCGTGTAGACATCTAAACTCAGCACTGCGTGCTTCGAGCAACGGCCTCGAAGACTTCTGATGGGGAGAACACGCTAGACTAACTTGACTTTGCGGAGACGGCCGACACTCATTTGCTGTGCAACAGCGGATTTGTGTTTCATCGGAGAGAATGAAGAGATGCAAAGAAAAAAGAGAGATGCAAGAGCAGGAACCAGCTGTGCATGTTTGCAGCCCTTGGACATCTTAACGGTACTTCTCAAATTGCGCGGCTTTCTTACTTCTAAATAAAGATGATTACAAGTTGACGCCCTTTCATCGTTCGGCGCAAAACTTCTGCCGCCACAAAGCGAAGTTTTCTATAACGTAATTGACCTATACCGCTCTGGTGCTGCAGTCTTGTAGTGCTTCGTGATTGTAGCATTGCCTGGATGTGCTGTGTGTGCTGCACGAGGAGCCAGAGAGCACATTTGCTAACGTCGGTACACAGTACAATTACTTGGTTATTTTCAAGAATAGAGGTTCAGCAAATTTCTCTGGGATAATTGGATTATATGTAAGCCTTTTCGTCAGCCGTTTTACAAGCGAATGAAGACAACGTAGTGAAATAGTACAGTGTTCGGTGGTGATGTCGGAACATGCGCGCTTACCTGGTAGTCGGGACCCACGTGCACTTGCTCCGCCTTTAGCGGGGTCCTTCGGGATATATAGTTCGTCACCACATGTCTGAAAGTACGCTGTCTCGAAGAACTACAAGCAGAATTAAGGCGCAGTATTTCCCTTCGTACTGTCTGGTGGCCTTTCGAAAACACGAAACGTTGTACGCAGTTGTGTGGAAATCGCCTTATTCTTCGAATGACATCAAGTAATTCGTCCCGCAAACGCCGGCAGAACAATATAAAACGACCTGTATTGCCAAACTCGATGCTGCCTGCGCAGAGAGTGGAACGCGCGCTCTTAAATGACTAAGCCGGCGTGTGGATTCGAAAATGTGGTGTGGCCTTCGGGTCGATTGGCCTCTTTATGGCACGGAACTCGTGAGGCGGTATCCGAAGATTTCGAAAATTACAGCGAATGTAGCCTCCTTTGTTAGTCGGTAGTTTTTTTTTTAGTTAATTTGTACTTACGGGGTCTTGATTGCTCTACACGTGCGATGGAATCAAGTTTCACGTTTCCGGAAGGACTTACATGTGAAGGTATCCGCTGAGACTTATCTCGTAAACCCTCTGTTTTCGAAGTCTTTGAAAAGGTCTAGCAATTGCCGGCAAAATTTGTTTGGCGGCAGACGAGGCGATAACTGGCGAAGTGCCCACTTTGAGATTACAAGAGGGACCCCATTTTTGGTAGGACATCTCTTCAGTTTCCTCAGCGCTGCAGTTATAACGGCACCCTCTGGTAACGTCGATAACACTAAGCTGTCTATATAGCCATCCAGCCCAGCCGGCTAGAGCCGGCTAGAGTCATGGGACGGAAATCAGAATTCGGCAGCGCAACTACCTACATCTACGCAGATGTACCCGTCCGTGGTTCTGAGTTGTGGTTCTGGTATGTCGCTTCCAAAGGTGCCATCACCAAGGACCTAGCCTCTTCAGTTAAGTAACGGATCGCTTGGAAAGTATAACCCTGGAACAGTGAGGTTGCACGTAATAGTCATGCAGCATGGCGCGATTCGCTGACTCCGCTTAAGCATAGTTAAAAGCTGAGGACACTGATTCCGGGCTGAACAGAAATGTGAGTGAGGTCTAGCACCGATTCTCCGAGGCAAGGCTCCTCCGTAAGCCACTGTCCATATATGCTTCGCATGCTGAGCCTGAAAGCTGAATCGAGCCCACAGCGACCCTGCAGATGTCGTCATCGCTCTCCGGAGCACGACATCTGCACGCGCTATAAACAAATAGGACGGTGCATACGTGCGCAGGCCCGAAATAAGCCCCGTAGGATAAGATAAACAATGTTTGTAAACAAAGGAGGCGCTGCGTCGCATGATGCAATGGCGTTAGCCAGTATAGCGTACAGGGAAGCCCCATGGTCGGGTTCCGCCTGCAAGAAGGTTGTACTTGGAAGGATCGCGCGCTTGCAGCCCTCACGCCAGCGCCGACATATTTATGGCCTCCAGTCTCATATCTGCCATTCGTAAAGTTGCTCGGTGGCTCTAGCGGACTTCTCTCATATATTATCGCATGAGTCCATGGACTTGCAAAGCGCTACAGCTCCTCGTGAAAGCGACATTTTCCTGCCTGCATCTGGGCCACCTCCTGGTTTAGAGGTGCTCCCATATGGACAAGACGTTAACAACCTATCCAGGTCTAATAAAAACAGGCTAATCCCGTTTTTTTTTCGTAAGAGCTTCCCATTTTAGAAAGAATCAGTGGCGATTTAGCTGCAAATGCGAATGAAATGAGTCAACATTAGGCGCACCCCTTTGAGGTCCCGTATTCATGACTTAAACCGCATTTACCAGAGTGTGTATGTATCTATATATATTCACGTTCGCCACATACATACATACATACATACATACATACATACATACATACATACATACATACATACATACATACATACATACATACATACATACATACATACATACATACATACATACATACATACATACATACATACATACATACATACATACATACATACATACATACATACATACATACATACATACATACATACATACATACATACATACATACATACATACATACATACATACATACATACATACATACATACATACATACATAGAAGCTCTTCTAAGCACTCCCATCCCCCACTACCTCTACCACGTGACCGGTTTCCCTCACTTCTCCCACATACACTTTTTTCGCTTTGATACTACTACTGTTAATCCATTAAAATTAAAATAAGGCGCCTGTAGCAGATACGTAGGCGAAGGACGCAAAGAAATACACGGTCCTCATCCTTCTTGGCACACCCCCGGCTTCGAAGGCAAAACACCTGTGTGTCGTATTTTGGCCGCTCGTTATAAAGAATCTAAGGCGTTCGAAATTATTGCGCAGTCCCCCACCACGGCGTCTAAGGCTCATTAATTGTGCTTTGGGATGCTAAATCCTACAATCTAGCTTTAATTCTTGTTGCGAAGAATAATATTCCACAGGAATCAAGTAAGAACTTGCCCTTGATTGTCAATGCCGTCTTTATACAAAAAATTCACGCTACCGAAATTTGGCGCAATTGCTCTAATCCCGCCCACGAGCTCAGGGGAGCGCGCGCGCACTCAGCAGGGGTGCGTCGTAGCACTTTGTGGTGCGTGCTTATTCTTTCCCTCTGTCTTCGATTTCTGCGCTGCTTTATCGTCAAAAGTCGACGGAGACTCCCTGCCCCAGGAGTGACAGTAACGTCGCTGCATTTTCATGACGTAGCATATATGCAATATAATCACTTAAGATTTCTTCAGTTATTTATTTTTTCTTGCAGCGGCCGTCATATATACAGATTTAGCGCGTCTGTATTGTATGTGACAGCAGCTGCAGTGCTTTTTCACTCAGAGAGGGTTGAAATTCCGCGAGAGAGTGCAGCTGTAAGGATGCAGAGCCTCCGCGATGCCCCGGTGTGATAGAGAGAGGGTGAAAGAAAAGGAGGTTGTTATTACACTTCATACCCGCTAGCCAGCTCAATGTGTATTCGCTGTCACACTGTTCCGAGAAGGGGGCTACACAGTGCGTCTCGTCATACAGCGGATAAATAAATGCAAACGTACTGAGCGCTCGGAACGGACGTTGGTGGAAGCTGTAGCGGTGGGCCGCGCCGTTCCTCCTCAGATAGCCAAACGTGTCACGCGCTGGAGATCACGTCATCGTCGCTAGAGGCTGGGTCAAAGGTCTGGAAACAAACTCTCCCTTTTTTTTGTGTGTGCATTGGGACGCACATTTGCGCGCTGGCAGTCTAAGTTCTTCCAATTCATGTCTATTGCATATAGATCCGTTACGGTATTGCCAGTTCTTTTATTATTACTCTTTTATTTGTCGATCGCAAACTCGTGAGTGTTCCGTCTACTCAAGCTCACCTGCCATTTTACTACGGTTGCATCGAGACCACATCGAGTAAGTCATCCGAATGCATTGGCGCATCACCGAGCTATTTACTATGGTACGAAACTACAAGTTATTTCACATATGCCGCAGCTGTGACATTTTCGAGCACTTTGAAATTTATTTCTCCGAGCCCTACCATCTTTGAGGTGTGGCATCTTATTACGCGTGCATGTGACAATCGAGTGGTTCGTCGTTAGCATCTCTCTTCTTTTTTTTTCGAAAGCTGCCGCTGCAAGCGACGCCGGCGTTGACACTTACGCATATATGTATAGGACAACATGGTTCCAGCAGGTGAGAAAATGCGAGCACAAGTAAAAGGAAGGACGCGAGAAATGGTGTCCATTCTCCTTCATTTTACCCTTACCATGGACCAGCTAGCCCAGCAAACCACCCTACTTAATACATGTGTAGATTGTAACGCTTTAATGGCGCAGATGCTGCGATGCTTGGCGTGCAGTGTTTTTTATCAAAAGTGCAGGACTCCAATTTACCGTTTTAGTGCAGGTTAGAGCTACCAATGCGATGGCACTGCTCAGAATAGCTGGTACTAAATCGCTAGCAAGGTATACATCCTACAAAGCTGAAACTAAGGGTCACATGTCTGCTTGTATGTACATTACGTTCCATGTCCGCTTCCAGCGACAACGTGCAGCACGTTTGGCAAAATGGATTTCTTTCTTAGCCATCACCGTAACGGCTGTTTGCTCCTGGTACCTTCTCCGCAGATGTGGGTCAGCACGGATATCTCTGCAATGCGAGCGCACTGCGACGGGTTCCACTCTCAGACGACCTGCATTCGCTTGGCGGCACTGGCCATGAACGATACGCACTGCGGCTCGCAATCACGTGCACGACAAACTCACCGCGTGCAGCGCTCCTCAACGGCAAAACTTATTCCCTAGATGAGAACAAGCCGGACATCTTGCACGTCCTTCACCAGGCAGCTTTCCTGCTATACGAAGCGCACCGTGAAAAAAAGTGCCACCTGCTTTAGGAGGCGCTCGTGGTTATTTTCTCACTACGTGCGAGAATTGATGACTCCCTTTCTATAACTCTTTACCCCAACCACTGACTCTGGTGAACTCGGGCACTGAAAATGTGGTAATACGAAATAAACATGTTTTTTGTTCTTTTTTTCTTTTTGCCTGCTGTAACATGAGGACTACTTTCCACGCATGACCGCAGTTTTTACATTTCTGTGAGGGTCGATGAGCTTGGGACTTGCCTCGAGCGTTTCGTGATTTGTTCAAGTCGTTGCGGCTTCAGACCACGTTTTACTACCATCACCGCCATGCTGTTTACACAGCGTGCGAGAAATGCGACTAATTAGAAAGCTCGCGTGCTGTCGCGGGACGTCTGTCGCGCTGGTGAAAGAATAAAAAAACGGAGCGTGTATTTCGGGGAAACGGTATACGCTGGCATGCTTTGCAAAAAACGAGGCAATATACTTGTGGTTGAGATTTGACCAGCTGCTAGGTTTGAGGGGGCGAGGGATGCGCAATTTAACACGTCCGATTGTGCTATCCACTGACGTTAGCGGCCCGAGTTTGTAAAATGCGTTTGAGTATACCGTGGGTCCTAGCTAACGTTACCCAAGCTGTTAAAAAAAAGGAAGTAAAAAAAACAGTGTGCTAGATACGAATATAAGACGTACGGTGGGTGGTTGCCTGAGCTCTATTTTTGTTTTTTTCGGGGGTTTTTACGCACCAAAACCACGATCTCATTATCAGGCGCGCCGTAGTGAGGTACTCCGGATTAATTTTGACCGCCTGATATATTTTTTGATGTGCACCTAAATGTAAGTACTCGAGCTTATGCATTTCGCCCCCATAGAAATGCGGCCGCCCTGGATCGGGATTTGTAAAACCCCATAATTTTTTTTTATTGACAGGCGTATTTTTTTGTTTTGTTCTGGCTGCCTATTACACCCGCCAACCTAAATTTATCTATCAGCGCAAGGCGCGCCTGCATGATTTGGAACTTACTCGAACGTTACCGTTGATTCTATCTGTTGTGTGCATGTGTCCTTGCTGAACTTTGTGCAGTCAGGCTGTATGCGCGACACGAATTGTGCAGTACTTGCCGCTATCGTTGTGCTTTGGATGTCACTTGCCCTTATAGGGGCAAAATTTTGCCCAATAAAGAGTTCGTTTCGTTGTTCACAGCTGTACTATATGTGCTTGACCTGACAGCATAGAGAATTGGTTACAGCATGAATTTTGAGCGGTGAGATGCTGGATGTCTTGGAGAACGCTTGTGGGTTCCCTTCGTTACCTCGCTTTGGAAGACTGCTGTGCGGGCTGTGCTGAGTGCGACTGCGCATGCGTGGTCTGCGCGCCGACTCGCTGAGTGTTGAAGGTTGCGTGATCGGCTTCAGGCGCAAGAGCAAGCTGTCAAGACGCCATCTTTTGTTTCCCTATTGAAGTGTGTATACGTGTGAAACTCAGAAATGCTTTCCGCATTTGACAACCGATGGAGCGACTTGAATAAAACTCGCTGCATTTGATAGTGAAAGGTAAATTCCAGCAACTGTATAGGTAGCAGAATTTTGATTTAAGTAAGGCCTCGTTTTTTTTTTACAAACGTTTATGAAATTGGTAGACCTGAAAAAAAAAACTGAAACACGAAGTGTACAAATCCGTAACTCCTCACCAAACCAAATACCGCAGTCGCTAAGCCCTATAGGGCTTGGGATCAAATTCCGGCCGCAGCGGCCGCATTTTGATGGGGGCGAAATGTGAACAACACCTGTGTACCGTGCGTGTGTACGGGTTAAAACATTCCAGGAGGGCAAAATTATTCTGGAGTCAGCCACTACGGCGTGCCTCATAACTTTATCGTGGTTTTGACACGTAAAACCTAAAGAAAAGGCGGTATCAGAGTTCTGTAACCTGCACCTGGGCATTTAAAGCGGACAAATTTGATAGATGGGTTTACAGCTTACGTTACGTTAACGAGGGTTTTGGAAAATTCTGTTCACAAATTAGTGACATATTTTGGAGCCGCGTATAATACGAAAATTTGTACGCTTTAGATGTGTTATTAGGTGCCGCTTACATAGTTTTGATATCGCGCTTTATTGCTGAGCTACAGAGTTGTAAACTTGATGCATGAGTACTCTAAGTTTTGCATTTCTTGAGAATGAAAAAAATATTATGGTATAAATTGAAAATTTGCTTCTACAGTTACGAAATGTTAACTTCTTTTAAATCCAACAAACCACATCGATGTCGGTGCTGTGGTTGAAGGTAAGCCCAACTTCTCTGTTATCAGGTACTTAGATAGGGGTTCGCGAGCTCTAAAGGCGAGAAGGCTGGGGCCTTGGTGCGCGCCGTGTATGTTGGGTGTTAGAATATACTTATCCATGTAGGAAAGATTTCCCCAAAATGGGCCTAGTTTTGGAGATACCAGGATCTTAGTTTCGCCACCACAACACCACCAGTTGGCGGTATACAACGGAATGGCAAAGGAAGCGGCCGCTCAGAACTTTCACTTCGAGACAAGCACGCAGGCTCCACGCTGCAATCACTAGTCATCACGTTGTCCTTATGACTGCGAACGCTCGCGGTCGTCCAGTGATTTTCACGTGCATCTTTCTGCGTGTGACACCACGCGTACGTGTTTCGTTAGTAAGGGAATGTTTACTGCAATTCGCACAGCCCGTAAAGCTACGTGCATTCGTGCATTATTGTAAGCATGACTATTGCAATCGCTGACAATGCTTCGCCCTTCGTGGGGAGCGGCGATGTTCTTTTAATAGTACTTTGACACGTTCGGCAACGCTGGAGATGATTTACTACAAGTGTGGGAGGTCTTGAACTGGCAAACTCTAAAGGTAAACATTCGCAAATTAAACCGAACAGAGTAAACTGAAGTGACGTTCAGTAGCCTGACAAGAGAACAAGAGTTATTACTATCAGTACGGTGGCAAGTTGGACTAGTTGGTATGGTTTCACCGGTGTGACAGCGCGACAGACGAAACACAGCGAAAAGAAGGAAAAAAAACACAGTAGGAGCGCTGACTTAATTCGAACTAAAGCTTTAATGTAAAATCCATGCAATACGCATACACCCTAGAGCGTGCCCGGAAATGACCAGCATGAAAAGATATAGGTATTTCAACGCCTTTTTAGGTACTCAAGTTTCTTAGAATGAAAGGCAATCGAAGACTGCGCTACGCATACTGCGGATAGTTTGCCCATCCGAGCTGCTTCAACAATATCCCGTTGCCTCGGCACCTAGCTGTGACTTACAATATGGTGGCGTTGGCAAACGTGGGAGACGCATCCACAGTCCCGACAGTGGTCTGACAGGTGCGAAAGTGGTGCGACAATTGCGAGTTATTATCCTCTTGAAGCTGAGAAGGGGTACGCCTACTTATTCGTCTAGTACAGTCACAGGTATTATCAAGGGAAAACCTGCGGATGAAGAATGTATCGGAGAGCGTATGACAGACATTCTCAGGTAGTGAACGGCAGATTACTGATATCTTTGAAAAGTGTACAAATAGTATAATCCACCAGCGGTGACCTATGGCGCCGAAACTTGGAGGATAAGAAAGTAGCTTGAGAGGAAGATATACGGAGCGTGAAATGATTGATGGAACGGAAAAGCACTAGGCACAACATTAAGGAACAGTAAGCTGTTAGTACGCATTAGTGGAGTTTGGCAGGTCAATAAATTCGTAGAGCACGTAACTAGTAATACATTAGGCCTGACTCACATGGCCATCATCCACCCCGTCCCGTCACCGTCACGGCACGGGCGTCCGTCAGGAGAGTGTTTCCTCACCGCTTTAGGATAGAGTAGGAATAACTTTAAGAAAGTGCCGGCAACCGACGGTTTAACGCGTCGTGACGCTGGCAAAGCGTCGACCCGGGGTTATATCCTACTCTGCACTACCCCAGTTGGGCCCGTTTGTAGTGGGTCATGTGGCTTGTGCTTTTCGAGCGCACCCCTGGCCTGCTGGACGGCCCATAGTTGTATGTCCTTGTCTGCAGACTGCAGTGCACCTTGAAGTTTGAGTGGGTAAGTCTTGGAGGTAGCTGCCATCGGGAACCTGGCACAGTCTCACCGCTTTCTTCCCCAAGCGGGACACCGGCGAGCTTAACAACATCGGCCAGCGTCGCCAGCGTCCTGTTTCTGGGCAGAAAGCGCCGAAAAAACGCTGTCTCCTCACGGAGGCCAGTGACGCGTGACGGAACGGGGCGGACGACGGCTGCGTGAATCGGGCCTAACAGAATAGAGATGGCAAGGAAAAGGAAACATAGCTGGTGATGACAGAGGATTAGGTGATGTGTAATGAGATTATGAAGTTTACAAGCATACACGATGGAGTCAACCAACACAAAGCAGGGGTAACTGGAGGCCGCTGGGGAAGGCCTTCACCCTGCACTGGATATAAATGTATTCGGATGGTGATGACGAGGAGACTCGGAAAATGAAGACTACACGAAAACAGATTAAAATGAAATTGTGGGGTTTTACGCGCCAACACCACAATTGCATTATGAGGCGCGCAGTAGCCGGATACTCCGTATTAATTCTGACCACCTGATCTTCTTTAACTTAAACGCTAATCTATTATAAGCGCGCGCGAGAGAGAGAGAGAGAGAGAGAGAGAGAGAGAGAGAGAGTGCGTGTGCGGGGGGGGGGGGGGGTGCGCGCGCGCGCATTTCGCCATGTCGAAATGCGGTCGTCGTGAACGGATTCGAACCCCCGACCTCAAGCTCAGTAGCACGACGTCACAGACACTGAGTACACTGCTGCGGATGTCAGAACAATGCGAATTCTAGAGGCGGCGACAGTGATTGGCGCACTTTCTCTGAGCATCAATTCCGCGGTTTCTGTTTAAAATCGGTTTGTTAACGAGATCGTTCGCTTAGAACATGGCATTACAAGGAAGTTTTTATTGCTTCTCGTTTTTTTTCCGCACCATTAGGTCCTTTCTGCATTGCATACTTTGTCTGTAGAGAGTGTTCAAAGCGCTTCAAGGCAAGTGCGTTATAAAAATTTCAATTTGGCCTAGTTCGTGTTTACTGCATATCATATTGACCGCAAATAAAGACGGGGACAACGGAACAGAACACATAAACGACACGGGCGGTAACTTTCAACTGTCAGCTGGCTTATTCACGGCAGCCCGTAAGCATATGTAGACAAATAGAACATGCGCAGAACGCTGCAAACAAGAACACTCATCAGCCTAGCGGGGCAACCAATTATCAAAAAAAAATATTTCCGATTGAAACAACCTAATGGAAGTGTCGATAACACAGTTTTGGCCTTTCTTTATTATGTGATAAGCCTCCATCAGCTCGCGTGCAGTCTGGTCCTGGCTTCTCCCCAGAATCTTTATCTCCTTAAAGGTGCACAGTGCGCAGGCAAGTGCGCCAATTCATCTTTCGTTAAATTTTTTTCGTGTTCCCTGGCTAGATCATTTAGACACCGTCCAGTCTGCTCTATGTAGGACTTGCCACACGCCATGGGGATTTCGTACACAACTCCTACATTGCATTTTGCATACGGCTTGGTAGGGTTCTTGCCACAGCCTTGCCTTCCTTTAGGATCACGGGAGGTGCGGAAGTAGAGCCGCGCCAGCTTAAAAGGGGCTGAAAAGACAATGGGGACTCCTAACCTGCCTGCCACCTTCCTTAGGTTTTGAGTGACCGTGTGCATATACGGTTCCACTTCAGGACTTGCGGCCATATAGTCGTCCTCACCCTTGCTTTGCTCCTAGATCATTTTACCTTCTGCAGGAAGTAAAAGTTACCGCCCGTGTCGTTTATGTGTTCTCGTCCGCTGTCCCCGTCTTTACTTGCGGTCAGTAAGATATGAAGTGCGTTATGTTCCCCTGAGATCAGAGGAAATTCCTTCGTTTTAATCGATCGCTGGTAGCCGCAGTAGGACTCGAACTGGTCGGTCACAAGATCTCTTTGATCTTCACTCGCTTCGAACGACTGCGAATGAGCCCTCATAGGTCGAAGGTCACAGGGTGAACTCGCGCATGCGCCTCACTACTTTGCCTCGGATGTGAAAAACGATTCAGCTCGTATTATACAGCTTGATCGGTCAGCGCGGCTACGCACGCACGCTTGTTCCCTTTCCGTACAGAATTCAAGAGCCGGGCAAATTGCGAAACGGCTCATTCGCTCGTGCTGTGCTTATACAGCGCGGAAATAGAGACGCTATTTGGTTGGTATCTGGCGGACGCTTTCCTTTACGGTGTACGAATCGTGCTCTCAGAAGGGCGCCACGTTTGTGCTAAACGAGCTCTTGCGCCAACTTGCATTCCTCCGCGACACGTCATTCGGCTGGACACCGCATTCCAGGAGCAAGAGTTTACTTGGCAGCGCACCTATTATGCGCCGTCAAGTACGCTCACAGCGCTGGCCTGGACTGAGGCAGCCTGCTCATTAAGCCACTGACAGTGACCTACAATATATATATATATATATATATATATATATATATATATATATATATATATATATATATATATATATATATATATATATATATATATATATATATATATATATATATATATATATATATATATATATATTGTTACAAGCACGGGGAAAAGGGGTTTATTTAGGCGTGCGAAAACAGGAATGGCCGCTGCACAGTCTTCGTTCTCCTCTTCCTCTCTCTTCTTGATCCCCGCGTCCCTTTGACGCGCTTGGACGTAACATACCTCCCCTCGCAGACAAAGCCCCCTGGGCGAGTCAACTAGCTTGTCGTGGCGTGCATGATTTCAACCGTGCGACATGCGCGACGTGTGTCCTAGCAGAACGTCTACCAGTGTTCGTGAGGCGCGCGAGAGTATAGTTCACTTCGCTGACTTTGTCGATGACAACATACGGTCCATCGTAGTTTGCCAGCAGCTTTTGACACAAACCGCGCTTCCTTGTGGGCGTCCAAAGCCAAACGAGATCACCAGGGTTATATGTAACTGGCCGATGTCGTGCGTCGTAGCGGGCTTTGGAGTTTTCTTGTGATGCCAAAGTCCGAAGACGCGCAAGTCTCCGAGCCTCTTCAGCGAGGCACAGCGTATCGGCGACCGTAGGATTGTCGTGGTGGTAAAAAGGGAGGACAGTGTCGAGCGTATACCGGGGCGGCCGAGCATATAGAAGGAAGAAGGGGCTGTAGCCGGTTGTCTCGTGCTTGGCGGTGTTATATGCGTAAGTAATAAACGGTAGAACTTCATCCCAATTCTTGTGATCGGACGCAACATACATGGAAAGCATATTTGTGATCGTTCGATTAGTGCGCTCAGTGAAGCCGTTTGTTTGCGGATGATATGGCGTCGAGTGTCTGAGGTGCGAGTGACACAAACGCGCAAGCTCTTCCACTATATCCGCCGTGAATTGACGTCCCCGGTCGCTTATGATAACACCAGGTGGTCCATGTCGGAGAACAATAGCGTGAAGTAAGAAAAGCGACACTTCGGTGGCAGTTGCTGATGGTATAGCCGCCGTCTCGCAATAGCGTGTGAAATAGTCGGCGCAGACAATTATCCAGCGGTTCCCCTTAGATGACTTCGGAAAAGGGCCTAACAGATCAATTCCAACTTGCCGAAAGGGTGAGCTGGAAGGCGGCACAGGTTGAAGGAGACCAGATGGGGCAGTGGTTGGGCGTTTCCGACGCTGGCACTGTATGCAGCTGGCGACATAAAACTCAACCGAATGTCGCATCCGGGGCCAGTAAAAGCGTTCTTGAATGCGATAAAGTGTGCGCACAGTGCCTAAGTGCCCGGAGGTAGGGTCATCGTGCATAGCCTGAAGGATTGCTGGCCGGAGACGCTCTGGCACCACTAGAAGGAAGCGGGCACCCGTGCTTGAGTAGTTCCTTTTGTACAGGAGCCCGTCACGTACACAGTAGCTGCTTGTTGCACTTGAATGGGCAGAAGTAAAGAGTGGCTCCAATTTAGTGTCGGTCCGTTGTTCTGTTTTGAACGCATCGATATCTGGAAAAGCGGGTGTCACAGAAGCGACGAGATGATCAAAATCGTCTGCGTCGCAGTCTGTCGTGGCAAGCGGCATACGGGAAAGGCAGTCTGCGTCAGCGTGTTTTCGGCCACTCTTGTAGGAAACAGTGAAGTTATATTCCTGCAACCTCAAAGCCCAGCGCGCAAGGCGACCACAAGGGTCGCGAAGGTTCACGAGCCAGCACAGGGAATGGTGGTCTGTGACGACTTGGAATGGGCGTCCGTACAAGTACGAGCGAAATCGCTGAACCGCAAAGATTACAGCGAGGCATTCTTGCTCTGTCACCGTGTAATTCCGTTCAGGTTTGCTTAATGAGCGGCTTGCGTAAGCAATCACGTGCTGACGGTCTTCATAGCGTTGGACCAATACGGCACCCAGACCAACGCCACTAGCATCTGTGTGGATTTCTGTCGGCGCAGTAGGATTGAAGTGGCGAAGGATAGGTCGGGAGGTTAACAGGAACTTCAGCTGACGAAATGCGGAATCGCACTCGGGTGTCCACTCAAACCGTGCGTCTTTATGTAGCAGGTTTGTCAGAGGATAAGCGACGTCAGCAAAACCAGGAATAAATCGGCGAAAGTAAGAGCAAAGACCCAGAAAACTACGAAGTTGCTTCACTGACTGCGGTGCACTGAATGCCTCGACAGCTGCCGTCTTGAGGGGATCAGGCCGGATACCGTCTTTGTCAACAAGATGACCAAGCACAAGAGTTTGACGGTCACCAAATTTACATTTCTTGGAGTTCAGAACCAGGCCGGCGTTTTTGATGCAGTTGAGGACAATATCCAGGCGCGTATTGTGCTCATTGAATGTGCGCCCGAATATAACAACGTCGTCAAGATAGCACATACAGATGTTCCATTTTAACCCACGCAGAATGGTGTCCATGAACCTTTCAAAGGTTGCTGGAGCGTTGCACAACCCAAATGGCATCACATTGAATTCGAATAATCCATCCGGGGTTATGAAGGCTGTTTTCTCTCTGTCTGTCGGGTGTATCGGGATTTGCCAATATCCTGAGCGCAGGTCCACTGAAGAAAAATAAGAGGCCGAATGAAGGCAATCGATTGCATCATCTATCCGGGGCAGCGGGTAGACATCCTTCTTAGTCACGGCGTTTAATCTTCGATAATCGACGCAAAATCTCCAGTTACCGTCTTTCTTTCTGACGAGTATGACCGGAGCAGCCCAAGGACTCGAGGACTCTTGTATTATCCCATTTCTCATCATGTCGCTCACTTGTTCCCCGATTATCTTGCGCTCGTTAGGCGACACGCGATAAGGCTTTTGCCTGATCGGGCGCGCAGATCCCGTATCGATAGTATGGCGCGTTCGTGACTCGGGAATCGAGAACGCTTTGTCCGGCTGCACAAAGTCAAACACTGACAGATGCTTAGAAAGCGTATCCACCAAGGTATGGCGCTCCCTTGTGCTGAGCGACTTGTTGATCATAGACAGAAGCTTTTTGTCTGAGACTTGGCGAAGGTCAGCAGGTTCACACGGCGAGTCTGTTAGTACGGCTACGGACGAAGACGTGTATTCTGTAAAGTAGGCGAGTTTCAAGCCGTCTGGAAGCAGGACGGGTTCTGCCGAGCAGTTGGTCGTCCACAAGCCAGCTCGCCCGTTGCCGATGGATACCACACAATGAGGGACAAAAACGTTCTTCTTCACACAATTTAGATGCATTGGCTCTACGGAGGCATCGAAACTGTCTGGAACTGCACCGCGACATACAACCGGCACGCACACCGAGGTGGACGCAGGCACAACAGTATCTGCAGACACACAAAGTTCACCTTGACTGCAAGGCTCCTCTAAGAGCCCGGACGAAACATGGCCATCGACGCAAACTTCCCCCGTGCGACAATCGACGGTCGCGCCACACTGTCGCAAAAAGTCGATGCCCAAAATCACTTCGTGCGTCGATCGGGGAATAACTACAAATTCTGTCACGAAAACTCTACCAGCCAAGGATACGTCAGCAGTGCACACACAAACAGGGCGCAACGACTCGCCGCTCACTCCACAAAACGTTGCAGCCTGGTCCCACCGAAATACAACTTTACGCCCCAACCGACCTTTAAAACCGAGACTCATTACGGATACAGTTGCTCCGGTATCCACTAAAGCCATTGTAGCAACACCATCAACAAGTACATGCACTTTGTTCTTAATCATAGCAACTGCAGGGGGCATTTCTGTCGATAGCACGTGTCGAGCGACCTCACCCCCATCGGCCGCGCTAGCTAGTTTTCCGGTTGTGAAGGCGAGGAGGAGCGGCGCACTGGCGATGGAGATTGGCGTAAACGCGGTGCACGAGATGTCGGCGGTGGCGTCAAACTCCTGTCAGATGCCGGCGAGCGGCTCCGGAAGCTTCTCTGCCAGTAATCGTTGCCAGAAGGGACGCCAGCTGACCAAGAGGTGGTGTACGGCTGTTGAGTTGTCCTCGTAGGAGGTGTGGGCCTTGTTGAAGATCCGGATCGACCATTCCACGTTGTTGGGCGACGATTGCAGAACCTCGCTATGTGGCCCGCGACACCGCATTGGAAACATACCGGCAGATGCCTCAAATTGCGATGTTCTTCCATGTAGTCGCGCATGTTGCTGTCGACTGCATAGACAGTAGGTGGGTGACATTCATCATGGCTAGGCATCGGCCGCTGGGAGGCGTGTGTGCGGCGTGGGCGTTGGGCGTAGTCATGACCTTGATAGCTCATGGTCCCTCTCGTTTGTGGGGTAGACCTATACTCGATGGTCGCTGAGTTCACCGTGGGTTGCCATGTCGTCGAAACGGCCGTGTTTCTCATCTCGTGTGGTGAGTACGCGCCAGTGATGCCGGGTGCGCAACGGTACATCTCTTCCTGATGGAGCAACTCTTCACGAACAATCTGCCGTATAGTGGATGGAAGGTCAACACACGAGCTCGGGTCTACACTTGCCACCGTCGTGACATTAGCCAGGCGACCAAACTTCGGTATTATCCGTCGCATCTTCAGCGTCTCAAAGGTCCGGCAGTGGCGAATGACGTCAGACACGGAATCCAAGCTTTCCTTGCCGATCAAAAAATTGTAGACGTCTTCGGCTATTCCTTTCAACAAATGTCCAACTTTGTCATCTTCAGACATTTGAGAATTGACTATTTTACACAGTTTCAGCACTTCTTCGGTATAAGTCGTACAGGTCTCGCCGGGAATCTGAGCTCGTTGCGACAGCGTCTGTTCAGCGCGTTTCTTTTTTGCGCTAGAATCTCCAAAGCACGCTCTGAGCTCCTCGACGAAAAGCTCCCATGAAGTGAGCGTGTCTTCGTGATTCTCATACCAGACGAGCGCTGTGTCGGTGAGGGAAAACACAACATTGGACAATTGTGCGGTCGAGTTCCAACCGTTAGATCGGCTCACCCTTCGGTAGTTCGTGAGCCACTCGTCGACATCTTCTCCGGCTTTTCCTCCGAAAGTGAGTGGCACCCGGTAGTATTGCCACGGAACACCAGGTGTTGGCCTTGAAGCCGCGTCAGATCCTTCGGGAATCTGGCAGGCGTATTCAGTCATGTCAGGCGATGGTGGCGGAAGTCCGGCAAGTCGACGGCTTCGGCGAAGTTGTAGCAGCGTAGGCTCCGTGGTTACGAGGTGTACCCCGCACCGTCCACCAATTTGTTACAAGCACGGGGAAAAGGGGTTTATTTAGGCGTGCGAGAACAGGAACGGCAGGCTACGAAGAACAGGAATGGCCGCTGCACAGTCTTCGTTCTCCTCTTCCTCTCTCTTCTTGATCCCCGCATCCCTTTGACGCGCTTGGACGTAACAATATATATATATATATATATATATATATATATATATATATATATATATATATATATATATATATATATATATATATATATATATATATATATATATATATATATATATATATATATATATATATATATATATATGTGTGTGTGTGTGTGTGTGTGTGTGTGTGTGTGTGTGTGTGTGTGTGTGTGTGTGTGTGTGTGTGTGTGTGTGTGTGTGTGTGTGTGTGTGTGTGTGTGTGTGTGTGTGTGTGTGTGTATATAGTCATATCATAACATAACAAACAATCACACGGACAGCATAGGCGAAATTATTTGTAGCTTTTAATTGAAGTGCAGCAATGGTAAGTAAATAAAGATAGATGAAGAAACAACTGACCGCGGTGGGATACGAACCTACGTCTTCGCATTACGCGTGCGATGCTATTACCAACAGGTTTACCGGGGCCCAGTTTTCCCATCCGCTTTCCGGGGTACTTATATTTGTCTACTAGAACTAACCCTGGGAGCGTTAGACAGCGCCACCACACACTGCCATGGCAGTGAGTGTAATAATAATAATAATATTTGGGGTTTTACGTGCCAAAAACACTTTCTGATTATGAGGCACGCCGTAGTGGAGGACTCCGGAAATTTTGACCACCTGGGGTTCTTTAACGTGCACCTAAATCTAAGCACACGGGTGTTTTCGCATTTCGCCCCCATCGAAGTGCGGCCGCCGTGGCCGGGATTCGATCCCGCGATCTCGTGCTCAGCAGCCCAACAGGCAGTGAGTGTAGAACATCCTATCTACCGCACGTGTCACGTAGTATGTGAACTTTTTGGATGAAGGCAACGGGTCAGTAAACCCACACACGCTACCTCAAGGCGTGAAAGCTGCGGGATTCGAGGCCCTCGCTATTTATGGAACGTGAAGAAAGGAAACAGAGTGGTCATGATTTTTATTAGTCATATCATAAGAAGCCATAAGGATCATAATCATAAATAGGCAAAACTGTTTGCAGTTTTTCATTGAAGTAACGAAATGACAAATAAATTAAAATTAAATATTGCAAGCGCGCGTTCGGAACGAAGAAGCGACGTTTTAATTTTTAAAAAAATAAAGGGGGTAATGTCCTGACGGGCGCATGGTTTCTGGCACGCTGCATGACTAGAGAGAATTCTAAAGAGAAACAGCTGACAAAGCTGACAGCATCTGCATCAATTGAACGTTATCTTATGCACACCTGCCAGCTGGAACTGGAACAGAACGACGCAATCCGTAACAGAAGAAAGAAGCGAACACGCAGAAATCGATGTTATCTTAACCGTAACATTTATTTTGAATCGCTGATCATCGTTAGTCCATCTTGAAAACTGAATTACAGAGCGAAGAATTGCTCCGTGAGACTGTTCACTTTGCCCACGTATTGCTCTCATACCCAGCAGAACCGCGGCCCATATAGGCAGTCACGCGGGCTTCACGATGTCTGTGCCAGACATCGCCCGTGCACTGACATTGCATAATAGGACACGTACATAATGCCAACCCGTGCGTGGTATGCGCTCTTGAAAATTGAGCGGCAGCTCGCGTGCGTCTCCCCATTCGCGCCGGCTGGCACTTGGCAATGGACGGAGGCCGTTCGACACTCCAGCGCGGCCACGCGTGCCAGCTGCGCTGTCACCCGACGCGTATGTCAAACTGCCCGCAAGAATGTGACGGCACGATGAGCTACACGCTCTAAGAATGCGTTTAGTGCAGGGTTGATTTAATGGGGCTTGCACATCCTCGTTCAGCTGCACTGCAGGTCTATCATTCCATTTGCGGGGCCATAGCAATCTCCGTCCACACCGGGGGCCTCCGCGGCGGCGTTTATTCCTGGACGAAGGATAGGGGCGCTCACGGACGTTACAATGCTGTACCAGGTGACCGACGAGCGCAAGCTGGCCGGCGATAGAAAACGCTGGGCGTTTACTTGCATGCGGGACTGGAGCTCTGCCATCGCCCCTTTTCCTCGGAAGGAAGAATGTGAGTGGCTGTTTTACCGCCAGCGATTCGGTGCTTTATCGACGCTGTTACGCATCTACTTCCTCGAGCCGCCGTTCTCGGCTCGTAGCTGAGCCCGCGAGGCGAGGACGATCCAAAGCTCTTACGCGCGCTTCGCGCATGAGGTGTCCTTGCGCATATTCGGAGGATGTCACTTTGGCCGCCTGTCGCCTGTATACAGTATTCTTCGAAGATGAGCACTCGCACAGCGCTGTCGGCAGCGTACGACGGTACCGTTAAAAATGCTATAGCCACGTGATCTGTCCAAACTAATGCCTTAGTGCAGGGGAAATGCTTTTCCCAATTCTATCTTCTGCTCCGCTTCATCATTTATTACGCCACAAGCTACAGAACGACAGAGCGTGCTTGGTCTCTAATCACATGCAAGAAAATACCACCAAAATCTTAATGGAGATGCTTCTATTGCATATCGAAGCGAGGCCGGCTGCCAGAGCGACGGAGTGGTCAATGATACCAGCTAAATAGGGGGAGCGCGGCATCAGGAATCCTGCTTTTCGATAGGCGCCCATCATGTCACTGAGGGAATACCTTAAACGAAATGGGATTGACTTCGAAAAGAAAAAAGAAAGGGTAAAATACTCACACGTGCCTGTCGCGTTATAAATTGTAGAGAAGATCAGACTAAACAAAACACTGAGCTATGTTACGCTCGTGCGGAGTCCTACAGCAGCGACCCAACCGTTCATAGCACGTCGGTGCGGTCATTGACGTTTGTATCAGTCTCGCTTACATTCCAACCTATTTGCGTCTCCTATTACTTCGTAACGTCTGGGTTTGGTCTGGCTCGTTTATGTTAGATTGGCTGGTTGCACTGACACAGCCGTTCGTGGACTAATTCTGGCCCCTCATTTTCTCAGGATCATGCACCAGCCACGTTCGTTAATACTTCAATCAATTGCGTTTACATTCCGATTTATATATTTCTACATTTTCTTCGCTACGTGTCCTTTTTGTCTGTTTAAGTTGTATTATGTTGGCTGGGCGTGCTAATGGCTGTAGACTATCCTATAGCATTAACGCTGCCGTTCATGAGCAGATGATGGCGCCTAATGTCTACAGGATGACGCATCAGTTAAATCGTTGAACATTGCGTCACTTCCGTCTACATTCAGATCCATTTGTGCTTTGTCTTGTTTAGTAATACGCGTCTGCTTTTGATTTGCTTCAATTATGTTCGATTAGTTGGCGTCGACAGTCCTTGTTATTTTGTGTCTAAGAAGGCGAACCTTGTTATATAGAGAATGTGAAGATGCGCCGGGCCAAGAGCGTGTGTTCTTGTTAGGTAATTAGCATCGGCCTATCAATAAAGACCTAACGAGGCAAATGCGGTTGTATTTAACTTGGGCGTATGGATCACAGCGCAGTACAGCAATTACCGACTTGCTTTTCAGGTGTGACGCTCAGGAAGTATACATAAGATGAGCTTCGGAAGAAGCATCGCACAAACAACCATGTGTGGCCAACAGGGATTAACTGGTTTGGTTAAAGTCTGCTGACTTTACCCTACGATAACAGTAATCGACACGAAAGTGAGTCGAAGCTACATTTAAAGACGTTCAACTGATTACGGCCAGTTATTCCTCGGGATCAACTCATTTTGATGTGCACCTAATGAAACGCGTGCTCCATGATCAGCCATGACCAGTACACCGGTGACTATATGGAGGACGCCCTCCGGTTGGGGAAATACACTGCTTCGATCCATAGCGTTGAGGTCCCGTAATGGTCGACCATCTAGCCAGGAACGCACTTGTGCCTACTTTACCGCCAGGTGCCCGGCGGCAGCTGTAGTCTGCTTCCCACAGCTGCAACGGGTGCTCTGCGCAAGGCCGTTTGTGGTTCGACTAGGGATGCCCAGAGGCCACGCCTAGAAATCTATGGCTCCGAAAAGGCAGATGGTACCCCCGCAAGTTATATGTTGTATGTACATGTTGTACCCACCCCTGCTATAATGCTTCGGCGCTGCAGGGTGTACTGTAAATAAAATAAATAAAGCAGCCGAGCACAAGGCCTGGGGACACCTCTCCTCATTAGAAAAACCGGTGGGATTCCGACGGCTCCGGGATTTGAGCCCAGTACCTACAGCATGTGATGCAGATGGTCAACCACCGCTGCCGTTACTGATTGATTGATTGATTGATTGATTGATTGATTGATTGATTGATTGATTGATTGATTGATTGATTGTGAGTGAGTGAGTGAGTGAGTGAGTGAGTGAGTGAGTGAGTGAGTGAGTGAGTGAGTGAGTGAGTGAGTGAGTGAGTGAGTGAGTGAGTGAGTGAGTGAGTGAGTGAGTGAGTGAGTGAGTGAGTGAGTGAGTGAGTGAGTGAGTGAGTGAGTGAGTGAGTGAGTGAGTGAGTGCAGCCCGCCGGGAGCATATAGCGCTCACTCGCATCCTCTCTATTGCATGCAGTGGAGCCGGTGCAAACCGTGTCAAACGGCAAGTCGCCGTCCAACCAACAAAACGGCGCCACCGTCACACACCCGGATCCGTGGCTGTACACGGGCGAGTCAGTGAAGGAAGCAGGGGAGCCCGACCGGCGGGCCAGCACTTGGTCCGACTGCTGCGACCCCAGCTCGGTGTGCCTGCCGTCGAGAAGGCGCCGCAATGCCAGCTTCTTTGGCAGCACCGAAGAGCTCAACCGCGAGCGCAGCCGCCAGGAGTCATCGGGCCACTGCGTCATACACCCCTGCAGCGTCTTCAGGTGCGCACAGGCTCAGCATGGATAAGGTGCTGCAGCCACACAATGTCGTAT